>NC_051310.1:36968315-38237958 GCF_015220235.1 Choloepus didactylus | reverse complement strand
TTGGTTAGTTTTCTAAAGTGCTATATAAGCTCAGACAGAAGTAGTGAGCTTACTGCAGCCAAGAGGGACACTTTGAAGAACACACAGGAGCTGAGAGAGGAACATCCTGGGAGAAAGCCATTTTGAAACCAGAACTTGGAGCAGATGCCAGTCACGTGCCTTCCCAGCTAACAGAGGTTTTCCAGACGCCATTGGCCATCCTCCAGTGAAGGTACCCGATTGTTGATGTGTTACCTTGGATGCTTAATGGCCTTTAGACTGTAACTTTGTAACCAAATAACCCCCCTTTTATAAAAGCCAATCCATTTCTGGTGTTTTGCAAAAAGGCAGCATTAGCAAACCGGACAGTCACCAAATTGTCAAATTTCTGTCTCAGTCAAGGTGTGATTAGAGAAGTAGAACCACTAGGATTATACAGATTTTACCTACATGGTTGTGGAATCTGGATAAAGAGTCAATGGACGGCCCCCTGTTCTTTCCTGAAAACAATTTTCTTTCCCTTTGGACACCATTTGGTTACACCTAGTCATCTGGATAGACACAGAAAAGTAGGTGTAAAGAAGAGCCCAACTCCAGGGAGTGGAGACATTTGGCAGCTGAGAGCCTGTGAACAGGATGATAGGATAGTAGACCCAGGAGTCAACAACATCTTTCTGAGGTCTATCAGTAGAGGGTCAGAAGCTGTGGACACCAGAGGCCATCCTTGAGGCATTCTTTGTGTGACAGGCCAGCATAGCAGTAGATTTTCTAATGATGGCCATGAGACAGACAGATAAAGTTAAGAACTTTAACAATGCAAGAAAATGTTATACTTTTTGGCTACATTTAAATATAAAATGATAAAAAATAGAAGTGGTTTGGGGGCTTAAAGAGTTTTTCTGGAAAAAACTTGATTGTCCAGAATGATTTTCTGAAGGTTACTCCTTCCCCAAATTTTATTGCTTGGCGTAGATTTTGGTGGAATCTTCCAAAAGACATTAATTCATTCTTTTGCTTCAATGCTTGTTTTTTCAATGGATATTATCTATTCTTCTGTTATGTTGTGAAGCTTCCAGGATGCATAAAAATTGGAGGATATATGATTGATGCAAAATAATTCTATAGAGTAATTAAATTGATTTTGGGGAGTGGTTTAAAGAACACAGATTTTTTTTCCAGTTTTTCGAAATAGGGAGTAAAGAAGGGAAGGCACAGCATCTGAAGCTAAGGAAGAAAATGTATAAGCTAAGGAATAACTAAATAGAAGTCAGATTGAGTTTTTTAATATAGGTCAGGATAGTAGTTTACTCAGACCATGAGTAAAAACTAGCACTGCAAGGACTTAGGAAGCCTTTTTTATTAGATATTATTGGGCTTTAAGAGGAATCTATACACCAATAGCCCTAAGAGAAAGTCAGCAATTTCCTATGAACCTTTTGTGCTAGTGGTGGTTTTGTGTGGGGCAAGATTTACAAAATTGACCATATTTTGAAAGTTAATCAAGAAAGTTGTATTTGTGAATGAATTTTCCATGGCATGGATATCCTTGTAGTTTAGCTGTTTCTGTGAACACCCTAAATTTTCACTTGGTTTGAAGACTTAGGAAAACAGCAGTCATACATACAAATCAAATTCAGCTAGTCAATATTGATTTTAGCCTTCTATTGGCAAAGGCTATTCTTGGTATTATACATGGAACAGTGATGAGAGAGAGTGAGAGAGACAATGACTATCCCTGACTTAATTTAGAAGTAAGCATAGAGGTACATGCACAAGTAACACTAATATAAACATGGGTGTCATATGTGCTCTAATGGACATGAAAAAGCCCCCAGTGTGTTTAGGAAGGTTTAAAGAAGGGAGTATATTTCAATCTGGTTTAAAAGAAAAGGTTAGGACTTTTGCAAATGAAGTTGTCATGGATCTTTTGGTAGGAGAAAGAGCTTGGGCAAAGCCTTACAACTGGTGCCTGTTGTTTTATGAGGACAGTAGATTTGCTGTGATTGGAGTAGAATGGGGGAAGTGAAAATACTGGAGATGGTTCTGGAAAAGAGCTCAGACTGACTCAGAGAGGGATGTGAAGCTCTTGTTGATGAATTTGGATTGCATTTTCCATGCAATGCAGAATCCAAGAGATTTGAGTAGGCGATTGTCATGGAAAATTTAGAGGATCTAAACTATAGAATGTTTTCCTTGAAATTGTTAAAAAGTCATAGATTCTTAGAGCTAAATGGAACGTTAGAGATTACCTATTGAAGTGTTTTTCAAATATTGTTTTCAAACTTGGAACCCGCCCTTCAAACAAAGTCTTACACAAATGACATCTATAAAACAGATAGAAAATGCATTTCTGGTGGAAACAAGGTGGGAAGAGTCTTGAATCTGTTATTTTCCTCCTCCCGTTGTCCTCTCACTCATTACTCTAGCATTCTTCAAGGCCCTCCATGGAAAGCTCAGAATCATTGGTTGAGCAACCTGCCATTTTAAAGATGAGGAAACTCCAAAAGAAATCAAAACATATATTGACAAAAAAACTTGTACACTAATGTTGTTAGCAGTCTTACACATAATAGGTGAAAACTGGACACAACCCAAATTTCCATCAAAAGGAGAATAGATAAACAAATCGTGGTGTATTCATACAATGGAATACCACTCAGCAGTAAAAGGAGCAAATCACAGGTACATGCAACACACACACACAAACACACACAAAAGAGTACATATTCTCTGATTCCACGGAAATGATATACAAGAACATACAAAACTATCTCCTTCCCTGGGTGACAGGAAAGATAATTGACTCAAAAGGGGCACAAGAAAACTTTCTATGGTGATAGAAATATCTACATCTTGTTTAGTGTGATGGTTACATCTTTGTATTCGCTTGTCAAAGCTCATCAAACAAAGATCTGTGCATTTTATTGTATGTTAATTATAACAATTGAAAAAGTTGAGGTGTCAGAGGTTCTTATAAGGAGAGTTGCCTTATAAGTTATTAGAAAGACTAAACAGGTTCGGGTTGTCAATGACTAGACATCCCTGAAGATGGGGAAAGTGATTAAACTAGAGGACGGGATAGCAACAGACAAGGTGGAATTCAACAAAGGATTATGAATACTGAATCTTTATATAATTTTCTTTTTCTTAGTTGTTAGGGTATTAGAATAGTTAGAAGGAAAGAATCGAAATGGTGGAACTGTAACACATAGCATCCTTTGAAATTTGTTCTATAGCTACTTGTTAAATTGTAATTTGAAAGCTATACCTTTATGTATACAGGTTATATTTCACAATAAGGAAATAACTGAAACTATGGTACTATAACTCATAATAACATTGGAAATTTCCTATGTATCTACTAGTTAAATCATACTTTGAAAGATATTACCTTTTTGTATATATGTTGTATTTCAAAATAAGGAAATAACTGAAACTGGAATTGTAACCTATAATATTCTTTGAAATTTTCTAACTACTTGTTAAATTGCGCTTGGAAAGTTATCACTTTTATGTATATATGTCATATTCTACAATAAAAAAACATGATTTAAAAAAAAAAGAAAGGAAGACAGACCAGGGGCTGGAGCTTCTGTCCCCTGGATTCCTGGTCCAGTGCATTTCATATCTCCCTCCTGCAGAGTCATGCATTCTCCTCCCAACACAACCATCCAAACTGTACCCCCACCCCCAAACAGTAGCCCAAAAATTTCGCTGTTGCTGGGAAATATTAACATGATAGCATTGTGGAGTTTCCGGCTCAATGTTGTTATTTTCCTACCAGAAGAAGAGAATTGGCAAACATAGACTCACTTTTCTTGTACCACGCTTTACCTGTATTGCCAAGCCACTGATAAGCAGTGTTCTGTTCCATAGCCGTTGGTGGGGTGTGTGTGTGTGTGTTTATAACTTAGCTATTTTATTGCTAGATAGGAATGGGGCAAAGGAGAAAGTGCTGGTAGCTTCCATAGTAGACTTGTCCACATTGATGGAACACACACATTCACAAACACACAAGGCACACCTTGTTATTGGATAGTCTGGAGACTCATCTACACAGACGTACGGTTCACCTCCCTTAGTGATGGCCAACGAGGTGCCACACACTGTGCTGTGCTATTTGGCCCATATATTAAGATCTTTCCCAGAGAAGGCAGGAGGTTATGAGAGTTTATTACTGCTTTTTTCTCCCATGGAGGCGTTAGAAAAAAGAGCAGTCCCAGTGAGTTACTGACACTTTTTCAAGAAGATCTAGATCTTTATTCCACTGATCCTTGTAGAGTATCCTGTCCATCTAATAGTGTCACAAATATTCATGTCAGACTCTCTCATTATACAGAGGCTTTTCAAGGATTGGGGCTGAATTTTCTTTGTTACCAGTACCCATACCAGTGGCTTAATCTAGAACAGTCAGTCTCAACTGGGGGCAATTTTGGCTACTCCTTCCCCCACCTCTAGGGGACATTTGGCAATATCTGGAGATAATTTTGGTTGTTAAAGCTGGGGACAAGGTGTTAATGGCATCTAGTGGGTAGGCCAGGGATGCTGCTAATCATCCCACAATGCACAGTAAAGTCCCTTACAACAAAGAATTATCTAACCCAAAATGTCAGTAGTGCCAAGGTTGAGAAACCCTGATCTAGAATATACTTTATTTTAGAGAAGGTACTAGAGAGGTAATGTCATGTAATCATTTCTTACTCGTGGCTGCGGCCAATGCTTTCCATTAGAATGGGTCTCTCAGTTTCTGTTATCACTCTTGATTCTCTAAGTGGCAAACTCAAAATCCCAGAGAGGTGGGGGTCTGATTGAATTATGTAGCCACTAGCCGAATTACAATAAGCTTTTGGTAGAGTTCCTGAACCAGTTCATCTCTTAAGATAACATTGCCTCTACTCAGGTTCAGATGTCTCATCATTCACTATAGCCAGAGTAACGGGCTCCCTGGCACAAATCATGGAGATCTGCTCATTCTGCTTAGAAGGGGTCAGTGGGGTGTGGGGGAGTGGCTGTGGTGGAAAATGAGCCCGGATTAAATTTACTTGCCCAAGGCCACCCAGCTAGTACATTTTGGAGTTAGGATTCAAATCCTAGTTGTTTGAAGTCTCCCAAAGTCATTATTTATCATTATACATGTTTCCTTTTAAGCTTTCTAGGATTTCATTAAACACTCCCATCTCTCCCTAGTAAAACTGATTTCCCTTGTCACAGGTTCTCTAAGAATCAAGGTCTATGGTCTAAGCTCTTAAATGAGTGATGTCCCCATGTTATAAGCTGTAGTTTCAACTTACCTGTTTTGAATCTGAATCAGTCTAGCATTTGGAGTTCTAAAATTTATCTTTTTATTCACTTTGCATACTTCCTAGGACTCTTTTCTTTTGTTTAGGGTAAAAAAAGAAAATTTGGGAAAAATCAAATTAAATGAAAAGCCAAACATTTTCTTGTTATCTCACTAACAGTGTGATTGAGGGCAAGTCATTTTTAAATCTCTCTAAAATGATAAATAAAATTTCTGGAGTGCCTTCTAGATCATAAAATTTGTGATTACAAGGTCAGGTGTTTTATTATAACACATCCCTTTTTCTTGGTTTAAACCTCCAATATTCAACAGCTTAAGGTCTAGGAATTAAGTCAGAACTGTTCTAAAGAAGAAAGGCAAGGTTTGGTGCAATAGGTAGAGATCAAGTAATGGGGTTTTTAAACTTTGGTCTTTGATTGGGTGTGGAATGGGAAGCTATTCCTTTTTCTCTAGGAGTACTTAGTTTCTCAGACACTGTATGCCTCAGTTTATCAACATGGTTTAACAGAGTAGCCAAACATAGAACATAATTATGCTTGACATGATCATAATGAAATTATGACTGCCACTTTAAAAACCTGATGTGGCAAAAATCAAACTTTTAATCAGGCAAACTAGGAGTTATCTTGTGTTTTTGTGGTACAAAAGTAGTATTTGTAATGCTGAAAGACTAATAAATTGTACCTTACATACGAGACTCAATTTTGAATTTTAAGGAATTTGATTTTTAAAACTTTGACCTGCACAAAACTTTTCATAAGCACATATGTAAAGCAAGTGTGGTGTATCTTTACTGGTAGTAAATATTCTTCAAAACTTTGAAGAACATTTAAAAGCTCTAGATGAAAAACATGCAGATGGAAATGCTCTCTGTTGATGCTATATACAGATGTACCCTGTCCCTCATTTACTCAGGGGCTTGATTACTTTGGGAACTGACTGGAATGACCTCAAAATAACAGTAAGTGACAGAATATACAAAGTCACAGTATATAGCATTCACTTAAAATTTCGCCTTAAACTGCTGGCTGAAGCACTAATTAAAATCTGAAATGAAAGCTAGGTGGCAGATATTTTGTTGCCTCCTGCAGGGTAAGCATGGGACTCAGTTCTTTCACTTACTTTATAATAATAATAATAGGCATTTAATCTCTTTGCTGATACAGTCTCCTTTGCTTTATTATGTTGTTTATTCTGTGTGAGTTTTTGATTATTTGTTATAAGGAATGCCATTTTGCAGCTGCATTTTTCATCTTATATCATAAACTCCCAGGCATCTCATCAATTTAACTGCTTTGTGCTTGTAACAAACTGCTATGGGCAAGGATAAAATTTTTTCTTAAAAATAAACACAACAATAAAACTCTTAGAAGAAAATGTAGGGCAATATCTTAAAGATCTTGTGAAAGGAGGTGGTTTCTTAGACCTCACACACAAGGCACGAGCAACCAAAGAACAAATAGACAAATGGGATCTCCTCAAAATTAAACACTTTTGTACATCCAAGGACTTTGTCAGAAAAGTCAAAAGGCAACCTACACAATGGGAGATGATATTTGGAAACCACATATCAGATAAGGGTTTAATATCCCAAATATATAAAGGAATCCTGCATCTCAATAACAGAAAGACAAACAATCCAATTAAAAATGGGCAAAAGACATGAACAGACATTTTTCTGAAGAGGAAATACAAATGGCTCAAAAGCATATGAAAAAATGCTCAACTTCACTGGCTATTAAGGAAATGCAAATCAAAACCACAATGAGATATCATCTCACACCTACCAGAATGGCCATTATCCAAAAAACAGAAAATGACAAGTGCTGGAGAGGATGTGAAGAAAGAGGCACACTTATTCATTGTTGGTGGGAATGTAGAATGGTGCAACCACTCTGGAGGTTCCTCAGGAAGCTAAATATAGATTTGCCATATGACCCAGCTATTCCATTGCTGGGTATATACTCAGAGGAACTGAAACTTAAGACACAAACAGACATTTGTAAACCGATGTTTATTGCAGCATTATTCACAATTGCGAAGAGATGGAAACAGCCCAAATATCCATCAAAGGACGAGTGGATAAACAAACTGTGGTATATACACATGATGGAATATTATGCAGCTGTAAGACAGAACAAAGACATGGATCATGTAATAATGTGGATGAACCTTGAGGACATTATGTTGAGTGAAGTTAGCCAGAAACAAAAGGACAGATTCTGTATGGTCTCACTAATATGAACAGACATTAATGAACAAACTTTGGGAGTTAAAAGCTGACAACACAGGCGACCAGGAGACAGAAAGAGGGCGGAGATCAGCCATTTGATGCTGAAGGACTACAGAATGTTTAGGATTGATCCAGAAATAGATAGCATAATACTGTGTGATGGTAGCACAGTATTGTAAGTACACTGAACAAAGATGTCTGTGAGTAAAGCTGAAAGAGGTGGGATAGGAGAATGTATGACACCAGAGGTAAAGATAGATGATAAAGACTGGGACTGTATAACGTGGCAAAAACTGGAGTGGCCAATGACTGTTACTAAATATACAAATATAAAAATGTTTTTGCATGTGGGAAAGCAAATGAATGTCAACCATGTAGAAATTTGAAAAAGGGATGGTATTCAGGAAAAAACATAATGAAAGCAAACTGGAGTCTATGGTCAACAGTAACATTGTAATATACCTCCATTAAATGTAACAAAGGCAATATGCCAATGCTAAATGTATATGAGAAGGGGATATAGGGGAGTAATATGGGATTCTTGGTAGTGGTGTTATTTGCTGTCCTTAGTAGTATATTGTATTGTATGACATGTTATTTTTCTTTTTATCATTTTTTCTTATTGCTAAAAAAAAAAAAAACAATTTTTCTTGTAGTAATCAGTATGTTCAAATGCTGATTGTGGTGATAAATGTACAACTTTATGATGATAACATGAACAACTGATTGTACACTGTGGATAAATGTATGGTATGTGAATATAACTCTATAAAATTGTAGGAAAATATATATATAGGAGTAAAAATGTTGGAGAAAACATGGTGAGAGGGATGATGCCTCACTAATATGGACTAACTACAATGTGTAAACTCAGAATTGAATCTTAGAACATAGCCTAACGTGGACACAATAATTGTAATAGTCCCTAGATTGTAAGCTCTTACAGCAGTTAACTCTATCCCTGAATTGTAAGGCCTATCTCTAAACTTTAAGATGCTGATCCCCTAGCGTATGTTGTCACAAACATTGGGACTGGCAGTTTGATGTGCTGAGCCCTCAAGCATGGGACTTGCCCTTATGAAGCTCATTACCACAAAGGAAAGTATAAAGTTGTATGTAAGGGTGCCTAAGAGTCTCCCCCTGAGTACCTCTTTGTTGCTCAGATGTGTCCCTCTCTCTCTCTAACTGAGCCATCTCGACAGGTGAACTCTCTGCCCTCCCCCCTACGTGGGACCCAACTCCCAGGGGTGTAAATCTCCCTGGCAACGCAGAGTATGACTCCCGGGGATGAATGTGGACCCGGCATCGTGGGACTGAGAGTATCTTCTTGACCAAAAGGGGGATGCAAAATGAGACGAAATAGTTTCAGTGGCTGAGAGATTCCAAATGGAGTCGAGAGGTCACTCTGGTGGACATTCTTATGCACTATATAGATAACACCTCTTAGGCTTTAATGTTTTGGAATAGCTAGAAGTAAATACCTGAAACTACCAAACTCCAACCCAGCAGTCTGGACTCCTGGGGACAATTATATAATAATGTAGATTACAAGGGGTGACAGTGTGATTGTGAAGACCTCGTGGATCACACCCCCTTTATCTAGTGTATGGATGAGTGGAGGAATGGGGATAAAAACTAAAGGACAAATGGGGTGGGATGGGGGGATGATTTGGGTGTTTTTTTTCACTTTTATGTTTTATTCTTGTTCTGGTTCTTTCTGATGTAAGGAAAATGTTCAGAGATAGACTGTGGTGATGAACGCATAACTATGTTATCATACTGTGGACAGTGGATTGTATATCATGGATGATTTTATGGTGTGTGAATGTATTTCAATAAAACTGAATTTAATAAAAAAAAAAAGAAAAAAAAATAAACACAACACACAGGAAAGTATGACAACAAATAAGCCTGTGATTCTAGGTAAAGACTTATTATATGAAAATCTTTATCTAAACTAGAGGCCTTGCAATAGGATTCTTAATTGTACAAGAAAAATCACCACAAGATGCCTTTAAATAGCAAGTGTATCTTAGGCATTTGAAATATAACTTAATTTATAAGCAGTTTACCTAGGGTTTTAAGCTGGTGAAAAAAAAACTGGATTCTTTAAAATAGAAATAGAAAAGCATTTACAGTAACTAACCATTATTATAGATACAAAAATGCAAAGGTCATTTTCTTTTATATTATTGAGTTATAAATTTGTTTATCTTTCCTTAATATCATTCAATATAGAAAGAGCTCTGCTTCTTGTTCAGCTTACATAAAAATATCTGGAACAGTTTGGTGATGCAGATGTTGAAAACTAAGGACAGAATTCAGACTTAAGCTTTTTTACCTATCCCAACCCCCCCCCCCATCCACATGCCCTTTCCCAATATTAAGCAGTATAAAGGCCAAAAATCACATAAAATGATGTGACAAGAGAAGGTGGCAGCCTCAGGGACAAGGGTGAGGCTGTTTTGTACAAAGGAGAGACACCAGTTGACATTTTCCAAAGATTTTTAACGATAATCATTTTTAAAGGTTCTTTTACACTAATTAACAAAGTGAAATATGTCAATTCCCACCAGACCCCAAATACTTATAATGGAGTGAAAAAGCACTCCAACCTTTCCTTCCAGATACCCCAAGAGGGAAGTCCTTGTTGGCACCCTAGGATGTCATTCATGAGGCCCCGGAAAAGGTAATATTGACTTCAAAGGGAAGCATCAAAGGGGACTTTACCACCTATTCTGGTACTGAACAGAGAGTTTCCAGACTGCAGTAACCCCAAGTGAGTGATAACTGAGCACCTTATGCTTCCTCAATAGTGCTGAAAAAAATCAATCACTAGTTTTATGTCTTAGGTTTGACTGTTCAGAATTGCGAGGGTGTTGTACTGAACACGTGCTGATCAACTGAGTCCTCTTTTCCAGCCCCCAACCCCTCCATGTCCCCTTCTTCATCTCCCCTTTCAAGTATATTAGGCAATCATCTTCCCAACAAGCACAGTGAACAAGCAGGTATCCAGCTATTTCACAGATACTTTTCTGAGAAGTTTGAGGTGGGAATCTTTCCTCCTATTGGCTTTTCCCTTCAGAGATGGAAGTCCTTGTTTTCTCCTCACATGTTCATTTGCTTGCAGTTAGTAGAGATCTGTGGCAAGATTTCCAGAAAAAGATTGTCTGTCGGAGTTGGCTGACCCCCTAGCAGGGACCACTGTGCAGTGAAGCAGCCCCTGCCCTCTGGGCAGCTCTGTGAGGGGCCATATATGAAAACAGAACTCTGACTCACAGCCTGCAGCCACCAGCTCAGGAAGCCAAACCACAGTCCTTGTAACAATTGGTCCAAAATGGCCAGCATTTGATCAATAACTGACAGCTTCCCTAAATTTTGTCTCCATTTCCAACTTAGGACCAACTACAGAAAGTCAGATAAGCTCCTCTAACCAATCATCCCCTAGGATGCTGTGGTTTAGTTAGCCCACCCCTGTCTCCCCCATGCCGACAGCCTCAAATCAGGGCATACCTGACACCTTCCCATCTTTCCTCTATCCAGCGTTGCTACCTCTCTGCCTGCCTTTGAAACTCTGCCAAATGCAAGTGATGGTGGCTGACTCCCTTGCTATAACAAACCCTGAAAAATATAGCCTTTGCTTGTTCTCACTTGGGTGGTCTTCATTTATTTCTACATCTGTTAGTTGAGGGACAAAACCCCTGTGGCGGCTCTGCAGGCATCCAGTCCCTTGTCTCTAAGCCACTGGCTCCTGAGCACAGGGAAGTACAGAATTAGATTCACTGTGTCTGGTCATAGTTGTCTCCTACCTTCTCGGGGGTTCCCTCTGCTCCCCCAGGGCTTTTAAGCTGGTGGTGCTCAGTGTCCACAAAGGAGGCCTGTGATGGCGTAGTGTCCTACCCGTGAGTCCTTGGCCATCACGAGCATTTTTGTCCCATAAATTTGGTCAGCTGATAGCTTTGAATTCCTTCAGGCCTTTTGGGTGAGTGGTATGTGGGCAGTCTTAACAACAACAACAAAAATAGAGAACACTTGAGTTCTCTGATTTGTGTGTGGCTGTCATTAAATCAGGGCATTTGATTATATTTCTGTATGTAGCCAGTTCCACGGGAGAACGTTTTGACCTGGCTGGTCTGATGTAGTTGAGTCAATAAGGAAAACACAGCTTTTGTTGGTCTTTGTTTTAAACGTCTAAGTAAGGTACAAAACGAAGCCACACCCCCACTGCCTCCACTCCATTTAAGCCCCCGAGCCTGCCCCATCCTCTCTTAGCTTCAGCCCATCCATGGTGAGGGGAACAGGGCTGGCGTGAGGCTGGGGGGTTGCAGAGGGACATATGGGTGTCACACATTAATTGGGAGTGAAAAAGCCAAATGCTCTATTTTTAGAAAAAGGCTATATTTAAAAGCCCCCAAGTTAAAAGAGCGTTGTTAAAATTGCCTTAACAAATTGTCCTCTACCAATGCCTTTTCCTATTTAAAGAGACTTCTATGGACTCTATGGTTATCCCCGGTGACCATCTTGAGAATGTGACTTGAAATTCAAGTGATGGGGAAAGTGGAAAAAGAAAATGAAAAAATTACTTCAAATATAACATCGCTACCTAGTAAGCTAGATTGAGAATGGTGAACAAAAATAGTATTACTAAAAAATTAGGAATTGTTACCTTTACTTTGATATTAGTACATAAAGGAGCATTTTGTTTACTATAGTAACTCTTCATCTTTAATTTTTAAAAGATGAGATTTATATCACATAAGTCTAGCCTGAATACATTTTAATATTTAATTGTTTACTTTTTTCTTAAAATGTGATTTAAGAACAAACAGTAATTCTTAAGAAAGGTTTCATTACTTGGGGGAACAAGAATGTTTTCTAGTAGAAGATATTAATGGTCTAAAAATGTAAGGTAATGAAACAATGGTATTCACTTAAAGTTTCAGCAGACTTCTAACACAGGGCACTATTAACCAGGGTTTTTTGTTTTTGTTTTTGTTTTTTTTTTCAATTAAGCTTTTTATTTTGAGTTAATTGTAGGTCCACAGGCAGTTGCGACACAGTGATCCTGTGTTACTCTTTTGGCAGTTTGGAGCTGCATGTACCTGAGAAAAACATATTCTTAAATCTAATCTGCACTTGTGGGTGTGAACCCGTTGTAAGTAGGAACTTTTGATGAGGTTGCTTCGGTTAAGGTGTGGCCCATCTCAGTCAAAATGGGCCTTAATCCTATTACTGAGTCCTTTATAAGCAGAGTGAAATTCAGACAGAAATCCACAGGAAGCAAGAAGCTGAACATCAAGGGAACCCAGAGAGAAGGGAGAGACCAAGCGACACCACCACATGCCTTGCCATGTGACAAGCTAAGGACCAAGGATCGCCAGCAGCCAGCTAATGACACAGTCTTCAGGAAGAGAACATCACCTTAATGATGCTTTGATTTGGACTTTTCCCCAGCTTCAAACAGTGAGCGAATAAATTCTCATTATTTAACCTGACCCATTTCATAGTATTTACTTGAGAAGCCTAGGACACTAAAACACCCTTTACCCAGTTTTCCTAAATGGTATTATCTTGCAAAACTATGGGACACTTTCACAACCAGAATATATTGGCATTGGTACAGTTAAAATACAGGAGAGTTCATTAACACGGTGATCCTTTTTCGTGCCCTTTTACAGCCCCATCCCGCCCCCATCCCTGACCTCTGGAAACCTCTAATCTGTTCTCCATTTCCATGATTTTATCATTTCAAGAATGTTACACAAATTGAATCATACAGTATGTAATCATATAGTATGGACAATATATTAAAATTAAAAAGAGCCTTTTTTTCTCCTTAGCATAATTCCCTCAAGATTCATCCAAGTTGTTGGGTATATTAATAGTTGGTTTGTCCCTTTTTATTGCTGGGTAGTATTCCATGGCATGGATATACCACAGTTTAACTATTCACCCATTGAAGGACATCTGGGTCATTTCAAGTTTTTGCCTAATATGAAAAAGCCAGCTGGACTTTTTAAAAATGCAGTTACTGAAATGCTTATCACTATGTCTTATTACCCAATATTTATTGGGAAAAATGTAAAATTAAAGAGTTGGAGCCATTTAGGGCTAAAATAAATGTTATAAACTATGACAGCTTAGCTCAAAGTAGCTTGATTTCATAAATGCAGTGTATTTTCGATGTTTCATCAAATTTAAGTTTGTTATTGTCCAATATCTATCAAAAGAACTTGCAAACAGTTGTATTGTGCCCATGTTTCATTTCTGTTCTTGGCCTCAACAAGTACTCAATATATGCTACAAATATTTGCTTATATTAAGTGTTGCTCACATATCACATTCTGTTTGTTGAACCTGACAGTGTGGTAGCATATGATTGTGTTGATTCTTTTGTTGCCAAGCCCAATTGTTGGATGTTTTAAAAACATTAAATATGTTTTTTGCTTGGAGTCCCTGATGAAGAGGTTTAATTAAACAAACATTCCACAATGAACAAAGTGCCAGCACAGATACAATTCATGGATCTTCCAGCTTATTGATGGATGGTAGGTAATCATTTGAAGGATGTACAGGGACTTGTGGTTATGGTGGTAGGGAGTAGAAAAATCATGCCCCCGCCCCCCTTGGATTCCACAAAATTTATGTTTTTATCCACTTATGCTTCATGATAGCCCTGGCAAAGATGGAGAAATAGAATGACTAATGTCTTATTTACCTAGCAGATGCTTCTAATAGTGGTCATTTGTAGGTATCACTTTTAATACAATTCACAGAATTTCTCTAGGCAAACACTTTTACAACTGAGAGCAAAATGTCACTTACTTAGTAAATTTTTCCTAAAAGGTATTAAGTCCATTATATTTCCTACTTTAATCTTATAGCAATCTTTTGGAAATACTCTTACCCCTTTGGGTTTTGTTTTACAGTGGGAGATAATGAAATGCAAAGACCAGGTTGGCTGGGAAAGCTTCATGGAAATTTGATTTGAATCTTGCTTGCCCCAAGAAGTAGGGAATCTAAAGAAGGAAATACTATTGGAGAATAAAAGTTGACAGCTTTATTAAAGATGGGAAAAAATGAATGAAATGATTAGGCTAGGAACTCTCTGAAAGCAAGACTTTTCTTTCATTTGTGTCCTTACTACTTAGTCAGAATCTAACCCAAAGAAATGTTCAATAAATATTTGTTTAATGAATAAATAAACAAATGTTTGAACAAACAAATTGTGTTAGTCAGGGTTCTCCAGAGAAACAAAACCAACTGAATGTCTGTGTGTGTGCTTGAGCGAACACAAATACACATAAAGAGATTTAGTATGAGGAACCACAGGGCCTGGCAAGTCTGAACTCCGCAGGACAGGCCACAGGCTGGAAACTCCAATAAAGGTGATGCTGAAACCCTTAGTCCAAATTCCCCAGGGGAAGGTGACTGGCTGAACATTCTGGCAAGAGCTAGTCTGAAGTTGCTGAAGAAACCATTCTTCTGCTGAAATTCTCAGTTCTCTATTTTAAGATCTGCAACTAATTGGATGAGAAGAGTACCCACATAGCTGAGGGCAGCCTCATTTGTTGGTTGTAGATGCAATAAACTGAGGTTAATTACTGTGAAGTTGGAATGGTAAATGGCTTTACTGATACTTAAGTAAACTCCCATTTTACTCAGGAAACTACAAAGAAGAAACAAAAGGCAAATGAGGCAGGCTGACGGTGCCAAAGATCCCTGGCAGTGCTGATAAAGATTCTCTTGCTATAATAAAATGAGTCAAACTGAGGCCAGCAAGTCTGCTACTCTTCATCAGATAACCACAAACTTCCAGGTTGCTAATTAATGGATTAGGACCCAAAGGCACCCTGCTCACAGCTCAGGTAGCTCACAACCCTCGCAACTCACATCTTCCTCGCCCCTCTCCAACACCCCGCCCCCAATCCTGCTTTTATAAACTGCCTCTCCGAACCCAGCCCTTTGTACAGTAACTTTCTTTTAGTTCTGCCCTGCATGCGTGCTATTTTCGCTCAATAAACTCCTTCTGTACTTTTGTTTTCAGAGTCTGTTTTCAGCATTAACATTACAAATCCCATGTATAAAAATTACTCCCCTTTAACAAATATGCCAATGTTTGACCAAACAACTGGGCACCATACCCTAGCCAAGTTGACAGATGAAATTAACCACCCTGCAAACTGGTAATGATTTTGATGCTCTTGTTATTAAAGATGACTTTCTCAGACTGTTTCATACCCATCACCCTGGTTGGATTGGTTGTGTTCAGTATCTATGGCTGTATAACAAACTACTCCAAAATTTAGCGGCTTATAACAACCACTATTTTATCTAAGTGTTCTGCAGTTGACTGGATTCAATTGGGCAGTTCTTGTCATCCTTGATGTCTCTCTTGTGGTCAAATGGCAGCTGGGTCTGAAGTTTTGGGAAGCTCCTCTTGGCTGCAGGGAGGTGTGGGTCTCTGTCCCTTTCTGTGTGGTGTCCAGGCTCCGTCTTTACCTGGCCTTTCCAGCAAAGTAGTTGGACTTCTTACAGAGTGGCTCCAGACTCCCAAAAAGTACAGAAGTATAAGCTTCCAGTCTCAGGCCTGGGTGCTGTCGCAGCATTACTTCCTCTACCTTCTTTTAATTAAACAGTCATCGGACCAGATTCAAAGCGAGAGGAAATGAACTCTGTTCTTGACTTGGGGGAGGATGACAAAGAATCGTGGCCTTTAATCCACCACACTGTTCTCACTGGTCCTTTGCACACTCAAGCTGGCCTGTTCCCTTAAGCAAAATGGATGGAATTTTAAAAGTGACTGCTCTCCTGTTATTTGCTTGGCAAAATGATCCTACCTGTGTATTCCCACTGCTGCTAGAGCAGGCTCCTGGAGAGCCCAAGCTATGCCCCATATGCTGATACATGCCACGTACATAAATGGATTTACAAGAGAAGTTTGTTGAATTGAAGGTTGGGGGGTGGCGAGGTGACTGGTAAGCCTCCTAACTCTCCTGGCAGCTGCTCCCCTGATTCCTACAGCAGCTCGTGTGCCTGCGAGGTTCTGCCTTAGGAAGCTATTCTGGTTACCCTAAGCTTGATGGACTGTCCCCATCATTGCCCTCCCTGGGGCCCCTTGGGTTATGGTCACCCAGGCCTAACGCAGCCATTTTAGTTTTTCCTATTGTATTCTTTTGCTCATAGTCTGTTCTCTTGGGCCAGATTCCTAGCCCCCTGACCCCACCATCTTATTCTGACCTCTCTGACATTTTATCCCTCTCCAGTCTTGCTTACAAGGTATTCTAGTGTTTGATTATAGCCTTTTGGCATCATTTTCTCACCAGGCCTGGCTTGGAGGTTCCTCCTGGGACCGCTTCTGGAGTCATCTTTTCTTTTTAGGGTTTCCCAGGCCACCTTAATGTCTTAAAGAAACTCTTCTCTTTGCCCTGGGAAGAGCCTTATTGTCTCCATTTGGATATTTAAAAATCCTTAATGCTCCCACATCTGGAGTTGTTTTTAGTAAGGGGCATTTTCAGATAAGCTGCCAGTAGCAACTCATAATATGCAATTCCAGATGCCCCTTTGGGTTCAGTGGTAATCTTTAAGAGTTGATTTTATCCCCTTCTCTCTCACCCAACGTTGCTGTATAAGTGATATCCGCAAGTGCAAGGAAATTTTTGTATCCCTCCGACATCCCCGAGCCAAAGAGGACTTTGGCCTCAGGCAACAACCAGCTAACTGTGCCTTGAAGATAATTCTCTGGAGAGTTAATTAGGGTAGACTGAATAATTTAAAGAACAGTTTTTGGTGAATTAAGTAGAGAAAAAGAATTTCTCACGTCAAGGATAAAAGCATCCCCTCCCCCATTACTTCAGTTCTTACCTCTACTTTCTTAATAAATTTTAAAGAAAAGCAAACTTGCTTCACAGATACAATACTATTGCTTATTTTTGAATCCTTAGTATGAACCCACCATTGAACTGGGCTCTGTGGAAATTGAGGTATGATTATAAAGTAAGATAATTTAAAATGAAAAAAAAAGTATGGTAAAATTTGGGGGCAATCTTCAAAATCCACCTCAGAGTTTACTGTCTTTTAATTCCTCCTCAGGATCAGCTATCCTCTAGTCAGTACTGCTGTAGAACCTTTTGCACAATTATATTGCAAATCTTCAGACACTGACTTGTAATTATTTGTTTAACAACCTCTCTTACCCATGGGACCTGAGCAACTTGGAGGTAGAGATTATTGGCTGTATTTGTTTTATTCTGTCACTTTAATTAAGCATCTGATATGCACCAGGCACTATATTTGGCCTCAGCAGTTCAAGGAATGAAGATAATACTCATTTTGGTGTCTATATTCTGTATATTTATTACATGTCAGTGATTCGCTACTGCATTTCTGCTTAACACTCTCTTTTCTCAAGGGCTGCCGGGCCCATACATTAACAAATTTGGCCATTTTGAAGCACTCCTTGATTGTGGTTGTGGTGAACTACTCTCAAAGCTTTCTTAGCACATCTCTATCAAAGGTTTGGAAGCTGAGGCATGTTTTGCTTGTAGACTTTTCTATGTCATATTCAGCCTGGACTGTCAACTTCTGACCAGCTCTTTGAGGCTAGAGACTTGGGTTCATTAATTTTGGCATCTTATCAGTGTTTTCTTCATAGAGCTTCTTGAATAAAAAGGTGTTTGGCATTGGACTAAAGGAAGTGTATGCATGTGCTCAATGTTTATATCCCCGTGGTTTATTTTCAAAGCCATGTTTTCATGGTGTTTATTTAAAATGTGATTGATTGCAATGCTCTGAGATGGTTTCCTCTGAGAAAAACCTGGAGGACCAAGGAGAAGCAAAAATGTTTCCATATTACTTATCGGCCAGTCACAGTGTCCATCTCTCTGTTCCTGAATCATCTTGCAGATTCCTTTGCAGCCGTGGCTACATTTCTTTCATCTCTTAAGTTTCAAGTTTTTTGATGGCACTTCTTTTCATTCCCTTTACCTTATCTTGCTCCTCAATATTTCCAATACTTTTCTACTTTTTTCTCCTTCCCAATATGTTGTTCTGTTTTATAGATTTCAGGATGTAGTCTAGTTACTCAACCTCTATCTTAGAATTGAGGAACTGAAAAAGTACAGTTTCCTACCAGCCACCGTTTGGTATACACGAGAAAGGGAACATTAAGAGGAGTCAACTGAGGCTTCAACAGGACAATCAGTAAATGCTGACCAGGCTGAATAATGGAGTATATTAATACAGTATTAATATATTAATACTGGCTCTTTCCTTCAGAAAATTAAGTACATTTTCCCTTTCTTTGACTTTTCCACTATCCCCTTTGCTCGTCCCCTTCTATCTAAAGCTCATACTTTATACACAGGCTTTTTCTAAATGCTTCCTCCATTCAGAGAATGGAAAGATGCTCTATGTCAGGAAATCACAGGATCTGATTGAATGGATGTAACCGATATTGTTATTCCTCCACCATCAGGAAAGTCCCTAAATTTCTGTGGCTTCCCTACTTTCTCTGACCATCGTCTGCCATGAGCCAAGCTTGCCTCATTATTGTGAGCAATCCACTCATCTCTCAAAGCAAGGAACACATACATAAATGATTGGGTACTGAATCAGTTGCTGCTTTCTGGAAGGCATCTTTCATATTCAGTCTGTCACCCTACCCTTACCACTAATGTTGTGGTCTGGACTTCATGAAAGTCTTTTTTCCGTGACAGATCACAGTGTTCTTTCTGTTTCCCAACAGGGAGTTAGCATCTTTCTCAACACAGAACTCTAGGCTGCTACTTTCAATTGATTGGAGTTGTCATTCAGAATGAAATCCAGTTGGCATAGCCAGTATCTAATCTTGCCTAGATCATCCTTCTTCACTGGTTGCCTCACCACTACTTGCACCATCTCACTCAAGTTGAACTTTTATACTGCTGCCAAGATTTTCTTCTTTCATTGTCAGCTTTGATTGGAGTACCAAGTCATTGAAGTTCTCTGGTGATTTCCTTCCATACCCAGTTGCCTCAGAATGTGTTGGCCATCTCTGAGAGGATAGATGCCACGTATCTCTAAACATACACACTCCATATTCACTGAGGCTTTGTATCCAGTCAGTACATAACTCTCTCCTCACATATAGTGGCCAATGCCCCATCCATTAGAAATGGCATTGACCACTCCTTTCCCAGAAGACTACACTGAGTTGTCCTAGGGTCACCAGGCATATTCTAACACTTCAATAATCTTGAGGCTTTGGGGTAAATCCTGCAGAGACATTTCCATTTACCCTAGTTCTTTGCACACAGACACAGTCATTAATTAGATCTTCTCTGGGCATAGAAATAGAGGCAGAAATATACCTTTTAATATGCTTCACACATGTTTTAAAAATAGGTTAATTTTCTGTTTATATTTCTTGTAGTGCAGTGGTTGGGTTACTATTTTATCACTTAATTTTGCCTCCCATTAGGGTAAGGTCATTGTCTTTGTTTCTTTTTATGGCATTTAACACAGTGTCCCATAAACCTGGGCACTTAAGTTTTTTTTTTTTTTTAATGATACACTTGAAGGTATTTTGGTGTTTTGGAAAATTCCCTGGCCCATGGGGCAGGATACTTGCTTTGTGCTAGGCCTAGTGCAGACTCTAATTGGCTGTTATTTGGGGGGCTTCCCTAAAGACATTGGGCCTCGGTTTTCTCAGCTGTGAAATAAGAGGATTGAACCAAATAATCACCAAGTTCTCTTCCAGGTTTAAAGTTCTCTGAGACCTCTTCTTCCCTGCTCTGTATGCCTCTGCATTCTGGCATGTCTTTTGAATTTAATATTATAAATGTGTCCCACACTTTAAAAGCTGTTTATGGCAATAGAGAAGGAGGTTAAGGAATAGTTAACAGAACTGTGTTCTGTGTTTGTCAGCAGCAAACTCCTTTTATATCTGCGCAAGTGTCAACCTAATACTCATTTTTTTTCCTGCCAAACTTCTCTGTCTTCCCCTTCCCCCGACATTTTTCTGGGGTGGGTGGACTGGTGGGTGGCTGTAGTGATATTGATATTCAGGGAGGAATGGAGAATGCAGGATTGCAAGGGTTGATAACAGATGGTTATATGATGCCATTTTAGGAGTGTTATTAAAATAACAAATCTATTTTCCTGAATAGTAGGATGTCTTAAGTGTTTAGGCTTAAACTTACTGTTGAAATAGAAAAAGAAAAGAAGAAAAGGAGGAGGAGGAAGACAAATCAAGGAAACATATAGGACATTTTTGCATGATTTCAATTTTTTCATTGTTCCTGGGTATCTAATTTGGATAGTGGTGGGTAGGTGTTTCTATATTTGAGATCAAATGCAAGGAAATTTTTTGTGCCGTTTGTCTGACACTTATCATTTCCCTGCCTCTCTGGAGCTGCCTCTCCCTTGCCCCAGTGACCTTACCTGCATGTGTCATAGATGCAGTGGATTGACACAACTTTCTCCCAACGAATTATACTGCGCTCTGGTTGGAATCTAATTCGTTGTTTTGCTATTCCCAAAAGGAGAGGCACTCTTTCTATTGATAACTACAAAGAGGGAACTGAGACTGGACGACAGTATCCCCAATTTAGAGAGAAGTGTGTGTATATGGTAGATGTTCAATAATGTTTATTATGTTCACCTATTTTATTTATGTGCTAACTTGAGAGCCTACTCCCATGAAAGATACTCTTCCATGTAATTTCTAAGCAAAACAAAAGAGGATGACTTAGACTGTAACTTCTTTCATTTTTGCATCCTAATCTCACTTCAGTACCCCCTTGCTCTGTTTACCCCACCGCCACGTACTTTTCAGCTAAGGAAAGCAGGAGCTCACTGACATTGTTGATGTCATGCTGAGACTTTAAAGGCTCCCCAAGGGCTCCAACACCGCACACGTGAGATGCAACTGGTATGTGTCAAGCTGGTTTTCCTTACTGGTTTCATGACTCTGATCTTCCACATTCACATTTGTGCTGGGGGCCTTACATATACTGTTTTGTAAAATCCTTTCTACAGCCCTGTATGGTAGGTATTTGAGTACTTAGTGCTATTTTAAAGCACAATATGTAAAATTTACACTCTAAATAGAAGACACAGATGCAGAATCCTCAAATGCCAAAGGCCTGCTAGATATTGTGAATGAGAATATTTAAGCTATGTCGTCTCTTACTGAAAACCATAATGCAAATGCAAAATTGACTAAATCACCTGCAGAGATGGAAAAGTTTGGTACTTTCCCAGCAGCATTGTAAAAATGCCATTCATGGGTGCACCTTGCCATAATCACTCACCCTCAGGTAAAGTTGCATTTGCATCCTCCTTTATGGAAACTGATAGGTCACTACAGCAGACCATTACCTGTTTTTTCTTTTTTTATTTCTTGGATGGGATTCCTTCTATCTCAGAAGCTGAAATGCCTGGACACTCCATCTAACTGTGCCCTGGCTTCTAGGGATACATTATGTAAGTTTGACCAGTTGGATGCTCTTCATTCTGAATTTTGGATCTGGAGGAAGTATTTCAGAGACCAAGGAACGTTTGTGAAAGTTTTTATAGCAGCAGTGTTAATGGCTGGTGGTAGAAGCAGGACCTTGGCTTGGTTTCTGTCTGGCTTTCTACCACTCTGTAAATTCTCTATTTTGAACATTGTTCCAATACATTCCTTTTCTGCTTAATGTAGCCAGATAGGACTTCTGTTGCTTGTACCAATGACTGTAATTCAGTCATTTGATATTGTGTGACTTTGCTTAGTCACCAACAAAAGTCACCTTCTGTTCAGGCAGTTTAGTGACATCCATGGTCCATGTGAATCACTATTAATTTACACCATGTGGAAAAGCATGATTTTTGGTTTCTGAATGTTTAATAAGCAGAAAGCAAAGAAGAAAGAAAATGCTGTTGGCACTGAGCCTTAGGATATTAGGAAATAAACTTGTTTATAGGTAGAGCTCAGCTAAGTACCAAGGTTTTATTTGTTTGCTTATGTTGCTGGCTATTCCTTCAGCAATAGAACTAGGAAATCTATGGTAAGGAGAAAACAAAGCACAAAGAGGAATAAAATACTAAATGAAGTATTGGAACCCAGAGCACTTACATATTTAACGTTCGTTAAGAGAGTACCTCACATTTCTCAGGCAGACTTTTTTCCCACCCCTTAGTATTCTGTGTCTACACTTGCATATTTAAATAATAATTTAAAACTTACATGAAATGTGGTCAGGATTTTCCCCAGTTACTCTCAGTTATTTCAATTTTATGAGACTTATTAAGGAAACTATTTAGAGTTTTAAAGGCCACCAAGTCATTCCAGAAAAAAGACTTTAAATTCTCTCCCTGATCCCAAGCTAAAAAGGCCCTGATGTTTCTGGATGTAATTGGCCTGTGTGATCATTCACTGGTGACCATCTCATCTCCATGCTAAGCGGCTCTCCCTGGAATGGTTACGGTTTCTATGAGGTGGAGAAAAGCTTCAGGGGCACCAACAACCATAATTACCTTCTTGAAAAGCTTATTAGATTCTTGTTTAGCTGGGCACGATCTTGTGTAGGAGAAAAAGGAACCATACCCCTATTACTATTTCAGCTTTTATGCAAAAAGTCTTTATATTTGAAAAGTGCTTTCTAACCTTTTTAATTAGTGGTTTCTCACCAAAGCCCTGCATTGGGCATTTACTAGCACCATTTGCTAAGGAAACTGTGTGTCACTGAGATGGAATTGACACAGGATGTTAATTGGTCCTGAGATGGTGACAGAAGCAGAGTGGTGGCTTAAGGTTTATTCCAGGGCCCGGTGAAATCTGTGCTGTTGCCTCCATTTTTAGAGACCCAGGTGGCATGGAGGAAAGGAGTTGATTGTTAGGTAAAAAGGGCAGAAATGAATTGCAGAAACATCATTATATGTGTTCACAGAAGTCTGTTATAGAATTAAAGCAGGGTTTTTCAAACCACATGACTGAGGGAAAGCACCTTTGATAAATTATCCAGTATAATGTATTGAGATGATCGCATGTCGATTTGTTCTTTTCTGGAATGGTCGTTTATGCTGGCTTCTTGTCTTGGTCTGAGAGGTTTCAGCTGGGCCTTTGAGCAGGCTGGGCTTTGACCCTGGCCATACGGGTGAGCCAGGCGTGGGATTTTGAGGAAATTTGCAGCAAGCCTCTGGAGTTTCTGTCTCCCTCTTTCATTCATAAGCATGGACCTAACCCTGCTGAATTTTCCTTGACTTGGGAAAGGTTATTTGACCATTCTAACTCTGTATAAAATGTGCAGTAGTCCCTGTCAAGATAGCAAACTATATTTGAACATTACTTTACCATTTACTGTTGTATACATGTGGGCCATATTTTCCTAAGCAGATGGCAAGTGCTCTGAAGGCAAAGATCAGGTCATTCTCTATTCGTGTTGTAAGCAGGCACCTAGAGCTTGATTATATTCTGAGTCTGTATTATTCATCTTTGCCTTCATCTGGAATTTCTGGGGCCTTTCTCTCATTCAGTAAATGGTGATATTGGCACAGGGATGGCATAACACCCAGCTGCAGAGGGCTAGCACAGGCCTTTATCACCCCAATCCCAATCTTCCTGACTCATCCTATGTCTGAGGAACTGCACCGTTCATGCAGATTCCATATTCTGAGCACTCACTTTCAGGAATATCACTCCTCAGCACCCTAGTCCTCTCTCTTCTCTGCATTCAGCACCGGAGCCGCTGATCCATCAGCCTCTCCTGCTGCTGAAGTCTCTCGATCTTTCCCTCCTGGAGAATGGCCAGTCACAGAGCCCCAGTGGGCCCTGATAGGACAACTCTGAGTTCCCATCCCCCTTTTGGGAATTGATTATCTAGACAATATCTTAAGCTCTCTAAAGTGGCAGAGGGAAATAAATTTCTGATAAGCCTTGACGTTGTCACCCTGGTGGCTCTCCTTGAGCTTGTCCCCTGCTGGGCAGTGATGAAGGGCACAAGTCCAATCACACTTCCTTTTCATCCCAGGGATGATCATATTCCCCAAAGATGCCCTTCCCTGGTGTGCCCTTTAAAAGCCTATCACTTCCTGTTGGCTGCATCCCCACTTGGGTTCCTCCACAATCTGCCGCCGTCTTTGTATATCCTCCCTAGGACCTTGGGACCTGTTAAGTTTAGTACTAGAAGTAACTTCAGGTACTCCATGTTTCTTACGATTCCTTATGGACTCTAAATCCTAGGTTACACATTTTACATTTTTTTTTTAAATCCCTCAAAGTGTCTGAGACCATGCTGGACCCTTGATAAAGGCTTGTTAACAATGGGGCATCCATTACATATATATTGAAGTAACTCTTTTCTCCTCTGATGTCCCTCTTTTGATTGCTACTATTTGCTTCCCTTTGGGGAGCCACTCAGCCAGGACTTTCTGAGAGAGAAGAATTGGTATATTTAGTAATCATCAGATAGTTACTGTTAGGGTGCCAGTTTTTAAAAACCTGTTAATTGTACTAGCTTAAAGCTAAATTACATGTTCCTCTCTTCATACGGTGATGATGATGATTTTATAAATACCGGTTGGATAGCACTATAATTAGTGGGCATCAGCTTCTATTTTGGTAACAATTTATTCTTATACCACATTTAAGAGGTTTCTCTTTCCTGTGGTCATAAACAGGTAAAAAAAAAAAAAAAAATGACATCCTTTTTAATAAGGCATCCCAAGCAGTCTAAGTGCCTATGAATTATAAATGAAAACTTTTCAGTGATTAAAATAAATATAGTGATGCAGTCCCCTTCTCTGCGTCATTGCTTCACTAGCCCTGCAAGAAAATCACTGAGAGGAGGTCCCCAGGGTCTCTGAGGTCACTTCCATCTCTCTCCTGAGTTTCTCTGATATAAATTAGAGGGTATCCAGGGCAATGACTTTCCAGCTGGTTCAGGGAGAGGGACTCCTGTCCTTCCAGAGGAGTCATCAGCAGATTGTTGGTGGTTGGTTAGGACCCTGGGGTGCAGCTCTTCGTGGACTAGTCTTTGTAATAATGGTCTCATTATATAGCCTGGTCCATGTTTTGTTCCCTCAGGTAACAGTTTACCATATTTAATGTTTGGGGGTCTTTACATTACTGTCTCTTTTTTTGCACAGGTGAGGTTTTGTTTAATAGTATCACCCGAGAGCAGGCAAATGGTTTAAGAGCATCCTTTACCCTGCAAGCGAGGCCCGTAAACCAAGGAATCTTGAAGACTGTCATTCTACTAAGAGCTGAATACAGTCTCCGATGGAGAGAATAAATTAATTCACAGAAACCCTTGTTTTCCATTTCTCAGACTTACAACAAAGCTTAGTGTCACTGTAAGAAGTTGGTAGAGGGAATAGCTCTTAAAGACACATGAAGGTCCGTGAAGTAAAAGAAGCAGCAGCCTGAGTAAAGGGGAAAACTGTCTTAGCTCTATTTTCCCCTCTCTACCCACCATTTTTCTTTTTATTTGTTTGGTTGTTGATCAGATAACACTCAGCTCTGTTGCAGAATTGAACCTAAGAGACTACTAGCTTTTTGCTGTTTGAGGTGGAAATTAAAAGTTATGAGTATTGTGGGTCATCAGTTCTGAAACATCCTATTTTCCCAACATGATTAATGGCATTTGGGGAGTGATTAATGTCAAGGAAAAAGCAGTGAACCCTTTGGCAAATGGAAACCTGGTTTCTGTCATATGGAAATATTCACTTAGACTTTCATAGACCTTTCCCCTGTCAAAACAGGTCTTTAGGATCCAAAATCTAATATTTCCCAACTTTTTTCATCCTAATTTCTAACTTATTCTAGAGATCTATTGATGGTTTGTTGGGATTATTAAATAATTTTCTCTCAGCAATTATATAATTAAAAAATAGTGCAGGAAAGTTAGACAGTATTTAATAAAATTCAAGTTTAATATAAATAATATTTATTATCATCAAAATAGAACCAAGTTAATTTAAGATTAGTAAATGGCATCTTGGTCATAGGGCAAGTAGGGATGTGAAGAAAAGGAGACCAAAGAAATTGAAGGAAAGTGACCCATCATTGAAGAATTTCAGAATCATCACTGAGACATTAGCAGAACTGAGAAAATTATTTCTGAATCTAGAGCCATTGATGTCCCATTCCCACACCTTTGGCCAAAGGTCATTCTGTCCTTAGAGAGCCACTATACTTCCTAATATATTTACTCCAGAAAACCTTTACCCTAAAAAATTAAAGAATTATTACAATCATAGTAATTTTGTCTGAATTGCATGGATTTATGAGAATAAATTAGGATTTATTCCAGGGACCAGTGAAATAACTTTACAAAGTTTCAGAGTCATACCTGGAGTTAGAATCAGACATTGGGAATATGGGCAGTAGTTTGCCAAATGCCAAACAGAACTAACTTTGATCTACTGATAATTGTGTATTATCTTTATCACTTCTACCTTCGGGATATCAGAGAGTTTAGTGTATTTCATTTCTTAATGTAATGGCTGAGAACATTGGACTGAGACAGGAGATGGCAAGAGTAAATAATGGCCTCTACCAAAATGCCCTCATATAACTCTTGCCCGGCACTTTTATCTGCACTAGTAGATGGCTAAAACAAAGGGAAATGGTGGGATGAAGTCCCCCAAGTGTATTTTGAAAGCCTGACAGAGTTTACTCAATATACTAGGTGTTGCTTCTATGTGCCAAAGGAGGGAAATTGGTCCTTTGTCTCTATTGTAGTAAATAGAGAAAAAAAGCAAGCCTTTCTATGGCAACGCGGGATTTTTAATGAAGTAAAGGAAACAGAAGAAGTGTCCCAATGGAGAATGAAGTGTGTCAAAACCAGATTGTGCACGTAATTACTTTCTCAGACCTTCCTGACATTATCAGTAGGACTGGTGTTTTGATGAAAAAAACTTAATTAAAATTTAATTTTTTTTAAAGTGGAAAATATTCAGCATGGTTACAGGAGGATTGAAATCAGGGCACTGTGTAATTTTAATTGCCTTCAAGAGATGCGCTTCACGAAGACAAGTATGGGGGAATTAAGAAGCCAAAGGGGCGAAATCAGAGTTGGGTGACCATGTTGAATCCCCAGCACCAACAAGGGACATGGTAGCTGTGTCATTGGGTGGGTTTTACCCACCCTCCATGGGTGACAGGGTGTGATCTCAAGTTCCAGTGTTGGACATAGCCACCCAGAATAATAGAGGCAGTGGATCTATTCTGGAATACTGGTCAGACTACACTTGGAATCCACATTGTAGCAAGAAAAATGTTGATTTTTTTTTAATATAATTCTTCTTTATTCCTCCCTTTGAAAAGGAACCAGAAAGTTGCAAATGTTAAAAATCATATGAGACAGCAATTTTTAAATGCTGATCACTGGATCAGTTCTATCAGAATCATCTGTTTCTGATTCATTAAGTTTGCTTCAGGACGGCATATTTCTATTTTTAAAAATAAACCTTCCCAGGTGATTCTGGGAGTCAGGTGTTGGAACCACAGGTTTATAAAGAAAGGTGCATGGACTTGAAAATAAGTAAATATGGGCTATGCCATTTACTTTTTGTGTAGATTTAGGCTGATTGCTTAGCTTCCTCCGTCAAATGTGGATAATATGCTAACCCTATGGGGTTTTGTGAGAATTAAAGATAACTCTTGTCAAGTGACTGAGACAGTAAAAGTGTTCTAAAAATGATAAAACTGTATAAGCAGAGTTGAATCAGGCTGTTTGCTAAATTGGGGAGGGACAAGACAGCTTTCTTCAAACGCGTAAGTAAAGGGCAGCTATGTGGAAGAGGTTATGGACTTATTTTTTGTAGCGGTTAGAGGTCAGACTCAGGTCCAGTGGGTAGAAGTCACAAGGAGATCAATCTCCATGCAGCCCGGAGTAGAAGTATGCAGTGAATGATCTAGGGATAACGTTGGCTTGCCTCAGAGAGTGGTAGGTTCCCAATCACTGTAACTGTTACAGCACCTGCCATATTTTGAGGATGTACTGGGCACTAGAGGTGTTGGAGAGTCACCAAATCACCACTTGGGTCAGCTCTGTAATGGGGTTTCTGGCTTCCTGTGGAGCAGTGACTTACATACAATTGTTTGTAAACCAACAGCACTTTTTCAAGGGAAGTTTTCGTGGGACATATATAGATAAGGCATATTAGAACAGAGATGCCCTATTCAGGGATTGTCTATTGGGAACATTGTCACCCAAGCTCTGGGGCTTTTGGAAAGAGATAGATGGCAGCACTAATGACTGCGGAGCTCTAATTGCATTTCATGTGTGGGGGCTGGAGCTGTAAAATGTCCCATCATGAGTGCAGCAGTCCCAGACGGTGAGAAATTATCCCACCTATTCAGGTTTGCTGATGCTGCCACTGTACAAAATACCAGAAATGGATTGGCTTTTATAAAGGGGATTTATTTGGTTACGAATTTAAAAAGGCCATAAAAGTGTCCAAACTAAGGCCTCAAGAAGAGGATACCTTCACTGAAGGAAGGCCAGTGGCATCTGGAACACCTCTGTCAGCTGGGAAGGCACATGTTTGGCTTTTGCTGGTCTTATGCTCCGGGGTTGCGTTTCAGAATGGCTTCCTCCAGAATGTCTCTCAGCTTCTCTCAGCTTCTGTGCATCCTTGCTTGGGCTTCTCTCTCTTGGCTCCTGTGCATTCTTACTTGTTCTCCCAGGGCATTTCTCTCTAAGTGTCTGGGGGTCCTCTCTTAGCTTCTCCAGAGCAAACTCTAGGCTTCATCTCTTAGCTCTGCATCTCCAGATGTCTTTCCATCTGCCTCTTCAAATGTCTCCAAGAGCCAGGGTCTGTGTCTGCTCTTAGCTTCTCTGAAGTACTCTGGTGAATTAATCAAGGCCCACCCTGAATGGGCGGGGTCCATACCTCCATGGATATAATTTAATCAAAGGTCTCACCTACAGTTGGGTGAGTCACATCTCCACGGAAACACTCAACCAAAGGGTTCTACCAAATAAGATTGGGTTAAAAGATTATGGCTCTTCTGGGGTCCATAACAGTTTCAAACTGGCACATCACCCAAATGCCACCAACTCTTTGCTGAGAAATCGTGTACCTTGTGGAAGCCCAGATGGTCTCCCTCAAACAGCCCCTTAGTGTCCTTTTTGGAGCACATTTTGGAAACCTCTGGTGTGGGATGGGCTGGGTTACATGGTTACTCAGCCTTCCAGCCTTGTACCCCCTGGTGACCCCAGAGTTTAAAGCAGAGTGTCAGGAGGAAGGTGTACTGGGCCACAGCCATAAAATCAAGTGGAGAGAGAGTAGTGAGAGGTGAAGGCAGCTTACTTCCTTTGCAAGTGGAATTTCTTTTGGGGATGAATGTTGCCCTACATTTGAGCAGCATTGTTAACTGTTTTCCCAGTCTATCCCTCTTGCCATCAACAAGACATTTGGGAACAATTTGATCGGGATAAGGGGAGTTGTTTGTGTCATGGAATTTGATCTCCCTGCATGATGCTAACCAGGCTCTGTGGGGATCAGATGTCTGACTTTGGCCTTGGCATCAGGCTCCAGCCAACTGACAGAAAAGCAATTTGCAATTAATTTGCTATTAGGCCAAGCTAACACAAGTTTCCAAATCTTCCCTTTCTAAGTAGACAAACAATACTAGCTGCTCCTTCTGCCTTCCTTAATATTTTGCAAATGCCTGTCTCCAGTTTTATTGTTTGCTCTGATCGCTATTTTCCCAGAGAATGGGACAACCCCACATCCCTTCCCCAGTTCCAGTGAGTTTGGTTTTTGCAAGAGGCCCTTGATGAGTTACAAGAACATAACCACATTCCCAAGCAGTGAGCTGAGAAACCAATCCTTTGTGGTGCCCTGCAAGCCTGGGAGAGGCAACTTATCATTGGGTAGTGGGCAGTAATGAAAACCCAGAGAGAATTTGATCCTCTCTATGAAGGTGAACCAAAGAATGAAGAAAACATTCCTGCTGTTACATGTTTTACCTTGGTCTTCATTGGCGACTTTCTGGGAAGCCAGCAGATGAAGTGGAGATGTGTATTATTCCCTCTATAGTGCAAGAGCCCCTCTCACTCACACAGTTCTTTTGGCTGTCCCTTTGAGTCACATCCCAGTTTTCCGGAACGGGATGTCTCAAGTTAACTCAGGTCCTGCACTGATGCCAGGCCCAAGCTATGGCATTGTCTGAACGACAGGGCATCCTGCTCCCCTGGCTGGTTTAGCTCTGTGGACCACAACAGTGGCTCAGGTCAAACAAGAAGGCATTTCTTTCCAGCCATTCTTCGGAACCTTGAGTGCTTTTACCTGGACTTGAGGACTTGCTGGAACTGGAGAGAACCTTAAAGATAACTAATTCAACCTTTCACCCAGGATACCCCTTCCAGAACTAACCACCTACCTTGCAGATAAGAAATGTTATACATGATTACTCAACATAATTGTGTTGTTTCAGGAGAAATAGACTATCCCCAGGATGTCAAGAAACTCACAGTTTTGAGCTGGGCTATGATGCAGGTTTACTGTGTTTTCCAACCTTAATAATTAGTGGTTTGGATTCCTTAAATTTCTGATGGGTTTTTTGATTACCAATTACGATTCACTACATGCCATTTTTTAAAATGTAATGTGAAGCTCTGACCCACTTTCAATAGTGTGGTGATTAGCGTCCACCAATTGGCAATTTCCTATTCTAATATCAGCTGTTTGAATCATCACCTCTACTGAGGCAATTGGGGACCACTTTATCTTCATTCTCTTACTTCAGTAGTATTTTCTGGTGTTGTCATTACCTGTATAGGTGCAGCCCTGGGCAATGCTGTGACCTCAGCTGTGTGACAGTGAGGAAATTAGTTTCAACTGGGGAAAAGGACGAGAGCAGTTTGTCTCAGGTTTGACTGCACATTAGAATCACCCGGGGACCTTTAGAGACATACTGGTGCTTGAGTTCCATGCCTAGAAATTCTGACATAATCCATTTGGGGAATGGCCTGGACATCTGATCTTTGCAATATCCCTGGGAAATTACAATATCCAGGCAGGGAACCCCTGTGTAAAAGAACTAGTCCCAAAGAGGGCAGTCAAGTGGTAGTGGCCAAGGGGTGTTAAAAACAGTTGTAACATATGCTAGTATTTTCACCCTCGTGATCTAATTTGGTGGTAGTTTTTTTTTGGGGGGGGGGTTGGGGTGAGGTTTGCTTCTTTGGTTGATAAGTGAACAGAGACAGGGTGCGGTTGCTAAGGATTAGATTGATCCTGGGCAAGGACTGGGCAGATTGACAGTTCTCTAGCAAGTAAGGTGAGCTCTGCAGTTCCTGCAGGAAATGGTCGGATAAGGAACTCGGAAGAAGGGTCAGAGATGTGGTTAATGTCTAGAAGCTGTGGCTAAAGGAAAAGGCTGCAGCCTGGTTGTCACACTCACATTGGGCCTAACAGCTGTCAGGAACAGCAAAGCTGATTCCGGGGCTCGCACCCTGGTAGGTTAATGGGGCCCCTCATTTATCTTTTACGCCGACCACAACAGAGACAGGCCTAGACCAATGGATTTGGAACCAAGGGAGGATAAGCAGGCTGGCTCTCATTCTGTTATAATTATCAGGGTAATCTTAGGACTGCCTGGAAAGGTGAAGATGTTCTTTGCCATCTCTTCTACTGAGAGTGAGTAATTTGATCTCCCCATCCCAGGCTAATAACACCCTTCAGCTCTCATACAGCAAGTGTTGAATTAAATAATGTTGAATTAGGTAATGTTGCTAAAGAATTCTCTGGACTCCTTAGAGGAAAATATTATTTGAACACCAGGCATTGGCAAGAAAGAAAGGCAGTTTAACTAAGCACTGCATCATGGCATTCAGTATTCACCCCAAAAGTGCACTCCTAGAGACTAGAAGCAAATGGTTCGACATGAGAAGGTCAGACATCAGGCCAATGGAAACAAGGAAGTAGCTCAGGTTTTGCAGAGCTTGAAGTTTGTGCATCTTTGGATTCCCAGGTGTATACGTCTATTACTCAATTTAAACTGAGGGAAGGTCTCTTGTGTAGAAAAGTCTTGCTTCTTGCCCCATGACTACCAGTAGCAGCACAGGTGGTGTGTGTATGCTTAGAACTTCCTCCTTGTTCTGGCAGATGAACTCTTAGGTTTCCTTTATCACGATGATGTGTATGTGTGCTGCTGTGATAGGATGGTTCTTGTTCTCTGACTTACAAATTACAAGATACCTTTAGGACAGCTTGGGAGGAATTTGAACTCTTTTCCTTGAGGCAGTGGGGAGCTACTGGAGGTTTCTGTACAGGCGGACAACATACTGAAAGAGGTATTTTAGGAAAATGCATTTGGCAGTTGTGTGTAGGTGGGGGATAATAATACTTAACCGCTGGGGTGTTATGAAGAGTAAATGAAATGACGTAAGTAAATGTGAAGATGCGGGACCATCATTCCTTTATCCCATGTTTTCTTTGTATTAAGCCTAGTGCCCCAAAGACATCATTCTCTCTTGATATGTCTTCTTGAAGTAGACTTCCTCCTTTGGGGGACTTGTACTGGAGTAATTACTGGCTATTTTAAAGGGTATTTCAAAATGAACACTTGCCTCCTCCACCCACACCTGCCTCCAATTATGTTCACCATCTCTTTTGTTTTGGTTTTACAAATACTTCCCTTTCCTCTCCCTACCCCACACCCTGATAACATTTAACCTGCTTTTTATCTCTGTGAATTTACTATTTCTGGTCATCTCTTGTAAGTGAGAATATATGGTATTTGTCTTTATGGGTCTTGCTTATTTCACTGAGCATAATGTTTTCAAGTTCTTCCAGTTGCAGCATGTCTCATAACTTTATTCCTTCTTTTGGCTGAATAATACCCCATTGTATGTATGTACCACATTTTGTTTATCCATACAATTGTTGATGGACACAGGTTGTTTCCAGCTTCTGGCTATTGTGAATATTGCTACTATGAAGTAGTGTACAAGTATTTGTTTCTGACTCTGTTTTCACTGTCTTTGGGTCTGCAACTAGAAGTGGGATTTGCAGGTCAAATGGTAATTCCATATTTAACTTTTTGAGAAACTGCCTTATTGCTTTCTATAGTGGCCATACTGTTTTACATTCCTACCCACAATACACTAGTGTTTCAGTTTCTCCACATCCTCTCCAACCCTTATTTTCCATTTTTAGATAACAGCCATCTTTGTGAGTGGGAAGTGGTATCTCATTGTGGTTTTGATTTGCACTTCCCTATTGGCTAATGATGTTGAACATCTTTTCACATATTTATTGGCCATTTGTATATCTTCTTTGGAGGAATTTTATTCAAGTGTTTTGCCTATTTTTTTATGTTCACCGTCTCTTGGTATTTGGCATCCCATCACTAGAATTACTTGGTTGGATAAAGCAGTATTTTAAGATAATTTCTGTAAATATGTACATAAGAGGAGTACTAATAGTGAAATACAGGAGGAATTAGTTTACCAAATCACATTCTAGGATAGCTAGTTAAGGAGCCCAAGTTGAGTGACACAGTACAGCATATTTAGAAGATCCAATGTAACATTGTGGGAAATTTGCAAGACTCTAGAGCCCATCTGCCTGAGTTTAAATCTCAGCTCTGACACTTTCCCTGCATGTCCTTAGGCAAGTTATTTAATCTCCCTGTGATTTTCTTCATCTGAATAATGAGCATAATAATAGCACTTACTTTATAGGGTTGTTTTGAAGATAAATGAAATAATATGTATATAGTGCTTAGAATAGTGGCTTTCATATAGTAAGTTTTAGATAAATTTTTGCTGCTGCTGTTATTATTATTATTATTATGTTTTACCATTTACAAAGCACACTCCTATCTCTTTTCTTCTTTGCTCTTACAACAACCCTGTGGAGTAGGTAGAATTAGTCTGTTTTACAGATGAAGAGACCAAGGCTTTAAGATAGTAAGTGCTCCATCCCAGGTCATATGACAGTCCCTAAATTATGTGCATCTTTTATTTCACCATTGAAGATGACTACAGGGAAAGAAAGAAAAACCCCCAAACACAGGCTTTTCCTTAGGGAGGTTAGGACAGATGGGGGCTGTTGTTCAATGGCCTTGGGGCAGAATGAGGATATGAACTCCTAGGATGAGGCATCCTGAGAAGAGAAGAGTCACCAGTTGGGTGAAAAGGGCCTGAAAGAAGAACTTTACCATAACACTGTCTAGGCAACCGCATTTTGACCCCCTCTTGGTTAGCTGATGTGGAAGGCAATCCTTGAATTTGATGGCTCCTGCTATCTTATTTGTGGGATTCAGTTGCCTCAGATTTCCCAGTAATGTGCTGGCTCTGCCAGGTGATCCTGTGTGGTGTGTGTTTATGATGTATTTCCAGTACTCGGTCCTCAACATACAGCCTGTGATTGTTTTCTAGGACTACTAATGATACGCTCATGCCATGAGTTTAAAAGAGGTCCCCCCTATTCTCCAAAGTGTAGCCTTCGCCAGGGTCTTGACTGTATCCACAAGCATGAACACCAAGAATAAATGGGAGAATTCACCATTCCCTTAGAGGAGGCAGGGCTGGAGGGAGGACAGTGTTACATCACCATGTCTTACCAACCTGGAACTTTGTAAATTTCTGTAAAGTTGTCCAAAGCTGTCAATTTCAATACTTGAAATTCAATTTAAGGAGCTTCATAAAATTATTTTTACCATATTGAATTAAGTTCTTTATGCATGTATCCTTTTTACCCATTAGATTATGAGCCAACTTGTTGGTGGGTACTTTGTAGCGTCGAGTTCAATGTTGCCTAGTAGATAATAGATGTTCAGTAAATGATAAATATTGTTCAACTGAATTACAAGCTTAGGTATAATCTAAGCCTCCTCCCTAGGCAACTGGCAATACTCCTAGTAGACCTTGAAAAGCACTGAATTCAGATAAAAGAATTGGAGAAGTTATTTTTACAAACTCAATGTGCTTTGATAAAGGCAGCATTACCAGCAACTTTTTTCCCCTCCCTCAAGTTAACCTATGAAATTTTAAGGAAATACATATATATATATATGAAGAGGAGGAGAATACTACCATTTGGTTCACAAATGTTTCCTCTTTGATTGCATGTGGCAGGAAGGAGCGGAGGTGTGGCAGGCGAAGAAAGACACAGTGCTCAGGTAAATTATTTACCTTGACCCTCTGATTTGCAACATTTGTGGAATTCAAGGGTTAGAGGATGTGAAACATCAAGAGGAGATGATGGTAATGGATATAGACATTTTCTTGCCTAGAAGTAATAGAAGTCACACAGTGCACTCTAAAAGAATCGGTGTGAATTGCACTCAAATCTCTTATGGTAGCAATTCCTGATTTCTCAATTCTGACCCCAGAGACAATCTTAGAGGACGTGGAGTGGGACATTCCACACGGGTGCCATGAGCCAGGGGGCTCAAGACTGACCCTGGCGGAGTCCTTATTGAAGCGTATTCTGTTTCCTTGACGTTCCAGTGCATTTGTTCTGGGCTCTCCTCCTCCAACCTTTAGCAATTAGTGCAGCTACGAGAATGCTGAGTAACAGTGCCTTTCACAAAGAATTTTGTTTATGGCCAGCCTTACTTGAATTATTTGACCATTTCTACCAACTAGAGTGTTAGGTAATGGATAAGTAAAACTAAATTTGAGTTCATTCTTATTCTGTATAATGATCTTCTGGTTTCTTTGTTTTCCTCTTCTTCTTAAGGACTGTGGGAAACCCATGGGAAGTAAGGGGTTCTATCCAGGGTATTTGACTTCAAATCATTTCATCTCTTTTGTTCTTCCTCTCATCTATTCCACTGTGTTTTTAAAATATACTCAAGGGCAAGATTAATAGCAAAGCAGAATTCTTCTAAGAAATTTGAGTGACATGAATTATTTATCAAAATCTTAAGAATCAAAACTTTGACTATGATATAGCCCATAATTTGCTTGTATGTACTTGACAATGTTCATTTACATTAACTAGTATAAAATGCCTAATTAGTACAGCAGGAGGAAAATAATTGCTATATAGGAAAAAAAGAAATGATTGTTCCTCTTAGTCATTTGAGGGGAGGGGGTGGATTCATTTCAAGTCTTTATTTAGGAAAATACCTTCGGGCTTTTTGGAGTGTGAGAGGTATGGCCCCTGGCCCACCCCTATTCCTGCCCTGTAGCCTAGAAGAGCACTTGGAACAGAGAGATAAAGCTGAATTATTCTGCAAAATGAAGTAGGAGAAATTTTGAGTTTTCCTGGGGATGGAGAGGGGTGGGGAGAGAGGTGGTGAGAATGGTGGGCCTGGATGATGTGGGGTCTGAGGAGGTCAGCCAAGGAAGTGATCCCGAAGGTTGGGGGAGGGAACCATAGGAAGTGATGCCTAGTATTACTGAGCTTTGCTGCTTTGTAACCTCCATTTGCTACACTCCCCAAAACCTTCAAAGAAGACTACCATACACACACTATAGCCTCGTGTTGGGAAATTAAAACTAACAATGGTTTCCACCTTACAGCTTTAGGAGGTGGCAAAAGCAAATTACTACAGGAGATAAAATGCAAGTGAGGTTAAGAGTTTGGTGGGACCAGAAAGTCAGAGTCAACAGATGGCCGAGAAGGTAAACTCTCTAGCAGTCTACAGAAACTGTGAGACAGCAATGGACTCCCAAGAGTATGTGAGATTGGTGGGCATTTTGTTTGAGCTGTTAAAAATAAACGAATTAAAAGCAATAGTAGAGTCCACAGACTCTTGGGCTTCATTAGCAAAAATGTAGTTGTAAGAAGCTTTGAAACACTTATTGTAAGGCTATGGAAAGAGAATGTTTTCATGCAAGTATTAATTTGAGACATGGGCTGATAATCTTTCGTGTGGAGGAGGGCATGCAAGAGGAGCAGAAAATAAGAAAGCATTCAATTTGTTGGTGTTTGGTTACCTAAGAAGGATGATTGCTTAAACCTGCCCTCCACCAGAGCCTGTGGCTCCCCCTTGTCTACAGGTTTCCTTTTGATTTGTAGTATTTTGTATTCATTTATTAAAAGAGATTTTCTTATGAGAGTAAAGTATTCTCAGAGGAGGGAAGGCACTACCTGCCTTCCAGGCATGGGGTTTCAGAACTGTACTTCTCTGTGGTGGTCAAAAGAAAATGAAGTCTTTGACTTCAGGTTGTTTGTTTTACTCACTGTATCAGATAAAACTCAGGTGGAATATGTCATCCAGATGCATTTGGGGTGCTCACTGCAGCTCCCTGCCCAAATGGCCAAGTGGGAGGAGTGAGGCTGGAGAGAAAAGGGCCTGGGATCCTTAGTGGGAGATCTCCTCTGAGTCAGACGTCTTAGGTGAATCAACTCACCGAACCCTTAATACAGATCTTTGATGTAGGGATGATTTTCCATTCCTGTAGATACGGAAACTGAACCTCTGAAAGACTGAGCAAGTGACTCAGCAGTTAGACAGCTTTTAAGTGGTGGGGCCCAATTAGGAGACCCAAACCCTGTGTTCTTTTGTCAAAAATGGGAAATTCCCTGACTTAACCCTCCTTTCGTCTTCCCTTCCCATCCCTCTTCTTTCTCCCTCTTTTCCTTTCTTCTTCCCTGCCCCTCCTGCATCTCCCCTCTCCCCACCCCTTCCTTCCTTCCTTCCTTCCTTCCTTCCTTCCTTCCTTCCTTCCTTATTGTTGGCTTCTCAGGATGAATGGTGAGAACGCAAGCAGTGGGTATACATTCTGAATTAATAATGACATCACTTAAATTTATAACTATAATTTTTTTCTATAATTTTAAAAAAGGTTATGTGCATAAAGTTTATTTTGCAACACGCCTGACAGGGTAGTGTATGACTGTGCCCGTCATCATTTATTTTCTATATGTAAATGCAGGATAAATTTGCAAACCTCCATAGAGGATGAGGCATCAGCAACCAACTAGGACTGTGGGGGGACCAGAAAGGTGGGAGCTCATGATGGGTCCCCTTCTTCTGAGAGGCACTTACTTCAGTGGTAGCCCAGCTAATGTTTTATGAGTTCCAACAAGGAGCCAGGAACTGTGCAGGGAATACAAAATCGAAGCCAGGGCTGTCGTTTCGAGTTGTTTACCAAATCTAGGGGATGAGTCAGACTTGGGCTCAGAGAAATCAGCACAATGTTTATGTGCAATAATTAGAGGATGTCTAGGAGCTCCTGTAGCCCAGCCTGGAGATCAAGGGAAGACTTTCTGGAGGATATCTGCTGGACAGGGGGATCTGCTTATGGGGAATAAAGGCTGAGAAGGAGGAACAGAAGCAGTTCAGTAGTTGCTTGGTCATCGGGAAAGATGATGTGCACATTAATATATTATCTGGCCACCCCCATAGTGTCCAATGTGTCAGCCCACTACCTCAACTGCAGCTGGTTATGCTTTATACCATATACCTTTCTCTTAGTTCATGATTCAGAAGAGCATCGCTGGGTTTCCTTTGGGACCCTGTTTTTATTTGTTGTGGTCTGATGATTTATTCAGGCAAAATGTAGTGCATAGATTTTTACAGCTTGCTTTGTACATGGGCAACTTTCCACCCAAGCAACATGTTTACAAATGCCAACCCGTCGTTTTCTGAAAATACTGCTGAAAAGAGCAACTGCACTGGGATGTGCCATGTGTTTGAGGAGACCAAGCAGCCAAACACCAGTGTTGGCTATTTCTGGAGATGTGTTTTGCTCAAAATTTTTCTTCATTGTTCCTGGTTCTCCGTAACTCTATAATCTAAAATGAGCCTGTTCTCTGTTGACATGTTGATATTTTGCAAGTTAAAATCCTTTCAGGCCATGCCTGCTGTGCTTATTGTAATAATTCACTGATATAAATTTGTCATACATTCTAGAAAACTCCTTTTGTGTAAACCCCTTCTATGGCTGTTACCAAAAACTCCTTGGGGAACAAGTTCTGAGAGATCCCAGAGTTAATCAACAAGAACTAATTTGAATGTTTTAAAATTTGTCTTTCATATGCAAGTCATTTCAAAACCAGCTCCATTTTTAATAGAGAGAGACAGACAGATGGATGCCACCATTCCTTATTGGTTTTTCCTGATGGCCAGAAATGTCCTTCCTCTCTGTTGCTTTCATTATCTTCCTGCCTTCAAAATCTCCACTTCTGTTGTAGTTTTCTCTTTGGTTTATTATTATTATTACTGTATTTCTTACTTTCAAAAACAGACAGGTAAGTGGAAATTAAAGGACATCCAATTATTTGTACTTCTTATTTTTCCAAAGTGAATACAGATTAGCAAGTTTATATAGCAGAGATAATAAGGAATTATGTTGTTTCCCACATTTGGGATTTTCCCAATTCAGGAATTTTTCTGGATGAGGAAGAGGTTATGTGGTTACACTAGTTAGCTAAAGTATATTACTGAAGACTGTCTGTCTTAGACTTCAGAAAAAGACCAGCAGTGGGGAGAGGGTTTTGAGGAATCTGTTAGGAAGCATGGGAGACTTTCCTAAGGTTTGAAGTCAAAGAATGATGGGTAGGAGTGGTGCCATCTCACAATTGGAAAATGCTAAAAGGAAAAGATGCACTTTACTACTATAAACCTATTGATTGCAGCAAATATAACACAGCTGAAGGAAGGCAGTGATCATCCTCCAGACTCTCACCATTTTGTTTTCTTCCTTGTCAAATGCACTTAATTTATTGTGGCGTGTTTTTCTCTACTAATTTTTGGTGGTGACTTTTGAGGAGTGGTAGATGACCTAATTTAATTCTCATTCCTTCGTTCACTTGTTCATCTAATCATTTTGTGTGCATTGGTGCCAGACACTGTTTTAAATGTTGGGCACCATTTTAGGTTCAGTAATTTAACCTATTTCGATTCCTTAGCAGTCCACTTGAACATTTTTACATTAGGTTTTTTTCATTTTTTGTTTGTTGTTGTTGTTGTTGTCGTCATTTTTCCTTAAGGGAGGTTTATTTATTGGGTGTAGTAGCCTAAAGGAAAAGATAGCAATGGTCCCAGTTGTCCCTCCCCCTGAGCTCCCAGTCCTGGACATTCTGTTTCTTTGGGCCAAGTGGGGCTGGTGACAGATGCCATATTGTCATCCCTTCCTGATCTAAGTAATGGCTCAGTGGACCCCTAGTTTCTGCTGCCCGTTCTTAGAGGGGAAGTTCAGAGGAGTGAAGTCAGGGTTCAAGGCATCATTTAGAAAAGTAAGAGGTGAACCATAGCACCTCCTCCCCAACTGAGTTTGAATCCTTTAGCAAGGCCCACCCTTAACCCCACCCATCTGAGATCCTACATGCATGATCAAAAGGCTAGCCTCCCAGTGCCCCCCATTCTTGCAAAGTTAAGACATGAGAGCTAGTGGGTCTATTTTTTATTTGTTTAACAGTTTTATCCTAGTTAGAAAGACAAGACTGCAGTTCTAAAAATCAAAATATTTTTTCCAACCAGATTATGTTATTGGTATGAAATTGTCTCGTATCTATTGTACATTTAAATTAGATTTCTTTGATTTTGTAAAAGTAAAACATACACACAGCAACAAAACCAAAATAGTATAAAAGGCTATATAAGAAAAGTAAAATCTTCCTTCACTCTCCCTAAATCTGAGCTTTTTTCTCTTTTGATAACATCTGTTACAGTTCCTTATTAATCTAAAAATTTTCTGTGCACACATAAATTTGTGTGTCTATATATGTATATATTCATAATTTGTGCATTTCAAACCAAAACATATTTGCTGTCTGTGTTATTTATTTCTTTGTAGCCAATTACCCCAAATGTAGCAGTTTAAGACAATGCACATTATCTCACAGTCTCTGGGCACAACTTAGCTGGGTCCTCTGCTTTATAGTGTCTCACAAGGATACAGTTAAGGTTGTTGGCCAAAGATGGGGTCTCATCTGCAAGCACAATTGGGGAAGGAATTGCTTTGATGCTCATTTATAGAGTTGTTGGGAGGACTCAGTCCCTTTAGAGTTGTTGCAGTGAGGGAACTCAGTTCCTAGCTGGCTGTTGTCCAGAGGCCACTCTAGTTCCTTGCCAAATGAACCTCCCTAACATGGCAATTCGCTTCATCACAGCAAATAAGGGAGAGAGTCTGCTAGCAAGAACAAGTTATAATCGTATGCAACATAATCAAGGAAATGACATGCCATTACCTTTACCCCATAATATTCTATTAATCGGAAGCAAGTCACAGGTCCCACCTTTGTTATCATAGGAAGAAATGGGTCAGAATATACAAAACCAAACAGCTAATATTAAATAGCTAGAGGTGATGGAATAATAAAGAGTCTGTACAGATGGGGTGTTGACCAATGACTGGCCCTACTGGAGTACCTGTCTGTAAGATCCCAGCTGTGCTTGGTGCTAACCCTTCAGTTGATGAATAAGGGAGAAGTTTCCAGCATTGGTTCTGGGGAAGGTGATGGGAGAGGACCCAGTAGGAGCTCAGAGCAGTGACTACTTATCAACAATTAGGGACGTATTTTATTAATTTATGAATTGATATGGCTGTATCAATGTACACTGCCTGAATACCAGCTGTCTTATCATTAGCTAGTAACAACAGCTAACATGATTTAAATTGGCCTAATCTTTCATACTAAAATCTGAATCATTAACAATGACAAGTGCTTTGTATGCATTTTCTTATTTAGTCTACGAGAGCAACAACCCTACAGTAACATAACCTATTATTATACCATTTTACAGAGGATGAAACTGAGGCACAGAGAAGTTAAGTAACCCACCAAAGGTCTCTCAGGAATTCTGTCCCAGGCCTGCTGGCTCCTGAAATTGAGCTCTCACCTTGCTGTTCTGTTGCTGGGTTGAAGGGTTTGCCTAAGCCTCCAAGGTCATTCCTTAAGGTCAACTAGGGAGCTGCATTTTGTGATTCTGGGTCTGGCTAACTGAGTTAAATTAGAAAGTTTCACCATGATTCCGACTGCTCAGGAATATGAAAATAGCTCATTGGCAGGGCAGAGCTTCCAAGGAAATCAATTTCATTCCCTTCCTAATGGGCTGTGCTAGTTTGTAAAAATCAAGAACTGTGATGATTTAAGATGCATTTGAACTCTTTCAGATTTCCATAGAACCTCACTCAGCAGTCCTTTGGAGATGATGTCATAGCTCTTCTGTGCAAGCTAGTAATGCCTTCCAGGGAAGGACCAATGTGTTTTACAAATGTTATTCATCCTTACAGTACCCTTGAAGCTTAGTGAGTGGTATTTAGTTACCATTTGGGGGCCTATAAAAATTAGGTTTTGTTTTTTAAAGTTTATTTTTATACCAGTTGAGAACTAGTACACACAGACTTATATATATATATGTATATATATATATTATATATTATGGATTAAATTATATATTATACACATGCATACATATGTACAAAAGTTTCACAAAACAATACTTACTCTTACTCATGTGATATATCCGGGGGTATATTGCATTCAGTTCCATTTCTTTCCACTAAACAGAATGCTGGTTGCATCCCACAAAAATTGACTTCATTACTTGTTAAAGGATGTAACACATAGTTTGAAAAACAATACTCCTTAGCATTTATGGGTATGGCCCAGGCCATGTCCTGCTGACTTTCTTCTGATAGGGTGCAACTACCTTCAATCATGATGCTTACTGCACATTAAAATGCTAACCTGAAAAGTTAGCAATTTGGTGTTAAATCAAGCCCCATATCCTGGAATCCCTTTCATAGCTCAGTGCCAACTGTGTGCCAGGCGCTAGGATACAGCAGTGATCGAAACACAGTCACTCCACTGTAGGAGCTGAACATTTAGTGGGTAGAGCCAGAGAGAAATAAAAAATATAACGTCTACCAGGTTAAGTAAGTGCTTATGCTGGAAAATAAAGTAAGCTCTGAGAATAGTGACGTGTGTGTATGCTTGCTGGGTTAGATAGCTGGTCAAGAAAGTTTCATCTGATGTGGTGACATTTCAGCAGAGGACTCCATGAGCTCTCTTTCCAGCAATCTCACCTTACCTGACACTTTTGCTTGCTTTAAAGCAGCCATTCTCAACGAGGGGTGATGTTGCCCCACTACGGGCCATTTAGCAATGTCTGGAGAAAAGTGGTGTCACCACTTGGTGGGGATGCTACTGGCATCTAGGGGATAGAGACAAGGATGCTATTAGACATCTTACAGTGCACAGAACAATCCCCCACACCACAGAATGTCAGTAGTGCTGAGGTTGAGGAACTCATCGAGGTTCTGGTGGACTTCCCTAAGTGGCAGCTTTCTGACTACATAAAGTGGACTTGGAAAGGTAAACTCAACTCCTTTTCCCCTGGGACCCACGTGTCTGGCCGAGCAGAGCTTATGCAGTGGCCTGTCTCAGTAACAGAATTGTTTTCTGCAGAGCACTAGTGTTACTGGCAGCAGGATGCTGCCTTCAGGCTTTGACTTGCCAAGGATATTCACTGATAAAATGCTCATTCAGGGAGAGAGCTGCCATGATGTGGCCTGGTTCTTTGTTCCTCTTCATTAACCTCATGCCTTGAAAGGGTGATGTCCATTTCAACAGGAGCTGTCCATCTGGATTTGGGTCCACCTTGTGAATTTTATTTAAAAAATACTCAATGACCCCAAGATCAAAATAACCTATTGGACCCTCCGCACCCCCAAATAATAGTTAAATGGAAATATCCTCTTTGTTATGGCAGTGGCTCCAAAAAAAAAAAAAGATGAAAGGTTTACTTCTCTTTCAAAAGCTCTTCATACGGAGGAGCTAAGATGGCAGCATAAAGAGGAGTGGAAGACTGTTAGTCCCCCTGGAACAATTCATAAATGACCAAAAAACTAGTAAATAACCTGGAATAACTGCGGGGAGACAAACGTGACTGTCCACTCACCATACACCAACCTGAATTGGGAGGAAAGTCCGAGATCGCAGCATAAAATCTGTAAGTAAAAACTGCGGACCCATGCCGAGAGCCGGGAGCCCCTCCCTCACGGAAGCCTCGCGGTGCTAGAGAACAGAACTGTCTGAACAAGTGAGTGTACCTCAGCCCAGATCCAACTGGGGCTTTAATGTTAACTGCTCAATACAGACTGCGAATCCGCAACAAGCAGACAGAAGCTTTTGGTGATGACTGACCTTGGGAGAGTCAGGGGACATATCTGTCTCAGGAGGCCCAGAGGATCAGGTGCTATCTCTGGTCAAAGGGTGAATCTGGGAGCTTTCTGTCCCTTTCTCTCTCTGTCAACCTGGGTGGCTCAGTGGAGAAAGTCTCAGCCGTTTTCAGCCCGCAGGCTTTGCAGTAGAGAAAGCCTCAGCCATTTTAAAATTGCAGCACTCTGACCAGCAGGGTTAGAGAAGCAAAGAATCTATTTATATGCAAATGACCTCTCTGGAGGGGGCATAGCTTTCCAAGAGGAAAGGGAGGGGCCCAGCTCTTCTACTACCTGCTTTACATTTGGAACCCAACCCCAGAGCCTGGGGGAGGAGAGCTGTGGTGGCAGGCTGACACGTGCACCTGCCAGGCAGAAAAGCACAGGGTATGTCAATTCTCTTAAGAAAAACCATCAGGGAAACCGGATACTGAATATTTCTTCCTTCTGTGACCTGAGCCTGTTCTCGTCTGGGAAAACCTAATTGGGGTGGCCTAGGAGGTCAGATGCCTAGACAACAGAATACTACAATCTACACTAAGAAAAACGAAGTTATGGTCCAATCAAAGGAACAAACTTACACTTCAGCTGAGATACAGGAATTGAAACAACTAATGCTGAATCAATTAAAAAAGTTTAGAGAAGATATGGCAAAATAGATAAAGGCAGTGTTCATGAAAACACTGGGCATACATAAGGCAGAAGTCGAAAGTTCAAAAAACAACTAGCAGAATCTATGGAAATGAAAGGCACAATACAAGAGATGAAAGACACAATGGAAACATACAACAGCAGATCTCAAGAGGCAGAAGAAAACACTCAGGAACTGGAGAACAAAACACCTGAAAGCCTACACGCAAAGGGCAGATGGAGAAAAGAATGAAAAAATATGAGCAACATCTCTGGGAACTTAAGGACGAAACAAAATACAAGAATGTATGTATCATTGGTGTCCCAGAAGGAGAAGAGAAGGGAAAAGGGGCAGAAGCAATAATAGAGGAAATAATCAGTGAAAATTTCCCCTCTCTTATGAAAGACATAAAACTAGAGATCCAAGAAGCACAGCGTACTCCAAACAGAATAGATCTGAATACGCCTACACCAAGATACTTAATAATCAGATTACCAAACATCAAAAACAAAGAGAGAATCTTGAAAGCAGCAAGAGAAAAGTGATCCATCACATACAAAGGAGGCTTAATAAGACTATATGCGGATCTCTCAGCAGAAACCATGGAGGTAAGAAGGAAGTGGTGTGATATATTTAAGATACTGAAAGAAAAGCCACCAACCAAGAATCCTATATCCAGCAAAACTGTCTTTCAAATATGAGGGAGAGCTCAAAATATGTCCTGACAAACAGACAATGAGAGACTTTGTGAAAAAGACACCTGCCCTACAGGAAATACTAAAGGGAGCACAACAGAGTGATAGGAGAAGACAGGAGTGAGAGGTTTGGAACACAATTTTGGGACTTGGTAGCCCAGCAATCTAAGTACACTGAACAAAGATAACTATGAATACAGTTGAGAGAGGAAGGTTGGGAGCATGTGAGACACCAGAAGAAAGGAGGAAAGATAAAGACTGGAACTGTGTAACTTGGTGAAATCTAGAGTGTTCAACAGTTGTGATACAATGTACAAATACATTCCTTCAAGAGGGAGAACAAGCAAATGTCAACCTTGCAAGGTGTTAAAAATGGGGAGACATTGGGGGAGGGATGCAATCAACATAAACTGGAGACTGTAACTAACAGAATCGTTGTATTAAGCTTCCTTTAATGTAACAAAGGTGAAATACCAAGATAAATGCAGATAAGGGGGGGGATAGGGGAGGCATGTGAGATACTTTACATTGGTGTTGTTCTCTGACTCTTTATTCTACTTTGATTGAAGGTTATCTTGCCTTTTGCTGCTTCCTAGCTGTCATTTTTTTTTTTTTTTTTTTTTTTTTTTGCCTCTCTACCCTCTTTGACTCTCCCTCCTGCCTTGTGGAAGAAATGTAGATGCCCTTATATAGATAGCAGTGAAGGTGGTGAACACATAAATATGTGACTATACAGAGAGCCATCGATTGTTTACTTAGGATGGAATGGATGGCATGTGAACAAAACCATCTTAAAAAAAAATGGGTTGATGATGAAACCTTGAAGGCAATATACTGAGTGAAATAAGCCAGACACATAAGGACAAATATTGCAGGGTCTCACTGATAGGAACTAATTATAATATGTAAACTCACAGACATGAAATATAAGGTACCAGGAAATAGGATGAGGCTAAAGAATGGGGAGCAGTTGCTTAGTATGAGCAGAATGTTCAACTAGGATGAACTTAAATGTTTGGAAATGGACAGAGGTGTCGGTAGCAAGATGTGAGAATAACTAACAGTGCTGAATGGTGCGTGAATGATGTGGAAAGGGGAAGCTCAGAGTCATATATGTCACCAGAAGGAAAGTTGGAGGTCAAAAGATGGGAATGTATAAAACTGAATCCTATGGTGGGCAATGTCCATGATCAACTGTACAAATATTAGAAATCTCTTCCATGAATCAGAACAAACGTGTGACAATACAACTAGAAGTTAATAATAGAGAGGCATATAGGGAAAAAATATATACCTATTGCAAGCTATATAGTAGCATTTCAATGTTCTTTCATAAACAGTAACAAATGTACTATACCAATACTATGAGTCAACAATGTAGGGGGCTTGGTTAGAAATATGGGAGGATTTGAGTTTCCTTCTTTTCTTTTTCATCTTTCGCTTTATTTCTTGTCTGGAGTAATGAAAAGTTTCTAAAAATTGAACAAAAATTAATTGTGGTGATGGATAAACAGCTGTATGAGGGTACCAGGGGCAACTGATTGTACACTTTGGATCTTTGGATAATTGTATGGTATGTGAACGATCTCAATAAAAATTAAAAAAAAAAAAAAGTTCTTCATACGTCTCCCTCTTGTAACCTCTGGATAATTGGTCCTCAGCTGCCAGAATTTCCCACCCACACAGTGATTTGAGAGGATGTCCAGGTCACCTGGAAGAGGCAAATGTCCTTTTAGATTTCTGGGGCCAGACTCTTAAGCCTTCCATAGAGCATCCTGGCAGGCCCCTATCCTGCCCCGAGTGTGCAAGCAGAAGGGCCTGCATGGTGGCTTCTCCCTGAAGGTGCTTCAGCCCGTGGGCTCCTGCGTGCCTGGGTGTAACGGAGGCAGGACTGCACAGGACTGTTAGGCAGCCCCACAGCCTGGGGCCAAACCAGACGCCCCATTCTCCTACAGTTCTTGGGAATTGGCTCAGAGCCTCCCAGCCACAAGGCAAGAAAGTTCAAAGATGTTTTCAGGAGTAAACTTGAGCAGGGGGTCTCAGAAAAGAATTATTTTTGCTTGAAACTCCCCAGAAATACCCATATAGTTCAACCTTGGGGGTCCTTGGAAATACCACTCTAGATCTGAGTATCTAGCCTAGGCCTGAAGTGGACCTGGTAAGGGCGTATGGACTGTTTTATAGGCTTTTACACTAATCTTCCTTTCTCCTTCAGGCTGGTACCCTTCACAACTACCCACAGATGGGGAGGGACTTGGCACCTGGTTATGGCTTCAGATGACGCACATACCCATCAGAGCTAAGAAACCGTGGGGTGGCATGGACGTGAGTCTGTCAGGAGGTGGCAATTTTGGAGACTGGTGGCCCTCATAGGAGTCCTCATCATTCATGATGGATGGGGCGAGCATTCTTCTCACTGGAGAATAAATGGAAAGGGATGCAAGACATTGGATCACTGCACAGAGAGGAAAGGAGTCAGAGTGGTTCCCTGAGCTGACAAGTCTGTTCTCTGGAGCATACATTCAGGGATTGCATACCCTGCCTGGGACTGTTCCGGATGTGTCGGGGGGACTGTGCTGTGCCATGCAAAGGCCATTCACCAAGCAGAGCTTTTTGGTCACTTCCATTTTTAAAGGTTTTCATGGCAACTTCTCTTCTTTGACCAGGTGTGTTCCCAAAACATCATCCTCTCAGAACTCTAGATAATCCCCTCATACTGTTTTCCTTACCATGCAGTTGGAACACTTACGTTCTGGTTAAATTCCAGCCAAGGAAAGAAGCAGCCAAAAAAAAAAAGAGAAGACGATATGTCTGAACACAGTATTACTTATTACTTTTAGAATTCTCAGTCAGTCTTACTCATATTTCATTATCTCCAAGCCCAAGCCCATAATCAGCTTTTTTCAGTAGAGCAAATGTAACATGTTTTTAACATCATCTATGCTAGTGTGCGTCATTCCATCACTCATTCATTCAACAAAACTTTACTGAGAGCTTGTTATTTTCTAAGCATGGGATGAGCTGGCCCTGTGAGAAATGCAGAGATGAAATAGACACATTCCTCTTCTCAAGCAACTGCCTAGGGAAACTCTAAACATCCTGGAAGACGGGTTTAAGATGAAACAAGGCAGTGCAGTGCACTAATGTTGAAGGAGTGCCGCAGTCAGTGAGTTGGGATCACAGGTTCCTCCAGGGCAGGGGCTGTGTTGAGGTGTCACTGGGTTCAAAGTGCCATTGCTGTCTGGTGCCTGATGCGTGCTTCCTAAATGTTAACTGAATTGCTATAGCAGTGCCAAGGCTGGGGAGAGGGAGAGCAGGAGAGCACTGCTTTCTGGAATGTTTTGAGATGGCTTCAAGGAAGACAGAGAGTTGTGACTGGTCTAGGAAGATGGGCAGTGTTGGTCTCCACACCTCCCTAATCTGGTCGTAAATGAGAAACCACTCTCCTCCACTCTCAGCCCATGTGATTTGGGTGAATGTGTCTGTAACTTGGTGACATGAAGCTTCACCTAGAAATGTCCTTCTTTGCTCTCCTGGGTTACCGAACCCCAAGTAAGTCCAATACACACCTTAGTTAGAATAAGGCAGACTTTGTTAGGTGTTCCATACTGTCAAGACAAATGAAACGTTTTCAAGAAATTTGGTTGGGGGTTGAGGGAAGCATGCATTTTGGGGAACTAGAAAACCATGTCCGGGGAACTCAAGAATGTGATGCATTGTCCCTTCTCCCAACCCGCATGAGGAGAGAAGACATCAGGCATGCCTCCCCACACACTTGGGGGTGTCAGCAAAAAGGGAGAATGGTATCCTGCCCCATAAGTTTCCCGAGGTAGGACCTGCAGACCTGTTCTGGTGCCTTCTGAGCAAGGGGAAAGGACCATGAGAACAGATGTCATCAGAAGGGGTTGAGGATACCAAGTTGGCACACAGAGCTGGCTGTGATGTGTCCTGTTTCCACTACATGCCTTTACCCACATTACGGATTCTTTCTTTGATGCCAAGAAAGAGCAAAGAGCAAGCTTGAAGCCTTCTGGGAATTCAGACAGATAGGAAGTGGGGGTGGATGCTGGGAGAGGGTGAGTCTAACACTGAGAGCAGTGATAAGTTAATGAAAATATTTGAATCTGCCTGAATATTTACCAAGAAAGGATATTTTAAACTAGAAAAGACTGAAAATATAAAATGTACTAATCTTACCTGTATAACTCAGTGAAGTTTTACACACACCCACACACCCACACACATATACACATGCATACACCTATATAAACCTTCACTTAGGTAAAGATGAAGAATATCCTACATCCAGAAGGATTCTTTGTGCTCCTTTCCAGTCAGTATCTCCCTGAGGTAACCATTGTTCTGACTTCTAGCAGTATTGATTGTTTGCCTGTTCTTGTACTTCATATGAATTGTCATATAATATATACTCTTTCGTTGCTGATTTCTTCTGCTCAACTAATGTTTATGAGATTGATCAATGTTGTTGCATATATCTGTATTTTTTTTTCTTTTTTAATGCTGCACATTATTCCATAGTTTGAATAAACCACAATTCATTTATCCAGATGACTGTATAGTAATTTGAGTTGTTTCCAGTTTTGGATGCTTGTGAATAAATCTGCTTTGAACGTGTTTGTACATTCTTCTGGTGGACACAGGCACTCATTTCTCTTGGATATATATCTGAGATTGGAACTGTGGGTTTTAGGGTCGGCCTATGTGTAGCTTTATATCTGATTTTTTCTTTTCTTCTGCCCAGTACAAAGGTAGTAGACAGGGCATCTGATGCCAGGGGGTTGAAAAAGCTCTCTTGTGAGCAGGGTGAGTCAGTGGTTGGTGTGGGGCTGAAGAATAGGGTACTGGAAAGATCCCAGAGGAAGCTTGGTGCCAACCCAACTAGAGACTGAGGACGAATCGTTAGACATAACTGCATACTACATCTAGATTCAGGGAAATCTGATGTATGAGAATGCTGGTAAGAGAGACCCAAGTAAAGGGGGCCGAGGGGTAGATTTAAGAAATTGGAAGAGTTGTAGTCTGCTTTCTAATTTCGCCCTCTAACAACACAAAATAATTGATGCTGGACAAATCTCAGGGTCTCTCAGATCTTATTTTCTCATTCCTAAAATAAAAAAGGCTGTATGGGTGATTCCTAAATTGTCTTCAGCTCTTGTCATCTCATAATTGGCTTGATAGTGGCTTACTTAGTTATGAATTCCCAATTCTAGTGGTATGAGAAAAGGACACTAAGAAAGGGCAATAGTTACTTCCTTTCTGTTGTCTAAACATCATGAGATGATAACAGCATTAGAGTATGCACTTCTTAGGACTTTCCCCATTAGACCAGTCCAGCCAGGTGCTGTTGGTCTTTCCTGGACAGGGGCTGAGCCTCTTCTCTCCTTTCTCCAGTTTCTGCACCCCATCAGGTAGCACTGTACCCCAATACCCAACAGTTTTCCCAGGCAGGGTGGCAGTCCGTTTCCTCCCTGACTCTCATTGCCTCACCACTACTCCCAGCTGGTCTGCTGTCTGCTCTGACTCACTCACTGAAAGCCAGATCTCAGGATGAACATAGGTGGACCATCTTCATTCATTCATTCATTCATTCACTCATAAACTAACTCCGATTATGGCCACTGTAGTCAGCACCACAGACACTGAGCTATCTCTGATACCCCTCCTGTCATTTGTCTACAACCCTGACCTTCCAGCCCCTGCCCACTCCCAGAAATGGCACGCCTTCCTTGACTTGGGCCAAATCACCAAAAACTCAGCAGCCCCCAAAGGACACTCTTCGGTCCTGTCACGGTTCTTCAGGCCTTTCAGCTCAACGATTGGAAGAAACAGTTCAGCTCCAGCCTGATCAGAAGCCCGCCAGGGGCTTTGAAAAGACCTGGTGGGAGGGGGCCCTGGAGATAAAAGGTGGGGTCCTTGGGTATTGCCAATTCACAGACCACTGTGAAGTCTGCACACACCTGTAACACCTCAGGGTATTTTTCACCCAAATAGCCCAACTTCCTGCTGGTGGGAAATCCCTTTCCCCCTAGGCCAACCAAAGTCCTAGAAATAGGTACATTACCAGAGACTGTTCATTCTTGACCTTCTACTCTGAGCAGTTCTAGACCTCACTAGTTAGTTTGTTCTTTCTTTTAGGAGTTGCTCTGAATTATCTCTACAACTTATGTGTATTATTTATTGATGTTTTTCTACTTTAATATTTGTTATGAAGTGAAGGCCAGGTCAGTTTGTATTTCTTTTCCTGGTTCCCTAGCTCTATATCTGGTATATACAAAATATTTAATGAAAACCTTTCATTCTGAATAAAGAAAAAGTGGGAGATAGTTTTGCCAAAAGTCCTACTCAAGGCCGAGAGGCACTGACACATTACTTCTACCTGGTGATGGTATCTAAATTACAGGGTCATCTGAGATTAAAAAAAAAAAATAACCACAGAAGTGGAATGTGTAACAAGACGGGATATTGATAGTGAGCTTCTCAGGTAATAGAAGGGAATGGTTTAAAGGGAAAGCACTTCATAATGTCTGTAAATAGTTCATCATTTCTTACTTCAAAAAGAATAGTGCTGACTGTATTGGTAGCAGTGCCCTCATAGATCATGAAAGAATTGATCTTGGGGAAAGTACCTCCAATGGATTTGTTAATATCAGTGATGTATTCTGTAAACATTTATGTATCACATTTTGTCATCTGGGCTCCAGAACATGTTTCCAGTCTGATGAAAGGTAAGTAAAGGTCAGTCATAAAAATAATATGAAAATTATAAAACAGGAATCAGCCCAAGATTGTTCCTTTGGAAAAATAAAATGCTACTTTGGGGAAGGAAAGTAGAAAAATAAGCCCTAGCATTGGAACAGATTATTCCAAAAATGGCAAGCAAAGATCTCCTTTGCTCCTTTTCCAGGGCTGAACTGTATGCTTAATATGCATAAGAGTGCCAGCTCCAGGTGTGGTGGGGCCTGCTGGGATTCCTAAAATTCAGCTGGCTCAGTTAAGGATGAAACATAGGGCTATCAGACTACATTTCATGTTTCAACATTTCCCATCCAGCAACCCCGGGCTGGCAAGCATGCTCAGTTTATCAGAGCGCCTGGCACATGGTGGCCTCCAGTGTTTATCGAACTAGCAGATATTCCCAACAGGTGCAGGGCAGTAGCCCTACAGATTAGCAGGAGCATAGCTCCACAACAGGGCCAGGTAAAGGGTGAGCCACCTCTGAGCCCCTATCAGTGCAGAACATGTCTCAGATCACAAAGGATGCAGAGGATACCCCTGCCAGCACCAATTTTGCATGACCTAGAATCCCCTCTCCCACACTGTAACACAGTAAACCCCATATTTGAAGGGACTCTACTTATAGGTGAATTGTGAGTAGGTCATCTTGTAGAACAGTGGTTCTCAAAGTATGGTCCCTGGATCAGAATCACCTGGGAACTTGTTAGACCTGTAAATTCTCAGATCCCACCCTGAACCTATTCAATCAAAATTTCCAGGGGTGATGCCCAGTAATCTGCATTTTAACAAGCCCTCCAGATGGTTCTGATGCCCATTAAAATTCGAGAACCCTTGCAGTTTAAGGATCAATACAAATCCAACACCACTATTGGAAGAACACAACTTTAAAACTGTGTTGTCCTGGTGGGTCAGTTGCTCCATGTGCTGTTTATCCTGTAGATGATCTCTACTGCTAGTTGCTTACATTTTCAGGACTGGGGGTGGGAAACTCACTGGAGGTTAAGAAGGAAGTTTGGGCTCTTACCGGTGGAAGAATCGTAAGTCAAGTTCATTTCTTCTAAAACTGCCAAGGTCTGCTTGGACCCTTTGTGACTTCATTGTGCTATACCTCTACTTACCTCCCTGAGCCACCATTTTGGGTGTAGTGCTTAAGTAACAGGCATATCCCCATGTAGATGAAATCATAGCAACCAGAAAATTTGAGTTGAACTAGACAAAGCAGCTGTTCTCTGAATTGAATGTAAGTGATGCTCAACCAGTGTTTTTTTAATTGAAAAGAACAGGTATGTTTGTTGAGTGCCTCACTCCAAATTCTATAAATGACAGAGGAAGGCAAATTTGATCTTAGCCTTTATGATACATTGCGTTTATTACTTCCTAACTTGAGAAAACTGTTTCAGGTCATTATGGACTCATTTGGCTTTCATGAGCGATTCCTTCTCAGAATGCCCTCATATGTATTCTGCTGAAGCATACTTAGGTTCATTATCAATTTCAAAACCAGAAAAGTCACCTAAGGTATCTTGAATAGCAAAGATAGCCAGAGTATAGGAAACAGATCAGTCATCTCCTGTCACAATTCTCTACTCCATTTGTATTCAGGTGCTCTGTTAATTCTGGAGAAGTATAGTCAGGGGATGGGACCTTGACATTGTATTGCATCCCTCAGAGTCCCTGCAGTGTTGCTTTAATTAAAGTACTCTTTTTTATTTGTCCCAACTTAATTATAATTCACATCTTAGAAGCTATCATGGGGATGTTTTGGTTGCTTCAGTGTGGAAAATGGGATTTCTCATCGTTGACCTGCATGACTAGGTGAGTAGCAAATGAAATAACTTTCTTTACTGAATGGTTATTGGTGTTTTGATCCAGGCCCTTGTAATTGGTATGCAGACAGTATTCAAAGCCAGATCCTTCCTGTCCATAAGGCATGGACAGGACACTCATTTTTGCCATCATTTAGAGCTCAGCAAGAGAGCACATTGCTTGTTCTTTACATGTGTTTGCCTTTGAACAATGAAAGGCTGAAATGACCCTGCTGGGCTTTGAGCCTTCAAGTGTTGGAATTTGGGGAGCCTGTGTGTGCCACAGAATGTGGCTCAGCAGCACCGCTCCTTTAGCATCTGTGCACTTTACCAATGTCCATTGTGTGGTGTGAGGCCTCCTCAACCAGAACTGGGTGATGGGTACTTTCTTGAAAATATTTTGACCATATGGAAAATGAGCATGTTCTCTATAAACCCAAATAATAGCAATTGTTTCTTTGGCAGTCCAACTAACAATGCAAAGTCTTTTTTTGTTTTTGTTTTCTAAAACAAAACATTTGAGTACCTTCTGTGTACCCAAAAACAGTGTGTGAAAGTCAGTCACATCCACTATTGAGTTACCAACAATTTGTCCTTATTATACAAAATTTGCAGTGGCAGTAATAAGAAGGGGCTTTAATTTCCTAGACTGCTCAAGCAAATACCATGAAGTGGGTTGGGTTAAATAATGGGAATTTATTTGCTCATGGTTTTGAGGCTAAATGAAAGTCCAAAGCAATGTGTCAAGGTGATGCTTTTTTCCCCCAAAGATTGTGGCGTTCTGGGTGTGGCTGCTGGAGATTCTTGGCCCTTAGCTTGTCGCATAGCAGTGCTCGGGGAGGCCAGGAGAGGCCTGCCTGCTCTCTTCTGGGTTTCATTGATTTTAGCTTCTTCCTTCCTATGGCTTTCTGTCTGTCTGTCTGAATCTCACTCCACTTATAAAGGATCCAGTAATAGGAATAAGATCCATCCTGACTGAATGGGCCACACCTTGACTGAAGTAACCTCATCAGAAGTTCCTACTTACAATCGGTTCACACCCACAGGAATGAATTAAATTTAAGAACATGTTTTTCTGGGGTACATACAGCTTCAAACTGCCATAGAAGGATTATCAGTGATGAATGCCTGTGTACTCAGAGATTCCTAATTGACTGATTTGCCACAAAATAATTATGGAAGGAAAATTACTTAGATTTGTGCTCTCCACTCCTTGTTTTTTTCAATTTGAATTTTTACAATAATTCAGAAATGAAAATTATTCTTTCCATAATGAAATCATGTTTGGGGGGTTTTGCACTGATTTTTTTTTCCTTCAAGAAATGTACAGCTTATATTTTGTAGTAACTCCAACAAAAAGAATTGGTAAAATGCTAGGTCAGTGCTGGGGGTGCAACCCAGCAGCACTGCAGCTTTTTAATTCACTGAGAAAGAGACAGTGGGGGAGATTCTGGGAAACTGGCAATAGGAACATCCATCCATAACTAAAGTCAAGTGGAAACTTGGGCCAGATGAGAGCAAATTAAAATATGGATGATGTTTTCAAAGAAGCTAGGAATAAATCAGGGAAGTGCACACATCATTTTAGAAAAGGTCAGCAGCAATTTTCCAGTGGGTAGGAGGGAAAATCCATTCTGGGGAAATGTGCCAATGACTGTTTTTGGTTAAAGGTTGGAGTGGGCAAGATTTGGCAGATCTTAAGCAAAGACAACACAAAATGTGTTTTGAAGCACTTTGGATGTACACTTAATGTGTTCTATCTACTTCCCATTACCCACCCTACACCTTCTGCAACCACTTGATAAGTTTCCTGTAAAATTGGATAGAGACCACACAGGTCAAAGGTCGAGTTTTTGTTTTTTTTTTTTTAATTAAATTCAGTTTTATTGAAATACATTCACACACCATACAATCATCCATGATATACAATCCACTGTCCACAGTATGATAACATAGTTATGCGTTCATCACCACAATCTATCTCTGAACATTTTCCTTACATCAGAAAGAACCACAACAAGAATAAAAAATAAAAGTGAAAAAAAAACACCCAAATCATCCCCCCATCCCACCCCATTTGTCCTTTAGTTTTTGTCCCCATTCCTCCACTCATCCATACACTAGATAAAGGGGGTGTGATCCACAAGGTCTTCACAATCACACTGTCACCCCTTGTACTCTACATTGTTATATAATTGTCTTCAGGAGTCCAGACTGCTGGGTTGGAGTTTGGTAGCTTCAGGTATTTACTTCTGGCTATTCCAATAAAAGGTCGAGTTTTTAAAATACTTATGTTGCTTTGATTTTTGAAATACATTCTCCTAGCCTTTGCATATGCTATTAATTACCGATTCAAAAGTCCTCTTCTATTTATCTGGTAAGATAACCTTATTTTATGTCACCTTAAAACAAAATCAAGGAAAATACTGCAAAATAGAAAGTATTCAATGACAGTTCTCCACTTCTGCTGGGACAAAGAACGCCTGACTTAGGTAATTGCATTGTAATGCTCAAACCTGGCTGAATTGCTTTTGTCCCTGCAAACCTCTCTTCTATCTTTTTATATTCACAACTGTACATCTCTCCCACATGTATATCCAATACCCAGTGTAGCTTCTTGTAATTCGTATGATTAATAGACTCTGGATCTTGCCTGTTACTTGTTTTGTAGATCTATAAATTATCACAGCAATATAGGCATAACTGCAGGTACATTTTTATATCTGTCTGGTTCTGCTTTGGTTTTATCATTCATTCCCTAAGAGCAATTATTAACCTTGAACCCTAAGGCAGGGCACAGAGTTCCAGTTTGGTGCGAATATAGTACATCAATTTATAATGCAGTAGGGGGACAGTGTAGTTTAAAAGGGCATAAATAATACCTTAAACCTGGAAGCAGAAAGGGGGACATGCAGTAAGTGGGGAAAGAGATATTGCAGAGAAGCTTAAAAACAAAGAAGAAAAAGAGAAATGTCAAAGCAAGTGTGTTCACATCTTCATTTAGATGTGAAGGGTTCTTTTTCATTCTTCTGTGAATCTGAGCTGTATTAACCTATCTGTGTTTTGGGGAGGAAGGAGTATGGTAAGTACTGAGAATGAAGATTTTTTATCACTGAGGATGTATTTGCTTGTGCTGGCTCAACTCTCAGTAAATATTCCAGATGACTGATGTACAAAAGCAAATAATATGCCATTTTTGGGTTGTTTACTAGCAGTCTACACGTTTAAAATCTTTCCTGTCAGTTTGCACTTTCTGTAGTTTCTGTAACACCAGATTCAGAAGTTTCCTTTTGATGGGAATTTTCTAATTAAAAGCAATTGATTGCCTTTACACCTTGCCTCTAGTTAGCCAGTGTCTTTGAGACACTGGTCAGATAATTCTCCTTCAAGAAGCCTTCCTTAGCCTTGAGTGATGAGTAACTTTTAATTTACATAGCACTTTGTGCTTTCCTGATGGAATTTTCCTCTTAATCCCCTTCTAAATGCTAAGTGGTTTACAGGCAGGAACTTAACCTCATTCATCTGCATTATCTTTGACAGTTCTCTACACATGGTAGGTTCTCAACAAATATTTATTGAATGAATGAGTCACATAATTGACATAATTTACAGAAAGCATCTGTGAGGCTTGCAAATACTTTCTTCAAGATATTTAATAAAGCAGTAAACTTACTGGCATTTAGTGCTTGTCTGTTCATATAACGAAAGTGTTTTACATTCAAACACAGAGAGAGAGAGAGTGGGGAAACAGCTTTACCCCAAGAAATGACCATTAAAATATATCATTGCTTCTGGTTACTGATAGTTAATTTATACCTAATCCTGAATGTATACTGTATTCATTTTGTAATAGCTACAAGTCAACTGTGACCATTTCTCTACCTATCAGATATTCTAGGCCCAGAAATGCTTTGTTTAAAAGAAGATTCACGAGAGGGAGACTTGGGCATGTTCCATTATATAGTTAATCTTGGATCTCTTACAGAGTATATGCAAAAATGTCAAATTTCTGTTATTTGGAGAAGTATGTTATTGGCCTAAGCTCAAGAAGATACATATGTTTCTCCACTGGCAAAAGTATTGTTTGCACAAATGTGAAATTCTGTCAAACGTATTTCTATGGATATTCCTAGCTGAACATTTCTATAAATGACATGCTTCATTTTGTGACATGTCCAGTCCTATGACAATGCCCTGGTAGAAACTTCTCTGTAACAATAATGATTATATTCAGGTCCTCTCAATAAGAAAATATATTCCAATCAGTATTTAATACCACAAAATGACAATACTACAAATGAAGGGTAGGATGGATAGGATGTTGTTAAAAAAGTATATAATATGAAATATTTTGACTGGACTGGAAAGTAGAAATAAAATCTCCACATGAAAGAAATTGCAATAATTATAAATAATGAAATTATCATTTGTATTCAATTTTCTAATATATTAACTAATGTCGACATATGTTATTGTCCTCAATATCATTATTATTTCCATGAAATAGATGGAGAAGTTGAGTCTCTAAGAGGTGACTGGCTTTCCCACACTTGGGCAGCTGGTAAGGGGGGGCATTGGTGATTTGAGTCCAGAGATTTTGACTCCAAAGCCTATGTCTGGAAATGTCTGTCAAGCAGATGGCCGTTGCTCTTTCACATACCAAAGCAGATGTCACCAATTGATCCTGCTTCTCTCTCGTCAAACCAGACGGACACCAAGAATACTTCTTAACATAGATGAAAGCTGTCTGATATCCTGACCTGTGTTCTTTCTAGTGTACTTTGCTGGACATTAGTCCAGATGAAACCCAGCCAGAGTTTGAATAAGAACTGAATAGTATGCTACTGAGTGCCCTAACATAAGCCTGAAAAATGCCCTTGGTTGAGAGAGGTAGATTTAGCATAAGAGGCTTTGGCATGTTTATCTTCTCCAGTGATAGTGGTCTGGTCTCCTTTTTTGGGGAGTGAGGGGATGTCTTCTGCTAAGCATTTACTCCCTTTCTTACTTCATAAGAACTTTCGTCTAACTGGCCAACTCAGGATGTGCTGAAGTGACCTATTCCTGTCTGTGATAACAAAAACATTCCAGATGACTAACGCCTGTTGTTGGGGACAATTTGACCTGATTCTAACCCCCCAGGTCTGCTTACCAAGGAAGATGATCACTGACAGGCATTTGCGTGTACCTCTTTTTACTTCAGCTACATTGTTTTTCTATTTTCTTGCAAAAATAGCAGGCTTGTCCAAGTGCCTAGCTACTATGGTAATAAGTGCTATTTAAATAGATGCTGAGTACATGCGTCCCAGCTTAAATGAGTCAGTAGAAGCGGTTGTAGGATCTGACTGCATAAATGCATGGGAATAATGTCTGTCTCTGGGGCAACAGAACTCCTTTTGAGCCCTTGAGAGAATTGTGTTCAGAAGCAGAAAGGATGATGTAATGATCATACACTTTCAGGTGGAAGGGTCAATATCTCCCTGAATGGAAATTGTCAAAAATGACCATTTGGATTTTCTTCCTTGAACCAGAGCAAACGCCTGGAGAGAGAATGAACTACAAAATACTCAAAAGCTCTAAGGAGCTTAGAAAATGAAAGCCATTATTATTGGTTTATGGTATTTATTTGTCTAAGCAAATATCCTGGCTTATTGAAATACATGTATTGATTTTTAAAACCTAATTATTTCTGAAATAATTTCAAACCTACAGGCAAAAACAATATACCATACAGAGAATTCCAACATACCTCCCACCCTGATAACCAGATCTATCAACTTTTAACATTTTGCCACATTTGCTATATCCTTTTATCTAGCCTATCCTATCTCTCTATACATCTATCCATCATCTATTTTCTAAACAATTGAGAGAAGATTGTATACATCACTGTCTGTGAGCATTTAATACTTCCTTGTACGTTTTCTAAGGACAAGGATATTCACATATGTAGCCACCGTAAGTACAGTTATCAAGTTCAAGAAATTTAACATTCTTATAAATGTCGCAATCTATATTCCAGTTTTTTCATATGTCCCAATAATGTTCTTCTTGGCCTTTCCTCATTCATTATTAGATCCAGTCCAGGATCATGTATTGCATTTAATTGTCATTGTCTCTTTAGTCTAAGCATATATACAACATAAACTTCCCCATCTCAGTTGCTTCCAAGCATACCATTCAGTGGGATTAATCACATGCACAGTGTTCTGCTCACCACCATCCATTACCAGAACCTCCCCAACATCTCAAACAGAAACCGTGACCCTAGTATGCACTAACTCCCTATTTCTCCTCCCCTTATCCCGTTGTAACCTGTTCTCTACTTCCTGTTTCTATGAATCTGAGTATTCTAGCTATTTCATCTAAGTGGAATCATATAATCTCTGTCTCTTTGTGTATGACTTATTTCATTCAACATGTTTTCAAAGTTCATCTATGAGTAGCATTTTTTAAGATTGGATAATATTCCACTGTATGTATGTATCACATTATGTTTAACCATTCATCTGCTGGTGGACATTTGGGTTGCTTCCACCTTTTGGCTATTGTGAATAATACTGTTTTGTACATAGTTATAAAAATATCTGTCCAAGTCCCACCTAGAACTGGGATTGCCAGTGTGGTAGATTAAATTATGAATCCCAGAAAAACATGCTCTTAATATTAATCCATCTCTGTGGGTGTGCTGGTTTGGATATATTGTGTCCTCCAGAAAAGCCATGTTCTTTGATGCAATCTTGTGGGGGCAAACGTATTAGTCTTTTAATTAGGTTGGAATCTTTTGATTTAGTGTTTCATGAAGATGTGACTCACCCAACTGTGGGTGACATCTCTGATTAAATTATTTCCATGGAGGTGTGGACCCTGCCCATTCAGGGTGGGTCTTGATTGGTTCCCTAGAGTACTTAAGAGAACTCAAGAGTTGACACAGACACTTGCTGATGCTTAAAGATGCTTGGAGATGCAAAGCTAAGAGATTAAGCCCGGAGTTTGCCCCGGAAAAGCTAAGAGAGAACCCCCAGATGCTTAGAGAGAAATGCCCTGGGAGAAAGCAGTGAGGATACACAGGAGCTGAGAGATAGGAGTGAAGACAGAACCCTAGAGACATTTTGGAGAAAGCCACTTTGAAATGAGAATCCGGGAGCAAAGGACCAGCAGACTCCAGCCACGTGCCTTCCCAGCTAACAGAGGTGTTCCGGATGCCATCGACCTTTCCTCAGTGAAGGTATCACACTTCTTGTTGATGCCTTAGTTTGGACACTTTTATGGCCTTAGAACTGTAAACTTGTAACCTAATAAATCCTCTTTATAATAGCCAATCCGTTTCTGGTATTTTGTATAACAGCAGCTCTAGTAAACCAGAACAATGGGTATGAATCCATTGTAAATAAAACCTTTTAAAGATGTTATTTTAGTTAAGGTGTGGCCAACTGAATCAGGATGGATCTTAATCCTTTTACTGGAGACTTTATAGAGAAGCCCATAGAGAGAAAATGTCATGAGAGGCTAGAGGTCGTAAGTCAACAGGACCTGGAAAATAAAGGAGAAGACACAGCCATGTTTATTGCCTTGTGATGGAAAAGCAAAGGACCCAAGTAGCAGCAGCAGCCAGCCAGAACCAACCCCACAGCCTTCAGAGAGAAAGCATCGCCTTATTGATGCCTCAGTTTTAAAGTTCTCCTAGCCTCAAAACAGTGAGCTAGTAAATTCCTGTTGTTAAGCCAACCCATTGAATAGTATTTGTTTTAACAGATAGGAAATAAAGATAGCCAGGTTATATGGTAGTTCTATGTTTAACTTTTTGAGTAACCACCAAACTATTTTCCACAGTGGCTACACAATTTTACAATCCCACAAACAATGTACTAAGGTTCCTATTTTTCTACATCCTTGCCAGAAGTTATTTTCCCTTTTTTAAATAATAACCTTTCTAGTGTGTATGAGGTGGTATCTCAGGTGGTTTTGATTTGCATTTCCCTAATGGCTAAAGATATTGATCATCTTTTCATGTATTTATTGGCCATTTGTATATCTTTTTTTTGGAAAAAATGTCCATTGTGTTTTTTGTCTTTTTGTTGTTTTTTTGTAGGAGTTCTTTATGTATTCTGGATATTAAGTCCTTATTAGATACATGTTTCCAAAGATTTTCTTCCATTTTGTTGGTTGTCTTTCACTTTCTTGATAATGTCCTTTAATTCATATAAGTATTTAATTTTGATGAAATTCAAGTTATCTGTTTTTTCTTTTGTTGCTTGTGTTTTTGGTGTCAAGTCTAAGAATCCATTGCCTAATTAAAGGTCCGATAATATTTTTCTGTATTTTCTTATAAGAGTTTTATAGTTTTAGCTCTTATATAATCACTCTGACATAAGTGATTTTCATTAATGAGAACTTAAAGGTGTACCTGCCTAGATATAAGTAGATGAAGTGAGCTCCAAATAGATTTTCAGTGGTCAGTTGGCGCCTGAACCAAGAGCAAAAGAGGGGCTTTTTCATCTTGATCTCATAATCCCATGGATGATCCCTCACCCTTTACCTGTGATTATAACATCCATATTATCTAGCTTCTTGGTCTTTCAAGGGAGAAATGAATAGTATCTGATTGAGATGTGGACAAGATTCAGGGCCATCCTTAGCCTTGGGCATCTTCCTGGTAACTCTCATGTAAGCAATGGCCTACATATGCAACTCTGACTTAAGAGGTAGGATCTCATTAAAAAAATGCCCACCCACCCTTCTTAAAACCCCCTTGTTCATTCCTCTATGGTTCTCTCACCCCCTGCAAATACTCTCTTTCCTCTTCAAACTCTCACTCTCGTCCCCAAATTCTCCCAGACAACACATCCTATAGGGCTTTCTTTACCCACTGAGTGTCCTGGCTGCAATGACAATCAGTTAATTGGAATTTACTGGTTTACAGTTTTGAGTCTAGGGGAAGTCCAAAATCAGGACGTAAGCAAGGTGGTATTTTCTCCCCAAGGTCTGTAACATTCTGGCACTGGCTGTTGGCAATCCTTGGGATTCCTTGGCTTGTGTCCCTGCCTCATGTCACATGGTGATGTCTTCTTTCCCTTCCAGTTTCCAGTGACTTCCAGTTTCCGGCTCCTCCTGTGGCTTTCTCTCTGTCTGAATTTCTTCTGCTTATAAAAGTCTCCAGTAATCCAGATTAATACCCAACCTCATTCTGTTGAGCCATACCTTAACTAAAATAACATCTTCAAGAGATCCTATTTACAATGAGTTCACACCTACATGAATAAGGATCAAGACCAAGAGCATATCTAAATCAGGGTACATGATTCCATCTAACCACATCCCCCTTTCCCAGCCAGCCTGTATCCCTTCTCTTCTGGAAGTACACCCTAGGAGCACCCCTCCTGCATGCTAATCCTCTGGGCTATCAGGCTACCTGCACCAGCCTACCTGATTCCTGATTGAGCCTCTTTCCCTAGGGAGAGAAGTACAAGGAACTTGCTGGAATATGCAGTTTTTCTCTTATCTTGCTAAATAAAATGCTCCACTTCATTATACTCTACTGACCACTTCAATGTTTGGTCACTTTTTCTGCATGGGAAAGGACTGTTTTTCTGTGGTTTGGTTCTGTAAAATTTAGTGGAAAACAGAGAGGCATCTTGGAAACTGTGTGTGTGTGTGCGCGTGTTAGTGGGAGAGTTTTTGCTTGGGCTGGCATTGTGTCCACTTGCAGGATTTTCTGGAAGTATCTGTGACGGGGGAGAGATCCTTGAGGAAGCTGCCTGATAGCAGCTTCAGGGACTGTGGAGAGTAAGCCAGGTGCTGCCTCCTGGTCCTCCATCGCCTCAGCTGCACCAGCCAGGCCCGGCTCCCCAGGGGCTTCTGCAGAGGAGGTGTGTTTGTGCACATATATGGGAGATGCCCAAAGACTTCTAGACGTATGTGGAGGATACAAGGGGGTGCAGGGTGGGGGCTGAGAATTTGAGATACACACTTTATTACTGTCAATGTGATCCCAGCTTTGCCCCAGGCTGCTTGGCTTGCCGAAGCACGGATTACTCTGAAAACATGCAGAAATTCCTGATTGCATCTCTTTTCTAGCTGTTGAATTCTGACATCAGTCCATTTGGATTCCCGTAAATATTCGAGATTCGATACACAGTTTGTTCCACACAGTGAATGTGTCAAACCACCACTGTGCATCAGGCAGAAGTAGATTTGAACAGCATCACGAGGAAAATGTTGATTTTCTCAATAGGTTTATTACCCTTTGCTTGTTTTCTATAGAAAATATTTCCTCACCACTGTACAGTATTTTGAAAGTTATCTCATCAAGATTATTTCAAGTGAATTTCAAAGTATCTTTTCACAAAAGAAAACTGGTGATGTGACTCCCTTGCTTAAAACCCTTCATGGCTTCCTAAGGATGTTAGGATTAACAAGGCCACAGGGGTTAGGATGCAAAATATAAGGGGTGACAAAAAACTCAGTAATCAAGATAAATAATATTTAATGCAATATTGTAAACAATCAAATTGGTAAGCTGTGGCTCACCAGCCATCTGTATTTGTAAATAAGGTTTTGACTTACACTCTTTATGTGGCTGGGTGGCCACCACCCCATGGCCAGTCCTTGTGCCCTCCCCAGCCTTGTCACCTCTCTCTACCTTCCATGTTAATCTCCATCCACTTTCCTTTATGGAAACCACAAAGCTTCCTCCCCCACCCCTTTCCCCAGGTCTTTGCCCATGGTGGGCCCTCTCTGCACACCTCCCTGGGGCTGGCCCCTGCATCTTTCAGAACTTGCTCACGTACCCCTTCCGAAGGCTCCTCAGCTAGATGTCCTCAGAGACGTGCGTTTCCTTCCTTCAAAGCATTTGGCAATTAAACATGCATGTGTGTCATTTTGTTTACTAATATCTAATTTCCCCTGTTGACTGTAAGTTCCATGAAAGCAGGGCTGCGTTTGTTCTTAACTCTTATATCACAGTGGCTAGCACACTGATGAATTAATGAATTATTTATAGTTGATTTAATGTGCTTCTGGGGTAACCCCATAATATTAGATCTGGAGACTTTAAAATTGGTGTTTTCCTGGTAGTGGGTGTAACGCCACCTTGCATTTGTGCAGTGTTTGCCTTTTGTGGAATTTGCCATCTTCACAGTAATGCTGGCAGGTGGGTTAGGTTTGTCCCATTATCTCTATTTACTGCTGTCTCAAACAAATCCTTTAGAGGAGTGGTAAGACGGTAAAAAGAAAAGTGAAGCCATCATTCTACAGATGAGGAAAATGAGTCTCAGAGAGGTTAACTGACTTGCTCAGGAAGTCTGTAGCCCAGCAAGAATTTATACCTGAGTTTTAGGACTCCAAATTTCCTCCTCTTTCCATTCTCCACTTACTCTCTCAGGAAGAAGGCGCTGGGGGATATTTCCGCCTCACTCTCCAGCAAAAGGCCAAGGTTTTAGGAACATTTTCTTAGCATCAAAGCTTTGCTGATTGCTAGATTGCCTTCTTCAATTTCTCCCTTAAAACATCCAATTTGCACGTCTCTGCTGGTACAGGCTGAGTGTTTGGTATAAGCTCCACAGGCAATAGAAAGGATCTCCTGTTAGAACATAGTTTTACCACTCCTTGTTCACTCCCTCTGGCTTACTTTGTCCTCTTCACCATGAGGGACTTAATTGGAACTAGCTCTCTTATGAGGCTTCAAGTTCAATTGGCTTCCACAAGACATTGTTTCCTATCAGGCTTGTTCATTTGATGGACTTTGGTAAAGTTAAACACAGAGTGAAGTATTCATCAGTGTAAAGACCCAAAATGCCATCTGAATGGCTCCATGTGGCCATGCAGGAGCCCTTTGTTGTTGTTTGCAGTTCTGCCTGAAACCCGCTGTGTGGAAAGGGCAAACCTTGGAAATGTTCCATTGGTAGCAATTGTTTCCTCTACTGTGAGGCCACATCCTTTTCCCTAGAGACAGTGTCCAAGAGGATTGAGTGCTGCCTCTGGAATTGGCTTATGGTCATTCATTCAACAAATATGTGTTAAGCACATCTGGACCCTGAGGATACAAGACAGACAGGTCAAAGATCCCTGCCCTCTTGGAGTTTACATTCCTGCAAGGGAAAACAGTCAATGAACAAGTAATCAGATAAGTTTTATTTCCAATAATAAGCACTATGGAGAAAAATTAATTAGGGAGAGTAGGGATAATGTTTGGTGGTGATGGAATGTGGTCGTATTTTAGGCGGAATAATCAAGGAAGGCTTCTTGGAAGAGGTGACATTTACACAGAGGCATGAAGGATGGGAGAAGGGAGCTACGTGGAATCTGGGGGGAAAGTTTACCAGGAAGGGTTTGTAACCGGTGTAAAACTCTGAGTTAGGTTGGTCATCTAACAATCAGCCAGGAGGCCACTGTGGCTGGAAGGCATGGAATAAGAGGAGAATGGCGAGAAGTGAGACCAGAGCTGTGGGCAGGGGCCAAAGCAGTAGGGTCTTTATTTAGACCACAATCTGTTATGGGAAGGCTTTTGGAAGTTCTGAGCAGGGAAAGAACATGATCTGATTCATGCCTTAAATAGACAATTCTGATTTCCATGTGGAATGGAGAGTGAATTCTAGTGGAGCAAGAGTAAAACAGGGAGAGCAGGTGAAAGATGGAGGTGACTTAGATTGGGGTGTTAGCAGGAGAGGTGGTGAGAAGTGGTCAGGTTTTTATGTTTTTTGAAAATGGGGCTTAGTTTGCCAGAGCTGCTATAACAAACACCGCACACTGGTTGGCTTAACATATTGGCTCATGGTTTGGGAGGCTAGAAGTCCAGAATGGGCATTGGCAAGGCCATGCTTTCCTCCTGAAATTTGTAGCATTCTGGTGCTGGCTTGCTGCCATCCTTGGGGTTTCTTGGCTTGCATCTCTGCCTCCTATCACGCAGCAATTTCTGTTTACTCTTCCAGTTTCCGCTGCCTTCTGGGTTTTCCCATGGCTTTCTTTGACTTCTGTGCCCAAATTTTATCTCTTTGTAAAGCCTCCAGTAATATGGATTATAGCCCACCCCAATTCAGTTGGCCACACCTTAACTAAAAATAACGTCTTCAAAAGGATCCTGTTTACCAATGGGTTCACACCCACAGGAATGTGAATTAAGTTTAAGAACATGTCTTTGTTGGAGTACATGATTCAGCCTACCACAGGAGCTCATCACAGATGTTGCTAGGCCAGGGGTGGGCTCTGAAGGAAATAGAGGAGTTATGCACCACTCATTAGTTCATGCTACACATATTGATTGACTACTTATTATGGGCCAGCCATAGTTCTAGGTGCCTTGGATAGTCAAAGATTCCTAAACGTGTGGCATTTACCTTCTCTCTTTTTTTTTTTTTCACTTGTGGAAACATATATACAGCCTAAATCTTCCCCTACCAACCCCTCCCTAAATTCCATTAGTGGGATTAATCACATTTAGAATGTTGCAATGCTATCACCTTCCCACCATCCATTACTAGAAATTTCCCTTCACCCCAAACAGAAACCCTACACTCATTTCTTAACTCCCCATTGCCCCTTCCTCCACTTCTCATAACCCATACTCTACTTTTCATCTCCATGGTCATATTCTCTGAGACTTTCTTTGTGTTTACTGTGGGGCTTAAATTTAACCTTTTAAATATATACCAAGCTTGTTTCTCTTTGATACCAACTTAACTTCAATAGGACACATAAACCATGTTCCTATACTCCTCCATTCCCCTACCTTTATGTAGTCCTTGTCAAAAATTACATATTTTACATTGAGTCCCAAACCACTGATTTGTCATTACAGTTTATGTATTTTAGATCCTGTAGGAAGTAAATAGTGGAGTTACAAATCAAAAATACAGTAATATTGGTATTTATATTTACCATGTGATCTTTACTGGAAATCTTTATTTCTTCATGTGGTTTCAGTCAATTGTTTAGTGTCCCTTCCTTTCAGCCTGTGCAATTCCCTTTAGCGTGTCTCATAGGACTGATCTACTGGTGATGAAGTCCCTCAGCTTTTGATTATCCGGAAATGTTTTCATCTCCCCCTCATTTTTACCCTCCAGGTGTTTGTGAATTTTCTAAGTCTCTGATGGTAATTGATGTCTATTTGTATTCCATTGTAGTCAGGGAATGTGCTTTGAATAAATTCAATTTTTTTTTTAATTTATTGAGGCTTGTTTTATGTCCCAGCATATGGTCTATTCTGGAGAAAGATCCCTGATCACTAGAGAAGAATGTGTGTCCTGGTGATTTGGGATGTAATGTTCTATATGTGTCTGTTAAATTTCTCTATATCTCTCTCTCCTTTCTTTGTTTCTCTGTTGGTAGGGCTCCCTTTAGTATCTGAAGTAGGGAAAGTCTTTTATTAGCAAAATCTCTCAGCATTTGTTTGTCTCTGAAAAATTTAAGCTCTCCCTCAAATCTGAAGGAGAGTTTTGCTGGATAAAGTATTCTTGGTTGGAAATTTTTCTCTCTCAGAATTTTAAATATGTCATGCCACTGCTTTCTCGCCTCCATGGTGACCGCTAGTAGTCACTACTTAGTCTTACATTGTTTCCTTTGTATGTGGTGAATTGCTTTTCTCTTGCTGCTTTCAGAACTTGCTCCTTCTCTTTAGCATTTGACAGTCTGATCAGAATATGTCTTGGAGTGGGTTTATTTGGATTTATTCTATTTGAAGTTTGCTGGGCATTTATGCTTTGTGTATTTATGTTGTGTATAAGGTTTGGGAAGTTTTCCCCAACAATTTCTTTGAATACTTTTTCTAGTCCTTTACCCTTCTCTTCCCCTTCTGGGGCACCAATGAGTCTTAAGTTTGGACATTTTATTTTATCTACCGTATCCCTGAGATCCATTTCAATTTTTTCCATTTTTTCCCCATTCTTTCTTTTGTTCTTTCATTTTCCATTCGGTGGTCCTTGAGGACACTGAGTCTTTGTTCAACTTCCTCTAATCTTGTATTATGAGTATCCAGAGTCTTTTTAATTTGGCCAACAGTTACTTTTATTTCCATAAGATCTTCTATTTTTTTATTTACTCTTGCAATTTCTTCTTTATGCTCTTCTAGGGTCTTCTTTATGTCCTTTATATCCAGTGACATGCTCTTCTTCATCTCCTTTATATCCTGTGCCATGCTCTGGTTGTTTGTCTGTAGTTCTTTTATTAATTGTGCCAAGTACTGTGTCTCCTCTGATCTTTTGATTTGGGTGTTTGGGTTTGGGTTCTTCATATCATCTGGTTTTATCATATGCTGTAAGATTTTCTGTTGTTTTTGGCCTCTTGGCATTTGCTTTACTTATAGGGTTCTTTCAGACATAAAGAATACCGATCTCTAATTTGTCAGATCTACAGCTTGGTGGTGTACACTTTCTCTAACTAACCAGCAGATGGCATCCGCAAGTCACCTATTCCTCTCAAGTCAGTTCTCCCCAACTTTGTCTTTGTGGTGTGTGGGGATCTGATTCTTGTGGGGTTCAACTGGTGCACTAAGTTTGGGTGTGTTGTTGGTGCTGTTCGCCCTGAATGTGAGGTGTGTGCCTGGGTGGTTAGGGAGGCAGGGCAGCTTTAATAGTCAAACCTCCCAGGTGTTCCCAGAGATTTAAGGCTGTTGCAAGAGTCTAAGCTTTCATTTCAGTCTTGCCACAGATTGTCTCTGCCGCTGATCCACAAATCCTTGGTTTTGGCCTATGGTCCCTGGGATTTCTGAGTGGGCTCCCCTTTTCAGCTGTGCTCTTCCGGGACCTCTGCTGAGGGAAGGTAGTGCCACGTCACAAGTGTCTGCCAGCCACCAGGGAAGTCCTGGGCTGCCGGGCTGTGCAGGGGCATTCCCAGCCTGCTTTAAAGAGGGTTGAATGGGGTGTGTTAATTTCCCCCTCTTCGCACAGCTTCGCCTTCCCAGCTTTGGGACAATTAGCTGTGGGTGCACTAAAGGCCACTGTCCACAGCTGATATTGTGGCATGTGCATGGTGCTTCAGGAATCACTCCCTGTCACACTGGGACCCTTGGCCCAGCTCTGGGCTATAGCTCTGGCCCGGGCAGGAGCGTCTCCAGCCCACTGGGGAGATGGCTGCAAGGGGCATGGTTTCTTTCTCTTTTTGGCTCCCCTCTGCCCCCTGGCCCCGGGTCAGTTTGCAGTGGGCTATCCTCCAACCCAGACACTGAGACTTGGCCCAGCCCGCTCCTGCTGTGCTTCATTGCGTGGTTCTCACCATCGTAACCACAGCCACTCCCATTTTTTTTTTCTTTTTTTTTTTTAAGGAACTAGTCCGTCTCCAAATACCAACCCATGGTTTCCCCACACCACAGCACAGCTGCAGGACTTTCAGCTGGCTCACTCACTCATTTCAGAATGCAGACTCCCAGTTTCACCAAATGCATGATCCCTGTTGATTTAGCAGATCTTGTCTGGCTGGTGCATAGCTGGAACTGGTGTTCTGGGTCACTTTCTGGCTTTTATCTAGTATTTTTCATGGAGGTGTTTTTTTGTCCTGTCTCACCTAGCTGCCATCTTAGGTTCTCATGGCATTTACTTCTAGGAGAGGAAAGATAGAAACAGAAAATGAACATTAAAAGATAGATAAATTATATGGTATGTTGAGAAGATGATAAATATTATGGTAAAAAGAAAAAAATTGAGCAGAGGATGGACAATGGGGAGGGGAGCTGTTGCAATTTTCTCTCATTAAGAAGTCACCTGGGCTTGGGGTCTGAGTGACTGGGTGGACAGTGATGCTACTTAATGAGATGTTAAGGGGAAGAAGAGCAGGTTGGAACACAGGGTGGAATAAATAAAAGTTTTTGGTTTCTTTTTTAAGTATGGAGTTTGAGCTGTCTCTCTAAAGTTATCAAGTAGGCAATTGGATATTCAAATCTGAGACTCAGAGGAGAAGTCATGGCTAACGGTATACATTTCAGAGTCATCAGAGTATAGAAAGTCTTTCAAATCAGATGAGATCACCAAAGTCATGCGTGTAGACAGGGAAAAGAAGGTTAAGAGCCATTGGGTCCTCCAAGGGGAGGGAAAGAAAGAGGAATTAGCAAAGGAGACTGAGAGGGAGCAGGCAGGGAGTGGGGAGAAAAACTATGAGTGTACGAGAAGATCAATGAAAAAAGAGTTGAAGAGGGAGAGAATGATCAACTGTGTCCATAGCATCAAGGAAAATGGTGAATGGGTTGGGGGAGGTGAACAAGGATATCTTTTTTAGTCTACTTCCTGAGTGGTAAGTAATTAAGTGTTTTAATCCCCTAGAGCTGTCAAAACAAATTGCTACAAACTGAGTGGCTTGAAACTAGAGAAATGTATTCTCTCACAGTTCTGGAGGGTAGAGGTCCAAAATCAAGTTGTTGGCAGCTTCTGAAGTGTCTAGAATCTGTTCCATGCATCTCTCCTAGCTTCTGGTGGTTGTAGGCAAGCCGTGGCCATTCCCTGGTTTGTAGATGCATCACCCCAGTCTGCCTGCATCTTCACATGGCATTCTCCTCTCCACGTCTGTGTGTCTGTGTCTCTTTACGTCTTCTCATGGGGACACTAGTCTTATCAGTTTAGGGCTGACTCTAATCCAGTACATCCTCTTCTTGACTCGATAACATCTGCAAAGACCTTATTTCCAAATAAGGTCAACTTCACAGGTGCTGGTGGTTAGGACTTCAATATATCCTTTTGGGGGATACACTTTAACCCATAAAATCAGGTTACTCTGTTATTCACCATTTAACTGTGGTGTGCAGAGTCCCAGAAAGAGGTGTCTTTACACTGTGTGTCCACTGAAACACCAGGACTGACTTCCTTTGTGTTTGCCAGCACTGTTCCATTAAGTTAAGAATAAATGGTCATTCTATAAGGCAGTGCTGCTGGTACAGAGTGTGGGAGACACTAAATGATGCTTACAAGATTTTAGACTTAATTTTACAGCCCATGAGGATAAAGCCAAGGCTTTTAAGAAGGGTGTGGCATGATGTAGACTATTTCATGTAGATATTTTGGGGCACAGAAAGAAGGATGAGGTGGAAGGGGAAGAGATGCTAAGCGGAGAGGTGAGGTAGGAAGACTGTTGCAGCAGTTGAGGCATGAGAGGGAGAGGACCTGAACAAAAGAAGAAATAGTGAGAATGCGGAAGGGAGGAGAGAGGAGAGTAATTGAGAAAATAGGTTTGACAGCATTTGGCGAGTGATGGGGGGTGAGTATCAAAAGAGAAAATGTTGAATTCAACTCTGGGGTTTCTGTCTTGAATAACTGAAAGAATAGAGAGCACTGTGGATTTTTACTGGGCAATGGAGGAAGGGGCTGTCAAATGAACCAGTTTATGGATTAATTATTAAGACGCAGCAGGGACCATGGAGCTCCCCTCCTCACTAATTAGTTAGCTGGTAATTAGGCAGTGGCTGATTAATGCTATTGCCTGCAAACCGCCCCCCCCCCCATGGGGTAGGAGGAGAGTCACTGAGCCACTCCAGAGCTGCTGTGGTACATGAAGAGGGGAGAGGAGCCAGAAACTGCCAATATACTGCCCCTTCCACTCCTCCTCAAAACCCTTGACATCAGATTTTTGCTTTACCATTCGTCCTCCAGTTGTTCTTGCCCAATAGAGGAAAAGCAGGGAGTTGGGGAAAATATGTGCACCACAGAGTTAGAATTCTAAGTAGTGGTATTTTGCAAAAATGCCATGGCAACTTTCCTCTTAAAATACTTGAGATTCATTTTTCATGTATTTGTCAAGTATACACCATAGTTTAATTTTCCACTTTGGAATTACAACTTGCAACTGCTCCTCTCATCCTGGGCCCCTGTCCCCTGAAAACTTCCTGTTCTAACATGAAATGAAAGTTTCCCAAGACTGTTTCAGCAGCTTAATGCTAAGTGTGTGTGTGGGGGGCCTGACAGTTTGAGAAATGAATTTGAAGTCTAAATTCCACAGAGATCTAAGAGCTTGAATTCATGAAGTTCATTTTGACCTCTTGTTGTGGCAGTATAAGAGCTAAAGAAAGTGTTGCTTAATCGGAAGAACTGTTCAGAATCCCCCACCCTGGCTCCCCCATATCCCAAGCATCCTCTGATTGTTTCTTTCAAATGTCCATGCCAGAGTGTCTATCTCAGACTTCATTAAAAATATCTGTCTCATGCAGGAGACCTGAGTCGACCTGATTCCACCTTCCTCTGATGGACATACAGGCAGAATACCTAGCAAACACGAGAAGAAAAGTCCCAGTGGAATGGTGGGTAAAGAACAGAGAGTGCCAAGGGGATAGTATATGGGCTGAGTGAGAGCTTTTTTATTTAATAGTGTTTGGGTTTGCTAATGCTGCCTTTTTGCAAAATACCAGAAATGGGTGGCCTTTATAAAGGGGGTTTATTTGGTTACAAAGTTACAGTCTTAAGGCCATAAAGTGTCCAAAGTAAGGCATCAGCAGTAGAGTACCTTCACTGGAGAAAGGCATTGGCATCTGGAAAACCTCTGTTAGCTGGGAAGACGTGGCTGGCGTCTGCTTGCTCCCAGTTTGCGTTTCACAATGGCATTCTCCAAAGTGTCAGCTTTCAACAGCCATCTTCAAAATGTCTCTGTAAGCTGCAGCAGCAAGCTCCTTCTGTCTGACCTCTTACACAGGGCTCTAGTAAACTAATCAAGGCCCACACTGAATGGGCAGGGCCACACCTCCATGGAAATTATCTAATCAGAGTTATTGCCTACAGTTGAGTGGGTCACATCTCTATGGAAACAACCCAATCCAAAGGTTTCAAACTAATCAACACTAATACATCTGCCCCCGCAAGATAGCATTAAAGAACATGGCTTTTTCTGGGGGACATAATATAGCCAAACTGGCACAAATAATGTTTTTTAAAAATTAAAATTAAGTTCCATAATTAAAAAATCGGTCATTTTCATGTAGAAACCCAACTGTCCTGCTTCTCCTGAAAAATCAGAAGACATAGCACCTCGGGTCCCAAATTCTCACATTGGCAAACATCAGCTGCAGATGAGTTGGGGTTGTCCTCCTGAACTCAGGGCCCAGCAGATCACCTCCCCTCCCCCTGTCTCCATAGCTCTGAGGTCATATAGGACTCACTGGTGAATGATGTTTTCCCAGAAGCCTTCCCCAGTCTTCCAGGTGTCCCATCTATGCTCCTAAAGTATCCATAGCAACTTTTATTACTATATGCATAATTTGAGTATTATTTTATATTTTAATTACTTGCTGACTTATCTCAGTCCCCCTCACTGTAATTTAGGCTTCATAAGAGCAAGTAGCTTGTTATTATATCTTATTTACAAAATAAGGACAGTAGACTTATGATGATCTCTGAGGTCCATTTTAGTTGCAATATTCTGTTGCTCGGATATTTCTCTTTAAATAAACACATACCCATGGGTTTCTACTATGAGTAAGATGACTGTATTTGTCTCTAAGTACATATGAATAAGAGCACTATACTTCAGTTTGGTTCCTTGTCTTTTAGCTCATAGCAATAAAGAATGTAAAAGATGAAAAGGACCTTAGAGTTCAACCCCCTACTTTTCAGATGGGGAAACTGAGTCCTAGAGAGGATAAGTGACTTCCTGGAAGTCAAATAATTATAAATATGGTTAGAATCCAAACCTCCAGAGAACAGTTCACCTGCCTTGGTACCCATTTTGAAGGAATCAGTGATCAATGAAGAAGGACTCATTAGAGTACGTTCAAAGCTTATAAAAAAAGAAAAGAGAAAGGCAGAGAAGGAAAGCACTACTAGGCAGGAAGTGTTCAGTGTCCCTGAATGATAAAAACAATAAATGCTATTGAGGTTTATAGAAGGATAGAAATCACTTCAGAGACATAACTAGGTTTAAGTCATTTAGTATCTGTAGCAATGGTTCTCAAGCTGGGTTGCTCAGATGCATTCTCAGGGGACTTTGAGTTCTCTTTGAAAACAATTCTGGCACATCTGCCACTCAAGTTCAAGGTTTTCTTTTGTTTCTATGAATGGGCATGACAGTCTAGTCAATGAGGGGGAGAAACAGAATTACTTTGTAAAGGATGCATTTGCAGTAAGTGAAGGGTCAGTTATGGCACAATGATGATTTGCATTAGTTTGGGGCTGTGGCAATAGTGCTATTTATGCTTTACAAGCAGTGATTATTGCAGCAAAACACCATCATATATTCCATCATATCAGTGCAGCCAAGATCACCATTACTGGTTTTGTATTTTTTTTGGTTTCAGTATTATGTAAGAGCTATAAGCAAAAGCCCTTTACTTCTTGTTTATTAGTTTTGTACATATTTATGCAACATTGCAATATAAGATTATTTAAAACAATGCTGAAGTTCCAACAGAATTTATCTTTCCTTTAAAAGGGACCTATGCATTATTGAAGGTTCTTGAATATACCAATTTCCAACTGCACTTCCATTTAAGTTATGAGAACCTATTGGCATGAGAAGTTATTTAAGTGGCACGAGCTCTTCTACTCTCAGTGAATAAATTACTGAGAAAGAACCTAATATGAGAAATGTGATATGCTTTACCTTCAGTAGGTAGCTGTTCCCACATGCAAATCTAGAATCTAAGAGGTAATCCTGAATGACATTTTGGCTGACTTTAGAACCTCATTCTTTGTAAGATGATACAACGTACAAGGTTCAAGTGGGAAAAGGTGTATCTTCTCTTTAACATGATGTAAGCCAGACATTAGCAAACTATAGCCCATGGACAAAATTCGGGCCTGTAGCCTGTTTTTGCAAATAAAGTTTTATTGGAACACAACAGCTATGCTACTTTTGCACTACATTGACAGAGTCTAATAGTTGTTACAGGGACCTCAGAGCCCCCAAAGCCTAAAATATTTACCTTCTGGCAGATGCCTTGGTGAACACAGTCTAAAAACAATCATTTCTGTACTGTTTTCAGCTTATGTACATTTTATTTGTTTGATTCTTTAAAGTAACTTAATCCATCCTGTTTTAGTAATTAGGAAATGCTTGTCAGTGGTTGCTTTGTCTAAGATTCTTTGATTTCTCTAATGAGGGATTTTAGTCTGTTCTTAACATCAATTGCTACTTTTTTAAAATAGGAAATTGGAGGCTGGTGAGATACTGCTTTATTCGTAGACACCTACCTGGCAGAGCTGGCCTTAGACTGAGCTGTGAATTAGATGCTTGTGTTTTCATCTGTAAGCCCTCGCTTTCTGAGTTCCCTTCTTGGCCGCCTTTTTCTCTCACCATTTTTGGGACTTGGTGCCCTTTTCTTCTTTCCTTCCTCTCAGCCACATCAACAAAGGCTGTGACAGCTCACTTTTATCTCCATTTACCTTAAAGCAATTTATCTACTTCTTACTTCTTCCAAAGGTATTTGCGTTTGATGCTTTTTATAGTTGTGGAATAAAAGGCTTGTCTTCCCCTAAAGATTTGACCAGTTCAAAAGAGTTGAGGGAGATGGGAAGTATGGGGTAGCTCAAGAAGAAAGGGTGGAGACAGGGATTTCCCTGGAAATGGCACAGGTCTTCCTCTTCAGTGACCACGTGGTTCGGTGCACTTTATCCTAAGGTTGCCAAAGATCAGAGTCTATGACTCCCTTGCCTTCAAAGCCCCAAATCTTTGGGGTATCCAAGACTTTTAAAGTTATTATTATTTTTATTAAAGAAGTTGTGGGTTTACAGAACAATCATGCATAAAATACAGGATTCCCATATATCCCCCTGCGGTCGGGGTTACTGCTTCTAGGGGGAGGGGCGGCCGGTAGCTAAGCCCTCAGCTCTCGGGGCTGCTTAAAGGGTACCGGCGGCGGGGGCTCTTTCCCGGAGGCGAGGGCGAGGCGGAGGACTTGGCCGGGTCCTCGGCGAGAGGCGTGCAAGGTGTGGAGGGCGGCGATAAGGACAAGACACTCTTCATCCAGTAGGAGCATGCGCCAAAGAGGCTTTATTCAGGGGTGATTACAGGTTATATAGGCTGGTAAGAGGGGCAGGGCTGAAAACGGGGTGAAGCAGCCTTAAATGGCAATACTGAAGGGATAGGGGCTAGGATTGGTTCTGAGAGAACGCAGGAGCCGTTGCAGCGGGCGGGGGTTGTTCTGGCCACGGTGCATGCGCGCTGGCGGTGGCAGGAGTGGCCTTGGCACCAGGGAGTATGTGGGTAAGATAAGGAAGTGAGGAAAGGGCGGTTGTGAGAAAGGCGGTTTCCTCCGGCAAGCCTCCCTTTCCAGTGGCATTTTGGGTGAGGAAAAGGGAGCTGCCCTGACCTCGCTCCTCAGGCTCGGGGGGGCTGCAGAGGGCACTCACGCCCGTACCTACTACCCTCCCCAGGGGGTGATATCAGGTCCCCTGGCCCAGGCCTGGCAAGCCGAGGTACAAGTTCAGCTACCCGCATCCCCCCTATTATTCACACCTTGCAATTTGTTGCAACTGATGAAAGCATCTTTATATGATTGTACTATTTATAGTCCATGGTTTAACTTAGGGTTAATTATTTGTGTAGTGTTTTCATGGATTTTTTAAAAATGTTTATTTATTACCATATATATAACCTAACATTTCTTTTATCCATATTTAGATATATATTTTAGTGCTGTTAATTATGTTTATAATGTGCTACCATCACTATCTTCCATTACAAAAGCATTTCCATCATTCTCAATTTGAACCATTTACATTTTAAACTTTAACTTTCTATTCCATATCCCCTCCTTGTACCCTCGTAATCTATTATATTAGTCAGTGTTCTCTAGGGAAATGGAACCACCAGGAGATATCTGTAAATATAAGATTTTATAACAGTGTCTCAGCTAACTGTGGGGATGCATGAGTCTGAATTTCATAGGGCAGGCAGCAAGCTGAAAACTCCGATGATGGTTTTCAATGAACTCCCCAGGAGAGGCTGGCTTCCTGAAGAAGTGAAAGCTCTCTCTTCTCCCTTAAAAGTCTTCAACTGATTAAATTAAACCCAACTGATTGTATTCTTTCATTTGGAAGACACTCCCTTAGTTGATCAAATATGTACGCAGCCACAGATGCAGTCAGTTCACTGATGATTTGAGAAACCATCTTCTGTTTTATTAGCCAGCCACGAACTGTCCTTGCAGTAACACTTAGGCCAGTGCTTGCTTGACCAGACACCTGGGCACCATCACCTGGCCAAGTTGACACATGAACCCAACCATCACACCTGTATTCTAGTATCTGACTTGATGAATTTGCTTATTCTAATTATTTCATATATTAATCAAATTATACTGTATTTTTCCTTTTGTGTCTGGCTTATTTTATTCGACACAATGTCTTTAAAGTTCATCCATGTTGTTGGGGTATCCCAGGCTTTTAACAACAAGTGTCTTGGTGTGATTGACTTGTTTATGGAACCACCTAAGACTAACATAAAAAGTGGAAGAATCAAACACCAATTGGGAAACTTGACGGGACGGGAGATGGCTTCCTAATTAGACACTCCCAGGGAAATCATCAAAGGACTCAAAGAAATTGTGTTGGCAGTAACCAGAATCATTTAAAAGACCAGAGTTTTCTGAGCTAGCTTGGACCCTTCCTCATAATGCCTCATCCTCCGGGGACCAGGTCAGTCACAGTGAATGTTTGCGGAGAAATGATGCCCTCAGGGAGTCAACAGCCAAAAAGCAAAGGCAGGTGACCATGGCAGCACTTCTTGGTCCTACTTTTCTCATATGTGGAAACAATAAGCCTGTACTCACCTTATGTTCTGCTCAGTGTTGTCATTGCAATACCTCCAAGTGGATCAGGATTGTTGTAAGTTCATTGCTTATTCTGGTGACTAATAATGTGCCCCATATGTTCTTCTGCATTCCTTCTACTGACATCTATTGAGCACGTACTGTGTACCAAAAGACTGAGCTCCGTGGTGAATGAGTTTTCCCCTGTACTTGAGAACTCACAATCCAATAAGAGTGACAGAACTGTGAATCTTAGCAAAGTAGTGTGGAGACACTGAGAAGATTCCCTTCAATACCATCTTTCCCTCATTCAACTCACACTGAATTAGACTTTTTAAATTCACCAGTGATTATCTGAAGCTGCTTAGACTACTAAACAAAAGGACTCCAAGGTCATTCATGAGCATTTTAGTTAAAGAAGTTATTTTGGAGACATTCAAATCTTGGCTAAGTTGAAAACCAACTTTTCCTCTATGCATCCCCATCCCCATTCCCAACTGCCAAAGAAAAGTTGGTGAGGGAGAGTAGAGGGATTTAGACCAAGGGATGAGAAACTAAGCCTCTAGGCCAGATTCAGCCTGCCGTTTGTCTTTACAAGTTCTGCTGGAACCCAGCCATATCCATTTGTTTATGTAGTGTCTATGGTCTGTGCTGCTTTTGCTCTATAATGACAGAGTTGGGCAGTTGTGACAGAGAAAGTATGCACCTCTCAAAAGCCTAAAATAATTGCTATCTGGCCTTCATAGAATATATTTGCTAACCTCTGGCCTAGACTATACTAAATAAACATATAAAGTAAAAAAGTTACATTATGCAAAACCTCTACCTGGTAAACACTTAAGAACTAGTAATTTTTAATGCAATTTTATTGAGATATATTTACATACCATACAGTCATCCAAAGTGTACAGTCAGTTGTTCACGGTATCATCATACAGTTCTGCATTCGTCATCATAATCAGTTTCTGAACATTTTCATTGCTCAAAAAAATAAAAGTAAAAGTAAAAAAGAACACCCAAAATATTCCATACCCCTTCTCCCCCCCTATTATGCATTTACTTTTTGTCCCCATTTTTCTACTCATCTGTCCATATACTGGATAAAGAGAGTGTGAGCCACAAGGTTTTCCAATCATATGGTCACACGATAAAAGCTATATAGTTGTACAGTTGTCTTCAGGAATCAAAGATACTGGATTGCAGGTCAACATTTCAGGTATTTCCTTCTATCTATTCTAATACACTAAAAAGTAAAAAGGGATATCTATATAATGCCTAAGAATAACCTCCAGAATGACATCTCGACTCCATTTGAAATCTCTCAGCCACTGAAACTTTATTTTGTTACTTTTCTCTTCCCACTTTTTGTCCAGAAGACCTTCTCAATGCTACGATGCCAGGTCCAGGCTCATCTCTGGGAGTCATCTTCCACATTGCCAGGGAGACTTACAGCCCTGAGAATCATGTCCCATATAGAGGGGAGGGCAGTGAGTTTACCTGCAGTGGTGTCTTAGAGGGAGAGGGCACATCTAAGCAACAAAAGAAGTTCTCTGGGGGTGACTCTTAGCAACAATTATAAGTTGGCTTAGCCTCTTCTTTGTAGTACCAGGCTTCATAAGGGCAAGCCCAAAGATCGAGGACTTGGCCTACTACAATTGTAGTCCCCAGTGCTTGTGAAATATCAGGAATTCTCCAGGTGGGGAAGTTTAATATTTCCACATTTTCCCCTAGACCCTCATGGGGGCTTTACAAATACTTTTTATTCTCTGCCCACATTACTCTGGGATGTATCAGAGCTTCACGCTAACCTGTTCAAACCAATCAGATCGCACTCCCTATTCAAGGTTCCATGTAATTATGGTGTTTCAATAAATTCATTGTACATGTTAAATTATATAGTGTGCTACAGAAAATATAAATTTTTATAAAAAATAAACATCTTTTCCTTTGGTCTTACACAGAAGCTAAAGTTTTAAAACACTGTCAATATTATCCTTTACACTTTAGTCTGACTTACCTTAGTCCTAACCAAGTCCATTCTGTTTATATCTCCAATTGAAGTCTGATATCTTTCTCACCTTCTTTAACAGTTGCTGTATGGGGTAATGCTGACATTCATAGCTGCCAGACTCTGGCTCTGAGTCTTAGGTGTCACACAGATACCTGAAGATCCAGGGACCAACCAGGTTATACACAAACAGCTCAGCATCTCAGAATTTAGAAATAACCATTACAACTCATGAATAGATGTGACTACTGTAAGAGCTTACAACCTAGGAACTTTTATCATAAGCCTCCCCCTAATAACCTATTATTCTAGTTTGCTAATGCTGCCAGAATGCAAAACACCAGAAATGGATTGGCTTTTATTAAAAAGCCATACATGATTGTATGGTTATTTGGTTACACAGTTATGTATGGTTACACAGTTATGTGTGGTTACACAGTGTATTGGTTACAGTGTATTGTACACAGTGTAACTGTACACTGTACACAGTGTATTGGTAACTGTGTATTGGTTACACAGTTATGTATGGTTATTTGGTTACATAGTTACAGTCTTAAGGCCATAATGTGTCCAAGGTAACACATCAAAAATCGGGTACCTTCACTGGAGGATGGCCAATGGTGTCCGGAAAACCTCTGTTAGTTGGGAAGTCACGTGGCTGGGTCTGCTCCAAGTTCTGGTTTCAAAATGACTTTCTCCCAGGATGTTCCTCTCTAGGCTGCAGTTCCTCTTCAAAATGTCACTCTCAGTTGTTCCTGGGGCATTTGTCCTCTCTTAGCCTCTCTGGAGCAAGAGTCTGCTTTCAATGGCCATCTTCAAACTGTCTCTCATCTGCAGCTCCTCTCTCAGCTCCTGGGCATTCTTCTCACTCCTTCTGTCTGAGCTTATATAGTGCTCCAGTAAACTAATCAAGGCCCACACTGAGTGGGAGGGGCCACACCTCCATGGAAATTATCCAATGAAAGATCTCGCCCACAGTTGAGTGATCACGTCTCCACGGAAACATCCAATCAAAAGTCTCCAACCCAATCAACACCAATACGTTTCCTGCCCACACAAGACTGCATCAAAGATAATGGCATTTTGGGGGACATAATACATCCAAATCAGCACACCTATACTATCTCAGATTCAATTCTCAAGAGTTTGCACATTATAGTTAGTACATATTAGTGAGGTGTTATGATGTTTGTCTTTTCATTTCTGGCTTATTTCATGCAAAATGCTGTCCTCAAAGTCCATTTACCTAGTTGCATACCTAACAAGTTCATTCCTTCTTGGTGCTGCTCAATATTCCATTGTATGTATACACTGCAGTTTTCTACTCCGTTTATCAATGTACCCTTATGCCACCTCCATCAATTAAAAATCATGAATACTGCTGCCTTAAACACCAGTGTGAAAATGTCCATTCATGTCCCTGCTCTCAGTTCTTCCAATTATATACCCAATTACAGGGTTGTAAGACCATGTGGCAACCCCATACTTAGCTTCCTCTGGACATACCACACTGCCCTCCAGATGGGTTGCACCATTCTACTTCCCCAGCGACAGTGAATAGGTGCAAAAAAGAGGTGCAGTGCCTTTAATTCTCAGGCAACCCTGTCTCTGTCAGGGACCAGGGTGAGTCAGAAGCCAAGATTAAGCTGTTTCTGTTTTATTTGTCTTTTATCCCTAGTCCCTGGTATCTGAATTCTCTGAGGGAAGGCTGCTGCTTGAGCTGGACCCCACCCCCCTTTTCTTAGGGAAGACATGCCCTTTAGGGAATTATCTCCTTCACTTGTCTTCTTCAGTTGTCTCTCTGACTATCTTGACTCCACTCTCACCTGGATCAGTGCTGATAATTGAAAATTCATGAAGCTTTCTCTAATGAGCTTCTTAGAAGGAGAGGAAAAAAAAAAAAAAAGAAAGAAATCCCCTTTTCAGAGCTGGTCCCCAGTCCCCCAGTTTTGCCAGTCAAGAGCCAGAGTTGGGACCCGGCCCACTGTTCTCTTTCTCTTGGGACATAGCCCTTTTCCAGTATTCTGGGCTCAGCCAACTCCCAAGCCTCTATTTTTTATTTATTTTCCCATCAGCCCTGCTTCCTCTCTGCCATGAGAGACCTCAGGGTTCCTTTCCTGCTTGCTCTGGGTTTATCTGTGCTTATAATGTGTGTTCATTAGTCCAAATTTGTTAATTAAAACTGCAGAAGCAGCTAGGTTGAGCTACCTTCCCTTGATTCCAGCAGAAACTGCTTCTTTTTCCCACAGGAGAGTGTTCCAACTCAGCCTGCCATGCCAGTGGTGACGGCAACGAGCTCCACAGTTTGGGGAGTGTTACTTATAGTTCTGTGCTGAGATCTCAGCCATTCCACCCATTCTAGCCTGGTGTGTGATGTGTGCTAGTCATGGATGTCCCCCAAATAGTTGTTCCAGACTATTTACTAGTTGTTCCTGGCTGTTTACTAGCTACTCTAGAGGACTGACAAAATTCCACCCCTTCCTACTCCACCATGAGAACTAGTGCTGTAACATTGGTTCCAAATCAAGGTATACTTAGATATAAATCAAAACCAAATATCCACCTCTTCCACAATGAAACATTGACACAGTTAGCTAGCTGAGAAGTTTCTGGTGCTCACTTACTTCAAGTTGCTCTTGTTTTGGTGTGTGTCTATAAGGACAATAAAACAATTATGAAGCAAGTTATATTATCCCACAGGTGTGTAGTAATACCCAAATCACTGATAATAAGGTGAGAAGGAAAGAGACAAGGCTTCACCCCTACTGCCCAGTGAGATAAAGGGCCAAATTAGTTGAGAATACAAAACCTCTTTGGCAGAGAGAGAGCCACACAGAGCAAGCGTACACAGAGTGTATTTTGGTAAAGTTTCCTTTGCTCTCCAGAATCCCTCTGGGCCTGCAATGAGTCCGTCCTGCAAGATGGCAGCTCTCTGGCTCTGAGAACCTCAGTTCTTACCATTCCAGAGCTCTTCATTTAGGAGATTTCAGGAAGAACTTTTACAACCAGTCTGTGTGCTATATTTAACAGAATATTTGAATATATCTTTTGCCAAACTCAGAATCAGCAAGGCCACATCCTCTCCTGAGGGAGGAGGCAAGACCAGTGCCCAGAGATGTCCCTGAACAGTGTCCTTGCCTCCAGCTTTGCTGCAGCCTGGAAAGGCCGTCTCTCCTCAGGGACATGGGCCTGGAGATGCTGATCCCGGAAGAAAAGAAAAGGGATAGTGCAGGCATGTATTATTAACAGGTGTGATGGTTAATTTTATTTGTCAGCTTGGCTAGGTTATGGTGTTCAGTTGTTTGGTCAGACACTGGCCTAGTTATTACTGTGAAGATATTTTGTAGATAGGATTAGCGTCTTCAATCACCTGACCTTAAGTAAAGGAGATTACCCTCAGCAATGGGTGACCCTCATCCAATCAGTTGGAAGTCTTCAAAGCAATAACTTAGGGTTCCATGGAAAACAGAAAGGATTCTGCCTGAGAATGCAACCCCCCCCCCCACACACACACTTTTCCCTGCCCTCCCCTATAGACTCAAAAGGCTTCAATATCACTCTTCCTGGAATTTCCAGTTTCCAACCTGCTGTACGGTTGGAATTGCCAGCCCCTACAATCATGTGACATGTGACCAATTCCTTATAACAAATCTCATGTTATATATGAGATTTATAGTGTGTGTATATATATATATCCTGTTAGTTCTGTTTCTTGGGAGAGCCCTGACTAATACGTAAGAGTAGTAGATGGAAGCAAAAAGAAAAATATGGCTACAGCTGCCCATTTCTGAATGAACTCTAAGTCCATTTCATAATGTGACCGTCAGAGATTGTGTGGAATGGATCTCATTTGTTTAGCAAGAGTAGACTGTTAATACATTACTGTAGTCACTGTCTCTAACACAGTGTCTACCATGTACATAGGCACTAAATACATTTTTAAGTATATGAATACATTAATAAATGATTAAGACCCCAGACTCTGGAGACAGGCCATATAGTTTTGCCAGTCAGTAGCTGTATTAGTTATCTATTGCTGTGTAACAAATTACCCCACATGTAGCCACTAAAAACAACAAACATTTATTATCTCACAGTTTCTGAGGGTTAGGCATCCAGATGTGGCTTTGCTGGGCACTCTGGAGCAGGGTCAAAGTATCAGTCATGGTCACCTCAAGGCTTGAGTGTGAGGACCAGCTTCCAAACTTGCTTGTATGACTGGTGGCTGCAGACTCCAAAGGCTGCTCATACATGGCAGCTGGCTTTGCCCAATGAGAAGAATCTGAGAGAAAGACCCAAGACAGAAGCTATGGTGTCTTTATAACATAATCTCAGAAGTGACATGCCATCCCTTCTTTGGAGCGCTGTTCCTTAGAAGTGAGCCTCTAAATCTGCCCGCACTCAAGGGGAGGGGATTACACAAGGACATGAAAGCCAGGAGGTGAGGAACCTTGGGGCCATTTTATAGGCTGCCTACCGTGGAAGCTGTGACCTTAGATGAGTTAATTAGCCTCGCTAGGCCCTGGTTTCATCATTTATGTAACAGGGATGATATTACCTGCCTCATAGGACTGTGCTCATATTCAGAGGCAGCAGCACCTAACATTGTATTCATCAGTCTGAGGTAAAATAGAGGGCCCTGAGCCATGAAGTTTGGCCATCTCGGACTCCAGGCAGTGTCTTCCTGCACAGCCCCTTAGCTTCCCCCTCCAAGGTTCAGTAACTGTCATATCTTTAGGCCACTGACAGCATGAGCAGATCATTGACAAGAGAGGCAGAACCATAGAGATCCAGACTATGATTGAAATCTTCTTCCTAGGATAATCTTTATGTGGAGCAGTTTCCTCTAAGGAAGGAGAAGGCTGTACTTGACAATGGATAGCTGATGCATTCTGATTGCACCACGTCTGGGAATCAACCACCTGTTCCTGAGTCACTCATTGGGAAGCTGTCTTCATTCCCATTGAGGTTTTTACTCTTTCTTCCATGGACATCTCAGACATCTCTTTAATGCATCTCCCCCTTTCCTGGTGAACTATCCTGTGCAGTGAATAAGAAGCAGCAAATTCCCCTGGAGTCCAGGACATGTGATTATGCAATGAGCAAGCAGGCTGTTTTTAACATCTTTCTTTCAAATGCTCCAAGATGGCAACATATCTGTTCCTGTCCTTTGTCACAGATGAATCCAAAACAGATGAGGGTTTCATTCCAAACACCAGCTTATGGGTGGCTGGGGTCACCATACATTCCAACCATATCTTTACACTTCTCCTTGTATGGTCCTGTAGGAGACTACCAATTTAGACCTTTACTTAATGTTTAAAAATTAACTCAGATGATTGTAATTTTAAGTTAAAGAAGTGAATTAACATTCTGTACAAAGATTTCCAGTAACAAGTATTTTAGAATGACTATTGAAAACATTTTATATAAAAATATCTTACAGGGAGTCAGAAGAAGATGGCAGCATAGAGAGGAGTGGAAGCTAGTTAGTCCCTCTGGAACAACTAATAAACAACAAGGTACAACCAGTAAATAATCTGGAATAACTGCTGGGGGACAAACATGACTATCCACACATCATACACCAACCTGGATTGGGAGGAATGCCCAAGATCACAGCATAAAATCTGTAAGCAAAAACTGCAGATGCGAGCTGGGAGCCCCTCCTCCATGGCAGCCCAAACTGCAAAGTCTCCCTGTGCCAGAAAGCAGCACTCTCTGAACAAGCGAATATACTTCAGCCCAGTTCCAAATGAGGTCTTAATTAACAAATGTTGATGGCTCAATACAAGCTATGAATCCCCAACGAGCATACAGAGGCTTTTGGTAACTACTGACCTTGAAGAGCTGAAGGACCTCTCTGGGAGGGAGGTGGAGCCCAGAGGACCAGGTGTATCTCTGGCTGAGGGTGGCCATGGACTGGCCTTGAAGGGGGGCTTTCTGTCCCTTTTTAGGCTCAGTGGAGAAAGCCTCAGCCATTTTCAGTTCCCAGCACTCTGACCCAGACAAGGGTGAGATAGCAGAGTCAAAGAGACTGTTCAAATACAAATGATATCTCCCCAGTGGGTGTATCTTCCCTAAGAGGAAAGAGGTGGTGCCAAACTCTACTACCCACCTTCCCTTCACAACCAGACCCTAGAGCCTGGGGGAAAATAGCCACAGGCCACACCTCCTTACACCAGTCTGGAGTGACAAGCTGACAGGCACCACCTGCTGGGCAGAAAAGCACAGTGGCTTGAGGCCTCAAAGGGTGTATCAGTCTTCTAAGACACACCCTCAGGGAGACAAGATACTATTGCCTCCTTCTGAAACCTGAGCCCATTCTGATCTGGGAAAACCTGATCGGGGTAACCAAGGAAACCAGATGCCTAGACAACAGAAAACTACAACCTACACTAAGAAAAATGAAGTTATGGCCCAGTCAAAGGAAAAAACTTACACTTCAACTGAGATACAGGAATTGAAACAACTCATGCTAAATCAATTGAAAAAGTTTAGGGAAGATATGGCAAAAGAGATGAACTGCATAATGAAAACACTGGGCGTACATAAGGTAGAAATCTTAAGTTCGAAAAAACAACTGCCAGAATCTATGAAAATGAAAGGGACAACACAAGAGACAAAAGACAAAATGGAGACATACAACAGCAGATCTCAAGAGGCAGAAGAAAACACTCAGGAACTAGAGAACAAGACATCTGAAAGCCTACACACAAGGGAACAGATAGAAAAAAGAACGGAAGAATATGGGCAACGTTTCTGGGACTTGAATGACAAAACAAAATTCAGGAATGTGCATGTCACGGGTGTCCCAGAAGGAGAAGAGAATGGAAAAGGGGCAGAAGTAATAACAGAAGAAATAATCAATGAAAATTTCCCATCTCTTCTGAAAGACATAAAATTATAGACCCAAGAAGCACAGCATACTCCAAACAGAATAGATCTGAATAGGCCTACACAAAGACACTTAATAATCAGATTATCAAATGTCAAAGATACAGAGAGAATCCTGAAAGCAGCAAGAGAAAAGCAATCCATCACATACAAAGGAAGCTTAATAAGACTATGTGCAGATTTCTCAATAGAAACCATGGAGGCAAGAAGGAAGTGGTGTGATATATTTAAGATATTGAAAGAGAAAACCCACCAACCAAGAATCCTATATCCGGAAAAACTGTCCTTCAAATATAAGGGAGAGTTTAAAATATTCTCTGACAAACAGACAATGACAGAGTTTGTGAACAAGATACCTGCTCTATGGGAAACAGTAAAGGGAGCACTACAGACAGAAAGGAAAAGACAGGAGTAAGAGGTTTGGAACACAGTTTTGGGAGATAATAGCACAGCAATGTAAGTACACTGAACAAAGATGACTGTGAGTATGGTTGAAAGAGAAAGGGTAGGAACATGTGGGACACCAGAAGGAAGGAGGAAAGATAAAGACTGGAACTATATAACTCAGTGAAAACTAGGGTGCTCAACGATTGTGATAAAAGGTACAAATATGTTTGTACATGAGGGAGAACAAATGAATGTTAACATTGCTGGGTGTTAAAAATGCGGTGGGATGGCAGAAAATACAGTCAATGTAAACCAGAGACTATAAGTAACAGAAACATTGTATTATGCTTCCTTTAATGTAACAAAGGCAATATACCAAAGCTAAATGCATATGGGGTGGGGGGAACATAGAGGACGGGTATGGGACTCTTGGCATTGGTGATGTTGTCTGACTCGAATTTTACTCTGCTTTGGTTTAATGCTATCTTTCCTTTTGTCGCTTCCTAGCTGTCATGGGTTTTTTTTTCTCTCTCTCTCTCTTTCTTTTTTTTTCTTTTGTCTTTCTACCTTCTTGACTCTTCTTCCTTCTTTGTGGAAGAAATGGAGATTCCTTATATAGATAGTGGTGATGTATATTTGGTGGTGAATACATAAATACATGACTCTACAGGGAACCATCGATTGTTTACTTGGGATGGAATGTATGGTGTGTGAACAAAACCGTCTTAAAGAAAATGGGTTGATGAAGAAAACTTGAGGGCACTATATTGAGTGAAATAAGACAGACACATAAGGACAAATATTGCAGGATCTCACTGATATGAACTAGTTATAATATGTAGACTCATAGACATGAAATTAAGTTACCAGGATATAGAATGAGGCTGAAGAATGGGGAGCATTGCTTGTTATGAGCAGAATATTCAACTAGGGTGAACTTAAACATTTGCAAGTGGACAGAGGTGATGGTAGCACATTGTGAGAATTACTAACAGTGCTGAATGGTGTGTGAATGTGGTGGAAAGGGTAAGCTCAGAGTCACATATGTCACCAGAAGGAAAGTTGGAGGTTATAATATGGGAATGTATAAAACAGTGAATCTTGTGGTGGACAATGTCAGTGATTAACTGTACAAATATTAGAAATCTCTCTCATGAACTCGAGCAGATCTATGACACTATAACTAGAAGTTAATAATAGAGATGCATATAGAAAAAAAATATATACCTGTTGTACATTATGTACTTCAGTTAGTATTTTAACATTCTTTCATCAACAGTAACAAATGTACTATACCAATACTATGAATCAATAATGGAGGAGGGTGGTTAGGGGTATGGGAGGATTTGAGTTTCCTTTTTTTGTCTTTATTTCTTTTCTGGAGTAATGAGAATGTTCTAAAAATTGAAAAAAAAATTAATTGTGGTTATGGGATGCAGAGCTGTACAATGGTACCATGGGCAATTGATTGTATACTTTGGATCTTTGGATAATTGTATGGTTTGTGAGCAATCTCATTAAAAAAAAAAATAACCAAGAACTGGATCATGCTTAGAAAGCAAAATTAAATATTGTACAGTGTTTCCAAAAGTGTGTTCTGTGCAATGAAATACTATTTTTGCCCATTGACAAAATTAAATTGATAATCTCCAGAGCTGATGAGAACATGGTGTGCTGGTTTGAATGTATTGTGTTCCCCAAATGCCATTATCTTTGATGTAATCCTGTGTGGGCAGACCTATCAGTGTTAATTAGATTGTAATTCTTTGAGTTTTTCCGTGGAATGTGCCCCACCCAACTGTAGGTGATAACTCTGAATAGATATTTCCATGGAAGCGTGGCCCCACCCATTCAGGGTGGGCCTTGATCAGTGGAGCTATATAAATGAGCTGACTCAAAGAAAGGGAAGTGAGTGCAGCTGTGAGTGATGTTTTGAAGAGGCTCTATAGCCAAGAGGGACACTTTGAAGAAAGCACAGGAGCTGCAGATGAGAGACAGTTTGAAGATGGCCATTGAAAGCAGACTCTTGCTCCAGAGAAGCTAAGAGAGGACAAATACCCCAAGTGCAACTAAGAGTGACATTTTTGAGGAATTGCAGCCTGGAGAGGAATATCCTGGGAGAAAGCCATTTTGAAACCAGAACTTTGGAGCAGACACCAGCTACGTGCCTTCCCAGCTAACAGAGGCTTTCCAGATGCCATTGGCCATCCTTCAGTGAAGGTACCCGATTGCTGATGTGTTACCTTGGACGCTTTATGGCCTTAAGACTGTAACTGTGTAATCAAATAAACTCCCTTTTATAAAAGCCAATCCATCTCTGGTGTTTTGCATTCTGACAGCATTAGCAAACTAGAACACATGGTAAAGGAGTCATAAACTGTTCCCTAGTGGAAGTGTAAATTGGAAGAGCCTCTAGGGAGATATTTGGCAGTATCTATCAGAATTTAAAATGTACATGCCCTTTGGTCAGGTAATAGTACTTTCAGAAATTAATCTTAAATCATCCTTGCATTTTTACAAAAGGGTATATGTACAATAACTTTCATTGCAGTACTGTTTGTTACAAGAAAAAGTTACAGACAACTGAAATGTACATCAATAATAGACTAGGTAAATATATCATAGTGTGTCTTTACTCTGGATTTCAGCACAGCAGTTAAAATAATGAAGCAGATCTATATGTACTCATGTGGAAAGATGGACATAGAATTTTATTACTTGGAAGAAGCAAGTCATAGAGCAGAATTTTAGTATCATCCCTTCTGTAGGAAATCCCCTAAATGTATAATATTATGTATATATGTAAAATATTATATGTTTACCTGCATAGATGTGTTTGGAAAGGTAACACACCACATTGTTAATGGTAGTTACTCTTCCTCTTGAGAAACAAATGGAATTTGCTAGGGAAGAATGGAATTGTTTCCCACTTTATTGTATAAACTTGCATGTTGTGTGAATTTTGTATAATTAGCATACATGCTTTTGTAACTTTTATGAAACAATTTAAAATTACTTTTTAAACGTATTACAGAAGTAACATGTTTATTTTTAAACAAAGGAACCTTATGTTTTAGTTCCCTAGGCTGCTGAAACAAATATCATGAAATGAATTGGGTTAAACAGTGGGAATTTATTCACTCATGATTTTGAGGCTGGCAAAATGTCCAATCAAGACATTATCAAGGCAGCGCTTTCTTCCAGAAGACCGGCTTCCAGTGCTCCTTGGCCCCTCTGGCACATGGCAAGGCACATGGTGGTATCTTCTGGCCTCTTCCTTCTCTTCTGAGTTTGTTGATTTCAGCTTTTTACATCCCATCCATGGCTTTCTCTTTTTTTTCTCTCTCTGAATTTCATTCTTGTATAAAAGACTCCAGTAATAGGATTAAGACCCATCCTGATCGAGGTGGGACACACCTTAACTGAAGTAACTCATCAAACATCCCACTTACGGTGGGTTCACACCCTCAGGAATGAATTAGATTTAAAAACATGTTTTTTCTGAGGTACATACAGCTTGAAATCACCACAACCTATAATCTTTCCACCCAGATACAATTACCATTAATCTTCCATACATTTTTCTCCACATGTATTATTTTTTAAATGTAATTATTCTATATAGACTGTTTTGTAACCTATTTTTACTTCACAATCTATGATAAATGCCATTATTTCCTAAAGAGCTTAATAGATAGATTTATGTGTAAGTAGATATTCAACTATAATATTTCTAAGGGCTTTTAAATTGTGGTGTTTAAGTGCATGACTGTTGGAAACTAGGAATTAGAAGTGGGAAAAAGTAAACTCTTAATGCAAGACCCTGATACCTGGTTTCTTGCATTCAGTTTCATCTATCCTTACATCCACACCGTCTACACTGTACATCTAACCCTGTCAGTCTCTTGAATAAAATCTTCCATGCTGTCCATTGCCCTCAAGATAAAATTCTACCTTCCTTATCTGAATTACAAGGCTGCCCATCTTCTGCCAAAACCCTTACTCCCAGTTTCTGTCAACCTCCCACCCCACCCTGGCTTTCTCTTTAGGTTTCGGTTTAAATTGCTTCATTTCTGACCTGTCACTTCTGATTTGACTTCCATAGCACCCTGACTGACCCTTAGTTCTGGATATCTCTCTCTCTCTCTCTCTTTTTTTTTTTTTGCCACCCAACAGGCATTCACCCTTTTCCTGGCAAAATAGTTCATTGCGTGTTAGAGAACTCAGGTGAGGTTATTAAGCTCTCTGTGCTTCAGGCTCATCATTTATTAATAGGGCAAAAATATTACCTACCTCATAAACCTGTTTATGAGGAGGAATTGTATGAATCTCACTCAACGGCTTAGGGGTACCTGGTCTGCAGTGAGGCTCTGTGTGTCTGCTGCTACATCGCCCCTTTTTAACTCTCAGCCCATTTGGTCTGGTTGAGGTAGGTTCCACCTTCTTCCCTAGAAGTGGATCCTGATTGAGCTAAGGGGATCACTTAACCCTATGCCTCTAGTTTTCATGAATGATTCTGGAGAAGGCACACAGCCCAGTTTGTGGCAATGAGAGCCACTATGAAGACTTTACTTTTGGAGGGAGAGAAACTTTTTTTCCTCTAGGCTTTGAGCAAAACATAGGCCAGGCTTATTGACGCTGCAGCGTAGATTACAGGAAGGGGCCCTCTGAGCATGGAGTCTACACAGAAGCAAACAGAATCAAGCAAATCAGGAGAGAAAAATCATGTCCTGGTGCCACTCTGTGGGCCTGACCAGCTCTTCCCTCAACTGCTCACTTATTTGAGCCAATAAATTCCCTTTTTTTGCTTAAGCCACTTGGAGTAGTGTTTTCACTTGCAAACCAGGGTTCCGATAGTTGTATCCCAAGTCTAACTAAGGTGATACCTCCGTGTAACATTCTGCCCCCGATCTCTCTTCTCCATTAGACACTGAGCTCTGTGAGTGGAGGGCATAGGTCATATTCACCTTTGTATCTCCAGCTCCCAAAACGGTGCTCGACTATATTTGATGCTAAGTGTTTGTTGAATGAATAAAATACCTTAGAGGCTTATCCAAGCCTAAAATTCTGTTGATTCTGTTAGGAAGACATAATAGGATAGGGGAAGGAATTAAAATTATTGAATGCCGACTAAAAGCTAGGTAATATGTATATGACACTTCACATTACATTATGTCATTTAATCAGGAAGTCTAATTTTTCTTCCTCCTTTCCTGCTTTCCTGGGATAGGTCTATTACTTTTACTTTACTTTCACGGGACTGATTGTATCTATTGATGAAATAAGCACAAAGTATGAATTATCTTTAGGAATCGAATAAAAAAGATGAAAAGGCAGATTAAAAGGAAGCGATCATTTGTCTATTGAATACAAGATGCTGGATTTTGTAAATTATTATTATCAAAACTTTTGAAATGAAGGATTTCATTTAAATATGTCATTTCAGGAGTAAAGCATTTAAATGCAAAGCTCCCTCAAGACTACAGAAAGTGATGTGTTTGTACCCAGATCCTTAATTAGCTGGGGGAAGTGCTATGGTTGTCTAAGTGCAGGCCAACTTGAAGATCGCAGGGAACTCTCCCTGCTCCACGCTGCCAGCTAATTATCACAACTCAGCCGTCAGACTTAGTGACATTCAGGTTTGGGGACAGATGGCCGGGAAAGAAACTCTGCACAGCTTCCACTCCAGAAAGTTTCTCTGTGCTTGTCTCCCTGAGTTTCCCTCTTGCTCATAGAACTTGCTGTAATAAGAAAACCCAAATCATAATGCTTGTCCACCATCTATGAGTATTTCATGTTGTTGTACATTAGTTTCTTAGAGCATAAGCATGAAGATTGTACAATGGCCCGGCTCTTTTTGTGTAATTACTCTTTATAATGCAATCTATAGAAGTATATTGACCAATTACGCATGGCTATTAATAATTCAGTTAGCTGTATAATGGTACTTAAGAATTGTCGAAACTGATTATTACTGTATTTATTCAGTAAATATTTAAAGAGCACCCACTATGGACCAAGCTCTTTGTGGAATACAAAGATACGTAGGATTCAATGGACCTCTTGTCTTCAGGTAGCTGATAATCAAGTTGAGTTGTCCTTGAGTCAGTTTTTTCCTTTGCAGTGGGAATTTTGATGGCGAAAATCATTGAGAAAAGTACTCAAGAACTTGGTTGACCTGTGTTTGTGTTGAGGATTGATACTTTAGTGAGAGCCCAGGCAAACTGAGCACACTGCTCTTAGCACAGACGAAGCAAGTTATTCAGAGAAGGATGGGACATGGCAAACTGCTGGAGTGCTTCTCTGTCCACTGCCAGCTGAGTTCCCCGTGCCCTCTGGTTCACATTGTCTGTTCTCACCTGCTTTACAGTCCCATAAATCCTCTTTTCATCCTCAAATTTACTCAAAGTTTTCCACCTAGTGTCTAATTAGGGAACAACATGATACCATATTATAAGTATATTTAGGTGGAAAAATCTTTGAGGAAAATAATTTGTATGCCATTTGAAAGAAAGAATAGAGTTTTGTTTTGTTTTGTTTTGAGTCACTTCGATCCTGAAAAGTTGAAATGACTTGGGTGCTTCAGGTGTTTGTCCTGACAATAGATTCAATCTCATATAAATGCTGAAAAAAAAAATGCTTTTAAAATGAGACTAACCTTTGGCAGTAGAATGCCCTTGTAGGATTGATCTCCTTGGTCTCTGCTTTTTCCTTTCTCCATTCTGTTTTGTCTTGAATCTTGAGATTCTCTACTTAAGAACTCTTCCCAAACTGCTCTTCCTCTGCCTTTTCCCTGCTGGTTTTTTAGTTTTTTCACCATTTTATAAAGGGACAGCTTCCACACGAGTACTCCTTAAATTAGCTACTGAGGGATAAGTAATAAATCTTTATCTGTAAGTATCAATAATCAAGATATCTAATAATGAAATATCAGTCAAATATGGCCAATGTCACAGTTTTCTTCCTGTAAAAATCAAACTTTTTATTTTACCTTTTGCTTTTAAATTTGATGGAGCCCAGATTCCTAAGAAAATGCTAAATATTTCAAAGAAATTCAGACAAATATATGTGAGCAGAGAAGGGCACTGACACTAATCTTGACCAGAACCTGGAGTTATTTGGAAAGGATATCTAAAGGAAAAATCTTGGAGGTGGAGGTTTTCAAGGGTCAAAAAAATAAGAGAGAAATCTGAATATCGAGATGTCACAGAAACCAAGGATAATGTTTCAAGGAGGAGAAAGTAATCAAAAGTGCCAAGTGCTGCTAAAATATCAAATGCATAGAGACCTGAAAAATATGTTTTGTATTTAGAAACTCAAAGACCATTAGTGATTTTAGCAAGCATTGTTTTAAGGGAGTTGTGATGCTTTAAGTCAAATTGGTATCAAATTAAAAAAAACATTTCCAAACAAAACAAAGCAAAGCAAAGGAAAAACAAATATCCTGAAATAACTTAATTCTTTCCAGTATACTTCTACCATACCAAAAGAAAATTAATGAACTGTATTTTTTAAATAGAAAAATAATATTTTATTAAAAAAAAAAGTCAAATTGGTAGGTTGAGACCTGGAAGATAAGGAAATGGGACATCTCTTCAAATCAGCTGTAAAGGGTGTGATAGAATGGTAGGAAGAGAAATATAGAGGTAAAAGGACCAGGAAATACTTCGTTTTAGATTGGAGTTACTTGAACAGGTTTGAAAGCTTGAAGCTGTTGGGCAGGATTCACCTGGAAGGGAGAGTTTGAGTAACTCTGAGGGAAAATGTAATACAATAGATGATGTCAAGTCTCGGAGATCCATAATGACTCCAAACTCAAAAATCATCTTAGAACGGACCTGATGTACAAGGTTCATCTGCAAAAGACCTTATTTTCAGATAGCCTCCTAATTTAGAAAACTTCGGATCCCCCCAGCTTTGCCTGGAGTTTCAAAGGAAGCAGACCTGAGTTACCATTTGCTCCATCTTTGACTCGAAGGAAATGAGAGTTACCTTAGATGTCACATAAGGAAAAGAGCAGGCAGTGAGGATATATGACATTAAAATAAAAAACTAGACATAGTATATTCATTACGGGTAAATCTAGCTTTGTCATGCCCTGAGAGAGGTGGTGTGATTTTATCCAGGTTGGCCTTCCAAATATTGACAACTGTCACCGAAGAAACGAATGTGGAACTGATTTATTATCTTGGGAAAAAGCACATAGAGCCGTAGATCTTGGTGTGCCTGAGAAAGACCAGAATTAGAGAAACAAAATAAAAATAGCTGTGACCAAGAACAGCCACCTCCTGACTTCCCAATTGCACACCACTTCCTTGATGTCCATTTTGGGGACTCGCCACCAAGATTGCTAAGGCATGAAGCACTGGGAAATGCTTTGGGGTCATGACCATGCTAATTATGCTAAATACCCATGATTAGCTGTCCAATCTTGTATTTATATTGATAACTTAACCTAATCAAATACTCACATCAGCCAAGCTTGACCTTGCTGATTGCCTATGTTGGCCACAAACAATTTCATCAGAAGGAGGATAATAGGAAAACTGGAGGCAGATTGTGTTGTGATTTATGTGGGGCCATGAGGTTAGCATTTTTGTCAGTGGGAGCTGTGAATAGATGCTGTGGGTAGCTGGATGTGGTTGAGATTTTTCAAAAATTGGCGGGCATGCTACATTTGGAAATTCTCCAGGAAAACATCAGCAATTAAATACATTATTCCAGTGTCGTGTTCTTGCTTTCTGTGACGTCTCTCTCCTTTATGCTTAATCAATATTTGTTTCCCAGTATGTGTTTGTCACTGTTCTTAATTTTGGAAGATTCAAGAAAAGCCCCAAATTAGTTCGTGCCCTCTAATACTTATTCTCCTGTCATTTTACTGGACACAAAACTACAGAATAACAGCCCCCCCCCCTTTTTTTAAGTAAAACCATTTTTTTTTTCTATTATATATATTTTTTTAAAATTTTAAATTCAGTTTTAATGAGATATATTCACATACCATACAATCATCCACGGTGTACAATCAGCTGTTCATAGTACCATCTTATAATTGTGCATTCATCACCCCAATCTATTTTTGAACATTTTCCTTATACCAGAAAGAATCAGAATAAGAATAACAAATAAAAATAAAAATAAAAAAGAACACCCAAGTCATCCCCCCCATCCCACCCTATTTTTCATTTAGTTTTTGTCCCCATTTATCTACTCACCCATCCATACACTGGATAAAGGGAGCACTGATCCACAAGTTTTTCACAATCACACTGTCACCTCTTGTAATCAGAATAACCCCCTTTCTAAGCTCCTGCAAGAATGAAAGAATTCAACTCCCCTGAGGATGGGGTAGGTCCAGTTGGTATCCTGTGCATGAAGAGAGGAGCAGGGGCATCTTCCCAATTTATTCCCAACTCTTCTTGAGAGGAGAGAGCACCTCCAAAGGAGGGACCATACACAGGTGCTTGACCTTTTATCCCCTTTGAAAGTCCCACCTATCAGGGCTGTAAACTAATGGTACCAGATAAAGGAGTGAAGTGAGAAGATGCTGAGAGGAAACGGGAGCTAGAGGGAACAGCATTCCCCTGGGTTGTTTTATAATTTATTGTGTTTTTCCTAGGGAGTTACTTATAAAGCCTGTGTGTTTTCCCTCGGGGGAAAAATACCCTTGCCAGCACTTTGGGGATGCTTTCCCAATTCTTAAAAGTACTCCTATGTATCCCCCATTGGAAGCTATGAATTGGGCAGTTTGGCCTCTCAAGACTTGTCTCACTGATATTGCCCCCAGAGCTTCAGAAATGAATCAAGAGAGATGTCCAGAAGCCACACTGCCTACTAGGCTAGCCTTTCCCTTCTCAAATTGCACCCTATTGTACTATCCAGCCAGCCTGGTCAGGGAATGCACCATCTGATAGGAAAGTAGTACCCTCTTCCCAAAGACATTTGCCTCACCATCAAATTCTCCTTTACAACATCTTGAGAGAATGAGTAAGGACAGATAGACTTCTAGATTATTGCCAGAGCCACAGTGCAATGGACCTGAGTTGACTAAAATCTGGATAGGAAACAGTTCTAGGTAACTGAAGGCTATTTGTAAACATTAGCAGTTTGGGGTTTAAATGGAAATTTTTAACTACTGACAATATTGAACTTTATCTGAGCCCTGTACTTCTGGAAAACATCAGTGACCAAGAAATCCCTCTACCCATTTGTGTTCTGGGCAGGGGTTTACCATAAGGAATTATCCTTCACCATATGATTTAGTTAAGACTTGGCATGACCCCTTGTTCACCTATGAGGAGGCCAGATACTGTTCAAATTCCCATTCTCTGTCTCATAAATGATTAGCTGCACTGTTTGCATCCCACTGGCCAATCTGCACAAAATGCCCTCTAATATGACTTGACCAAACTTTAATTAAGCACCCCCCCCGCCACACACACACCCAGACTCCTGAACTTCTAGTCACTCCTGAGGTTAAGCAAGCATTGGAGCAACCTTAACCACCCCTTCCAGAATCTGCTGACCATTGAGAAAAAACATTTCCTGCTCAACTGTCTCATGCCACCTGCTCAGCCCACTCCCCCACATTGGTTCCTTCTAGCCTTGTTTATTCCTCCCTATTAAAAGAAAAGTTCTTTCTGCCTGATCTTTGAGCTATTTACAGATCTTAGGGTGGGAGCATTCTTCCAATTACAGTAGTCCCTTCCCCCGTTGCAATAGTCTTTTGGAATATAATCTCTTCTTACCTAAGTCCAGTTTTATTTTTATTTGACACTGCTCACTATATTTTATTTAATACTGGAAATATTGAACATGGCCTTTTCTTGATGACCTAGAGTCATCCTTACCACTGTAAATTATCTTGTGCTGACGAGGTAGTTGCCAATGGTGATGCAGATTCTGTGTGGGGATATTGGCTGACCTGGCACAAACACAGCAGCCAATTTCTTTCTGGCACAGAGCAGCTACTTTTTAATGTAATTTTGAATTCCATTGAGCTCATTTGGGTAGGGCATAATGGAGACTTTTCACTTGGCCAGGAAAGCAAAACCACTTTAAAAAACAAACAATCCTATTGTTTACACTTTCAATCTAGTCTGTTTATAACACAAATTCTTATATTTAGAAATCAGCCACAGGAATCATGTGAGGTAACTTTCTGAAAGATTATTGAGATAAATGTAGGCATTGGCTGCCATCATATTTTTACCCCTGACACGTGCACATATAGCAGGAAAAAAATGTTAAAATGGCAATTGATAGTGTAACCACTTATTTACACTGATGGTACCTGTAAGAAGAAACAGGTAAAGTCCTTTATGAGAAAGTGGATAAGGAAAGAAGCAGTTGAGGATAGAAGAAAACTGTAATGTCACGATGCTTTATACAGCAATGTGATGTAAAAATTATTCCCATTTTACAGATGAGGAAAGTGAGATTTGAGAAGTTGTGATTTGTAGTGAGTCCCTTGATTTGTAAGGGCAGAGCCAGGATTAGAAATCACTTCTACTATCTGGTCTAGGGCTTTCACTAGTTCACCTGAAGCCTCTTTCCGGTGCATTCTAGGTGACAAAGACTGGAAAACAGCTTCTAATCTGCTCTTTGTTTTTCATTTCACTGTCAGACTCTCTGCATCGAGTTGTCTCCATTCCTGCTTTAAACACTAGGGGCTGCTATCCCATTCTTCTCTTCGTTTTGTATTCTGCCTTCGGGTTCAAATGGAGATTGTTCTGTGCATTCATAGCTTGTGACTTCCAACCAATCAGCCAATCCAAGGCATGACCTTCAGTCCATTATCTTCTCTTTGGGGCTATGTCTACTTGGTAGCTGCTGCTTTCCTGACAGAGGGAGGGGTAGAAAGAGAGGGAATGCGTTCATTCTCCCTTCAACTTTCAGATCTTTTGAAGCCCTGAGGTTCTGGAAGACGGAAAGTATCCTAGATATTGAAACTGTATTATATTCTGCCCAATGTCCACTCTGCCATCAAAAGATCTCATGACAAACATGAGCCTAGGCATTGGATAAGTTTTACCTTATCCAATAGAGCCAAATTCTCTTTTGAGAATAGCATAGACTACAAATCTAGTTTGTTCTATGGTGGTACCATTTTCATTTTAGAGAGGTTGAGTGATGTGCTCAAAGCCTCATTTGGTGCCCATGTCTCACGCTGAGCAAAGTACAATCTTAGATCTAGCCAGCATTGCTGTATGTTGTCCAGTATTTTGGGTGAGATCATGCTTTCTATAAATGCAAGAATGTCATGGATATTGTGTGAAAACACCACAGATGTAATCAGAGCAGGCAGGCTTTGCCATTTATTTTAACTCCTCCTAATAATCCCTGTGGGCACAACAAAACAAATGGAAGACATGGCACCAACACAAGCAGTTATCAATCTTGTCATTGAAAGGGGAGCAGGATCCTACCATATAGGGTAAAGTTCTTTCTAGGTGCTTTAATTTTGAAATGTAAAAAGATATTTTAAAACCATTTCACAAACACAAAAAGGAAAATATAACACAAGTATATTAAGTGGGTAAATCTCACAATGTTGGTACAAAGAAAACAGTAATTACAGTGAGTTCAAAATGATACTTGTGGACAGGGAAAGGGTCTGGTGAAATAATGAACCTGTGGAAATAATAGTGAAGCTCTATTTAATCAGGCTTGAAAAGCACTGAAGGCATTTGTGCCTGTTTGAATGTATTAAGTCCCCCAAAATGCCATTATCTTTGAGGCAATCTTGTATGGGCAGACGTATTAGTGTTGATTAGATTGTAATTCTTTGAGTGTTTCCATGGAGATGTGACCCACCCAACTGTAGGTGATAACTCTGATTAGATCATTTCCATGGAGGTGTGGCCCCACCCATGCAGCGTGGGCCTTAATTAGTTCACTGGAGCCCTATAAATGCTCAGACAGAAGAAGCAAGCTTGCTACAGCCAAGAGGGACACTTTGAAGAATGCACAGAAGCTGAGAGAGGAACTTCAGCTTAGAGACATTTTGGAGATGGCCTTTGAAAGCAGACTTTTGCTCTGGAGAAGCTAAGAGAGGACAAATGCCCCAAGAGCAACTAAGAGTGACATTTTTGAGGAGCTGAAGCCTAGGGAGGAATGTCCTGGGAGAAAGCCATTTTGAAACCAGAACTTGGAGCAGACACCAGCCACGTGCCCTCCCAGCTAACAGAGGTTTTCCGGAAGCCATTGGCCATCATCCAGTGAAGGTACCCGATTGTTGATGTGTTACCTTGGACACTTTATGACCTTAAGACTGTAACTGTGTAACCAAATAAACCCCCTTTTATACAAGCCAGCCCATTTCTGGTGTTTTGCAATCTGGCAACATTAGCAAAATAGAACAGCATCTCTTCTCTTCTCTTCTCTCTTCTCTTCTCTTCTCTTCTTTTCTCTTCTCTTTTCTTTCTTTTGTTGTTTGTTGTTCATCTCTTACCTTTTCTCTCTCTTTTCCTGTCTCTATGCCTTTCATGAGACAAATAATTTTTACTTTGGGAAAGAAGGTCATAGTTACTTTTGATAATTAAATAGACTGAGAATGTGTGTTTTTTGGAAGGAAGAAGCACATAACCTTAGAAATGTAGAGAAGAATGAAAGAACTTCAACTTTTTGCTCAAGATAACCAAGTCCTTCCTTTAGCAATGGATGAATGGAGAAGTGTGCTATGGGTGTAGGTTTCATTTTCTAGTGATGCCTTCTTATATTAAGGACCTTGTAAGGAAAATGACAAGGTCATTATTAGTTCAAGGGGCCAACAGAAGACCCTCTTCCCTTGACAGCTTAAAGATAAGGGAAATCAAGGTGACCCCTGAGGATTAAATGAAGTGAAATCTACACACAGTGGATGCCATTAGCCATCTGTGGTGGTAAAGTAAGAGATTGTCAATCAGTGCTTGGCTGAAGAATTTCAGAACACCCAAAATTCCAATCAAGGTGATATTAGAGCAAATCATGGAGGCAGAACTGGATGATGGTTACATTTCAGCTGAAACAACTTCAGCAGTTGTATTTCATTAGAAAGGCTATCCAGAGTGAAGGCAGGCTATGAAGTGTGTTGGCAGCTCGGAGTTGGGTTTCTCACAGAGTTGTGAGAAGAGCACCAGCTTAATTATCTCTTGAGGTGCTTGTGAAAACGCAGATTTTTGGGCTTCACCAAGCAAATATGGAAAATATTTGGGGTGGTGTCAAAGAAACTGCATTTTTATTGCATTTTCTTTATGATATTTTTCTCTTGAGTTTTAAAAAATAAAAATAATATATGCTCATTGTAACTAAGAATGTAAATAATATGATTAAAAGAAAAGTAAATCTTACCTGACCCCTTTTTTCTTCTACCCCAAGGTAATGATATTAGTAGCCTGGTGAACATCCTTTGACCCTGTCTGCTATGCTTCTTAGCATCTACTTGAACCTTTGAAACTATCACAGATGACATGCATGATATATTTTCTTTATGAAAGATTTCAGCAGTAACATTTGCTGCTTAGATATAGAGAATATCATCTCTATAAGAATGCAAGATACAGTGCAAGGTAGGACGGATCCAGTCCATGTCGTCTTAGAGTCAGCATGATTCCGGAACCTTCACCACTATGAGTTGGGGTCACTTTGATCAGCTTCGAGTCAGTTCAAGGGTGCTGTGTTAGATATAACCGAGATACTATAAATTGCAGAAGTGGAGGGTAAGTTTACAAAAAAAAATTTTTTTAAGTCAGATTGATTTTGTAATCCTCATGCCACTAAGGGTCCCTCAAAAAATCTGAAGTCACTGCTAACTGGCTGATATTTAATGAGTGTAAGATATACATCTGACTAATAGAGGTCTTATCAATAGTAATCAATAGGATGAAGAGAGTTTTGGCCTGGAAAACTCTGTATGTCACAGAAAACAAAACACGTGAAAGAAAACTATGATGGATTCCATTGAAGTCCAAAACTGAGTGCTCATTAACGTTAAATATTTCCTAAGTAGTTGTATTTATCTCATTAATTCACTTAAAAAGGCCTTTTTTTCACATCACAAAGTTCAACTTTATTGTGGTTTTTGAACAAATTGTAACAAATTTTGTTTTTAGTGGAATCCAAATTAATGAGGTTTAACTGCACACTAATTAAACTCCTAAGAATTTTATAAAGATTTTCCCTTCAAGAGTTCATATTTGTGGATGAAAATTTCTCATTAGTCTTCACCATGAGCTTGGGAAACAAATGATCAGCAATCAACCCAAAAAAGAAAAACTCTTGAGATATCCTTCCCAGTTGGTGCTATGGAAAGCAGTAACAGAACAGCATAGAAACCTAGCCTTCTGGTTTTAACATTGTCTTTGCGGGTAACTCACTCTCTTAAAGAGATTCTTGTAATAATTTAAAACCAAACTGTAATGTAGCAGTGAAGCTCAATTAGCAGAGTCATTAGTTAAGTTTTGATCACACCTCTGATTATCACCTCTAATAGATTGAATTCAAGTATTCATTCATTACAGTCATCAGTCTCTGTCACTGACAAGGTTGTGAAGAAATCTCTGTTCAAATTACAATAAGTGAGTTCAGCGGTGTCTCTGTTTGTAATACATATTGGTTGTGGTTGAGGGTGATGCAGCCCATTTAAAAGCCAAGTGACTGCCCCATTCATGCAGACCCAGCCTGGGAACATGAAGGGAACAGGTTAGAAAGGGGTGATACCATCCAGTCGTTTAACAGAAAAGGGCAACTTAGAATATGAGTCTCATTCCAGAATCAGGAAGGAAAGTGGTTTTACAGCAGAGGAAGAGAGTTACTGCTTCATCTGATCGAGGAGGAAGTTTTCACAATGGAAAGGAGAGTTACATTAGGTCAGCTTTACCCCATGTGAGGTGGGAAGACCATCGGCATCAGAGTCATCTGGCAGACTTGCAAAAAATGTAAGCCCCATGCTGCTGAGGATGTGGAGCAACAGGAAATATCATTCATTGCTGGTGGGAATGCAAAATGGTTCAGTCACTTTGGAAGACGGTCTGGCAGTTTCTTACAAAGCTAAACACAGGCTTACCATATGATCCAGCAATTGTGCTCTTAGGTGTTTTGCCCAAATGAGTTGAAAACTTACGTCTACACAAAAACCTGCCCAGAAATGTTTATAGTATCTTTATTCATAATTGCCAAAAATTGGAAGCAACCAATTTTTATACTTCAATGGGTGAATGGCTAAACAAACTGTGGTATAGCCATACAATAGCATTATTCAGCAGTAAGAAGAAATGAGCTGTCAAGCCACAAAAAGACCTGGAGGGACCTTAAATGCACATTGCGAAGTGAAAGAAGCCAGTTTGAAAAGGCTATGTACTGTATGATTCTAACTATGTGACATTCTGGAAAAGGCAAAACTATGGAGATAGTAAAAAGATCAGTGGTTGCCAGGGACTTGGAGGCTGGGGGAGAAAAGAGAGCACAGGGCATTGTTAGGGCAGGGAAACTATTCTGTGTGATACTGTAATGGAGGATACAGGACATTACGCCTTTATCAAAATCCATAGAACTTTACAGCACAGAGCAGAGTGAACCCTCATGTAAACTGTGGACCTTAGCTAATAATAACGTATCAATGTTGGTTCATCAACTGTAACAAATGTTTTTAGCAAATGTACCACACTAACGCACTCTGTGTGTGAGGGCAAGGGGGAATATATGGGAACTCACTGTACATTTTACATAATTTTTCTCTAAAGCTAAAATGGCTCTAAAAAATAAAGGCTAGTTATAATAATAATAATAATAATAATAATAATAATAATAATAATATCTGGAGATAGGGCCCAGAAATCTGCACGTAATTAACTACCCAGATTTTTCCTAGGCTCACTAAAGTTTGAGAACTACCACAGAGATTCATGTGGGAAGAGACAGAGAAGCAAATTAGGTGAAACAAATATATTGCGTTTTGTTGCAAAGTTTTGAGAAACTATTCACCTTGTATCTATCATTGGAATTTTTGCTTTAAATGGCTGACTTAAGCATCAAGTGTGTGTGTGTGTGGGGGGGGGTGGTATAAAATTTGCAACAGGTAATGAGAATGGATTTTTTTTTTTTTTAATTTAGAAGTCTTGATTTTTCTTTCCTTGTTTAAGTTGGCCTTGTTTAGTTATGTGTGTTCAAATTGGTTGCATGAAATAGCTTTTGCATTTTTTATTACACATACAAGAAACATGAATGTGTTGAAATTTATTTTTCCTACTCCTGAGAAGATGTGTATCAGTAATACATAATTTTTTTAGGAACTTTACAATTTGGGAATCTGTTGAAAGGCAAAGATCCTGATTTCCTCAAATTCATATGCATAAATATACAAGTTTTGCATTTTATTTCTGGGAGTTTCTATACCCCTACCCCAGTGGACTTGATCCTTGGACCCCAGACTAAGAACCTCTGACCTGCTCCTGAATCACCCACTCTACTGCTCTGCAAACCCGAATGATTGCAGTTACCACAGTGCCATAGCAAGTCGGGAAAGGGCATGGTTTGTGTGGAGCTAATGGGTGAAAGCAAGAGTGAGGAATTCAGCAACCCTCAGTGCCTTCACACAAACCTTCGAGTTTGTCAGAACTGCCACAAAAATATTTGCTTCCCACAAGAATATTAGGAATTTACATATCAGAGTGGCAAGTCCCAGATTTCCCCTATTTACTCATTAAGGCCTGGTGACATATTTAGCAAAACAACAATAGTTAATGTCATGTTTAATGTAACAGGATTACACCCCACTAATGGCACTAGGTTCCTGATCAGGCATAGCCTTTATATATTTTGCCATAAGAAATGAAGAAGACATTCTCATGGCATTTGGGGTTTGCCATCTCAGAGTTGAGTCTGAGGATATGTGGAACTAGTAGTTGGCCTGCTCTGGCCCCTTATAAATTGCATTCTTTAAAGAAAAAACTGTTTCTTTTAGAAAAACAATTCCTGTAACCCCACAATCCAAAACACCTAATATTACTACTTTAGAGTATGTTCCTCTAGCATACATCACAGACTTTTTTCAAAAAGTAGGATCATACCATGCTTAGTATAATCACATCTGATGTTTTCATGCAGTTTTTGTCTTAAATATCTACATCAATAAATATATCTATTTTATCATGTTTACTAGCTGCTGGTATTTTATAATGTTTATGTGCCATAATTTAACTAAATGCCCATTGATGGATGCTTAGTCTCATTCTCTAAATTGGATTTTTCTAACATATTTCTGTGATTATAGCCATGAACATTTGGGATTCTTACTGATGTTGTGACTAATCCTGAAGTCTCTGAAGAAATAAGTGTTTTGTACAGCATGGTTTTCTTGCTTAAAAACAAACTCCTCAGAGTCAAGCGTGTTTAGATATAATTTTCACTTTTCACTTTGTTCTGGAAAACTAAGAATAAATAAAAATCAAAATCTATAAGCAATGCCCTCCCCTCTTCCCCAAAAGTCATCAGTCTTAGCCTCTGAAATTTCAAAGGGATAAACTGAAAATGCCACTGATATCATTTTTAATTAGGTATTTAGCAGTTCCTAAAGCAAGCTATTTTTAAAAAAAAGAGCATTTTAATTGGTATTTTCTTGTTTAGCATATTGTATCAGAAGGAAAAGTTTTAGAATGTAGATGTCATATCAGAGTGTAATAGACTAAGAATATGATTTCTTCTGTCTTCTAACTAGCTAACCCATGGCCATGTAACTTGATGTGTCTATATGGATCTCTGAGAGAAAAGGGAAAATTTTCAGTTATCTATGGCTTGATGTAGTGTTTGGGGACCCAGAGCTCCCACTTTTTTCATGTGTAAGCCCTGTGGAAGCTTGCTTCTCAACGTGTGGTCCAAGGACCAGCAACTTTAGCATGGGAGCTTGTGAGAGAAGCAGAATCTTGGGACCCACCCTACACCTCCTAATCAGAATCTGCATTTTAACAAGATCCCTAGGTAATTCTTCCTATAAAATTTAAAGTTTGAGAAGCATTGCTATAGAGGATATCCAGTAAACCAGACCAACCAAATATATACACAGCCTCCATCTATTTCTCCCTGCCACATATATGGCACTTCTTTCTAAGGAAGTGATTCTTGCAATGGTAATGTTCGCAAAGTGATTTAAAATAATGAATCACTTAATTGTGTGTGCCTTATCATTGGTATATATGTGTCCAATCAAATAGAGAAAAATTTCCATATAGTGAATCTTATTTCCCACTTTATTTTCATAATAAAGTAGACATTTTCAGATTAAGAAAAATCCTCCAGTATACAAAATGCAAATGAAGGAAAGAGTGAATCAAGGTGTTCACCTAGCCCCTGGTGTTTTGGGTGATAATGATCTTGTGTGCTTTGTAACCTCTTCCCATCTCTAGTCATTTAGCAGAGCATTCATGTGCACCTACTATGTGCCATGTGCTTCATGGGGAGTAGGGATAACCAATTCATGTGCCAATAATCATGAAGGCATAAGAGGGCACCTAATTTTGGATGAGGATGCAAGGGAAAGCTTTACAGTGGTAGAGGTAGGGGCAGTATTTGAACTGAATCTTGATGGATAAATGGGAACCAGAAGGAAAAAGCATATCAAGTAGCTATACACATGAATATAAAAATAGAAAGGTAAGTTGCCCTATTAATACATTTATTCTTTATCTTCTTGTTAGAGGGACCCATTGGAGGATTTTACTCAGAGGAATGACCAGATTTATATTTTAGGATGATAATGCATGTAGTTTAGTGGAAATAGGTTGGGGCAAAGTGAGGTCAGAGGTAGAGAGATCACCTACGGAGCTGTTGTAACAATCTGAGTGATAGAAGATGAGCTGAAACCGAGGCCATCACAGTGGGGATAGTGCAGGTAAACTGAGTTGAGACAGAGATACTGGAGATAGAATTTGAATTAAAGTGGAAATATAAGGTGTTTTCCTAACTTTTCCACTTCTTCTAATTTTGCTCCTTGTTTATACTCCTCTTCCATGTGAGATAATTGTAGATGCCGTTGTAAGAAATAATACAGAGAGATCCTCTGAACCTTTAACCAGTTCCTCCCAGTGGTAACATCTTGCAAAACTGTAATAAAATAAGTCTCTCTAAAGGTTTTCTTCTGAAAGTTTTGTGATCTGTGAGCAATTTTGAGTTAAAACTTCAGTATACTTCCATGCTCATTTTTAAATAGTCACTTTCCTGAGCCTGCCTTCCTTCACACAGCTCCCACACACCAGCCCTTGTCCCCATGCTTCCCTGGCTAGAGCAGAGCTTGACCCTGGTGGGGGAAATCATGTCCCTGGTGGTGCACAAGAAGCCTAGTGTCCATCGTGGGGGGGGGGGGTGGGCTCCCCTCTCAGGCTGCTGCCTCCCACAGAGTCCCCTTCCCGTGTCTGCTTATGGGAGCTGCAGCTTCAGCTTTACCTCACTGTTAAATATGTGGCATGTCAGGGCATTGATTCTTGCCCCAGCTATGCGCATATAAGCTTTCCCCAGCTGACTGACAATTTCTCAGGGTCCCTGTTCCACATTTCTGGGAAATTTGTAAAATAGTCAGGAATTTGGTCTGCGAGGGACAGAGGCATAGATCAAATTAACTTAAGAAACAAATTTATTGGCTCACTGAAGTGAGAAGTCCAGGGATAAAGTTCCCCTCAGGGACTCCTGAGACTTAAACAATATGATCAGGATTCTCTCTCTCTCTCTCTCCTCTTGCTTGATTGCTGAGCTCATGCTCTCATGGTGTGATTTATGTGGCCATTGGCAGATCCAGAGTCATATCCTTACAGATCTAAGTGATGCATGAGGAACGAGACTTGCCCCTCAACCATTGATGTAAAACCCTATGGGGGAAGGGTTCTGAGGCCCGAATTTGCACCCTGTGCCAATCATGTGCACCAATCACTTGTTCAGAGGGATGTAATATACATGATTGATTTAACCTGAGCTGCTTATCACTTGACGGACATGGGGTTAGTGTCTCAAAATTGACAGCCTTGGCAGAACCAGATGGAGGAACAATTCTTCCAAGGGAGGGATATTGCTGAGCAGGGCAAAACAACTCATGTCCATTTTAATTCTGCTTGGATCGGGATGTTTCCCTCATCCAGTCAACTTTAGTGAGGAGACAGGGAGCATCACAGCATCTATGGCTGTCCCTTCTGGAAATTATGGTCAGTGCTGAGAGAGAAAGGCAAATATGGCTGCAAGCAGAGAGATGTTTATATGTGGGAGACTTAACCACCTTAATTGTCTTTGTGAAATACAAAACAGTCCCCTGGTGAAAAAAAGAAGTGGGGCAGGAGTGGGAAGCTCAAAGAGCAAGTTGAGGGTTTCAGGAATGGGAGATGAAGTCAACTAGGTACAATGAAAAGAACTGCTCAGAGATATCAGGAACCAACTAAGGTTGGAGACCATACGCTCTATGGGGCCAAACTGACTAATGTCTGATTCTTTTTTCCTCTTTAGTTAGCAAAGCTGAGTATCCAACATGTAGGAGCAGAGAAGATGGACTGTTAAACTGATATGAGATTGGAGGAATCTCCAGGATGGGGAGACTGAAGGATAATGGCAAGAGGATTTTGAAGCTGCTGTTAAGAGAGTAGTTGAATGATGACCCTCAGGGTCCTGGGTGTACTGAGAAGCTAGTTCCCCAAGTGTGAAATGGGATAATAACAGTATCAACCATATAGGTTAAAATAAATAATGCATGAAAAAATACTCATGTTGGCTACTGAACTAAGTACCACATTAATTTTAAATTATTATCATTCTTGTGATTTCATTTAGCTGTCAAAAAATTGACAGTTTCCACAAAGTCAAAGAGTAGGTTCAGTGGGAATAAGAAAATGAGGTTAGTGTGGTGTACTGGAATTTATTTATTTATTCATTCATCCAACAATTATTCAGTAATCACCGGTTATGAGCCTGGCAGTGGACAGACAATCTTTGCCCTCATGGGAATCACATTCAAATGGTGGGTGGAGGCATCAACTAATAAACAAACAAACAAATTAAGCAACAGACAAAACACCGTGTGTCTGGTGGTAAAAATGCTAGGCAGGAAAGTAAAGCCGTCTTAGGTAGTAGAGGTGAGGTGGGATGATACAGCCATAAAAGAAAACCTTTCTGATAAAGTGATATTTAAATGGAAACCTGAAGGAGTGAGTGGAAGAGTGATCCATGAGAGTATTAAGAATCCAGTCCAGGGAAAGTAAGTGGCACGTGCAAAGGCCCTTTTCCACCGGGTGAGAGGAAAGTGATGGGAGATGAGCGCCAATGGGGGCAGTGGTCAGATCAGGTTCGATGAGGTAGAGCATTGTAAGAAAACTGGAGTTTGCTCTGAATGAGGTGGCAAGCCAACATTTACCTTTCATAAGGTTCATTTTGGAGGCTACATGACGACTGGACAATAGGAGGACAAGGATAGAACAGGGAGACCAGTTAGGAGGCTGTTGCCATAATCCAGGCTAGAAGAATTTGTGCTAGGCTCTGCTCTCAATATCAAAGTCAGGATATGGCCATGGGATGTATTACTGAAGTGGCTGCTGGCAAAGATCAAGGTGGTCCAGGACCCTAGAGCAGGGAGGGGTCTTCTACATAGACATGAAAATTGTTCAAGACAGTGGCAGGATGGGTAGAGGTGGGGAGGGGGACTGTGATCAGTATACTGAAGTCCTTCATGAGTGAGGGGGTGTGACTAAGAAGGTGGTAGAGGAGAGCTGCAAAGGGCTATAAAATGTGGGGTTAGCTGGAAGGCCTAAAGCTCCAGGTAGGTTTCCTGAGGCTCCTGCCTCCAGGTTTTTGCATACAGTGCTTTCTTTCCTGGAACTTTCTCTCCCTGACATGTATGTGTTTCATTTTCCCTTCCTTCCTTCTGCTCTCTATTTAAATAGATTGGAAGACTGTTGGTAAGGAAACAGTATATAAGATCCAGCCATTGCCTCTAGCCCTAGATCTCCTGGAGTTTGGGAGAATCAGCACCCTCCACCTGAGAGGTTCACCATGGAATTAGAGTCCTCAGGGAAGAGGCAGATTTGGGTTGAGGCCCATCCTGGGAAAGGTATAAGGATGTCAGGGACTTTGCTGAGCATGGGCAAAGGGTTTCAGTAGGCACAGTGGGGAACGTCTGAAGGAAACTCAGCAGAGAAGGAAAGAATCAAAGGGAAGGAAGCAGTGAGAGGACAGGAGGGAAGAGCTGGAATGGGAGCTGAGGATAACAGATTGTGGGACCAACCGACCTTAGAAGTCCTGGCAAGACTGAGGCTGGTGGTGTTTGCAGCCTACACATATCCTTGGGCACCAAGCAATATTGGTGTCCATGAAGGGTGAAAGTGGACATTGTCTGAGGTGTGTGAGGAGCCACTGCCTAGCCTAGGAAGTCAGAGTAGGGGGTAGAGGCTGAGGCGGCTCTCAGGATGCTTAACTCTTGGATGAGCTGTGGTGTGGGAAGGCTCAGAGACCTGAATCCAAACCGGGTGGAATTGGCAGAGAGGAACCAGGCCCAAAGAGGCCTTTATCCACAAATAGTCAAATCCTTCATACAGTCACACTTCAGGGAAATGACTTCTCCATTTCCAGTGCCAGCACTTCTGCCCTTGTATTTGTAGAGAAGATACTTTCTTATCATTGGATGTGTCCAAGCAATAAAAGTAAACAGCTACTCGGAAGGAATGTGGAGGGTGAAGGCTCAAGTGTCTCTTGAGGGCTGAGCTCGATGACCTTCATTTTCCACTTGACTTTGAACATTTGTGATTCTCTTGCCACCAAATGCTGCCCATAAGGGTAGAGGGCAGGCATGGTTGCAGGCTGGTAAATTGTTTATGGAATGCAAAGCATGTAGGACTTTAAAAACTGTTCATAAATATGGGAATTATATTAAAAATGAATTGCAATCAGTAAACTTCTATAGCCTCTGCATATGAAATGTCACTTGAATTTAAATCCACATCAAAAGATCTGGGTTGGTTTCTTGGTATACTTGCCATTACCTCAATGCTTATGATACTATTTCCTGGCAACTCTCTTTTAGTACGTTTGACACGGCTGGTTATATATTAACATTCAAAGAGAGTCAAGGGGCGGTACAGTGCCTGGCTCAGTGGTTCTGCAGTTAGCTGTAAGTGGGTCACAAGCTCATGTGAGACAGACTAGAAGCTAAGGGCTTGTCCAGGAGGCAGAGTAGTACCATGGTTTTCTCCACCCGTGATGTGGCCCTTGGCTAGACTGGGCTCTGTAGAGGGCAAGTCATGTCTCTAAGACTATGGTTTTTCATGTGATGGTGTGTTAAGCAGTGGCCAGAGGTCTTTCCTGAGTGCCCTTGGTATAGGGAGATTCCAACCACAGCACTTGGGATGGAGGTGTGGCTGGGCTAAGGCCCTAAGTTGGTTTTGTGGTTGGAGAGGCATGGATGTGGTACACTTCAGAGCATGTTCACTGTCCAGAAGGGGTGTGAGCTGCATCCTGATAGTGTGTGGCCCATATCTTTTAATGAGCAGCCACAATGCACCAGGTTTTGATAGGCACTTAGCATGCATTATGTTTAATTTCCCCTCTCATTCTGTTTTAGACATTGAAGAAGGAAAGCAGTTAATACCAGCTGGCCCCCTGACAGGCCCCCACAAAATGACATTATCTCAGAGGAGTAACAAGTTTCTAAGGTCTACTCTGTAGGTTGAAAATTCTGATTGTATAACCAAAAGTGAATGTGAGCCTAAAAGACTGACACACACTATCCCGACTCATAAGGGACAGATACGTAATGCAATGAGAAAGAAAACAATCCTGTGAACCAGATGCAAATCTGATTGGTGCATTACCTCTGAAAGCAAATTTACATGAGAAAATAAATTAAGATCAGCATGAAGCAGTGCAGGCTGAGTGAAGTGGGGATCTTAATGGCTGATCAAAGATCTTTGATACCACAGTAGGTCCCACAGTAAGGGAGACATCCCAGTCAGTCCCAGCCTCCCCCAATCTCTGCTTGCAATGCCTCCAACCCTGAATGCCATGCAATTGTGCTTGTTAGGTTATATATATATATATATATATATATATATATATATATGAATATAACATATTTACATAGAAGTGGTAACTTTCCAAGTGCAATTTAACAAGTAGCTGTAGAGCAAATTTCAATTTAATGAGTAGCTATAGGGCAGATTGCAAAGAATGTTATGGGTTACATTTCCACCATTTCAGTTCTTTCCTAGAAACTAAGGAAAAGAAAATTATATAGAGATTCAGTATTCATAATCCTTTGTTAAATTCCATCTTGTCTGTTGCTACCCCTTCCTTTAATCACTTTCCTGACCTTCAGGGATGTCTAGGCTGTGACCACCCTAACCTGTTCATGTTGAAAAGGGGTGTCAACATTATGGGGAATGGGGATGCAACTGGTTGATGTTCTTGAAGAGGCTGTTGCTTCTGGGTGTTGGGACTTAGCTGGCATAGGAGCTCTCTGGAGGATTTACGTTTCTGAAGAATAAACCTAGTGACTGAAACTTTTATAGAGTCTCAGATAGGGATCTGGGTATTCTTTTTGGTTTGGGGGATATTGTTGACTTGGGCTTATCATACTTTGGCTATTTGATATATCTAGGTGAAGCTTCCATAGGAGTAACGTTCCAGCACAGCCTCTTGACTCTATTTGAAATCTCTTTTTTACAAAGTGATCAAAAGCAGAGCAGGATTTTACTTTTTCCATAAACATAAACTTCCTACCTGAATAAAGCCAAGGATGCTTCTCACACAGAGCTCTGGAATGTCCTTCTCTTTGCAGTGAGATTTTGGACATCTCGAGTTCTTGCTGGTATAAATTCTTCCTTGGATCACAAGAAATCTTGGCAGCAAGGGTATCCCCTCCTTGGGGGCTGGCTAGCTTGAACTCTGTAGGACAGGCCTCAGGCTGGAATCTCTGAAAAAGGTGATGCTAAATCCTTAGTCTAGATTCCTCAGGGGAAGTTGGCTGGCTGGACATTCTGGCAAGAGCCAAGGCTGAAGTTGAGGCAGAAATTCTTCTTCTGACCTCTGAAACCCTCAGTTCTGTCTTTTAATATTTTAATGTGTTAACTCTGGATATTGTCATATCTCACCTAAGAGACGGTATTATCCCCATTTTAGAGATGAGTAAAGTGTTGTTCTTTGTCCCAACTCCTATTGCCATCTGCCATGGTATTCATTTGTTTGTTTATTGTCTGTTTCCCCTGTTAGAATGGAAGCTTCTGAGGGCAGGGCTTGTGTTTTCTTCACTACTGTGTTCCTGGTCCCCAGAACAGTATGTGGCACAGGGTAGGTGCAGACAGGGAGGACCAGGTGTGTTGGACGGATGGAAGATCAGGCCAGTACTGGAGCCCAGGTCTATCTGTAAATGCTCTACCACATTCCCACCACATTTTGGTGAGGTGGTGGAGGGGAGGGAAATTTGGGAGAAGTGGAGCTGATGAGGCAAAGTGGCACAAGTCTGTTGAAGACCATTCTCTTTCACAATTGAAATTAACTTTGATGTTAAACAAGGAAACAATTTGTCCTGTTTTTAACACATTTATAGAGAAAATCCAGTACCAGGTGAAACATGCACAATGTCTACTTCTTTACTGTTTTTGTTGCAAGTATTTCCATCTACATTGTCACATCCGAAGGAAATGGCATTTACCTGGTAGCAGCCTCCTGTTTTTCAGGAATTAATATCCAAGAAGAAAGGAATTGGCTCAGAAGTTACGCTTCTGCAACCCCAGACCTAGGATGGGACTGTATTGCTCCGAAACACTCAGCTAGTTTGCTAGCTGCTACTATTTGATGGACATGTGAATGTACTCTGTATATTTTATCCTGTGATTGACACACAAAATTTTAACTCAAGTGTCTAGGAATGCATATCAAATATACCTTTGATAGATGGATACATAAATTTTAGAAATTATCTTATGTTTATTATAATAGAAAATGGAATTATTCCCTCCAAATCTTCTTAAAAGCTGTTAAAAAGAATATCTTGTTCCAAATCAAATGGAACCACTTACAGCCAGAGAGTTTTGTACCTTCTTTAATAATTAAAGAAAGCAAGCAAGATTTGTAGACAATGCAATTTTCATGATGGATTGAAAAATGTGTTCTTACTGCAGCTGTGTTTATCATATGCTTTCATTTTCTCAATATCTTAAAATTGTTTGGCAAAATGAAAGGAAGGGGAAGTGGTCAGAGACTATGTCTGCTGACTTTGTTTTCCCAACATATTATTTTGACAGTTTTCAAACAAACAGAAAATTTGAAGGAATTGTACAGTGAGCACCCACATACCTACTACCTACATTTTATAGTTAAACCTTTTGCTATATTTGCTTTATCTTTTTCTATCCATCTACCCATCCCTCTCTCCATTTTGATGCATTTTAAGGTTAATTGTAAACCTCAGTACACTTTACTCTTAAACACTTTCATATGCATATTATTAGAGTTCAGTATTTGCTTATGGTTCTTTTTTATAGGTAAGCTTTACATGTAACAAAATACACAGACCTTATGTTTTCCAGTTGATGAGTTTTGACATATGTATAGACCTATGTAATGCCAGTCCCTGATCAATATACAGATATTATTATCACCCTATAATGATGTCACCTCATATTACTTCCCATTTTCCACCCTGCCCTTATCCACAGAGGTAACCAATGTTTTGATTTTTTTCAACATGAATTTAGTCTGTTCTAGAACTTTATAAAGTTCTAGGATCATACAGTGTGTAATATTTTGAATAAGTACATATGATTTTATAAGTGCACACTATTTTGCATAAGCCTTCTTCCACTTGACATATTTTTGATGTTTATCCGTCTTTTGCATGTCTCAGTAACCTGTGCCTTTTCAGTGCTGAGTAGCATTCCATTGTATGGCTATACCATTTTTATTTATCCATTCACCTGTTGATGGTCACTAGGCCTGTTTCCAGCTATGAACATTCTTGTACAAGTCTTTTTGTAGGCATATGCTTTGGGGTTACTTTTTTTTTTAAATTCAGTTTTATTGAGAAATATTCACATACCATACTATCATCCATGGTGTACAATCAACTGTTCATGGTACCATCTTATAGTTGTGCATTCATCACCCCAATATATTTTTGAACAATTTCCTTACACCAGAAAGAATCAGAATAAAAGATAAAGATAAAAAAAGAACACCCAGATCACCACCCCCCATCCCACCCTATTTTTCATTTAGGTTTTTTCCCCATTTTTCTACTTATCCATCCATACACTGGATAAAGGGAGTGCAGTCCACAAGGTTTTCACAATCACACTGTCACCCCTTGTAAGCTACATTGTTATACAATCGTCTTCAAGAGTCAAGGCTACTGGGTTGGAGTCTGGTAGTTTCAGGTATTTACTTCTAGCTGTTCCAATACATTAAAACCTAAAAAGGGTTATCTGTGTAGTGCATAAGAATGTCCACCAGAGTGGCCTCTTGACTCCATCTGAAATCTCTCAGCCACTGAAGCTTTATTTTGTTTCATTTTGCATCCCCCTTTTGGTCAAGAAGATGTTCTCAATCCCATGATGCCGGGTCCAGATTCATCCCCGGGAGTCACATCCTGCATTGCCAGGGAGATTTACATGGGGTCACTTTTGAAGGCCCTGGGAATACCTAGCCTAACACAGGGTCTACACATAGCGTGCAGGTTTGAAACTGTTATGTACCCCAGGAAGGGCCATGTTCTTTTAATCCAATCTTGTGGATGCAGACTTATTGTGAATGAGACCTTTTGGTTAGATTATTTCCATGGAGGTGTTACCCCACCTATTCAGGGTGGGTCTTGATTCGTTTGCTGGAGTCCTTAGGAGAGCTCAGGGGTGACACAGAATCAGACGCTTGGAGATGCAGAAAGAAAGATGTTTGGAGATGCTAAGCTAAGAGATGAAGCCCAGAGTTTGCCCTGGAGAAGCTAAGAAAGGTCCCCCAGATACTTAGAGAGAAATGCCTTGGGAGAACAAGCAAGGATGCACAGGAGCTGAAAGAGAGAAGCTAAGAGAAACAGAAGCCCAGAGACATTTTGGAGGAAAGCCGTTTCGAAACCAGAGCCCGGGGGCAAAGAACCAGCAGACACCAGCCATTTGCTTTACTAGCTGACAGAGGTGTTCTGGATGCCATTGGCCTTTCTTCAGTGAAGGTATCCTCTTGTTGATGCCTTAGTTTGGACACTTTTATGGCCTTAGAACTGTAAATTTGTAACCTAATGAATCCCCTTTATAAAAGCCAATCCATTTCTGGTATTCTGCATAAGGGCAGCTTTAGCAAACTGGAACACATAGATACCCAGTGAAAATTTATTGGCCTGACACAAATAAACAGAATGTTTTGTTAAGACCCTAAATAAGGCGCTTATTCATTTCTAGGTAGACCACTAAAATTGTAATCACCTTGGGCTTCCAAAGGCACTGCCTAAGTTGTTAGTAGTTCTTTTCCAGAGAAATTCTCCAAGGTCTTTGGAAATTGTAAATATGGAAATGATGAAACCTCTCTTTGAAAACTTACATGATATATTGGGTTTTACAGTGTATCAGGCACTCTCTTCCCCATTGGTTCTCAGATGAGCTTAGTAAATACCCTGTTAAGAGGCAAAGGCTGTCTACAAAATGGAAGCTGAGAAGTTAGGGTACTTGTGATTAATTGTCAGAGCTAAACCAGAACCTGGGTTTCCTCAGTCCTGTTCCTCGTTTGACTGTTGTCACAGGGCCAAACTGAAGGTGCTTCTGCTTCACACCCTACACTTCCCCCAAGCATTTGCTCGGCACCGTGGTTGTGGCCTTTAATAGTTTCTGGTTTGTAATTTGGCACACCAGAAAACTCCCATTAAAATTTAAGCTCCCAGTCACCAGAATTTATGAACTTTTCCTCTTCCGCATCACCTGGATTTGTCCCTGCCGGGCTTTTGCCGTGTGTGTGTGTGTGTGTGTGTGTGTGTGTGTGTGTGTGTGTGTGTGTGTGTTTATGTTTATGTGTGCATGAGGTAGGGAATGGGGGTGGCATTGGTAGGGAGGAGTGCGGAGAAGTAACCTAAGCCCATCTTCCTCTTCCTCTTGGTGACTGTCAGTGACCCCTAATGACAGAAATCAGCTCTGAGGTTCCTGAGTCTCCTCTCCACCATCTCTCCACCAGCTGCTCTGTGACAATGAAAACCAGCTGCAGACCTGATTCTGCAACACACAAAAACATTTATTAGCAAGCAGGCTCAAAATACTCATGCAACCTGTTTGCGAATTCAGGGAGTCCCCCAGCTGTTGTTTTAGGCACTTCTCACCTCCCAAGGAGTACCACTCAGGAAAGGTTAACAGGAATTGCAACAGTGGATCAGGTGGCTTCCTATTCATGACAGAATGTTCCAGTAAGTGCTAGGACAGGAAGGAATGGAGTGCTTGGCCTGAGCCCTCTTAAAAGGGTCAGTTCGTTAGGCTCACCAGGTCTGGATACCTCTTTGCTGCGAATCTGGAGTTTTCTAGCCTATCCACACATCTCTAGCACCATTCATTTCCCCATTGAGAAAGGATTTCTTCTATTCCATTCTGTACGCTTATTAATGAGTTTCCTGGTGCTTGTAGCCTTTGTAGACGGCACCTCCAGGAGTGTGAACTCTGGGGCTTTCAAATGCTGACACCACTGTCTATAGAATCCTGCTTAGGGTAGATTGGATTCTGACCAATAACTGTCTACGCTGGTTTAATGTGAATCCACACACACATAAAGTTCACTATTGATTGGCATGTATTTTAATGTAAAATACAGATCCTTTTGGGGAGGCACAAGACTCCAAGGTTAAGTTTTCCTTTCTTCCCCTGCCCTCACCCCACCCAGTTATCCTGTAAGGGTGGCGTTTCTGCTGGAATGTTGAGGAGTTTTCAGTTTGAAGGAATCTCTGTGTTATGATGATTTCCTGCCTCCACGTTTGCTATGGTTAGATCTCTAACCCTAATCCTTACCTCTCCCAATTCCTCCCACCCTCACTGACAGCAAATCAACTGTGGGTTAACCAGTGGAAGGATTTACTGATATTCATTCCTGGGGGATTCTAAAATGCAAGTCTAATGTTTAAAGGCAGCTTTGATTATGGTTCTTGGCTATCAGAAGTGACTTGCATTTGGATAGAAAACCATTTTACTCAGGGCAGATAGCACAGAAACTGTGAAGCAGCATAGCAGCAAGAGACTCTTCGGGCTATTAAAGTGTCACTCATTTTGTAACCGTTGCTGTTAATTAAATTTATATTCTCATCATTAGTTACTGACTCTGCTGTTGTTATTAATTATGTTGGTATAAATTTATAGTGGTAACCGATTCCCCAGGGAATTTTTAAAGTTGTTTATTAAAAATAGAAATCATAAATATTTAAGCTCCATTATCAATATAGTACGAGCCTGGGGATTTAATTTCCAGCATTTTCTACATTTGAAAGGGTGTGTGAAGGTTTGAGAGTTGAGCTTTTTAATTGCATTTCCCTTCCTTACTATAATGTTATCTTTGTGGCTTGCAGAAGAAATTTCCAAAACCTATTTAACCGAATGGCTAAGTGTGTAAAAGTTAACCCATTCAATGATAGCTTGTAGCTAATTCCAATTAAAATTATGCCTTTACAAGAGCAAGGAGGCTAAGAAGGAAAAGAAAAAGACTGGCATGGGATTTTGTGAACAATGGGAACTCCGATATTGTGGATCTGATGTGGATGTAAGCAATTCCATTTGCTTATTGACAAGGATTTCCCCCTCCGCACTGATACAATGAGAAGTTAATAGTACTGTGTGCTTTATTTTTGAAAAAGCTTCCCTTTCTCTTGCTCAAATTCTCCAGACCATGCTTGCTAACTGGGTTCATAGGTATTTAGGGGACACTTGGTTTCTTTGAGCTATAAGTTTGTCTTATCTTTTTCGTTTTTGATATTATTTTAAGAAGAAAATAAAATCACCCATAACTCTCCATTTAGGAAAAACAGCTATTAACATTTTGACATATTTCCTTCTAGACTACTTTCCAAGCGTGTGTGTGTGTGTGTGTGTGTGTGTGTGTGTGTGTATGTGTATCAAACATAATTTAGACCACATGGGTTTATGACTTGATTTTACCCCTTAACATTTTATTTAGCTATTCTTTATTATTGGACATTTAAATTGTGGGTAATTTTTGTTCTTATAAATAATAGTATTTTGGACAGCTCTTTAAATAAATATTTGAGAGCATCTCTAATTATCTCCTTAGATGCCTAGAAATGAAATATTTTGCCTCTAAAGGCATGAATATATGCATACCTATTAAGGCTCTTGATACATATTGAAAAATTGCTTAAAGGAAATTGTACCAATTTCCAGTCCACTGGAAGCATTTGAGAGTAACTGTCTCACTATACCACACCACTTATTATATCTAATAAGCTAATAATATTAACTTGTTAACAGTTTTTTAATTCAGGGATTTGATGAACGCAATATGCCAGAATATCAAATAACAACCTTTTAAATTCCAAAGCGTCATTTTGCTCTCTAATTATTTTTATATCACAAAAAATTTGCTCAATGATGCATACATTTTTCATCATGAATTGTGCTGAGGGTTAGTTATAATAGTGTTTTCTCCCATTTTTAACAGGTAAATTACCAGTGATGGATGATATGAAAGGATAAAGGGGAAAAGAAAGAAAGGTCCAGGATAATTTTTATCACAGATATGCATGTATTTGCTAGGAACTGACAATTACTCTTTGAAGACAAATTAAGCAGAAATGGACAATCCTGTATTTTGGGGGTAGTTGTGGATTTAAAAAGAAATTTTTATCATTCTTCTCAAAAAGATACTACCTAGAGTTTGTTTCAGGGTACAACCTGAATTATGTTCCAGCTTTCTGAATTATGCTGTTTGGGATAAGTAGTCATAAACATCAGAAGCAGAAATTGGATTAATCCCTCCTTGTTTTGATAATCACCTAGGAAATAGTTTCATTCTACAGATACTATCAAAGCAAATCTCAGTTCCTAGAATCTTGACTTTTGCAGCTACCCTTGATTTGAACATTCCCTTATAGCTTTGTGGATAATGCAGTGTGAGAGACATAATTGAAAAGTGTGACAAGCAAGAAAATGGGTTAAGACCTCAAAACAAAGACTCATTACACATGACAATGAGATACGTTTGGACCTACTTGCAGCACAAATTCATTGCCTTCCTAGAGCCCTTTGAAAGTCATAAGGCATAAATCACTTGGAGATCAGGGGTGGTGGTGGTGGGGAATGAGGGGGTGGGGGGTGGTGTCTTTCCTTTTCAACCGGATAAACTCCTTCTCCTTCCTTTAGATTGACTATGAGGGCAAAACGCATTGTTCCCAGTGAACTGCCTTGTTTCTTTGTATTTTATTTGAGGAGGGCATTTAAACATTTCCTACGTTACTCTTGGAAAGTTTTTTTTTTTTTTCTTTCTCTGATACCCTGATATCTGGTGCCACTGATTCAGCTATTCATTCAGGGACAAAGCAACTTTTAAGCTTCTAGCGTTCTGAGGAAGCTTTAAAGGGAATGTAATTCACTCCGTTAGAGGAGTAACAGCCTGGGAGCTCAAGGACCAGAAATGTTGCTCTCCAAAGGTTTGTTAGAGCTTTTCTTTGAATTTTATTCCTCAATATTTTTGTTGGCCTGAATCAGTGGCTCTAATTATATATAGAAGATAGGAATAGCAGATATATTTAGCAAGTTGGAAAAGTCCCTGCAGTCTACCCTATGAATAAACATACAGAGCCAACCTGAGACTGTGAAGGCCTCGGTTATTCCCTGAGAGTTATGGGTAATTCTGAGATCCACAGCCAGGGGAGCACAGCAGACAAGGAGACAAGGAAGGTCTTCAGTAGACTTCCTTGAGAATTCCTAATCCCTGTGCCATGCTTTTGTCTATTTGTCTAGCTTTTTTGGGGGGAGTTGGGAGTTGGGGTGGGAGCAGGGGAGATACTCTGTTTCAGACTTTTGTCACCTCCCTCAAGTGTCAACCCTACCTACCTCTCAGGGGCCCATACCTCCCTCCCACTGCTTTATGATCCTCTCTGTCTCTTAGCCTGTGGGCTCTAAAGGTGAAGAGAACTGACTGCATCTGATCTCTTAACCCCATTTCTTCTGCCGCCACTGGGAAGTTGCTCCAAGAACATTCCCTCACCCAACACAGCCACTGGCTGCTTTCCTCATACCAGGAAGCCAATTAGAGTCACAAAGTAACGGAAGGAAGAAAAAGAAAAGGTGGAGGGAAGCTTGTGTTGGACCCAGGGCAAGTTCCCCCCACCCCCACATCCCACATTCGTACTCTGTGTCATCCTCACTCCCGTTTCCATGCCTTTGGTGGGGAACTAGAGTGGGGCCATAGGGGCCACTGGTCCCAGTCCAGACAAAGAAGGGTGCATTGACAGGGAACATTTTTAAACAGTAATAAAACGAACTAAAAGTGGGTCTGCTTTTTATTATCACCATGTTCAAGCAATTCTAAATGATGTCAGTGATATAATACTCCTTCCCAGAAAATTATTTTGTTGGTCTGAGTTCTAAAAAGTGGCGACAATGATTGTTGAGTCTTCATCGTTATCGTCTTCATCAAAGTAGCACCTTTATGACATATTCTTTAATAAACATTGCATTCTACCTGAAAGTTAATTTGGAGAGCCTTCTGTTATAGGCTGGGTTTCCTACACACGTGGACTCGGAGACACAAAATCAAGTGTAAGTTCATAAGAGTTGAAATCATTTGAGTTTCATTTCATCTCAGTTCCAGTCTCTAAGCACTGTGGCACTACATATTCCTATGTTTAAAGAGTAGATTCAAAATGAACAATGATAACACAATGATTGTAAGGACAAAGAAATAGGACTTGCTTTCCTGCAGTTCTTCTTTGTGCTAACCTTTCTCTAAACCTTGTAGAGTTTACTCCATTGGAAATGTTTCTTTTATGTGCCCCCCCCAAAAAAAATAATGTAATGAAAAATTATTAATCTGTTACATTTTTTCTTTTTGTACTGTAATAATTAATATATAAATACATTTTATTGGCCTAATACATATGCAAAATTTAGTAAAATATGATTTTTATTTCTGCATTTTGTTTCTGGACTTTATTATTATTTGTTTAATCTTAAGATCATTACTGAAAATACTTTTGTTGTATAGACAATAGGGTTCTCCACTCTGGGTGTCAACTATAGTGGGTATTCCCCTGTCCCCACTCTCCTTCCTTTCCCATTCCTGTGTCTCTCCAAAGGCTTGGGAAAAATTTTGCTTCTTCCTTGAAGACTTGCCCTGATTTTTCCAGTTCCTTTCTTCCTTTTCTCTGAATTCCTCTAACACTTGATAGTTTCCCATAGATGCAGCATGTAGTTGTATCCAGTTTAGATTTCTGTCTAAAGATAAATCGAGGTTGAGTTTGCAGATTGCAGCATTTTAATTGAGACACCTAAAGTTTTGCTGCAGCCAGAAAGCCGGATCACTAGGAAAGAAGATAACAGCTTCAAGCTTCTAGGGATGGCAAACAATTTTTATAGACATAAGAAGGAAGTTAGGTTGAGTCCTTTTGATTAGATGGGGGCTTGTCCCTCTTTGGGGGAGGGTTTAGGGCAGGCAGACTTTATTTTGTATTAGGTCAGATGTAATTAACTGGAGGCTTGATTGGCTATCTGAGTTGGCCACTTTGGTGCAGATTTCAAATTTCAAAAGATTTCAAGAGAAAACTCAAGAGGAGTTCAGACAGAAAGTTGGGCAAGGGTTTTGTTTTGCTTTGTTTTGGTTTTTGCTCTGAGGTGTCCCCCTGGCTTCCTCCAGATAATTTTATCATTTCTTTCTAATTTTTGTTTTCAAAGTAGAATGTAAGCTTCCTGAAGGCCTGGGTTGCACCTCATATTTCATATTTCCTCTTTTGTCACTCCCTCAACACACCTAATGGAAATATCTGATGGATTAAGATATATATTCTGTAATAACCAACTCAAATCCTTTGAAAACTACTCCTCTACACCTAAAAACTTCAACATACTTTCATAACTTTATGTGATCATTTTTTATCAGGTTCTTCTGAAATTTCCATCTGGGTAACCAAATTACAATCCTCTTATCTTTAAGGAAACAATTTTGTTTTGGTTTGCTAAAGCTGCTGGAATGCAACATACCAGAAAGGGGTCGGCTTTTACATTGGGGATTTATTAACTTATAGTTTACCATTCTTAGGCTTTGAAAATGTCCAACTCAAGACATCAACAAGATGATACCTGGACTCTGAAGACAGGCTGCCAGCATCTGGGGCTCCTCTGTCACCTGGGAAGGCATGTGGCCAACCTCTGCTGGTCCTTAGCTCCTGGGTTTCGTTGCTTTCAGCTTCTGGTTCCAGTGGCCTCCTCTTGGAGTTTCTGTGGGTCCTCTCTTAGCTCCCACAGGGCTTTTCTCTATGAGTTTATCTTAATTTCATCTCTTAGCTTCTGTATGTGTTTTGTCCTCTTATAAAGAACTCCATAAGCAGATTAAGACCCACCTTGAATGGGGTGGGTCACATCTTAAGTGAAATAACCTGATCGAAAAGTCCTGCCCACAATAGATCTACACCCACAGGAATGGATTAAAAAACATGGCCTTTTTGGGGTACGTAACAGCTTCAAACTACCACAGTTTGCTTCAAACATTTATTGCAAAGGAAAGTGAGGAGAGAGAAAGGAAATCAACATAGGCAGTTAATTTCTGGCTTTACAACAAAAATAACTACAGTACTGTGGAAGTATGTAAATTGAAGAGACATTAGACATGTTCAGCTATGACAATGAAATCCATCTTTATTTGTATCTCATGTCTCAGGCCAGAAGTTCTGAAAGTATGATTAACTCGTTCAGGAGTTCTGTGAGGTCAAATGATTTTCATAACATTATCCAGGCATTATTTGCCTCTTTCATGCTTGTTCTCTCAAAAGTGCACAATGGAGTTTTTCCAATACCACATGGTACATGATGTCATAATTGAGAGACTGCAGAAGCAGATATGAGAGCTAGCTGTGGTCCATTAGGCCATATAGGACACAGATTTGCAAAGAATGTAAAACAGTGCCAGTATTCTCACTAAGTTTTTTGTTTAGGAAAATACAGTAACTGTTCATAAAAAATGGTGGTTATTGATGTTAATATGTAATGGATTTATTGTTAATTTTAAACAAACTAATGACTTTTTTTTAATTCCTCAGTTTTAATGTTGAATACAGTAAATATCACTAGATATAAACTCACGTAAAGCAAAAGCTTTTTGAGGCCCCTCAACAAAATGTGTAAAGACCAGAAATTTAAGAACTGTTGTCTTAGGCCAAGGCAAATATTTTAAAAAGCTTTTTCTTTGGTTACTTATCTCCAAATCAAATCAGAAGAAAAAAAAATTAATTAGCACTTATGCTAATTCCTTGAATGCCTTATACTCAAAATATGGTTTAGGACCATGGGCATCTATTAGAAATACAGATTCCTAGGCCCTACCCCAGACCTACTGACTCGGAATCTGCATTTTAACAAGATGTCTGTATGATTTGAAGGGACAGTTGAAGTATTAGTAGGTCTGCTCAACTATGCCTTCCTGAATCTTTCTGAAATTTTTTCCCAGTTTCTCCTTGCCATGTTGATCAGCTCTCTCTTCCTTTGAATATCTCCTAATTTGATTCTCTTTCAGCTGTAACTAGGCAATTTTATCCTGGTCAAGCTTGCTTCCTAGTGAAACACAATAGAGGACTTATATTTCTGACATTTATATTCACCCTGAAATGTAAATGAAATGAAGCATCACTTTGCAATTGTCTTTTTCTATGGCCTTTTGATTTATGGTATAGCGAAGTGGGTGGAGCTGACACATTAACTCAAGTGAGGAGAAAGAGGGTTAAGCAACTGTCAAAAAAATGCCTGTTTCCCTCTGTTTCAAGATCTTCACACATTCTCCCACAAGTTCTCCTTATGGAAATTCTTCTAGAATCCCTCTTCTTTGAATTCACAAAGCAGTGACCTTTTGATGGGGTGACTTCTTTGCTTTTGCATGTAATTCAGGTGACAAAAAAAATCCCAAGAGATATGAAAACATTGACAAAATTCTTCAAAGAAAAATGATTCATTTTGTCTGGTATGACTATGATAGTTAAAGAACTTCCCAGGATTTGAGAAAGAAGGGAAAACCTTATTCTGGATGTCAAAATCAAGCTGTCTCATTTATTTAATCTTGGAGAAGTAATAATTATTGATATGCCCTATGTTTTTCAACCTTGAATGTACATTAGAATCACCTGTGAGCTTAAAAACACAAACTATCCATGCTCAAATGATTGAATCTGAATCTGGTAGGAGCCAGGCATCTCTGGTATATTTTCAAAGTTCTGATGAGGTGATTCTGATGCACAATGAGGATTAAGAACTGATGAATCCAGTGGAAATTGAATTGAGAGTTCAGAAATAAACCCTTATATCTATGGGCAGTTGATTTTTGACAAAGGTGCCAAGTCCACTCAATGGAAAAAGAAGAGCCTCTTCAACAAATGGTGCTAGGAAAACTGGATGCCCAGGTGCAAAAGAATAAAGGTAGATCACTGCCTCACACCATGTGCAAAAATTAACTCAAGATGGATCAAAGACCTAAATATAAGATCCCAAACCATTTCATACCCACTAGAATGACTACAGTTTTTTAAAACTGGAAAATTTTAAGTGTTGGAGAAGAATGTGGAGAAATAGGATCACTCGTGCATTGCCAGTGGAAATGCAAAATGATACATCTGCTGTGGAAGACTGGCAGTTCCTCAGCAAGTTAAGTGTAGAATTATCATATGACCCGGTAGAGTTACCATTTGACCTGGTAATGGCTGAATATTATTCAGCAATGAAGAGGAATGAAATTCTGATACATGCAACATGTATGAACCCTGAAGACATCACATTGAGTGAAATAAGCTGGATGCAATAGGACAAATATTATGAGTTCACTGATATGAAATAATTAGAATAAACAAACTCACAGAGTCAGAATTTAGAATTTAAGTTACTAGGAAACAGGGTGGGGGTGGGGAATAGGGAGTTAAGGCTTAAAATGGATAGTGTTTCTGTTTGGGACGATGAAAAAGTTTTGGTACTGGATGGGGAGGATGGTAGCACAATATTGTGAATATAATTAACAGCTCTGAATTATGTATTTGAATGTGGTTAAAAGGGGAATTTTTAGGTTATGTATATGTTACTAGAATAAAATTTTTTAAAAACTTCATGGAACTGCATAACACAATCAGTGAACCCTAATGTAAACTATGGACTATATCAATAGTTCAGTTATAAAATTGTAACAGTATTCTTTCATCAAATGTAACAAAAGTACCAAACTAATGCAAAGTGTTAGTAATAGGGAAAACAGTGTGTGTGTGGGGGGGTAATATGGAACTGTGTGCTTTCTGCATGATTTTTCTATAAACCATCAAGTTATCCAATCAAGAAATTTAAAAAAAAAGAAAAAAAACTGATGACATAGTCAAATATGTGGAGCAGATAGCAGACCAAAGGGCATAGTTTTAAGTGTATGTATGAAAATACTGATTCAGTAATTTATCCATTTAGCTTTTATCTAGGGCTAAGGCCCAACTGGAGATTTGAATTCAAGTTTTGTTTAATTCTTAGGAATTTGATGACCTTATACATTTTCTAATGATGGATTGTTAGCCCCAATGAACAATGTAACCTTGTTGAAGGTGGGGAGAAGATTCCTCAATTCCTCAAGTATTGCTGAATCCTTTAGTGAACAGTCTCATTGGAATGAAGACTCTGAACTGAACTAAAAGGAATGTATTCAACTAGTATTTGCACTATGGGATGTAGTCACCCGTTTTTCTTTGGTCCAAAGATCCCAACTCAGGGGCCAGAGATCCCTAGAGGGCTAAGGAGGTGTTGAAAGGAATATAAATCCATACAAATATCAAACATTATCTGTAGACCAAACATGTAATATGGTTCACTTACATGTATATCCACCATTCTTTTTCAGTGTATGTGTGGGCTTCATTGATAGAGAAGATAAACCATTTAAAAACGTTACTGAACACATCATTCCTTCTATCAGTTCAGAAATATTTAATGGCCATCAATTATGTACTAAGTTCTGGGAATACAGTAGTAAACAATACAATCCCTGTCCCGGCCCGCGGGACGATCAACGGAGGCTCCGAGTCCTGTGAGGGAGGAATGGTATGGGACAAGAGACACGAAGAACGACAGCAAGACAGGTTTCTGATCAAGCTGCAAAACTTTATTGAAGAGGCAGAGCATATATACTCTAGGAGAAGGCTAAGTGGCTAGCAAGGGCTCGTGGCGGTCTAGGATTGGTGGCTGCTGTTGCTAGGGCGGATGGCAGATGTAGGGTTAGCATTTTTGGTGCGAACTAGCACTTTTGGCGCGAACTACTTCCGTAAAGAAGGCTGAGGGTAACTTAAGCTATTGTTGTATCAGCCCTGGCGGCCATGTTGCACATCTCCGGCATAGCTGAAGGTGGACTTCATGCATGCTACCTTAATCGCCCTCTACAAATCCCAAGCCATAAAGATATACAGATCAAGAGACTCATACCATCTAGTGAATTCAGTGCCAATCCTACTATATCCCTGTGGTATAAATTTAGGTATCTGTAATTTACTAACTTAAAGCCAGCATGTCTGCTCCTATCTCCCTATTAGCCTGTACAAATCTGCTCATGTTAATTAGCAATCTCTGGAGAGAGGTGCTGCCGTTTCTAATTTTCTCAAAATTACCTTAAGATATAGTAAACAGTGGCTGCAACTGATGATTGTGGTGATTTTAGCTTAATATATTTTCTCAGTCTGTAGTTACCCAAGTAGCACAGGAGTCGTGGAGGGGAAGGGCTGATTCTCAAATGTGTTGACTTGAAAAGACTGAAAATACTGATGCAAACAATCTCTTCATTTATGGAAGAGGATTCAGAGGCTCAGAGAGACAAAATGGCTTGTTAAAGATCCCATAACCAAATAATTACAAAGACCTTGCTAGATCCAAGGTGCATTTGCCTTTAGTCTGTTTTTTTCACATTCCCAAGCTGATGCTCCAGCACACTGCGGGTGTTTCTTAAGGTTCTGTGCCCGTCATTAGTGCTGTCCACCCAGACTGCTGGTGTGGTAAGTATGGTTGATGGTGTCGTTGTTCCCAATTATTTGTTCCTTCTCTGTGACAGCGGTACACATCCCTGTCCACAGGCATGTGACTTTCTGTGCCTCCTTGTAGATGGGGTGCTCTTCTTTCTCTATTGATGTCAAGCATGGCCTTGTGACATTTTTTGGGCAGTAAAGTGTGAGCAGAAGAGATGTATCTATCTCGTACCCATGCTCAAGTTTTCACAGCCATCGTGTGATTCGGCCACACTCTTTTCTCCCTTATGTGAGAATGACATCTTACAATAAGGGCTACTCCTTCAGCCTGTGAAAAAGACACAAAGCAGAGCCACAGCCTACCCACAGCTGATACGTAATGTTAATGAGAAATAAGCCTTATTGTTGGAAACTTCTATAATTCAGAATAACCTAGTGAAAGCTAAAATTTTAGGCCAGAGACTGCAAACTTTTTCTTAAAGGGCCAGATAGTAAATATTTTAGGCTTGTGGACCACAGCAACTACTCAAGTCTGTGGGGAAAGCAGCCATAGACAATATGTAATCAGATGGGTATGGTTGTGGCTGTGTCCCCCGAAAACTATAAACACAAGCAGCTGTCCCATGGGGAGCAGTTTGCCAACCTCTGCAGTAGGATTTTACTCCTGACTCCTTTCAAGTTGGATGTGGCCAGTGAAGTTGGGTGTAACATGGTTTGACCAGTGGAATGTGAGCCATTTTAAGAACTGGTGCAAGTGGTGACTGCTCTGTCAGCTGAGTCTCAAGAGAGAACATTACAAACCTGAGCTCTGGCCAACCGCTGATGGATAAAGTAGCATATTTAGGAAATAAACCTTATCATTTCAGACCACAAAGATTTGTGGTATGTTTGTTACCACAGTGTAACCAAGCTTGTCTTTACTGATCACTGCTACTCCTAGTGCACCCCTATGTGACATTCTACATTATTGTACATCCTCCTTTCTAAACTGTGGGTTGTGAATCATAGTGATAAAATGTACTTAGATAATGTTTCAACTGTGGTATCACTCGGGGGGTGGCTTGTTCTATTGAACCAACATGACTGCAAATGTTTTTAAATAGATCAATTAATTTCACAAGCTCCTGAATATCTTCAAATATTATGAAATAGCTTGAAATATAATGTTTAAGTTAAATTTGTGATGGATGAAATCTGTTACCAGTTTGATTCACAGCCCTTTTCTTTGAAGAAGCACAAATGGATAGTATTGCATCAGTCCCATTGTCCCGGGTGTGTAAAGGTTAATTATTGGACTCTAGCTTGATGATGAAAACAGGAGTTCATTGAAGTCATCACATCACATAACCAGAAGGAAGCTTTCTTCCACACTGTGGGCTGCAGGCTCTTTGTTTGATGGTCTTCCTGGGCCTGTGGCTTCCTTTGTCTCATCTACTTTCTGCTTCTGCTTTCTGCCCTGTCTGCATCATGGCAGGGTATATATGAGCACGTCCTTTCCATAGAACCTCTCCCTATCCCGGTTCGGGTTAATTGCATCTCTGTATGATGTGTGGATCAGCAGCCTTAGATTATTGTCCACTTTGAAACTGCCAGAAACCCCTCTGCTCCTACTCTGTGATCACCATAATTATTTTTGGAACGTTCCCAATTCACAAGGAGCTCTTTTCTTCTCTTATTTATACCCAAGGGAGAATGAATCACAGAGAGAAGTAGCAATCCCTCCATGTCTCAAACTACAAATCCTGGATGGAACCACAAAACAAATGGCAGAATCCATTGGGTGTCCGGAGAACACCTGTCCCTGTGCAGCTTGGTCGGTCTCTGTGGGTCTGGGCACCTTGGCACCAGACGGGCGCGTGCTTTCCATACATTCCCTCTCACATCACCTACAGTGTCTTAGAGTTTTTCTTTATAATGAAAGGTTGTAGACCAGGATGGACACCAAAATGCTGGGTTTTGCCTGCTGCAATTCTTTCACAAACTGAAGTTCTGTTACACCTGTAGGAGTAAAATTAATGGGTGTGGTGGTTTGAAGCTGTATGTACCCCAGAAAAATATATTCTTAAATTTAATCCATTCCTATGGGTGTGAACCCATTCTAAGTAGGACCTTTTGATGAGGTTACTTCAGTTAGGGTGTGACCCAACTCAGTCAGGGTGGGTCTTAACCTATTACTGGAGTCCTTTATAAGAGAATGAAATTCAGACAGAGAGGGAAAAGCCACACAGGGAACAGAGAGAAGCTGAAACCAATGGAACCTGGAAGAGAAGGGAAAGGCCAGAAAATGCCGCCATGTGCCTTGCCATGCGATAGAGGAGCCAAGGATCACCAGCAGCCAGCCTCAGAACGCCAGTCTTTGAGAAGGGAGCATCACCTTGATGATGCCTTCATTTGGACTTTATTTTATCTTCAAAATAGTAAGCTAGTAATTTCCCATTTTTTTAAGCCAATCCACTTCATGGTATTTGCTTGAGCAGCCTAGGAAACTAAAACAGTGGACTACTGGCCCAAAGTCTGTGTTTTTCTAGGTGGAGTTTCTGAATTTGTTTTCTCATTGCTTCCAAAACTGTACTGAGAAGGATGGATACCTTGGGCAGGCTTAAACTGTTCCACCAATATTTTTTAACTATTCAGTTGATACTTTTTATTGAGGGCTTAGAAGAAGCTGATAAATAAATAAAATATATAAATAATATTTTATATATATTTTATATATGTATATTTTACTAAAAATTGCACACCCCTTTGTGTTCAAGGTAAATATTCATCATGTGCTCTCTATATAAAAAAGCATTTTCATTTAATTGGAAAACTTTTATTCTGATTCATTTCACATTTTTCTATGACTCTTTACTGAAAAGAGTTATTTACTTGCTTTCACTAGGGATAGAACTGTTGTAATTTGCAAGGAAAGTCTTACTCAAATATGTATTTCTCCCCTGGCTCTTCTGTCAATAAAATGTTTCCCCTTTTTTGTAGCTTCCATTCCCTTTCCACTTTCTTCTGTAATATCAGAAACACACAACTTCTTAAGAAGCATATTAAATATTTTAAAATTTAAATAATAAACTAAGCCATTTAGTCCTGGTAGAAAGCATTATGTTATGCTTTAGTTGATTTTATAATGTCTTCTAAACATAGCTAATAACTACAGGCAGCTGTGGTTAACTTACTGGCTTTGGGATGAAGCATTCATGGGCATCCCCAGAACATTCCATAGAGATGAGTTGACACCAGCAAGAGCAGTGCTTTGTAAACATTTTCTCATGAAGACACTTTCTGCCTCAATGGTAGTTTTGCCAGTTATGTTAGAAGTTGCTGAAGAAGCCAGAATTTTCAGGCATTATGTTTTTATTTATTCTAGGGGTGGCATAATAGCCCACATGGATGGTACCCCCAGCAATTACTGGAGTAACAGTAATTTAATGTCCTGAGAAGAGGAGGTTTTGAACCACACTCTGTGGAACCCCAGGATTCTTCAGAGCTGCTTCAGAGCTTTCCCTAAATGTTTGCATCACTTTAAGGCAAGGTTAATATTAAGGCAATGAGGAGCCATGAGGGCTGGCCACCCTGGAGAACACTCTGGTCAAAGAAGGGCAGCCGGCTCACGGCCAGCTCACAAGCTGCCCTCCCAGGTCCCCACCACAGAGCCCTGGAATCCCATGAAGAATTGTTTGAAAAACCAAGTTCTACTGCTTAAACAGTTTTTAAAAACCACTGCTCTGGTGTTGTTTATGAGAAAAGAAACTAAGATAAGAACAATACTGAATTCTAACAACTAATTCCCTAAGACCCTGGAACATCCTGTGCTCTTATGCAGTCATAATTTAATCCAAATATATTGGAGCCATACCATAATTCAATTCAAGGCAAAAGTCTGTACATAGCAAATTCATTTTGGAGCACTCTCTGGAGATTTGGTTATAGAAAAAATCTAAAGGACTCTTTTTGTATTCTCTCACCCATAACGCTGCCCCATGGGTCAGATTTTAGAGACAGCATTGCAATGAGGCCTCTCCAGGACATATCACATGACACATCACTTAGTCTTCATAAAGCTCATTTGAGTCACATTCTTTATTTAATGGGTCCAGATTACATTTGCAGATTCTGTAGGCTGGTTCTCAAACTGGGGGTGCCAGTTCCAAGTCTAGCTCATTAATTTTGTTCTTAGCACAATGGATCTTAATGCCTTCAGAAGGGGCATGTTGCAGTACACAACCCCAGGGGCATCCGAATTGTGACTGCATTGTGTTCTAGGGCAAAGTATCCCTCCAGTTATTCAGTGCAGGGGTGCTGGGCAATGCCTTCTCCAGCCCCACAGTTCAAAGTCTCCTAAAGTAACCCAGTCTGGGTTGCCTCTGAGTTTGAGACCCCTGCTGTGTCACAATGTTTTTTTCATTAATACAGCAAATAGAGCACTTGACTTGAGTTAAACGAGATAGGTTGGGTCTGATTCAAGTGTTCGTTAAATATCAACACAGTTAGCCTTGTAGAGCTGTGTATTCATTTGTCAAATGACACTAATGTTTATTTCACATGGGAGGTTGTGAAGAACATCTATACCCTGCTTTGTTCCAAAGACTCTGTGGGTTTGTATAAAATAAAGCAAGATGACATAAATTAAAACTAGGTGAGAGTGAAAAATGGATTTTGAAAAAAAGGTGCAAAATGAGGCCAAGAGGTTGTACCTTCTATGCAGATCCATGTGTTTGTTAGGATCAGGCCACAAATTTGCTTCTGTGCTTTCTAGCAGCAAAGGAGGAAATGGAAGCCTTATTTCTTCAATCACTGTGTCACCAGATCAACAACAAACTAGGAACTCAGGAAAAATATTCCTCTTTCTAGTACCTTGAGTACTAAGGAGACTGCTCTCAAGGAATGGCAGGAGGACACTGCATAACGTAACATAATGTAGCATAACATAACCAGCAATATCTGCTATATACAAAGGTTGCAAACTGGCAGTCCCCAGATGTCAGAGTTGATGGTTTTTTGTTTTGTTTTGTTTTGGCTTATGTGATGTTTAAAATAATTTGATCCAACATTTAAGAAAATCAGTAGATTTCACAATAATTAAATTTTCTTTAAAAAAATCATATGGTTAGATAACATTGCAACTGTATGTCAAAGTTAGTTGGCACTGAAGAATAGATGTGTTTCTTTATGTATTTCAGGTTTGCCACAATCTCCATCATTCCCTACTGCTACTTCCTGCATTATATTAACTACTTGGAAACTTAGGCGTCTGACTTAGTGATTCCTATTCTCCAACATCCTTGTAGTGGGCTCAGCATTAAGTTTTAAAGGCTGTTTCTTAGACCATCCCTGAGAGGATTAACTGAGAGAATGAATATATGAGAGAATGCTGGCATACTTTGCTACACCATAGATGTGGAGAATATGGTTGTAATTGATAGTACTCTGAAATCAAATCACTGAGAGTAAAAAAAAGTGCTTAATGAACAGAGTCTCAAATAGCTAATTAAAACAGCTTCAATGAAGTCATGAATCTTCCAAAGTACTCTGTTCCTTGCAAGTAGCTTACCCAGCGTATTTGTTCCAATTGCTCTTTAATCAAATAAAAGTTTAAGAATATTTCATTTAAACGTTAACATAACTATATTTTAACCAGAAAACAATATTATACCAAAGACATGTTTTAAGTATGCTTATTATTTCTTTTAAAGTGGAATATCTGTACAGTTGGTTTCAGTCAGCTTCTGGCTTCTAGTCGTATTGAGTTTGTTAATGATGTTTTCCACACTGAGTTGCCACTTTTCCAGAAACATTATTTGAAGTGAGGATGTTGAATGGGACATTTACAGTTATCAGACAGAAGTAATACTCTAAAGTTGAAAATAATGAGTGATAATTAGTTAATGCTCTAAAGCATAGTGCCAGACACAGCTATGGAGTATTTAGTAGAAGCTGTCAAAACCAGTCTGGCGACTTCCAGCCCCATCACAGCTCTAACATACGTTGGAGATGACTAGTGGATGCAGAAGAAGATTGAAGAGTCATCTTGGGCCCTGTAAAGAGGGCTTTACATTTCACATTTCCCTCCCATTGCCATGGAAAGAGGAGAAGGGTGCTATCTCCCTCACCCAAAGCCAAGGGAGAGGGGCTCATAGAGATTGGATGCTGGCAAGAATGGGAGATAGGCATTTCCTTTCCCAGTTGCATGCTTTCTGGCTGTCTCCAGGCCAACCAGAGTGGAACACAGTGGAGGATCTGGGGGTATGTCAGCATAGAGATGTGTGCCTGCTTCCCACATGGAGAATTTGGTAGCTGGGAAATAGCTGAAGCAGTCCATGAAAGTGAGACAAGGAGAGAGGTGTCAGCTATTGGCAAGCTCATCTTCCACCATTTTGAAGAGAAATATGTGTGTGCTTTCCTTGGGCCAAGTGATAGCAGGAAAGAGAGAGAGCTTAGCAGTTGTTGCTGGTTCTCTGCCCAGAGGTGGCCTCTGAGGATGGGGTGATCTCAGAAGTGTATGCCAAGGAAAGCAAATATGTGTGGTGGTCACAAAGACCAGTCAGATGGTGCTTCAGCTAAGTTAGGGCACTGGGCAGGCCAAGATCCATGTGGCTTACAAATGCCCCCTAGGAAAGTGTCAGCTTGTGCCTGCTTGCTATGCACAGTGACTTTGATAGCAAAAGACAACCACAGGCAGCACCAACTAAGGTTAAAAGATATTCAGTGCCCTCTCCACTGATTTCGCTTCCCTTTGCATAGACTCTTGAGGAGCTACAAGCATCAGGATGAGGGAGAGGATCCATGAAAGAATGGGGGAAAGTGAAAGGAAAGGCCATGGCCCCTTTCCCACTACAGGTCATGCAAGATTGGGAGGAGGGGAGGAAGCTTGGAAGTGGATATGAGATTAAAGTTTTACATGAGAGCACTATGTCTTCAATACATGAGTAAGTCTTAGTTTTCATGCATAAGACTTCTTATTGAAAGTGATTGGAAAATTATGGGGTGTTGCTGAGTTGTTGGCCAGTAGCAGGAAGAGACGCCCAACAGAACATGTCAAAGATAGTGGTGAGAGGGAAATAAAACCATATCCTTAGATTCCTACCACTCCCATGTAGCACTCAAACATTATTTGAGGAGGTTCGAATATGAATCTTCCCACATAAAGAGGCTTTTTCTCTTGCCCTTTTATGTGTATTATCACCAGTTTTGGGGGGATGTTTCTTGTTCAAAATTAAAATTTTTTGTAGCCAAAAGTCAAAATAATATCCTTCTAAACTTGACTTGATAGAACGTTCTCTTACAGTTGAATTAAAGCAAATTCCCTTGGTTAATTAGTGCCAAGGGCGAATCTATTCTAGATTTAAATTTTGGGTCATGATACCCAATAGTTAGAAAGAATGTTTTGATTTTGATCTTCAGTCATCCTGGTGATTTTAGATGACGTTATTAAATCACTGTAACTTCAAGTTTTATAGAGAATATAAAGAAATTAACCTAGAAAATCTTGGATTGCTGCCTTTTCTGTGTTACATTCACTAGTGCCTTCTATATTTCTAATTTTTAAAAAGCAAGCTCTAATTTCCTGTTCATCCATGGATTTTCCGTCTGGGGAGTTGTGGTGGCAGAGAATGCAAAACCGAGTGCAAGCCTCAGAATGTTACAGATTGTCTAGTTGGATCCCTGAGAATCTTCATAAGGAGGAAGGAAGAGATTATGAAAAAGTTTTCTCCTCTTAAAATTTATGTTTCTGAAAAGTATCCTATCTAATTTCCAAGTTCAGGAGACTTCCAGAGCAAATTGCCTGTGGAATTTTAGGTTGTAAGTAACTGATACCCAACTCAAACTAGCCTCAGTGAAACTGAACTTTTTTTTGTTTTGGCTCCCATAGCAGGTGAGCAAGGCTCCAGTACTTTCCACACAGCTGGATCCAGATCCAGGGGTTTGTGTCATCAGACCTGTCTCTCTCCCTCAGCCTGATTTTTCCACACAGGTGGGCCCTTCCCTGTAGTGGCATCAATGACTTGGAGCAGCTCAGTTCTCTCCCAAAAGTCAGGTCTTGATGCCCCTGCATGGGGTGGGGATAGCCTGGAGCCAGGGCCCACCCTGTGTTTATGGACAGGCAGCTCCACCGAGTGGGAGAGGACCAGCTCTCAAATAGAGAAGATTCTGGACAGACTGAACTATAAGTTATGTCCACAGTCCTCTCCTTCTAGATTTCTGAGATAAGACAATTTATTTGTACTTAGTAACTTTTCTAATTTTATAATTGATTGTTCTGAGAAAGGTCAAATTAGTTCATTCTTATCACTCTCTAAGAGGTTCTATTTTAAAATGGTTAGAACTCGTTTTAAATGTCAACTGGTGCCGTGTTAGTCTTTGCAGGTATCTCTTTCCAGACCGTTCACATTACACTGCCTTGTCATGGGCTGGAGATTTGCCCCAGCTTTGGTAATCACGGGCTGTCACAATATGCCTTGTGTCTGCTCTGTTCCTCCAACCTCTTTCTTCCCTACCCTTCTCTCTATACCTCTGCAGCCCCTCTCATGAAAGGGCAGGTTCCTGATCCTTGATCTGAAATTCTTGGGCTCAGAGTATTTTGGAATTCAGTTTCAAATTTTAGAAAGGTCACGCTGTGCATATGCTGTATGCTGACATCTCTAGCAGGGTCTGGGGCAGCACCCAGAAATCAAGCTCATAAGCATTGCTGCAGTGAAATGTGAATATTCATGCAACATGGGAAAAAGAGAGTCTGCAGTAGCTTCACATCATTCAGGTAGGGTTTTGCCACCAAATGAGTTATGAAAGAGATTCGTTTTCAAGGCTCTTTGAATTTCCAAATTGTGTACAGGGATCGTGGATCGTATTTGCTTGTCTGGTAGGTCCGTGAATAACCTCTTTTGGAATCTCACCAATCTCCAGGATTTAAAACTTAAGAAACAGTTTAACTTAAAGCACTTAATGCAGCACTTTCTGATATTTAAAGTATATGATAGTGTATTTGTGTGGGTAGATAAATACAAAGAACAGACTTTGTGCCAGTATCTTCACCTTGAGAGGCTACTGGTGGGCAAAGAGTTATAAAGCCTATGTAACTGTAATTAAAATATTTTATTTATTCATTTCTTTAAAGTAAAGCTTGGTATCCAGGAGAGATAAAAGCACCTTCCCCAGCCCCCACTCCCCCAAAAATGTTATTACCAAGTGAAATTAGGTCAATTTGAAACTTGTTCATAACTCTATTTCTAGCAACCCTTGTGGGGTTTTCACAAAAGGATTTCCAAATCTTTTGTCTTTGAGCACAGAAATTAGAGAAACTCCTTCCAGGAATGAAAGCAGTTCAAGAATCCAAAAATAAGTTAGTTTACCACTTGGAACCATTAAAGTGAATTTTCAAGTTTGCGAGGCTTGTTCTCTCCCAGGGAGATTTAGAGGGCAGAATCAAATCTAGCTTTGCTTATGTTCCTGCCAGCTTGTGTCAACCATTTACCATCATGATGTCTCAGTTATCCCATCTGTCAGCTTGAAGAGTCTTTGATGTATTTCAACATATCATGTTTTCAAGACCTTCTCAATGCTGCATTCTGGTGCTCGGCAATTGCCATGGATGAATTTCACACAACCCTCCCTACTGCCTGCCAGGAGGATGTTGGAGGAAGAGCTTAAAGGGTTTTCTGGGAAATCCAGATGATCATGTATAAGCTGCCATGGGTGTAGGAGAATGGATTTAGGGGTAGCTTCTGGTTAGAATTGTGGACATTCACTTTTATATACTCTGTGTGAGGACTTGAGGCTAACTGCATGTGAAATATCCTAATCTGAAAAACACTTTGGGTTTGATAAAATTTAGTGTTTAACGTATGTGTTTAGTTATGAATAAGGCATTAGAAAACTGGCAAAGCAACTCTCTCTGTCAGCAGGGCAACATCCCAAGTCCAAGCCCGTTGACCTTGTGTCTTTCCATTTCATAGAGAATCCTGTCACTTGGTTCAGCTGCAGACCTAGTGGTTCAAATGGAGCATTTCCTGCAAAGTGCTCGTCAGTGTACTGAAAGGCAGAGAAGGAGACCTCTTGGGGACTGCAGACAAGCTGTGGGGTCGTCTGTGCTTACTTGTTAAATGACAGACCATTTGCTTTTATACACTAGTAGTGAACTTACCAGGGTTGGGCTTGTAACAGCCCTCTCCACAACCACCATGATCACTACCTACCACTAAATACTGAAGGCTACCAAGTCATCAAAAGGATCTTAATATTCACCAAGAGCCAAACTGGCGTATCCTGGTTCTCCTCAGTAGGTTTCCTTGTTGAGAGTCTTCATTGAACCCTTTCCCTCCTAGCTGTCACCCTACTCTTCACACACATACCCCTCCCCTGAACTGGTGTCCATCCTCCAGCTTCCTGTGCAGAGCTTACCTTTCCCTAGACGCAGCCTCCAGTTTCCTTTCCTTTCTATAGCTTTCCCCCATCTATTTTAGCCCATATTGACCTTTACATTCTATGAACGTCGGCCATCCCCCTTTTTGGAGAGAGGGTATCTCTTCATACTTTTTGTTCTGGTTATTTTTGCTGTGTAACAAACTATCCCAAAATTTAGTGGCTTAAGACAGTTTTATCATATCTTACAATTTCATGGATCAGTAATTCTTGCAGGGCTCAGAAGGGAGATTCTTTTGCTCCTTGTGGCATCAGTCAATGGCACTCAATGGTTTCAGTTGGCAATGGCTAGTCCAGAGGGCCACCTGCCTGGTGGCCTTGGTGGGGATGGCTAGGAGGCATGCTCAGCCTGGGACCATCAACTGGAGCACGTACGTGTGGTGGTGTCAGAGTCATTAGACTTCTTGTGGGGCAGCTGGCAAGCATTTTGAGAGAAAGGAAGTAGAAGCCATCAGTTTCTTTTGTTTGGGCCAAGATACCATCTCAGAGTCACTTCCGCCATATTCTAATGGTCAAGCGGTTACATAGTCCTCCCAGTTTCAAGGGAAGGGAACCTAGACCCCCTTCCCCCCGTCATGGGGTAGTGTAACAAAGAAGTGGCAGCTGTCTTTAATCTACCACACTTGCTTTTAATGTGATCTTATGTTCTTGAGTATTGTGCTGCCTTCTCCATATTTTGACTGTAAACATCCAGGGCTTGGGACTCTCTTTTATAAATTGTTGGTTTTAGGACAAGTTTCAAGACATATTAATTGAAATGAAAAGTGTGGAGGAATGAAAGTTTCCCCTCTGATGACTCTCAGAGAAATGTCTGTAGCTTTCTGGAGCAGGATAGGTACCTATTCTAATCTTCATGGTAGGGGCTTGGAACTAAGCTGATGCCATTTCTGGATTTCTTCCAAAGTATGTCAGATAGCAGTAACTGAAACAGTGTGCTCGTTCTACCCAGGACTCAATTGTGGGCTGAGTGAAGGCTCCTTTCCCACCAGGTCAGAGCACCTTAAACCAGGGGTTGGCAAACTAGGGCCTTCAGGTCAAATCCAGTCCCCACCTATTTTTCATTGCCCTTGAGCTAAAAAATGGCTTTCACATTCTTAAGTGATTAAAAAATAATGAAAAGAAGAATAATGTTTTGTGACACAAGAAAATCATATGAAATTCAAATTACAGTGTCTGTAAATAAAGTTTTATTAGAGCTTAGCCATGCCCATTCATTTATGCATTGCTTGTAACTACTTTCTCACAACATGGACAGAGTTGAGTAGTTGCAACAAAGACCCTATGGCTCACAAAACCAAAAACATTGACCATATGACTCTTTACAGAAGAAGTAACTTTTTTGCTGACTCTGCTTAAAACAAGCTTCATTTCTCAAAAGTGAACTCCAAGCTCAGGGTTACATCAAGAACAAGAAATACAGCTTGGATGGATGTTGATATGACGAGGGGAAAAACAAAAAACATGAGTATTATCAACACACATATTTTTGTCATTCTGACTTTAAGGTAGTGTATAACTTACTAAAGGCCAGAGAAGGAACTAATTGCCTGAACTGGGAGAAGAATGAAAGACTTCTATTAAAATATTCTTAACTGCTGAATCCCTTCCTTCCATTAACTCAGCCCATTATAGATTAGTGATTCTTAATATAAGCAAAAAAATGAAATAAAAAAATGACAAAGTAATTTTGTCCCCATAGCCAATTAATTTCTGCCCTGAAGGACAGTATATGATTATTTCTGTCATTATCTTCATTTCCAGAGCCACTGACGATACAGTGACACATACATATTCACACACACACACACGCACATGCACCTGCACAATGAGTTATAAAATTCATCAGAGGGATTTGACTTCATTTTCAGGAGCAATAATTTCCCCCCAAATATTCTAAATGGTTTTAAAAGTATTTCTAATTTATTTATTGAAATCTGCTGCCATTTAAGCTTGTCTCATGTATGTGGGACATTATAGAAGGCATTCGTGTGAAATAGCCCACTCCACTGCCGGGTGAGCTCACCTTTCTGGATGGAACTCCCCTGTCTTAGTTTTCCAGTTGCTCTGACAAATTCACATGGTGGGTGGCTTAACAATGAGAATTTATTGTCTCATGGTTTTGGGGGCTGGAAGGCTTGTTTCCCCCCAGGATTGGTAGTATTCTGGCTGGCAATCCTCGGGGTTCCTCCACTGTCCCAGCACATGAAGATATCCTCTCCATTCTCTTTGGGTCTCCATTGACTTCCTGCTTCTACTCCTCTGTGTGGCTTTCAAGAGAGAGCCTCCAGTAATAGGATTAAGGCCCAACCTCATTCAGTTGGGTCCCACCATAATTAAAAATAGCATCTTAAAGAAGCCCTATTTACAATGGGTTCACACCAGGAAAGGATTAATATTAACAACATATATTTTTCCTGGGGTAAATCATCCGACATGCCACACCACCATTCCCTTGGGAGCCCTCTCTTGTTAGCAGGAATGACAAGCTGGTACTTGAATGTCAGTTTTTCTTAAGGTATGATCTTGAGAGTTCTATTCTCGTCTTGCATCATCGATGCTGTTGTTTTTTTCTTTTTAATTCTTTTAAATTCTATAGCAATTTTTCAAATCCTCCCCACATGGTTTGATAGGCAGTGAACTTTCTTTAATCAGTGGTGTTTCCACCTGAGGGAAATGGACTAGCACACAACGTGATATTTTTCTCACTTCCTCCCACTCTCTATTACAAATCAGTGACAAAGAGCCTGCATCAGTGTGCTTAGCTTGGTCTCGGCAGCATGTGATTTTCCAGTCACTCTAACCTGAAATAGGATTTCATTCACCAGTTACTGTAACTTACTTGTGACTTCTAATAGACTGCACAGGGGTGAGTCATTTACCTTTGGCTCAGAGGGTGAAAGATTTTAGGTGAGGAAGGATGGTTAGGAGAGGGGAGATGGGTAAGCAGAACAGGTGGGCTAGGATCCCTCTCCACGAGAGTACAACAACCTTCAGTTTTACATACTTTATACCATGAGATAAGCCTTCTTATATGTTATCCTGGCCAAATCTTATGATTCTGTAAAGTAAATAGACATTGCCAAATACAGAGGGATAATTGAGGTTCAGAGAAGTTAAGTGACTTACCCAGTGATACACGGCTGCTAATTAGTCTGGTCTTCCTCCCAAAACATGCTCCTCCTTCTGCCTTCTGCATTTTAATAAGTGGCAGTGCCATTTTTCCAGATGCTCATATCAAAAACTTGCTGTCATTCTCTTTCTCCTGCATTTATTTTGCATCCTACTTCTAATCCAACAGTAAATCCCTGTTGGCTTTACATTAAAAATGTCCAGAATCTATCACCTCTGTCATCTCACCCTAGTCCAAGCCACTAGCATCTCTCTCTTGGACTATTGTGATATCCTTGTATACCTGCTCTTCCTTCTTATGCCTTTGTTCCCCTAAAGACAGGTGTCACCACATTAGGCAGATCAGCCAGATCATGTTGACCTCTGCCCCTATCCTTCATTGTGAAATCCCATTTCTTACCAAATAAAATTAGAAGTCCTTAAAGGGGCTGTCATCTGCCTCCTAACCCCCATTCTCCCTCTGGCCATATCTCCCATTACTGTCCATGCTTGCTCACTCTGTGCCAGCCACACTGGCTTCCTTGCTGTCCTTTGAATGATCAAGTCCTTTACACTTGCTATTCCCTCTGCCTGCAGCACTCACCCCAGGGAACTGTGCAATTCACTCCCTCACCTCATCCATGTCTTTGCTGAAAAGTTACCTTTCCAGTGATGCCTACTTTGATCATGCTATTTAAAAACTTTTCCCACTCCCTCCTCCAACACCCAACATTTCCTATTACTTGTACCTGCTTTCTTTCTCCATTGCACTACTCATCCTCTGACATATTACATATTTTACTCATTTATTTATTTATTGCCTGTATGCTTCTACTAGAATGTAAGCTCCATGAGGGTGTGAATTCAGCCTGTGTGAATCACTGCTGGGTCCCCAGTGTCTCTCACTGTGCCTGGCATATAGTAGATGCTCAGTAAATTTTAATGAGTGAATGAATGAATTACTCAATCTTGGGGCTTGAAATCCAAGCCCCTTTTCCTTTCTAGAGCCCTACCATAGTACTGGTTAAATTTTATATGGTTGTACTAATAGAAGGCAGCTCATTGCATTTCAGGAAATAGCTGAAGGATGCATGTATAAAAAAGAGGAGGCTAACCCCTGATCTCAGAGATTCATTTGGACTTTGATATTCTATGATCACAAAGGCTGATTTCCTGACACAAAATTGTTTCTGTGTCCCAGAGGATGGGCTTCTCAGATATGTGTCCTTGGGCTTTGGATGTCAACTCTTTACTCCTCAGCTTTACTGTCTATGAAATATGGATGTTGGTAGACAATCATTACTATTCTTTTCACATTAACAATTCTTTCCTTTGTTCCACTGCACTAACAAATAAAATTATGTGTTGCTTAGTTTGTATTGCCTCCTTCTGAATCTGTATCAAAGGTGTAAGCCCTCTAAAGACCAGAAAGTTATTTTTTCTTGATATGGTTCCTCACAATCCTAGGTATGATGCTCTATACTCAGTTGCATGTTGGTATGCTTTGTTGGCCCAACTAATGCATTGAGCTCTGAGCTCTCTCTTAGTTCTAAGTTTGTTTTTGGGTAAAGTGGTCCTGAGAGAATGGTTCCTGGTGCCAACATTAGAGACTACTACACTCCTACTTACACAGGAGTTCGTGAGGTTCCTCTACCATCATCCTCATCAATAGATGTTCCTGTTTGGTAAATTTAGCTTAGCATCAGGATCAACATTACAGGCTATTGAAAAGTGTTGTAAATATATTAGAACTCCTAATGTTGGGAATCTTGGGATTCTGTGGATTGCGTGAACTTCTGAGTTCAAAGCTAATCCAATGAAGGGATGAGTATTAAGATATACGCATAAAGTTGGGACCAATTGGTTTGATCAACATTGAGGGGCTATTATTTATTATATAAGAATAGAAGAAAAAAGGTGTGTGGTAAAATGAAAGACCCTTCAGTGTCTTAAAACCAAGCCTCAAAAAGGTTAAGGCTTTTGAGATGTTGAAAAATGTTGTAAGCTTTGATGGACCTCCGCTGATTGTGATCCTTCTCAAGATATTTTGCGATGGGAAACTCAGGATAGATTTGTTTTTAATATGACTATTATCATATTTTAGTAAGAGTTGTTTGATTTCCCTTTAAGTATGAGATTTTGAAAAATGTACTTTATTTTAATGTTTGATTTTAGAGATATTATATATTGGACAGAATATATAGCTCCAGAGGGGCACTTCCTTAATTTTATAGAGAAAATACACATCAAAAAGAGCTCTCTCTCTTCCTCTCTCTCTTGCTCTCTCTCTCTCAACACATACACATGCACGTGCGCACACACATTTTATCTCAGTGAAGTATGGTATAGTATTTAATACATCAAATATGGGTTTAGTTCTGTGATGGTTAGGTTCCTGTGTCAACTTGGCCAGGTGATGGTACACAGCTGTCTGGTCAAGCAAGCACTGGCCTAACCATTACTGCAAGGGCATTTGTGTCTGTTTAATAAACCAGAAGGCTGGTTTAGTAAATCATTAGTCAATTGGCTGCAGCTGTGACTAATTACATCAACAAAAGGTGTGTCTTCCACAATGAGAGAATTCAATCAACTGGATTTAATACTCCAATCAGTTGAACACTTTTAAGCAAGACAGATAGAGGACCTTCACTTCTTCTTTGGCTAGCCAGCCAAGCATTTCCTGAGGAGTTCATCAAACACCTTCATCAGGGTTGCCAGTTCACTGCCTGAGGAGTTACTCGAACACCGTCATCAGATGTGCCAGTTCACTGCCTGAGGAATTCATCAGACACCTTCCTTGGAGTGGCCAGTTTGCTGCCTGCTCTATGGAATTTGGACTTGGGCATCCCCACAGTTGAGTGACACACTTTTATAAAATCTTATATTTAGATATCTCTTGTTGATTCTCTTTCCCTAGAGAACCCTAACTAATACAACTTGGTACCGGGAGTGGTCCTTGAGAAACAGAATCTTAAAATGGGTTTTACAATTGGTTTTCTACTCTGATTAGATTCAAAGGCACTAATGACTCCATTTCCAATAATCAATATGGCACTGACAGCCCATGGCGTGAGTTGGCAATAGAGATATGCAAAATATCACCATTTGATTCTCCTAATCATACTCTTGTATGCAGCAAGGCTCTGAGCAGCAGTGTTTTTGACACATTAACAGGGTTTTGCAGAGGTAAGAGGTATAACGATGTTGGCTGGTTGCTCTTAGATATGCTGGATAAAGTTATAAGAGAAAGGGATGAGCTAAAGACTTTGAATTTGAAACTTAAGCATCATATGATAGATGTAAAGATTTCTATGTGTGCCCTGAAAGTCTTATTTTCTGTGGCCACAGGCTTGAGATTTCTGAAAACCAGACCCAGAGTCTCATTGTGCGAGTAGCAGATTTACAAAGTAAACTAACATCTAAACCTCGCAGGGTGTCTGCTGACTGGAAAAGAATAGGATCCTGAAACTTGGGATGGGGACATATGGATTGGTAATAATGGCACTGAGAACAATGGAACCCTGGATTCTGCTGAGTCTTTGCTAGATATATCTGTAGTGGTCTGTCCTGAGAAAATAGCTCCCCACTTCCAGTCTGCCATGAGGAGACAACTAACCAGCCTCTGGCCTGCTTTGAGGAAACAGCTTCCTGATCTCTCGTCTGCCCTGAGGAGCCTGCCATCCAACCTCCACCTAAAGAGATTAACCCTTCAGTGCCTGCTAAACCTGTAATCACCTTCCCTCAAGAAGCAGCCCTCCCTCCTCTGTCTGGAGAGATTAATCTTGTTTCATGAGATGAAACTGCCATGGAATGTCCTGAGGTAAATGGCTTCAGGGATACTTCTAATTCTTTTCATGACCCACCCCCATCACCAGTCTTTGCTTCAAGACCTATAACTAAACTAAAGTCCCAACAGGCCCCAAAGGGTGAGGTACAAAGTGTGACCCATGAGGAAGTACACTATATTCCAAAAGAACTGTATGAGTTTTCCAATTTATACAAACAGAAATCAGGGGAATGTGTGAGAATGGATATTAAGGGTGTGGGATAATGGTGCAAGGAATAAAAAGTTGGGTCAGGTTGAATTTATTGATATGGGCCCAGTAAGCAGAGACTCTGCTTTCAGTGTTGTAGGTCTAGGGGTTAGAAAGGGCATTAACAGTGTGTTTGGGTGGATCAAAAGGTGACCAACATTACCTGAGGTCGAAATGCCAGAACCACCCTGGTATAATGTAGAGAATGGGATTCAAAGGCTTAGAGAAGTTGGAATGTTAGGGTGGATTTATCATGGAAGACCTGCTCACATACCTCTGGAATGTCCAGAGGACACACCTTTTACTAGGACTGTGAGGAATAAATTTGTGAGACTAGCTCCATCATTTCTGAAGAACTCTGTAGTCACCCTTCTCTGTAGGTCAGATATTACTGTAGGAAATGCTGTCACTGAGCTGGAATCCTTAAACACAATGGGGATAATCAGACCCCGAGTCAGCAGAAGCCATGTGGCAGCAGTTAATTGTCAAAGACAAGGTGGGTGTGGCTACCATTAATGGAAAACAGGCTCAAGGCAGCAGTCTAAATAATCTGACTCGCAGAGACTTAAGGCGTAGGCTAGTAGATCATGAAGTACCTAGCAGTAAAATAGGTGAGCAGTCTACTCAATTCTTGTTTGAGCTATATAAGCAGTAGAATTCTAGGTCAAGTGAACAAAAGTCTCACTTGAATTACAAAACCAGAGAGTCATGACCCCTTAATCAATTCCCAGACTTGAGACAGTTTACAGATCCAGAGTCCCTTGAATGAGGGGAAGGCTGGGTGGGTACCCTTGGGGAAGGACCCTGTTACTCTGCCCAAAATTTATACGTTAATCTTCCTCCCATCCTTCCCCAGGGGGACCTGTGGCCTTTTACCAGGGTAACTGTGCATTGGGGAAAAGGAAATGATCAGGTATTTGGGGGATTATTAGACACTGGCTCAGAAGTAACATTAATTCCAGGAGACCCAAAACATAACTCTGGTCCACTCTGGCCCACCCAGAATTGAGGCTTATGGAGGTCAGGTAATCAATGGAGTTTTAGCTCAGGTTCTCACAGTGGCTCCAGTGGGTCCCTAGACCCATTCTGTGGTTATTTCCCCAGTTCTGGGATGCATAATTGGAATAGACATACTCAGCAACTGGCAGAATCCTCACATTGGTTCCCTGACTTGTGGAGTGAGGGCTATTATGGTGGGAAAGGCCAAGTGGAAGCCACTAGAACTTCCCCTGCCTAGCAAAATGGTAAACCAGAAGCAATACCAGATTCCTGGAGGGATTGCAGAGATTAATGCCACTCTTAAGGACTTGAAGGATGCAGGGGTGGTGATTCCTGCCACATCCCCATTCAATTCTCCTATTTCGCCTGTGCAGAAAACAGATGGGTCTTGGAGGATGACTGTGGATTATCATAAGCTTAACCAGGTGCTGACTCCAATTGCAGCTTCTGTTCCATATGTGGTATCATTGCTTGAGCAAATCAACACATCTCCTGATACCTGGTATGCAGCTATTGATCTGGCAAATGTTTTTCCTTAATAGCTGTGAGAAAGGACCACCAGAAACAGTTTGCATTCAGCTGGCAAGGCCAGCAGTTTACATTCACTGTGCTACCTCAGGGGTATATCAACTCTCCAGCCCTATGTCATAACACTGTCTGCAGGGACCTTGATCATTTCTCCCTCCCATAAGACATCACACTGGTCCATTATATTGATGATATCATGTTGATTGGACCAAGTGAGCAAGAAGTAGCAACTAGTCTAGATTTGTTGGTAAGGTATTTGTGTGTCAGAGAATGGGAGATAAATCCAACAAAAATACAGAGACCTTCCACCTCAGTAAAATTTCTAGGTGTCCAGTGGTGTGAGGCATGTCAAGATATCCCTTCTAAGGTGAAGGATAAGCTGTTGCATCCGGTCCCTCCTATGAACAAAAAAGAGGCACAATGCTTAGTTGGCCTCTTTGGATTTTGGAGACAACATATTCCTCATTTGGGTGTGCTACTCCAGCCCATTTACCAAGTGACCAGAAAAGCTTCTAGTTTTGAGTGGGGACTGGAAAAAGATGAGACTCTGTGACAGGTCCAGGCTGCTGTGCAAGCTGCTCTGCCACTTGGACCATATGATTCAGCTGATCCAATGGTGCTGGAAATGTCAGCGGCAAATAGAGATGCTGTTTGGGGCCTTTGGCAGGCTTCTATAGGAGAATCGCAACACAGGCCCTTACGATTTTGGAGTAAAGTCTTACCATCCTCTGAAGATAACTACTTTCCATTTGAGAAACAGCTTTTAGCCTGTTATTGGGCCTTAGTAGAGACAGAACACTTAACCATGGGTCACCAAGTTACCATGAGACCTGATTACCTGTCATGAGCTGGATGTTGTCTGACCCGCCAAGCCATAAAGTTGGGCGTGCACAGCAGCACTGCATCATAAAATGGAAATGGTATATACAAAATAGAGCTCAAGTGGGTCCTAAGGGCACAATTAAGTTATATGAGGAAGTGGCCCAAATGCCCATGGCCCCACTCCTGCCACATTACCTTCTCTTTCCCAGCGCACAGCTCTATGGCTTCTTGGGGAGTTCCTTACAATCAGTTGACTGAGGAAGAGAAAACTTGGGCCTGGTTTACAGAGGGTTCTGAATGATATGCAGGCACCACCTGAAAGTGGACAGCTGCAGTACTGCAGCCCCTTTCTGGGATGTCCCTTAAGGATAATGGTGAGCAGAAATCCTCCCAGTGGACAGAACATTGAGCAGTGAACCTGGTTGTTCACTTTGCTTGGAAGGAGAACTGGCTAGAGGTGCATCTGTATACTGATTCTTGGGCTGTTGTTAATGGTTTGGCTGGATGGTCAGGGACTTGGAAGGATCACGATTGGAAAATTGGTGACAAAGAAGTCTGGGGAAGAGGTATGTGGATAGACCTTTCTGAGTGAGCAAAAACGTGAAGATATTTGTGTCCCATGTGAATGCTCACCAGGGGATGACTTCAGTAGAAGAATATTTTAATAATCAAGTGGATAAGATGACCCGTTTGGTGGATACAAATCAGCCTCTTTCCCCAGCCACTCCTGTCATTGCCCAATGGGCCCATGAACAAAGTGGTCATGGTGGTAGGGATGGAGGTTATGCATGGACTCAGCAACATGGACTTCCACTTACCAAGGCCAACCTGGCCATAGCCACTGTTGAGTGCCCAATCTGCCAGCAGCAGAGACCCATGCTCAGTCCCCGATATGGCACCATTCCCCAAGGTGATCAGCCTGCTACCTGGTGACAGGTTGATTACATTGGACCACTTCCATCATGGAAGGGGCAGTGATTTGTTCTTACTGAAATAGACACACATTCCAGATATGGGTTTGCCTTCCCTACACAAAATGCTTCTGCCAAAACTACCAGCCATGGACTTACAGAATGCCTTATCCAGTATCCTAGTATTCCACACAGCATTGCTTCTGACCAGGGAATCCTCTTCACAGCAAAGGAAGTGAGTGAATGGGCACACGCTCATGGAATTCTCTGGTCTTACCATGTTCCCCATCACCCAGAAGCAGCTGGGTTGATAGAACAGTGGAATGGCCTATTGAAGACTCCATTACAGCACCAACTAGGTGGCAGTAACTTGCAGGGCTGGGGCAGTGTTCTCCAGGAGGCTGTGTATGCTCTGAATCAGTGTCCAGTCTATTGTGCTGTTTCACCCATAGCCAGGATTCATGGATACAGAAATCAAGGGGTGGAAATGGGAGTGGCACCACCCACTATCACTCCTAGTGATCCACTAGGAAAAGTTTTGCTTCCTGTCCCTGCAAGCTTAAGCTCTGCTGGTCTACAAGTCTTAGTTCCAAAAGGAGGAGTGCTTCCACCTGGAAACACAACAATAATTCCATTGAACTGTAAGTTAAGACTGCCACCTGGACACTTTGGGCTTCTTATGCCTCTGAATCAACAGGCAAGGAAGGGGATTACTATACTGGCTGGGGTGATTGATCCTGACTATCAAGGGGAAATAGCACTGCAACTACACAATGGAGGTAAAGAAGAGTTTTCCTGGACTAGAGGAGATCCCCTAGGGAGTCTCTTACTATTACCATGCCCTGTGATTAAAGTCAATGGAAAACTGCAACAACCCAATCCAGGCAGGACTACCAATGGCCAAGAAACTTTAGGAATGAAAGTTTGGGAGGAGGCGGGGCAAGATGGCAGACTGGTGAGCTGTATGTTTTAGTTACTCCTCCAGGAAAGTAGGTAAAAAGCCAGGAACTGCGTGGACTGGACACCACAGAGCAATCTGTCTTTGGGCATACTTCATACAACACTCATGAAAACGTGGAACTGCTGAGATCAGCGAAATCTGTAAGTTTTTGCGGCCAGGGGACCCGCGCCCCTCCCTGCCAGGCTCAGTCCCGGGGGAGGAGGGGCTGTCAGCTCCAGGAAGGAGAAGGGAGAATTGCAGTGGCTGCTCTTACCGGAAACTCATTCTACTGATTCAAACTCCAACCATAGATAGACTGAGGCCAGACACCAGAGACTCTGAGAGCAGCCAGCCCAGCAGAGAGGAGACAGGCATAGAAAAAAAACAACACGAAAAACTCCAAAATAAAAGCAGAGGATTTTTGGAGTTCTGGTGAACACAGAAAGGGGAAGGGCGGAGATCAGGCCTTGAGGCTCATATGCAAATCCCGAAGCAAGGCTGATCTCTCTGCCCTGGGCACCTTTCCTTAATGGCCCTGGTTGCTTTGTCTATTAGCATTTCAATAACCCATTAGATCTCTGAGGAGGGCCGTTTTTTTTTTTTTTTTTTTTTTTTTTTTTTAAATCCTTTTTGCTTTTTCTAAAACAATTACTCTAAGAAGCTCAATACAGAAAGCTTCAAAGAATTGAAATTTGGGCACGTCAAGTCAAGAGCAGAACTAAGAGAGCTCTGAGACAAAAGGCAATAATCCAGTGGCTGAGAAAATTCACTAAACAACACAACTTCCCAAGAAAAGGGGGGTGTCCGCTCACAGCCACCATCCTGGTGGACAGGAAACACTCCTGCCCATCGCCAGCCCCATAGCCCAGAGCTGCCCCAGACAACCCAGTGTGACGGAAGTGCTTCAAATAACAGGCACACACCACAAAACTGGGCGTGGACATTAGCCTTCCCTGCAACCTCAGCTGAATGTCCCAGAGCTGGGAAGGGGGAGCAGTGTGAATTAACAGAACCCCATTCAGCCATCATTTGAGCAGACTGGGAGCCTCCCAACACAGCCCAGCAGCCCAGAACTGCCCTGGGGGGACGGCACTCACCTGCGACATAGCACAGTCATCCCTCAACAGAGGACCCGGGGTGCACAGCCTGGAAGAGGGGCCCACTTGCAAGTCTCAGGAGCCATACACCAATACCAAAGACTTGTGGGTCAGTGGCAGAGACAAACTGTGGCAGGACTGAACTGAAGGATTAGACTATTGCAGTAGCTTTAAAACTCTAGGATCATCAGGGAGATTTGATTGTTAGGGCCACCCCCCCTCCCCGACTGCCCAGAAACACGCCCCACATACAGGGCAGGCAACACCAACTACACACGCAAGCTTGGGACACCAATTGGGCCCCACAAGACTCACTCCCCCACTCACCAAAAAGGCTAAGCAGGGGAGATCTGGCTTGTGGAGAACAGGTGGCTCGTGGACGCCACCTGCTGGTTAGTTAGAGAAAGTGTACTCCACGAAGCTGTAGATCTGATAAATTAGAGATAAGGACTTCAACTGGTCTACAAACCCTAAAAGAACCCTATCAAGGTCAGCAAATGCCACGAGGCCAAAAACAACAGAAAATTATAAAGCATATGAAAAAACCAGACGATATGGATAACCCAAGCCCAAGCACCCAAATCAAAAGACCAGAAGAGACACACCTAGAGCAGCTACTCAAAGAACTAAAGATGAACAATGAGACCCTAGTACGGGATATGAAGGAAATCAAGAAGACCCTAGAAGAGCATAAAGAAGACATTGCAAGACTAAATAAAAAAATGGATGATCTTATGGAAATTAAAGAAACTGTTGACCAAATTAAAAAGATTCTGGACACTCATAGTACAAGACTAGAGGAAGTTGAACAACGAATCAGTGACCTGGAAGATGACAGAATGGAAAATGAAAACATAAAAGAAAGAATGGGGAAAAAAATTGAAAAACTCGAAATGGACCTCAGGGATATGATAGATAATATGAAACGTCCGAATATAAGACTCATTGGTGTCCCAGAAGGGGAAGAAAAGGGTAAAGGTCTAGGAAGAGTATTCAAAGAAATTGTTGGGGAAAACTTCCCAAATCTTCTAAACAACATAAATACACAAATCATAAATGCTCAGTGAACTCCAAATAGAATAAATCCAAAAAAAACCCACTCCGAGACATATACTGATCACACTGTCAAACATAGAAGAGAAGGAGCAAGTTCTGAAAGCAGCAAGAGAAAAGCAATTCACCACATACAAAGGAAACAGCATAAGACTAAGTAGTGACTACTCAGCAGCCACCATGGAGGCGAGAAGGCAGTGGCACGATATATTTAAAATTCTGAGTGAGAGGAATTTCCAGCCAAGAATACTTTATCCAGCAAAGCTCTCCTTCAAATTTGAGGGAGAGCTTAAATTTTTCACAGACAAAGAAATGCTGAGAGAATTTGCTAACAAGAGACCTGCCCTACTGGAGATACTAAAGGGAGCCCTACAGACAGAGAAACAAAGACAGGACAGAGAGACTTGGAGAAAGGTTCAGTACTAAAGAGATTCGGTATGGGTACAATAAAGGATATTAATAGAGAGAGGGAAAAATATGGCAAACATAATCCAAAGGATAAGATGGCCGATTCAAGAAATGCCTTCACGGTTTTAACGTTGAATGTAAATGGATTAAACTCCCCAATTAAAAGATACAGATTCGCAGAATGGATCAAAAAAAATGAACCATCAACATGTTGCATACAAGAGACTCATCTTAGACACAGGGACACAAAGAAACTGAAAGTGAAAGGATGGAAAAAAATATTTCATGCAAGCTACAGCCAAAAGAAAGCAGGTGTAGCAATATTAATCTCAGATAAAATAGACTTCAAATGCAGGGATGTTTTGAGAGACAAAGAAGGCCACTACATACTAATAAAAGGGGCAATTCAGCAAGAAGAAATAACAATCGTAAATGTCTATGCACCCAATCAAGGTGCCACAAAATACATGAGAGAAACATTGGCAAAACTAAAGGAAGCAATTGATGTTTCCACAATAATTGTGGGAGACTTCAACACATCACTCTCTCCTATAGATAGATCAACCAGACAGAAGACCAATAAGGAAATTGAAAACCTAAACAATCTGATAAATGAATTAGATTTAACAGACATCTACAGGACATTACATCCCAAATCAACAGGATACACATACTTTTCTAGTGCTCACGGAACTTTCTCCAGAATAGATCATATGCTGGGACATAAAACAAGCCTCAATAAATTTAAAAAGATTGAAATTATTCAAAGCACATTCTCTGACCACAATGGAATACAATTAGAAGTCAATAACCATCAGAGACTTAGAAAATTCACAAATACCTGGAGGTTAAACAACACACTCCTAAACAATCAGTGGGTTAAAGAAGAAATAGCAAGAGAAATTGCTAAATATATAGAGACGAATGAAAATGAGAACACAACATACCAAAACCTATGGGATGCAGCAAAAGCAGTGCTAAGGGGGAAATTTATAGCACTAAACGCATATATTAAAAAGGAAGAAAGAGCCAAAATCAAAGAACTAATGGATCAACTGAAGAAGCTAGAAAATGAACAGCAAACCAATCCTAAACCAAGTACAAGAAAAGAAATAACAAGGATTAAAGCAGAAATAAATGACATAGAGAACAAAAAACAATAGAAAGGATAAATATCACCAAAAGTTGGTTCTTTGAGAAGATCAACAAGATTGACAAGCCCCTAGCTAGACTGACAAAATCAAAAAGAGAGAAGACCCATATAAACAAAATAATGAATGAAAAAGGTGACATAACTGCAGATCCTGAAGAAATTAAAAAAATTATAAGAGGATATTATGAACAACTGTATGGCAACAAACTGGATAATGTAGAAGAAATGGACAATTTCCTGGAAACATATGAACAACCTAGACTGACCAGAGAAGAAATAGAAGACCTCAACCAACCCATCACAAGCAAAGAGATCCAATCAGTCATCAAAAATCTTCCCACAAATAAATGCCCAGGGCCAGATGGCTTCACAGGGGAATTCTACCAAACTTTCCAGAAAGAACTGACACCAATCTTACTCAAACTCTTTCAAAACATTGAAAAAAATGGAACACTACCTAACTCATTTTATGAAGCTAACATCAATCTAATACCAAAACCAGGCAAAGATGCTACAAAAAAGGAAAACTACCGGCCAATCTCCCTAATGAATATAGATGCAAAAATCCTCAACAAAATACTTGCAAATCGAATCCAAAGACACATTAAAAAAATCATACACCATGACCAAGTGGGGTTCATTCCAGGCATGCAAGGATGGTTCAACATAAGAAAAACAATCAATGTATTACAACACATTAAAAACTCGAAAGGGAAAAATCAATTGATCATCTCAATAGATGCTGAAAAAGCATTTGACAAAATCCAACATCCGTTTTTGATAAAAACACTTCAAAAGGTAGGAATTGAAGGAAACTTCCTCAACATGATAAAGAGCATATATGAAAAACCCACAGCCAGCATAGTACTCAATGGTGAGAGACTGAAAGCCTTCCCTCTAAGATCAGGAACAAGACAAGGATGCCCGCTGTCACCACTGTTATTCAACATTGTGCTGGAAGTGCTAGCCAGGGCAATCCGGCAAGACAAAGAAATAAAAGGCATCCAAATTGGAAAAGAAGAAGTAAAACTGTCATTGTTTGCAGATGATATGATCTTATATCTAGAAAACCCTGAGAAATCAACGATACACCTACTAGAGCTAATAAACAAATTTAGCAAAGTAGCGGGATACAAGATTAATGCACATAAGTCAGTAATGTTTCTATATGCTAGAAATGAACAAACTGAAGAGACACTCAAGAAAAAGATACCATTTTCAATAGCAACTAAAAAAATCAAGTACCTAGGAATAAACTTAACCAAAGATGTAAAAGACCTATACAAAGAAAACTACATAACTCTACTAAAAGAAATAGAAGGGGACCTTAAAAGATGGAAAAATATTCCATGTTCATGGATAGGAAGGCTAAATGTCATTAAGATGTCAATTCTACCCAAACTCATCTACAGATTCAATGCAATCCCAATCAAAATTCCAACAACCTACTTTGCAGACTTGGAAAAGCTAGTTATCAAATTTATTTGGAAAGGGAAGATGCCTCGAATTGCTAAAGACACTTTAAAAAAGAAAAACGAAGTGGGAGGACTTACACTCCCTGACTTTGAAGCTTATTATAAAGCCACAGTTGCCAAAACAGCATGGTACTGGCACAAAGATAGACATATAGATCAATGGAATCGAATTGAGAATTCAGAGATAGACCCTCAGATCTATGGCCGACTGATCTTTGATAAGGCCCCCAAAGTCACCGAACTGAGCCATAATGGTCTTTTCAACAAATGGGGCTGGGAGAGTTGGATATCCATATCCAAAAGAATGAAAGAGGACCCCTACCTCACCCCCTACACAAAAATTAACTCAAAATGGACCAAAGATCTCAATATAAAAGAAAGTACCATTAAACTCCTAGAAGATAATGTAGGAAAACATCTTCAAGACCTTGTATTAGGAGGCCACTTCCTAGACTTTACACCCAAAGCACAAGCAACAAAAGAGAAAATAGATAAATGGGAACTCCTCAAGCTTAGAAGTTTCTTCACCTCAAAGGAATTTCTCAAAAAGGTAAAGAGGCAGCCAACTCAAGGGGAAAAAATTTTTGGAAACCATGTATCTGACAAAAGACTGATATCTTGCATATACAAAGAAATCCTACAGCTCAATGACAATAGTACAGACAGCCCAATTATAAAATGGGCAAAAGATATGAAAAGACAGTTCTCTGAAGAGGAAATACAAATGGCCAAGAAACACATGAAAAAATGTTCAGCTTCACTAGGTATTAGAGAGATGCAAATTAAGACCACAATGAGATACCATCTAACACCGGTTAGAATGGCTGCCATTAAACAAACAGGAAACTACAAATGCTGGAGGGGATGTGGAGAAATTGGAACTCTTATTCATTGTTGGTGGGACTGTATAATGGTTCAGCCACTCTGGAAGTCAGTCTGGCAGTTCCTTAGAAAACTAGAGATAGAGCTACCATTCGATCCAGCGATTGCACTTCTCGGGATATACCCGGAAGATCGGAAAGCAGTGACACGAACAGATATCTGCACGCCAATGTTCATAGCAGCATTATTCACAATTGCCAAGAGATGGAAACAACCCAAATGTCCATCAACAGATGAGTGGATAAATAAAATGTGGTATATACACACGATGGAATACTACGCGGCAGTAAGAAGGAACGATCTGGTGAAACATATGACAACATGGATGAACCTTGAAGACATAATGCTGAGCGAAATAAGCCAGGCACAAAAAGAGAAATATTATATGCTACCACTAATGTGAACTTTGAAAAATGTAAAACAAATGGTTTATAATGTAGAATGTAGGGGAACTAGCAGTAGAGAGCAATTAAGGAAGGGGGAACAATAATCCAAGAAGAACAGATAAGCTATTTAACGTTCTGGGGATGCCCAGAAATGACTATGGTCTGTTAATTTCTGATGGATGTAGTAGGAACAAGTTCACTGAAATGTTGCTATAGTATGTAACTTTCTTGGGGTAAAGTAGGAACATGTTGGAAGTTAAGCAGTTATCTTAGGTTAGTTGTCTTTTTCTTACTCCCTTGCTATGGTCTCTTTGAAATGTTCTTTTATTGTATGTTTGTTTTCTTTTTAACTTTTTTTTTCATACAGTTGATTTGAAAAAAGAAGGGAAAGTTAAAAAAAAAAAAAAAAAGAAAAAAGACAAACAAGGAAAAAAAAAAAAAAAAAACGATGTAGTGCCCCCTTGAGGAGCCTGTGGAGAATGCAGGGGTATTCGCCTACCCCACCTCCATGGTTGCTAACATGACCACAGACATAGGGGACTGGTGGTTTGATGGGTTGAGCCCTCTACCATAAGTTTTACCCTTGGGAAGACGGTTGCTGCAAAGGAGAGGCTAGGCCTCCCTGTATTTGTGCCTAAGAGTCTCCTCCTGAATGCCTCTTTGTTGCTCAGATGTGGCCCTCTCTCTCTGGCTAAGCCAACTTGAAAGGTGAAATCACTGCCCTCCCCCCTACGTGGGATCAGACACCCAGGGAAGTGAATCTCCCTGGCAACGTGGAATATGACTCCCGGGGAGGAATGTAGACCCGGCATCGTGGGATGGAGAACATCTTCTTGACCAAAAGGGGGATGTGAAAGGAAATGAAATAAGCTTCAGTGGCAGAGAGATTCCAAAACGAGCCGAGAGATCACTCTGGTGGGCACTCTTACGCACACTTTAGACAACCTTTTTTAGGTTCTAAAGAATTGGGGTAGCTGGTGGTGGATACCTGAAACTATTGAACTACAACCCAGAACCCATGAATCTCGAAGACAGTTGTATAAAAATGTAGCTTATGAGGGGTGACAGTGGGATTGGGAATGCCATAAGGACCAAACTCCACTTTGTCTAGTTTATGGATCGATGTGTAGAAAAGTAGGGGAAGCAAACAAACAGACAAAGGTACCTAGTGTTCTTTTTTACTTCAATTGCTCTTTTTCACTCTAATTATTATTCTTGTTATTTTTGTGTGTGTGCTAATGAAGGTGTCAGGGATTGATTTAGGTGATGAATGTACAACTATGTAATGGTACTGTAAACAATCGAAAGTACAATTTGTTTTGTATGACTGCGTGGTATGTGAATATATCTCAATAAAATGATGATAAAAAAAAAAAAAAAAAAAAAAAAAAGAAAGTTTGGGTCACCCCACTGGGCAAAGAACCATGGCCAGCTGAAGTGCTTGCTGAGGGTAAAGGGAACATGGAATGGGTAGTGGAAGAAGGTAATGATAAATATGAACTATGGCCATGTGACCAGTTAGAGAAACAAGGACTATGATGGCATGAATATTTCCTTCTTGTATTGTTATGAGTATGTTTGTATTTGTCTGTAAAGCAAATATCTTTGTTTTCTTCTCTATCTTATCCCCTTATCATATGACATAAGCTGTATTGTTCATTTTGCAGTATTTGAATTAAAAGAAATCAATTTTAAGAGTTAATGTCACCCGAGGACTTGCACCCTATTCTGGAGAGATTTAGTGCATTTCCGGTTGTATGCAGGTCAGTGGAGTATTGTTAGGCAAAATATATGTCTGTTATTGTTCTCTACTTAGAGATAAAGCATGGTTTAAGGTGATGTGTAATTGCCAAGTTGACAAGGGGTGGACTGTGATGGTTAGGTTCATGTGTCGACTTGGCCAGATGATGGTGTCCAGGTGTCTGGTCAAGCAAGAACTGGCCTAACCATTACAGCAAGGACATTTATGGCTGGTTAATAAACCAGAAAGCTGGTTTATTAACTCATCAGTCAATTGGCTGCAGCTGTGACTGATTACATCAACAAAGGGCATGTCTTCCGTACTGAGAGAATTCAAACAGCTGGATTTAATCCAATCAGTTGAAGACTTTTAAGGAAGCAAGAGAGAGGACCTTCATTTCTTCTTGGGCTAGCCAGCGAAGTGTTTCCTGAGGAGTTCATTGAACATCTTCATTGGAGTTGCCTGTTTGATGCCTAAGGAGTTCATTGAACACCTTCATCAGAGTTGCCAGTTCACTGCCTGAGGACTTCATCGAACACCTTCCTTGGAGTTGCCAGTTTGTTGTCTGCCCTATGGAATTTGGACTCATGCATCCCCACAGTTGCATGAGACACTTTTATAAAATCTTATATTTAGATATCTCTTGTTGATTCTGTTTCCATGGAGAACCCTAACTAATACAAGTCCCTACTGTGTAAACTATTCTGCAGAGAAATTAGAGGATGCAAAGATGAAAAGGTGATATTCCTTGCCCTCAGGAAGTTTACATTTTGAAGGGGGCAGAAAACACACAGCTAGAATTCATAGAAGCATATGACACATGCCAAAAGAGGTGCAAGTAAGTTGCTGTGCAAAGAGAGTCATCCTTGAGAAATCCAGAGAGGTTTTCTGGAGAAGGGGCTATTTAGATCAGGTTCCTTTATGCTCATGCTTCTCTATGCATTCAAAATGCCCTTGTTTGCAAGAATTCAGCTCATGTGCAACTATTCTGTCATTGGCCATCTTCTAAAATGAGGTTCATGCCCACAATGTTGGTCCGTGGAAAATAATGAGACTGTGGGTGACAGCCAGAACAAATGGAATCCTCTAGGGCAGGGAGAAAAATAGAGAGCAAATGAAATAGCATAATCCCAGGAACTGCCAATGGGAAAGGGTGGGAGAGAAGAAAACTGGCAATGACTATGACATATTAGTTATTGTCAATTGCCCGGCCTTTCAGATTTCACCTGAGGACATTGTCACAATTAACATGCAGCCAGACTCTCACAGTGACTACACATTTTGGCTTAGTTGGCTGCATTAGTTGAGTCTTAAACAAAAGCAGTTTCAGTTGCAGATCTTGTGCCAGGTTTTCAGAGAAAGAGAATAAATTAGGCTGCTGTAACAAGCTGTTCCACTGTAGCAACAACAGTTCAGACTTCCAAGACTGCTTGTCAACCAGGCCATAAAATACATCTTCATTTGTTGCTGGGCAGTTGGGGAATGAGTCATTAAAGAGCTTGATAATATATCAAAGGCCACAATTTTCTACGTTTCATGAAGTTGCGCCTTACACCAGCCCTAATCCTGCCACAATAACCTTTTTAGTGGACCAAAAGTTAGGTAGAATTATTTTCTTTCATTTATGTTCTGTGCACATGTTTCTCTGCAAATCGCAAAAAGACAAAATTCTCTCCTTAGGCATGCAGTTCAATTCCACAAAAAATTAACTGCTTGTTGTATGACAACAATTATTGTTGATACAGTGTTAATAGGTGCACAATATATAAGACCACCCTCATTTCTGACACCATTTGCAAGTCAGAGGGTCCCCAATAACATGGTTAGGTTTGATAGTTCACTAGAAGGACTCACAGAACTCATTGAGAGCTGTTATACTCATGGTTATGGCTTATAACAGGTAAAGGATACAGTTTAAAATCAGCCAAAGAAAAAGGCACAGAGGGCAGAATCCAGGAAAGTTCCAAATGTGGGGCTTCCAGTTGTCTTCTCCCAGTGGACACATGGACAACATGACTCTCCTGGGCACTATGTGAGACAGTATATACAGAGTATTGCCAACCAGGGACGGTCACATGAGTCTTGGTGTCCAGAGTTTTTATTGGGGCTTCATGGTTGACTGCTCTATGGCTGACCTTTAATCTCTAACCTCTTTGGAAGTAGAGTGGATACTGTGTGGCCCAAAACCCCATCATAAATGACATTGTTAGACTGTCTGGTGATGAAGGCCCCCAAATAAACAAAGATGCTCTTATGATCAGGGCATCCAAAGGACCTAGAGATCACCACCCAAGACCCGAAAGCAAAGGGCAGACCTCTCTTTGGGTAAAGTTAAAGTCTTTACTACATAGTGGGGTTAAAAAGATGAATGAGTTGTGGTTTGAAAACTCAAGCAGCATCAACAATGTATTTAGGAGGTTAGGGGAAGGAGAGGTCATGCTTTTGAGAGAGTGATAAATTGTTGTATGTACTTCCCCTGTTTCACCAATTGTAGACAGGACAAGGGTCACACCTATACAATAGTCAAAAGGTGCCAGTGGGAGAATGGTGTGTCATGTCTTCCCACATAGGAGCACAGCATTTTGGTGTCACTACCTAAAAGTGTGATGGATTTGTGAGAAGTCATTCCAACTCTGTATTAGTTTTCTATTGCTGCTATAACAAATCACCCCAAATTAAATGGCTTAAACCAGTACAAATTTATTATCTTACAGTTCTCTTTAAGTTAGAAGTCTGACACTGGGAAAAATCAAGGTGTTGGCAGGGCTGTGTTCCTTTCTGGAGGCTCTAGGGAAGAATGTGTTTCTTTGTCTTTCCTAGCTTCTAGAGGCCACTCACATTCCTTGCTCATGCTCCTTTCCTCCATCTTCAAAGCCAGTAATAGTGAGTCAAGTCCTTCTCACATCAAGTCACTCTGATATTTTGTCTCCCTCTTCCACTTTTAAGGACCCTTGTTATTAATCCTGGATAATATTCCAGTCTTAAGTTAAGATAGATAGCGTTCTGGGTTGCTAATGCTGCCTTTTTGCAAATACCAGAAATGAATTGGCTTTTATAAAGGGAGTTTATTTGGTTACAGAGTTACAGTCCTAAGGCCATAAAGCGTCCAAGGTAAGGCATCAATAGGGTGCCTTCACTGGAGAAAGGCCATTGGCATCTGGACAACCTCTGTTAGCTGGGAAGGCACATGGCTGGCATCTGCTTGCTCCCAGGTTGCGTTTCAAAATGGCATTCTCCAAAATGTCAGCTTTCAACGGCCATCTTCAAAATGTCTCTGTAAGCTGCAGCTCCTCTCCAAAATGTCACTCAGTTGCTCTGAGGTCCCTCAGTTTGTGAGGTCTTTATATAGGACTCCAGTTAACTAATCAAGACCCACCCTGAATGGGCAGGGCCACATGTCCATGGAAACATTCAATCAAGAAGTCACACCCTAATCAAAGGTGTCACTCACAGTTGGGTGGGTCACATCTCCATGGAAAAACTCAATCAGAAGGTTCCAACTTAATCGACACTAATATGTCTGCCCCCACAAGATTGCATTAAAGAACTTGGCTTTTTCTGGGGGCATAATATATCCAAACTGGCACAATTAGCAACCTTAATTTCCCTTTGCTGTGTAAGCTAATGTACTCATAGGTTCTGGAGATTAGAATGTGGATGCCTTTTAGGGGAGGAGGCATTGTTCCACTTACCAAAAACTCTCATCCAGTCTCCACAGCCACTGATTGTGATAAATCAGAGAAGGCCTAGGGGTGTACACTCGGCACAGGAGAGAGGACTGGTACCTGGCCTTTGCCAAGCGTGACCTCATATCCTCCAGCCCCAAAGCAATTGAGGTTACTCATTCAAGGGATTGCAGCATATTATGGAAACAGCACTTACTTGGTAATGAAGAAATGTGAATTTTAGTTTCTCTTCTTTATACAACCCACAGAGTAACTATAGACAAGTCATTGGGCCTCTCTGGGTCTCCATTTCCTCTTCTATGAAACAAAGGTAGTAAGTGGCATGTTCTCAGATCTTAGTTTTTAGTGCTCCATGGCTATCTGCTAGGGAGTGTGCTGAAAAGGAGAAAAGTTGGCCTGCAGAAAACTGATCCCATCATTTCAGCAATAAAATGCTGGAATAATGTCCAAAACATTGTCTGACATATAGCTCAGTGTCATTACCTCCTTTAAATCCATGCTGGGTCCAGCCCCATCACCTCCTGCCTCTGGTGATTGTAATGCATGGTATCCAGCCCACAGCCTTTTTTCCTAATTGGGATGTATGCCAAAAGAGTAATGCCAGTGGATTAGGTGAACTAGAAATCAAATTTGTTGTTCTACAGTTGAAACATGGCTTTATGAAAGTCAGCTTGGAGATGTATTGTGTCACATGTAAAAAAAGTGAGCATTCTAGAATGACTTGAGAAGGTCAATTCAGGTTCTCAAAGTTTGCATGAAAGGTAAGGAACCTGAGCCTAAAAAGAAAGAATTCATCTGTGGGCCATGAGACAACCCCCTCGCTCACTACCTTTTGTCCCTCTAATCAAAAAATTATACATATGCAAGTAACTGTATCACCTCTTCTTCTCTCTTTTTTTCCTTTAATCACAACTGAGAGGAAAGTTTCCAGCTAGGCATTAAATTGGGTCAACAGCTAGCACAGCATGAGTATAGACAGCAATGACAGCAAGTGGTATAGGCACAGGAAATAAATGCCACCATGCTGCCGGCAATAAGCTGTTGAATAGTGCAAAGGCCCTATTAAGATTTAAAGTAATGAAAGAAAGAGGAAATATGGTTATCAGCAGCTAATAAACATTCCTGCTTTATGAAGGCATCAGTTTCACTTGGTGGCTTCTAATGCCTTAAGTATAATCTCTCGTGATAACCTTTATCCCCCAGAACCAGCCTAAAGAACACCTATGAAATGTCACCTTTGTAGTGGGTCAAATAATAGCTTTGAGTGGCTGCAGCCAGACCTGAAAGCATGAAGTATGGGTAGCACATGGAGTCATATCTATTTGGAAAGCTATCATCAATTCAGCTTGAGAGGAAGGTATAGAAAAGGCATTCTTGACTCTGCTCTGACGTGTGCAAAAAAAGTGAAATTTACTCAGAAGTGTGCATGGAAATGTGCCTAGCTGCATCAGGGCAGACATTGCCTGCTTGAGTTTGTAGAACCATTTGGAGCCATTTATAGCTGCTAATGTTTCCTCACCATGAAACGGTGCTACTATCGGACTAGGGCAGTCCACACTGTCCATGGCAATGCCCAGATTGTTCCTGAAGATCTGTCCATGGCACATCCAGTTAGGCACAGATCCCAGAAAAGCCTATGTGGGCTTTAGGGTTAAGCTTTCAGTGATCAATGTTTTTGTTTTGTCTGTTTTCAGTTACTACACATTGTGTCATTTCCCCCTGGCTAACCTGCAGTGACAAGGACAATTAGGAGAAGTTCTAGTACTAATTCACACTGGGTCCACAAACAAGATTCTCCCCTGATAAAGAGGTAGGATCGTGGGCTATTTCAGTCTATGAGGTCAGTCCTGATTCATCCCACTGGTGTGGTTAGAACTCAGGTTGAAGCCCGTGGACTCTCAAACTTATGCCATATCAATGTTTGCATCTAAGGCTTGATGGTTCTGTTTCTTTCCATCAGTGGCCATGTGATTAGGGTAGCTCAACCCATACCACTGGCACCACTCCAGATCACCCCTTGCCTTTAAGAATGAATCCAAAGACCACAGGAGTTCTTTCTCTCCTTCAGACCAAAGACATATGTGGTAGATAGAATTAACAGCCTCCCAAACATGTCCGTGTCCTAATACCTGGAACCTGTTAATATGTCACCTTATATGGCAAAAGAGACTTTGCATATGTCATTAAGTTATGATTTTAAGATAGGGAGATTATCCCTGTTTATCTGGGTGGATCCAATCTATAAGAGGCTGGTAGGAGGGTCAGAGTCAGAGAAAGAGATGTGATGATGAAAGCAGAGGTTGGAGTGATGTGAGCCCAGGAGCCAAGGAATGTGGGCAGCTTCTAAAAGTTGGAAAAGGCAACGAAAGATTCTCCCCTGAAAGCTTGTATTAGTATCCTAGGGCTGCCTTTACAAAGTACTGCAAACTTGGTGGCTGAAAGCAACAGAAATTTATTCTCTCACAGTTCTGGAAGCCAAAAATCTGAAACCAAGGTATCAGCAGGGCCATGTTCTCTCTGAAGGCTCTAAGGGAGGATCCTTGTTTGCTTTGTCCTACCTTCTGGGTTTGCTGGCAATCCTTGGCATTGCTTGTCTTGTAGACCCATCATTCCAATCTCTGCCTCGGTTGTCACAAGGTATTTTCTCTGTGTGTGTGTGTGTGTCCAAATTTCCCTCTTCTCATAAGGTCATCAGTCATACTGGATTTAAAGTACTCTAATCTAGGACAACCACAAATTAACCTGATTACATCTGCTAAAACCCTATTTCCAAATAAGTTATGCACAGGTTCTAGGTGGGAATGGATTTGGGGAGGACACCCTTCAACCCGTTGTAAGCCTCCAGAAAGAATGCGAACTTGCTGACCCAATTTAGACTTCTGACCTCCAGAGCTGTAAGAGAATAAATCTGTGTTGCTTTAAATCTCTAAATTTTTGGTCATTTGTTATAGCAGCAATAGGAAACTTGCACAGCTAACTGTTCCCTGCCTCAAGATCAACCACTTCATGGATTGACTAACAAAAGCATTCCCATTTCAAGGTAAAATTCACCCTCATCCACCAGAATGAAAGTCTGCCACCCTGGTTCCAACCAATGCCACAAAATAGCTCAAGGCTTTATTTCCCAAGAATTGGGTATCAGTCTTAACCACAGTCACTCAGTTACATAAATGCTGAATTTTGTTGTTAAATTGCTGCATTGAGAGTACCCAGAGCAATGATTCTGCATTGGGGAAACGTGCAAGAATTACCTGGGGAACTTTGATAAAAGTTCCATCCTCAAAAATCCTTGTTTTCTCTTCTATAGGGCAGGGGGTAGTGTGCAGTCGAGAGTCATTTCCAAAATACCCCATCTTCTCCTGCTTTGCGTTATGAAAAGTTAGCCACCATTCTTATTGTTACTGCCATGTGTGTAATGTGTCTTTTTTCCAGATCTTTTAAATATTTCTCTTTATCTTTGGTTTTCTTCAGTTTGATCATATTGTACATGGGTGTGGTTTCCTTCTTGCACACATGCACACACATAGGCATGCCCTCCTCCTTCCATCCCTCCATCTCCCTTTTCCTTCCCTCCCTCCCTCCTTTCCTTCCTTCTTTCCTTTCTCTGAATTTCTTGGATCTGTGGGCTATTATTTTCATCAAACTTGGGGAAATCTTGATCATTATTCTTTTTAAAAAGCTCCCCCCTCCCAAATTTTCTCTTCTTCTGGGACTCTAATTACCCTGTGTTAAGTTAGTCTACTTGCTATTGCCCTACTGGTCACTGAAGCTGTGTTCATTTATCTTTTTCAATCTTTTTTTCTCTCTTTGTTTTAGTTTGTATAATAACTATTCACCTATCTTCAAGTTCACTAATCCTTACTTCCAGTGTCCAATTTGCTGTTAAGCTTTTTCCAATGAGGTTTTATTTTACATATTGTATTTTTCAATTCTAAGATATCCATGTGAGTCTTTTTTATAGTTTCCATATGACTTCTGAAATTTATCTCTTTATCCATTATACCCAATTTTTTTCTGTAAATTCTTTAATATATAGGTAATCATTTTCCTATCATTGACTACTAAGAACCAACATCTGGATCATTTGTTGATCTACTTCTGTTGATAGTTTTTTTTCTCTTGATATTTGTTTCAGTTTGCTAATGCTGCTGTTATGCAAAATATCAGAAATGGATTGGCTTTTATAAAGGGGGTTTATTTGGTTACACAGTTACAGTCTTAAGGCCATAAAGTACCTAAGGTAAGGCATCAACAATAGGGTACCTTCACTGGAGAAAGGCCATTGGCATCCAGAAAACCTCTGTAAGCACAGAAGGCAAGTGGCTGGCATCTGCTGATCCTGGATTGTGTTCCAGCTTCTCTCTCAGCTCCTGTGCATTCTTTAGTATGTTTTTCTTGGGGCATTTTTTCCTCTCTTAGCTTCTCTGGAGCAGAAGTTTGCTTTCAATGGCCATCTTCAAAATGTCTCTCTAAGTTGCAGCTCTGAGGTTCTTCTGTTTGTGAGCCCCTTTGTAAGAATCCAGTGAACTAGTCAAGGCCCACGCTGAGTGGGCGGGGCCACACCTCCATGGAAACATTCAATCAGAGGTCACACCCTAACCAAAGGTGTCACTCACAGTTGGGTGGGTCACATCTCCATGGAAACATTCAATCAGAAGGTTCTAACCTAATCCACACTAAGACCTCTTCCCCTACAAGATTGCACTAAAGAATATGGCTTTTTCTGGGGGACATAATATATACAAACTGGCACAATATTCTACTGATTTTTGGTATGTTTAAAAGATTTTTATAGTATATTGGACATTGTGAGTGATGTGCTCTTTATCTTCTCTGTAGAGTTCTAGAATGTAGTCACATTAATGACAAGTTGCCTAAATCTAACAGAGTCTTGATTATTAGGCTTTGTTACAGCAGATCTATTCTACTTTTGTCCTTAGTCATAGAGTATAGTCCATAGTCCTTGGACATGGATTTTTCTTTAAGTCATGGCTGTTTAGTGTTTTCAATGAAAAGCTTAGGGTGCTTACCAAGCTCTTTCACCATGGTGAGACTTGAATTTCAAACTCTATTTCTGCAGCTGCTGAAATCTCTGTTCAGCATTTTAGCCTCCAGCGAGGTTCCTTAACATCGCATTCATCACATGCACAGATCAGGAGTCAGCTAAGGATTTGAGGCAAATTTGTACACCAATTTTGGGAATCCACCCTCAATGTCTCACTCCTTTCAAGGGTTTACCCCCTCAAGTTCCAGCTACTCTGACAGTCCTGAATGTCATCCCTTCAGCTCTGTGACCATGGGTTTCACAGTAGCAGAAACTGAAATCCAAGATAAGGATTCAAAGGCTACACCAAAGGTCTATATCTGCAGATTGGATATAGCCTCAATTATTCCATTTCTGTGGACAGGATTCCTATAAAATCCATAGCATCTGTTGGCATAAAACATTCTTAGGTGGCCATGATGAGATACATGCATCCCATTTACCTGTCTGTTCTGCTCACACTGCCAGTGTCTTTCCGTCTCTCATCTATCTCCCCCCTCACACTAATGTCCTAAAGTGAGTTATCTGAGTTGCTAAGTTGATTACTTATCTACAAGCAAGGGTGATATCGAAAGAACTTAACCACCAGAATAGTATGTTGCAGTCTCCACATACTGTGAGCATCTCGGGGAGAAAGGCTGGCTGGCAGTAGGTGGCCAGATGGGCACTGGGCAATTTTTTATCAGGGGTTCGGTATCATCACAGGGGAGTTCCTCTCCACAAGGTCTGACCCCCTGTCCTAGGACACTCAGAAATGGGGCTAGAGCAGTGGGGTAGGGGGAGGAGGAAAGGGGACCCTTGAGAGCCTTGGCAGCTGCTATTGGTTAGATGGTATGGGCCTACTTCAATATTTTAACCACCAGTGAGGGCGTGCCAACGCTGCTGCGTATCATTCCTGCCCAAATGTAATTGAGCTGGTTGGTTGGAACCCTTATTTTTATATAGAAAAACCCATGTCATCTTACCCTTCTTTCATACAACTTGACAACTTATGAATGTTATAAAAAATCTAATCTTAGTCCTGTACATAGAACCCATATTCCCTCATCCGTAACTATCCAGGCAGCCAAATGTGTTTAAAGAATGGAAAGAGAGAAAGAGAGAGTCTCGTGCATATAATCTCAATGGGGGCAATATGACCCCAAGGGAACAAAAAAATGGTTCTTGGGGGTGAAAGATATCTTACTTTTTTTATGTATAAAGCTCAGTTATCCATAAGGTACATAACCTGATATATGACATATCTGTGGTATTAAATTTTCATGGATTTTAGGAAAAATAAGTCTAAAAAGACTCCTTAGAGAGGTGACAATGAAAAAAGTTTAGGAAACATTATAGTAAAATTATAATATCCAATTTTCTCTTTTGTATTGACTATCTCCCCGCACTGGAATACAAGCTCCATGAAGGCAGGGATATTTGTTTGTTTTATTTACTAATATAGCCTAAGTGCCTAGAATAGTGCCTGGCCCATAAGAGATGAATGAGCAAATACCTTCTCTGAATTCTGGGAAGTGTTGTTCTGCCTACCCAAGTTGACACATTACAGAGTCAACCCAGTCTCTAAAGAGAAATTATGTCCAGACTTGGGGGAGACAGCAGACATTAGCAATACTTGGATGAATGGTTGATGGCCCAGGAACACAATTATAAAGGGCCAAAGGATCTTTGTTGATGAAAAAGGAGGTCCCTGGACAGTGGTGCAAGTAAAGGAAGAGTGGTTTGGTGATGCAGGTATTGGTTCAGAGTTAAAGACACGAGAATGAGACAGAAGGGGTAAAGATGGGAATTGTGATAGGCTATATTAAGTAGAAAGCATGGAAGTATACAATAGAAAAGGGAACAAAAGACCAAGAGAACAGAATAGCCAGAGTATATTATTGCAGAAAGTAATGGATATGTAGCAAGCTAAAAGGGGAGAGTTAGACAAGATTCCAGGGCAAGAGAAAACCACAGGGAACTAGCTATATTTATTTCATAGATTCAGTGATATTGGGTTTCTACTACTAGAGGGTACGGTGTTTGGTGCCCATTAGAATTATTAACATATGACTCCTGCCCTAAATTTTTGAGGAAGGGATTGTGAAGTCAACGCAGTCCCCTGTTCTAACACTTTTGTCATGTCTTCTTACCCTGCCAGAACATCTTGTTAAGACAGAAGATACAAAGGGAGACAGTTTCCCTGGTGTTGCTCACTCTTGAGTACCTGAGCCTTGGTTCTAAGACTTAGGCCTGGGTAGTTATAAATGCTGATATCTAGGGGAGTCCCTGAAATTGTCATATGAGGGAGATGGCCAAGGGCTCTGCTGAACAACTGAAGCCACATTCTGAGATGAGGATGATATCCTATTGATATATAATAAACTTGAAGGGATTGTTCAGTGTTTCCTGATAACAGTCCTCAAATCCCCTCCACCAAGGAACTGACGTTAACCCTTAATCGATGGTTCAGGAAATAGGTTTAGGTTGTTGTGGCTCTTCTTTGCATCTCCTTTACTGTCTTGTAATTTCTTTCCACCTGCTTAATCTGCAAAGTGTTGTCTGAAGCCAGAGACAATGCAGATTTCTGTCTTTAACCTTCATGCTCTCCCTTTCTATTTTCTTTGGCTCTCATGTTCTCTGTACAGGGTCAGTGGTTTCATTTTTTTGTTGTGGTGTGGAAAACTGGTTGGCAGGAAGAATCCTTTATTGCTTAGAACCCAATCTGTCAGTGAATTGCCCATTTCACAGATGTGAATGCCATGCCACTTCCTGGGCAACACAGCTAAGTATTCCCCATCCCTATCCTTAGCAAAAGTTCCTTAGGACATTATTGTTTAATCACTCAACACCCACTATCATAGAAGTTATGCATTTATTTCTGTCTTGGGAGATACTTATTTCCCCTTTACAAATGCTGAACTGGAGATTACTTGCCCGAGACCCCTCTGCAGCTAAATGTCAAAGGTAAGACTCAACCCAGGTCTTCTGATTCTACATCCAGCACTTTTTATATAGCCAAATCCCTCTTCTGACAGAAAATATAAGCCAGCAGTTCTCACATACTTTTAAAATTTAAGTAGAGTATTTTATCTCATGTGGACAGATGGTTATAACATTATATACTAAGAAAAACTATTTACACAGATGTTCAGTTGATGACAAGAAGTGTAAACATAACCCTAATTAATGGATTTGCTGAAAGTTATTGGTTGCTCCTTGTCAGAACTGTTGTTTTTCCTGTCACTTCTCAGATTGGATTAAAAAACTTAAGCATGAAGAAAACTGGCATTTAAAATGTGTTTACATTCTTCATCATCAAGCTACATCATTTTGCTGTGGGAAATCACAAATAAGAAAAAATGGATGGCGAAATCCTAGGAAGATCAAGCTCTCATAAAACAAAATGAGTAAAGAAGAGAAATGATTCTGTGCAAAGAATTCTGCAGCAGCCTAAAGTCTAAGACTGGAACAGTCTCAGAGCTAAAGTATTCTACTTAATACACTGCAGAAAACCTACCCATTCACTTTTTAGGTTCATTCTCAAAAAGTCAGTATCATTCCCCTGTCACCTCCCTGGTCCACCCTCTTAATGAGGCTTTACTGGCTTCTCAGGCATTTCTTATTTTGCCCTCCCAACAACCAAGCTACTGTTAACCCAGAATAACCTAGTTAACTTCAGACCTAGCAGGTGACAATAATTCCTTCAGACCTTCTGTAGGACCTCTGTCTCCCCCATTTCTATTCTTACCTTGATCTACAGTTTAGGGTACTTTAGAAGCCCCTTTAATCTGATCCTTGATGAATAAACCCTCTTTTGAGTCTCAGACTTTAAATAGTTCTTAGACTTACAGGATCCTGCTCCTCTAGTTGACAGATCTGGGAGTTGATCTGAAGAATCGTCATTGTTGCTGATAAATCTGTGTTGCTTCTGTTGCTGCATAAGCAAGGGGGGAAACTGGGCATGTAGTGGAGAAAAATATGCTTAATTAGAAATTGGACGGAACCCTGATCAAGATGGCAGAGCAAGATGCTTAAGGGCTCTGTCCCCCACAGAATTTTTGAACGACCAGCAAGAACTGTGTGGTAGCTTGGAGCTGTGCACCTCAGAAGACCAGGTTCTTAATCTTAATCCATTCCTGTGGGTATGAACCCGTTGTAAATAGGACCTTTTGATGAGGTTACTTCAGTTAAGGTGTGGCCCAACTAAATCAGGATGGGTCTTAATCCTATTACTGGAGGCCTTATAAAGCAGGCTCAGAGGTAAAAGAGACAGCAAGCAGCCAGAAGCTGGAAGTCAGCGGAACCTGGAAGGGAAAGGAGAAGACAGAAGAGACCTCCATGTGCATTGCCATGTGACAGAAAAGCCAAGGACCAAAGATTGCCAGTGGCCAGTCCCAGAATACCACAGTCTTCTGAGAGAAAACATTGACTTGAGGATGCCTTGATTATTTTACAATTAAATTTGGTTTTATTGAGATATATTCACATGTCATACAGTCATTCATGGTGTACAGTCAGCTGTTCATAGTACCATCATATTGAAGTGCATTCATCACCCCAATCTATTTTTGAACATTTTCCTTCGCCAGAAAGAATCAGAATATGAATAAAGAATAAAAGTAAAAAAGAACACCCAAATCATCCCCCTTATCCCACCCTATTTTTCATTTAGTTTTTGTCCCATTTTTTTCCTACTCATCCATCCATACACCGGATAAAGGGAGTGTGAGCCACAAGGCTTTCAAAATCACACTGTCACCCCTTGTAAGCTACACTGTTATACAATCATCTTCAAGAGTCAAGGCTACTGGGTTGGAGTTTGATAGTTTCAGATATTTACTTCCAGATATTCCAATACATTAAAACCTAAAAAGGGTTATCTATATAGTACGTAAGAGTACCCACCAGCGTGACCTCTTGACTCTGTTTGGAATCTCTCAGCCACTGAAACTTTACTTCATTTCATTTCACATCCCCCTTTTGGTCACAAAGATGTTCTCAATCCCACTATTTCAGGTTCAGATTCAATGATGCCTTGATTTTGGACTTTTCCTAGCCTCAAAACTATGAGTCAATACAGTCCCATTGTTTAAGCCAAGCCATTGCATATCATTTGTTTTATGAGCCAGGAAACTAAAACAAATTGGCAGAAACATCATTCTCAAAGCTGTGGAAAACCATTAAAGGACTCCAGTAACATGGCAAGCATTTGATCAAGAAAAGCAGTAGGATTCTCCTGGAACCCTGGTTGGCCCTTCCTTACCTCTCACCAGCTCAGCACAAAGTTGCCCATGTTCCCAGTGCTCTCTGGAGGGAGCAGAGTAACCCTTGTGTACACTCTGGGAGCATGTATGCCTGGCCCAGTCTGTCTGGTGGTGGCCTGAGGGACTTGCTGTCCCAGAACTTGCCCTGCTTGTAGAAGGCAGATCACCAAGCTCTCCTACAGAAAGCTGTGGGAGAGCAGTCAAGTTGTGTTGCTTGGAGCAAGGGATTGCTGGCTGTAGCACATACAAGCACAGTGCCTGGGACCTTAAGGAAACTGTTTCCTAGGGAAGAGGGACATTTGGAACTGTGTAAATGGGGGACTTTCTAGGGCCACACATGCATGCCTAAAATAATATGAATGTGCAGAAAGGATCAAGTGGGCCTCTATGCTTTGGCCTGGAGCTATTCTTCAAACTCATATTATGGATAAGCTCTGAAGGGGAGCACTTGCACAGATCAATCTGCAAAGACTGAGAAAGGTGATTTCTTTTTTTCCTTCTTCTTTTTTCTTTTCTTTTTCTGTATTTCTTTTTTTGTTATTTCCTGACATTCAAAGAAAGTACCGTCATAACAGTAGCTAGACAAAGGCCTAACAAATAGACACTGCAGAGTCTAAATTCCAGTGATAATACATTAAAATTTCAACATGTCCAAGTTTCAACAAAAGATTACAAAACATACAAACAAACGGAAAGTGATGGCCCAGGCAAAGGACCAGATTAAAGCATTGTAAATCATCAGTGAGGAGGACTAGACCTTTGGGACATACCAGAAAAAGACTTTTAATGGCTCTAAATATGCTCAAATTTCTGAAGGAAAGTGTGGACAAAGAACTAAAGGAAATAAGTAAAATGACAGAAGAACACAAAGAGAAGATCATAGAGAGATGGAAATTATGAAAAGGAATCAAACAGAACTGAAGACCTCAGTAACAGAAATTAAAAAATTCTCTAGAGGAATTCAACGGCTGATTGGAGCTGGCAGAAGAAAGAATCAGAGAACTTGAAGATAAGACTATTGAAATCATTCAGTCTGAGGGGCTGAAAAAAAGAATGGAGAAAAGTGAGCCTGAGGAACCAGTGGGATACTATCAAGCATACTAATATATGCCCTGTGGGAGTTCCAGAAGGAGAAGAAAGATGGAAAGGGGCAGAGAGAATATTCAAAGAGATAATAGCTGAAAACTTCCCAAATTTAATAAAAGACATGAAGACAGAAGAGACCTCCATGAGCATTGCCATGTGACAGAAAAGCCAAGGACCAAAGATTGCCAGTGGCCAGTCCCAGATGCTCAACAAACTCCAAACAGGATAAACACAAATAGACCTACAACCAAACTGTCAAATGCCAAAGATAAAGAGAATTGTGAAAGCCACAAGAGAGAAGCAATGAGTTACATACAAGATTAAATGCTGATTTCCCATTGGAAACCATGGAAGCAAGAAGGCAGTGGGGTGACACATTTAAAGTGCTGAAATCAAAAAATTGCCAACCAAGAATTCTTTATCTCGCAATACTGTCTTTCAAAAAATTAGGGAAATATTAGACATCCCCAGATAAACAAAAGCTAAGGGAGTTTGTCACCACCAGAACAGCCCCACAAGGGGTGGAAAGGAAAATACAATAGAATAAAGCCACAGAAAGAAATAAAGATTTCTGGTGAGGGTAACAACATGGGTAAATATAAATGCCAGTACTATTGTATTATATTGTAGCTTGTAACTCCACTTTTGACTTCCTACAGGATCTAAAAGTCAAATGCACAAAACGTAATGATAAATCAGTAGTTTGGGGCTCATAATATACAAATATATAATTTGTGACAAGAACTACATAAAGGTGGGGAGATGGAGGGGTATAGGAACATAGTTTGTGTGTACTATTAAGTTGGTATCAAAGCAAATTATAGAGTTAGGATGTTAAACTTAAGTCCCATGGTAACTACAAAGAAAATATCAGAGAATATGCAAGCTCATAGGGACAGAAATTAGAATACAGGTTGCGAGAAGTGAGAGGCAGGGGGAATAGGGAGTTAATGCCTAATGGATGTGAGTTTTCTGGTTGGGGAGATAGGAAACTTTTTAGGAATGGAAGGTAGTGAGGATACTGCAATATTGGAGTGTGATAAATCCCATTGAATGGTATGCTCAGGAGTGTCAGAGACAGGAAAGTTTATGTTGTATATATGTTCCTATAATTTAAAAAAAAAAAGGAGCAACTATAGAGACAGTGACAATTAAACGCAATACATGATCCTGGATGCGATCTAGCAAAGAAGGAGAAAAGGCTCAAAAGAACATTATTGGAACATATAAAAAAATCAGAATATAAACTATAAACTTGGTAGCAATGTTAAATTTCTTAAACTTGATAACTGCACTTAAGATGATTACGTAAGTGAATATTCTTGTTCTTAGGCAATAGACATGGCAGTAGTAAGGGTTCAAGGAGCATGATGTGTACAACCTACACTCAAGCATTCAGAAAATGGATTGATAGATTGATTGATCAATCAATCAATAGAATGATACAGAAAATATGGCAAAATTTTAAAATCGGTGAATGGGTATCTGGGGGGTAGATTCTCTGGATGGGGTTTTTATTATTTTTGTAACTGTTCTGTAAGTTTGAAAGTATTTTGAAATAAAAAGTTAAAAAAATAAAAAGAAATTAGTCTTCATTAGAGGCTCTTATAGGAAACGTTCAATTTGCACCTCTTAGCAGACCCTCATACTTGTTAATTAAAGGCAACTCTTCCCGCTAGTGAAACCTCCATGGCAGGGTTGAATTGTTTGCAATTGCCAAACATGTGCAAAAGAGAAAAAGGTTTGAATCTGGGTTCTTTCTAAAGTATGAGGTTCTTTCATTGTGCAAGATCTGGGGGCCCAGAATCTAAAGAGAGAAGGAAATGGAAGAGGTTAGGGTGAATTTTCCTCCTATTTCTGATCTCACCAGACAACTACTGTGCCTCTCAACTCTACCCCTTCTTCTCTCCTGTTTGTGCTCCAGTTCATACGCTCCCCGTCCCTTGGCTCAGCTGTGGCCAGATCCTTCTAATTGGTCTCCCAGGCTCCAATTTTTCATTCCCTTCATTATTAAATTCAAGTTCTTAGCATAGCATTCAAGTTCCTCCATGACCTTCCTGTGTCACCCTCTGCCTGCATCTCCTCCATGAGCTGAGCAGACAAGCCATGGTGGTCATAGCCTGTCCCTTGCATGCCCCACGCTCCCGTGCATCCTTGCAGCCCAGGCTGCCCTTGCTCTCTCCCCCCACCTAAAGAAATTGTATCCATTTTTCAAGGCTCAGTTCAAATGCACCCTCCTTTACTCCCTGGTAAGAGCTAATTGTTCTTTATCTAATGTTTCTAAAATACTGCTCTCACCCCAGCATTGCAGCAGGCATTTTGTTCTGCTGTGAATGACAGTAGACTGTAAGCCTTTTCTCCCCATTGAATTTAAAGTTTTCAAGGGCTTGGTCTATGTCTTAATCACCTTTATAACCTCACAGTACCTAATAGAGGTCTTTGTACAAAACCAGTGTTGAAAAGTGCTTGTTGAATTGAGAGCAGCAAGCCAACCCGTCTGATGAGCTCGAAAGACACACCTAGAAAGGTGGAGCAGATTAGCTTTTCTAAAGATAGGATGAGTGAGGCTGGCTAAAACCTTGCCCTAAGAAAGGGTTTCTTTTAGCATACCCATCACTTTACCATAGCAGGTTAAAAAGGAAACGTCAGGGATGAGCCCATCAGTGGCACTTACTAAGCGCACGTGTGTACAGGGCAAAGTACCGAGTGCAATAAAGTTACTGAAAGAAAGAGCAGATATTTCCTCTACCTTTAGGAGCTTGTCAGCTTTTACAACTAAGCCCCCATAGCACACTCCATTGTTAGCCCTGAAATCATTGTACATAAATGTACAGTTACATATCGATGTGTTTAAAAATCTGGTGTAGCGTAGCACACTCCAGACGAACCCAAGCCTAAGAGAGTTGATGCACCCAAGGCGACTGGGCAGTGTGATTCCGACCATCCCAGGCAAAAGACGCCATAGGTGGAGAATCCTCACCCCAGAGAGGCAGAGCCTGCTTTCCCCTGTTTATTGGTCTACCCCGACAGCACGGGATGAAGTTAGGCTGTACCGGGTGTCAGGCACTGTAGTAAATTCATATTCGAGTCACAGGCATAGAATAACAGCTCTGAATGGCCACCTCCAGCTGTCATTCCTCTGCTCGTCCATTCTCTCTTCTGACGCAAGGGCTGGGGCATGCATCTAGGATGTCACAGCACTTCACTTTCCCTGACCACACACATAGCAGAGAGGTGACAGCCACACCTCCCTCTGCCAAGGCAAGGGCTGAAGTTGAGACCCTGGGCTGACAGAATTGAAGGCTGAGCCAAGGTGACTGGAACAGTGGAATAGAAAATAGCCGAGAAACTCCATATACTTAGAATTATTCATATCTGCAGACTTGGGGCAGGGAGATGAGTTGATCCTAGTAATAAAACAATTCTTTTCCTTTCTCTGTTCTGTTTACTGACACTTTCCCATCAAACTGTTTTCACAGTGCCCTCTACAGGCTGTTTCCAAAACTGTAGTGCTCTGTGGTCCTTACTTGACTCCAGGAATTCCTGTTTAGGAATTCTTTCCACAGGATGGGCTGAACCCAAAGCTTTCTTGACTTAAAAATGATGTTACTGATTTGCAGCACCCTAAGAGAATAGAAAGCAAAACATTCCATTCCCCAGAAAAAAAGGAGACTTTTCACTGTCTTGAAAGGTTTCTTTGTAAAGATCCACTAGGATTTGAAAGTCTTACCACCTGAAATGGGGAGAAACCCAGAGCTGTCCTGGCAGAGAAGACACAGAAACCTTTACATGGATTGACTGATTAAGAACACAGTAGCATTTTCTGAACACATCACTTTGCTGACAGCTCTTAGTCTCATATGAGTTGCTCTCTCTTATGCTCGGAGCATACTGATTTTTCCCTGGCTGATATTTTTATTGTAGTTATTACACATCTGTCAGAATTTCATCCCTTTTTTAAAAAAACCACTCTCGACTTCATTTCTTTTACCCCTCTTGGCAAAATGCTAAAAAACTCTAAACAAAAACCTTATATAGATACATCAAAGAGATGTTTTCCCACTAAGTATTCCCATCAGACCCTCCATCCATTTATTCTGGTTCATTCTAAGCTACTATCACATAACAAGTTCAAGAAAATTGTGTTTTCATCCCCAATTATTATTCATGACCCCCTACATGTTGAAGATTACTGAGGCAGCACAGAAAAATAGTAAAGCAACCGCTGATGCCTATTTGCAGAGTGAGGTGAAACTGGTACACAGCCTTCTTCAAATTGCGATTGGGTTTGGGGTTTAGAAAGTTTCTGATAGTCTGGAGTTTCTCTCTCTTTCTCTCCCTCTTAAATAGAAACAGAATCACAAGTATTCTTAGATTCAATAGACCTGATTTATCCTGCTAGAGAACATGCTACTCAAACTTTTCGGGGAAAAATGAATTCCTATAGGATCCCAACATTGCATAAACAAAATAAGCAAATGATGATCAAGTGGCCTGGAGTATCCATTCATTACAACAGGTGGGTTGTATGTTGTGTACTCGAGGGTATGATCATTTTATTATTTGAGCAGGTGGACTTTACGAATATGGATTCAGACATGGGCTAAGACAAGGGTCAGCAATTTTTTTCTGTGAGGGGCCAGATAGTAAATATTTTCAACTTTGCCTGCCACACAGCCTCTGTTGCAGCTACTCAACTCTGCTGTTGTAGCACCAGAGCAGACATAGACCCATTGTGAACAAATGGGCATGACTGTGCTTCAATAAAACTATTTGCAAAACAGGTGGCAGGCCAGATTTGACCCACGGACCCTCGTTTGCCAACCCTGGGGCTAAGCTCTTGCAGAACCACTACTGTACAGGCTGTACAGCACCTGCATGAGGGTGCCCAGACAGCCCAGGTTCTGCTTCTCCCCACCCCTCACCACAAGGGGCACGTTTTTGTAATTCACACAAAGGGACCATCTGCTCACAGGCTGTGTCCAACCAGAGGGCATACCTTTCCTAATTTTCAAAAATGTGCCATGTGGGCTAGCACTAGCACTGAACACATTGTTTCATTTGGTGGACTTTATTTTCAAAAATAGGGCCTCATTATATGTTTTCATACTCACTTTACTCTTCCTAGGTAGAATTACTTTCCAAACAGAAAATGAGTAGGTGCTGTGGTCAGGATCAGTTGACTACAAGGAATAGAAACCCGTTCACTCCCATAAGCCAAGGAAGGGCTAATAAAAAGAATACAGAGGACAGAAAATAAAACCAAGCAGGTCTCAAGGTGCTGGAGGTGGGATGTCAGAAACCAAGGCTGTTCTCTCTCATAGCACCACACATGGACCCCCCATCCTTGCTTCTATTTCTTTATTTTCTCACCCACTTCTTCATACACATGGTCTTCCCCAGTCCTAGTTCATTGTGTCTTTTCATTTTAGACACTTACACTCTCACCTCTAGCCATCCAACTGATCTACTGCTTGTTGTTCTGATCCCAGAGTGAAGGAAGAGGGACCTGATTTTCCTGGTTTGGAATAAGGGTCCACCTTTGATCCTTTTGACCAAGGGTTCCACTCACTTATACCTCTTCTCAGCATCCTGCTTGCCCCAAAGATAGCTCCTGAAACCCTCTCCAGGGAACTGGTTTGAAAATTACTGATCTTTTCACACTGTAAGTGAGGCAACTAAAGGACAAAGAAATAAAATAATTTGGTGTAATAACATTTTCTACCAGCTTTTGTAGGTATAAAACAAGTTTTCCTCTCCAATTTCTCCACTCTGAACTTTTTGTTGCATGTGTATTCAAAATACTTTTATAAGAGAGTAAAATATAAATGTAGGGCTTAAGATAATGTGGGTATTTGACATTCTATTGGACCTAAGCAGCCAGTGGGAAGAGAATGAATAAAAATAACCAGACATAGGAAACTCCTATTAGCATTTGTTCACGGGCAAATGAAATAGCACATCAGCTGTGCATACAAACATCTTGATAGAAGTTTTTTCAGCTAATTGTTTTTATTGAGGTATATTTACTTTCAGTGAAATGCATAGCCTTTAAGTGCACAGTATGATCTGTGTTAACAAATGCATATACTCATGTAACCCACAGCCTTATCAAAATATAGAACATTTTTATCACCCCAGAAAATTCCTTCATGCCTCTTCCCACTCAATACCCACCCCCAACCCAGAAGCAACCACAGATGTGATTTCTATCACCATAAATTAATTTTCCTATTCTATAATTTCATATAAATGGAAGCTTACAGTACATTCTCTTTTGTGTCTGGATTCTTTCATTTAGCATATTTTTGAGATTCATCCATGTTGCAGCATGTATCAATGGCTTGTTCCTTTGTATGTCTGAGTAGTGCTCCATTCTGATTATACTACAGATTATCCGTTCTCTTGTTGATGGACACCTGGGATGTTTCCAGTATATGGCTAATATGAAAAATCTGCTATGAGCATTCTTGTTCAAGGTTATTTGTGTGGACATATATTTTCATTTCTCTAGAATAAATAACTAGGTTTTAAATTGCAGAGTTGTTGGGGAGATGTACCTTTTACAAAATTGTCAAAGAGTTTTGCCAAGTGGTAAATTTTGGAAAGGGTATATTTTAAACTCCCATCTACAGTTTATGAGAGTTCTGGTTGTTTCACATTCTTGCCAATGCTTGATAGTATCAACCTTTTAAAGTAGTTTATCACTGTAATTTCAAATTACATTGCCTTGTAACTAATAGTCATTATTACATTTTCAAGTTCTAATTGGTCATTCATATCTCTTTTGTGAGATGTCTGTTCAATATTTTAAAATTCTGCCTTATTAGTCTTAAAAATTTTTTACAAGAGAAGTTGTGGGTTTACAGAACACTCATGCATAAAATACAGGATTCCTATACACCACTCCATCACCAACACCTTGCGTTAGGTGTGGAAAATTTGTTACAATTGATGATAGCAAATTTTTGTAATTGTACTATATTTTAACAGTAGTTACCTTTGTTACAATTGATGAAAGATGATTAAAATAGTACTATTAACCATTTTCCATAGTTTACATTAGGTGTGTTATTTTCCCACATACTACCCTATTATTAACACCTTGTATTACTGTCGTGCATTCGTTATAATTCATGAAAGAACATTCTTATACTGTTATCCATAGTTCATTGTCTACAATAGGGTTCACTGTGTTATACAGTCCTATGTTTTATCTTTTAATTTTTATTCTAGTAACATATACGACCTAAGTTTTCCCCCTTTAACCACATTCACCTATGTAATTCAGTGCTGTTAATTACACTCACAATAATGTGCAAACATCACCACCATCCATACCCAAACCTTTGCAATCAACCGAAATAGGAATTCTATATAAATTAAACATCCACTCCACATTCTCAAACCCCAGTCTATCCCTGTTAACTCATATTCTAGATTATAACTTTATGAGTTTGCTTATTATAATTAGTTCATTTCAGTGAAATCATACAATATTTGGCCTCTTGTGCCTGATTTATTTCACTCAACTTAATGTCCTTAAGTTTCATCCATTTTTTGCATGCATCAGGACTTTATTCCTTTATATCAGCTGGATAATATTCTATTGTATATATACATATATACCACATTTTGTTTATCCATTCTCGGTTGATGGACACTTGGGTTGCTTCCATCTTTTGGCAATTATGAATGATGCCACTGTGAGCATCAGTGGGAAAATATCTGTTTGAGTCCCTGCTTTCAATTCTGGGAATTTACCTAGCAGTGGGATCGCTGGGTCATATGGTAATTCTATACTTAGCTTCCTGAGGAATTGCCAAACTGTCCTCCACGTGGCTGCACCATTTTACATTCCCACCAGCAGTGAATGAGTGTTCCTATTTCTCCACATCCTCTCCCACACTTTTAGTTTTCTGTTTGTTTTTCTAGTAGCCATTCTAGTATGTGTGAGATGATATCTCATTGTGGTTTTGATTTGCATTTCCCTATAGCTAGTGATGCTGAGCATCTTTACATGTGCTTTTTAGCCATCTGTATATCTCTGTGGAGAAATGTCTATTCAAGTTTTTGCCTATTTTTAAATTGGGTTGTTTGTCTTTTCATTGAGTTGTATGATTTCTTTATATATTCTGGATATTAAACCTTCGTGGGATATATGATTTCCAAATATTTTCTCCCATTGAGTAGGTTGTCTTTTCACTTTCATGACTAAGTCTTCTGGTACACAAAAGCTTTTAATTTTGAGGGGGTCCCATTTATCTGTTTTTTCTTTCATTGCTTGTGCTTTTGGTGTAAAGATTAAGAAACCATTCCCTAACACAAGATCCTGAATGTTCTTCTCTACATTTTCTTCTAGGAATTTTATAGTCCTATTTCCTATATTTAGGTCTTTGATATATTTTGAATTAATTTTTGTATATGGTGTGAGATAGGGGTCCTCTTTCATTCTTTTGCATATAGATATCCAATTCTACCTGACCCATTTGTTGAAGAGATTATTATTTCCCACTTGTGTGGACTTGGTAGCCTTACTAAAATCAATTGTCCATGAATGTAAGGGTCTATTTCTGAACACTCAGTTTTATTCCATTGGTGAATATATCTATTCTTATGCCTATAGCATGCTGTTTTGACCTGTGTAGTTTTGTACAATGTTTTAAAGACAGAAATTGTGAGTCATCAATCTTCATTCTTATTTTTCAGGATGTTTTTGGCTATTCAGGACCCCTTTTCCTTCCAAATAAATTTTATAATTGGCTCTTCCATTTCTGGAAAGTAGGCTATTGGAATTTTGATGGGGAATGCATTAAATCTGTAAATAATTTTTTGTAGAATTGACATCTTAACTATATTTAATCTTCCAATCCATGAACACAGAATATCCTTCACTTTATTTAGGTCTTTGATTTCTTTTAGCAATGTTTTTGTTTCCTGAATACCGGTCCTTTATGTCCTTGGTTAAATTTATTCCTAGATATTTGATTCTTTTAGTTGCGGTTGTAATTGTAATTCTTTCTTGATTTCCTCCTCAGATTGCTCATTACTAGTGTACACAAACACTACTGATTTTTGCATATTGATCCTGTACCCACCTAGTTAGATTAATTTGTTTATTAGCTCTAGTAGCTTTGTTGTAGACTTTTTTAGACTTTCTAAATGTAGGATCATGTTATCTGCAAACAGTGAAAGTTTACTTCTTCCTTCCCAATTTGGATGTCTTTTATTTCTTTTTCTTGCCTGATTGCTCTGGCTAAAACTTCCAGTACAATACTAAATAAAAGTGACAGTGGGCATCCTGAGTCTTGTTGTAGATCTTAGAGGGAAAGCTTTCAGTCTTTTAACACTGAGTATGAAGTTAGCAATGGGTTTTTTTATGTACGCCCTTTCTCGTGTTGAGGAAGTTTCCTTCTATTCCTAGTTTTCTAAGTGTCTTTTTTTTTTTTTAATCAAGAAAGGGTGTTGGATTTTGTCAAATGCCTTTTCTGTGTCAATAGAGGTGATCATGTGTATTTTCCCTTCTTTTTTTAATGTGGTATATTATATTAATTGATTTTCTTATGTTGAATCACCATTGCATAACAAGAGAAAACCCACTTGATCATGGTGTATAATTTTTTCAATGTGCTGTTGGATTTTATTTGCAAGTATTTATTGAAGATTTTAGCATCTATATTCATTAGAGATATTGTTCTGTAATTTTCTTTCCTTGTGATTTCATTACGTGGCTTTGGTATTAGGATGATATGGCCTCATTGAATGAATTAGGTAGTGTTCCCTCCTCTTCAATTTTTTGGAAGAATTTTAGGAGTATTGATATTAATTCTTCTTGGAATATTGGTAGAATTCTCCTGTGATGCCAACTAGTCCTGGGCTTTTCTTTGTTTGGAGACTTTTGGTGACCAATTCAATCTATTTACTTGTAATTGGTCTGTTGAGGTCTCCTGTTTCTTTTAGAGTTAGTGTAGATTGTGTGTTTCTAGGAATTTGTCCGTTTCATCTAGATTGTCTAATTTGTTGGCATACAGTTGTTCAAAGTATCCTCCTATTGTATTCACTGATTGTTTAAGTGTGTGTTAATTTCCATATGTTTATGGATTTTCCAGTTCTCTACCTCTTATCACTCTCCAGCTTCATTCCACTATGGACAGAAAGATGCTTTGTATAATTTCAATCTTTTTAAATTTATTGAGACTTGTTTTGTGACCCAACATGTAGTCTATCCTGGAGAATGATCCATGCACACTTGAGAAGAATGTAAATCCTGCTGTTGGGGGTGCTTTGTTCTGTATGTGTCTGTTAGGTCTGGTTCATTTACCATATTATTCAAGTTCTCTGTTTCCTTATTGATCTTCTGTCTACATGCTCTGTAATTGACAAGAGTGGTATATTGAAGTCTCCAGCTATTATTGTAGAAGTGTCTATTTCTCCTTTAAGTTTTTCCAGTGTTTGCCTCATGTATTATGGGGCAATGTGGTTAGATGCATAAATATTTATGTTTGGTTTTTCTTCTTGGATTATTGCCCCCTTTATTAATGTATAATGTCCTTCTTTGTCTCTTATAACAGCTTTTGACTTAAAGTCTATTTTGTCCGATATTAATATAGCTACCCCAGCTATTTTTTTAGTTACTATTTGCCTGGACTATCTTATTCCAACCTTTCACTTTCAACTTGTTTGCATCTTTGGGTCTCCTATAAACAATGTATAGGTGGATCATGCTTTTTTTTTTTTTAAATCCATTCTGCCAATCTGTGTCTTTTGATTGGAGAGTTTAATCCATTAACAGTCATTGTTATTACTGTAAAGGCAGTGTGTACTTCAGCCATTTTGTCCTTTGGTTTTTATATTTCATATCCTTTTTTAATGTCTGTTTTCCTTTATTGCAAGGGCCTCCTTTTCTATATAGTTGATCTTTTGTGATGTATTTGACTGAACCCTTTTTCATTTCTCTTTCTGTATTGTTTTTAATTTCTTTCTTTGGGGTTACCATGGGTTTTATATTATGTAACCTGTATCTATATCCTACTAATCTGAAAAAATACTGACTTAGCTTGAATAGCATACATGTTCTCTGCTTGTTTTCCCTCTTTTAGTTGTTTTTGTCCCTCTTTACCACTTCATATTTTGCATGTTCATTATCAGGAAATATGCCTTTTTTCTTATTCAATTGTATACTGACTTTTTTTTTTAATTCAGTTTTATTGAAAGATATTCACATACCATACAGTCATCCATGGTATACAATCAACTGTTCACAGTACGATCATATAGTTATGCATTCATCACCACAATCTATTTCTGAACATTTTCCTTACATCAGAAAGAATCAGAATAAGAATAAAAAATAAAAGTAAAAAAAGAACACCCAAACCATCCCCCCATCCCACCCTATTTGTCATTTAGTTTTTATCCCCATTTTTGTACTCATCCATCCATACACTAGATAAAGGGAGTGTGATCCACAAGGTTTTCACAATCACACTGTCACCCCTTGTAATCTACATTATTATATAATCATCTTCAGGGGTCCAGACCACTGGGTTGGAGTTTGGTAGTTTCAGGTATTTACTTCTAGCTATTCCAATACATTAAAACCTAAGAGGTGTTATCTATATAGTGCACAAGAATGTCCACCAGAGTGACCTCTCGACTCCATTTGAAATCTCTCAGCCACTAAAACTATTTCATCTCATTTTGCATCCCCCTTTTGGTCAAGAAGATATTCTCAATCCCATGATGCCGGGTCCAAATTCATCTCTGTTAGTCATATCCTGCGTTGCCAGGGAGATTTACACCCCTGGGAGGTGGGTCCCACGTAGCGGGGAGGGCCGTGAGTTCACCTGCCAAGGTGGCTCAGTTAGAGAGAGAGAGGGCCACATCTGAGCAACAAAGAGGTACTCAGGGGGAGACTCTTAGGCCCAATTATATGCAAGTTTAGCCTCTCCTTTGCAGTAGTGAGCTTCAGAAGGGCAAGTCCCACAATCGAGGGCTCGGCACATCAAACCGCCAGTCCCAAAGTTTGTGACAACATCAACACCAGTCCAGGTGAGGAAGTCCAACACTTCTGCACCTTCCCCCAGCTCCTCAGGGCTGCGGAGGGGGGGAGGCTGTAAAATATATTTTTTATTCTCTGCCCAAATTACTTTGGGATATGTCACTGTGTCACTCTAACCTATACTAACCTACCATGTCTCACTTCCTATTCAAAGTTCCATGTAATTGTGGTGTTTGAACAAACCGACTGTTAAGTTATACTGTTTGGAAAATACAGATCCTGCACCAAATAGACATCTCTTCCCGTGGTCTCACATGGAAGTTAAAGTTTTAAAACACAGTCAGTTTTGACCTTTACCCTTTGGCCTGGTTTGCCCTAGTCTTAACCAGATCTGCTTCATTCATATCACTAATTGAAGTCTGGGCTCTTTTTCAGCTTTTTTTTTAACAGTTGCTGTATGCACTAATACTGGCATTCATATCTGCTGAGCTCTAGCTCTGAGTTTCAGGTGTCTCAGAGATACGCTTTGTTCCAGAGACCAATCAGGTTATACACTAAGGGATCAGCATCTCAAAGTTTAGAGATAGGCATTACAATTCAGGAATAGAGTTGACTGCTGTAAGAGCTTACAATCTAGGGACTATTACAATAATCATGTCCATGTTAGGCTATGTTCTAAGATTCAATTCTGAGTTTACACATTGTAGTTAGTCCATACTGGTGAGGCATTATAGTGTTTGCCTTTATTTCTGGTGTACTTCACTCAAATACTGTGTACAGGATCCATTCACCTTGTTGTGTGTCTCACAGCTTCACTCCTGGTAGTTACTCAATATTCCATTGTATGCATATGCCACAGTTCACCATTCTGTTCCTCAGTCTATGGACCCTTAGGTCACCTCCACCCATTGCAAATCATGATTACTATCTCTATGAACAACAGTTTGCAAATGTCCATTTATGTCTCTGCTCTCAGATCTTCAAATGACATATCCCATAATGGGGTTGCAGGACCTTATGGTCCCCACATACTTAACTCTTTGTAGAACCACTGACCTTCAGAAAGGCTACATCATTCTACCTGCTCATCAACAGTAGATAGGTACATCCCTCTCACCATGTTTTCTCCAACACTTTTACTCCTATATATATTTTTTCCTACAATTTTATAGAGTTATGTTCACAAACCATACATTTATCCATAGTGTACAATCAGTTGTTCATGGTATCATCATAAAGTTGTACATTTATTACCACAATCAGCACTTGAACATATTGATTACTACAAGAAAAATTGTTTTTTTTTTTAGCAATAATAAAAAAAGATGATAAAAAGAAAAATAACATGTCATACAATATAATATAATAGTAAGGACAGAAAATAACACCACTACCAAGAATCCCATATTCCTCCCCTATATCCCCCTCTCATAAACACTTAGCATTGGCATATTGCCTTTGTTACATTTAATGGAGGTATATTACAATACTCCAGTTTGCTTTGATTATGTTTTTTCCCAAATACATCCCTTTCTCAACATTCTACATGGTTGACATTCATTTGCTCTCCCACATGCAAAAACATTTTTATATTTGTATATTTAGTAACAGTCATTGACCACTCCAGTTTTTGCCAATAAACTGACTCTTACAGGAATTAAAGAGTAGAGTTGTATATTGAGGATACACTACTATAGGGTTTTACGTTTTATTCTTTTAGTTACCCTTACTCATGATCTTCATTTCTTCACATTACTCCAAGCCACTCTCTCCTGTCTTTTCTTTTCAACCTGAAGAACTTCTGTTCGTAATTCTTGTAGGGCAGGTCTTTTGTTGATGAACTCTCTGTTTCTGTTTATCTGTGAATGTTTTAAACTCTCCCTCATTTTTGAAAGACAGTTTTGCCCAATAAAGAATGCTTCACTGACAGTTTTTCACTTTCAGTACCTTAAATGTATCATACCACTGTCTTCTCACCTCCATGGTTTCTGATGAGAAACTGGAACTTAATCTTATTAAAGGTTCCTTGTATGTGAAAAATCACTTTTCTCTTGCTTCTTTCAGGATTCTTTCTTTATCTTTGGCATTTGACATTCTGATTAGTATGTGTCTCAGAGTAGGTCTATTGGGATTTCTTCTGTTTGGAGTATGTTGCAGTTCTTGGACATATATATTTATGTCTTTCATAAGAGTTGGGAAATTTTTGGCCATTATATCCTCAAATATTCTTTCTTTCCTCCTCTTCTCCTTCTGGGACACTCATGATGTGTATGTTTTTGTGCTTCATGCTGTCATTCAAAGCCCTGAGATATTGCTTAACTTTTCTGTTATTTTCTCTATCTGTTCTTCTGACTCTATGCTTTCGATTGTCCTGTCCTCTTATTAACTGATTCTTTCTTTTGCCTGTTCAAATTTGCTGTTGTGTGCCTCTAGTGTAGTTTTAATCTCTACTATTGTGCCTTTCATCCCCATAATTTGTCAAGTTTCTTTTACTAATTTCAAATTCTTCTTTATGCCCACACATTGTCTTCTTAATATCCTTTCTCTTTATACATATTTTCTCCTTGAATTGATTTAGATTTGTTTGAACTTCTTTGATTAGCTGTTCCAAATTCTGAAGTTTTAATTTGTTCCCTTGACTAAGTCATATCTTCCTGTTTCTTAGTATGACTTGTAATTTTTTGCTGATTTCTAGGCTTCTGATTATCTTGACGAGTTAATTCTAAAAATCAGTTTCTCCCTCTTGTTTATGGATTTATTGTTGATTGGCTTTGTGTTAATATTCTCCTTTGATGCTTAGTCTAACTTTTTCTGGACTTTTGAATAATCTAAGTTTAACTGATCAGATTTTCTGAGCTCTTTTTCATCTGATTCTTGCCCTGGATATGTGGTACAGTTTTAAGATTGTACTTTTTGTGTAATTGTTTCCTTTCCTCTGTCCTTTTCCAGGAATCTTGCTCTGTTCTTTTGTTTTTGTGAAGAATTTTCTCCCTAGCTCCCATGATTTGTTTAAATTCTCTCCAATTAATGCAGTAACTGCTTCTCCTTATACTTTTCAGTTCTGGGACCCTCCACTCTTATAGCAGCTCAGTTTAACCCTCTTCTCCATTTTTTTTCTCTGTGAGGCTTTTCTGCCTCTGATTTCTTTCCCATTAGGATATCCTGCCCTGGGAAGCCAGATCGGGTCAATCAAAAAAAAGTCCATTTTGTGTTTTGGTAGTCCAGCTGACAGTGACTGGATTGAGTGAGTACACCACTTGATCTTTCTCTTTTTTTTTTTTTTTTTTCTTTTTCCCCCGAGGGTCCTTTTGCTTGTGGCAATAATCAGCAGCTTGTGTTCCACCCTGGATCTCTGTGGACGAGGTTCCCTGTGCCTGGATATGCATGGGGTTCTAACTCACTCCTGTGTCTTTATAGTCTGTGTCCCCAGTGTGTCCCCCAAGCTGGGCAGAGCCAAGTGAGGGAGAGGGAAGAGGACCAGCAGACCCAGAAGTTACCTACCTGATATTTTTCTCTATTTTTGATTCAGCATTTGTGGAGTGCTCCAGTCTCCACCATTCTCCAGAGTTCTAAGCAAGTGGAATTTATCTTTCTATTCACTGAATCTCTGGAGAGGTTTTTTCAGGGGCTGTCTTAGGTTGCCATATAGATGATGTCCTTATTTGTCTTTCTGACATTAAATTACAGGAGTTCTTTATATATTCTGGATATAAGTTTCTTTGTCAAATAGAGGCCAAAAATAGTTTCTCCCAATCTGTGGTTTGCTTATTTTATTTTTAGGCTGTCTTTAGATGAGCAGGTTTTAATTTTGAGTTCAATTTATCATTTTTTTCCTTTTATGGCTATTGTTTTCTGTGTTCTAGGAAATGTTTACCTTCCCCAAAGTCACAAAGATATCCTTTTATACTTTGTTTTAGAAGCGTTACAGTTATTTTCAGAGTTGTTTTCTTTTTTTCTATGTGGATATATAGTTGTTCCAGCACCATTAAAAAGAAAACAAAACTGTCCTTTCTCTGTGCAATTGGCTCTTTGTTTTTGAGTCTTTTGATTTTATTCCATTGTTCTGTTTCTCCATCCTTTCACCAATACCACACTCTTGATGTCTGTAGTTTTTCAGTGATTCTCAAATCTAGTTGACTGAGTATTCCAACTTTGTTCTTCTCTTTCAGTAATGTTTTAGCTATGCTAGGTCCTTTATATTTCTGTATAAATTTTAGAATCAGTTATAAATTTCCATAAAGCATATTCTAAAATATTGATTAGGATCTATTAAATCATTAAATAAATTTGGGAAAAATTAGCATGTTAACAAAATTGAGTCTTCCAACCCTTGAACAGGGCATATCTCTTTATATTTAGGTAACCTTTAAATTCTCTGAGCAGCATGTTATAATTTTCATATATAGTTCTTGTGCATTTTTCATTAAAATTCTCTCTAAATATTTTGTTTTTGGATACTATTGTAAATAGTATTTTTAAATTTTATTTCCCAATTGTTCATAGCTAGTATATCTATACAATTAATTATTATGTTGACTTTTACCCTACAACATTGTTAAATTATTTTAGATTTTTCAGATTATCTTGATAATTTGCTATTTGTTTACACCTTTACTTACTTACAGCCTTATAAAATATCCTCTATAGTGTTGTATACTTGTCCTTTCCTGTTCTATGTTATAGACTCTTATAGCTGACATTACTCAGGAGCTAGATGCAATGAAATAAAACTTTAATTTACTAGTTTTATAATGAGGGTCTTTTTTCCTCTCAGAGAGAGTTTTTATTATAAATGCCTTTTCAAATGCTTTTTCTGCCTCAATTAAGATGGTCATATATATTTTCTCATTTATTCTATTAATATGGTGATTATATTGACTAATTATAGAATTTTAAACCATCCTTGCATTTCTGGGTTAAACCCCACTTGATCACGATATACTAAACTTTTTATATATTGACCTATTTGATTGTCTACTTATTTTGCTAATAATTTTTGTGTTTGTGTTCATAAGGGATATTTGTCATTAGTGTTCATTTTTTAAGATAACTTTGGTTATGGCATCAGAGTAATACTGGCCTTTTTTAATACATTGGGAAAAATTCCTTATTCTTCTATTTCTGGGAGAATTTGTAGAGGATTTTATTATTTTCTTCCTTAAATGTTTAGCAGAATTCACCAGTGAACCCATCTGGGCTGGAAGTTTTCTTTGTAGAAAGTTCACAGTTTTGAATTCAATATCTTTAATTAATATATAACTATTCAATATTTCTATTTCTTCTTAGGTAATTTTGATAATTTGTGTCTTTCAAGTAATTTTCCCATTTCATCCAGGTTATCAAATGGATTAACATAAGTTTGTTCATAAAATTCCCTTTCTATCATTTTTATGCTTTATGTAGAGCTTTTTTCCTTGTTTATTTTGTATATGTATAACAACCTTACTGAGATTCAATTAATATACCATACAATTTACCCATTTAATCTGTACAATTCACAGGTTTTAGTTTGTTCATAGAGTTGTGCAATCATCACCATAATCAATTTTAGAACATTTTCATCACCTCACAAAGAAACCCTGTACCCATACTAGTCAGTCCCCGCTCCCTATTCTTTCTGTCTTCCCAGCCCAAGGCAACCAAAAATCTATTTCCTATCTCTATAGATCTGCCTATTTTGGATATTTAATATAAGTGGAATCTTACAATACGTGGTCATTTGCAGTTGAGTTCATGTATTTACCAAATATTCTGAAGGTTCATCCATGTTGTAGCATGTATTGGTACTTAGTCCTTTTTTATTGTTGAATAATATTCCATTGTATGGATATATCATATTTGGTTTTGCATTCGTCAATTAATGGACATGTGGATTCCCCATTTTTTGACTATTATGAATAATGATGCTATGAACATTCATGTGCAAGTTTTTGTGTGAACAAATGTTTTCATTTCTCTTGAGTGTATACATAGGAGTAGAATTGTTGAATCATGAGGTATCTCTATGTTCAACCATTTGAGGAACTTCCAGACTGTTTTCCAAAGTCACTGAAGTTTTACATTCTTATCAGCAGTGTGTGATGCTTACAATTTCTCCACAACCTCAGTAACATTTGTTTTTATTTGTTTTTTTTTTCACAGTAGCCATCCTAGTGGGTGTGAAATGGAATCTCATTGTGGTTTTGATTGTCATTTCCCTGGTGGTTAATGATATTGAGTTTCTTTCCATGTGCTTATTGGCCATTTGTATATCTTCTTTGGAGAAATGATCCTATTCAGCCTTGCTATCCTTTTATTGACTAGAATATGTAGTGATATCCCTTTTCACTTTCCTGATATTGGCCATTTGTGTCTTTTATCTTTTTTCTTGATTAATTTTATTTGTTGATTTTATTGCTCTCTCTAAAGTACCAGCATTTGTTTTATTGGTTTTTCTCTATTGCTTGTAAATTTTCTATTTCACTGATTCCTGCTCTTTGTTATATTCTTCTACTTACCTTGAGTTTAATTTGTTCATTAAATCATTTAGCTCAATGCTCTAAATTCCTATCTTAGTAAATTAGCTTTTAAAGCTAGCAGTTAGAACTTTAAAATTCTGAGTCCTTCTTTAGGTGCACCTCACACATTTTGAAATGTTGTGTCTTTGTTATCAGTCAGTGCAAATTTTCCTTGTGATCTCTTCTTTCATCCATGGATTATTTTAAAATGTGTTGAGTTTTCCTTATCTTATTGCTTTTATTTCTAATTTAATTCTATTGTGGGTCAGAGAACATATTCTCTCTGATTCCAATCTTTATAAATTTACTGAGACTTGTGTTATGACCCAGCACGTGCTCTCTCCTGGTGAACGTACCATGTGAACTTGAAAAGAATGGTCATTCTGAAGTTGTTGAGTGTATTTTTTTTTAAATCAGTGTCAATTAGTTAAAGATTTTGATAATGTTTTCGGATTTTCTATGTCTATTGATTTTATTTTCTAGTGCTATCAATTGATTAGAAAGGATATTGCTTTATAGTTTTAAAAAGGGCTATAACATAGATATCCTCATTCAATTACAAAAAAACTTATATAGTATAACCAATTTACAGATTAAAAAAACAAAACCTGAGACTCAGAGAGATTAAACAGCATGCTGGTCTGGAATGAGCCTATGGGTGCAAGTCAAATAGACTCCATTGTTTAGGAAGATAGGAAGCCAGTTGGAAGAAGGTGTTGCTATTTACCTGCAAACCTGTTGGTAGCAATATAGCAAAAACATTCAGTCTTATCTTGTAACAGCTTCATAAAATATATTTGTGGAAAATAATGAGTTTTTAGTTCATTTGCTAAGCACTTGGATTTTTGTGGTGTGTAACTTTTGTGGTTGGCTAATGACTTAGGCAGACTTGAAAAAACAGTGCTGCGATAGAGTTGGGGAATCTCTTGAGACTGACATTCAAGCTGCTGTCAGTGAATGAGGATGTCCTGGACGTATGATTCCTTCTGATCTGATGATCTGAGTCGGTAATTTCCCAGAGGCCTGGCTCATGAAATTATTCCTATTGGCAGTCCAGGTGCTTGGCATCTGGTGAGTGGTCAGTAAATTTTGTCGAATGGAGCTGATGTATTTTTATCCTGTTTCTTTGACTTTTATCTGTGAGTCGGGCATCAGAATCAATAAGTGAAAAATTGCAACACGGATGAGACCATGTATCTCCTTAATCTACAAAGGTCTCACCATGGATCATTAATGAATGGAAGTGTTAAATGAGGCAGTGTGGCTATGGCCAAAATATGTAAGTTTAAGAGATTTTTAAAGTTCATAGAACTTTGCAGGAGGTAAATGTGATGTATTTGTTACTCATTGAAATTAAATTGCCTGATTATTGATATGCTTGCTGATCACAGCCTTACATTTAAAGGAGAGACAGCTTGGCTTGTGTGAAATAAAAGAAGGATTCTTTTCTAAGGGATTAGATTTAGAAAGAGGGGTATTCACATGTATTAAGCAGGGGGAATGTTGTGTAAAGATGTAAAAGAGATGAAAGATGTGATCCTTGATTAGTGTAAAGAAATGAGAACTTTTTATTTATTTGTCATGCACCCAGATTTGAGGAGCTTAACAGTTAACTAAGTGAGTTTACATTCTGTTTCAGAAGAGAGCCAGATTTTTGTGTATCATTCTAGGTTACTCTAGACTGAGATTTCAAATCAATATATTGTCAGCAAAATATTTATTATTTCTCCTTGAAGGATTATTATCTTTTTTTGAAATTTATAGAGCCATGTCTTAGTTTTTTCAGCTATGGGGAGGAAAAAAATGGAATCTTCTTTCTAGTTTTATCTCTTACCGGTTAGCAAAATATCCTTTTAAAAGGCTATGCCTTGCTTGTAAATGGAAAAGATACTGCATGTTTGTAAATAACAAACCTCCCAGGACACCAAATTTGGAGACCTGGTTAATCCTCAGATCTATTTTCAGTATCTGTATGATATGGAATATGTTATTTTATTATCCCATCCTCAGTTTCTTCATCTATAAAGTGGACATGATAATACTTGACCTTCTTACCTCACAAGGTTGCAATCAATTGCAATAAAGTCCCCTGCCATTTATTCAGTGCAAATAATAGTAGGTACTATTATTAGACACACTTTACAGATAAGGAGACAGTGGCACAGAAAGGTAAAGTAACTTACCCAAGGTCACACAGCCAATAAAGTGATAGAGCCAAGATTCAAATCCAGGCAGAATGGTAACAGCGCCCACTCTTTCAACCACTAAATCAGGAAAGCATAGCTGTGCAAAGTGAAATGCGCAATGCAAAACTTAGTTGCTGTTAAAAGGAGAACCCAGAGCATAAATATTTGCCTTCACTCCTGTCCTTCCCATTACTAATTTTTTTCTATCCCAATATTTATCAAACTTTTTGAGCTCATGATTCTTTTGGAACACATCAAAAACTCACACCTCCTTTAATACTATCTGAAATTTTGAAACCTGTGTCATTACTGAAATACATCCAAGCGATCATAATTTCCAAACCACCTCAACCTGGACCCCACTGCTCCCCACACCCTTCAAGGTTCCGTGTGCTGGTCCAGCCCTTACCTTCCCTGTACCTGTGGCCCTTTCCTGCCCCCCATCTATGTTGACTCTAAATCCTCAACAGCCACACAGGATTGCTTAGCATGAATACAAACTTGTAAATAAATCAACACAAATTTATTTATTTTTATCTTCTCCCATGTTGGTGGACATTTTCTTTCTACTCTTTGGTCCCACAGCAATGCTATACTGAATTATCTTGACCAAAAGGGAGTAACTTCTTAAAAGCTGAACTGTTGGGTCAAAGGCATTGAATATTTGCAATTTGCTAAAGTGCTCTCCATAGAATGTGTACCCGTTTAGATTCCCCCAGCTGTGTTTGAAAGCCTGTTTCCCCACATCCTTGTCAACCCAGGATGTTATCAAACTTTTTGACTTGACCAAGCTGATGGGTGAAAAATGTCAATTCATTTTGGTTTTAGTTGGGTTCTTCTTAGAAGTAAGGGCAAGCGTCTTTTGTCTTGTCATATGCTTAAGAGTTTTTGTATTTCTGGCTTCTTATTGACTTGAAGAAGCTTTCTATGTATTAACTAAGTTAGCCCATTATCTATGGAGCTGAAAATCTTACGTGATTTGTCATGTATCGTTTGACTTTGTTTATAGTAGGTTTTGCTGTCCAGATGTTAATTTTGTTTTAGATTATCGAAGTTTCACCTTTTTTAAAAAATGTATTCTGGGTTTTGGGTCATACACAGAAAGATCTTCTTCACGTTGCTTTTTTATGAGGAAATTCTTCCCAAAATTTTACCTGGTATTTTAATGATTTAATGTTTACAGTTAAATCTTTGACTCTTCTGGAATCTATGTGTTTTAAAACTTCAAATTTCATATGAGACCAAGGGAATAGATATCTATTTGGTACAGGATCTAAATTTTCTAAACGGTACAACTCTACAGTCGATTTGTTCAAACACCACAATTGCATGGAACTTTGAATAGGAAGTGAGATACGGTAGGTTAGCATAGGCTGGAGTGAAATAGTGACACATCCTAGAGTAATTTGGGCAGATAATAAAAAATATATTTACAGCCTCCCCCTCCCCAGCCCCGAGGATCTGTGGGAAGGTGCGGATGTGTTGGACATCCTCGCCTGGACTGGTGTTGATGTTGTCACAAACATTGGGACTGGCGGTTTGATGTGCTGAGCCCTCGAGCATGGGACTTGCCCTTATGAAGCTCATTACCATAAAGGAGAGTCTAAAGTTGTATGTAACGGTGCCTAAGAGTCTCCCCCTGATTACCTCTTTGTTGCTCAGATGTGGCCCTCTCTCTCTCTAACTGAGCCATCTCAACAGGTGAACTCGCTGCCCTCCCCCCTACGTGGGACCCGACTCCCAGGGGTGTAAATCTCCCTGGCAACACAGAGTATGACTCCCGGGGATGAATGTGGACCTGGCATCGTGGGACTGAGAGTATCTTCTTGACCAAAAGGGGGATGCAAAATGAGACGAAATAGTTTCAGTGGCTGAGATTCCAAATGGAGTCGAGAGGTCACTCTGGTGGACATTCTTATGCACTATATAGATAACACCTCTTAGGCTTTAATGTATTGGAATAGCTAGAAATAAATACCCGAAACTACCAAACTCCAACCCAGCAGTCTGGACTCCTGAAGACAATTATATAATAATGTAGATTACAAGGGGTGACAGTGTGATTGTGAAGACCTCGTGGATCACACCCCCTTTATCTAGTGTATGGATGAGTGGAGGAATGGGGATAAGGACTGAAGGACAGGTGGGGTGGGATGGGGGGATGATTTGGGTGTTCTTTTTTCGCTTTTACTTTTTGTTCTTGTTCTGGTTTTTTCTGATGTAAGGAAAATGTTCAGAGATAGATTGTGGTGATGAACGCATAACTATGTTATCATACTGTGGACAGTGGATTGTATATCATGGATGATTGTATGGTGTGTGAATGTATTTCAATAAAACTGAATTTAATAAAAAAAAATGTCATTCATTTACCCATCTGGCTGTCTACTTGAGAATAATTCATCTTTTCTCCACTGATAAGCAATGCCACCTCTATAAAATACTAAGTTCTCTTTTGTGGGCCTGTGTTTGGTCTCTGTATTGTTCCATGGATCTGAAGATCTCTTCATGCACTAATATAAAAGTGTTTTAATTATTATATATTTGTAATAAGCTTTAACATCTGTTATTTGTATTTTTTCTTCTTTTTCAGAAATTCCCTGCTTATTCTAACTTATTTCGTTTGCCCTGTGAACTCTAGAATCATCTTTCTACAATTGCAAGGAAAATTCTATTGCTCTTTCTGTTGGTATTACTGGAAATTCATAGACTAAATTAAGGATAATTGAATCTTTAAGATGCTAAGTTTTCAAATCCAAGAATGCAGTATGCATTTTATTTCTTTAAAAGTCTTTATGCCCCTGAACAGAGTTTTAAAGTTTATGTATGATCCTGCACATTTCTCCCTGCATTTATTCCTAGGTACTTATATTGTAGTCTTTTCTTCCATTTAGATTTTCTAACTGATTGTAATTTATAAATATTAAGTCCGTAAATTTCTAGATGCAAACTTCCCCTTGCCATCTAATTGAATTTTTTTATTCATAACTGTTTTCCAGTTATACAATCATATCATCTATAAATAATGATGATTTTACTTCCTCAGTCTCAGTTTTTGTAGTCCTTATTTTTTTTTTTTCCCTTGTCTGTTTTGGGTTGGCTTCTAGAACAATGTTGAATGAAGGATAAAAGATGTCTTTATCTTATTTTTTACTTTAATGGGAATGCTTCTGAGGTTTCCCCCACAACAAATTTTAATTGAATATTTACTAGGTGCCAGACATTTGTATATGGCAAATCCAGCTGTCATTCAGGACTCAACTCAAATGGCACCTTCTTCAAAAGCCGCCTTTGATCACCTCAAACAGATGTTGTCCTTGACTTCTGAACTTCATATTTTCCTCTCCTATGCCACATGCCTCTTTTTACCCTGTTTTAGAGTTATTTGTGTAACTATCTCATGTAATCCCCTAAAATCCGATAAGCTCAGAGAAGGCGGGGTCTTTGACTAATCATTCAGTTGTGTTCATGATTCTGCCTTGCAAACAGAAAATGCTCAACACTATGCTGCTTAATTATTAATTAATTAACATATAAAGATTATGTATTTATATGTTCAGATGAAATGTGAGATTCTCATACAGTGAACATAGCCATGAGTAATAAATATAAATCCAGCTGATAAAATATATACACACATATACACATTCATAGCCAGCACTAGCCAGAAAGGGAGTGCAACGTTTACCTTTAAATTGTGATAGAGGGAATGATATAGACAGGAAAAACCATGTGCAGCTGGAGAGCTAGGAACCTTTGAACCTTGATCAGTTCTCTAAAACTAGACAAAATGATATGAATCATCAAGTCATTTCATGCCTTTTAGGTTTAACCTTAGAAATTTTTTTCTCTAAAAAGCTTCTCTCAACAGGGATAATAGAGTGCATGGCCTCAATGTCAGTGTGTGGTTTCTTTGCAATGTGCAATTGGTTTTATCTGGTGTGGTATGTCCTTTCGATTTTTAATTCCTATTTTTAATCCACTGTATATCGTGTAATGAGTCCACTCTCTTAGTCTCCACTCCTTCACACCAAACAGAGATTTATCCACACACATTTCCAAGTCTATATGAAAACATTTAATGCAGAGCTGGGGACATCTCTGAGGGACCTGCATCAGCTGCTCCCATGGCCCTTACCAACCTTAGCGGGGGCCTGGAGTGAGGTGGGGCAAAGGGAAGTGGATGTGGGAACTTGAATTTCTTGACTCCTCAGGTTGCATATCCAGGCTGGGAAACATGATTTGGACCCTAAAACTAGGCACTCTGGTTGGCACAAATTTGACTGTGAATAAATATTCAATGAATTAATGAGTGAATGGGCAAGTGAACGAGTGAACACACTTGTGTCTCATCAGGATGTGGATCTTGGCCTGACCATAGCCTTTTCCAATTTTTCAATGTGGTTGAAGTTGGTAATGGTATATTTGCACTTGCTTTAGAAACATCCCCTTAGCCTAGTCCTCATTTGAGATTGTGACTTACATGTTGCTATTGTTTCTTGATAAATAGGGTTTTATTATTAATTCATGCATTTGAAAGAATGCATGGATTGAAAGCAGCAGCAAATCCTTTTAAGTTGTATGCTCTATTGAATAGGTTATTTCTTTCAAATTCAGGAAAAATCACTGGTGATGAACAGCAAGAGACTCGCCTCTCCAATCTCTGGTTGGAGAGAGCTCACCATTATAGGTCACCTGTGTTGTCATTTCCAGCATTGGTCAAGATTGTATTATCAATATTAAGTAAAAAGAAGGTATTTGCAGTAGGTGACACAGTTTGCCCAAACTTTTATTTTAAGGCACTGTCATCATTCTTTCCTTCTTTCTTTTTCTCCCCAACTTGGGTATAAACTGAGTTCTCCAGGTGCACAACAGCCTGCACCAGCAATTTGAGAAGGCAGCTTCTCTCCTGGCTCCTGCCTCCCCATCCTTCCCTAACCGTGAGTGCTCCACGGCGTCTTGGCCATCCATTATTGATGAGCCTTCAGCACCTTCTCCACCCCAGTGTTCACAAAGCCCTTGTGCACTGCTGAGCAGAGACAGGTGCGGGATCTAATGCGGGGCCATGACTGCTGCTCCAGGGCTGCTGGGGAGGTTGCTCTTCCCAGTTGGCACAGGGAGAGCCTGGCAACAGGGACAGGACAGGGCAGCAGCAGCAGCAGCCAGTCCTAGGAGGGGAATTTGATTTTCTCCTCTGTTCTCTAGGAAGCAAAAGATTAAAGAGACACCTCCCCCTCCCCATCCAGGTATACTGTCTTTCTGTAGTAGGTTGATTCCTAGCTTCTTGACCTTTAGTCCAAAACATCAGCTGCTCATTCCTTAGAGTTGTTTTCTATACTTTCTGTTTAGACAGGAAAAATAAGGCTTGTGCGTGTCATTAGCTTAGTTATCGGGGACAAGCATTGGAGGAAGAGAAACTCATCCTCTCTGTTTCCCCCTGTATTCAACAAAGTTTTAACAAGATAGAATCTGGGGAATAATTTGCATGGAATGCCCTTTCTGAAGGCAGACGCTCTGCTTGTGGATTCTGCAGGGAAGGCTGCAGTCACCCCACTTGGAGTCCTGTCCCTGTCCACATTTGTATGCCTAGCTGACGAACTCCAGCTCTGTCCACAACCAGCTTCCCTTGAGCCTTCACAAGACAGCCTGTTGCTTGGGACTCATCTGACTCTGATTTCTCCCAAGATGATCAGATTTCATGTGTGAGAATTCTGAATTTGCAGGTTCCAGGGTGATGTTGGAGAAAGTCAATCAGAAGCCTATTTCCCAGTTTCTGAAAATGAAAACAGATGTTCTTCTTGACAGAACAGGGAAACAGGACCCTGCTGTATCCCAGCCATCCCGCAACCTTGTTGTTAGAGTTATTCTAGAAAGTAAGGGAGTGATGTGTGTGATCATTCCAGTTAAGGAGCACAGAGTGTGAAGGGAAGGCTGTCTTTTCCGTCTTAATCTCCTAACAGGGACAATGCACTTAAAGCTCTTCAAGTCTTACTCAGAATTGTATCACAAAAGGAACAGCCCTTAGTTCCACAAAATGTTTTAAAGAAAGCAAAACAAAGAGTAAGAGCCCGATTACTACTGTTTTGCCTGTTTCAAGTCTTCAAAGGCCTTTAATAACCTCCATTATGTGGCTGTGTGATTTTTATCACACAGCCTCAGACTCTTATATTTTAAAAATAATTCACCAGCGACAACCAGTGTCAGAAGTAAATGCTAATAAGATTTGACCTGGGAAAGTAACACGGTAGGATTGTTAATGCTGAAAGCATTCACATCAAAGTGGGATAATCCTGCTACTGAAGGTCAAGGGAGTATTTTTTTTTTAAATAGAGGCAAAAACATTATCATAGCTGTTTTATTTCTCTCACTCAAATGAATCTAGGATAAACTTATTACAGCCAAGCACAGGATAGACATTTCCTGGCGATCTGGCAATTTCCCTAGTATTGCTCATGTGATTTATCTCTTTCCTCTTCCTCTTTGTTTCTAATAATGATGATGAAAAGCATCGCTGGACTCTGCTGCGTCTTCAAAGTGCCCCTACTTATTGTAGCTCCACAAGACCGCTGTTGGGTTTTATTCAATAATTGATGCACACAGTTAATTTGCATACATAATTGTGGTTTGGTTTTAGAGCTGTGGTGATGGAAGTTATCCATTCTGATGGGGAAAGGAAGAATGACTTTCAGTGAAGCAGTAGGAAATTGTGAAAAGAGTCCATTCCCGGTTCCCTTGCTAAATCAAGAGATTACAAGGGTCAAGACTGATTTCTTGATTTTCTTTAGGCAGCAATCTGAAGAGGTCTGGGCAGAAAACTCCAGCCCTAGAATTTCTAGTAATTGAAAAATGAAGCAACGGTTCTTAGGTAACATGTGATGTCCATAAAAAGGCACCAGCTCCTGGGGGCAGCCTGGGGAGGATGGCTTCCCGCACAGTTTCTGCAGGGGCACGTGCACTCTGGTTTTCAATATTCAGCTTCTGCGCATATTTATAGAGTTGCTTAGTTTGGCTAGCTAATATTTTCCTGTTACCCAGCCCTAACTCTCCCTAGCAAAATATTTTTCTATAGCTTTGAGACAAATACACCCATTGGAAAATCTAGAAGAAATTCTCCTGCTGTTCTGCTGTCATCACTCATCATGTTGCCAAAAAACATTAGTGTAAAAAGCTGTAAAGAGCCCAACTCTATGTTTTGTTTGTTTTGTTTTGTTTCTTTTTTGTTTGACTGATTACCTTTTCATTTAGTGCATGTTTCAGTGAAAGATGAATCAGACCAGGATGAAAGGCTGAGGCTCTGGTTTTAGCTTTGCTTCTAACTTAATGTGTTTCCTTATGCACGTGTCTAGAGCTTTCTGGGAATTAATTTCTTTGTTTGTCAAATGGAGCTACTGACACCTGCTCCAGTCAACCAATAGCATGGTAGTCCTGGTAAAGTAAAAACATAGATGTGAAAGCCTTTGCAAACTTTAATAATGTTTAGATAGAGTTTCTCGTGAGTCAATGTGGGATTGAATTACATTCCTACTGCAAAGGGCATTGGAGGATTGAATGTCAAAGGGCTCAGCAGGTGGCCTGCCACAAAGAGAGCACCCAGTGGAAGGTTACTGGAAGTCCAAGCCATGGCGTGGTGTTTCCCCTGAATCCCTTCCACATCGCCCTTCCTAAAGCAAAGGAGACTAAAGTCACTTCAGTGCTAATATTCTTTGGCTTTGGGTACTTTGCTTTTTTGGAGCCCCCCATTCCTTCTTCTTAGACATTTTTTCACACTTCAGCTGTCTTAGCTAAAGGGAACACACATCAGCAAGGAATGATCATGGAGCTGCAGTGACTTGATTTTGAATTCTAGCTCTGCCCCTACTTGCTGACAGTGACCTCGGGTCATCTGCCTCAGTGTCTTCATCTGGGGGTGGTGTTATACCATCTCCCTCACAGGATAGCTACGGGTCGAAATGACACAAATATCACAGTCAGGAGAGGCTGCATGATTTATGGAACTCAGTGCAAAATGGCAGGGCCCCTTTTTCAAACAGAATTAAGAATTTCAAGATGGTGACAGCAGAGTATTAAACCAAGGATGGGGCCCTGCTGAGCATGGGGCACCGTGCATCTGCCCAGGACGCCCCCACCGCCATGAAGCCGGCCCAGCTTTAGTCTCAGGCACGGTGGTGTCCTGCCACCTAGCAGACACTCAGTGAAGACTGCTAGCTTTTCTTGCTTTTCCTTCCTCCATTTCTCTCTTCTTCCCTCAATAGCTTTATGTCCCTGGGGAGGGTTAGTTTTAATTATTTACTTATTTTATTGGAGAAGTTGTAGATTTACAGAAAAATCAGGCAGAAAATACAGTTCCCCCATAACCCCCTCACACATTATTAACATTTTGCATTAGTGTGATACTTTTGTCACGATTGATGAAACCATATTGTCATAATTATACTATTAACTATAGTACATAATTTACATCAGGGTTTCCTGTTTGTTGTACAGTCTTATGGTTTTTTTTTTTTTTAAGTTTTATTCTAGTACCATATATTCAACCTAAAGTTTTCCCTTTTAACCACATCCAAATGTATAATTCAGTGCTGTTAATTACATTGACACTGTTGTGCTACCATCACCACAATCCATTACCAAAACTTTTCAATCGCCCCAAATAGAAACTGTATACAATCTAAGCATTAACTCCCTATGTCCTTCCCTCACCTCAGCCTCTGGTAACCTGTATCCTAATATCTGACTCTATGAATTTGCTTATTTTAATTATTTCATATCAGTGAGATCACACAATATTTATCCTTTTGTATCTGGCTTGTTTCACTCAGCACAATGTCTTCAAGGTTCATTATGTTGTTTGCATGTATCAGAACATCATTCCTTTGGATGGCTGAATAATACTTATTGTATGTATATAACGTGTTTTGTTTATCCATTCGTTGGTTGATGGACACTTGGGCTGCTTCTGTCTTTTGGCAATTGTGAATAATGCCACATTATTATTATTAAATTAGCGTGCAAATATCTATTTGAATCCCTGCTTTCAGTTCTTTTGGGTATATACCTAGAAATGGGATTGCTGGAGGAAGAGTCAAAGAAGGTAGAGAGACAAAAGAAAAAGAAAAAAGAAAGAGGAAAAAAAAATGTGACAGCTAGGAAGCAACAAAAGGAAAGATAACATTAACCTAAAGTAGAATAAAGAGTCAGACAAAATTACCAATGACAAGAGTCCCATACCCCTCCCTATGCCCAACTCTTATATGAATTTAACCTTGGTATATTGCCTTTGTTACATTAAAGGACGCATAATACAAGGTTTCTGTTAATTATAGTCTCTAGTTTACATTGATTGTATTTCCCCCAATACCTCCCTATTTATTTATTTATTTATTTATTTATTTATTTATTTATTTATTTTATTTATTTATTTTTTTTGAAATAAATTAAAAGTTATATGAACAGTTGCAAAAACAATACTAGCCCCATACACAGAATTCCATCATACCCTGACCCCCCCTCCCCCGGTAGCTCAATCCACCAACTTTAACTTGCTGTCACATTGCTATTTCTTTCCCTCCCTCCCTATCATCCATCATCTATTGCTCTGTCGTCTGAACATATGAGAGTTAGCTGCACACATCCTTGAGCATTCACTATAATTCATGTATACACTTTCCATGAACAAGAACATTCTTTCATGCAATCCCATTAAGCGCAGCTAAGAAGTACAATAGATTCAACAATGATAAAAAGCTTACATTCTGTATTTCCTTTTCCTTATGTCACAACTGTCCCTTTGAGCCACCTGTCCTCTATCCTCCTGTCCCATCCAAGTTCATCCTTAGTATTCAATTGTCATCTAGTTAGACTGACTTTTTTTTTTTTTTTTCAGTTGTGGAAACATATATACAGCCTAAATCTTCCCCTTCCACTCCCTCCCTAGCCTGTCATTAGTGGGATTAATCACGTTTAGAATGTTGTAATGCTCTTTCCCACCATCCATTACTAGAAATTTCCCTTCACCTCAAACAGCAACCCTACACTCCTTTCTTAACTCCCCATTGCCCCTTCCCCCATTTCTCTTAACCCAAATTCTACTTTTCATCTCTATGGTTATATTCTCTGATAATTTCTTTGTGTTTACTGTGGGCTTAAAATTAACCTCTTAAATGCATATCAGTCTTGTTTTTCTTTGATACCACCTTCACTTCAATAGGACACATAAACTATGTTCCTATACTCCTTCATTTCCCCACCTTTATATAGTTGTCTAAAATTACATATTTTACATTGAGTTCAAAACCACTGATTTGTCCTTAGAGTTTGTGTATTTTATATCATGTAGGAAGTGACTAATGGAATTACAGTGCAAAAATTATTGACTTCTATTTGTATTCCATTGTGTTTGGAGAATGTGCTTTGAGTATATTCAATGTTTTTTTTTTTTAATTTCTTGAGGCTTGTTTTATGTCCCAGCTTATGGTCCCTTCTCGAGAAAGATCACTAGAGAAAAGTGAGTGTCCTGGTGATTTGGGATGTAAGGTACTATATATGTCTGTTAAAATTCTCTATATCTCTTTCTCCTTTCCCTGTCTCTCCTCCAGCAGGGCTCCCCTCAGAATCTGAAGTAGGGCAGGTCTTTCATTGGCAAAGTCTCTCAGCATTTGTTTGTCTGTGAAAAATGTAAGCTCTCCCTCAAATTTGAAGGAGAGTTTTGCTGGAAAAAGTATTCTTGGTTGGAAATTTTTCTCTCTCAGAGTTTTAAATATGTCATGCCACTGCCTCTCGCCTCCATGGTTGCTGCTGAGTAGTCACAACTTAATCTTATGTTGTTTCCTTTGTATGTGGTGAATTGCTTTTCTCTTGCTGCTTTCAGAACTTGCTCCTTCTCTTCAGTATTTGACAGTCTGATCAGAATATGTCTTGGAGTGGGTTTATTTGGATTTATTCTATTTGGAGTTCGCTGAGCATTTATGCTTTGTGTATTTATATTGTGTATAAGGTTTGGGAAGTTTTCCCCAACAATTTCTTTAAATACTCTTTCTAGACCTTTACCCTTTTCTTCCCCTTCTGGGACACCAATGAGTCTTAAGTTTGGATGTTTTATTTTATCTATCGTATCCCTGAGCTCCATTTCGATTTTTTTGATTTTTTTCTCCATTCTTTCTTTTGTTCTTTCATTTTCTGTTCTGTGGGCTTCTAGGACACTGAGATGTTGTTCGGCTTCCTCTAGTCTTGTATTGTGAATATCCAGAGTCTTTTTAATTTGGCCAACAGTTTCTTTTATTTCCATAAGATCTTCTATTTTTTTATTTACTCTTGCAATGTCTTCTTTATGCTCTTCTAGGTGTTCTTTTTTTTTTTTTTTTATCTTCATTTTATTGAGATATATTCACATACCACGCAGTCATACAAAACAAATCGTACTTTCGATTGTTTACAGTACCATTACATAGTGGTACATTCATCACCCAAATCAATCCCTGACACCTTCATTAGCACACACACAAAAATAACAAGAATAATAATTAGAGTGAAAAAGAGCAATTGAAGTAAAAAAGAACACTGGGTACCTTTGTCAGTTTGTTTCCTTCCCCTATTTTTCTACTCATCCATCCATAAACTAGACAAAGTGGAGTGTGGTCCTTATGGCTTTCCCAATCCCATTGTCACCCCTCATAAGCTACATTTTTATACAACTGTCTTCGAGATTCATGGGTTCTGGGTTGTAGTTTGATAGATTCAGGTATCCACCACCAGCTACCCCAATTCTTTAGAACCTAAAAAGGGTTGTCTAAAGTGTGCATAAGAGTGCCCACCAGAGTGACCTCTCGGCTCCTTTTGGAATCTCTCTGCCACTGAAGCTTATTTCATTTCCTTTCACATCCCCCTTTTGGTCAAGAAGATGTTCTCCGTCCCACGATGCCAGGTCTACATTCTTCCCTGGGAGTCATATTCCACGTTGCCAGGGAGATTCACTCCCCTGGGTGTCTGATCAATCTAGGGTCTTCTTTATGTAGCTTATATCCTGGGCCATGGTCTTCTTGATGTCCTTTAAATCCTTTGCCATGTTTTCATTCCTCGATTGTAGAGCTTTGATTAATTTTGCGAGGTATACTGTATCTTCCGATATTTTGGTTGGTGTGTTTGGAGTTGGATTCTCCATATCTTCTGGTTTTATCATATGCATTAAGATTTTCTATTGCTTTTGGCCTCTTGGCATTTGTTTTGCTTGATAGGGCTCTTTCAAGTTGTGAAGAAAAAGGGATATCGATCTAATTTTTCAGGAACACAGTTTGGTGACGTACACTTTCTGTAACTAACCAGCAGATTGCGTCCGTGAGTCACCTATATCCCTCGAGTCAGTTCTCAACCTTTTTTCCGCTTTGTGTGGGGAAATGATTCTTGTGGATTCAGTTGGAGAACTCAGTTTGGGTGTGTTGCTGGAGCTGTCTGCCCTGAATGTGGGGTGTGTGTATGGGTAGCCGGGGAAGAAGGGCAGTTCTAATGTTCAAATCCCCCAGGATCCCAGAGATTCAAGGCTGCCGCAAAAGTCTAAGCCTTCATTTCAGTTCAGCCCCTGCCTCTCTCTCTCGCTGATCCATAAACCACCGGACTTGGTGTAGCATCCCTGGGTTCTCTGAGCGGATCCCCCCTCCCAGCTGCGCTCCTCCAGTAGCTCAGCCAAGGGAAGGCTGTGCTACGTCATCAGTGTGCACCGTCCCACAAGGGAAGCCCCGGGCCGCCAGGCCGTGCAGCAGCGCACTCCCAGCCTGAAGCAAAAATGGCCGAGCGGGGCATCTCAGCCCCCTCCTCCTCGCGCCGTTCCTCCTTCCCAGCTCCGGGACAACTGGCGGGGCTTTGGGCTGTGGGCACGGCCTCAGGCAGGAGTTTATCCAGCCCTCCGGGGGCTAGCTGCTAGCCACGGGGTTTCTTTCTGCTTCCGGCTCTCCCCTCCATTCCCCCAAACCCAGTAGTATCTGCTGCGGGCTGTCTTCCCAGCCAGACAGCAAGAGGCCAGCCCAGCCCCCCCTTGCTGTGTTTTACTGCGTGGTTCCCACAATTGCTACTGGAGCCGCTCCTTTTATTTTTTTTTTAAAACAGCCAGCTGGCCTCCATACGCTGAACCCTGGCTTCCCCAGCCCGCCACGCGGCTGCAGGTCTTCCAGCCAGCTTACTCACTCATTTTAGAATGCCGACTCCCGGTTTCACCAAGTATACGGCCCCTCTGGAGCTAGAAGCCCTCATCCAGTTGGTGCATCACTGTAACCAGTATTCTAGGTCACTTTCTGGTTTTTAGCTAGTGTTTTTCACGGAGGCATTTTTTCGCCCTGTCTCAGCTAGCCGCTATGTTCATGTCTGACCTCCCTATTTTTAACACCTTGCAAGGTTGACATTCATTTGTCCTCCCTCATGAAACATGTGTACATTTTATCACAATTGTTGAACACTCTAGGTTTCACTGAGTTATACAATCCCAGTCTTTATCTTTCCTCTTTCCTTCTGGTGTCCCACATGCTCCTAACCTTCCTCTTTCAACCTTATTCATAGTTATCTGTTCAGTTTACTTACATTGTTGCACTACCATCACCCAAAGTTGTGTTCCAAACCTCTCACTCCTGTCTTTTCCTGTGTCTGTAGTGTTCCCTTTAGTATTTCCTATAGAGCAGGTGTCTTGTACACAAAATCTGTCATTGTCAGATTATATTTTGAACTTTCCCTCATATTTGAATGACAATTTTGTCGGATATAGGATTCTTGGTTGGCGGTTTTTCTCTTTCAATATCTTAAATACATCACCCCACTTCCTTCTTGCCTCCATGGTTTCTGCTGAGAAATGCGCACATAGTCTTATCAAGCTTCCTTTCTATGCGATGGATTGCTTTTCTCTTGCTGCTTTCAGGATTCTCTGTTTGTCTTTGATGTTTGATAATCTGATTATTAAGTATCTTGGCATAGGCCTATTCAGATCTATTCTGTTTGGGGTATGCTGCGCTTCCTGGATCTGTAACTTTATGTCTTTCATAAGAGATGGGAAATTTTCATTTGTTATTTCCTCTGTTATTGCTTCTGTCCCTTTTCCCTTTTCTTCTCCTTCTGGGACTCCCATGGCACATACATTTCTATGTTTCATGTTGTCATTCAATTCCCTGAAACATTGCTCATATTTTCCCGTTCTTTTCCCTATCTGTTCTTTTGTGTGTAGGCTTTCAGGTGCCTTGTTCTCCAGTTCCTGAGTGTTTTCTTCTGCCTCTTGAGATCTGCTGTTGTATGTTTCTATTGTTTCTTTCATCTCTTGTGTTGTGCCTTTCCTCTCCATAGATTCTGCCAGTTGGTTTTTCAGACTTTCAATTTCTACCTTATGTAGTGTTTTCATTATACAGTTCATCTCTTTTGCCATATTTTCCCTAAACTTTTTAAATTGAATTAGCATTAGTTGTTTCAATTCCTGTATCTCAGTTGAAGGGTAAGTTTGTTCCTTTGACTTGGCCATAACCATTTTTCTTAGAGTAGGTTGTAGTTTTCTTTGTCTAGGCATCTGGTTTCCTTGGTTATCCCAATCAGGTTTTCCCAGACCAGAACAGGCTCAGGTCCCACAAGGAAGAAATAGTCAGTATCCAGTTTCCCTGAGGGTGTGTCTTAGAGGAATGACACCCCTGTGAGGCCTCAAGCCACTGTGCTTTTCTGCCCAGCAGATGGTGCCTGTCAGCCTGTAACTCCAGATTGGTGTAAGGAGGTGTGGCCCATGGCTGTTTTCTCCCATGCTCTGGGGTCAGGTTCTGAATGGAAGGCACATGGTAGATCTGGGCACCACCTCTTTCCTCTTAGGAAAGATACAACCCCCTAGGGAGTTTTCATTTGCATATAAATAGGTTCTTTGTCTCTCTGACTCTGCTATCTCCAACCCTGTCTGGGTCAGAGCACTGTGAGCTGAAAATGGCTGAGGATTTCTTCACTGAGCTGCTCAGGTTGAGAGAGAGAAAAAGGGACAGAAGGCCCCCTTTCAGGGTCAGTCCATATCCCCCAGTTTCACCCATCAGCCAGAGATAATACCGGTCCTCTGGACTCCCCCTCCCAAGGCAGAGAAATTCCCTGGCTCTTCAAGGTGAGTCGGAATAAAAGTCTCTGTCTCCTTGTTGGGGATTTGCAGCTTGAATTGAGCAGTCCACATTTGCCAATTAAAACCCCAGTTGGAACTGGACTGAGGTTTATTTGCTTGTTCAGAGTGTGCTGCTCTCTAGCACAGCGAGGCTTTGCAGTTCAGGCTGCCATGGGGGAGGGGCTCCCGGCTTGGATCCACAGTTCCTGCTCACACATTCCATGCTGTGCTCTCAGGCATTCCTTCCAGTCCAGGTTAATGCATGATGTGTCGACAGTCATGCTTGTCCCCCAGCAGTTATTTCAGATCATTACTAGTTGTTCCTTGTTGTTTATTAGTTGCTCCAGGGAGACTAACTAACTTCCACTCCTCTCTAGGCCATCATCTTCTTCCGTCTCCCCAGTACCATGCTGTTTTGATTACTGTAGCTTTGTAATAAGTTTTCAGATCGGACAATGTGAGTCCTCCAACTTTGTTCTCTTTAAGATGGCTTTGGCAATTCGGGGCCCCTTACCCTTACAAATAAATTTAATTATTGACTTTTCCATTTCTTCAAAGAAGTCTGCTGGCATTTTGATTGGGATTGCACTTAATCTGTAAATTGCTTTGGATAGAACTGACATCCTAACAATATTTAGTCTTCTAACCCATGAACACGGAATGTCCTTCCTTTTATTTAAATTATCTTTTATTTCTTTGAGCAATGGTTTGTAGTTTTCTGTGTACAAGTCCTTTACATCCTTGGTTATATTTGTTTCATTATTTCATGCTTCTAGTTGTTACTGTAATTGGAATTATTAATTGATTTCCTCTTCAGATTGTTCATTGCTAGTGTGTAGAAACACTACTGATATTTGCATGTTGATCTTGTACCCTGCCACTCTGCTGAATTTGTTTATTAGTTCCAGTAGCTTTGTTGTGGATTTTTCAGGATTTTCTGAATGTAGGATCTTGTCTTCTGAAAATAGGGAAAGTTTTACTTCTTCCTTTCCAATTGGGATGCCATTTTGTTTCTTTTTCTTGCCTAATTGATCTGGCTAGAATTTCCAGTACAATGTTGAGTATCAGTGGTGAAAGAGCATTCCTTATCTTATTCCTGATTTTAAAGGGAAAACTTTCAGTTTTTTACCATTGAGTACTATGTTAGTTGTGGGTTTTTCATATACGCCTTTTATCATGTTGAGGAAGTTTCTTCTATTCCTAGTTTCTGAGTGTTTTTATCATTAAGTGGTGTTGGATTTTGTCAAATGTCATTTCTGCTTAAACTGAGATGATCATGTGTTCCCCCCTCCTTCATTCTGTTAATGTGGTGTATGACTCTAATTGATTTTATTATGTTGAACCACCTGTTTATACCTGAGATAAATCCCACTTGATCATGGTGTATAATTGTTTTAATGCACTGTCCAATTTGATTTTCAAGTAGTTTGTGGAGATTTTTGCATCTTTATTCGTTAGAGAAACTGGTCTGTAATTTTCTTTTCTTGTAGTATCTTTATGTGGCTTTGGTTTGAGAGTGATGTTGGCTTCATAGAATGAGTTATGTAGCCTTCAAAATTTTGGAAGAGTTTGAGCAGGATAGATGTTAATTCTTCTTGGAATGCTTGGTAAAACTCACCAGTGAAGCCATCTGGTCCTGGGCTTTTCTTTGTTGGGAGGTTTTTGATGATTGATTCCATCTTTTTAGTCGTTATCAGCTGTTGATATCTATTTCTTTGTGAGTTAGTATAGGTAGTGTGTGTTTCTAGGAATTTGCCCATATCATCTAGTTTATCTAATTTGTTGATGTACAGTTTATCGTAATATCCTCTTACATTTCTTTTTTATTTCAGCAGAGTTGGTAGTAATGTCTTCCCTTCCATTTCTGATTTTAGTTATTTGTGTTTCTCTCTTTTTTTCTTTGTCAGTCTAGTTAAAGGTTTGTCAATTTTATTGATCTTTTTAAGGAACCAACTTTTAATTTTGTTGATTCTCTCTATTTCCTTATTCTCTAGTTAATTTATCTCCACTCTAATCTTTGTTATTTCCTTTCTTCTACACATTTTGGGTTTAGTTTAAGAGTTTGTTGTATAATTTCCACATATTTGTGAAGTTTTTAGTTCTCCCTCTGTATTGATTTTTAGCTTTATTCCACTGTGGTCAGAGAAGATACATGGTATGATTTAAATATTTTTGAATTTATTCTTGTTTTGTGACCTAACATATGGTCTATCTTGGAGAATGATCCATATTCAGTAGAGAAGAATGTGTATTCTGCTGGTGTTGGGTGATGTGTTCTATATATGTCTGTTAGACATTTGTCTGTTAGAGTATTGTGTTCTATATATTCTGTTAGAGTATTGTTCAAGGCTTCTACTTTCTTTGTGATCTTCTGTCTATATGTTTTATCCATTATTGAAAGTGGTGCCTTGAAGCCTCCTGTTATTAATGTAGAACTGTCTATTTATTTCTTCTGATCTGTTAATATTTGCTTCATGTATTTTGTGGCTCTGCCGTTACATGTATATACATTTTTAATTTTGTATCTTCTCATTTAATTGACCCATTCATAAGTAAAGAGTTCCTTTTTTGTTCTTTGTAACAGTTTTTTTTAATTTAAATTCTATATTAGCATAGCTTCTCCATCTCTCTTTTTGTTACAATTTGCTTGTTGTTTTTTCCCCATGTTTTCCCTTTCAGTCTAATTGTATCTTTGAATTTAAGGTGAGTCTCTTTAAACAGCAGATAGTTAAATCATGCTTTTTATCCATTCTGCCAATCTCTGCCTTTTGACTGGAGAGTTTAATCCATTTACATTTAATATAACTACTGATAATATAGGACTTTCTCCTGCCATTTTGCTATTTAGTCTTTGTAAATCTTATACCTTTTGTGTACTCAAGTTTTTCAGTAATGCCTACTTTCATATTTATTTGATTTTTTGTGTAGTGTACTATTTCAAGTCCCTCCTCATTTCCTTTTGTATATATTTTTTAGATTCTTTTTTGTAGTTGTCATAAGGTTTAGATTTAACATCCTAAGCCTTTAACAATCACATTTGATTTGATACTAACTTACATTCAATAGCATACAGAAACACTGTCTGATATCATTTCATCCTCCCACTTTTTTGTTGTACTTATTATGAATTATATCTTTATACATGGTACATCCTAAACCATAGATTTATCATTACATTTTATGTATTTACATTTTAGGAACTTTAAGAAGTAAAAAGTGTAGTTACATACCAAAAAATACAATGCAATATTATTGGCATTTACAGTTACCCGTATGGTTATCTTTGCCAAAAGTCTTTATTTATGTCCTTTCAGTCTGAAGAACTCCCTTTAGCATCACTTTTAGGGCAAGTGTACTGGTGATGAAATTCCTCAGCTTTTGTTTATCTGATAATGTCTTAATTTCTCCCTCATATTTGAAAGACAGTCTCAACAGGTATAAAATTTTTGGTTGGAAATTGTTTTGTTTTTGCACTTTAAATATATCATCCCACTGCCTTCTTGCCTCCATGTTTCCTGATGAGAAATCTGCACTTAATCTTATTGAGGTTCTCTTGTACATAACATGTTGCTTTTCTCTTGCAGCTTTCAGAACTCTCTTCTTGTCCTTGGAATTCTATATATTGACTACTATGTGTCTGGGCATGTTTGCCTTTGTGTTTATCTTGTTTGGGTTTCATTGAGCTTCTTGAATGTGTATATCCATGTTTTCAGTTAAATTTGGAAAGTTTTTTGCCATTATTTTTTTGAGTATTCCTTCTGTCTCTTTCTTTCTTCTCCTTCTGGGGTTCTCTTAATGTCTATATTATTGCTCTTGATGGAGTCTCACGTATCTCTTAGGCTCAGTTCATTTTTATTGATTCTTTTTTCTTTCTACTCCTCATCTTGAGTCATTTTAATTGGCTTGTCTTTGACTTCACTGAATTTTTCTTCTGCCAGCTCTAATCTGCTACTTAAACCCTCTTGGGTGTTTTTCATTTCAGTTATTGTGGTCTTAAACTCCAGTGTTTCTGTTTGGTTCCTTTTTAAATGCTTCTGTCTCTTTATTGAGATTTTCATATTGTTCATTCATCATTTTCCCGATATCCTTTAATTCTTTCTCCATGTTTTCCTTTATATCCTTGCGCACACTGAAGATCATTTTTTAAAAGTGTTCATCTGGTATGTTCAAGTCTGGTCTGCTTCACTGATGGTTTCTGGCTTTTTATCCTGTTCCTTTGAATAGGCCATCATTTCCTGTTTCTTTGCCTTGCAATCTTTTGTTGCACACTGTATATTTTAATAGTTTAATTTGTTAACTCTGGGATTTAGTCCCTGAGATGTCTGTTCCTTAAGTTTGTATCCAACTGGTGATATGACACAGATTTCCTTGAGTGCCCAAGCTAATACAAACATACAAACCAATGGAACAAAACATCTTTCATAGTCTTTGTAAACTGACTCTGTTGGCTGGTGCTCTTCTTCAGAATTTAGCCTTCCTATCAAGATAATCAGCCTAAAGTGAGAGTGAAGTACAGAGTCCTGTCCTCTTTTGTGTGTCTTTGTCTTGACCTGTGCTTGTGGTTGCTTGTGACCTTAGTAATGCCCCCACTTACAGGAATCTGAATTTTCCCTCTATCCCCTATGAAATAGATTTTCTCCTCCCTGCTGGATGTTCAATTGTATGTCTTAGATCAGGTAATCCTTTGCCCCAGGCCAATTTGACTTCATTGTTTCTAAGAATGCTTTAGCTGTTAGCAAGCTGCTTCTGCCTGCAGGGCAAGCTCTGGGAAGGTGAGCCAAAAAAAAAAAGAATTTCCTGGTTCGGTCTTCCAGGCTGCCATTTGATAGATTGGCACTGACATACAGACATCTCCCTATGAACATAGCGGTTATCTTGCTCCCTCTGGATCAGGGTCAGGGGCCCACAATGAGACCACAGGCTGGATCCACACTGCAGCACGGAGTGGTTGGGGTCAGCAAGGGTGCTGTGAGCTTCTCCTACCTTTTTTTAAAAATTCATATTTTTATTTGCAATTTTGCTATGCAACTCATTATTTTGGTTTCTCCTAAATTCTCAAATTTTCACAAATATTATCAGATCTCTTTTCCTCCAGATGATTTTAAAATTTTTTTTTCCATTTTTTATTGAAATTGTTCAATACCATACTATTATCCAAAGATCCAAAGTGTCCAATCACTTGCCCATGGTACCAACGTACAGCTGTGCATCCATCACCACAGTTAGTTTTTTTTTTTTTTTTTTTTTTTTTTAGAATATTTTCATTACTCCAGAAAAGAAAAAAGATTCTGTTGGGAATCTCACCCTGGAGCATCTTATACCACCCCATCTTGGTCGACCAGAAGTCTGGTTTTACTTTTAAACCTCCTGCTGCAATTTCTTTCATAACTCTCCTGGGATGGTGCTCTCTGATATTGTTAAACTGCTTCTTCCCCTTTGCCTCTGAAATCGGGGAGACAGGATTGAAAGAGACTGGCTTATCTACCCAATTCTTCCATCCCTATGTCTATATTCCCTAAGCTACTGCAAAGACAGTCCAAGAAAATACAGAATTAACAGACTTATGAAACATAAGAAGGTGATGGGGGTGGAGACCAGTAGAGGAGAAGGAATGGAAAAAGTAAACCAAGGCAAAGAAAAAAGAACAAAGGAAAGTGATAGTATAGGAAGAAGGTAAGAGCCTGCACTTCATGCTTCATTTAGTTTTCTATGAATCAATGCGTAAGATGATCTGCTACAGAAATGGTATAGTTTTACCACTCTATGTCTAATTACAATTGAGGCAGATTAGTTGTAAAATCACCTCACATTCTTCTTTTTTTTAAAAAAAAGTATTTTTTCTAGTAACTTTTACAACCTAAATTTTCCCTTTTTAATCATATTCAAATATATAATTTAGTGCTATTAATTACATTTTAACCCAACACTCAACCATTTATGCTAAATAATGCAATCAGACATATTTTCTTTAGGCTAGGCTCCCTTGTCTCTTAACTTCATAATTAATGCAATATTTTGTTCTGCATTATTTTATTCAGGATTCACAGTATCTGTGAGTTAAGGAGTTCTACTCGTATCATCATTTTATGGAAAAAATAAGTGAAGTAACATTCCATAGTTTCTGTACCACTGGAAATGCTTTTGGTGCCATGTAACAGAAAACCTGACTTGATGTCTGTACTTATTTTCTTAGTCACATAACTAGAGGTTTGGAGGCAAACCACTGCTCCAGGGGTTGCACCACTCCCAGATGGTGTGGTTCCTATCTGCTGTACTTTTGGCCTTTTCTCAAGGTCACAAGATGGCTTCTCTAGCTTCAGGCATCATGCCCACATTCAAGAGAAGAATTTTGGGAAGGAGCAGTATTAGCCACATCATTCCCTTTTCTCAGGAAAGTTAAACTTTCTCAGATGTCCCCTTGCTTGCAAACTTCTATTTATGTCTCATCAGCCAGAACTATGGCACATGGATGTTCCTAGCTGTACAGAAGACTGAGAAAGTATGTGTTTGTCTTTCCAGCCTTTCTAGTGGTGGTGAGAGAGAAGGGTGTTGAGACACCACTGGGTGAAGCACACAACAGAAATGCCACAGATGACCCCAGATGGCAAGTGGCAGGAACAGAGTCTAAAACCAGGTCATTAGATTCTGAGTCTCATTATTTTGCCACTCTGCCATTGTGTTCTTTTTAACATGATTTCAGCATCATCTAACTTGGCTACTTCTTGCTGAGACAAATAGACAAAAGTCACTCCACATTATGGAGATTTATAAATAGGCAATAAATTTACTATGCCTCGTCTTAAGGCTCCTCAGAGGGAGCCTCTTCCAAGTTATGTAAAACTGAGAGATAAGGTGGTTTATACATAATGCATTCCTCACATGAGAAACTCTGCATTTAAAGTTTCATAGAACTAGCTGTAGTATATTTGGAAGCATGTAACAGAAATTGTGTGATACATTGCTTAAGGCTGTGTGCCCTCCCAGCTTTAACCTGTCCCTCTTCCTACACTACTGCTCTTCAAATCACAGTGGGTTTGTTTATTGGTAGGAACTATTTACATAGGAAGATCATATGTGGATGCCCTTAGTAATTTATTATCTCATTTTTCCTAAAGCAAGGCAAGAGTCAAAAACACATATAAATATCAGCTTGAGAGATTAGAACCAAAAGCCAGGATGGAATATCTCCACTGTAATCATCACATGCAGTTACCACAGGAGGGAAGCTGGGCTATATAATTCATTCCAAGGAAAGGCATAACAGCATCTAGAAATGTAAATATATTTCTGTTGGAAATACTTGAAATAACATTTGCCCCAGGTTCTTCCTTTTTAGATGTGGAATGTTATGTGGGAAATTTTTGTTGTGTTTTCTTTACATGACCCTGGCAGAAAATTGGATGAATAGCCCCTGCTCAATGTTTAGTCAGTTGTCAAAACATTGAATAAATCATGAAATCTGTAGAATAACAGCTGCTCTAGGGAGAATTTTAATTCAGTTTTATCAAAATAAATCCCTTTGCATTTTTCCAGGGAATCTTTTATTTTACCAAAGGTGCTTTATACTCCTAAATTAATTAAGAATTTTGATGGATTGGAGTGTTATTGAATGTAGTGGTGTTATTGAATGTTTATGTGCCTGGCACCAGGTTAGGAGATTTTATAGGCATTAGATCATTAAATTCTCATACAGCCCTGCACAGTTCTTAGCTCTGCTTTTCCAGATGAATAATTAAGACCCCAAGAGGCCTTGTAACTAGTCCAGGATTACACAACTGGGAAGAATTTATAAAAGTGAGTTGCTTCCAGGTAGTATGGCAGGCCCAATAGATTGGCTCACGTAATCCTCTTCTACTAGAGAAGCCAGAAACCCCACATTCCCAGCCTTCCTTGTTGCTTGGCTTAGAGTAGCCATTAGACACTGTTCTGTCCGAAGACAGTAGGCAGAATTCCTTGGGGAAGCTACCTTTCCCCCAAAATAGAAAAGCCTCTTGTGGAAAGCTTTCTTCCTTTACCCTTTGTTGTTCCCTTTCCTCCTTCTGGAAAGAAGATTCACTTTCTGCACAAGTAGCACCCATTTCTTGACCATGAGAAGAAAAGCTACACGCTTAAGGTTGGTGAAGCCAGAAGATAGAAAGTCTAGTTCCTTGATGACACCCTTGAACAGTTGCGCTAGCCCTAGACCGTCTACCATTAGACTCTTTGTTACACTAGCAAAGTAATTCTCTTTTATTGTATTCAGACCACTGATTTGCATTCTGTCTCCACCACCAATAGGGCTATTCTGTCAGCCCCCAGTGACCAAATATGTAGCAAAATCAGTAAATCTGCATTTCTCAAAGCAGCCTTCTGGGAGCTCCTATTATATAAGCTGTTCCCAAGGTACAGATGACTGAGAAATGTTAACTATACCACTCAGGTCAATGTTGTTTGAAAATTAGAATGTAATGCCACTAAAATGATAGTATAATTTATGTACCTGCTTACTTATAGTGATTAAAGTAAAAGGTTTAAGGGTCAGGCAGGCAGGTAGGGTTCTGTGCTGGCTATAGCATGTATCAGTTTTGTAACCTTGACCTGGTTGGTTTACTTTGCTAAGTCTGCTTCCTTGTGTACCATTAAGGATAACAATCATTCTATATCATAGGAATTGGGGGGTGGGGGGCGTTTAGCACAAGATCAGGCACACAGCAAGCATTCAGTTTGGTAATATTGTTGGTAGTAATCATAATCATCATTGAGTTATTCAAGCCTTGCAGAGTAAGGGGAACATTTACAAAATATGTAACAACCAAGGTACAAGTGTTCTAGTTTCATCTCTTTGGATTCATGTGTTATAATACCTTCATAACTTAATGTAACACTAGTTTCTTTCCAGAAGTAAATCAATATTTTCTTAAATGTCAGTGACTTCATATTCTAGAGAAGCTTCTTTGGGGACTTTGGAATAGTGGAAGTGTGCATGTTTGCCACATCTTGTTTCCAGTGTCAAAAGCGTTAGTTACTTTATCTAATCATCCTAGTCAATTGCTTCCTATCACTCTCAGAGACATACTTGATTTGGTTTCTTTTGACTCCAGCCCTCTCTGTTGTGTTGATTTGTGGAACAATTATTATAAGTGCTAAACTGGAAAGAAGACCTACACGAATCTGCTATAAACTTTACTTTGTAGTAAAAGTAGCATGGTACACTTTGAGTTTTAAGGTAATGTCAGAAAGAAAGATCTCTCCATTTTCCTTTTGGAAAATCATAAAACAGAAAAGGTAAAGTGAAAAGTTTAATTTCCATTTTCAATAAACGTGGGGGATTCTGTATCCATAAACCACGATATATGACATAGGGCTGCCAAATGCAGAAGAATGGAAGTTCAGGAAGAGCAAAGAGAAGATGACGGTGCCAGGCTATGGATTTCTGACAAAGCAAGCAGGGGCTCCAAAATTGGTGCTACAGAGAAGGTACAGCCTAAAGGATGAAACCAATAATCCCTTGTTTGGAAAATGGCAAGACAATTGTGAAGCTGGAAGAGGCAGCATCACTGGACTCCACCTGGCACCACATAGCAGCAGATGAAGTTGAAAAAGGAGATGCACAGCCATGCTACCCATACAGAAAGCGTAAGGCAGATGAAGAGCAGCACGGCAGCCTATAGGTGGGAAGAAGCAATGGCTACAATAGCTCACAATGCACATCCCATTGTCATAAGATTTCATGGGGAATCAGGGTGAATTTTTACCACTCACAACACCATCTTGAATTCTCCCGCACACAAATTTCTTTTATATATATGGGCCAAGAAGAGTTCTCCACATTCAATTAAGAGTAACAAGTTTATAAAGGAACTAGCATAGGATATTATGTTTTATTATGAGATACTATACAGATTTTGCAATACAAAGGGAGGAAAAGAACTGGAAAATACATGGCAAATATAGAACAATCACTACTGGTATTTCAAACACTCAAAGGGAAAAATAATGTTGCCATGAACAATTTAAAGAAGCCATCAAACAGCTTAAAACAGACATAAAGAGTCAGGGAGGATATGGTGAAATGAGAGAAGAAACATAAACTTAATAGCTCACCAAAGAAGTAAGGAAGGAAAAATAATCATAACAGAAATGATTTTGAAGCAGCACCAAGTTGAATAGACAAAGCTGAAAATGGAATAGGGATGTGAAGGGCAAGATTGTCAAAGCAAATAAAATGAAATGGAAATAACAGTTTAAAAGCTTTGTAAAGAAAATAATTGATTTGGATGACAAAGAAGATCCAGCAGTAACATAATAAAATAACCCTGAAAAAAGAAAGTTAAAAGGAATAGAACAAAGCATTTAAAGGTATAATTCCACAAAACTTTCCAAAAATAAAAGATGATTTCAATTTATAGGTTGAAAGGGTCTTCTACCATGTTCCAGAAAGATTTTCCATAAACTTTACATAATAGATTTTAGAAATAAGAAATAACCCTTTAGACATAATAGCAGATTATCAAGTAACCTATAAAAGACACCCCCCCCCAAAAAAAAAAAACAATCAGGCTGGCTTAAGGCTTCTTTACAGCAAGCTACATTCAACAATAGCAGAGAGCAATGCCTATAAAGTTCTCAATGAAAAAACAAAACAAAAAGTGTGTGGCTTAAGAATTTTGTGCTATTATATTTATGCCATTTAAATATAAAGGCAATGGATAAAGTTTTCCAACATTTGGAAAATCAAAGAATATTGTTTCTATGAGTCATTTTTAAAAAAGCTGTTAAAGAAAAGACCTTCGCTAACTAAGAAATGACAGGAGAAACCCTGGCCTAAAGACTTGCAGTGAACACTGAATGCATTCAGCTTTTGAACCAGGTAAATAATAAATATAGAAATGTGCTTACAGAAAGCTATGTTATAAGCTCTCAATGTATATAAATATTGTAACTAATATAATATTAGGGATAGAGAAGGCAGAGGTGGTATGTGTTGATTTATTCATCATTTATAGCTAAAGATCAAAGGATTTCATTTAAAGATGATAAATCAAGTCATTGATATATAAATGTATTTAAATGTACAAAGGTAAAAAGTATAAAGACTAATCTCTTTCTCTATCTATCTCTTTCATATACATTTATATATATATATATATATATATATATATATATATATATATTTATATATATATATATACACACACACATACATGCTCTTTAACCAAATTCAAGTGATGGAGGGAAGGAAGGGGAGAAGTGGGAATGTATTAAGTTGTTTGGTCTGTAGTGAGATGTTAAATGTCAGTATTTCAAGAGATAGACAATTTAAATATATTAAATAAAGTTTAGATATAAAAGTGACCACAATTAACCATAATACAAATAAAGCATATGTAACACATATTATGAACAAACTAGGAACAAACATGTTTGTCATATCAATAAATATAAGTGTGCTGATGATTGTACTTATAGGTGCAGTGATGAGTGCACAGCTAGGTGGTGATACCGTGAGACATTGATTGCATACTTTGGATGGACTATAAGGTGTGTGAATATATCTCAGTACAATTTTCAGTTAAAACATAAGTGGACTAAATATGAACATAAAAAGAGTCTCAGACTGAGTAATAAAGTAAAGCCTAGCCATTTGCTATATACCAGAGATGGCCCTAAAAGAAAGTGACTCCGAAATTTGAAATTGAAGGATGAACAAATGAATGTTGTCAAATGCTAACAGAGCAATGCAGAGACATGATCCTATCAAACAAGATTGAATTTAGAGCAAAAAGATTAAGCAAGAGAAGTAAAGGATACCTTTTATATAAGGTGTGCAGTCCACAAGGAGGATCTAGCAGTCAGGAGTATTTCTGCACCAACATAGCATGAAAAATCATTAAGCAAAAACTACTGAAAATACAAGGAAGAAGAGAAACACTTTAGTTATAGGAGGTTTAACAGATAAAATGAACAAAAAATAAAAATATAAATGACCTAAATAACAAAATTAGTAAAGTTACATATGTTAAACTCTCTGCCCTAAAAATTGAAAATACTTTATCCTATTAGATAGTCATAGAATGTTTCCAGCAATTGACTATTTTGTACCATAAAGAAAGCCAAAAAAACTTCTCAAATAAAAAAATAGTACAGTTATTTTTCTCTAATCACTCTGAGTCAAAAGGAATCATTCTGAAATTACAGAATATTTAAAATTAATAATGATAATAATCACATTGAATAGCCTAAGGAATCAGCTAAAGCAGTTGTTCAAAGGAAAATTCATAGGGACAAGGACTTATGTCCATTAACAAGAAAGAATGGAAATGAATGCATTAAGCCTTACACTCATGAACTTAAAAAGAAGAAAAATAAAATTAACATAAGATAATGGTAATAAATGCAGAAAACAATAAATTAGGAAAAAAATAAATCTTAAAGTCGGTTCTTCAGGGGAAAAAACAAAAACCATTGGTTAAATAATCAGGATGAGTGCAAAGTCATTTTCTAGGAAAATATGAATTACCAAAAGTGACTCCTGGAGTTAACAACGTAAAAAAACGAATTAGCATAGAAGAAATACGTAGTGTGGATGAAAAGGAAATCCCCTCCAAAGAAAGCACCAGGCCCAGAACGTTTCACACATTACTTCTACCAAATCTCTAAGGAAAACATAGGTCCCAAACTATTTCGGTTCTTTCAGAGCATATAAAAAGAGAAAGTTTCCAAACTGTTTCTCTGAAGCTAGCATATATCAAACATATCCTGACAGAGCACTAAAAAGTGAGTTAAACATCAGTATTACCTATGAATATCAAAGCCAAAAAATCCAAATTACAATATTAGGAGAAAAATCCAAGGGTTCATAAAGGCAATAATTTACTATAACCAAATGGGATTCATTCTTAAAAATGTAAGGATGTTGCAAAATATTACTGTGATTCACATACTATTGTCAAAATTAAGAATCATTTTATCATCTGTATAGCTATTGAAGAGGCATATGATAAAATTCATTCTACATTCTTGATGAAAAACTCATAATAAAATGACACGTCATTACACACACACACACACACACACATACACACTTAATAACATATGTCTCCAAAGCCACTAATATACCTGATGGATAAAGAACAGCAACAGTACTTTAGTATCAGCTACAAGAAAAAGTGACCTTAACAAATAGCATTAGTTAACTTTATTCCAGAGATCCTAGCCAACCTAAGTGAACAAGAGAAAGAAATAAACATAGAAATTGGAACAGGGAGATAAAATTATCATCCTTTGCAGGTGATATAATTATATACTGTAAAAGACAAGGAATCAAATTTAAAAAAAATTTCACACAATACAGAAATTCATTAAGGTGATCAAATACAAAAATACTACTCTTGATAGTTTTCCCTCACACAAACACAAACCATTTAGAAAATATAACTGAAAAGATCCCATTTGCAATAGAAATAAAAAGTAAATGCCTACGATTAAATTTAATAAGAAATGTGCCAAATTTATACAAATAAAACTTTTAAATGATACTGAGGGACATGGAAGGTAATTTAAACAAGTGGAAAGGCATATCTTGTTTGACATAAAGATGTTCTATCTAAAGTAAACCATAAATAGCATGCAATGCAATAAAAAAAAATAGATATCTTTACATAGACAAGAAGATTCTAAAGCTCAAATACAATTAAGCAAGCAATCAGAAAAAGTCTAACAAAGAATATAAGGGGATGGAGATCAGCTCTCTCAGTTATTACATATTGTAAAGTTACAGAAGTTAAAGTAGTGCACTCTCGTACCTGAATAGCCAGGAAGCTTAATGAAGTGTGTTGAGAAACAGACCAAACCACATATGATGAATGTAATGTTACGTATCAATGGAGAAAATATAGTTTATTAAAAATGCTATTGAAACAACTGAATACATTTCTGGAAAAAAAATAAAGCTGTATTCCATCTTCAGAACTTACACCAAAATAAATGCCAGATGGATCAAAGATTAAAATATAAAAAGCAAACCATGAAGATACAGGAAAAAAAAGTTGGAAGATTTTTATTAGCCTGATGTGGGAAAGATCTGTCTATTTTTGACCCAAAATGCAAAAGCTGTAAGATAAAACATGAATAAATTCCATTTGCCTCCCAAAATATTTCTGCATTGCAGAAAACACCATAAACCGAATCAAAAGAGAAATAACATATTGAGAAAAAAATAAGTAAAATGTAATGGAGAACTACTTTTCCTAACATATTTAAAATGTCTGTAAATAAATTAAAAACAGCCCAATGGAAATAAAAAGGGCAAGGAATATAAGTAGGCACTTCCCCAAAAGAAATACACTTGATGCAAACAGTTGAAAGATGCCAGTCTCACTCAGAATGAGAGAAATGTACATTAAGAGTTCTTAGAGATGCTGATTTTTTTTTTTTTTAAACCTACCAGGTTTCAGACTGACAGTGATCAAAAAGTTTGATCATGTATTGTTGGCCCCACTATGGCAAAATAGGCAACCCTATACATTTTTGGTGGGACTGTGAATTGGTACAATCTCTATTGGGAGCAAATTGCTAATATTTATCAAAATGTAATTTTCATAGATTTCTTTACTCAGAAATTCCATTTCAAGAAATTTACCCTACGTTGCATTTGTGTGCTATTGTATACTTGCACTTCTGTGAAATTGTGTGTATAAGAATAATTGTTTGTAAGAGCAAAAGATAACAAACCACTGAATGGTCCCTCAAGGCAGAGCATTGCCACAAAGCTCTGGTCGTTTACACAAGGAATCCTATTCCCCTTTAAGAGTTTGATCTCTAAGAAAACAAAGTGCTGTCAGTACTGTAGGGTATGCTACTATTACTGCAAAATAATGATAATAGTATAATTATGATTCTCTAAAAGTACATGCTTATATATGAATAAAATATCACTGAAAGTATACCCATGAACCTGATAACGGTGCATGCCTCCTGAGATGGAACTTGAGTGAGTGGGATCATGATGAGGGATAGACTTCCTTTTTAATGTATCTCCATTTTAATCTGTTCAATTTAAAAAAAATATATTTGTTGAGGTGAAATTCACATAAAGGGGCCTTTAGTAGATTCATTGTGTTGTACAATCACTACCTTTATCTTGTTTTAAAACATTTTCATCACCCCCAAAGAAAACCCCATACTCATTAAGCTCCCCATCTCCCCCTCCCCCAGCCCCTGGCACCCACCAATCTGTATTCCATCTCCACAGATCTATCTATTCTGGATATTTCATATAAATGGAATCACACAATATGCGGCCTTTTGTGTCTTTTTTCTTTCACTTAGCATAATGTTTTGGAAGTGCACCCAAGTTTCTGCATGTATTGGTATTTCATCCGCTCTTATGGCTGAAAAATATTCCACTGTATGGACATACCACAATCTGTTTATCCATTCACCGGTTGATGGGTATTTGGGCTGTCTCCAGCTTCGGCTGTTGTGAGTTGTGCTGCTGTGAACATGAGTGCACATGAACTTGTTTGGGTCCCTGTTTGAATTCTTTTGTGGTAGATACCTGGGAGTGGAATTGTGGGGTCATAAGGTAATTATGTGTTTAACATTTTGAGGAACGTATTTGTTTAATTTTGCACCATGTATATGCATCACTTATTCAAAAAGTTAATCAATTTTAAATTAATTCAGTTCCCAATCCAAATCCTACATCTGCTACTTCCAGCTTTGTTTGTAACCTTGACCAAGTTGCTTAACCTCTTTGCACCCCAGTTCCCCACTTCATGGATCAGGGATGATCATGATCGCCCCTTCCTGGGGTGTGACCAGAGCACAGGAGATCATTGTGGAAACACAGCCCACACAGGGCCTGGAAATTACAAAGAAATTGCTTAGTAAATGTATACACCCCCAAAATTAAAGTAAATTGCATCCAACTATTACAATTTAATAAGGTACGTAATTGTACTTTGCTGTGTTTTTAATTTTCTTTGTAATACATGAATGATTGAAACATCTGGCTTTTTAGGCATAACAATTGAGAAGGAGCGCAGCATATTTCCCCAGTCAGGCAACTTCTTTTCCTGTTGTAAAAGTAACACTTTTTATTTAGAGAGCCAAGTCCTTCTAGTAACCAACCCTCGGCACCATTAAAAGAGCTAAAGCTGCCAGAGCACGATTATGTATTGACCTTGGTCTTCAGACGCCTGTGTTCAAACCCTGCCTCTGCTGCTCCTGCCACTCAGCCCGTTACCGTGGAGATGTCTGAGTACCTCTCTGCTCCTCCCTGTCATCCCTTGTGAAATGGCAACGGCCATCGCACGAGCTGCTGTCTGGACTGCATAAAGTCAGTCTAGAAAAGTGCTAAGCAAGAGTATTGTTATGGATTAAATCCTGTCCCCACAAAGACATGTTGAAACCCTAATCCCTGGCCCTGGGAACCCATTTGTAAACGGGATCTTAGAAGATGTTATCAGTTAAGGAGAGGCCAAACTGAATCAGGGCGAGCCTTAATCCCATATGACTGGAGTCCTTATGTGCAGAGGACATTTGGACACAGGTGCAGTAGTGGCAGAAGGAGACAGATGGCTCTGTGATGGAGGCAGAGATTGGTTTATGGATTGCCAGCCAGCCACCACCAGAAGGCTACAGACTGGAGAAAGAACGGTCTGCCAAGAACTTGAGTTTGACTGAGTCTACTGTACTGAGAGACGACAGGTTCCTGTTGCTTCAGCCAACTAATCTGTGGCATTTGTTAAAGCAGTTCTGGCAAATTAAGACAGGTATTAAACACTTACTGTGCGCAAGAAGCAAGAAATGGTCCCTGCCCTCAAGGTGCTTACAAATTAATAGGGAGGTGAAACAGTGGCTTAAATAATAAGAGCCTCTAATTACATAGAATAGAAACTAAAGTGGAAAGGGTACGCATAATTAAAAAGAGTAATTTCTTTCCTTCTCTAGGGAACCACTAGTGAACTGGTGGCTGCATTGATTAACTGTAGACCAAATACCAGGAAGAAGGGAAAACAACGTTGTGAGGTCCAGTCCTACACGTCCCAAGCCTAGGGCATCCTTGGAGAGGGCTCTTGGGAATGAAATGAAAACTGGTAGGACATTTAAGAAGTAACAAAAAAACAGGGAGATGTTAACCTTTACTCTTCTCCCCCAACACATTAACATTCTTACCTGATTGAGAAAAATGTGAAATATATACAACAGTCCCATGTTAATCATAGGTGATGGAGAGTTTTAATGAGAATTTCTCTTGCTCTCTCTCTCTCTCTTTCTCACACACACACACACACACACACACACACACACACACACACACACACACACCCTACATAGTGCTTCCTGCCATTAATAGCAATTCATATCATTTTTTAATGTTGAAATACTGGTAAAGAGCAATAAACCAGATAAAACTTCCAACCACTCCCCCATGCCAGGTCTTGGGGACCCTCTCATTCATTCCAGGCCGCCCAACACAGCATGTCAGCAGACCCAGTGATGTCTCTCAGAGGGAATGTTCATAGACAACAAGCCTTTGTAGGCTTAAACTGGCATTATGTATTCAGAAGATAACTGTCAGAATTATTTTATGAGGAAGGCAAGTATCAAATAATTAGCAAATATTTGTTTTTCATTTTAGGAAAAGACTCCTGGAATTATGAGGCACAGAATAGGTTCACTTGTGTCAATAGAGGGTTGCAAAAATCTATTGCATGGAAGAGCTGTTGGAAAAAGTAAGCCAAGTGAAGCCTCTAAGTGAGGAATCTTGGAGGTCAAAGGGAGACCAACATGAGGGCAGTAGGCTTCTGGGGTACAAGTCAGGATGGCCAGAGTGAGGAGGAAGGGGCAGGCAGGACTGTACCCTAACTGTGGTCTTGAGAACTGATTCTGTGAGGATGTGGTGGGGCAGCCCTTCTGCTCCCCACTTCTGACCTCACAGCTTTCTTCCCTTCTCTACGCAGTGAGTCAGAGGCTACCCCATCAAGCTCCCAAGGGGAGTAAAGATTCCTGCAGAATGACCTATAACTCTTAGACGTAGTGTGGACATTTGTGTATTCACCACAGGACCTGGCACAGTAGATGCCCCTCAGATGTGACTGAAGCACTGACACTGTGGGTACAAATGTGTTCCAAGCATTCAGGAGCCTTGCTAAGATCTGCCATTGAGATTCCAACCCATTCTGTGAGACATCCTAAATCTCATACCAGTTTTCACTCATTGCTAACAGTCCCAAGACTATTTTCAAGCACTCCCTAGGTTTGGGGTGTGTAGGACTGAACCTCACACACTGTTTTTCCTCCTCTTTTGTATTCCATCTACAGTTAGTCAAGGTGGCTGCCAGTTCACAGTGGTGTCTTAGAGAGGGAAGGCCATTACTCTTTCTTAGTCATGCTTATCTTCTTCACTTTAGTTTCTACCCTACATGACTTGTGCTCTATTTTTTAAACCTTCCAGGTCATTTTCCTCCCCCCAGTTACTATCTTTGTCTGCAACAATGACTGTACTAAAATGCATGTGTTAAATGCCCATTGCATGAGTGTAACACACAGTCAGTGGATGTTATTAGGGTGGCACCATAGAAGGAGCAACACTTTCACAAAGGAGCGGATTTTTTAAGACCTCCTAGTCTTTCCTCTGCATGTCTGTAGTTGAGGTGTGCCTTGCTGCACCCATCTGTTGTAAAGGGTAGACTCTAAATGTGAGAGAAGTACTTGAGAAGCTGTGGGAGCCTCTGAGAGCCGTCAGCACCCTGCACACTCATGGACTGGAGACATGGGAGACCCAAGGAGGCTAAATACCCTCTGCCAGGGAAGTTACTGACAGGCTACAAAATCAAGGCTTTGGCCCAATTTTTTCTGAGTTTGAATCATCTGCAAGGGCATTAACTTTTCATATACCTCAGCTAAGTGGGATTTAAAAGTCCATGTTAGTGGCAGGATATTTAATTTCAGATCTACGGGGCTCACATCTAGACTTAATATTGCAGGCTTGTCGGAGTGAATTCCAAACCCTCTCACAGCAAGCCCTACGTGAGACCTTGCAAACTCCTGGCCAGACGGGGTTGACGCAGGTTCAGTCTGAGCTTTCAACTAAATGGCACTGGGATTTTTTTCTGAGATGATATATTAAAAGTTTGTGGTGTGTTCCATCTTCCCCAGACAAGATGCAAGTTTCTGGCCATTTGTGCTCTTTTCAAAGCTCAGTGGTCTGCAGGTTGCTCTGGAGCTTTGTCTCTTCTGCCCCAACAATACTTTAAGTCATTAATGACTTAAAGGTTGGTAAAGAAAGGCTCTCAGCTGAACCCATAAGGAGGGTCCATTTGCAGAGGGACTGGATCAAGGCCACCTGGCTGAAAGCTGAGGCCAGGAAGATTCCAGAAGGGGGCATGGGTCTACTTGTTAGGTTTTCCGACAGCACCCGCACTGGTCTGCTGTGGTAAATCTCTACCAGGCTTAAAACCACCCTATTGTTCAAGGAAATTGAGCTACTGGCCCACAGAATTTGAACACTTTCCTTACGAAGCATAGTAGTTTGTTAGGAAAGTAACTGGTATTAAGATTTTGTCTGTAATCTGGGAGTAGGCACAAGCCCAACAGACTGTATTCTTGAGGGGTTTGTTTACGTCCTCTGCTTTGCAATAAGTGAATGCCAGCTAAGTTTTTATTACAGAGTGTTGAATACAATGACATATTTATTGGAGATGATTTCCCAGGGAGCCTACAAAGCTGGGAGTGCATCCACTTGGTGTCAGGCAGGGGCTGCTTTCCCTGGAGCTTCAAGATTCCTTTCAGATGGAGGCCCAGGGTCAAGGGTGTACTGCCTTTTTCTTTTGTTGTTCTCATTCTCTCTCTCTCTCTCTCACCCGGTTCCACTCATTTTTCCTCCCTCCTTTGCTATCTGTGTTTCTGGCACTTTCTTTGGAGCAGAGCTCAGCTGGTGCCTCCCCTGGCCCTGGGAACCTTTCTTTAAGGCCACTCATCCCAGGGCAGAGGAGAGGAAGGGAAGGTGTGCCAGTTCATCATTTTAACAAATGCCCAATGTTTATTTTCTCCGTGGGCTATCCAGATGAATGCTTCGTTTACAGTTTGTGTTTCTAATATTTTGTTTCTTAGAGAAAAAATGCCAATTACAAATGAGAAATTATTCTGATTATCTAATCTCTGTTGCATTCCTCAGCAGTGCAAAGAGTTAAATGATGCATGAAATCACCTGTCGGCCCGCATTAGACAGGGCTATGTTTACACACCCAGAGGTGGCCTGTGAATTATTTAACCAAAGGGACTCTTGGCTCTGCGTCTGGCCAGACACGTTCAGCGTGAGTTAGTCTGGAGGTGCAGTATGCAGCCCTGAGCTTCCACTTGGCTAAGGAAAATGTCTGACAGACATTGTGACTGCTGCCAGAACCAGGTATCCTTGAGAACAACTTGAACTTAGCTCCTACGGGCTCCAGATAGCTTGCAAACTAGAGGAGTCTTGCAGAGTCCTGAGCACTCTGCCAAAAAAAAGAGTCTATGATGTTTTAATCCAAGTGGTAGGTCTGCCCTCACACTATAAACTCCAGGGTTATTGTTGGAATTTTGCAGGGTCCGGTTTACAGCAGCCCTCATTCCCATATGAATTTGGAACCAAGGAGAGAGAGAGAGGTGGGGGGGGGGGGGGATAGGAGCGAGGCAGATGGAGATCAAAATATCACCTTTATTACCAGTTGACCTATTGGAGAACATGGGGAACAGCAACGTGGGACATCCTGACTTGGAACCCCAGAATGAGATCCACATCCTCACCCGGTGCTGGGGCTTAGAGGCACTCGTTTAGGGCAAGATCCAGGTTTCTTTCACCTTGGGCAGACGGTAGCCATGGACCATACTTTCTGCAGCACCGGGTTCCTAAGAGGAGGAAACCAGGACCTTTCCAGTGAGTTTCTCCCCTTTCTTGCAGAGGAGAGAGTGGAGGCCATGGAGAGAGGCAGGAGCATTTGGGGCAAAACCTTCTGGAGGAAAACAGCACTCAGTGTACCTCTTAAGGAGACACAGTAAGCTATAGATTTGGAGGAGGGAATTGTAGAGAAGATGAGCTGGAGAGGACCTTAGAAGTCATTGAAACCCTTTCATTTTGCAGAAGGAAACTGAAGCCCAGAGGAGCTGGGGACCTGGCCATGGTTATATAGCTGGTTAGGGGCAGCAATGACCTCTGTGTGGCTTTTTACAGATTAAAAAATATTCCCCCACATGTAGTGATGGCAAAGCAGAGGCTTTCCATGCCCATAGGGGCTCCACCCATGGGCCAGGACGGATTCCCACCCCAACCTCACCTTTTCCCCATTGGGAGATGTTTAGGGAATGCACAGTCATCTGACTGCTATTCATGACAATGGGTGATTTAGAAAAAAAAATATCATCATATCATGAAATTGAGTCAAATAAAGGTCCTTTGTTGATGCTTCGTCCCTGGGCTTTTTCTACTCCGAACAGAAAGTTGGTATCAGAATCAGCTCCTGCTTGAGTCATCAGGCAGGACAGCCAGCTTTGCGGGAAGATGAGGGCGGGAAGGGGACCTAAACTGGTATGCCACTGGGAGGATGTCATTGCTTCCTCATCTGACAGGAATCAATTGTCACAGCTGGTTTTGCAAATGCTCAGAACCCTAGACAGCATTTTGGCCTTCTTATTATCCTCTGAACATAGACCCCATGGCTGTATTTACTTCATCAATGCTTTCCTCTATCAGAATACACATTTCTCCCAGCTGCTCCCGGTGTCTCTGGATTTGTGTGCTATTTTTACTTCAGCTGGCGTTTGGGGCTAAAATCCCGAAGTGCTTTGTTCTGAGCCCCATAGGAGCATCCAAACCAGGTCTTAGAGAAAGCACCGAAGGCCCGTGCCCTTGCCCCGCAGAGGCCAGCACCTTTTCCATCCCGTTCCCCAAGAGCTCTCCTTCCTGCCATCTACGCACCAACTGGCTGGGTATTTTTTTTCTAGCCTTGCAAGGTAACAAGTTACACACACACACACACACACACCAGATTTCCATTCCCATCAAACCTCCGCATCCTAAAATGACCAGCATGTTGGCAAGGCCTTTTATCTGTCAGAAGTTATCAAATGGAAGTTTTCCTTCTCTCCTCGCTGCACACGCACGATCGCAAATGCCCCTTGTGCAGTGCTTTCTCCATCTCGCCAGGCCCCTCCCCCAAAACCTCCTCTTCCCAGCTCCCTGGAGTCTTGAATGCTCAAGGAGAATGTCTTGTCAGAGGATAATCAGTATCCAAAAGGAGGCCTCTGGAGGGACAAAAAGGACGTTTTGAGGGAGCTCACTCCCATTTTTAAAAGGGCTGTCCTTCCCCGCAGGGAACGCCTCCAACCATGCCGGGATCCCACCCCCCTGAGGCTCATGCTGAGCCCACTTCTCTGAAGGGGCAGTTAGACCTGGGAGCTGGGCCAAGCACTGCCCCTCCTAGCTTTTGAAAGAGTTTTCCGGGATGTCTCATTTGAACCTCACAGTAACCTGGTGAAATGGCCAGGACAGGCAGCTAAGAGGGGAAGGCCCCAGGGTAACCAGTCAGGAACCGTTCTGCTCACAAAGCACCCCCCAAGGCTCATGGATTTCAGGGAAATGAGGGATGTCTGTCTCGGACATTTTCTGCATAAATGTGCTCATTGATGGAGCTCATCCAACGCGTTCATGAGGAGACCAACACCCTCAGAGGGGAAGTGATTATGGCAAACCCAAGGTCAGAACTGCATGCAGAAAGACCACTCTGTCTTTGAGCTGAGACCCCACTGAGCATCTCCCCTCCCTCCTGCTCACTCTTCCCTGGAGTCTGGCCATCTCAGGCCTCCTCCTGGCTCTAGAGGGTCCCCGGCCAACCCACCACCCCCCGCGCCCCTTCCACCTGCATCCCCCGACCTGGGCCTGCCCATTATAGAGTTCAAGCCTCAGAGTCCACCCCTCCTGCACCACCCACCTCACCCCATCCCCATTCTGCCACTGCCCTGTTCTCAGTGTTCCCTGGTGAGAGTTAGCTCATCTGATAAACTAATTCATCCTTGGGAGACTATATTAACAGTGAACAATTTTCCCTTCCAAGCTGACTTACATTTCAAGGTGCCAAAGGGGCTTCTAGGGACCCAGGGTTTGACTCCAGAAATGCTTCTAGCAACAGACCCTGGTGGTGGCAGTTTCAGAATCTCTGTATAGGAGGGGCTGAGGGCTGCATTCCTTGCTTGAAAGCTGTATTTGCAGAGCAAGCACACTTTTTTTACTTGGCTTCTGGGTTTATTTAGCTGCTAGATACTTGGAAAGAGAGACTAATCACTGCCCTGCCAACAGCTACCCCCGCAAGCAGATGTTTTCATAGGATCTAGGTCACTGGCTTTTATACTCACTATAGTTTGTGGATGTTCTTTTAAGTCTGGTGCCAGAAGGGGAATTGATAATCTTAAGTGTGACTTATCAGCACAGATGAGAGTGCTATCACCTCCCTCATTCATGTCACTATATTTCTATAATGCTTCAAAGATCAAGTTCACTTTTTTCCAGCTGTATTGTAAGTTTTCAGTTGACTCATTTACAAAATATCTTATATGTTTGCTGCTAAATCATTTCTCTCTTGATCTGTGTGGTGTTCTATCTACTATCTGTGCCCTAGGTGTAGAAGTTCACATTTATTCCCTACCACATGGTCTCAGAACAGTGGACAAACTCTAATCAGGTTGCTCCTCAATCTTGATTCTGGCCACCACCGTCTTCCCTGACCCTCCTGATTTTGACTCTGGTCTATCAGTTGGTGTTTGTTCCGTGTGCTAATATCAGCCATTGTGTTACAGGCTTCCGGAAATCCATAGCTGTGTGGCTTCCTGGGAAGCAGTCAAGATGTAAGAAGTCAAATTAGTCGAACTGGTACATGGAACACTGTCTATAATTTGGAAATAATTAACCATCTCCTGCAAGAAAGAGTGTGTGTGTGTGTGTGTGTGTGTGTGTGTATGTGTGTGTGTATGTGTTTAGGGAGAGGAGTTGGGGGAGGGAGAAGAGATAGAAAAGGTGGGAGACCGAGGGAGAAGAGGGGAGAGGGGAGGGAGAGAGAATGGAAAGACATGGTTTTCATTACATGTTGAACAGAGAGAGTTGAAAAATAATTAATTTCTGTGATCTGTAAAGTCATTTGAGGGGATTCACAAAGAGTTTTAATAGAAGCATCACCAGTCCAGCCAGGAGGCCCTGCAAAGCAGGCAGAACCACCGTTGCTGAAGTCACACTGGAGACCCTGAGACACAGCCTTTCTAAAGTGATTCAGCTCTGGGGTTCATCCCACCCACCACCCCAATTTTAGGCCCCTGGAAAAGCCCTGTCTTCTTAGGTGGGGAAAAAAATCCCCCCCTTCCACATTACTGTGGTCAGCGTTTAAGATCCAGTGATTGCTCAGCATTTGCATCCCTCCTTTCCTCATTCCTGCAACTCCCTAACCTGCAAGCAGAGGAAGGAGGGCGCTGTCCTTTAGTGCCCTGTCTCATTGCTCCTGATGACAGTGCCGAGTAGGCAGCACCAGCCCCTTCAAACATGAAAAGTCAGGCGGCGTGGCCAGCTCGATGCCTGTGCCTGTGTTCTCCCCACCCCCTCCCTGTCACCCACAAGGTTGTCCTCAGGGCCTGCCTGGGGCCTGCAGGCTCCGCCTCACACTCGCTTCTCCTCCAATTGCAGAAGAGCTGCAGGAAGCCAAGCTGCAAAGCCACTTCCACCATGTAATCAACAGAAGAAATTGACAAATGACTCTGCTGCTCTCACCAGGGCCAGGTGGGGGTTATTCTCAGATATTGGTATTTATCCCACAGGCAACGAGTATGCAGTCAACAATCAGTCAAGTGCTTCCCAGGGTTGCTCAGTCTCCTTCTTAGTCAGATTAAAATTGAAATTAAATCAGAGAGACACATACTTTTTATTCAATCTCATTTTGGGGGAGATGCAAGGTAAGTTTCTCCTTCTGTCTGTGGTTTCAAGAGCATGAGGTAAAGGACATGCAAATGAAAAAAATAATACCTTTCCCTAGGCATGGAAGCCTATTTTTCCTCCTGACAGATGTGGGCCTCCCCTTGGGAAGGGGCTACTTACAAGCGAGAAAGTCCTGCTGTTTATCCTACCATGTAATGGAACTTGGGATGTAAGGTGGTAAAACTAAGGCTGCTCTGGGGACCCCAGGGTTAATGCAGGGTTGGGTAATAAGTCATTTTCCATGTGGTTGGAAACCTACACAAAGGGGGGCCCTTTAAGTTGGAGGGGACTTTTAGTGACACCTGTTCGGAGAGCATGGCCCTCTCATCCCAGCCCCCATCCTCTGAGGCTTTGGCAAGGAACTGCACGAAGAAAGGTGCTATCAGGGTGTCCACGGGGCTGCAATCCTTTCTGGAGGCTCTAGGGGAGAAACTGTTACCTTGCCTTTTCCACCTTCTAGACCACCTGCATTTCTTGGCTCATGGCCCACTCCCTTCATCTTGAAAGCCAACAAAGTCCCATCTCTCTGACGCCTTTGCCATCACCACATCTCTCTTACTGACTGCAGCTGGCAAAAGTCTTCTGCTTTTTTAGAATGCATTTGATTAGATTGGGCCCGCCTGGGTAATCCAGGATCATCACCCCCACATCACAGTCCTTAACCTTGATGGCATCTGCAAAGTCCCTCTTGTCATATGTCAGGTAACATATTTACAGAGTCCACGGATTAAGGTGTGGGGATTTTGGGGGGCTCATTTTTCTGCTTACCACATTGTGCATTAAACTTTTGTACATATGATGTGCTCCATCTCCTGTATCTCCTTGCACTCAGCCAAGGTTCTAGAGTGAGCTGAGGCCTCCTCAGGAGCTTCCCTGGCCAGCTGGTGCAGGGATCCAGGGGTCTAGCTCTGGAGGTTTTATATCGATAATCCAGGCTGCCTCAGTTCCATTTGACCTTGGACAGTTTACCCTCCCTAAGCATCAGTGTGTTTATCTGTAAAAGGGGGATAGTTCCCAACAGGAAACAGGTGGCACACTCAAAATGAGGGTAATTTGAGGAGTCTACAGGGATTTTAGGTCCTCAGAAATTGCTAGAATGTTCCATTGGTCAGTGTCCATTTCCTCATTTGCCTTGCAGCTGATCTTCTGCAGTCAAGAGATTCCTTATTCCATGGCCTGCCCAAAGGACCTGGTCCACTCTCACTCCAAAGCACGCAATAGACTCATTCACGGGAGACGGTGCCTTTGAAGGCATGGCTTTCCCCACCAAGCTCAGAGGAGAACAATTTCCCCACAGTTGCACCAACAAACAAACCATTTGTTCACTGACCTAGAATGTCATTCTTGCCTGCTGTCTCTTCAATTAAATGGGAGCAAATGTTTCCCATAAAACCATACATATGGCTGTATTAAAACCATACAAATAAGCCTTCAGTGAACAAAACAAATAATGCTCTTCATCTTTCTGCCCTGGTGGTGCCCCTTGGTCATGTCAGATGTACCTTAGGGAGCCAGCTCCCAGCTCACCTGGCCTGTGGGTGCCAGTGCAGTGCCCCCTTGAACACTCTGGCCAGGCTTCATGGAATCTTGAGATTTCTGTTTATAGGATCCATCCCCAAAGCAGAATAATCTTAAAAACCTAACTACCAAATTTACTTTAAATTACAGACATCACTACCTCCGAGATGTTGATATGAGTCCCACTCAATGCTGGAATCCAAGGTAGTGTTAAGAATGTTACACTTATGTCATTCCTTCATTCATTTACTGATGCATTAATTCAGTTATTCATGTATTTGATAAATATTTATTGAACGTCTACTATAAGGATTCTATGGTGAACAAAGCAGTCTAATCAGAGTTACAGATACAAATTAAAGTGATAATTGATAGAAAGGATCCTATACGAGCTGAGAAACCTTTGACAGCTTTAAGGGAGGGATATAAATGATTAGATTTTCCCTCTAAGAATAGTACATGGGCTGCAGTGTAGAGAAGAGATGAGAGAGGAATCAGGGTCTGCCTAGACATTCTTTATGGCTATTCCTTAATTCAGGGTCTTTGTGGCACACACAGTTATTTGGTTAACCCATTTCCTTGCACCTCTTCCCGTGCTTCCATATGGTATAGACTGGAAAAGTGACGTACTCTCTTCCCACCCTCCTTTGCAGCTAGGTGTAGCCAGGTGACCCTGTTCTGGTGAACAAGACTTGAGCAGAGCTCTGTAGGAGTCTTCTGGGAAGGAATGTTTTTCCTGATAAAAAGAACAAGGACACCTGTGCCAACCTTTGTTCCCTTCTTCCCATCCTAACATAGATGTGATGGCTGGAGCTGGCACCCACGAGGAAAAGGCCAGGATGGTGGCACTCATAGAAGTGAGCCACCCACCTCCAGACTGCTTGTTTTGTGGGAAAAATGCACCCCTACCTCAAGAATGGAAGGTCCTTTTTTTAAAGATACTTTCCACTCAAAGCATTCTATACTGATACAGTGGTTCACAGTTAAGTTTAATGGGAAACAAATTAACCCACCTCTGGATCATTGAAATAGCTAGCACGTGGAATCTCAACATTCCGTCTTCACGCCATTGAAATCACAGTCTTTTGAATAGAGTAGCAAAGGAGGAAACCTGTTGATAGCTCCCCTTCCATGGGCCTCGAAAAGTGGTATTCCTTCGTGTGTCACCTTCTGGCCTCTTTGGAAGCCATCCTCAGCTCTGCCGTCTCCAACACATCCCAAAGCCCTGGATCATTCTGAAATGTGTTAGTCCACGATGAGGGGGCTAGATTCTTTTACCTATTTTTGTAACTGTAGAAATTAAAACAGTGCCTGGCACTTTGTCGGTGCTCAGTAGATATGCACCAAGCCAGTAAATGAACCAGAATACATTGAAAAGTTAAGAATAGCAGTGTTTTGATTTGAAAACTAAAAAGTTGAATTGGCCTGATCTTGTGGAGCACATGGGGGGCGGAGAGTGCTCAGTGAAATGTGCATTTTGGATTAAAAAAAAAGATCATCACTTGCAAGCTCTGATTCCTGCCTCCAGGCTGAGAAGATGCTGTCCGAGGGGTCATTTTCACTCTTTCACAGACACCAAAACAGAAGGAGTCTTTAAATGAAATGCAGGAATTGAAGTGACAGTCATTAGTAGCTAGAAATAGGCAACTGATTGCCAAGTCAAGATGAAACGCTTCAGTGAAAAATACCTTAATGGCTGCAGCACAATCTTCCTTCTCTGCTGAAGTTGTGGTGGATTGATATATTTTTTAAAAATAATCCCAAAATCAATTGCCTATACTTGAAGTTTTATAGTCTTCCACTGAAGAAAAAATTGGAGGAGCTAAATAAATTAGTTGATTGGATAATTATTTTATGCAAACAAAACCAATATTTGCCCTTTATTATTTCTGTTAGTGCAATCTGTACAAGGCAGAGATGGACAGGTGTGCACTGATCAAGATTGAGCACTGTCAGGGCCGCTTTGGACCTGGCTTCTGATGTCATTCATCCAACATAGTTTCCTAAAGTGTCAGAAATTCCCGGGTTCTGCCCAACACCCTTCCCCCACCTTGTACCCCTTTGGGGAAGTGTTCTATGTGGATCCACCTGGGAGGATGGGCAGCATAGAGAAGAGGAGCCCGGAGGCCTGATTACCTGTCCTGCCCTTTCCTTTAAGACACAGCTTAGCATTTGTCAACTCAGATAAGCCCCTTGTATTTTAGAACCTTAAAAGACCTTAGCAGCAGGCCTATCATTGCACAGATGAAGGAAGTAAAATCCAGAGAGGTTAAGCAACTTATCCAAGGTCAACACAGCAAGCCAGTGAAGTTGAGGCTTCGCAGGTCTCCTAGGCTTCAGTCCAGTGTTCTTCCTACTGCCCCACCGCTGCTTCAGTTTGTAAAGAGAGGATGGCTTCTCCTCACTCCTCTCTCACAGCCTATTGGCTATGCCAACAAATTATGTCTACCATCTCTTTAATATTTGTCATTAAAAGAAAACCTACCCTATAGTGAAATGGCTTCCATTTTCCTGCTGTTTGGAAGAAGGTTTTACCTGCATGTCAGGGCTGAGTGTTGAGCTCCCTCAGAGAAGGGTTTCCTGTTAGCTGTGACCCATCCAGGCAGAACCAACCGAGCTGGCCGAGTGGTTTCTCTGCATCACTTGGCTGTCAGATAAGGACCACCTGCTTATGGATTGACACAGTGACGCTTAGGTCCAAGCATGCTCCCTGATGACACTGAACTTCATATTAAAGGACGTCAGGGAATTGAGTTTGCTCTTCTTCTGAAACAAAAGGTGTCAGAAGTTAGAGGGAACTGAACAGTCAAGAAAAGTATATACCTCCCCATCTCCCCAGATAAATCCAACAAAGCCCCAGGGACAAAGAGGAAACAGTGGAGCGGCAAGACATCAGCAGTCATTGGGCAGAAATATATCTTGTGATGGTTGATAATCTGATTATCTTGATCAATTTCACTCCATCCTCTTCTATCCTCTTAGGACTATGCTATGCTTTTCCTTTGATGCCAAATGTATTAAGTGCCTTGTATCTGAAAACCATGTTGGCAGGCCTTGGTTGAGAATGCAGAAATGAATTTTAGTTTCCTTGTCTATAGTGGTGGGGGATATAATAACCTACCTCTTATGAAAATTAAATGAATTAATAGAGGTTAACTCATTAAATGAGTTAATAGAGTAAGTACTCAACAAATATTAGCTACAAAACTGAAAAGGAAAACCCAGGTGTAGTCCCTGTATGCAAAAGGATTTGAATCTAAAGACGGAGATGGAAGACTTTGAAAACAGTAGTAATTAAACACCAAGACCATATTTTTAGGGGTTAAAGAGTCGCTCTTTTAAAGGTAAAATGAATTATAATCTTTGTCCAGTGTTGCAGTTTGCTAATGCTGCCTTTTTGCAAAACACCAGGAATGGATTGGCTTTTATAAAGGGGGTTTATGTGGTTACACAGTTACAGTCTTAAGGCCATAAGGTGTCCAAGGTAAGTCATCAACACTTGGGTGCCTTCACTGGAGGATGGCCAATGGTGTCCGGAAAACCTCTGTTAGCTGGGAAGGCACATGGCTGGCATCTGCTCTGGCGTTCTGGTTTCAAAATGGCTTTCTCCCAGGATGTTCCTCTCTAGGCAGCAGTTTCTCAAAAATGTCACTCTTAGTTGCACTTGGGATATTTGTCCTCTCTCAGCTTCTCCAGAGCAAGAGTCTGCTTTCAACGGCCGTCTTTAAACTGTCTCTCATCTGCGGCTCCTGTGCTTTCTTCAAAGTGTCCCTCTTGGCTGTAGCAAGCTCACACTTTCTGTCTGAGCTTATATAGTGCCCCAGTAAACTAATCAAGGCCCATGCTGAATGGGTGGGGCCACACCTCCATGGAATGTATCCAGTGAAAGATCTCGCCCACAGTTGAGTGATCACATCTCCACGGAAACATCCAAACAAAAGTCTCAAACCCAATCAACACCAGTATGTTTCCTGCCCACACAAGACTGCATCAAAAATAATGGTGTTTGGGGAGACATAATACATCCAAATCAGCGCATTTAGCAAGAACGAAATGAGTTGTAAATATTAGAGGTGGAAAAGGTAAAGATGGAAGCCTACCAGGTAACACTGGAGACTAACACTGCAGCGTTCAGCTCAAGGTTCAGTCATATGTATTATGAGAGTGGGCAATACCAAGCTTAGCTGGAAAGTGCCCTGGGATCCCCAATATGACACTGGAAGAAGTAAGATTCCCAGGAATCAGCAAGGCTCTGGGCCACTTACACGGTCCATGTCTCTCATAATTACCTTCCAGGATCTGCCCTCATTGCTGGATCTGACTCAGAGATGTGTTGTAGGCAAATTTTTCTGAGGGTCTGGGAACTAGAAGATAAGCTTTAGATCTGATAAACAGAGCTTGGCATTGGAGTCAGGAAGACTTAGGAAGGAATCTATATTGACTCTGCTACTTAATAGCTACATAACCTTGGATAAATCACTTAACCTTTCTGAACCTCAATTTCAGCATCTTTATTAAATAACTTTAAAGACAGGAATAAACTTGGTAATTTATATGAAATACCTAGAATAGTATCAATCATATAATAGATGTTTCAAAATGCTTGTTATTATTTTTATAAGATCCCAGGAGCCTACTTTTGATTTTTGTTGGGTCTGTGCTCTTGGCAATTTTCCAGAAACTGTGATAAGGAATCTCAGAGAGAGTATTATTAGCTGATGTTGCAGTAGACCATACTCCAGAATCAAACTGAGCTGTCACAAATTTGACACAGCAACAGAATGGGCTACCTGGAATAACACAGTCTTTAAGAGTTTTTAAGTAATAGTGGATAGCATAGGTGGAATTTATGTTTTCTTAAAAAGGATTCGATTCTGAGATACTCCAAGATTCACTGGATTCTTATTGTTAGGTATTTTTTGTGGTTTCAACAATTTTTGATACATGAATTTTTTTCCAGAACACTGCTGTATCAGTCAGCTACCACCAAAATAACCCTGTACCACAAGCCATCCCAAATTCAGTGACATATAACAATAAGCATTTACTTCTTGCTCATAAAAAGTTGGGTTCATCCAAGTTAGCTGAGGTTTGGCTGATCCAGGCTAGGCTCAGTCAAGCTATGGGTTGGGTCCCATCCATTCTAGATGTCTCTAATCCTCTTTGGAATAGCAGATACTTGAGGCATGTTCTTCTCATGGCAGAAGGCAGGAGGGCGAGAGGGTAAGCATAACTATGCAGGTACATTACAAGCGTCTGCCCACATCACATTCAGTAGCATCCTATTTGCCAGGGAAGTTACAAAGCCAAACCCAAATGTTAATGGGAAGATTCTAGGCCCACCATGAGTCATGACAAGGGTCTGGGTGTATATTAATATTATGTAGAGTCAAGAATTGGAACCAACAATTCATTCTGCCACACACCTGTGATGGTGTAAACTATTGTTGGAGTCCAATCCCCTTTTGATGAGTGATTATTTGATGATTGATATAACTCTTGGTACATTGTAGGCCAATATAAAAAGCTAAGTCTTCCTTGGTAAATAAGTACTTTTAAGATTCAGTGGGCTGATGAAGCAACTAAACAGAGCAGAGTAGAAAAAAGTCTTGGAGATTTCCTCTGCACAGCCAATCCTCCAAATCCAGCACACATCAACAGAGACTGGAAATTATTACCATCTAATACACATCAGGGGTCTAACTGAATTGAATTATTGGCTTCCTTCCAATTCTCAATGATTTTCTGGCCATTCCACAGAAAGCATCAATGTAACTGATACTTCTAGTTTCAGATAATGCAATAGATTAAAAACAAAGATTACTTTGAAAATGTGACCACTTTCACGGAATAGCTCTCCTCAGCTATTGATAAGTAATACTGAAACTACTCTAAATTGCTGGGTTTAGAAGACAGAAGGCAGGGCAGTGGCTGATACTATTACCATCGATGTGGATTTTAAATCAATCTTATGCCATTGTTTAACAGAGCGAAGAGCTTCTGAGAATGACCCTTTTCCCTAGCATGATACCCTCATCCATTGCCTGAGGGGCTGGGAATAAGGATTCTTTCTCATTCTCAGTACTTCTCAGCAAAACCCAGAAATATCCAGGAGAGCATGGGTTCCCTGCTTTGCGGATTTTCTAAGAACCTATTGGGAGGCAGCATAGCTCAGAGGTTAGAAGTGAGCTCCAGAGTCTGGCTCCATAGCTGAGTAGCTCCATGAAGGTAGCGTAACAACCTCCTGTGGTATTCACAGAGGCTGCTCACCGTGTGAGTATTCCGATCCCTTCCCCCCGACACCCACAACACTGAACCCCCTGGCTTCTTTGTGGGTGAGTCAAATCATGCGACTAGCTGTGGCCAAAGAGCTGTGAACCAATGGATTATGTGTAACTTCTGAGCTGTAACATTTAATACCCAGTGCATGACTCTCCGGCACACTCTCTGGTCCCTCTAGCGCAGTGACCAGCGGCACCCAAGACGGTGGCAGATCCATCACCCCGGACCCCACGGTACCTACAGTGAACAGAGTTCCCTTGTTGATCTGTGTGGACATGTAGTGTGAGGGAGAAATGAACCTTCATTATCTTCAGGGGCTGATGTTTGGGGTTATTTATTACCACCATAGCTCACTAAACCTTAGTTTCTTCATTTGAAAAATGAGGACAGTAGCAGTATCTATCTTATGAGGTAATTATGAAGATTAAATAGGATAACACGTGTATAATACTTAGAACAGTACCTAGCACATGGTAAATTCTTAGTACTTTTGGTTATTGGATATTATTATTATTATTATAGAATTATTAGGGCATATTGTAACTTTGTCTCTTAACAAGTTGTCTATTTTTATCAAATAAGTTAAGTCATGTGTCTTTGAAAAAATTACTTAACCTCAGACTCCAATACTAGTATGTTAGACTAGTTGGTTTCTTAACTTACATCCCCACTGTTCCATTTCTTTTCTCTGTGTTCTGTTTTCAATATAAGTACATAGTATTATCTTATGTGGGCCACAGCCCACAATTGTCTTTCCCCTGATACTGTGGTCTTCCTTAGTCCAAAAGGAGGGGCTCGTGCCCTTGTTCCTCTTTAGTCCTTGTCCAAGGAGCCCACCCTCATGTCACCCCTCAAAATTACTAAGAACTGCTTTCCAGCTTCTCCAGATCAGGGCTTTCTATATATATATTTATCCTCTCCCATCTGACACTGACTGGGTCCTTCTCTGGTCCCAGAGGTTACCCTGCCTGGACTTCCTAATAGCAATATTTTAGTACATTAGGTTGAACCATATGAAATTGCCATTTTTAGGTTGAAAACAGCAATTTCATATGGTTCAGGCTATATTTAAACTCGATTTGGGAAAGAGGATTTTGTCACGCATGTTGAATTACATGTTAGATCCCTTCGAGAATCCTAATGTCCTTCTTCCTATTACCTTGTTGAACTGGGGGTCGTTCTTATAGAGCATGTCTGATGCTCTTTCCCATAACCCTCTGACATCCCAAACCCAGCCCTTGGTCATAGCAGATACTGATTCCCTGTTTTTAGACTAACTAGGTAGAGGCTTGTCATCCACGTTCACACATTTTGGCTATTACTCTGTGAGATAAAATAACTTTTTTTTTTCCTTCAACCTCCTTCAGATTGAAGACATCATTACAAAGATGCAAGATGACAAGACAGGAGGTGTGCCCATCAGAACAGTGAAGAGCTTTCTCTCCAAGATCCCCAGCGTCGTCACAGGTAAAGCATTTTCCTTACAACATATTGGTGGTAACAGGATATGGCTGTGAAGAGTTTTATAGTCTAGATTATCACCTTAGCAATATCTAAGAATTGGTGAATATTAAAGATGTACACTCCATGTGTTTCTTAAATTAAATCAAGTCCTGATCTTGGTTTGGAGAAAGATGCTACTCTTTGCCAATTATTAGGCACGGCTTACCATGGCCAACCCTTTTGTGTAGAGGTTGAGGTCTCTGGCAAGAAACAAGCACATTAATAGACTGACTAGCCCAACAAAGTTTGGCCTATGGGAGTACAAAAGCACAAAAAAATTAAAGAAATTAATTCTAGTTAAACAAATTTTAAGAAAGTCTTATCTTCAAATTCCCCCAAAGAATTGCTTTTATTTTCAGTTTTTAGCTCACTCTATTTGAACTCCTTAAAGAAATGCTTTAAAAATATTTTCTGCATTTCTTTATTGTGTTTTTATTTTGTGTGCTCTTATTTCTCTTTGCAATGTAATTGTGAAATATATCAAATGCTGGGGTACAGTTTCAAGAATAATAAAATACAACATATGTACTTATTGCCCTCCATCATAAATAACATATTATCAGTATCTTATAGTCTCCTGTGCACCTACCGAATTACTTGTGCCTCCCTTCCCACCAGAGTTAGCCATTATTTTTGTACTAATCAATTCACTGCTTTTCTTCATAGTTTTACCTCATAGGTATGTGTTCTTTTCTCTCTAAACAAATAAATTAAGGTACATTTTTAGATGATTTCATCATTATTGAAGTCCGGCTATTTGCTTTCCAAAATTCAGGAATGAAATAGCCTCAGTTTCCACTACACACATATTAGAAGGGCTAAAAAAATATACTGAAAATACAGAGAGCTGGTGAGGATATAGAACAACCAGACATCTCTCAAAGTACTGGTAGGAATGCAAAATGGTACAGTCACTCTGGAAAACAGTTTGGCAGTTTCTTATAAAGTGAAATATACTTACCATATGACCCAGAAATCTCACTCAGTCCTAGGAGTTTACTCTAGAAAAACATAAGCCTATGTTCATACAAAAAATTGCATATTAATATTTATAGCACTCCACTTGTAATCACCCCAAATTGGAAATAACCAATGTCTGTCGGTGCATGAATGGATAAACAAACTGTGGTATATCTATATTCAGCCATAAAGAGGAATGAAATATTGATACATGCAACAACTTGGATGAATCCGTCATTTTAATGAATGAAAGAAGCCAGTCTCAAAAGGTTACATTCTATATGACTCTGTTTACATGGCATTTACAAAAGACAAAACTGTACTGATGGAGAACAGATCAGTGGTTGCCAGGGTTGGGGGTAGTGTAACTACAAAGGGATAGCATGAGAAAATTTCTATGGGTGATGCAACTGTTCTATGTCCTGATTGTGGTGGTGGTGACATGCATCTACAGACAAATTGACATCCATAGAATATTATACCAAAAAAAGAGTCAATATTACTGTATGTTACTTAAAATACAAAACAAAATAAAACGACTGAGTTGAGGTATCCGTATGTATCCCAACTCGTTATCCAGACTGTCACTGAACTCAGGTGCCAAATAAATTTGGATAATGAAGGATGCTTGTGTTATTAGTTGTGGTAGATTGAATCGTGTACCCCCAAGAAAAGACAATTTCTTAATCTTATCTGCACTCCAGGAACCCATTTTAAATAGGACCCTTTGAATCTATATTATCATCTAAGATAAGACTCTTTTGTGAATAGGATCTTTTAAGATCCTGTTTAGGTATGGCCCAGTGGAATCAGGGTGGGCCTTCATCCATGTTACTGGAGGCCTTATAATCAGAAAACAGAAACCAGACGAAGCCAGAGTATGTAGATGCCAGAAGTCAGAGAAAACAAAGGAGGAGACCAAAGACATTGCCATGTGACAGAAGCAGAGATGCAAGTCAAGGAACCCAAGGATTGCAGCAAGCGGAGTCCAGAATGCTACATAGACCAAGAGAAAGCACAGCTTGCTGACACCTTGCTTTGGGACTTCTAGCCTCTAAACCCATGAGCCAATACATTCTTGTTATTTAGGTTAATCCATTGTGTGGTATTTGTCATAGCAGCTCTGAAAAACTAAGACATTAGTGTTCCCTAATTTTGAAATTCATATATACGAAACGATACTGTATATACTTTTCTGTGACTTGGTTCTTTTGTTCAACAATATAATTTTGAGATATACATGTTGATACACATAACTATGGTTTGCTCATCTTCACTACTGTATAGCATTCCATTGTATGACTATGCTGCAATCTATTCTCCAATCTACTGTCAAAGGCCATTTGGATTGTTTTCAGATGTATTAATCAGGGTCCAGTTAGGAGACAGAAACCACAGCAGTAATTTGAACATGGAACATATTCTATTTAAATTTAACTAGTAAACGATAGTTCACTACTAAAAGGAATAAAAGAGAAGTATATAGGAATAGGCCACCACAGCTACTCTGAGGCTGAGATGCAACCTCCTAGTTGCCTGGCGGCTTCTGTTGTGTCAACGTCATGAGAGACCCTCCGTGGTGCGTCATTGGAGCAACCCGGCCCGTTGTGCACGCAGCTGACCGGCGGAGCTCCCTCCCGCGTCCCCCGTCTGGTCCGGGAGGGCCCAGGCACCCGCCTAGATGGCGACCCCACTGGGTGTGCCACGGGGCACCTGCCCTGCTTCTGCCGCGTCCCCACTGCTAACTCACCTGAACGAGTAATAGATAATCTTCCAGCTGATATATCCACTGGCATTTATTATGGTTGGGCCAGTGTTGGAAGTGGAGATGTCCATAAGATGGTGGTGAGCATAGGATGGAACCCAAACTACTAGGACAGGAGAAAGTCCAGGGAAACTCACATTGTGCACACCTTCACAGGGGTCTCCTATGCGGAAATCCTCAATGTGGCTGTTGTTGGCTGCCTCCGCCCAGAAAAGAACCTTCATTCTTTAGAGTCACTTATTTCAGCAACCCAAGGTGATATTGAGGAAGCCAAGAAAGGACCAGAATTACCAGGACATTTGAAACTCAGAGAAGATGATTTCTTCCAGATTCCTAAGAGCAAAATAATGTATGGCCACTGCAGAAAAAATCATCTTAATTATTCATTTACTGTTTTCTAGTTTTTCACTGCTTATAATTACAGAGTCTCATGTTGTCTGTTTTAAAAATCAATCATTTTCCTATAGCTGTGAATTAAACAGTATAATGTAATTACTATATTTATGCTTCAACTGTTAAATCAAACCCATCGTGCCACAGTACTAAAAAGATTCATTTAAAAATCAAGATTCTTTTTTATGTCATATGTGGATTAAAAACTCTTTCAAAGCTTTCTGAAATGTACCACTAGAAAGGTCTTACATTTCTTATAATGGAAATAAAATGTATATAAATGTGGGTGAGAGATGTATCACTAGTTTGTGATGAGAAGTATGATTCTCGTGGTAAAATACCGGTATACATGTACTTGTTTAGCATGTGCTGCTAAACAGAGAAGGCTTGTAGAGGTAAATGAATTAAAAAGAACTTTGGTAGTTTATTATCAACCTAAAAGGAAAAATCCAGACTTTGTATTTTTGATAATTGTGCATTGATTTTTTGACATTAATGTGTTTTATTATAGACATGAAGACTTGTGAAATTTCATTTCAGTCATTTCTTTTATGAGGTGAAATCATTGTACTCGGTTCCATTTTTGTATAGACTTTCCTCAATTCTAAATTGTCTTGAATGCCTCCTTCCACCATTTTTTTTTGTTGTATTTTAAGACAAAGAAAAATGAGTGTTTTTCAAATCTTTAGTTCTCAATTTTGTGTTGGATAACACATCTTCTCCTTTTTAAGAGGAGATATTCTTGTTCTCAACATTTTTCTTGATTGGTTCCTTTTCCCTTAAATGATTGTCAGTGTCAAGTTTTTGGTTTTCTGTTTGGGCTTTTTTTTTTTTTTTTTTTCCTATTTAGAATAACTTACAGCTGTGCACTTACAGGGGCTGCAATCTTTTACCCTTCCATCCTTTCACTATGTGAACAGCAATTACCATGCATATCTACATTGCATTCTTAGAAAAAAAAAAAAACTTCATGTTTCTTCAAGATTTTAATTGAACATATAGCAGTTCATTTATGTATACCAGGTTCTTAAAGAACAAAAAATGCTTGGGATTTCCCTCTCCTGAAAATATTTAAGAGCCAATTAAACTATGAAAGAGCTTGAAAATTATTTTTTTTTCATGTAATTATATTCCTGAGACAATCTAAACTCTATAGTTGTATGTATTATACACAATTATTTATACACAATTATTTATAATGCCGGTCTAAAGAGTGCTTATAGCTTGGGGGAAAAGCATAAATAATAAAGTTCTGGTTAAATTTTTAAAAAAAGAGTCCAGGAAAGCAAATGTAGGGAGTACTTTCTACAGATAGGGCTAAGGGAGAGTATTCAAGGAAGGAACTTAGGACTTGGAAGAAGCCCCATCCCCTAAGGCTGAGACTGAGACTTCACAGAAGAGTGTGTGGTTGCAGCTCCACTGAATGGCAGAGAAATTTGCTGGGGTGCTGTGGACCAGATCTGCTTGGCAGATGGCAGGCTTGGCTGGCAAGCAGAAGGCCGCACACTGGGATGCTGGTGAAATGGTGAGCACCAGTGACCATTCTCCCACATGCCACTGGCAGCTGTACTGTTCAAACAAGAAGAAAAGCTCACCAGAACCACAAAGAGATGTGCCTTCTTTTGCTGTTTCTTATGGTGGCCCTCCAATGCCCTATACTATCAAAGAAGTAATATTTACAGGGTCCAGCTCTAGTATCACAAAATAGGTTTAAAACGGTGGGTTTGAAGCTGAAAGGCAATACATCGATAACTGACACCCCACCTGATTAGTGGTTTTTCCTAACAATGCTGTTTTTTACATTCCTATACATGTCTGTTTGTATACTTGTGCATGAGTTTCTCTAAACTATACATAGGAATAGAATTGCTATGTTAAATGTATGCAGCTTTTGAATTTTAGTAAATATTGACAAACTGCTTTTTGAAGTCATTTACCCAATACACTCCTACTGGCAGTGAATGAGGGATCACGTTACTCCACAACATTGCCAACTCTTGGGTATGGGCCAACATTTTGATTTTTGCCAATATAGTAGATATATAATAACTCTTTTTGGTTTTCATTTGCATTTTCCTCATTGTAAATGCGGTTGTGCATCTTGTCAGATGTTGCTGGAGTTTTTTTCCTCAATTCTGGTTGCCTCTTTCATGAAATATGTTCTAGACATTTGCTTATTTTTCTTTTGTTGTTTGTCTTTTTATTAGTGATTTATAAGTGTTCTTTATGCATATCAGACACATTCCTTTGGCTGTTATATGTAACACCAATATTTTCTCACAGTCTATCGCTTATCTTGGGATTTTCTTTATGGTGTTTTTTTGGTGAACAAAGTTCTTAACTTTTACTGAATAGAATTTATCAATATTTTCTTTTTGGTTTATGCTCATTTGTCTTGTTTAAGAAGCTCTTTTCTATCCCAAGATCATCAAGATATCTTGTGAATTGTGTTCTAAAAGCCTTATAGCTTCACCAGTTACCTTTTTAGTCAATATGAAATTGATTTTTGAATGTGGTCCAGTTTTATTTTCTTTCATATAGAAAACCAGTAATCTAAGGATCATTAAATATTTCATTCCTTCCACATTAATCTGCAATGCTCATTCCATCATAAATCAGTGCCAATATGGTTATGGGATCTTTTCAGGGCAAACTATTCTATTCTATGGGTATTTTTTCTATCTCTACCCTAATATCACACTGAGTCTATCATTAGAGTTTTATTAGAATTATTTGTTGATACCAAATTAGGCAAAACCTCCAAATTTGGTCCTTTTCTTCAGAGATGTTTGGATTGTTTTTTGCTCTTTATTTATTTTTCCATATATATTTTAGAATTAGTTTTTAGAATTTCTTGAACACATTGATGGGATTTGACTAGACCTGCATCAGTTTTGGGGAAATTGACATCCTCATAATGTTGTGCCTGCCTTTCTCTATTCTTCATATGCCATATCTCTCCATTTATTTAAGTTGCCCTCCAATATTTTTTAATAAAGAATAAAATTTTCTTCATGAATTACAAATACATCTTTTGTTAAATTTGTTGAATTATACTTCATATTATATACTTATTATATGTATAATAAATGAAGTCTTTAAAATTTTATTTTCTAACTGCTTATTGATGTTGTATAGAAATGCAATTAACTTTTGCATATTGATTTTCTATCCAGGAACCTTGCTAAACTGTCTTGTTAGTTCTCATAACTTATCCGTATACTATTTAGGTTTTCTCTCATAGAAAAATCATTACTGCAACTTATACAGACTTGTTTATTTTCCATCCTTTTCTGTCTTTTTCTTTTTTGTCTTATTGTGCTGGATACAATACATTACAATGTGGAATAGAAGTGGTAATAATGATCAGTCTTTTCTTAGCCCTGACATTTTAAGAGGCATTGTCATGATTTCACCATTAATGTGATGTTTGCAGTATGGTTTTTGAGGATGATTTTTATCAGACTAAGTTCCCCTCTAATCCTAGTATACTAAGAGCTATTGTTTTTTAATCATGAATGGATATTGAATTTCATTGGATGCTTTGTTGACATCTATCAAGATGATCATACGATTATTTTCCTTCAAACTATTGATGTAATAATTACACTAAATAATTTTCTAATATCAAGCCATTCTGATTCCTAATTGGCTACAGTATACTATTTTTTCATACCTTGATGGATTTCATTTGCAAATATGTTGTTTATGATTTTTTGTATCTATTTTTATGGGAAAATTGGTCTGCTGACTTGCTTATACTCCTTGCTGGTTTGAGTATCAAATTTATGCTAACCTCAAAAAAAGAACCATGAAGTAGTATCTTTTGTTGATGTTGTTGTTCTCTGAAAAATAATTTTCTCTTTAATTACGCTTTTGATTGTTTTGTTTCAATTATTTTATTTTTTATTTCTATATGTTCCATCTGGTTCTTTTACAATATGCTTGTTCATTCATTCAAAAAATGTTATTGTGTCTTTATAATTTTCTAGGCATTGTTGGATACTGGGGATTCAGAAGTAAATGAATCAGATCAAAATTTCTGCTCTTGTGGAATTTAGATTCTGGTGGAGGAGACAATAAATATGATAAATGAGAAAATTTTTGCAGACTTTTAGATCACAATAAGGGCTAGGGAGAAAAACAAACTATGGAAAGGGGGGTGGGAAATGTTTGAGTGTTTCAATTTTGAAATAAGTGGCCAAGGAAGAGCTCTCTGAGAAGGTAGGCATTTATGTAGAGACCAAAAGGAGATGAGATATTGAATCATGTTGCTATTGAAGGAAAGAACATTCCAGACAAGTGCAAAGTCTCCAAGTCAGGAATGTTCTGGTTATTGAGGAACTGAGAGGAGCCAGAGTGACTAGAGTAGAGTAAAGAAGAGAAAGGATAGTGGGAATGAGGTCAGAGTGATAATGTAAAGCTAGATCACATATCCTCTTGGTCATTATAAGGCCACTGGAGGGCTTTGTCCATGGGGTGACATGCTCTGACCTGAATTTCACCAGGATCATTCTCTTCTATTTGTGGGTAGGGAGTGGCTATTGTAAAAATGGTGGCTAGCTGAGGCTATCAGCATTGGAAGTGTATGAATTGGTCAGACTCTGATTCAAGTTTGAAGATAGAATAGATAGTATTTGCTGATAGAAAAGATATGAACTATGAGAGAAAGAAAGGAATCAATGATGACTCCACAAGTTGTGGCTTGAACAGCTGGAAGCACGGAGTTGCCTTTAATTTCATTGGGGAAGAATGTGAGAGAGCAGGGAGTTCATTCATTTGCTCAGCTAAAGGATAAGAAGTCAAATGATCAATTTTAGACATATTGAGTTCCACATGCCTGTTGAGATATTCATTTGGAAGTGACAAGTAAGCGTTTGAATATATGAATCTAAATTTTAAGGGAGAGTCTGAGCTGGGGACATAAATGACCAGCATATAGATAGTATTTAAAGCTATAGGAGTCATGAGTTCATCAAGGGAGTGAGTGTAGATAGAAAACATAATCCAAATCCTAAATATGACTATTCTCCAATACTCCAAAATAGAGAGGTCAGGGCAAGAAGGAGAAATCAGAAAAATAAAATTGAGAAACAGTAGCTGGAGAAGAGGAGGAAAATTAGGAGAATATGGTTTCTTGGAAGCCAAGTTTTCTAGAAAGTGTTTTGAGAAAGAGTGGTGTGATCTACTACATTAAATGCTGGTAACAATTAAGTAAGTTGAGGACTGAGAATTGACCATTGAATTTAGCACATTGAATTCATTGGTGACCTTGAAAAGGTACTTTCCATCAAGCATTGGGAGCAAAAAGCCTTACTGGAGTGGATTCAAGTCAAAATGGAAGGAGAGAGATTTGAGGTAGTGAATATAGTTAATATGTGAAGAATTTTCCTGTAAAAGGAAGAAATGCACTCTATCTGGAGGGGTAAATGGGATCAGAACATGTATTTTTAAAAAACAATATGAAAGTAACAGAATATTTGAATGTTGATGGGAATGACTTAATAGAGAGTGAAAAATGATGCAAGAGTAAAGGAAAATTCAAGGAATCATATCCAGGAGTAAGTGAAAGGAGATAGAATCTAGTGCACAGACAGGTAGGTAGCTTTAGCTAGAAACATGTACAATAATCCATAGGGAGAGGAGGGGAAGTAGAGTAGATGCACAGAGCTACAGTAGGTGGGGAGATGTGGTGGGAGCTTATAGAACTCCTCTTTTATTTGTTTCCATTTTCTTAACATACTGGAAGCAGAGAGAGTGGAGATATTGAAGGTTTGAGGAAAGATGAGATAAATAGTCATCTAGGAGAACAGAGGGGTCAACTGGACTAGGAAAATAGAGTTTTAGAGTTTTGATTACTAGATAGCATTAAGTATTGTCTTGAAGTTACTAATATTTGTGCATTTAAAAAGAGACAATTCTTTCTCCAGACACATTTAGCTCTGTGAGTTTGGGCATGGATCAGAGGTGGAAAGATGGACTTAATGAAGGTTGTAGCAAGTATGAGTGTATGATGTATCAAGAGAGAGGCAAGAGAGCAACTTAAATGATTGACCATTAAATTTTAACCAAATAAGAAGGGAAGTGAGAACATGAGATGAGTGAGGGACAGTGAAGAACAGTGATAACAATAAATTGTAGGCTGAGTGGCAAAGGATTTTTAGAGTTGAAGGCTATAAATATAAGAGGTGGTGGTTGGAGGGTGGAGTGTTTAAAATTGAAGTTACTGAGGAGTTACAATAATTGATGGTGACAAATGTCTAGGACATGACCATGTGAATAAGTGGCCAAGGTAGGATGGAGGGTGTTTCGTTTTGCTAAAGCTGCCAGGATGCAATATACCAGAAGTGGGTTGGTTTTTTCAGTGGGGTTTTACTAGCTTACAAATTTACAGTTCTAAGACCATGAAAATGTCCAAATTAGGGGATCAAGAGAAAGATACCTTCTGTGAGGAAAGGATGATGGCATCCAGCATTCCTCTGTCACATGGGAAGGCACCTGGTGATGTCTGCTGGTCCTTCTCTCCTGAGCCCTGGTTTCAAAATTGTTCCCTCAGTTTCTGTGGGTCCTTCTTGCTTCTCCTGGGATGTTTTCTTTCTCAGTTCTCTCTCTCTGTGAGCTCTCTTAAAGAACTCCAGTGAAGGATTAAGACCCACCTTGAATTGGGTGGGTCACATCTCCATGGAAACAACCTAATCCAAAAGCCCCACCCACAATAGGTCTACCCCCACAGGGCTGGATTGAAAGAACATGGCATTTTCTGGGGAACACAATGGCTCCAAAGCAGCACAGAGGGCAAGATCATCGGAGGAGAGGAGGTCAAGGAACTGAGAGGCCATGATACTGGAAGGTTGAGCTATATGGGTATTGAAAACAAAAACAGAAAACAATTCCATTCACAATAGCTTCTAAAAGAATAAAATACCTAGGAATAAATTTAACCAAGTAGGTGACGGGCCTGCACACTGAAAACCACAAAACTGCTAAAAGAAATGAAAGAAGACCTAAATAAATGGCAAGACATTCTGTATTCATAGTTAGGAAGACTTAATATTGTTTAGATGTCAATACTGTCTGAAGGAATTCACAGATTCAATGCAATCCCTATCAAAATTCCAGGAGCCTTTTTTGCAGAAATGGAAAAGCCATTACTCAAATTCATATGGAATTGCAAAGGGCCCTGAATAGCCAAATCAATATTATAAAAGAAGAACAAAGTTGGAGGCCTCATGCTTCCCAATTTCAAAACTTATTACAAAGACACAGTAATCAAAACAATGTGGTACTGACATAAAGATAGACATATAGATCAATGAAATAGAATAGAAAGTTCAGAAATAAACTCATACATCTATGGCCAACTGATTTTTGACAAGGGTGCCAAGTACATTGATTGGGGAAAGATCAGTCTCTTCAACAAATGGTGCTAGGAAGACTGGATATCCACATGCAAAAGAGTGAAATTGGATCCCTACCTCACACCATATACAAAATGTAACTTTAAATGGATCGAGGACCTAAACATAAAAGCTAAAACCATAAAACTCTTAGAAGAAAACATAGTAGAAAAATCTTCATAACCTTGGATTTGGCGGCAATTTCTTAGACACGACACCAAAACAAGTAACAAAAGAAAAAAATAGATAAAACAGACTTCATAAAAATTTAAAACTTTTGTACTTCAAAGGACACTATCAAGAAAGTGAAAAGACAACCTATAGAATGGGAGAAAATAATTGCTAATCATATTTCTAATAAGGGTTTACTATCCAGAATATATTAAGAACTGGTACAACTCAACAACAACAAAAAAAATGGGCAAAGGACTTACATGTACATTTCTCTAAAGAAGATATACAGAGGGTCAATAAACACATTAAAAGATGCCATTATTTGTCATCAGGGAAATGGAAATCAAAACCATACCCACTAGAATGGCTATTATTAAAGAGACAAAAAAATAACAAAGTGTTGATGAGGATGCAGAAAAATAGAAACCTTCATGCTTTGTTGGTGGGAATGTAAAATGGTGTGGACACTGTGGAAATCAACTCAATCCTTCAGAGAGTTGAACATAGAAATACCATATAACCTGGAAATACCACTTCTTGGTATTTACCCAAAAGAACTGAAAGCAGGAACTTGAACAGATATTTGTGAAACAATGTTCAGAGCTGCATTATTCACAATAGCCAAAAAGTGGAAGCTACCCAAATGTCCATCAAGATAAACAAAATGCAGTATGTACACACAATGGAATATTATTCAGCCATTAAAAAAGAATGAAGTTCTGATACATTTTACAACATGAATGAACCTTGAAGACATTATGCTGTGTAAAGTAAGCCAGACACAAAAAGATAGATATTGTATGATTTCACTTATATGCTATCCTAAAATATGCATATTCACAGAGACAGAGAGTAGACTAAGGTTACCAGGGGCTGAGTAGCAAGCTGAAGGGGATGTCTGCTTAATGAGTACAGAGTTTCTATTGAGATGATGAAAAGTTGGGGTAATAGATATTGGTTATGGTAACACAATATTATGAATGTAATTCATAATACTGAATTGTACACTTGAAAGTGGTTAAAATAGGAAATTTTGAGTTGTATATATGTTATTACAATAAAAAGTTTAGAAAATAGATGATAGAGATAGTAGGTAGGTAGATAGATCGATAGATGATAGATAGATAGATAGACAGATAGAGAGATAGATGACCCTAAGGCCAATAAAATCCCAGGACAGAAGATGCATCTCATGCTCAGCCTTACCAAGGGATCAAACACAGAGCATCTAGACAGCATCTGCTGTGGCACAATGAACAGTCATCATTTGGAACACAGGAAATTCACTCAGCCATGCCAACCAACACACAAAGACTTCGGTCTGCACCAATTAGTACTTAACAGCCACGGACTGAAACAAAAAATTCAGTTGAGATTTCAGATGGAGCCACAATTGCAGCCATCAACCCCATGAGCAGTATGTTCAGACCCACAGCTGGAGTGCTAGCTAGCACCAGCACTCCAGCTCCAAGCTCTTCACCTCCACCAACCTCCTCTAGGGAGAAACCCTGGAATGGTATTTCAGGAAATCATTATTGCTCTTCACCCTCCTAAAGTTGCTGGTGCTCAAGAAGAGAGCTTGATGCAGGGAAAATTCAGATCACCAAGACCCGAGGGTATCAAACGTAAGATGGAAGTCAAGAAATACATAGCTACTCTGTCACTATGCCAATGGAGGCTGTGTCTACACGCATCCGTTACCAGCCCACAGTGCAGCCTTTCCTGCCACTCAGCAGCCTCCATCAGACATTTTGACCATTAGTGAAACAGCCAGTCTCCCATCACAAGCCAGTAATAACCCTTTCAGTCACGTTAGGAGTCCTTATCACCAGCATTAGCGCTCCCCTCCACCAGCAACAGCTGCAAATAGCTATTCCTCTTCTCTATTGGGACCCCTTTGCCTTAGGAAAAACTAAAATGGAAAGATTAAAGTGGAGCCAATAGAAATAAGAAGCCAAGTTTAACCAGCACAATCTCTCCAATGCTTGCATTGCTGGCAGCAAACTATCCATGCCTACATGTGACCTACCACCTGGTACCTCACCAAGGGAAAACCATCGAACAAAAAGCAAGTAATTTCAGTGGAAGAAGGCAAAAAGATGAAGCCAACTAGCACCATGATAAGAGTCTTCTGGTAAAAGCTGAGAAGCACAAGTTTTCTCCCAAAGACCATATTAATAAGGGGCATGTGTGGTGTGTCCCAGTGCATCCAAGAATCCATCACCATCAGAAGCTCTGCAAAGCTGCTTATCACCACTTTCTCAGCAGTATGGTGAAAACCAAAGAGGAAAATAATGTAAATCTGCAGGAAGTAGCCCTGAGAAAGAAGTATCTTTATAGAAGATCCATTTCTTTGTTGCCCAGTTCCTACATTGAAGTCAAAAATTTCATCAACCTATCCAAATTACCCCAAAGGTAAAAAGAAGCAACTGTTAATGACCTACACCAAATAAATAAACATGGAATTATGCAGATGTGTGTATTAAATTAGTGAATTTAATCAAATTGGTAAACCCAGGCAAGAAATTCTAAACTGAAGGTTTTGGCAAATGAGAAGAAGATCCTAGAACAAAAATGTGTTTGCAAAAAAAAAAAAAAAAAAAAAGTCAAAATTGAAATAAAAGTAAAAAATATAGACCTGGGGAATATTAACTTTGAAAAGACAATTTGTGAAGAATGAGGACAGGAATGAAGGGGAAGATATAGTTAGAAGCAGAGCAGAACAGTGAAATAAAGAAATTCTAGAAGTCATAGGTGACATCACAGGGACCCAGAGGTGAATATATGTTATTTCTTCCAGATGAGCCCCTTTTAAGCAGGCTTTTTGGTACTTTTGTTTACAACCTTCCTAATGTGTTAGTGCCTACTAATTGGAACAAGGGACATTAAACGTGGTAGGCATTTCTGGGCCTTTCATCTTTTTCTTTTTTCCCCAGAAGAAATGGGAATGACTGTGGTGGTGAACGCATAACTATGTGATTATACCAGGAGCCATTGATTATATACTTAGGATGTTTATATGGGCCTTTCATCTTATAAATTAAATTTATCTGGTGCATTCCTTGCAGGACCTATAAAGAGCCTGGACTGAGATGATTTTTTCTGACCATCTATGCTGAAAAAGAAATGTCATCCTATCTTGTTATTCTCTTCTTTTTCTTTCTGACCTTCACATGTCTGATCTAGCCTTTACAACCAGGACAAGGGCCCTGAAAGAGCTGTCACACTTCAAATTTTAAATAGCTTTGAACCACCCATTCTTGTCGTTTTTAAAAAAATAATTTCAAAGTAAGTTTGTCATATTGTTTTTCCTATGTATATCAAATTTGGGTCCCTTATTCTGAACTATACTTCTGGAAACAAGTACTTCTGTAGTTGGTGTGATGATGCAAATTTTAAGTATACACACTGCTAAATATTAACAAAAGACTCAAAGAGGGAGAAATTGGAATTAGGTGGAGGTTGATACCTTCACTCAATATAGGGACTTCAAGAAGGAATAAGTTTGGGAGGGAGGACACAAGATCAGTCTTGGTCATGATAAGTTTGAGATTTTGAAGGCAGCATTTGGGTGGTGCTGTCCAGGAGACAGTTGGAAGTGAAAGGCTGAGGTTCTGGAGAACATTTTATATATGACACATGGATTTGGGTGTCATCAGAGGCTAAATGGCAGGGGACTCCAGGCACGGGACGAGGTACTAGGGGTTGCACATCCTCATCTATAATCCATGAACTCCATCCCCTACCTAGCCTTGCAAAACCATGTTACTCTACATCCCATCTCCTATGACTTTGAGTTTGAAATTTTCCTGCCTGACATGTCAGGGTAATTATCCCCACCTCTCATATCAGGAACTCGTAGGTGAATACATAGATGTGGCTGGGATGGAAAGGGTGAAAGATGCCCATTGGTTCACCGGTGGGTTTGAACCTGTGGGGGGTGGGTTGGGAAGGACAGCCCAGGAAGTAAATGTACTGAAACAGGAGATAGAAATATTTAGGGGGAAGAATACCAAACACCATAGATAGCCATTAGAACACAGTCTCTCCCTCAAAAATAAAAATTAAGAGATAAAGGCTGAGGTTTAGCAAATAAATGAACTTCAGAGAACATAGATGGAGATTTGGAGAAGGAAAGGGGAAAGAAAAAAGGACCCGACATTATACCAAAAGCCAAGGCAGTTCTTTTGGAAAGGCTCATGGGGTGAGATAAGACTTGAAAATGAATTCCAACCCATGAAAGATGCTACCATCCCGACTTCCAGAGGCTCGAAATTTCTGAGCCAGGTGCCCACAGAAATGGTACCTCATGATCACCTTACCACTCCCCTTTCAGAATACGAGGTGAGCCTCTTCAGATTTTCCTTTCTGAATATTAGGTAATGAAAACAGTAGTTAGAGACAAGATTGTGAGGTTTCTGAGTTCCAACTTCCAGCTTGCCAGCCCTTTCCATTCCCAACCTGCCCTGCACGTGATAGACATATCCTGGGCAGAAGGCCTGCCAAATCCAGGAAACCAGCCAGATCACAAGAGGCAGTCATTCCAGGGTAATTCTGTCACCAGAATGCCAGGAAGAATTTTCCAGGGACTTTGAAGGTTAATTTTTTTTCAGGCCAACCTCAAAAGTACAAATTCCTAGTATATGAAAGCCATAGTATACCTCTAATCTCACTTATTCTTGCAAACAGGAAAATAGTTCCAGAGACATGATGTAATGTGACCCCAAAATCACACAGCTTTTTAGGGACTGAACAAAGACTAGAATCTGGATTCCTTATGACCATTGCAATGCTGTTTCCATGGCCTTGTCCTGAAAATTATAGACTCTTGAATTGGAAAATTTCCTTAAAGGTGTCTGATGCATTCCACCTGAATATGAGAATCACTTGGGTGATACAATACAGGACCTCCCTGTGGTTCTGGGTTCAGTAACCTCTATTTTCAGGATCTGCCCAGGTTGTCTAATATAGCTTGTCTGAATTCTGGAATCTCTATAGCCAGCACATCCCTTCCAAGTGCTCTCAAGCCTCTATTTGAATAGCTTCCAAAGATAAATGTCGTCATCTCTTCATTCCGTCTTTTGGACAACTTTAACCTTTAGAATTGTCTTCCTCATACCAAAGTGAAACTTATCTGTCTCCCTATAATTTCCATCCATTTGTCCTAGTTCTACCTCTTTCTCACAATCAAAGAATAGAGGAATGAGTTTGATTACAAATCAACCCACCAAGCTCCTCCTTAGGAATTTCTATTGTATAAATAATATTCAGAAAGTATCCTAAATAAATACATGCATTTTTTATTCTGCTATTCCATCATATTCATGTGTGTGTGCATTTCCATCTCTTTTTATAATCCACAAATTTATTTTTAATGGCTTTATGTTGCCATAAACTTTTGAAGTATTTTCCTAATGGCCTCTTGGCAGGACAGTGAGGGGTAAAGAGTCCAGGGCTACATCACTGTCACTAGGTAACTGTGTGACCTTGAGTTGGTCATCAGTCTCTTTGGGCCTTAGTTTCCTCATCTAAGTTAGTAGGTTTGGATTAAACAACCTCTATTACCCATTGTGGCTCAGACCTTCTGTGATTCATCACCAGATGTGTGTGAAAGCTGAAGGTCATGCTTTCCACCTATTCCTTTAGATGTTCCAACTGAATCTATTCCTGGGTTAATCTAGACCATCAGAGAGCTCTGTGTCTGGTCCTGCCATATTACCTCCCTATGGAATTCTTTTGCTGAATTGTGTTTTGGTGTGATGCCATACAAATGTATTAAAGGATTCCATAAGAAACAGCCCCGTGGCCTCATCTTTGGGTTTACTCTAAGGATGTTGTTTGCTAAATATCAATAAGAAGAACATTCCTTCTGGCATCTGTGTCAGAAATGTGTTCAATTAATGGTACTAGAATAACTGGATGTTCCTGTGGACAAAAATTGTCCTCATGTTTGCATGCAAAATTCAGTTCAAGTGGACAACAAGTCTGAATGGGAAAGGCAAAACAATAAATCTTTTAGAGGGTAGGAAGGTATTTTTGTGGCCTCCAGGATAGAAAAACATTTTTAACAGGGCACAAATAGCATTAACCATAAAGAAAATAATTGATAAATTGGAATACATTAAATTAAGAACTTCTGTTCATTAAGAGAAAGCACCTTTGCTTGAAAAAGCAAGCCACAGAGTGAAAGAAGACATATGCAATACGTATAACACAAAGGGTGTGGATAGCTGTATTCCAATAAAACTTTATTTACAAAAACAGGGGGCAAGCCATAATTTGCTAACCCCTGTCTTGCGTGAATCTCACAAACAAGATGTTGAGCAAAAGAAGGCATTTGCAGAAAGATATATACTGTATTATTCCATTTATATAAAATTCAAAAAGCAGGAATTATATAATGATAGCATTGAAGGATACATATTTAGGTGATAAAAGGGATAGGGAAAGTATGGAAGTGGTTACCATAAAAGTAAGTATTATTTTTTCTCTAAGAGGCAGGGAGTATATTGTGATTGGGATAGTACCTGTGGGGGACTACTGGAGAGCCAGAAATTTTTTTTTAACCTGACTTATGTTAACAGGAGTGTTGTCTTTAAATAATTGTAACTGTACATAAGTGTTTTTGAGCACTTTTCTGTATATGTAATATTTCACAATACAAATAGTTTTTTTTTAACAAAAGGTAATTTGCAATCAGTTTGGTGAATAAAGTCTGTCATCAAACTGGGAAGTGCCAATTTTTGTTTAAATAAGCTGTGACTTTGAGTAATTGAAGCTAGTTTTCTTTTTCTTATAACCTGTTTCCTAAGTTTATTTTCAAAGAGAATTTTGGAATCCTCTTTGATTTCCAAAAACATCTGTCACACTTCAAACCAGTCCTAATTGAAGTAAAGGTGTAGACTCATGAGGCGCCAACTCTGAAACAGATAATGCTTAATTATTGATTATGCTGTGGTTGCCTTAACAAATATAAATCCACTAAAGTGTATTTTATTTACTTTCTTCTTATGAGGTTCATTTTATTAACAACCTGAAATCCTGTCATTGTAATTGTGAAAGCAAAAGACAAAACTCTGATGTTCTCAGCCTTTGTGTCATTAAAATCTTACTCTAAATGTCACATTAATTCATCTTTTTCACATTTTCGTTGTTTTATTTATTTATTTATTTATTTTGCTTTGAGAAAAAAATGCTAAGTGGAATGAAAGAAGGAAAGACAGCACATTTATTAAGAGTGAAAATACACCATACAACCCTCTAATTGTACTAAGATTTCTTTTTAAACACTTCTATAAAATTTGTTTGGGAGTCAGATAAAATTTGAGGAGAGAATGAAATCCAGATTCATTGCAACAGACCCAGCATCTCTGTCTTGTTTTTTTTTTTAAAGAAAGAATCAGGAAACTACCATGCATACCACACCGTGTAAACAGGGATAGTGGGCTAGAAACAATGACTATTGCTTCCATCAAATCAGTTATTGTAGCACTGAATTCTATAGACTTAAATGATTGGAAGCATTGCTTTCCTAACAAGCAAGGCTAGCAAAATCATGTTGTGGGCAGGTAGTCTATGCAAAGATTGTGAACGTGGAGACCGTTAATTTTCAGCTTAGCTTCTTGTGCAATTGATTCTGTCCTTCTAGTTTACTGAAGACAATGGCACCAGATATAGCTTTAATTTATGAAACACAAAACATTATTACTGGCATTTTAAAGCACTTATGGCATGTATTATGTATGTACAATTTTAAAAACCTGTGTTAGAACCTGTCATTGTGTCATCTATCAAGGCTATTTTTTTGTTAAACATACTGACTTTAATAAGGCATGTTTTGCAGAAATAAAACCTAATCCTACTCTCAGTTGCAACCACAGGAAATTTGAAGTTATTTTATGTAAAACTTGGATTACAACCCTTAACCTAGCTTTTAGCTATAAAACATTTTCCAGATTCAAGAACAATTTTCATTGGTTCAGGATCTTCTACATATCAAAACTTGTAGGATCTAGTTAAAGCAATACCTGGAGGGAAATGTACAGCTGAAAATAAATAAACTAAGATTCTAATTTGACAAGTATAAAAACAAATAACGGAATGAATCCATAGAAATTAGATAAAGAAATTAAAGAGGGTAATTTAATAAAACAGGGAAAATAAATCAAGTGGACCCAAATGGCCTTTGAAAAGAAGCATTATTACTTTTTGAGTTAAGTACTCAATATTCTCACATCTTTACCTTTCCGGTACATTTAATAGTACCAGATCAAATTGACAAACCTCGGGCAAAATTAACTGAGCAAAAGGGAGAAACAAATAAATATCAGAATGAAAAGGAACTATAAGTATAGATACAACAGCATAGATTAAAAGATAATCAGAGTACTTTAAACAATTTTATACCAAAAACTGAAAATTTTGTGAAAAGAGCAAATTTCAAAAAAAAATGTTAATTACCAAAACTGACCCAAGAAAAACATTTTAATCAACATCCCTATAACTTTTAATGAATGTTTTAAAATTTTCCTATATAGAAAACACCAGTCCCAGGTTTCTGCAGGTGGGTTCTGCAAACATTCAAGGAACAAATAATTTCAATCTTATATAACCTCTTAGAAACAATAGAAAAAAAAAGGTAGAACATTCTCCTGCTCATTCTATGAGATTAGTTCTACTTTCATACCCAAACTATAAATGCCTGTATGACATAGGAAAATTACAGCTAAATTTCTTTCAGGAATGTAGATGGAAAGAATCCTTAACAAAATCATAGAAAATTCCATCTAGAAGTGTTGAAAAAAAGATCATAGATCAATAGCAAGTTGAGTTATTACAGGATTGCAAGGTTACAATCACTGATTGTGTTATCAGCAAGTGGGCTCATTGCCTGATGGGCATAGAAGCCAATATTATGACACCAAGATTTCGAGAAAAGAAAGTTAGTTTATTGCAAGGCAGCCAGGCAAGGAAATAGGCGGTAAGTCTCAAATCTGTCTCCTTGAGCTGAAAAGACTTAGAATTTTTATGAGATTTAGTGGAGGCTGGACTAAGGAGGTGGAATGAGGTGTCACAGGGGTGCCGTGATATGAGGTGAAGTTGGGGGCAGTAATTAGTTGAGCATGTGCAGTGAGAGATCATGCCAGTTCAGTCCATACATCACAAGTTTAAAAATGGTGACCTAGGCATGACAAGGGGTGTGATTTTTAGTATTACAATTAAACATCGGTAACTTTAGGTCAAAGTTTTATCCTTTTGCATATGCTCCAGCTTCCATATCTAGTTGGACTGGTCTTGATTAGTTTCTACAAGGGAAGAAGGATACAGGAACTAGTCTTTGGTGAAGCAAGTACTTATTAATAAACATGAGTAGGTGGACCTCAAGCAAGTAAGTGAGGAGTTAGGAAATGGACTTCCTAGCAACTGGTTTCAATTGTAGGAGAATGCAAGTTTACAATACTAGATTGTAGAAGAAATAGGTACAGAAAAAATAATATTTAACATTTAACAACCAGATCATCATGAAAACTCTCAACAAACTAGGAATAGAAGGGTACACTGATGGTTATTTCATTATCATTGTTTAATGTACCTGTTTTAGTTTCCTGGCTGCTAAAACAAATACCGTGCAATGGCTTGTTTTAATCAATGGGAATGTATTGGCTCATGATTTTGAGGTTAGAAGTCCAAAATTGAGGCATCAGCAAGGGGTGCTTTCTTCCCAGGGACTGTGGCAATCTGGGGCTGGCTGCTGGTGATCCTTGGTCCTTGGCTGCTTGTCATGTGGCAGTGTACATGGCAGCCTTTCCTGGCATCTCTCTCTGTTAGACTTTCACTCCTTCTATAAAGGACTCTGGGAATCCCAACCTGATTCAGTGGGGCCACATCTTATCTGATGTAACATCTTGAAGAGCTCTGATTTACAGTAGGACCATACCTACCAGAATGCAGACCAGAACAAGAACATGTCCAAACTGGGGTACACAATTCAATCCACCACAGGAGCTATGCTTTATACCCTTTCATGATATATTTATGATGTATTTCACAGTGAAAAAGTTTTTCAGAAGTTTACTACTATATATATACATTATAATTGCAACCACATAAAAACTGTATACACACGCACATGAATGTGTGTGAAAGAGAGATTTTAAAGGAATATATAAAAAAAGTATATCATGAGATGGGGCCATATGAACACATTCACTTTTAGAAGATGAATTTGACTTTGCAGTGCTTTGGATTACACCCTGTCTCATGAATCTAGTGTTGACAGGAGACCATTGAAAACCATTCAAGCTTATATATTTTCAAATAGGCCATATTACTTTCAGCCACACTGCCAGACTTCTGTAAACAAACACCTGACTGATCTCTAGTTGTTACTCAGTTATCCCTATTCAGTTTATTGACATCCACACACAGGCAATATTCATGCCTCGAGCTGACACCTTTTCTTGATGGGTCATGGAGACTGAGGGAGGAGCGGGTTCTCTCACCTCGTTCCTTCTGTTTTACTTCTTCCTAAGGAAGATCATTTGTCCTCCATTGGCAAACCAAGGGCAGGGCCATGGGGATAGTCCATTCAAAGTGCAGGCATTAGGGGGAAAAAGGGATGTACAGTCTGCAGAGAATTTAAAAAAAAATAATAAAACTGAGTAAAAGTGGGTGTGCTTTATATTATCACCACACATCTGCAATTCTAAACATCAGTGATAAAATACTCCTCCCCCCACAAATTATTTTGGTGATCTATGAGTTATTACTGAGTTATAATAATATATACATAAGCTTCAAGTTAGCACATTTTAATTACTTGTCCATTAATAATATCTGTTCTAGTTTGCTAATGCTGCCAGAATGCAAAATACCAGAGATGGATTGGATTTTATAAAAGGGGGTTTATTTGGTTACACAAGTACAGTCTTAAGGCCATAAAGTGTCCAAGGTAACACATCAGCAATCGAGTACCTTCACTGGAGGATGGCCAATGGTGTCCGGAAAACCTCTGTTAGCTGGGAAGGCATGTGGCTGGCATCTGCTCCAAAGTTCTGGTTTCAAAATGGCTTTCTCCCAGGACATTCCTCTCTAGGCTTCAGTTCCTCAAAAATGTCACTCTTACTTGCTCTTGGGGTGTTTGTCCTGTCTTAGCTTCTCTAGAGCAAGAGTCTGCTTTCAATGGCCATCTTCAAAATGTCTCTCACCTGCAGCTCCTGTGCTTTCTTCAAGTGTCTTTCTTGGCCGTAGCAGCTTGCTCCTTCTGTCTGATCTTATGTAGTGCTCCAGTAATTTAATTCAGACCTACCCTGAATGGGCGGGCCAACAGCTCCATGGAAATTATCCAATCAGAGTCATCACCCACAGTGGGGTGGGGCGCATCTCCATGGAAACACTCAAAGAATTACAATCTAATTAACACTGATATGTCTGCCCACACAAGATTACATCAAAGATAGTGGTGTTTGGAGGGACATAATACATTCAAACTTGCACAACATCATTTTCTACATGGAAGTTAATTCAGAGAACCAACAGTGATGGGGTGGCTCCCAACACATTCAGCAACATGTTAACATTTTGAGAGTAAATTCATAATAGTTTGGAATTGGGCACAATCCATGTCTCCAATGTCTGTGGAACTGTTTAGACAACAGGCTAAAATAAACACAGATAGCACCATGATTGTAAAGATAGAGAAACAGAGCTTGTTCCTTCAATTCTGTCATTCTGTGTGACCAGTGGAGGGTTTTATTTGCATTTTAACAGTGAAACAGTGAAAACTGTGAGGTCTAAAAATTTTTGTTTGTCCAGTGTAAAATTTAATTCACACATGAAATTTACTGAATCTTAGGAATAGCTTTAACATTAGGAAATGTATTCTTTTTTTTTGGTTTTACAGCTAAAAAGAAAACCAATCCAAAAAAGTAACCCCTTCTGTTACTTAGTGGTATAATTTAGTAGTTCCCTAGTTTGGGTGGCTTTGGCAAATATTTCAGTTTTATTAAAATTCACTTATTGGTTGCCAATTATTTTTAATAAAGGAGTATTAAAAATGATCGGTTCCTGGTGTCAAATCTGTAAGTACTCCCCCGTAATCCTCTTTTCCTTTACAGCTTCCCAGGTGTTGGTGGGAAGCTGTAAAACCTCTACAGTCCAGGGCAAGAGGGGAAGGAGTCTAAAGCCAAGGACTTTAAATTGGAGGGAACATGGCTTGGATATTTCAACTTCCACATGTTGCCTTTCCTAGATGTGGTGTGCCTGAGACTCACCTTGCCATTTAGATTATGTGGCAGTCCTTTTCCACAAACTGAATGACTTGAATCTCCAAGGTTTTCTGAAAAATAAATTCCAAGTATGGATACAATATACATTATACCTGAAACATCTCCTTTGCAGCTATTTCAACATATTTTAAAAGGTTATGATGTTATATTAAAAATATGTTAAGGGGGTGCCAAGATTTTCAAATTTCTTTTAGGAAAACACAAGCAAATATTTTTGAAGACTGCTGTGCTAAAATAGTGTTATCAGACAGTGGGACTGTCTATGATGACTTACTCCCCAGTGTTACTCGAGAAAGAAACTTGAGGCGATTGGAGTATATTCCTTACATCATATACTAGGGAATGGGAAGATCAATATTTGGCAGAGTTTCTTGCTAGTTAATTGTTACTTTATGTATGTTTTCTTATTTAATGCTCAAAACAATTAGGTAAAGCGTAAGTATCCAGGATCCTTTAGATGAGTAGTGAAGCCGAGGCTAAGAGAGCCGCCTCGCCCTGCCCAGGGCCACCTCGGGGGGTTGGTGACGTAGCCCATATTTTAGCCCAGCTCAGCTGGCTCCAAAGTTCCGATGTGGGGACACCTCCCCCTACCTCCTTCCTGCCTGGCTTTGATCTTCAGCATAATGCTGAACAAAGGATTCCTATGGGAGAAGTGGAGAGGGAGGGCAACAATTTTCCTGAACTGCTCTTTAATTTGTAAACACAGCCAAAATCTATTTTCAGTCCAGTATACTTTTGTTTTTATTGAGATTGTTCACATAGTGAGCTGGTTTGGATGTATTATGTCTCCCAAAATGCCATTATCTTTGATGCAGTCTTGTGTGGGCAGACATTATTAGTGTTGATTAGATTGTAATTCTTTGATTGAGCATTTCCATGGAGATGCGATGCGACCCACCCAACTGTAGGTGATAATTTTCATTAGGTAATTTCCATGGGGTCATGGCCCCGCCCATTCAGTGTGGGCCTTGATTAGTTCACTGGAGCACTACATAAGCTCAGCAGAAGGAGCAGGCTTGCTACAGCCAAGAGAGACACTTTGAAGAACGCACAGAAGTTGCGAGAGGAACTGCAATTTACAGAGACATTTTGGATACAGCCTCTGAAAGCAGACTTTTGCTCCAGAGAAGCTAAGAGAGGACAAACACCCCAAGAGCAACTGAGAGTGACATTTTGGAGGGAAGCTGAAGCCTAGAGAGGAACATCCTTGAAGAAAGCCATTTTGAAACCAGAACTCCAGAGTAGACACCAGCCATGTGACTTCCCAGCTAACAGGGGTTTTCCGGACACCATTGGCCATCCTCCAGTGAAGGTACCCAATTGTTGATGCATTACCTTGAACACTTTATGGACTTAAGACTGTAACTGTGTAACCAAATAAACCCCCTTTTATGAAAGCCAATCCGTTTCTGGTGTTTTGCATTTGGCAGCATTAGCAAACCAGAATACATACCATACAATTATCCAAAGATCCAAAATGTACAATCACTTGCCCATGGTACCAACATACAGCTGTGCATCCATCACCACAGTTTTTTTTTTTTTCAATTTTTAGAACATTTTCATTACTCCAGAAAAGAAAGACACACAAAAAAAGAAAACTCAAATCCTCCCATACCCCTAACCAACCCCCCCCACCCCCGTCCATTATTGATTCATAGTTTTGGTATAGTACATTTGTTACTGTTGATGAAAAAATGTTAAAATACTACTAACTGTAGTATATAGTTTGCAATAAGTATATATTTTTTCCTATATGCTCCTCTATTATTAACTTCTAGTTATAGTGCCATACATTTGTTCTAGTTCATGAGAGAGATTTCTAATATTTGTACAATTAATCACAGACATTGCCCACCACAAGATTCACTGTTTTATACATTCCCATCTTTTAACCTCCACCTTTGCTTCTGGTGACATACGTGACTGAGCTTCCCCTTTCCACCACCTTCACACACCTTTTAGCACTGTTAGTTATTCTCATTACATGCTACCATCACCCCTGTCCATTTCCAAACATTTAAGCTCACCCTAGTTGAACATTCTGCCCATAATAAGCAACTGCTCCCCATTCTTTAGCCTCGTTCTATATCCTGATAACTTATATTTCATGTCTATGAGTTTACATATTATAATTATTTCATATCAGTGAAACCCTGCAATATTTGTCCTTATGTGTCTGTCTTATTTCACTCAGTATAGTGCCCTTAAGCTTTCTTCATCAACTGATTTTTTTAAAGACGGTTTTGTTCACACACCATACATTCCGTCCTAAGTAAACAATCAGCGGTTCCCTGTATAGTCACATATTTAAATATTCACCACCATCGCCACTATCTGTATAAGGAATCTCCATTTCTTCCACAAAGGAGGAAGAGTCAAAGAAGGTAAAGAGACAGGAGAAAAAGAAAAGAAGAAAGAGAGGGAAAAAAACACATGACAACTAGGAAGCAACAAAAGGAAAGATAGAATTAAACTAAAATAGATTAAAGAGTCAGACAACATCACCAATGCCAAGAGTCCCATACCCTTCCCCTATGTCTCCCCTCATATACATTTAGCTCTGGTATATTGCCTGTGTTATATTAAAGGAAGCATAATACAATGTTTCTGTTAACTGTAGTCTCTAGTTTGCATTGATTGTATTTTTCCCCCAATCCCACCCCATTTTTAACACCTTGCAACGTTGACATTCATTTCTTGTACCTCATGTAAAAACATATTTGTACCTTTTATCATAGTCATTGAGCATCCAAGGTTTCACTGAGTTATACAGTCCTGGTCTTTATCTTTCCTCTTTCCTTCTGATGTCCCACATGCTCCTAACCTTCCTCTTTCAACCATATTCACAGTCATCTTTGTTCAATGTATTTACATTGCTGTGCTACTATCTCCCAAAATTGTGTTCCAAACCTCTTACTCCTGTCTTTTCCTTTCTGTCTCTAGTGCTCCCTTTAGTATTTCCTATAGAGCAGGTATCTTGTTCACAAATTTTGTCATTGTCTGTTTGTCAGAGAATATTTTAAGCTCTCCATCATATTTGAAGGATAGTTTTGCTGGATATAGAATTCTTGGTTGGTGATTTTTCTCTTTCAGTATCTTAAATATATCATACCACTTCCTTCTTGCCTCCATGGTTTCTACTGAGAAATCTGTACATAGTCTTGTCAAGCTTCCTTTGTACATGATGGATCATTTTTCTCTTGCTGCTTTCAGGATTCTCTCTTTATCTTTGACATTTGATAATCTGATTATTAAGTGTTTTGGCATAGGCCTATTCAGATCTATTCTGTTGGGGGTACACTGCGCTTCTTGGATCCATAATTTTATGTCTTTCATAAGAGATGGGAAATTTTCATTGATTATTTCCTTTATTATTGCTTCTGCCCCTTTTCCCTTCTCCTCTCCTTCTGGAAGAGAATGTACCAATGACACGTACATTCCTGCATTTCATTTTGTCCTTAAGTTCCTGGAGACGTTGCTCATATTTTTCCATTCTTTTCTCTATCTGTTCTTTTGTGTGTAGGCTTTCAGGTGCCTTGTTCTCCAGTTCCTGGGTGTTTTCCTCTGCCTCTTGAGATCTGCTGTTGTATGTCTCCATTGTGTCCTTCATCTCGAGTGTTGTGCCTTTCATTTCCATAGATTGTGTCAGTTGTTTTTTCGAACTTTCTATTTCTACCTTATGTAAGCCCAGTGTTTTCATTATATGCGTCATCTCTTCTGCCATATCTTCCCTAAACTTTCTGAATTGATTCAGCACTAGTTGTTTAAATTCCTGTATCTCAGTTGAAGTGTAGGTTTGTTCCTTTAACTGGGCCATAACTTCGCCCCTCCTAGTGTAGGTTGTAGTTTTCTGTTGTCTAGGCATCTGGCCTCCTTGGTTACCCCAATCAGGTTTTCCCAGACCAGAAAGGGCTCAGGTCTTGGAAGGAGGCAATAGTTTCAGGTCTCCCTGAGGGTGTCTTAGAAAATTGGTACACCCTGTGAGGCCTCAAGTCACTGTGCTTTTCTGCCCAGCAGCTGGTGCCTATCAGCCTGTAGCTCTGGACTGGTGTAAAGAGGTATGAGGAGGTGTGGCTCGTGGCCATTTTCCCCCAGGCTTTGGGGTCTGGATCTGAATGGAAGGCGGGTAGTAGAGCTTAACACCACTTCTTTCCTCTTAGGAAATATATACCCCCTGGGGAGACGTCATTAGCATTTGAATAGCCTCTGCTATCTCCACCCTTGTCTGGATCTGAGTGCTGGGAATTGAAAAATGGCTGAGGCTTTCTCCACTGAGCCATAAAAGGGACAGAAAGACCCTGACCCCCTTCAGGGTCAGCCTGCGGCCCCCCTCAGTTTCACCCATCAGCCAGAGATAGCACCCAGTCCTCTGGGCTCCTGCTCCTCCAGCACTCCAAGGTCAGTCATCAGAAGCCTGTGTCTGCTTGTTAGGGATTTGTAGCTTGTATTGAGTGTGTGCTAATTAAAACCCCAGTTGGAGCTAACTGAGCTATATTCACTTGCTTGGAGAGTGCTGCTCTCTAGCACAGTGAGGCTTTGCAGTTTGAGAGAGTTCTGCTTTGCATGGGGGGAGGGGGCTCCCAGCTCAGGTCCGCAGTTTTTACTTACAGATTTTATGCTGTGATCTTGGGCATTTCTCCCAATTCAGGTTGGTATATGATAAGTGGATGGTCACATTTGTCCCTTCACAGGTATTCCAGATTATTTTCTAGTTGTTCCTGGCTGTTTATTAGTTGTTCCAGGAGGACTGTCTAATTCCCACTCCTCTCTATGCCACCATCTTCTTCCTCTCTCCTCAATCTGGTTTACTTTTGGTTGTGAATGAGGGTGGAGAAAACTTGTCACAATTTGTCCTTTCATTTTTGCCCATGGGATGGACTTCTTGAATGCTCTGAAAGAGAACAGGTTTTGCTAGGGAGCTTGGAAAATTCTTGGGAATTGGATAAGTGCTCCCTCACATGCGAGAATCACCCCTGAGGTTTTCTGACTCGGGGTGCACCGGCGTGGGGAGCTGGATTGACAGCAGATAACACGTGGCTGGCGCAGCAAAGATGGCTACCTTGGCAAAGATGGCTGCCTCGGCAAAGATGGCTGCCTCCTGTTTCTAGTCTGGGCACTGACTGAGTTCATCCCTCAGCTTTGCGTCTCACTTCCTCTCATTTGAAAAACCGTACAGAATCGTATCTTATGGTGACCTACTCTTATAGTAAGACATATTTGGGGAATTTTACAGTGTTCATGCTGAGGAGTCTGTGAGCAAAGGGCCAAGGCATATGGGGAGGAGCAGGAGCTCTTGGGGTCACACTGATGGGACTCAAATGCCTGCTCTGGGTGTCAGACCTTGTTAACCCGTTTCTTCTTCTGTAAAATGAGGACAATAATGGAATCCACTTCATAGAGTCATTATGCAGATTAAATGCACAAGATGTTTGCTAGGGCTGCTGTGTTATTATCTCCATCATTGCTTTTAAAAGAGCTGGGATCATTTGTTCCCCTTTACAGGAAATGGAATGACTGGCAGGTTCCACCTCTAGGGCTGAATCCCATGGGGCCTCTAGCATTTTTGGCAGAGTTTTTGAATCCCAATATGACCGCCCCCCCCCCCCCCGAAGCAAGGGCTTTGTGAACACGAGGTAACTGCCCCATTCTTGACGACTGACAAATTCAAAGGAAGGGAACCAGTTTTAAGTCTTGTCATATGATCGTTGTAAGAGAAACGAGTCACCATTTATTAAGAGCTGACTGTGGACCAGGCAATTCTTGAACATCATCACAGTTTTCTGTCAGTAACTCCTGAGGGTAGCTGGTGGTGGCTGTATTTCATGGAGGAGCTGTCCTGTGTCCACCGTGTTGCAAGTGAGTGGCAGGGGCAGGAGTCAAACACGGGTCTGTCTAATCCCCGCCTCACGCCCTCTTCACCACATCAGGATGTGCCCCCACCATCCTCTTATAGTTTATATTTACAGCCCTAAAAATCAAAAGTGTGCTTGAATAATTTAAAGTGTGGTATTGCTTTTTTATTTAAAAGAAGATTTCAAAAATACAGAAACATTCTGTTTATCTGAAATACTAAAAAAGGCAAAACTGTGGTGACAGATACTAGATCAGTGATTGTCTGGGGGTGGGGGAGTGGACATGGGATCAACAGCAAAGGGACACCAGGAAACTTTTTAAGGTGAAGGAGCTGTTTCGTCTCTGTTGTGATGGTAGTCACACAATTATATACAGTTACCAGCATTCATCCACCTGTGCCCTTAAAATAGTGAATATTGTATGTAAATAATACCTTTATAAATATAATATATAATAATATCTTTATATATGTGTGTGTATATATATATATAGTTCTATTATTTAAAAAAACTAGTGTGAGAAAACATACATATATAACATCCATTTATAACCCATCTCCCCAAATGTGGGTAAGAAGAATTTATGGTCAATGGAAATGAAACCTTTGGAGTGTAGGAATGGAAAGAAATGCGGGAAAGCATCTGAAATCTTTTATTTACTAATTTACTCCCCTTGGTCAGGTTTGAATTTTTCACCAGGAGCATATATTTTATAATTTAAAAATATTTTAAACAAAGTAGAGATAGTCTATAGACCCAAATATGAGCCAAGGGGATCAATGGATTACACATCGGTCTCCATGACTGATCACTGGTGACCGTGTCTATACCTCCCACATTGATGTCATAACTAGTATAGTCCTCATACACAGCTGTGCAAGAATCATAACTGTACTCTTCTGTAACTAAACTTCATTTCTATTATGAGTCCCCGTGTTCTCAGAGTTGCATCTAAATTTGTGGGGGTTGGGAGTACATGTGGTCTCCGCGCAGGGAAGGTTGGTAGTTCTTCTCAACCTTGGTGAGAGTATGTGATCATTTTTCCATGATGGGTCTCCGTAGATAGCCTTGTTCCTACCTGGCCCCCAGTCCACATGTGTCATTGCTGCTTCCTCTTTGACCCGACCCTGAGGCCTCTTCAGTTTTGACTCTGGAGCTAGACTCCCTGAGTTCGAATCCCCACTCTATTACTTACTAGCTGTGTGACCTCGGCCACTTTACTTAACCTCTCTGTGCCTCAATTTCCTCATCTGTATGTTAGATATTAAAAATATTAATAACCGCTTCATAGCATTGTTTTGAGAATTAAATGAACTAATATGTAAACATATTTAAAATAGTGCCTGGCCCATAGTAAGAGTTACATACTGTGTTTCCTGATATTAGTATTATTAGTGGTACTATTACTGTTACTGATATTTCATATGCCTTAATAGTGCTTTTTATAGAAGCACATAAAATACTAGATTTACCCCTCTTAGCTGTGAGAAGTCCTGCTGGGGTGTCTCAGGCCCATCTGCTAGACATATTGTTTCTTCGGCTCCTACATCATACTAGGAATACAGATTTTGGGTGTGGGGTGCAAGGAGATCTGTTGGCTCCCCGTATTTCCCTTCAGAGATAGAGGGGCACAAATCTTCTCTGCTGTGGTTCCTAAACCTTTGTTCTCCCAACTGTGTGGCAGGGAACCCAGGCCTCTCAGCTTCCTTTCTTTCCCCTTGTTTGCCATCTTTCCTCACATGCTGCTTTGCCCAGAGCCCCTCAGAGAACAAATGGTCTTTCAAGACTCACATGCTAAGAACTGACCCTTGTCTGCTGGTTCTGCTGGGTCGTTCCTTCCCCAAGGCAGTAAGTGCAGAGCTCCTTGGCTGCCCTCCAGGACGAAGGCCGGACACACGCTAGTGATAAAAGTGTGGTGGGGGGAAATCATCTGAATTAATTTATCAAAATATTCCCCAGCAACACTGGTGAGACTTTATAAAGACCTGTCCAAGTGAAGGTATATCACCATGTTCCATCACTGGCTCCCCAGTGCCTGACGTGCTACAGGGAATATTTGGGAACTAGTTTCCATGAGTAGTAACGTCCTGAATAGTACAATTATTTACCTTCCAAGATCCATAATAATTATGGTCCATTAGTTTGTTTTTTAATCACTTAGACATAAGCTATTTTTCAACTCAGGGAAAAATGCCACAATAAAATTTCAAGTTTGAATGGAATGTTTGTGTAAATTAATGAAATCGAAGTCTTCATGAATACAAATGTTGGAATCCCGTTAATTAAAGGAGTACGTTGAATGAATTTTCATAAATTCTTCTGGTTCAGCTGCACATCCTTAATAAAATGATAAAAGTCAAACTAGAATTTAAAGTTAAGGTACAAGAAGACAAGCTGATTAAACAGACTTGTGTAGTTAAAGACTCAACAACAGATGGCAGGAACAGCAAAGTGTAAGAAAACTGGAAAAAATCCTTAAAAAAATAATGGGTCCTTAAAATAGATGGATACCAAAGAAAGCAAAAGAGTATAAAAAGCCATAGTTCATAGTGGAAAGTGAGGCCTCTCCCATCAGCTATAGTGGTGTCTGGAAGAATCCTGACTATGGATGTGCGGAAAAGATTTAATGGGGAGAAGAAAGAGAACACAGAGACAATTATGAAAAGTTTTAATTATAAATCATAATTATCATATAAAATGGAAGTTATAGGATATGTTCACACACGTAAAAATATTACATGTGCCTCGTAGAGGAAAAAAAATTTTGAGAAAGCTGGAGATAAGTAGTGGTATTTTCATAAATTCAGCTACTACATCACTTTTCCCAAAAGAAGACTGTACTCGTCTAATAAAAGTCATGTACCATGATTGCTGCCTAGAAGGGTAAACCTTAGAATCAAAATATATATACCAGAGTTTAAATTTTGTGATATGGCAGAATTTAAAGTTCATGATTTCCTGGTCCAATTGGCTCATTCTATAAGCAAGGAAGCTGAGACTCAGAGAAGTTGGATAAGTTCCCCAAGTTCTCATGGCTGGTTAGTGGTGGAGGCAGGAGCTAAAGCCAAGTTTCAGACTTAATCCTCTAGAGTTGTGTCCAGGACTTAGGATGGTGCTATCCTAGGCTGGAAGTAAGGACTGAAATTCAAACATACTTTGGAAAAAGCAAGCACATGGATTAAAAATAAATAAACAGATAAATACAAAAAAACTAAAATAAGAACAGAAAGCTTCTCCTAGATACATTGTCCTCGGAAAGAAAGATGTAAACTTAATTACAATTCATAAATGCGTTAAATATTTTTTTCTCACTGATTTATTTCCAAGAGAATGTTACCTTTCCAAATTCTACTTCTTTAAAGAAATTCAAACTTCAAGGAAAATCAAACACTGTATTCTGATTACTTTGATAGTTAAGAATATCTGCTGCCCTGACTTTAAAAATCACTGGCGAAAAAATGGCCATGGAAAAAGAGAAGTCTGTCTAGTTCAGCACGAGCATCCATCTTTCCTGAATGAGTCGCTCCTCACCCGTTGTTAGGGAAAGATGTGGCAGCTCCGTGCGTGCAGTTGGCATCTTCTCTCCCCACGGCAGCTGACCCTGATGGACCTCAGTGCTGGCGGGTCTCCAGGCCCTGAGCTCCTTTGCATCTCATGCCATCAGCCATTTCTTGCTACTACTCCTCCCTCTTTTTTTTTTTTAATCTCTTCAGCATCTTTTACTTATTCATTCATTCAAGGGCTATTTCTTGACTGTTAACTGTGTGCCAAGCAAGGTTCTGGATGTAGAGAAAGCACAATGGAGAGCAAAAACAGACCCTATTGCTGCTCTCCTAGGGCTTAGAATCCATTATAGGACAGAGATGTTAGACAAGCAATCATGGAAATAAATGAACAACTGTGCCTGCAGTGACATGACAAAGGAGAAGCACACCAAGCTATGGGAGGTCACAATAGGAGAATTTGACTAAGGTGACAGTGAGCTGATATGGAAGACAAAAGATGAGTTCCTGGTTAAAGGTAAAGATGGAAGAAAAGAGAGATCCAGGCAGAGGGAACAGCATGTGCAAAATCCACATTGTAGAAGAGAGAGTGGCAAGCACATGGGACTAGAAGAGTGGCTGGAGCAGAGGGAGAAGGAGGAGGAGGGGCATGGTAGGGTTTGAGTCTGGAGGCTGGATAGGGACTTTGGTCTTAAGCAATGGGAAACCATGAAGGCACATACATATTTGTTACAAAAATTTGACCTTATTCAACTGTGGTTGGCAGTTAAGCAGTCTCTATAAGGCAGTTGTCTTCACGTCTGATTGTCTGATGTTGAAGCTTAAAATTCAGGGCAGGCAGTGGGCAATGGAAAAATGGATGTGAAGTCAGGAAGATCAAGGAAAAGCTGAGACCCATAAGCACGAGCTAGCAGTGTCAGTTCTCACTGCCTCCCTCGGTGGTGTAGGTGTCCTGCAGGATATGCCGGTGTCTGTCATCACTGAGGTAAACACACACCTGCCCAGGAGTCAGAGCAGCTAAAGGAGGATCCAGGGAAAGGAGAGCAGATGCAGGCCCGGCTGCTCCATCACCCAGTGAGGTGAGCCAGCAGATAAGCAGCACGTGTGTGACTACAAAATGGCTGCTGCCTCACTTCTGCCCCCCAAATCTCACACAAGAATATCTCCTGTGACCCACAAGAGGAGGGGGAATGGAAGTCTGGGAAAGGCAGTTTGGCCTAGCCAACTTGACAATTTACAAGGCCACCATAAGCAGGCTGGCTGCAGTACGGAGGACAGATATGCCAAACTTCCCACGTTTGTCTCTGGGAAAGCCACCCCAAGTCTCCTGGGTCAAGCATGCACTTGCAGGAGATGTAGCCGGGTGTACCTGGGAACATTTCGGAATTTACAAATGAGCTGCCAGAAGACTGAGAAGTAGCAGCTAATAACATTAGGAGTCCATTTGGCAGCCGTGCAAACCTTTACCGTCACATTCAGAACAAGTGGAGCTAAAAGAGACTCTCTCAATGGCCAAATTAAATTAAAAGTGACAGGCTTCTGAAGATAATGCTGAACCCTACGTGATATGTTAGTGAAACAAAGAGCCTGATTTCCTTTCATCTTTGGCTTCTCTTCTTACATAAGTATGGTGGTTTTTTTGTTTGTTTGTTTGCTTGTCTGTTTTTTCTGCCTTCTCCTATGAGGATCTCTAAGCCACACAGGAGGGTCTCACACTTTCTAGTCTCCACTTTCCTCAGAGTGTTGGGGAGCCGGCATCAAGCCTGCTGTAAGGTATTCTGATGTAAGATGGAATTTGAGAGTAAGGGTGTTTTGGTAATCAGGAAGCTCAGTGGTCCTTAACCCTGACTCTCTATTAGAATTACCTGCAGAACCCTACTGCAATTCCAGTGTGGAATTCTTTTTATTTTTTGTTTGTTTTTTATTAGAGATGTTGTGGGTTTACAGAACAATCATGCATAAAATGCAACCCCTTAGATTCTTGAGGTGGGGCCATGACATCACAATTTGGTAAAGCTCCCCAGATGATTCTAATGTGCAGCTCAGGGTCACGAACCAGGGATCTAGTCTAATTCTCTTGTTTTTGGGGAATGAATCTAAGTCATCAAGAAGTTAGGTGGGCTGGCCAGCAGTGCATACAAAGAACACAACACAGGTCTCCTAACTCTTAAACTAGTCACTCCCCCCCGCCACTGCGCACCCTGCCATATTCCTTGTCTAAAACAACAATAAACACCAGTTAAAACTATATTCTATACTATGTTCTGAGAATGTGATGATTTGGAAAATACAAGTTATTTTTGGAAGACGGGTAGTGAGACTGGCACTTGCTCATGAATCCAAATGGTAAAGCAAATAGACAACCACATGTGTCCTTGCAGAACTAACACTTTTGGACAGTCTGATTCTCTTAGTTTACCTGGTACATAGCATGAGAAAGAGAAAGGAAAATAGACAAGTCTAGGAATGTATTATTCCATGGAATGCATTTTGGAATATAAATTGGCCTTAATAGCCAATAATTAGGTCTCCTAAAAAATGGAGCCATCAAAACTAGCATAAGATCACGTGATAAATCTAACAAAGACTTGAGCCGAGAGCATTTGTGGCAGTATGCTTTAAAAAGAAAGAAAATAGAGAGAGAAATGGTGAATTGGATTAAGAAACCCTTTATAAATAAGAAAAGCAGCACTTAAACCAGTCTGTCCTCATATCTATCATTAAATATTGTTTCTTTTAAAAGAAACAAATCAAATTATTGTACATTTCCAGCCTATGGCAATCAGATGATATTACCAACATAGACTTTGAGTAACTCCTAATTTTATTTTAAAAAAAAAACATTTTAAGAAAAATTGCAGTATTGTTTTTATAAAGAATTCAAAAATTGTGGAAAAGTACAAAGAAAGGTAAAATTATCTTCCAAATCCCAATCATCCAAAAACAATGATGTTGAGGATCAGGTAGATATCATTTCAGGTTCTTTAAAAGCATATCTGTATCTGTATCTGTCCATCTATAGAGAGAAACTTGGCTGACTGGCTGGCTACATAGAGAGACTTGATAAAAATGGGATCATACTCTAAAGCCTTTTTTAATTTAAAATATATATTCAGATAAGTTTTACTTATATACCAGAAGTGGAAGAACCTGAAGTAAAACTGGTGGTATTCTGAACTAGTATTCATATTTCTTCACTACCCAACATATTATTTCCTTAAAGATGACTTAGCAAAAGGGATTATAAAAGTCACTGTAGTCATAATACTTTTATTAATTACATGGCTCAGTTTTATGCAGGATCAGTCATCTCTCTGCTATGAAAGGAGAGAATTTTAAAACTTTCACACTTCCTTCCATTTCTCTATATCTCGCCTCCCACTTTTTGTAGTTCATTCTCATCCATTCACTCAACAAGTGTTTATTGAGGCACTCGTGGTGCTGGGGCAATAATTAAGCTGTAGACAGAACAGATGAAATTCTCTCCTCTCATGGTTCTTGCATTTTAATAGAGAGAAGAAAATAGGTTACTATTCTGACAGAGTGCTGATTCTGTTCACCAATCTTCTGCCTCATAATTTAGTATTATTTCTGTGTTTATATACATTCAATGCCTAGTACAATCCTTTTATCCCCGTTTCTTCATTTTTGAGTTCTTTACTTTGAGCCATATCATCACTGGATAGATTTTGTTGCTGAGTCTTTTCTAAGAATGGCTTATTAACACCCTCATTCCCGAGTCCATTCATGATTGAGAATGTCTCTGTTGTCTTTAAAATTTAATAACGTGGCTCTGTATGATATTCTTGGATCAAACTTTACCTTTGAGCTTTGTAGATCTTGCACCTTTAATCTTTGGCATGACTTTGCTCTAGAGAAGTCTGAAGCCAGCCTAACATTTTTATACTGTCTAGATACCTGATAAATTATTTTCTTTGTCCTTAAATTTCAGTAGCTCACCTAGAGTTTTATATCAAATGTTTCTGGAATACTAGTGTGTTTTGTATTATAGGTTCAGTTATTTCTTCATTTCAGGGAAATTTTCTTGAATTATGTCTTTGAATATTTCTCCCACTCCATGTATAGGACTCTTTACTGCAGGTAGTCCAGCTATCCTTAAGTTGGAATGCCTTGATATATCCTCCATATCTATCTGTTTCTATTTAACTGTTTTTATTTCTTTGTCCTTTTAATCTACATTTACAAAGATTAATGCAAACCTTTCCTCTATATCAGTGATAAAGTTTCCTGCCATATTATGCTGCTCCTTGCTGTTCCTAACATTGATTCTGGTGTGGTTTTGCATTTGTCCACAGTTTCTCTATGTCTGAAATATCCCTTTTTATATCATTCTGTTTTATCTCATCTCTGAACTCTTGTTTTGTGTGACTCGTATATTTACCACATTTTTCTATAGCTCAAAGCACTGTTTTTTGAATCTTTTGTATTACCTTTCTTCTCTTTCTCTCTTTTTCAAATTTCTCATCTTAAATTAACATGGTAGTCATGCCATTTTTCATTCTACTCAGGCATGGGTGACTCTATGCAAACTTTATATGTGTAGATGAATTACTGACTCTTTTCCTATTCTCGCTGAAACAAGTTTGTTTTCCCCTAAAAACTCTAGCTTGGGGTTCTGATTTCTGCAGTCAGGTTATGTTTATGTTGGGTGGGAGAAGATGGGAAAACTTCTTTTCTGAGACAATATGCAGAATGCTGGACTTGTCTCTCCTGATACTATGTTTACTGCCCTACATTATTGTTTATTCTGTTTAGGTTGTGGAGAGCATCTTATTATGAAGGGGATAACTCATTCAGATCCATCTTTAATGAGTTTGACCTTCACATAAGACAATCAGGCAGCAGTTACAGGTATGAAGCAGAGGAGGAATGTGATGAGGCTTATATTTAGGACACTCAGTACGGTCATGTGGAGAATGGAGAGAGGCACAGAAAGATGGGAGCACAAGACTGTTTGGGGGGCTGCTGAAACAATCCAGGGGGATAGGTGATGGAGGCCTGACCTAGGTAGTGGCAGAGTGGATGGGGAGAAGTATTTTGCAATAACAGTGTTTGTCATTAGGGGAATATCTTTACAAACTTCTTCTAGGGTGTGTATGTGTGTGTGTGTGTACACACACACACATGAAATCTGGCAAACCAGAGAGATAGCCAAGTACACTTGTATGAAAATGGGATGATACTATAAATTCACTTCCATCTTTGCAAGTCATCCCTATCTGTCACTTAACTTCTTACCTTCATTTTACCCCAGCAGCCCTTTCCACTTAGAAGAAGGAACAGATAAGGTTACCCACTCACTTTTCTCCCTTCCAGATTCACAGAGAATGTTCTCCTGTTTGCCAATATCCAAAGAGTGGTCAGAAAAGAAGTTATAGACTAAGCCTTTCCCTGCTACTTCTCTGCAGAATTTTCTTCACTTCTAGTTTTGGAAATTTGTAGTGGTAGGTTTTGTCCCTTTCCTTGTTTGGTTGCTGCTGATAAAAATCTGTCTGGTTGTGCCAGTTTGGATGTATTATGGCTCCCAAAACACCATTATCTTTAATGCAGTCTTGTGGGGGCAGACATATTAGTGTTGATTAAGTTGGAACCTTTTGATTGACTATTTCCATGGAGATGTGACCCACCCAACTGTGAGTGACATCTTTGATTAGGGTGTGACCTCTTGATTGAATGTTTCCATGGAGGTGTGACCCCGCCCATTCAGGGTGGGTCCCTTTATAGTTCAGTGGAGTCCTATAAAAAAACCTCACAAACAGAGGGACCTCAGAGCTGCAGCTGAGAGACACATTTTGAAGACAGCCATTGGAAGCTGACACTGACATTTTGGAAAACACCATTTTGAAACGCACCCTGGGAGCAAGCAGATGCCAGTCACATGCCTTCCCAGCTAACAGAGGTTTTTAGACACCATCGGCCATCCTTCAGTGAAGGTACCCTGTTGTTGATGCCTTACCTTGAACACTTTATGGCCTTAAGACTGTAACTTTGTAACAACAACAAAAAAAATCCCTTTATAAAAACCAATCCATTTCTGGTGTTTTACAAAATGGCAGCATTGGCAAACTGGAACACTCGTTTTCACTATTTTTATGTAGTTGTTCATTTTATTAAGTATCATTGTTAGGGAAATTTTACAATCAGCTTTTGCTATTTAATATTTGTCCAAAGTCTAACTCTTTACTTTAAAATAGTTATGAACAGAAATCCCTAATGTAAAAATCATGCCGTAATGTGTTCCCCAGGGTAGGGGTAAATTTTCTTTGTCCACTTCAAGTTGGATTGATTTCTAAAAACAAATTTCTACTCAGTCTCACTTAAGGTTTCCCAGCCCTGGCTTGGGAAGGAGAGCTTCAAGGAACATGGGAGAATCTTTGTTGATTGGCTGGGTCCGTGGTTCACAGCCCTCATTGTTGCAACATACTCTCGGGTGTGAGGTTATGTTTCAGTTTGATAAAGTTGCCAGAATGCAATATACCAGAAATGGGTTGGCTTTTACAATGGAAATTTATTAACTTACAAATTTACAGTTTCTTAAGCTGTGAAAATGTCCAACATAAGGCACCATCAGGATGATACCTGCTCTGAAGAAAGGCTGCTGGCATCCAGGACACCTCTGTCACATGGGAAGGCGCATGGCTGGCATCTACTGTTCCTTTTTTCCAGGGTTTCATTGCTTTCAGCTTCTTGCTTCAGCAGCTGTCTCTCTCTCTCTGAGCTTCTGTGGGTCCTTTCTTAGCTTCTCCAGGGCTTTTCCCCTCTAAACTCTATTGGCTTTTTCTGTCCTTTATCCTCTCATAAAGGACTCCAGTAAAAGGGTTAAGACCCACCTTGAATGGATTGGATCACATCTCAAATTGAAATAACCTAACAAAAGTTCCCACCTACAACAGGTCTGCACCCACAGGAATGGATTAAAAGAACGTGGCCTTTCCTTGGGTACATTACAGCTTCAAATCAGCACAGGACATCACAACTAATTTGTTACTAGAAATAAAGTGACAAAATTCACAAATGATTTTCTATATATATGCAATATTGCACAAGGGAGAGGGTGGAGTGTGAGAAGGGTTGGACTAAATGTCCTTTCAACTCCCTTCCAAATATGAGTTTTGTCATGCAATCTTATATGGTCTTAATGAGAAAAAAAAGGAAGAGTATATAAATAAATCAGTATGACTACATATGAAACTTACTGAAGAGCTCAAATTTTAAAAGGATGAATATAAAAAATGAATGGCAGATAAGGAGAAATAAACAAAGAATATAAAGCAGAAAGAACAATATTAAGATGAGCTAAAGCTAAGGGCTGGAGTCTTGTGAAATATCCTGAGGTCAACAACAACAACAAAAGGACAGTTATATTTGAAGAGACAAGAAGAATATAGCAGTCAAGATCTTGGAGGTAACGGATGGCTCACTGAAGATAAGTGAGGACGTTTTAATATAAATATTATTTCAAAAGGTGTGGGAGAGTCATAGCAAGAGATGAGGCAAATCAGAACTTGATGAGAGTAGTTGTTTTGAAGGGGCATGTGACAGGAGCAGTGGCTCTGGGTAGGGGATCCCAGCCCACCCATGGAATCAGGCAGGGAGTGAGCTGTGGAACAAAAACACTGACCCCACTGTCTTTCCACTCTCCCCCCTCCTGCTGATCCCTCCCATTGGCTGAGTCCCACCGGACCAGGGGTCAGGGAAAGCCATTGATCCAGTCCATCCAGGGTAGCTTCTCAGGGCTCAGAGCAGGGTGGAGAAATGTGATGATTTTGGAGAAGCGAATAGAAGACATCCAGCAAAAAGGAAAGAGGGCAGAACTACCTACTACTTTAAAAGGTTGAGTTGTTACAGTAGTTGACATTAAGAAAGCAGATGAGCCTATAAATTATGAGGGAAGGAGGAAGGCAAGACAGGATAGAGAGGGATGAGAACCTAATTGCAATATTTTCATCCTTTCTTTTCCACTAAACATTGACTAGGAAGTCTACTTTCTGTGGGGTAGCAAACTGACCACTAAATACTAACAATTCCTTACATTTGTTCAGCTCTTCAAACATCTGAAAGGATGTTAACAAAGTAATGCAAAGAGTGAAGAACTCACTTCCAAGAGAACTGGTTTCCGATTATGGTTCTGCCAGTGATTCACCATGTCAGTCACTTTAGCCTTAGCTTTCTTCTTCATAAAGCACCTCTATCCACCTGAGTCAGTGGTTGATAGGTTAAGACATGTTGACACTTACAACGGCCTAGTGTCATCTCACAAGAGCTCATTTAATCTCTCAGTGACCAGAGTTCTGGGGAAGCACCAACCTCAGCATTTGCATTAGGTCTCCCTGCCTGTCCCCCTTAGCCAAAGGAATCATTGAAAGAGACATTCTTTGGTAATAGGATTTAACTTTCTACTTCTAGAAATGTCAAGAGCTTTCACTTCCAATTGTGATCACTCCTTTGTACATTCCTTCAAAAATTGGAGAGCCACCTTGGTTTCTCCTGGCCACTATTTTCTTTATACAAGACAATCCTTTTTTTTTCATGATGTCCTTGTGTTGCTGAGGATGTCTTAATCTGGATTTAAATCCATTTAATTCTTAATGGGAGAGAAATCAAAGAAGATGTTTTCAGAAGGTTATCCAAAGGCCTAGGGGAAAGGCTCTTGACTATGAAAGAGGAAAGAAGGAAAATTTTATTTAGCAAAACATCAAACAAGCAGTTTACTGAAGCGTCTGAATGCTTATTGCTGTGGAAACAGAGGTGCAGGTGTGTGGGTGTGGGTGACCGGGGAGTCTACGGAGGCTCCCACAGCCTGTCAGTGGTTTATGAAGGGATTATAGGCTCGGTGGATGCTACTTCCTGTCAGTAGCTATCAGATTTATCCCAAAGATGGAGAAAACACCATTTATAGTGACAAATGGTATTTCCATTTGTGTTTGACAATTTCTGTGTTTTCCTTGTAGTTGATGTGCAGTAATGTAGGTATGTACATCTGAGTATTTCAGGGCCAAGACTCACAAACCAAGTATCTTTTGAAGCTGTCTGTTGGCTACAGGTAACAAACCAAGAGAGAAATCTGCCCCCTTAAGGCTTATTCGGTAAAGAGGATGGGCGGGTGAGCAGCAGCCATCAATTGGTTTTGCCCACACTAGGTATCCAGTCTTGAATTTTCAGTAGTCAGGTTGGTCTACCTGTTCAGATATTTGCAAGTCACATTAACTTAGACTTCATGAAAACAACTAATGAGAAAGATGAAGCCACCTTTGGTAATGAAAACTACATACAGTTTTCTTTAATTGCACTGATGTTGTTAATAACACTGCTCATAATTATATTGATTTGTACTATATTCAGTCATATTGTATTGCAGGTCCCAACATCAGTCCCTAGGTCTTCCTCTTTCAAAAAACTGGTGGCCACCTTTAACCATGCAGGAAAGCACACATAGTCCTGAACCATCTGGGTCCTCTCCCATAGTCTGTCCCATGCAGCATCTCGCCCCACCCTGCCTATGCTAAGGTGCCTGATTTATTTTTCCTCCAAGGTCCTCCACAACCAATCCTTGGTGTTTTCTGATGCACTTGTTTTCAAAGAACCATCTTGCAGCGGTGAGTCTTTACTGACTGATGTCCGTGGAAGACTCGGCTTCCTCCCAGGATGTTGGGGTGCTGTATCTCAAATGAGTGCTTTATTCCTAAGCAACCACTGTCACCCCAGCAAGATCCATATTACTCCACACAGTCAGCTGGGAGAGGCTTTTAAAGCTCCTTGTCAAGAAAGTTACTTCCCTTTTAGAATATGACCTTGTATGAAACACAGATGCCATGACCTTCCAGGGCAATGAGGTTAAAATCCGCCCCCACCCCACCCCCACCCCACCCCACCCAGTAGCTGAAGCTCAAGGGAAATATGTTTTGCTTCCGTGGCCTTTGTGCAGGCTCCAGAGCTCAACACCATCACTGTCATTGTGGTTTTCTTAACTTGTGCCGTACTTTTATCTTAAAATGTGTTGTAGTCTAACTGTGTTAAGCCAGGGGATAAGCTAGCGTAATAAAAACAGCCCTAGACTTAAAACAGGATAGCCAGCCAGCTATTAAACCACAGGGTTTACTTTGCTTCCTGGGTCTCAGTAGTCTTCTCCTCTACTTCTTTGAAGAGAACCAGAGTAATTGTGTCTGGCTTTATGCAGAATATGTGCTCCCGAAAAAGTGGCATTTAAATCAAGTTTTAATAAACCAATTAACGCTTGTTCACACACTAATAATGCTTGCTATTTAAAGAAAATGTTGAAGAGTCCTTTTTTGTTGTTGTTCCAGCATAGTTAGCAAAACCATGCCTGCTGAAGACTGACTTGTACTAAGCAGTTTTACCTCGAATCAGGGATATCTGTACTATCGACTCCTGGTGGTTCTCCAGTGACGAGGATTTGCAAATTCTACTGATTTTTTTTTTTTAGTTTTAGTGTTTTTATTTTTAATGATAATCTTTTTCAATTTTTATGACCATCTTTTTTATTTTTATGATAATTATATATTTTATGTACATAACCTAAATGACCATCTTACAACTAAATACCACTATGAGATTTCAGATTTCAGGGTTCTCAGTCCTACTGGTAACCCAGACATAATCTAAAATGACATCATTTAATTTTAAATGTTTTTTTGCAAAGCACATCTGGCTGTCATCTGGTGGTGCCCATCATGCTGCACTGGGTTGGAGTCTATCGCCAGTTATAAAAACAAAACTTCTCTTTTGCTATGATAGTTCAAGAGCAAATGATATTTTTATAGGTCAGGAGGTTAGTTTTGGGGGCAGTTAATAAATCAATTTGGCATCATGGAAATGACATAGTACATCAGAGACACGAACTACTTCAAGTGTCACAGTCTAATGACAAGGGCAGAAAAGGGAGTATTAGGTAATTGCTGCATTTCTTCCAAATGAAATCATGGCAAGCTGAACAAACAGAAGTTTCACAGTAGTTTGGAAGCATAAAAGTGACGGGGGAATTGAGTCATCCTGGGGAGCCTGCCCTGTAGCCTTTGTACCTGCAGCAGATGTTTTCTTTGGATTCCATGTTGGTACAAACCAACTTGGAATAGTCCAAGAGCAGAAAAGTATCACAGAAAATACAAATGACTCTTTTCTTTTGGCAAAACAAAGTTTATTAAGTTTTTAAGTTATGTATTTTGAGGTGCACTTGAATTGGTTCTAAAAAACTAGTACATTAAAAAATAATAATAACAAGAATAATCAGAGACTCCAGTGAGCAAGTTCAGATTTCAGAGGGAGTTTGTGCAAAAGATTCAAGTCAACAAAAAGGAAACATCTAAATTCATCTCTTTTTTTTTTTTTGCTACTGTTACTTGTGACCTAGAAAAATGGCAACTTCACATGGTACTAAGTAAGAAGCCCCGCAGAGGCAGCAACAATTTGGAGTCAGCCAAGTTAGCAACCATCACAAAAATTAAAGCTTCTTAATCTGAATTTACTTGTCCGTATCTCTGTATTTATTTGTGCATTTGTTTGGTTGCACAGTCATTTAAGAACTAAAAGCATAAAAAGTTTATTCCTAGTTTTGTGTTTGTAACATTCAAATTAAAATAACATAAATCAATACTGGAGTACCCCAGGGACTTACTCGTTAAAAGAAATCCATATACATTACTCAGTTTTGAGAAACATTGATCTGATTCTCTTATCTCTTGTGGACCCAGAGCACTGACGACAAGAGTTAACTCATATCTTCTTTTTGCTTGTGATCAGTTCTCAGCTCTGAATGGAAAAAGCTTTGTGAACATGCCAAAATCGTGTAGTAGGTCCGAAATGCATAAATGATTGGATTTGTAAGTGAAGTTGGTTGTAATGCCTCAAAATGTTTTCAGTTAATTAAATTAACCCCAAACTATAAAGGTCCCCTTCCACCTGCCCCCGAAACTAGGAACTTAAGTCATTCAGTTTAGAGTCTTAGGTCTTTGGGTTGAAGTCCAAGACTAAGGAGTCCTAAGAAGGAAGCAGTAGCTGACCTTCGGCCTTGAGTCAGTAGCTGCCCATTGCAAGCAGATGAGCCCCAGACTCAGACTCAGGAAGAAACCAGCGTCTCTCTCTTTGAGCTCTCTAAGGCAGTTACAGAGTGTGGTTGGAACCTCTGATGCTTACCAGCCATTCGACTTTGATCCAGTTTCTTAATTTCTCAGTTCCTCAATTACAGAATGGGTCTAATAACAGTGCATATGCACCCATAGTGGTGGTGGAAGGGTTAAACAGGTAAATGGGTACATTTAAAATGCTTAGAACATTGCCTGTTACATGGTAAGCAACCACTAGATGTTAGCTCTAGCACCGCTACTACCACCACCGTCCCCACTACTGCCATCGCCACCACTACTGTTACCACCACCACCACCACCGCACTACAATATTGCTACTGCTATTACTGTTTCCACTGCATGGGAGGGATAAGCACCGCATTTTGACTGTGACAAAGAGGAGGGAAGTACGGGACTCTGAGCAGCCAGTGTCCCAGTGTCAGGAATGCTCCCAGCCAGTGAGTTACGTGATAAGCACCAGGCTCTGTAAGATCTCGGAAGATTTATTGAGCTATTGATTATGTCATTGTCAAACGTCCCCAGTCTAGTGAAAGATCTGCCGGCCAGTGAGCTTGAGAGGGTTCAGTCCTCCTTTCCTTCATTTATGTTCGCTCGTACCATTTCTTCCCTCAGCCAACGATCGGCCGGGGTTCAGTGCATTTGGGAGGTGGCCCTTAGGTTGGAAAGGCAGTTTGGTGTTAGGTTGGGCAGGGCCAGCCAGCCTGGCTGGTGCTCTTGTTTGTTTGTTTGTTTGTTTGTTTCCAGACACTAGGGAGCCTAGATATGGAGGCAACAACCCCTTGTCGACCCTCTGCCACTTGATAGGAACAAGGCAATGACAAATAAATCGCTGTGTCTGGGGAGGGAGGATAACAGGGTGAAGAGCATGAATTCAAATCCTGTTCCACCACTCATTGGCCAGATGGCCTTGACCAAATTACTTAGCATGCCTGTGCCTCAGTTTTCTCATAAACAAAACGTGCATAAAATAGTAGCATCTATCTCAGGAGTTGTTAGGAGGCTTAAATGAGTGAAGCTCTGTAAAGCACTTGGAAAAGTGCCTGGCACATCATCAGGGCCATCTAGGAACTAACTGTTATTTTTCACTTCTCTGAATCCGGTTTCTACATCTGAAACAAGAGGCAGTTGGACTGAATATTTCCATACCATTTTATCCTGAGGTTTTAGACCAGGAGATCTAAGGTTGTGCTGAAAGCTTCCTGTGGCAGTGGTTTATCGGGAAACTTGGAGGAGGCACAAGAGCTTGGAGGTGGGAAGACAGGTCAGGCCTTCCCTGTTTCCACTGGGCTCTCTTCTCTCCTCCACCTTCTCCCCCCGACCCAGCCTGGACATACGTGCAGAAAGCTGCAGCCCTGTTTCAGTAGACCAGGGAGGGTGGGAGAAGCCCACGGAACAGACATATGACCTTTTAGTGCCAGTGCCTAACTTCAAAGTAAATTTCTTTACCAGGGAATGGAATTGAGAGGGGATAGAAAATTAGAGCAGGGTCAGAAAGATAGGATATATGTTTTCTCTGAAATCGAAGTACAGCTGAGATGGAGACTGAGCAGGCCCACTGAGAGTCAGGCACCCCATTGCTCAGCCTTAGGGAGTGAGAGAGAGAGAGAGAAAGAGAAACAGAGGAGGGGTGGAATTTGGCAGAGCTCTCTGCTCAGAAGATGACTTGAGACATTTATTCTGCCAGGTTGTTCCTTCTCACCCCCTCTTCATTCCTTTCCCTTTTTCCTTTAGCCCTTAAATCCCAGCAGATAAAAGGACCAATCTGCTGAAAGGACACATTTCACAAGTGCTCCGGTGAATTGCAGCAATAACAGCAGAGAAAAGAAGCCAGGCTGGCGCCTGGCAGGCCTGCAAGGGGGGCAGGAGGGCTCCCGCCATATCAAATTGTGCAATTTAGCAAACGGTCAGCGGCAGGCTGGAATGATAGCAAGTTAATCTGTTTTCCATGCACTCAAGGCTTTTGCCACACAAAGGCTCGCTCTGAAGACCCAAAGCTGGAGTCCATCCAGGGAGTGGGCTGCCTTGGATCACTTTTCCCATCTCTGGGAAGTGGATGCCAGTAAAAATAACTAGAGACATGAATGGGCATAGGGATAAACACAGGGGGACTTTGTTCCTTACAACGAAAAACAGGTAGTGTTAACTGGCAGGAAGTCCTGAGGTTTTTAAGTCATAATTAGTAAAGTTAGAATCCAGTGCTAGCAGTTATTGAGAGCTTGTTTTGTGCTGGAAACTTTTTCAAGAGCAATACAAGTATTAGTTCATTTTATCTCCACAGCATCCATGTAGAGTAGATACTGTCATCATCTCCACTATATAGGGGAGACAAGTATGGCGCAGAGAAGTTCAGTCACTTTTGCTAAGTTCACACAGTCAGTGAGTGGCAGAGCCAGGCGCTGAACCCCAGCTGTCTGGCTCCTGACCACTGAGCAGTCCTGCTTCTGCTGTGGAAGAGGGCCAGGGTGAGTGACCAGGGGTCACATCCCATCAGTCATCATCGGAGTGGTTAAGTCAAGTCCAGATACGCTGCACAAAACACATATGTATATACATGTGTGATTGTTCTTGCAATCAGTCATCTACTGGATACCCACTGTGTTCTGGCCTCTAGCCTAGACCCTGTGGGGTAGCCAAATGGGATGGAAATCATGTTAATGGTGCAAAATGACTCCAGAGTCCTGAAGACACAAGAGAGAAAAAAGGATGGTGTTAAAAGAGAAGTATAGATAAAATGCTGCAGAGTCATAAATAATTGGGAGGCTATTTCCACCTAAGGTATCAGGGAAGACTTCTCAGAGGAGGTGGCCTTTGCACCAGGATTTGAAGTAGGCATAAAACTTGGAAATGGAGCAGAGGGGAGGAAGGACACTCCAGGCAGAAGGAAGTTGAGCCAAAGTGGACAGAGATGGAAAAGGGCGGCTTTGTCCAGAATGCAGTAAATTGTCCAATTTGGCCACCCAGGGATGTGAGACAGCAAGATGGACTGGAAAACCAGCAAGTATGTCACTTGATGTCTCAAGGGGGTGGAGTGGTGTTTGTCAGAACTGGAGTGGACTCAGAGGGCAACTTAGCCAAACTCTCAGCATACAGGTGAAGGAGCCGAGGCTTAGAATGTAAGAGTCTTACTCAGTGCACTAAGGCAGTAATTAGTCAGGGGCAGAACTAAGTTTCAAATCTAGAGATTGCCCCCAAATTCTTTTCAACTCCTCACCCAGCTCAAACATGTGGGAAATGAGGATCTCGTGATGCCAGAAGAGCATTTTTATAACCTATTCTCTTTGAGGGTTTCCAGATACAAAGCCCAGCCTGTGTGCAGGCAGAGATAAGCATCCCATTACGTCGGAACCATCTGAGGTCTTGGGGCAGCAATGTTTGATGCACTTTGAGGCAGCAAGACCCCCATTCCACCATGGCCTAAATTCTGGACCTGCTGGCTTCATCACACTTCTTTAATAACCAGAATCATTGCTGCATAATTTACAAGACCTTATATAATATGGTTCCTGCTTGCTTCAGCTAATTGCCTCCCCCTTCCCACTGACCTTTAATAAATCTAAAACTTTTCTTTCCTGCCCACTCATTTTTTCCCATTTTATCTTTTAGACGTCCACAATTAACATATTAATTTAATCCATAAAACCCGAAGGTCCAGGAACATTTTTAAACTCATGAAAAATCTTCACAAGTCACCTTAGCTATTTACCTCTGGAAAACGCTTTTATAAATCACATCAAACAGAATTCAGATCTCTACCTCTAGAACTAAGAAATTAAGCAGTATTCATAACATCAATGATTATTAATTTAAAAGAAATAAAAAATCAATATCACAATCCTATATTCTGGCAGCTTTTCTTGAGACTGTCCGCTGTTGGGGAAGCATCGTGGCTTTTAAGGGCAACAGCGCCCCTGTGTGGTGACCATGTGCATTGCACTCCAGGAGCCTTTGAAAACTCAAGACGTAAAGGAATGTAAGCCTCAAGCAAATGACCTCTGCTCACCCCAAATAACTTCTGCTTTAAAAGAACAGGCTGTTTCTGCTAAAAATATGAACACAGATCTGACTGTCCTTAGATTCTTTCTTTCAATTTGGAGAGGCTTTCTTTTTCCCAGCGAGCGGGATGGATTGGTTAGCATATGATTAAGTAGGGTGAGTGGTGGGGATGGGGATGGAGAGAGGCAAGAGGGGGTCAAGATCGGTACAGAGATGAGGTTTGCAGAGATGCGCTGGAGGCAAGGAGCAGAGAGTGGACAGGGTAAGATTTACCTGGTAATAAAAATTCTGGGAAATGTAATGGTTTGTATTTTAAGCTAAATCGAAGGCTGCATCAAAATGTCTGGTACCCAGAACAAAGAAGTAAAGCTGTACGCCAAAGCTCAGAATCCCCAGGTGTAATGTGACATCTTGGGCGGCTGCCTCCCCTGCCGGAGCGGACCCACCACACTAGCTTGAGAAAGGAGGATTTAGTTTCCCCTGACTATGAGCTGAATATACCAAGATGCTGCCCCTCCAGAAATTATTTCCTTGATGATTATTCTTCTTTGGCTGAAGTGAGACAAATGCCATGAATACTTCAAGACTTCTCATTCATGGATGTTTGCATAGCTGCTTCCTTAGCATCTTCTTGCTTATATAGATTGCATTCATTGTGAAATGCTTGGAGATCTGGGAAGCTGAATTCTGGGTGGCGTCACTCTGAAATCACCTCTGCCTTGGGCTCGGAGGGGCAGTTGGTGGAGGGGAGCAAGCCTTGGACTTGAAATCCCAAGGGCTGGCGCTATTCCCAGCATCACTCCTCCAGCGGAATGCAGGGAGAGGGGTGATGGGCGTGTATTCATCACCAATATGATTTATTGTTTTTAAATTCTCTATGGGCCTGCACCCTGCGTCAAGCTCCCACTGCCTCCCACCTTGGAAGCCACTGCATTAATTAACTTGCTGTGTGACACGGGAAAGCTGGCACACCAGTTTTCTCATCTAAAAAGTGGGAATAATTCTCTCCACCTACCTTGAAGAGTCATTCCAGGGATTAAATAAGAATTAAATTCTTATATCATATAACCGTAACACACAGCTTCCTATCTGAGTTATAATAAAGGGATGAGATAACCTAGACCTTTCTTGTTAGTTTTTACAATCTTGGGAAAAACTGTCAGGGAGAACTGAGAATTTGGAAATGGAGCCTGGAAAAGTGGCCCTGAGGTCAGAGCTAGTGAGTAAGAGAAAGGAGCCTCATTTTATTCAGGGAAACTCAAGCCCAGTCCGGTGGGGCCAGCCTGGTCCTCCCACCCCCCACCCCCGTCCTTGGCAGTGGCCTCACCCTCCTTGCTTGGGAACAGGAAATGGGTATCCACTGCATGCGGTGCCCTTACGGGGATGGGGGTGGGGGGTGCAGAGGACTCACTTAGGAAGAATGTGAAGAGAAGAAAAGCCTGGCGGGGGTGGGTGATGGTTCAGTCATGGGGGAGATTTTGAAAAGAGTCCACGGAGGTGATTCTCCAGCAGTTTTGAAAGTTGGTGAGGGATATAAGCTCAGAAAGATTCTGTTTAAGCACCATTCGAGTCAGGCTGGCCATAAACAAAATTGTGAAATAGGCAGAAATTTGTCCCGTTTATATGGCCTTTTCTTCTCCACCTATATTTCCCCTATGTAACATTTACCTGACGTCTATTCTGGTCAAGTGAAAACCCTGTATGGCCTCAGGCTGGCTAGCTCTCAAAAGCGAGTGGCTGGTCCGTAATGCTAAGCTGAAAGATGAGGTGTAAATAACTGTTAACAATTATTCGTTCAAAACTCCTATCATACACACGTCACTAAGGCAGGGTCCCTTTCTCCAAGAAATTCATAGACTAGTTGAAAGCTTCATTCCCATCCACTAATTCGTTCACCGATAGACTGGAGCTTGGATGCGAAAAAGCAGACCGTTTCCATGTCCCCACATGGCTGCCCATCTCCTGGGGAGATGGAGGCTGGAGGATGAGGCTATACAGGTGGCTGGTCAGACCTGAGTAGGTTCCAGCCCATGGTGGTGAGATGTCTCCTCAGATCACCACCCGCTGGGGGGTCCTGGTGAGGCCTGAGCTCTGCCTGGAGCTTGAGAGGCCCATTCACCTCTCCAGGGGCGATAAGCACAGGCCAAGTGGTTTTCTCCTGTGCCAGTCTTTGCTAGAATGTTCTGGGTATTGCATGCATGAGTCTTTTGTGTTTCTTGCAGGGCCTTTAATTTGGGGGTGAACTTCCTGGGGATTTATCATGCTTAAAAGGAAAATGTAAGATGCAAAGAAATGAAGGGGCCACTTCTCTGATTGGCAAACTGAGGGCACTGCAGCTCTTCTTAAGTTGATAAGCATCCAGCCAAAGGTCAGCAACCCTGAGATGCTATTTCCTCTCTTACAGGCCTATCTCAACAGAAGGGCAATTCTTCCCTCGCTGGGATTCTTTGATTCAGTGGAATTGTAAAAAGAAACCCAGAGAATAGACTATGTCAGCTTTTTAACTTACTAATAAAATGAAAAATTATATCATTGATGATTATTTCTCTTGGGCTGATGAGGAACAAATGTTGTTTATACTTACCTTAGTGGCGTTTCAAGCCTTCTCACCCATGGGTGTTTACATTGCTACTTCCATAGCATCGTCATGCTTATATAGATTTTATTCATTGTAAAATGCCTGGAGATCCAGGAATCTGAATTCTGGGAGGTATCACCATAATCCCTGCCCAGGGCCAAAGGCTTTCCTATACAGCTGGTCTTTCAATAAAGTGGGATATGTCTGAATTTATGCTTATTTCAGTTAATAAACCGATCACTGATAGATGTTTTATTCTGAGTTCAGCTGTGTGCTTTAGATGATATCCCAGTGCTTAGAACAGTGGCTGGCACGTAAGACGCGTTCAATAAATATTTGCTAAAACAATGAATAAATGAATTCAACAAAATCTTTAAGAAGCACATCCCTTAAAAAGTCTTGACTATTGCAAGCAGGATTACAAAAGAAACCGTGAAAGATCGAGTTGACAGAATTGAACAAAAAACATCTCAAAACTCTACCTCTAAAGGCACCTAAAATGTAAATAAATGGCAAACTGGAGGGAAAAAAGTGTATGGAACAAATTTCAGGTAAAATGTTATATCCTTAATACTGAATGAGGTCCTGTTAATATAAAAATGATGGGTACCCCAACAGAAGACATACAAATGGTCATTAAATGTATTAAAAACATTTAAATCTCGCTTATAAAAAAGTTTTTTTTTTAAAGTGGCCTATCGTTTTCTCCCTATCAGACTGGCAAAAATTAAAAAGAATGCAGATGCTGCATTAGGATATGGAAGTGGGCGTGAGTGTGTACTTCTAGGGGACAGCTCATTGGTTCATCTGTTTCTGAAGGACAGCCGGGCAGTCTATTCCAGGGCCTTGGAAATGACCCAGAAAGTTCACTTCTAAGGATTTATCATAACAAAATCATAGGACAGATGTGAAAAGTTGCAATTGTTTATCGCTGTATTGCTAGTAATAGAATTAGAAAGTAGAAAACGACTTGTTCAGCTAAAGGAAGCTGGATGTGATATAATATTAGAACATTAAAGTTAAAGATAAACAAAGAGTGGAGTAGGGGTCTGAGGAGGAGAGAGAATGTAACAGGGAAAAATAGGTGGTGACTTTATTTTCTTCTTTTTGCTATGCTATATTTTCTCAAGTTTTTATTAAAGTAAATTCTACCTTTGTATTGACAAAATTTTAATTTTTTCTAAAATAAATTAATGGTTGCTTAGAATGATAATATACTATTTTATGTTGCTAAGCATGTTACATATTCAGTATAATATTCAGTCTGTTGCTTCAGAACAAAACTCCAGTACAGACATTAGGCCATGTTGGCCTTAAAGGTATAGAGCAAAATGTCTTATGGCTTTGGCAGCACTTGCCCAGATATTATCCTGTTGGGTTATTAGTGATACGAAGGCAGGATGAGTTTATTATTCCCACTTACAGATGAGAAAGCTGAGGCTTGGAGAGGTTAAGTGATTTTCCCAAGGTTACACATAGTAATTGGAAGTCAGGATTTAAGCACACGTTTAGTCAAAATCTCTTGCTCTGCCCACTTCAATTTGGCATAATAAATGCTTAACTTCATAAGCAGTTTCAAGTTTATCCCATTCTATTCCTAAAAGTTTAAAGTTTGCTTAACTTCCTATCAAGCGCCCTTTCAATCACATCACAGGCTCACAAGACTTTGGTAGCTAACCTCATGTGGTGGATTGCATTTCTAAAGAATCCTGGAACACTATCTCCTGTCCCGGACGCTGTTCTAGAACTTTTCCTCTTCTCCATCCCTAAAGGAGTCTGTGCCTCCTCCCTTTGAACATGGCGAGGCGTTGTGACTGCCTCAAACAATCGCTTATGGCTGAAGGGACGCTTCGTGGTGGCCAAGGCGAAGTCATAAAAATTCCATGCACATCTGCCTTGTTCTCTTGGGTTGCTTGCTCTTAGACTCCAGCCACGCTGTGGGGAAGCCCAAGCAGCCACGGAGAGGAACCGAAGTCCCTGCCCAACCCATATCCCACCCCGGCTGCGCTCCCAGCCGTCCCTAAGCACCAACTTGCCAGCCTTGTAAGTCCTCTTGAGAGTAGATCCTCTGGCCCTAGTCAAGCCACCCCAGCTGATGATGCTTTTAAAAGCATTGAGTTAAGCTCTGCCCAAACTGCAGATTCATGAGCAAAATAACTGAGTGTTTATTATTTTAAGCCACTGTGTTTGGGGGCAATTTGTTATGCGGCAATTCATAACTGATAAAACTGAGAACTGAATCACTATTAAAATCAATTCTGCATGAAAAATATGTTCATATTTATTAAGCATCTCTTATGTGCCAGAGAATTTTCTAGGTATTTGAGAGGTATCAGTACACAAAATAAATAAGATCCTTGCCCTTATAAAACCTGTATTTTAGCAAAGGGAGCAGACAACAGAGAATAAGGATAGTAAGTGAAGCCTCTGGTATGTGGAAAGGGGAATACAGGATACTGAAACTGTAAAAAGTGGATCAGGGAAAGAGGGCGGGAAGGCAGGGCTGGGCAGTTTGTTGTATTCAGTAGTGTGATCAGGGCAGCCTCACTGGGAAGGCAACATTTGGGCAAAGATCTGGAGATTGAGTGTTAGTCGTGTGCATATCTGGGAGAAGAGGCAGAGTGGGGGTCAGATGACACAGAGTCTTGTGCATCACTGCAAGGACTTTGGCCTTTTCGGGGTTTTAATCACATCTGATCAGAGTGAGTTTTAAAGGCCCCTGGCAGCTGCCGTGTGGAGAACCGAGTGTAGGAAGGCAGGGGTGGAAGCAGGGAGAGCACTTCAGGATCCACTGCCATAATCCAGGCGGGAGAAGGCAGTGGCCCAGTCCTGCGAGGGAGGGGAGCATTAGAGATTACAGGAAGCCCTGGGGTTCCACGTTTGGAAGGCAGAACTCCCGGGATTTCCTGAGGGATTGCATGTGGGGTATGAGAGAACGGGAGGGGTCAAGGACAGCTCTGAAGTTTGGGGCCCGAGCATCTGTAAAGATGGGGTCGCCGTGGGCTGAGAAGTGAGGACTGCGAGTGCTTCAGAAACAGGCCAGTGGGTGAGGGGATGGAGACTAGCAGGAGTCCACCAGTGCCAGCAGGACTTTGTGGGTTCTGAGGGTCTCTTTATTCCAGTGTTAGAGATGAAGAAGACACAGTCCAAGTCTGCAGTGGCCTTCGTGTAGTGAGGACAGATGAGCAGCCTGGCAATGGCAATGCAGTGTGAAGTAGTTTTGATAGAGATGCAGGTGTGTGGGCTGTGAACCCCCTGGAGTGCAGGTGGGGCAGGCGGTAACACCTGAGCTGGGACCACAAGGCATTGGCAATGGACGGGCAAGTGAGTTGACCCCAGCACCGGTGTGTGTAGATGCCAGGAAATGGGCAGGGAGAGGTTAGGGGTAGGGGCTGGGCCTTTTGTCTGTCCTCTTAAGGGTCCTCAACTTTACCCTGTTAAAATGGGATTCTGCCTTCTTCCACTGAGCTGGAAAATTGGAATGTGTTAGGAGAAGGTGCCATCTCCTTAGAGAGCAGAGAGGTTTCAGTATTTGCTCAGGCTTTAAAAATCATTATTTTGTACTTTCTAAATTCCAGGGTCCTGGGGCAAAACCAGAGTCAGTTCTGACTCCAGCAAGATTCTCTGTGCAATTTACCAACAGGAAGAATGAGACTGACAGGTTTGAATGTGAAGGTCATTGGAGTGGAGGACAGGGGACTGAGAATCTAATGTGTTTAACGGGTCCTCACATGGTAACAGCATCACCAAGGATAATGTCAGGATTTGAGGTGGAGGATACAATATGATCCAGGGGCCAAAATCTTCCATGAATAAGGAGGAATTAACAAAATAGAGAGAGGACAGGGAAGACTAGAGCAGAGCCTTGTGGAATGTACAAGCCTCATATAATCAGGAATTTTTATATGAGAGAGAGGAGCAGTGTTATGGAGGGCATTAGGGAGGAAGGAAGATGCCCATTTCTCCTCCTAACCTCAAATTAGGTGGCAGGAGTGGGGGAAGTGAGATGGAGCAAGAACGAGGCCTCTGGAAAAGTCCATGGAAGCCACCAGGTAGAGGAACATTCCATGATTAGATGAAGCTACACAGGGACATTTTTCAGCTGTGGAGTCAAGAACAGGTGTTCCAGATGTGTGCTGGGGAGTGGGAAGGGAGGATTAAGGGAAGAGGAAGCTCAAAGCCACCTGGAGATGAGACAGAAATCATGGGGCTGCAGTGGTGCTTGGTTTTGACCCACCAACAAAAGACAAGGAGGATTCGCTGGTCTCAACATTTCTCATCACACAAGTTATAGGGAATCAAATACACTGTATTTGTGGGTTCGCTGAATAAAAGAAGGGGCCAGGTGGATGGATAAATGAACAGACAGGAAGACATATTTCTCTCTGGAAGATTCAGCCTCAGCCTGGAGTGGTCATGTTTCTGAGAGAACCCTAGCGGGGTTTTTGTCAGCTCCCAGGCCCTGGCTGCATGTTGGAAGCAGTGGAAGTAAAGGGGAGGCTTGCTGAACATCGTCAGCCCTCTCTAGATCCCTCTGTTACTGGGGCTTGCAGGCATTCACTGCCGATTCGGCTCCATCAGTGGTCATGTGAGTCCTGCTGCCCACTGGCACTGGCTCCTCGAGCCACTTGTTAACCTCCATGCAACAGGTGAAATGCGCTCTTGCTATAGGGAACAGGTCTCATCTCTGACTTGAAAGTGGAAACCCCCGTTTCCCACATCCTGTGTACCACTTTCAACTCTTTAGAAATAAGGATATTAACTTTTTCATGGGTTGGTGGTTGTCCACTTGAATAGGGCTTTTTCAAACACAGATAGCTGGGCCCTACCTCCAAAGTTTGTGATTCAGCAGGACTGGGGCAGGCCTGGGAGCATGCACTTCTAACAAGTTCCCAGGTGACACAGATGCTGCTGGGGCCACACTTGGGAAACCACCATCCTGCATGATTAGATTTAAATTAGGCATTCTCAACTTTCACATGAGCAGGATGAGTTGCTATTGATGCCCAGGTGTATCCTTGAGAAATAAAAGAAAGTGAGTGCTTTGTTAATTAATTCGAGGGCAAGGCTCTTGGCTGACTTTTTGTCAGCTGAGAGTTTGGAAGTCTCTGAAGGAGAGTGCTGGAGAGGATGGAGACAGTGGGATCAGCTGGTCCAGAAGAGACAGACTGCAGGAGGGAGGGGGGATTTGAGGGAAGACATCTGTGCCAGTTTGGATGTATTATGTCCCCCAAAATGCCATTATCTTTGATGCAGTCTTGTGTGGGCAGACAAATTAGTGTTGATTAGATTGTAATTTTTTGATTGAGTGTTTCCACGGAGATGTGACCCACCCAACTGTAGGTGATAACTCTGATTGGATAATTTCCATGGAGGCATGGCCCTGTCCATTCAGCGTGGGCCTTGATAGTTTACTAGAGCACTATATAAGCTCAGATAGAAGGAGCAAGCTTGCTACAGCCAAGAGGGACACTTTGAAGAATGCACAGGAGCTGAGAAAGGAGCTGCAGATGAGAGACAGTTTGAAGACGGCCATTGAAAGCAGACTCTTGCTCCGGAGAAGCTAAGAGAGGACAAACACCCCAAGAGCAAATGAGAGTGACGTTTTGAAGAGGAGCTGTGGCCTAGAGAGGAATGTCCTGAGAGAAAGCCATTTTGAAACCAGAACTTTGGAGCAGACGCCAGCCATGTGCCTTCCCAGCTAACAGAGGTTTTCCAGAGACGATTGGCCATCCTCCACTGAAGGTACCCGATTGTTGGTGCATTACCTTGGACACTTTATGGGCTTAAGACTGTAACTGTGTAACCAAATAAACCCCCTTTATAAAAGCCAATCCATTTCTGGTGTTTTGCATTCTGGCAGCATTAGCAAATTGGAACAACATCTTACATCTTATATCTTTAATCAGAATTTGGATCCATATTTTCAAGAAAGATACAATGATGTGCTCACCTGGCCTCCAGGTGTTCATGGGTGGCAAGCAGAGGTAGCCCAGGGAGGCCCTAACTTATGTGGATTACACAGCATGAAGGCTTAGAGCTCTATAAAAAGACAGCCATCCATGCAACCTAAAATGATTACAGGGAATGTATATAATTCTGAAACTTTGTGAAGAGGATCCATGGACACAGACAGCATTTCTTTAAATTATCTTTTTCCCTTCTCCCATCACTTCCCTCACACACTGCAGCAACTCTGTGCCATCTCTTCTCCATCACCTCCACCCTAAACAAAACAAACATGACAACTCTCCAGCCATCACTTACACTTACCTCATTACCTTTCTGCTCCCCCTCCCACTCTCTTCCCAGTTCACGCTCACAACAGCCCAAGCATGTCATGTTTAGCAAGGACTTTCCTCTGAGGCTGGAGATGGGGGGAGACACTCAGGAGGAAGGCCAGAATCCTCTTCGGGAGGCAGGGGAGGGGGAGAGATGGGAAATCAACATGTGCGCCCTCACTGTTGTTTCCTGCTGAGACACTTGGTGTGTGCACCAGCCGAGATGCCCTCACTCATATTGGGCAAAATGGCCACCGTCTCTGAGCCACACAGCCCTTCTCTCCAGCATGCCAGCCTGTGTGTGTCTCCATCTGCACAACCTCCCTCACTACCTTCTCAAATTACTTGATCACCAGCATGCTTTTTTTCCTTTGCTGACCAGGGTGTAAATGGTCACATCATGTACAGTCTCTTCCCTTGTGCTCTTCTATCTCCTTTATTCTGTCCTGTCTCCCCAGATGCTTCTCGAGACTAGGAACCAGGCTCTAAACCCCTGCAACAGGTAGTGTCTGTGGTCTCAGGTCCCAGAGAATGCCATTTAAGGAAGAAAACATGCTCCTTTGTTCTGCTTTGCTTAATTCAGGCCCCTGCGGAGTCTTCTCCTTCCCTTGCTGGTTGTCCTCTTCCATTTGATTGAAGTCGGAAAAATCCAGAAAGCCTGGTGACAGCCTGAACTCTATATGCAATTGTTGCAACATGCATGCAGGAAACATTCATTAAGTGCTAATACTATATGTTGCTACTAGGTGCTTTGGGAAGGAATTAGAGGGAAATTAGGATCTTAGCATGTGGTTGGAAGGAACAGAAACAAGGAAGCTGGTTGTTAGGATCTTTCAGATGGAGCGAGCTTCTGCCTGATCTTTGCAGCAACCAAAATCTTCACTGTGGACCCCATACCTGCATCAGAATCACCTGCACGCTTGTGAGGAAAATACAGATTTGGGGTCCCCTCCCATGGCTACTAGAGGTATGGCTCAAGAATCTGCAGTTTTAACAAGCAAGCCAGTTGTTTCTGCTATTTATTCTCAAGGCCAGCGGTTCTCCACTATGTGAGAGAAGAGAAGGTGCTTGCCGAAGGAAGGAGGTGCAGGAGGGGAACCCTGCTGCTGTGGGTGCAAATTTTGAATTTCTGTCACCAGCACCCCCTGCTGAGATCCTGGCCTCTCTCTGCCCTGCTCTCTCTCACAGGCTCCTTTGCTGTGTATGGGCCTCCCCTTTCTGTGTGATCCTTGACTCCTGAATTTCAGTTTGTCTGTGACCCTCCACTCCATCGTTAGTTTTCGGTATATCTCCTTTGCCTCTGTTTCATATTATCTCTTCTGCTTGACCCTGACCAGTTCCAGGCCACATGGATGCCCATTTTCCAGTTGCCTTGTCTCACGTCTGGTTCTCTAGTCCTCATCATTGGCAAATTCTGTTCTGGCAACTAAAAACTCTATGTGATCCAAAGAAATGAGGGATGTCATTTAAAGGGAAGGAGAGAAAGCCCTTCTCCCTGAGGCCTCTTCCTCCATACCCGGGCATCTCCCCCTGCCTCATTTACCTTTCCAGGGGTGGGGGTATTTCCCATGCAATGGGCATCCCCAGGCTGGTCTCACAGCTGGTTTCACCTGCAGAAGAGAAAAGATAGTGAAGACAAGAAATCTAAGAGGAAGGCTGATGGAAGGGAAACCTAGCTTCAGATCTACTTATAATTTCTTTGGTCCTTATCAAAAAGCGCAATTCCTCCCTTAGTACATTAACCTCATAAGGCATTGCTGAGGATTCCGTTTGTCTTTGCTCCTGTGAACCTCACCTCCAGGTGGGTTGAGCAGAAGAACAGTCTTCATCTCACCCCAATTATAGCATCTTTGCCTCCAGGAAGGGTGGGTGAAAGGGACTCTTCATCCTGGGAAATAAGGTAGCTGCTATTTTGCTGGGATTTTCCTTGTTTTTATTTTAACAAAATACAGTGACCCCAAAACCATGCTTCTAGGAGCAGCCACTTGAAACAGAAGAAAATATTTAGCCATAACCTAATAGAGTTTATTGGGAGCCAGTGGACCACTCTAGAAAGAGAATGTCACTCACCATTCCGGGCAAGGGCAGTAGAGGTGATGAAGAATCATAAGAGAGGGCTTATCCCCAACTGGGGAATGGGAGTCTTAGGTTATACTGATTGTTGCTCCTTTAAACTTATTTTTTGTTCTTAGCTTTGTACCCTCCGATTGACCACACATAGCTTCAATGGCAAGGGGAGTGTTTCCAAGGTTGAGATAACGTCAAAAATGATGAGTCATTTTCTGTGACACAAAGAATTCACCACACTCTGCCTCACTGTTTTCTGGTTGACCTCTCCCGGTAATAGCCTATAAACAGATCATAGGCTGAAGCTAGAAATAAATTTTCTCTTCCAGGCAGCTGGGGGACTGGCCACCATATTTTTTAGTTTGGTAAGGATTGTCCAGAAAACCAAGGAAAACCTAATTTAAAAAGTCTTTTCAAGCAAGAAAACATCTTAAATAGAATTTGAACGAGCTTACCTGCTTAAAATTGTTTAGTGTTCTCCTAGAGTTTTCGAGGTCTAGCTTTGCTTGGCTCCTTAATTGCATGTGCCAATACACTCCAACCCTTCTCTGAAGTCATGCGAAATGGCTGATGAGCATTGACTCCGGAGCCAAAGTGCCTGTGTTTGAACCCCAGCTCTGCCACTTCCTACTGATCATGTGACCTCAGGCAAGCCACCTAACCTCTCTCTGCCTCGGTTTCTTCATTTATAAAATAGGTTGCTGTGCATATGAGTTAATAAATGTAGGGTGCTTGGAGTAGTGCCTGGCATATTGCAAGCACTATATAAATGTTTGCTTTTATTGTGTCCCATGATTCTGTGAGACAATGCTGTTATCTCATTCTGGAATGCTATCCCCTTACCTAGTTAATCCCAACTTGTCCATTAAGATTCAGCTCAAGGCCTCCTCTGGGAAAGTGCTTCTGGCACCCAGATCTGATGTAGGTGCCTTGCAAATATGTCTATGTTAGGACTTGAGGCACTGAATATGATTGTTGGTTTACTCATCTGTCTGTCACATAAGGTTGTGAGCCCTTGAGGGTAGGGACCATGTCTTATTCAGCTTTGTACCCAGCAGTTAGCATCATCGTAGGGTATAGGAGGCTCTCATGTTGTAAGAATGAATTCATGTTGAATGAATTCATGTTGAGCGAAACCTTACTGAAATCCCTTAAGTTCATATATCTATTAAATCAGTCATTCACTCCCTTATTCATTCAAAAAATATGTATTGACCAGGTCTGAGATACTAACTACGTTTTACAAGCAACTGTTTTGATGATATATCTGCAATTTCTGTGTCAGTCTTACATTTAGTTAGAAGGACAAAGAAAGAAAATAGATTTTGTGCTATAGGTGCCCATGGCTTGACTTTAACAAGAGAAATTTTGAAGACCAAAAGTCTCAATGATGACTGGATGAGTTCTCTTTTAGATTCCAGCATATCTGATTTAAGAACTTTCATTAAGAAATAGGCATTACAGAAAATATTCTGTCCAAAGAATTATTTGAATCCTTTTTTCGAGCAGTTACCACAATACTTTTAAAGCATTTTATGCTAACTGCTTAGATATATTTCCTCAAGATGAATCAATGTGTTACCAATCCTATTTTGAGAAGGATAATTTTCTACGACCCTAAATGTAAAGACCCTTCAGTTTAATAAATAGCCCCTCACAGCACTCTGCTATTACCTGCCCCAGCATCCATCCCCCCCCCCCAGTAATAAAGCCCCATATTTAACTGAACACATTGTTGCTGAGAATAAAAGACTATTTTCCCAGCTTCCCTTGTAGCTAGGTGTGGCCAAAGAGGGATGTATTAATTACCTATTGCTGCTGCAATAAATTACCACAAACAGTGGCTTAAAACAACACAAGTTGATTGTCCTATGGTTCTGGGGGACAAAGATTTGAAATGGGTTTTAAAGGGCTGAAACCAAGGTGTCAGCAGAGCTGTGTTCCTTCTGGAGACTCTATGGGAAAATCAGTTCCCTTGCTTTTTTTAACTTCTAGAGGTGGCTTGCATTTAAATCTCTCAATAGCACCTGTGAAGTCCCTTTTTGCCATGTAAGGTGACATATTTACAGGCTCTGGGGATTAGGATATGGGCATCTTTCAGGGACCATTGATCTCTCAATCACAACCTGTAAGTGGAGTGTAGGACATCCAGGAAATGTCCTTAAAGAGAAGTGACTCAACTGGAAAAGATACTCTTCTGCCATTCTGCCAGTCCTCCTCCTTCCTGCCTGAAACTTGGATGTGATGGCTGATGCTTCAGCAGCCATTTTGAACCATGAGGTAACTTGGGGAGTGGAAGCCAAGACCTAGGATGGTAGAACAGAAACATTAAAGCATGGATTCCTTATGATCTCGTGGAGTCAATTCCATACTTCCTTTACCAAATAAACTTCTACTTAGTCTAAGCCATTGTTATTTTGTTCATTTGTTTGTTTTGTTTTGTTTTGTTTTTCTGGAGCACACAGTGGAATTAATCCCAACTCCTCAAAACTACACATAACTGTCTTCTTAACAAACTAGAAGTCTGGGTCTCTCAGTCTTATATCTTCCCTAAGGAACAAATAGGTCGTCAGTGTGGCTGTTAACCATTGTTGAGAAGATGTTTTCATCAGGTACTGATCAGTCAGCAGGCTTTAGTTCTGCCCAAGGGCCAAGCTGCATGACTTCAGTATTAATCTGGGCTTTTAACATTCTTTCAGAGCTTTGGCCATGATGATATCAGGAGAATTGGAGTGGGCAGGAATGGGCTTCTGACAGATCAAGTGTAGCCTAAAATAGGGGTGTGTGTTGGCTCCCTCTTCCTTAACACACAGGTAAATGATCTGCCATAGCAAATAGGAGAGTGGCTTCTCATTGCAGATCCAACCTGATCCGCCTGTCAAGACTCAGACATGACCCTAAGGAGCAACCAAACCATCACAACCAACTTCTGTAAGAAAAAAACCATTATGATTATGAGCTGTGCCAAAAACAAAAATCATTGTTTGGAGCCAACATTCTTTAATATATTCATCAGATGTTTATTGAAAATCTGTGGTGTGCCACGCCCTCTGTAATGAATTGGGGATACAGAGCAGAGGAGATGGGGTCCCTCTCTTTAAGGGGTGTATACACTAATGGAGAGACAGGCCAGGAGATGAGTGCAATATGCTTTATTTCCCTCCTTATTGTCAGGAATCATGAGCTAAGTTATGTGATCAATTACTGCAGGTACCCTTCTCCGGGTTTTCCAGTACGGCTCTCTCCCCATTCATTATCTGGATCCTGACATAGTCACTTTATTAGTTTTAGCACCTCCTTTAATTATTCACTGCCTCAAATCTAATCCATTTTGGAGTCAGCCAGTGCTTGAGGCAGGGGCAATAATGAGGGGATGGGGCTAGAAAGAATAAATGCGTGGACAGGTTTTACACTTATTCTGTCTTCTTCCTAGTTATGAAGTTTCCCTATTTGGGAATATTTTCAGTGTGTTCTCTGAACAAAAGCCATTTTCTCTTGGTCTGGAGCAGATCTGTGTGCACAAGGATTGCACATTAGAAAGGCACATGGCTCCGGATGCAATTCCACACCAAAGTCTTCTCTTGGTGGGGGGAGTCTGAGGCTTGAAATCACTTCCTGGCTGAGATATTTGTGTCTGCTCGGGGACAGGGTCTCCACAGCATCGCTGGGCCGCAGGCCAGCTCTGGAGTTGCATGAGACGCTTTCAGGGAGTCTGCTATAATTTAATGAAAGAAAGGCCAGGAAACAAGTTTAAATGGGTTATAAATCAGAAGAGAACACAGAAATCCTTACCTATCTTTGGGACTTGGTCATTGGGCAGAGCTGGCAGATGCTGTAAACGGTTGTCAGTGCAGATTTTTTCCCCGAATTGTGACATGAGTAGGAAAAGGGAGGTGGCGATAGGCAGGATTCCAGGAGGACCTGGCAAAGGGTCCAGTTGTTTAAGCTCATTTTTCGTGCTTTCTTCTGAGAAGAGGAGAAAGGAGCACCATCGTCACAGGATAAGTCGAAGAAGAGTGAAGCTCAGGCCCTTGAAGGTGACGGAAGGTGCTCAAATTGAGAAGGGAGAGGCCTAAGCTCCCTTACTATCTGCGCTTGGTTCCACATTTTCTCTCTGGATGATCTCATCCAGCCTCCCTGCTTGAGATCTGTTCCAACACACCAATGACTCATGAGAAATATCCCCAACCTGCCCTTTCCTCCAAAGTCCAGACCATATGTTCAGTGACCAGCTCACCATCTCCTCTTGACAGCTGCTCCATATCTCAGACTAAATATGAACCACAGTGACCTCAGGTTTCCTCCCAACCTGCTTCCCCATCTCAGTGAGTTAAGCTCCACCATCCAGCCCAGGAGGTAAGCCAGAAACCCAGAACTCAACCTTGACTCCTCTTTTTCTCACACTCCATGTCAATCCCTTGGAAAGGACCAGAAAGCCCAGCCACCATCCATTCACTTCCCTCCATCTCACTCCACCACTCTAGCCAGCCAGCAAGATTCCTCTAGTCCACTAAAGAATGGCTCCTAGTTGGTCTCCCTGCTCCTTCTCCTGCCCCCTGCAATCCATCCTCCATTAAGCAGTGAAGTGATCTCCGGAAAACATGAAGCATGATGGTTGCACAACATTATGAATGTAACTAATACCACTGAAATCATATGCTTAAAAAGGGTTAAAATGGCAAATTTTTTTATATGTATTTTTCCATAATAAAAAAATTTTAAAAGCATATAAGTCAGATTCCTCCCTACTTAACCATTGCTCTTGAAATAAAATTTGAAGGTGCCCTCCAGGTTGAGGCCCACCTTGCTCTCCAGTCTCATCTCCACTGTCCCGGGTCACTCATCTCCAGGGCATGAACCTTCGATCCACTCTGGAGATGAATCAGGCTCATCCCCACTGTCCCGGGTCACTGGTCTCCAGTGACATGAGCCTTCACTCCGCTCTGAAGACAAATCAGGCTCGTTCTCACCTTGGAGCTTTAGCATCAGCTGTCCCTCTGAGGGAATGCCCTTCCTCCAGAGGCCCGAGACAGGATCCCACTTGTCTGTCAGACCTTGGAGTAAATGTCACAGTGGGAGCTCAGCAAAGTTTCTTTGAATGAATAAATGAAGGAAGAAACCATTAGGCTCCCAAGCCTCAGTTTCCCCAGCTGTGAGATGGGGACATCTGTTCCAAGTCTCAAGTGTATTGTGATGGTGCAGTGATGGTGATGCACATGGGAACTATTTGTGAGCTTTAAGTCTCCTGCGAGATGCAAAGTATCAATACTACAGTGACTAGAACATCAAAGCAAGTTCTCAACCCTCGATTTCCACGAAGTAAAGCATGCTACATAATAGCAGTCACCTGAGCCATGCTTTATGGATGACCCTCCCCCCTGTCCATGTCGGAAACTCTCCATTTGTCCCCCTGGAGCCACTCTCCACCCTTCTTACCTGGCACTGCATCCTCTGAGGCTGTGGGCTGCATCAATAGGCTCCCTGGACCTCTGGGTACCAATTGATTCAAGTGATGGATGGCAGAGATCAGAGGGCAGGAGGACAGGCCACCATAATTATTGCCTGGCTGACAGTGACTGTGTTCTTCCATTAAGGCCACGGTTCATGCCAGCCACCCTCTCCAATGTGATGCCCATGGTCCCCGCAGCCACCACTTCCTCTGGGTGCCCATAACTGTTCCCTCTGGCTGCTGCTCTAGTTCTATGGCCTTCACCATTCCTTGTGGGTTTCCTGTTACCCTGTCCACACCTGCCAGAGTGTTTGCTGCCGGCCAGGACCCTCACCGCTAGAGCACTGTATGCCTTTTGTGGTTGCAGCATTTATGCTTTTCTTTCTTTCATTACTTTTTCCATCTGCTATCCCAACCTACTGCCTCTCAGCTCTAAGATCACCCATTTAACCAAAGAGACCAAAATCATCTAGAGGCTTGATAAACAAAATGTGTTCAACATCTTGAAAATGAATGGCAGTTTGCTGAAGGACTTTCTTCTCCCTTTCCCAGGCTGGGTCCAGAGACTCTTTTTTTTTTCTCTCTCCAGTACTGCTCACAGGCAGTCAAGGTTATTTCTAGCATATAAACTCTTAGCAGCTGAGCATGTATGAGATATTGAGATTCAACCTGTACTTCTTATTAGTTAGGTTTCTAACAGAGAAAAACAGTTCTTTCCTCCAAATTTGTTCCTAACTTGAGCTTCTTTTTATCCTTTTCCAGGATTTTAGGGGTGAGAGACAATTAACAGAAGCAATTAGAAGCCTGTGAAATACAAGGGTAGGTGTGTGTGAGAGTGAGTGTGAATACATGGGTAAGTTTAGTGTGTGTTGCATCTATGTATGTGTGTGAGGATGTCTGAGTGAGTGCAAATTTGTGGGTGTGAGTGTGTAACTGGCACCCTGTTGGCAACAGTGCCAGGCAGAACCCTGTTCCAGGTTTGGGATTCTTGCCATGGAAAGAATTCAGAGATGAAAGAGGCCAGTAGGAATAAGTAGTAAAGTTTATTAAAGAAAAAGAGAAAGATACATGTTGAAGAGATAATGTGGGCATGTTCAAGGAGAAGCATGCACCAAGTGGGAGTGGGTTGGCTTGTTATATAGGAAAGTTTTACTGTGATCTTCTTTGAATAGCTGGTGTCCTTTTTGTTGTAGGATGGGCTAGTTATCACAGTGATGAGCACTTGTGACCTGCCCATGCATATCTAAAATTTGTCTTTGGGCAGATGTTTAACAACCTTTATGACCCCATGCTTTTTGTCATTAACTGAGAATTTGCTTTGGGCCCATGATTTTATAAAAGTTTATGGTTTGGGGAAGCTTCAGAGCTTTAGGGGAAGTTTTGGCTCCATGAAGTCTGCAGTTGAAGCTTTTCAGGTTTGCATTAACTCTTTTGAAGCCGAATAGAAGACCAGGAGCCACAGCCTTGATGCCCTATTCTATCCTGTCTCAAGTGCCTGTGTGAGTTGAGAGTGTTGCATTTGTATGGGTCCGAGTGTGTATGAGTGTGTGTGAATATGTGTGAGTGTTTCTTTGAGTTGCATGTCTGCCAAGTCTGTGAATGTGTATGGGTATAAATGAATGGGTTTGAATGTGTGAGTATGAGTGCATGTGTGAATGGAGCATGTGCCACCTCTGTGTGGGTGAGTGTGTATGAGGGGGTGTAAGTGTGTACATGTATAGCCTCTGCTGCTGAGGTAGGACAGGGAAGCATTCGCAGAGGTGTGAAGGAGTAGGGTGCCTTGTCCATCAGGAAGATGACAGAGGATTGAACCAGGAGACTGAGGCGGTGAAGAAGGCTCAGGCCCCAGAGTCCTCTTCCCCTTCCCCTTGGTGCCCTCCCTCTCCCAGTGTGACAGTGTGATATTGGCCTAACACCCTGGCCTGCAGAAACCAGAAAAGGCAGGAGAGTGAGTCTTAAACTGCAGCCTGAATTATATATTCGAATGTGGTAAAAAGGGGAAATTTTATGTAGTGTGTATGTAACTAGAATAAAAAAAAAAATCCATGGAACTACAGTACACAAACAGTGAACCCTAAGTTAAACCATGGACTATAGTTAATAGTACAATTTTAACATGCACTTTCATCAACTAGAACAAATGTTCCACAAAAATGCAAGGTGTTAGTAACAGGGTGGTGCATGGGAATACCTGTATTTTCTGTAAACCCACAAATTCTCTAATATAAAAAGAAAAACCACTGCACAGGCCAAACTCAGTGTGCCTGTGGGCAGGACATGGCCGGGTGTGAGGTGGAGTTTGGTGAATGCCCGAAGCTAGGGGTGAGGGAGTGGGGAGTCAGGCAGGACACTAACTGCTGGCCTGCATCCGGGGACCCCAGAAGGAGCTCACTGACATGTGGGCACCTATTGAGTACCTACTGTATGCACAGTTCTGTGCACTCTGGGACTTTGCCCTCTTCCAGGGCCAAGGGTCAAAGTGGGCGGGTCTCAGGGAGATCTGGTTTCCAGTTCCTGCTTGCCCTCCTGTATCTGCTGTTTGCCCTTGGGTGATACATCATCTCTCTGAGATTCAGCTCGTGGCCTCTGTTGATATTTGGTTAACTACATCAGGTGAGGGCAGATTACAATGGGCCTTGAGTGCTTGAGTGTCTGGGTAGGGAGTGGGAGCCCCTGCACTTTATTTTTTTTTTTTGGTTGTCCACTTTCACTGGCAAATAGAGCACAGAGGACATTGTCTGGGAATATCAAAGAGGAGGTGGTGGAGGCTCATTTCCTTTATCACTCTTTTAAATTTAGATTTCCTAAGGCAACCTCTAAAGGCATAATGTTTACACAGCCCATAGCACCAAAATCTGCCCTCTCCCCGCAATTCATTCTTGTCTGAGGACAAGCTCCCTTCGGGCACTAAACTGGACAGAAGGAGCCCTTGGACAAACAGGCTGTGGTCTGCACACTTGCTTCCCATGGAAAGGCGCTCTGTTTCAGACCTTTAGGGTCATTCAACCTCAAAAGAAATCATTGTGGATTCTGGAGAGTTTACTGACTGCTCTCTGTGTTAGCTGTGTTGGTTGTTGCTGTGGATTGCGTGATTGTAGTGGTGACGCTGCTTGCGTTAGTGCACCGGCTTGCGTCATGTGCAGTCTCTGTTGTTGCCGTGCTGCCCGGGCATGCTGCCGTTCTAGCTGCAGCTGCATCTGCAGTTGCTGGAACTGAGAAGCAGAAGGACTGGAAGAATTAAGCTGTCTTCCTGCAGAACGTCTCACTCCCATTAACTGAGATAAGAGCGCAGCCGTAGGATCCATGGCTTCCCTACTGCTTGGAGAATATGAACTTGGAGAAGGAAGTCCAGCGGTAGAGCTGCTAGTAAAATGCATGCTTTATCTACAAGCACAAGGACCTCCTGTGATTCAGCCAGGGTGAAACATTCCACATACATGTCGAACATCACTTGATTCGTCTAAATCTCTAGGGGCTCTGAGCTCGAGTGTAAGCTGAGCTGCAAAGTCGTCCATGACATGATAAGGATCACCTCCAGGTAACGCTGCAGAGATTGGGCAAATCATGTCTGTGGATGTTTCTGCATGTTCAGAAGTAACATGTTCTTGAAGAGATGTCTCTGCATAGCCCATTTTTCCACAATAGGGACAAGTAAAAGATTGTGGCTGCTCTGCAGAAAAAGCTTCCCCACCATAGTACAAATCAAAGTCTAACCCTGTTAAAATACACTGCATTGGGTGGTCAGTTGTATACCTTGTCATTGCACCACTTTCATAAAAAGATGCATGAAGATCGTAATCATAGCAAATTAAACACATGTCTGTGACCTTGAAAATTTCCTCTTAAACATGCGTCAAAGCTGACACCTTCATGTCATGTCGGGACATCCTAGTTCAGACAGTGGCACTGTGGCCCCTCCCAGGCTCTGGACGCAGTGTCCCCATCTGGGTCCCAGGGCTGCCTGCCTTGGGGGCAGGATGGCGTTGCAGGTGCAAGGGAGGGACATGCTGAGTGAGATAGTCTAGGAAAATGAATCAAGCCACTCGTGCAGAGAGGAGAGGGTCACATATCATCCAGGTGTAGTGTAGTGAGGAGAGCAGCTAAAGCTAATGTAAATCAGATCTTATCTCTCTTAGCTCAAAAAACTTCCCTGGTTCCCTGCAGCCCTCACAGTGAGTCCCTCCTCCTTAGTGTGGTCCACAGGCAGAGCCGGCTTTGTGGGAGTGCTACCTGTGCAGTCACACAGGGCCCCTTGCCTAGAAGTGTCCTGCACTTGGTTTAATGCTTCACAGTCACCATCTTGAAATTTTTAATAATTTTTTAACAAGAAACCCTGTGTTTTGTTTTGAACAAAAACATTTTGCACCAGGCCCCATAAATTATGTTGCAGTCCTGCCCCTAAAGACCCTTGGTCTGGTCCCCACTCCCCTCTCCCTTCTCATTCACACCTGCTCCCGGCGCACCATCCCACTGGCCCCGTTGTTACCCAGGGCTCTCACCAGCCCCCAGCAGGACAGGACACCCAGGCCTCTTGTCTGGCCTGCTGCTCCTGACACTGCTTCTGTTGTGTGGTCATCAGCACCTGTCTGCCTCCTTGCGCCCAGCTCCCTGCCCTGTCCTTGGTGGGTGGCAGTGCACCCAAGAGATGCCTGAAGCCACAGGGTCTTAGTTTTCTGGGGCTGCCCCAGCTAAGCACCACAAACTAGGTGGCTTAAAACAACAGAATGTCATTGTCTCACAGAGAATCCTTCCCTGCCTCTTCCTAGCCTCCGGCTTGCTGGCAATCGTTGGCATCCTTTGGTTCACAGCTGCAGCAGCTCAGTCTCTGCTTCTGCCATCACATGGCCTTCTCCCCTCATAGCCGTCTGTTCCTGTGTCCAGATGTTCCTCTTCTTCTAAGGACACTGGTCATATTGCGTGGGGACCCACCCTAATCCAGTTTGGCCTCATCTTAACCAGTCACATCTTCAAGACTCAGTTACCAAATAGGACTTGAACATGGGGGGCACAACTGAACCCATAACAGCTGGCAAGGCCACTAGGCAGGGATCCAAGACAGTGGAGGTGTAGGGGCTGCCCGACGCCCCCGCTCCCAGTCCTATAGACTACTGGAGGCAGACTGCAGGCAGCACTCACAGCAACGCGGGAGAGGCCAGGAGGCCCAGGTTGGGGACAGGGATGGAGGGAGGCCTGCCTACTGTTCCTGGGGAAGTACGAGCTCATTGCTAAGCAACTCTGAGATCATTTCCTTCTAGCTCTTAATCCTGGGACATTTTCTGATCAGGTCTGGTATCCGGCACGGTGCTTCTAGGACTTCTTTCCCTTTCATGATGATTTGCTGTTCAACCCACCTTGACCTGAATATAATGTTAGATGTCACAGTTCCCGTTAGTGGGCTGCTCTGTGAGAGTCCTTGACTCTGCACCCAGTACTTACTTCCTCAGTCAATCTTTTCTCACTGTTTCACATTGATCCGAAAGCCTCCTTCTCTGCACATCTTTTCCTGACACCAGGTCAGGTAGAATTAAACATTCCCTCCTCTGCAGCCCCGTAGCGCCCCAAAAATACTCCAACCATAGCTCTTACAACTGTCTAGTGCCCCTGTTTGTTTAAGGCCAGCTCCCCTGTCTGATTCATCACTGCAGGTGAATGACGGAAAGTGTTCAAGTTGGTAGTTGTAGCAACAATAATAAAAGAGCCAGCATTTACTGATCACATACTATGTGCTGAAACTCTCAGTGCTGAATCCTTTACAGACACTATCCTCAGGCTCATCCTGTCAGATTGTGCTTCCGTCATATCCTATGGACGAGTAAACTGAAGCTTGGAAAGGGCAAGGCACCATGCTGAGGCCACAGAGCTGGTGGGAGAAGTTCCCAGATTCCCACCCAGGCGGTACACCTCCTGGCTGCTGCAGAAGCAGCGATGCCGGGGCCTTGTCTGAAGCTGGGGTGGGGTAGAGAAGAAGACACCTAGAAGCTGTTCTCATGTTTTGCTTCAAGAACTGGCAATTGATCTGGGAGTCCTGATGGAGAAGTCCCAAGACCATTGAGACTGACTCTACAAGGATGTTCTCATCTATTTAAATGAAACATGAAATGGAGAAGCTTGAAAGAGCCAGGCTAGACCAATCTCTGAGCTGTCCTGGAAGCCTGCAGAGTATTGGACCAGGGACAGGGGAGGAGAAAGACATGATAACATGTTAGGGGGTGTGTTTGAGTCACAGAAGGAAAGGTTAGGAGGGTCCCCAGCATTCGGTGGTGTGTCCAACAGATGTTAGGGAGCAGGCTGGAGGTCTTTACCTACATTTCCTCCTCCTGACCCTTGCAACAACCTTCTGAGGCAGATCCTGTGATTGGCCCCATTTTGTGCAGGAGGCAGCCAGGGCTCAAAGCAGCAAGTACCTCACCCAAGGTAACACACTAGCAGGTGGCAGAGCTGGAATTTGAAGCCAAGTCTGCCTGATTACAAAGACCAGGTCCTTTCCACCAAGCAGGAATTGTTCTCTGAGAAAGGCTGAGAGGCAGACTCTGGGGTGGGGGAGCTGGAATTAGTGCAATGCCAATAAAAATCTTTGGATCATGAATCTGTGTATCCCAGACTCTGCTTGAGGCCTGGCTGTCTCACACACACTGCTGTGCACACCTCGGCCCCCCTCCAAGGTGGCAGCAGTTTGCCAGCATGCTTTGTAGACTTTAATTAAACCTTACAACATGCTGTGGAACTTTTATCAGTATTATTTCTCCATTAGTGTAGTCAGGCTGATCAGATTCCAGGTAAGCAACGGCAGCCTGCTGACCCGAGCATCTTAAAGGACACCTCTTTGCTCTCCTCTCCTGCTTCCTTCAAGAAAGCCTTAGCCCCATGATTAATCTAAATATAAGATGTTCACGAACCATGTTTCAGATTCAAATTTGCACAAATGAGATGAACATTAGACAGCACTGGGAGGCAATAAAGCATCTGGGGCCCCATGGCTCTCTCCGGCTCTTCCGGAACACTCAGCAGACATGAAACACTCCTAGTGCCCTCTGTGGGGTGCCACTGAGGACCTGGCATCAGATCACTGTTCGCCCCAAAGCAGCATTGTGCTTATTTGTTTTTCATTTCTTCGGATTGAGTGGAAGGTTGTCATCAGTAGCCTCCACACTCACGGAGCCGGGGCTACCCCCACGACAGCCAGGAGCCCCCGTTTCCCTGCACTGGGGCCCAATCAGCATAACCATATTCAGCCTTCCCTTTAGTAAGCTAATTGTTTAATCAAATCCCGAGTGCTTTCCACCTCGCCCTGGACGCTTTTGATTGACAAAACTAATCTCTCCTCCACCCCCACGTCTGCGGCTGCTGGCATCCTCTTGCAAATCATGTGCTCGGCTGCTGACAATTAGATATAAGACTTAGGATTCGGACGCAGGAGGGTTATGAGGTTGTGAATCAAGCGTGGGGGCTTGGGTGAGATAAACTGGGGAGCCCATCGCAGACACCTTGCCACAACCCTCCATGCCTCCTGCTTGATTTATGAGTTGGTAGTAACCTCGCCTGGTCTCCTGCCCCCTATTATTTTTCATAATGCGCAGGGAGGCTTTAGATTTCAGAGACTGGGAAAGAACAGAATTTGGGGGTGGGGGAGGGCAGCAGGGAGAACCCCCAGTATTTTCCCTACCGATGGACTTTCCTGCTGTGTGGGACATGGGTCACTGAGGGGCGCAGTTGCCACGCACCAGTGGAAGCTGACAAGGCGATGTGCCTGGCCGGGGAGATGTCCCCAGGGAGGTGGTCCTGGTGTCCCTGGTTTAGGGCTGGCTTTGGAGGTGATGCCTGGGTCCAAATCATATTCTCTGAGTGTGGATTTAATTCTTCCAACCGGCTCAAAATCAAGTCAGAATGACTCAGGGGACTTTCTGTTAAGAAGGGAAAATCCCATGTTGGACCAAAGCCAGTTAAAAGGTGGTTTCAAAATCACAGCCTGGAAGCAGCAGGGACAGGCTGCAGAGATTGGAGGGGCAGGGTGTCTTTCAACCCTGAGGAAGAGTTAATGAGTCTACCTTTTCTTCTACACTCTATCTTCCAGGTGACAGCCAATGTTTAATAAGGGAAAAAGGAAGGCTTTGAAATGTTGCCTAGCATTTTTTAAAGCACACATCTGTTGAGGTTTTTTTGGTTTGTTTAGCTTTTTTTTTGTTTTTTTTTTTACAAGAAAAGAGGTGTTCTTTGAGAGAAAAAAAAAGTCAATGAATGAAAAAACCCACCTTTCATCTAAATCGATTGTTGCAAAATGCCCATCCAAGATCCGGCACTGGTTTGTGGTAAGGTTTTCACAAACCACAAAAAATTGAGGAAAATGTAAAAGTACAATGAATATGCACATATGGCTGGATAGATATCATATGATATATATTTGAATGTAATTATTGATCAGTAAGCATTTATTAAGCCCCAACTATATGCCAGGCTTCTGCTACATGCCAGGGATATGACAGTATAGCAAAGTCTGTGCTTGCTCAGGGCTGTAGTTTAGAGGGAGAGGCAGCATCGATCAAATAATCATGTCATGGATGTCTGATTCCAAACTGAGATAAGTTCTCCAGAGGGAAGGAACCCCTGAGGAAGTTGGGGCCAAAGATGTGCAGGAGTGAGCTAGGCGTAGAGGTGGAGTTTGGAAAGGGGAGAGCTTTACAGGCCTAGGGGACAGCATCTGCAACGGTGGCGTGGAGGGATGGAGCATGGTGCCTTCTGGGAACGGAAAAACCCACCATGTGGCAGAAGGGGAGAGAGGGAAGGGAGAAGAAGGTGTAAGGATGGCCAGGGACCTGAGCACATAGACGCAAAACCTCCGTTTCCTTCAAATGAATTACAGTGGGCTGAGAGTACCTGATTAGCTTTCCACCCTGACCTCTCAGGAAATGTACATCCAGAGAAGCAGAGCCAGAAAAGCTGCCAGACAGGGGTCCCCGCTCCCTGAATGAGGCCTCACCAAGCTTCCAAATTTTGCCTGCTGCAGTTCCCTCCTTTGATTCCCCTTTTGTTCCACCCAACAAACTGTCCATCAGCAGATCCCTTCCTAAAAGCATCAGAAGACATTGTGCAATCCTCTAACGCCTAAAGTGAAAAAGCAGATGAATAACACAAGAATTCCAAGTAGCTGCTATTTCTCCCAGTCATGCATATGGCTCAGACTTGTGGTTCCAATAGGAGGTCCCCAAAACCCGGACCCTGCCAGTAGCTAACGTTTCTTGAAGGTTTACTGTGTGTCGTGCACTGTGCCGACATCGCACATACAGCATTTCCTTGAACCTCCCAACTTGTGTGGCAGATATTGTTACAATTGCCCTCATTTTCAAATGAAGACATGAACACACAGAGCAGGTTAGTGGCCTGATAACAAGCTGGTGGTTTCAGCAGGACCCTGAGCCAGTCTTCGTGCAGAGGGCTTTGTGTATATGATCTTAGTTAATCCTTAAGTAGAGGGTACTTCCCCCAGTTGCCAATGAAGAAATGGGGGTTGGGGAGGGTGATGGTTAAGAGACTGCACAGGGTCACGCATTTTGTAAGTGATACTCCATGGGTTGAATTCAAGGCTGTCTGACTTTATAATCACTGATATTGCTTCATATGCACGGTAAGCAAGTTAAAATCTGTTGAATTTGTCACGGTTGCCTTGGAAAGACTCAAGCCAATCAAGCAAACAATAATATTCAAAAATGCTGCCAAACTTTTCATCACTCTGTTTCTTCCACCTGCATTTCCTTCTCATCCACCTTCCAAAATCCAGTGTAACATTTCCTCTCACATTAAGCTTTCTCTGCTAGCTAATTGTTGAATTTTTTTGCTTGTTTCAATTAAGGCATGAAAAAGGTCTAAAACTGTAAAGACTGCCCTAATTAGAGTATCCTTTCATTCATCTGCAAAATGGAAATAATAATAATCTATCTACATCCTAGGCTGTTAGGGTAGGATCATTCCAAAGCCTGGAATATAGAAAGGGCTCAATAAATTACTAGTTCATTAGCTAATAACGGTGGTAATTATTATCACTAAATTAACACTTCTGCTTCAGAAGAAAAATTTGAGCACAGAGTATCACTTTTTCATTTTTTTTTTTTTTTTCTGTATACTACTTGGAAGTTATCCAGAGATAAGAAAGGGAAAATAGTATAGTAGAAATGATATTTGGCATAAGAGTACCTGGATTCCAATCCTGGCTCCAATAGGTACTAGTTATGCGGTCATTGACCTCTCTGGGCCTGATCTTTAAAATGGGTATTGTCTTAGTTTGCTAGGGCTGCTACAACAAATACCTCAGACCAGCTGGCTTAAACAACAGGAATTTATTGTCTCTCCATTATGGAGGCTAGAAGTCCAAAATCAAGACATCTACAGGTTATTTTTTCTTTGACATCTGTAGCATTCTGGTGGTGGCTGGCTGGCCATTCATAACCCGATCTCCACCTCCATCACACGGCCATGTGTCTCCTTCTGCTACTACTGCTCCTGTGTCCAAATGTCCCCTGCCTATGAGGACCCCAGTCACATCGGATTAAGGACATCCGATTTAGTTTGGCCTCACCTTAACTGGTAACATCTTCGAAGATCCCATTTGCAAACAGTTTCATACCCACAGGATAGGGGATTTGGACTTGAACCATCTTTGTGGGAGCCAAGGTTGAACCCATAGCATGTGTAACTGTTCTGTTTTGCTGAATTATTGTTAGGATGATATGTGATGACAGGGGTCAGGTACCCAGCTCTGGCCTGGTACACAACTGGCCCTCAGGAAAGGTGGCCACCCTGGCGTTGGCCTGCACATGGCACTTGGTGAGGAGTGTGGCATGCAGCTGCCCTCTCCAGTCTGAGATTATGTTTGTTGAATTGAGTTACCACAATATTTGCAGTTGGTATCCGGAACTGTTGTGGAAGTTGCCTTAGAAGTATTGCAAACACTATAGCAGCTTACTAGGATAACCAGAATCCAACGGTGGTAACAAAAGGTAGTGCTTTAGGTAGAACAGAAAAATAATCTGCTTCAAATTCTTTTTAGAACAGGAAGGAAAGAATGATTGGGGTTGGCAGGAGGAAGGAAAGAAGGAAGGAAAGAAAGAGCAGAGAGAAAAATAAAGATTAGTTTCTCTTGTTGGTTATTTGGACTCTTCTTGGCTGATTCTACATGCAATGACTGTAGGCCTTTTAAAGGACCTATTATGACAGACATCTCTTCCTTACTTGTTCCTGGGGCTGAACAAGCAACAGTTTACTTGCTGCCACAGGCTTGAGGCTTACCACTCCTGGCTTAGTCTGAGGAAGCCTGAAATAACCCACACCAGGAGGGCAGGAATGGCCATCAGCCCCTGGCTGTGGTTGTTTGCTCAAGCCCACCAAACAGCACCCATGCATGTGAGGGATGGCCGTGGGGTGAACACTGCTGCAGATCAAGGGCAGATCCAGGCCAGCGAGGGTCAGTGGCTCAGCTTGCACCTGTCACGCCATTCCCCAGATGAGAAAAGTGACTGTGATGGCAGCTGCACAAGTGACAAGAAACCCATATCCATAGACCCCATAGTACTGGGGAAAAAAGGCAAGGGACTTTTGTGACTTTACTCATTTTATTAAAAAAAAAAAAAAAAAAAGACAATGTGAACACGTTAACCCTGTGAACCAAAACAGGGGCCTAATAGACTGGAGATGAACAATTAGGCCAGGCACTGAGCACATAAAGCCCAAAGGGATAGAAACCCAGACAATGGTGCTGAAGATTGGAGTTGGGGTGCAGGCTGGGGGCCGGAGGGGGTGGGAGGTGGCGGATATGATCACAAGGAAGGAGTTTCAATGTGAATGAATACTAATTAGTGACATGGATATTAATGATGACAGTAATTAACAGGAGAAAGGAAGGGCTGTCATTGTCCCAGGGTGAGTAATCAATCTTGGCAGGTGATAAATAATGGTTCAGCAAGCTCAGCAGAAAGATAATCCGCTGCCCGGCGGGGAGAGCAGGAGCTGATGTTGGAAACCTCTCAGTTTCCAGGCAACCCACAGAAAAGAACTATTTTTCTTTTGAGGAAAAAACAGGTTAGAGTCTCTCCCCCACCCCCAATTTGGGGTTACAGTTCCTATTTAATTTCTGCTTTGTTCTTTGTTTCCTAGGACAAATGTCAAACTTGTGTAACTTGGAGGAAGTGGACACCCACACACAGACACACACAGACATACACTCTCTCGCCCTCTCTCAAAGAATGTGAATGGGTAGAAGTGGTTTTTGTCCAAAGTTTAGCTCATAAATGCCAATTGGGAGCAAGAGTGGGGAAAGGCTTAGAAGTCCTGCTTTGGGAATTGAAACATGGGGACTTGCAAGGCCGTGTTGGTAGAGGCTGAACCCCAGGGGAGCATAAGAAGGAGTGGGGTGGGGACCTGGCTTTCCTACTCTGCAGGGCTAATTCACCTTCCTGAGAACCAGGCAGGGAGAAACGTCCAGGTGCTCAGGGCTGTGTTCATCCCACTTCTGGCCACCAATCACATTTCCGGGATATTTGGTTTCTGGGAAAAGGGCAATATTCATTGTTTTAGCTTCCTAGGCTGCTCTAGCAAATACCATGAAATGGGTTGGCTTAAATAATGGGAATGTATTAGCTTACACTTTTGAGGCCATGGAGGTGTCCAAACCAAGATATCAAGATGATGACCAGCTGCAGGTGATCCTTGGCTCCTCTGCTACATGGCAAGGCACATGGCAGTGTCTGCTGGCCTCCCTTCTCTCCCAGGCTTCATTGATTTCAGCTTCTTGCTTCTATGGCTTTCTGTCTTTTTGTCTGCATTTCATTCTTTTATAAAGGACTCCAGTAATAGGATTAAGACCCATCCTGAATGAGGTAGGACACATCTTAACTGAAGTAGCCTCATCAAAAGGTCCTACTTACAACCCACAGGAATGGATAAGAGTTAAGAACCTGTTTCTCTGGGGTACATATAGCTCCAAACCACCACACTCATTAAACCCTTCAGCTGGCTTTCGAGTCTATCAGCTCCGAGTCCAGCCCAGAAGAGCTATTGGCAGGCTCTCCCTCACACCAAGGCCCCAGACCCACGACAGGGCTGGGATATCTAGAAACGTCCTTTCCATCCTGAGGTGACAAAGCTGCCTCCAAAGATCTGCACTGGTTTAAAGTGAGATCTTTGGGATGCAAATGTGGATTGACCAGAAGTTCAGAACATTCCATAAAATTGTACTACTCGACTCCCACATAGACTGTGCTGCCCTTAGAACTTTGGGCTTAGTTCTTGGCACCACATTTTCAAAGAGAGGCAAACAAAAGGGAATATATGCAGAGGATTGTGATCAAAATGGCAAGGAACTCCAAGCCAGGTCATTAGAGGAAACAGCTGAGGGATCCAGGTACCTTTGGCCTGGAGTGGAGAAGGGTCAGAGAAGACCTGATAGTATTTTGGAATGACTCTCCAAATATTTGAAGGACTGCCTCACAGAAGAGGACTGGGTTTGTTTTTATATCATTAGAGGGCAAAACTAGGGCCACAGGGGGGAAAGTCAGAGAGGGGCAAATGTCTGTTAAGAGAAATCAACGACGATTGAAGTGGACCAGGCTGGCTCGGGGCAGGCGTGGGGGGGTGGGGTACGTTCCCAAGTACTAGGGTTTTTCTAAACAGAGGGGCTTACAGCATCTTTTCTCCAGGGTGTGGTAGATGGGATTCCTGTGTTGGCTAGAGTTGGAGTAGATAAGCTTTAAAAGTTCCTTCTGACTCAAGATTTATATTAGTTCATAACAGGTGCCACAATGGATAATACCCCAAATTTCAGGGACTTAACCTAACAAAAGGTTTACTTCTCAATCAAGTCAGACCCCAAAATGGTCATTATTTTTCATGGTTGTTTAGGAACCCAGGCTCTGCCTGTCTCGATGCCCTTGGAGTCCTCTCTATGCAGCCAGCAGAGGGGAATGAAGGGGTGTGGTGTGGGAGGTGACATGGGGGGTTTTATGGTCCAGGCTCGGAAGGGACATATGTCACTCCCTCCCACATTCCATTGGCAGAACTCAGGCCACAGTGGAGTCTGGAAATGTAAGCTAGCTATGGCCCACGGGGCAGGGGAAAGAGGTTTAAGTGACCACATTGATGTTTCTGCCACAGATGCAGATGCTTTTTCATTCAGATGGGGCCATGCCAGGGGGAAATGGGAGATTTTCACTCAGAGCAGGGAACTGGAGAGGCCTCCTTCCTCAGGAAATGGCCATTGAAACCTGGTGTTCTCAGGAAGCCCCAGATAGGTGTTCCCTAGAAATGTGGATACAAGATCCATCTGAGCCTTCAGAAGTGGATGCTTTTGGGAAAAGAATGGGATTGTGCCCATGCAAGTGTACCAGTGGATGGAAAGGGTTGGTTAGGACTGAAAAGCGTCAACATTATCCACTCCCCAGGTGTTTGCTGATTGGAATCAGGGGTCTCTTCGGTAAACACGTTTCTTCTGCCGCAGGGTTACACAGCCACAGGGTCTTCAGTTGAAATTGCTTTGTCGTTGTAGGTACCGACATTGTGCAGTGGCTTATGAAGAACCTTTCCATTGAAGACCCAGGTACTTGGCCCTTGACCCTGTATTTTTCACCCATGGTATTGCTAAAACCCCATAACCAAGCTCCAAACAGGGCCCTCCTGAGAACTGGGCTTAAAATGTGAATTGCAAGATGTGGACTCACTCTATTTGTGAATAAGATTAATTTATTTTCTCCACTGAATATCTATCTTTAAATTTAAATCACTCTTTGAGGAAATGAGCAACCATTTAGAATGCCAAAGAGCCCAATACAATAACGTGAAATGAGATGAATTCTCGTTAGCCACAGCAAAGATAAGTTGTAGCACTGTCACTGAACAGCCTTCTAGGGCCAACTCTTAAAATTAGATTGCCTATCCACAATTAAGATGTTTAATTATTTGCTAAGACTCCTACGGTTTTCTGCTTTGCAAGAAGTGAAGGAATGATTTTTTTCAACTTCGATGGTGCATTTCAATAAGGAAAACTTTACCAGAAAAACAACAACAACAAAACCCTGGTCAATAAATCATTTTCCAAATCTGTCCTCCCACCAGAAAATAAGTGAAATTTATTTTCACAGCATAATTAGGAAATCAGGAGTTCCAGAAAAATGCAAATTCCAGATCCCTAAAGCTTATTATCCATATATTAGTTAATATTTTTCTGAATTTATTATACACACCATTGTCCGATTTAATGAGTATTCTTGATGCCCAAAGGTCATATTTATGAAGATCCACTAATGTACTCTGATGCTCTTGAGAGACTGTATTAGACCTGTTTGCCCCAAATTAAATTGTCCCCAATGCTATGCTTTTTAAAAGATTTTTTTTCAAGTGCCCACTCGAGGTGTCTGAACTTCAGCTATGATTCCATGCATTTTCAGTGTGTAAGCCTTGGGCATTTCTTGCTGGTTTTAACTTTAGGTTCCTAATCTACTGTTGACTATGAAAAAATATAATTTACATATGGTTAAATTAAGCATAGTTGCCAGAAACCTGAGTCGTTAATGGAAATTCCTTCCTTCACCACCTTCATTAGTGGCCACTCTCACAGCCAGGGAAAACCCTTAATTCTAGCCAAGTTCTTAATTCTCAAGGGAAAAATCTATAAATGTTAACCTTTTTAAGAGATAGAACCCAACATGTTTCCTTTACGCAGCTGGACTTCTACCAGACTAATTATGTTTGTTTAAGGTCACGGTGTCCTTTGTTTATGCTGCTAAATCAAGGAATGCTTTAGCTCGTTGTGGTGCCTTCTCTTCCAAGAGCACCGGTTTGTCGTTGTAAAATAACCACTGTGTTACTGACATAGTACTATTATTATCATTATTATTATTATTATTATTATTATTATTATTATTATTATTATTATTATGTGAGAACCTTATGTGAGAACAGGCTTCAGGGATCCTCTGGCCCTGACCTGAGAAGATTTTGTAAAAATCCCAAATGTTGAGGATCTTATCTAAGAAGGTCTGTTGTACTCTGATGCCCTTGGGAGGACAATCAGGTGTTGGGCTTCTGAGAAGTGGTTGTGTAGCAGGAGGTGACAACAGTTCCCCAGCTGGAAATAGGAGGATGGAAATGGGACAAACCAAACCCCTGGGAAGCTAGGCAGGTGCCGTGTCCACTCTTCTTTCTTTCTTCATATCAGCCAAATTTCTAAGCAAAAACGTTTTTTTGCTCACAGAATGAGGTGAGAGCTTTAGCTCCCAGGTTGGCAACATGAGAGCCACTTGTAATCTTACTATATTTAGCTCTTTCTTCTTACTGGGGAATAGAGCAGCCATGAGTGATGAAACTTCTCTTTTTTTGCTGGCACTGTTGGTTCTTGGAGCATTTAAACTTTGAAAAGGAAATTGGCTATCACTAACCAAGTAAAACAAAACTCCGTTCATTCTGATTCTACCAGTTACAAGTGCATGTTTCTTCTGAAAGAGAATAGAAACCTCTTGAAAAGTTTGCAAATAAAGCCCAAATAAGTCACTTAAAAAATTCAGACCTTACAAGAGTAATAATCCCTAGAAACTCCTTGAGCATGTCAATAATTCCCACATCCAAAAATTAGTTTCTGTGAGTAAAGGCACTTTTATTTTTGTGAACAATCATGATGTGTGGTAGAACCACACAGATTTGCTATTGTTTTCTTAACTCTGCTCAGAATAAATATAAATCCTTAGCTATCTACATGAACCTATTTATGGCTGGTGCTAATATAACACAACAATAGGTTGATAGTGACAAAACTACAGACTATTTGTATCAGATTGGCTTCTTAATGCCTCTGCCCACTCCATTGCCCTCCCCAATTTCTGAGAAAGTGAAGTTTTATCCTGTGTTCATAAGAGCAGGGTAAAGCCCTCCCTTCCCTGGTGGGAGGGCCATATGGGGGGGGGTGCAATGTGAATCCAAAGTCTCACTAGGCGATGAGGCTGCTTTTTCAAGGCTGGGAAATGATTTTTTTTTTTAATGATGGAACTAAAATATGAATCAGGGCTGCCAGCAATTTTGAGCATTTAAAATGCACCCAAACTGTTAAGCACTTTACATGAAATATCTCAATTAAATACAGTTTTATCTATGCCAAAGCTCACACTCTTAGCCATGAAGCTAGACTCTCTTCTGGGAAGTCTTGGGGGGCTTTGAGCAATGTCAGGCTCTCAGAAACTGGGATTCAGAGGAGGCCCCCACATGAGGCAGCCATCCCCCACCACTGACGTGCCCCTCCCTCAGCGCCCCCACCCCCCAGCCCGAGTGCAATCATCAACACAGTTACCTGGGGGGTGACACCTGACTTCTGGTTGCCCTTCTGTCCTCCCACCTTCCATTTCAACTGAGTAGCCCCTGATTCTGACAACTCCCTAACTTTCTCTCTCCTATGCCCTCTCCCTGCAGTTGAAGCAATACACTTGGGAAGTCTGATAGCTGCCCAGGGCTACATCTTTCCAATCTCAGACCACGTTCTCACCATGAAGGATGACGGCACATTTTATCGTTTCCAGGTAGGCCTGCCCAGCTCCTCCTCCTGCAGAACCTTTTTCTTCTCACCGTCATCTGATCTCAGATTAGAACTACCTAGAAAAACTGAGGGTATGTAAGTGAACAACCCCTGCCCCTCTCCAGCATTGGGAAAGCCAAGAAAACATTCCCCTGTATCATTTGTTGCCCCATCCAAATAATAGTAGGGGTCCAGAGACTCGTGCGCAGTCATCTCAGGCGCTCTGCATGTGTGGGAGGAGGGACTTGGGGGTTCCCCGGCCTCTGCCGGGCCACTCTGTGCCCAGATTAGGGGAGCTGAGGTGGGCCCCCACCCTGGCTTACCCTGCATGCCAAAGCCCTTCTGTCCGGGCCACGGACTCCATTGGTCACTCCCACCAACCCACCCACCCAGCTGTCATGCTACCTGGGTTCCCACGTCACCGGGGTAAGGAGTTTTTTTTTTTGAAGATGCTAGAGGCCGGGGCCCTGCTGGGGAGTGGGGTGTGAGGGGCAACCATTAAAAAAAAAAATGCCCTCATTGAGAACCTGCTATTCATTGGCACTTTACACATATTCCCTCACTTATTCTGAAGAATAACCCTCTGGGGGGTAAATATCACCCATTTTACAGATGAGAAAACTGAGGTGCTCAGAGAATTAATGAGGTACTTAGTAAATTGAGGGAGCAGTCTTGATTTGAACCCAGGCCCACCTGAGGGGAAAGTCATTGATCTTTCTACAAAATGATGCTGCCTTCCTGGTGGGAAATTTCAATTTGATACCTAATAACCGTTCCCATCCATTTTCTACTCCTTTTCCCAGATCCTATCCTAGAAGGAATTGGGGGAAAGATGAGAGGTTGTGTCAAAGTCTAAACCAAAGGGGTTGGGAGCGGAGTTCTTCAGATATGGTTGAAAGAGAAAAGAAATCCAGGGCCTGTGTACCCAGTAAATTGGGCCAGCCTGCCTTCCGTAGACTTTTATTATCTCAGGATAAGAAATCTTTGCCCTGTAATCTAAGTTTCTCATTTTTGCATTTATTTTTTATCTTGGATTTCATTTCCCAGCAAATTTCCTAGAGAAAATTGTTAACTGGTCTCAGCTGCATTTAAGAACATGGCGAGTCGGGGTGTGCAGTCAGCAAGAGAAGGTGGGGACAGGGCCTGTCATGAGGGAGAGTGCAGGGAAGGCTGACACTGGTCACAGGGCAGGCGAGGGCAGTCCTGTGGGTGCCTCTGGGTCCTGATTTTGTACTCTTTTGCAGGCTCCATACTTCTGGCCTTCAAACTGCTGGGAACCTGAAAACACCGACTATGGTGAGAACTGAAGCTACCTCCCCCACTTAGAGTTAAGCCTGGGAGCACAGAAGACAAATGCTTTGGTGTCTGGGCAACTGTGATACATGAGGGAGAGATGGGAGCTTTCCCTTGCTTAGTCCTTTCTCATCTTGTTGACATGTAATAAACTCCCTGTTTCATATAATGAAGGAAGGCAGAGCACTTTGAAAGATGCCACCTTTGAAGGGAATGGGGGAAGGGAAGGGAAGTTTCATGAAGTGTGGCTAATATGTTCATTCTGGAACATGGAAAAGTAGGATTTCCTGGTCAACACACTATGGGACAGCAACTATTGGTTGCTCCTTTCTGGAGCAGGGTTTCAGGAAGGGTTGGTTCAAGGGGTCACCTCCTTTGATCCTTTTTGTTCTCACAGACCTGTTAAGACTTATTAGGAACTCATTTGTGGTCTTGATATTGGGAAGTTGGGGGAAAGAGAAGACAGACAAGGTGGGGTGTACAGAAGTCACTATGGACTAGGAAAATCAGCTGTTAGAGTAGATGAAGTTGGGAACTGTTTAAGCAAGGAGTCACTTCTATCCAGGGTGGGATCTGTTAGACTCTTGCCACATATTCTTAGTGGAGACTATTTAATATTTCCTATGTACCAGGTCTCTGAAAAAGTGATATTATCCTTATATTCTGATGAATAACCTGAGGGCCAGAGAGGCACATCCTCACACTTATCTCACTATATATTCTAATTGTCTGAATGCCCAGTCCACTGTAAACCCCACGAAGGTAAGACTAGTCCACCTTGTTCATTCTCATATCCCTAGTGCATAGCACATGCCCACGGCATAGTTGGCACTCAGGAAATATTTGCTGACAGTTCAGGTTCATTATTGAAGATGATCAACAGATGCTCACTAGAGGTGGCAGAATTCGAACTCGGATCTGGGTGGCTCCAAAGCCCAAACTCCTTTTGCTGCCCCATGAGTGACGTACCTGAAGGCTGCAGCAGCAGCGCCTGCCCCTTGGCTCTGTGTCCTTGCCACTGTCTTAGCTCTGCAGCAGTCCAGTCCACTTTTCTCCTGGGACCAGGGTGCTCAGTGAGATCTGCATTTTCTCCCTTGATTCTTTGCCAGATTGTCTGGGAGCAGAGGGCAGATGCAACTGTAAAGAGTCAGGGGATGGTGTGCAACAGGTGGTGCTCAGGGGAGCCCAACTGCAAGAAACTATAGCCTCTGGATCACACACTTGAGGGAGGGGAAATCGGGGGGCGCCATCCCGGAGACGGATTGTGCGCATGCGATTGCCTAGTAAGACTACTGCGCTTGCTCCATTCCAAGTGTGGAGGACGGCACTTGTGAGAAGGGCACAGCACTCGGATTGCCTGCTCAGCTGTCAGCAGGCATCAACATGATTCTGTGCTGTACCCTAAATGATGTGATAAGTAGATCCAGCAAAGCTTCCAGCTCAGAAAGGGAGCTGCATTCAACTGCCCATAAAACAAGTGTTTCTGGGGCTGAAATATGACTCATGAAAGCCCAACTTGGAATTCAGATAATTATAGCTCCTCCATTCCTTGCAGCAGCCCTGTGGCCCATCATGTGCAAACCAATATTTTTCCAGGCAACTGAGAGGGAGAGAGGATAGTGGGACCGGATAACTGGACCGAAGTCAGATTGAAATATTTATTTGAATATAAATGCATAACATCAGGCCTTCCTACACTGAGTCCAAAAGAGGGTTATTTCCCTTTATCTGCAAGTTGTCTTCATTTCATCATTTGGTTGTGCAGCATGAACAGAGATAGAAATAAGTTTATTTTAATCTGCCATTGAAGCAGAATTATCATTTTGAATTCCTGTGCCTCAGTTTGCAGCAAATCAGAGGCAGAAGTCAAGGTGCAGGATGCAACAGTACTCACTGGCATTTCCCAAGCAGTTTAGTCAGAGAATCGGTAAGTTTTTACCAAGGAGGATTCAGCCCAGTGGGTTCCAGGATCAGACGCTCCAATGGCTGTGCAATCTTGGCAAGTTACTAAACTTTCTGTGCCTCAGAAGTTTCGTGTTAAAATCAGAATAATAATAGTACTCATGTCCTAGTGTTGTTGTGTGAGGATTAAATGAAATCATGCATGTAAAGTTTAGTGGGTGGCAGATAGTAAGGAGTCAAAAACTGTCATGGTTGCTGATTAGTAAATGTTGCTATTGTGTTATTGCTACTGAGGTGGTGGTTGTGATGTCCTTTCTCATTACCTAGTCTGAGAAGTTTAATATGTGGCCTCTCCTTCCAGCAAGCAGCCCAGGGTACCAGGGAACCAAGATTATCACACAACAGACAACTGTAGGACAACTTAATCTAGTGGAAGATGAGCACCTGCTAACTGATTCAGTACAGGCACTGTCAGGGAGGGAGGGATGTGAAACTGAAGCTAAGAATTCAGATTAGCTGTGATTTGAACTGATGAAGAACTGGAACATTTCATTCATATGAAAAACATTTACTGATCACCTACTCTGGGCCAGTGGCTATGTCACAGATGTGAATAAGTTGTGGTCTTGCCCCCAACCATTCCAGGCTGGGGAGGTGACATGATGGGGGAAGAGGCCACAGCAAGGGGTCTGATCTGAGCATCCAGAGGTTTTGTGTTGCAAAGAATGAGAGGTTGAATGGGTCTGGAGGGGTAGGTTTATGAAAAGGCTTTGGTAATCAAGGAGAGAAATTTAGAAAGGATTTAGCAATTTTGGGGAGCCACTGTGGTCCCCAACCTAGGGAGTGAATGAAAAAGTATCCTCATCTGTAAAATGGGGATAGTAACAGAACCCACTCATAGGGCTATTATGAATATTGAGCAACTGAACATATGGAAAGTCCTTAGAATGGTGCCTGATAAATAAAGAGCTCTATCTAAGTGATAGCAACTATTTTGGTGATTTTCCTAGTGCCTAAAATAGTCTTGGCACATAGGAGGCACTCAGTAAATTTATAAATGAGTGAAATGAATGAGTAAATGAATGAGAAAATGGGTAAATCAATAAATGTCATGGTGGAAAGAGCTCTGAACTAGACCTCAATTCTAATTCCAGCTCTGCCACTAACTGGCTGCTTCATTTCTCTGCTCCTTTAAATTTCTCATCTGAAATGAAGGGTCAACTTGATGGTTACCAAGGTTATATCCTGTGCTAATATCCTGTTGTTCTGAAAAGTAATCATGGGATATTAGAGATAGGAAAATAAGTGATTATATATCCCCTAGATTAGGAGACTGAGATAAATCATGATGTCACTAACAAAGACAGAAAGTTTGGGAAGGGAGTCAGTTTTTTAAGTACACTGGAATAGGATGGTAAAGCCAATGTCAATATATTTTTAAATTTTTAATTGCACATATAATACATGAATCCATTCACTTTATAAGCTTTTTAAATGAGTTCTGTTTTTATTATGGTGAGATATGGTGAGCGTGAGATGGCAGTGGGTCATCCAAATGAGATGCCAGTGAGTTTGGAATGCCAGCCCTCGTGAGGACAAGGAGATGAAGGCTTGGGAGTCATCCAAGTGAGGGTGTACACAGGGAAAGACCTAGAACCCAGGAAAGAGCCTCAGGGAATACTTCCAGGAGGCCTGAAGGGACCAAGGGAAAAAGTGAAGAAACGAAGAAGATGCTTATGAACACAGCAGGGACCCAGGAAAGTGCACTGTCAAGGACACCAGGAAAGGGATGAGTTTCCAGAAGCAGGAAGAGGTCCGCAGGTCCAGGGCCACCAGACCTACCGGTAGGTAGAGGAAGGGGCCGGGGGCGGGGCTAAGCAGTGGTCCTCTTCAGCTGATGTAGTAGTGATCAGCACACAGCCCGAGGCTCTGGAAGGAAACGGGTATTCCTGAAACCTTACAAAATCAAAAACTTTATTTCAACGTAAAGTTTAATTCAATTCATAATTAATATGGTGAGATATTTTTCAGTGAGAAATTAAACAGCCAAGAAAAATCAGCATCTGAGCTTAAAGCCAGCCCCTAGCTGCCCTCTTGTATGACTGGTGGTCATTTCAGTTGGCTCGAGCTCTGTGAGGGCACAGCGGTGGTGCAGACAAGCCCCAGGGAAGGTCTGCGCTAAGATGATGCTCACGCAACAACTATGTCCTGCCTCCCAAATTGTGGTGAACTCACTCAGATTGTGACGTCTCAGGGAAGTGGCTGAAAGTGTGTCACTAGCACATGGTTGTCAGGAGTTGTGTCAGCTTTGCATACCATGCATGATTCTGTACTCCACAACCCAGCTTGCCCATTTTGATGGGTTGGAAATTTCTCAGGATGATTCTGTCTGAATAAAGCTTGTAGCCCAAGTCTGTGTTCACCTTTTTTGCATTTGGCCAATACAGAATATTTCCAGGGCAGCGCTGTCAAAGCAGCTGTCACCTCCACTGACCTGCACTGCTCCTGGTGGGCCTGGTGGCATGCCAGGCTTCCTGCTTCAGGTTGCCCCGGTTCCGCAGGCTATCTAACTGGAGGTCTTAGGGACTGAAGGAGGTACTTTGTAATAGAGCAGAAGTCCCCTTTATCAGACATAGTGGAGATCTGTAGTTGCTTGGCTCATTGACAAAGATGGTAAGTAGAGGATCATAAAAATACTTAATACCTTAAGTACTTTATTCTAATGTAAGACACATGAAGCATTCATTTGACAGACTTCTAAGGTAGGACGAAAGACTTCACTTTTGTTATGGACCCCAATGATTTAAATTTGTTTCTTAAATAAACCACACTCTAAATAAACCATTGAGTTTTGGTGTCTTTAAAGTGCATCAAGAATTTAAAGACATTTTTGAAGCAATCATTATATAGACCCCTTCTAGATTTTTATTATTTTTTCCCCAAATTTTCAGTTGTCTCACTTAGGCCAAATTCATCAGCAATTGTTTTAGTAGACTCATCTTTATCAAGTTGTTCCAAAACATTCAACTAGGTCTCCATAGTAAAAATAACCCCCTCCTTTTTTGCATTAATTTCATTGGTTTGTGTACCACTTAATAAACTTATATTGTTAAAATACTAAGTATGTCTGATATAATCAGATTTGGGGACAAACATAACTAACTCTTGTCAGCATACAATTCCATTGATTTGAGCAGAAGTGTGCATGCACCAGACAGTGGGCCACTAGCTGCAAGGCTTCTCTGTCCTGGGCATCCATCAGTCAATTTTTCAGAACAAATGGAGATTTGTTAATCCAACACGAAGTTGGCTAGAGCTCTCCTAGAGCTGTTAAGTTGTCAAACAACAGGACAGTCACAGGTCCTCATTGATCTTCCCTCTCAGTCATTCTATTTCTCTTTCATACCATTCATCCATTCTCCCTGGATCATTCTACCTGGTACTGGAGAAGGAGGGAGATGCTGAGGAAGCAGAGGTAGGGAGATGAAGGCCAAACATTCAAACAGAAGAATGTCTTGACAACTGAGAGCCAAGAGCCCTTCTTTAGCCTGAGCTGAGAGACATCACATGTCCTCCATTTTCACTAGTCATTCACTGCACCTGTGGTGGGCTAGGCCCTGATGCTGGGTGCAGGGATTCAAAGCTGAGGAGGACACAGCCTCTAAACGATGACAATGCAATGTGGTTAGTTAGGTTCCCTGGTTGCCGTGGGTTTAGGTGCTCTCTGGAGCTCTGAGCTGGGTCTTGCAAGCTTAGGAGCAGGTGGCCAGTTAGAGGGCAAGAAGAGAAAGGAAGGAGAATCACTGCATGCAGAGGACACAGGAAGGGGTTGTGGTATTGTTGCAATGCCTGAAGTGAGGGAGGAGGTGAGGCCAATGAGCTAAGCAGAGTGAGGATCATAAAAACAATATTCACCATGCTAAGGAGCCCAGCGTTGCTTCTGTGGTCACTCAGGGTTCAAGGCGGGGGAGTATTGGGGTCAGATTTGTGGAAGGTCACTCTGAGTGGAGGACACTTGGGGTGAAAAAGAGGAGTTGTCAGGATTAGAAGATGGGGTCCTCATCTGATCCTGACCGGCAAAAGGATTCCCAGCCCCCACATGGAAAATACATTTTCTATACTACATTGATGGGCACATGGTAGGTTCTGGCTGGGTGGATGGATGGATTTGTGATTCCACTACATTGCTGGTTTTGTGCACGTTGTAATTTCTCTTCTTCCCTCAGCCATCTATCTCTGTAAGCGGACGATGCAAAACAAGGCGAGACTGGAATTGGCAGATTACGAAGCAGTAAGTATGATTACTTTACGTGCTAGACCTGGCCTCTCTTACCATCACAGTGAAATTGCACCTTTTTATAAAGACCTCTCAAACTCAACAGTTAGAAAAGAAACAACTCAATTTAGAAATGGGCAAAGGACTTGGACACTTCATGAAACAGGACATAAGGATGTCACATAATCATATGAAACAATGTTCAACATCATCAGCCATAAGGAAATGCAGATTAAATCCATGAAGAGATACTGCAACACACCTATTAGAATGGCTAAAATAAAAACTGCTAATAATACCAAGTGCTAGGAACAACATGGAACAACTAGAACTCTCATATATTACTGGTGATAAAGCAAAATGGTACAGCCACTCTGGAAAATGGTTTGGTGGTTTCATAGTTAAATATATACCTATCATATAACCAAGTAATTCCACTCCTGGATCCATATCCTAGATAAATTAGAACTTAGGTTTACACAAGAGCTTGTACATATAACAACCATAGCAACTTTATTTCTGATAGCTAAAAGCTGGAAATAACCCAAATGCCCTTCAACAAGTGAATGGTTAAACAAACACTGGTACATCCATATGATGGAATACAACTCTGCATTGAAAAAGGATTATGCTATTGACACATGCCACAACTTGGCTGAATCTCAAAGACACTATGCTGGGTGAAAGAAGTCAACCTCAAAAAGTTGTAACCTATATGATTCCCTTTATACAACATTCTTGGAAAGACAAAAAAACAAAGCTATCATGAAAGAACACAGATCAGGTTTTGCCAGGGGATATGGATGGGGGGAAGTTATGATTACAAAGGGATAGCTCAAAGAAGTTCTTTGGGGTGATAGAACTGTTGTGTATTCTGACTGTGGTGATGAATACATGAATCTGTACATGTGTTAAAATTCGTAGAACCAAACACCAAAAATAAAAAGTCAAATATGGTAATAAGTAATAATTAAGTAATAATTTTAAATTATATCTTTATACCCACTCACCTCTCCTTGGCAGCAGAGGCAGAATCTAAGGACGGGATTCAATCCAGGAGATAGCATACGATATGTGTCAGATGAGGTATATACTTTCTCAGCTTTCTTACCCTCCTCCTTCCTTCACAAGATATGATTCCTTGAAAATCTTAAAGACCCCCACAACCGCACTTGTATCCATCCCCATGTATCAGAGCCAGAAATCAAGGCACAGAGAACTTAAGACTCACAGATGATCTTAACAATATTTTTAATTTTTAACTGCAGAATCTTTTTCCCCAACCAAACTTCATATGGGTCACAGAGAATCATGGAAACTGGCTAAAGGTACATGTGCCTTCCTCTTCCCTCTCCCCGCACACCCTTCAGTGGAGGTGCTGCTGAGCCGTGAAATGACTGAAGGACTGGCAGCTATGGGAGGAGAGGGGACAGTGAGGGCAGTGAAGAAAATCCCTTCTTGGATCATCCAGCTTTAACAGAACCTTGATCTACCCACCTTCCAAATGCCCCGCCCACTTTAGCTTCCTCCTCCTTCCAGAACGCTTGGTGTGGTCCTGCTCTTAGGTCTGCTCTTAGGTACCTGTGCCCAAGCCTTCCTACCCAACTAGGCCATCTCTGCCCTTTCCACAGCACAAGGGAGGATGTGCATGCCACCTGAGAGCAGGTATGTGCATGGCCCTCCGCCTCCTTTCACGGACGACCAGTAAATTGGGGAAAATACTTGAGGGGGACTCAATGCAAGAGTTAGCCCAGAGCCCTGGGCCCTGCCATGGCTTGCTTATCAGTGGGAGTCATCAAACATAAATATGTTGGAACATTACAATCCTTCCAAACAAATCCTGGGATGGTTGCTCTGTGGCTCTGAGCAGCCTGGGTGCCCAGTCCCTGCCCCCATCTGCCCTCATGCCCTACCCCTCTTTCAGAAGACTGCAATTTTACTCTTTGTATGACCAGTGCAAAGACGTTTAGCTTCAATATGACCACGTCATTTCCGTAACATCACCTATAGGAAAGGCCCAGACAGCCGAAACCTGTGGCTCCTCCATCCTATTTCTCTTCCCCATATTTTCCATGGTTTAGAGAAGGTCCTACACCTGGGGAAAAAAAAAAAAAAAAAAAAAAAAAACTGCATCCACCCCATATGTATTTTATTCAGTTTTCTCTTCTCTTGGAACATAATATTCTGCTCTGGTATTTGTAAAGAAGGTGGCATTAAAATATTCTTTCAGGTTGAAATTCTGCATAAAAATGGTTAGAAACTAAAAAGTATTTTGTTTTCAAAATGCAGTCATTTCACTATTTTTTTCTAATTGCAAAAGTAACATTCTCTTTGTAAAATCAAAATGTCAAACAGCAAAGAAAAGAACATAACCTGCAATCCTTCCATCCTTAGAGGTAATCACTAAGCTTTTCTCTGTGCATACATTTTTTTCCTTACAAAAAAAAAAAAGATGAAACCATGCTGTAAGCATTATCATCTAAGCTGCATCTTTCCCCAGTCATGTACTGTAAGTATCTGGGGAGTCTTTCTATGTCACTACAATAATCTACGTTGTCATTTTTATGGGCTGCCCAGTATTCCTTGGTATGACTGTATCATAATGTATGTAACTACTTCCCAATTGATTGACATTTAGAAATTGCCGGTTTTACTTCCTGTGAACTATGGAAGAATCAGTGGGACTGTTTTTTAGAGGTACTCAAACACCAGGCCTTGGTAATAACTGTGAGTTCATGTGTGGTACTCTTCAATTCAAGCTCCTTTATATTAATAATCCGCTAATGAGAGTAATCAGTTAGGTGTTGGCATGAGCTCCATGAAAATACATAACATAATGTATATTCTGGCCTTGTATTCCATCAGAATTAGGCGGCCCATTAGAGGGCCTGTCAAACTCCCCTCCTCACCAGCCAATTTTTCACCAGGGAAGTCTACAGACTTAGAGAAGACACTCCCCCCTTTTCCTCTAAAGTTAACCTGGGGCACTTTTTCTTTCTATCTGTTTTGGGTTTTCCTTTCATGGGCATCACCAGTGTAGACACTCCCCTTTGTCTCCTTCTGAATCCTGACTTTCAGAAGGCGCTAAAGCCAGGTCCTCTTAGTTCGCCTATCTTGAGAGCTTCCCAGCTTCCAGCTGGAAGATGAGTCTTGAGAAATCCATCCTTGGTTTTGCTCTCAGAGATGCCCAACAGGTGCAAGGACTTCCTTGTCCCTCCCCCAAATCCTGCACAAAATAGTCAACAATCCATTCTCCCTATTTCCAGTGGCCTTTATACAAAATGCTGTATGAGTTTATTCTTGTAAAACACTAAAGAAGAAGGGGGTCAGGTGAACCATAGAGACTTCAGATTTAATAGGTGTGTAAATGAATATTAATCAACTCTATGTAGCAGGGTATGGTGCAAAGTAAAATTGGGTTCATGTCCAGTGAATGTAAAGTGGGCACTGCTATTTTGTTGAGAGTAACCAAAATAGATGGTTGCCATGTAATAAGCATAGCATCGATGTTCTCTCTTATAATGATTAATGCCTTCTTGTTGATTTTCATTTCTCATTAGGAAAACTTAGCAAGACTCCAGAGGGCCTTTGCAAGAAAGTGGGAATTCATCTTTATGCAAGCAGAAGCACAAGTAAAGTATGTAAACTTCACAGAGACCTTCGTAGAGAGAAAAAGGCTCTGGAATTTGCAGGGGGTGTGCACAATGGGATTGCCCAAGTGAAGTTTCCTTCCACAGTCGGTCAGCCGTGATTGGTCATTTTAATCTCTCATGAGGGCAACTGAGTAGAAATTAAGATCAGGATGGATAAATTCCGTCTTTATAACTAATGCCACTCTGAAACAATTTCAAAAGTGAGAGCTTCAGCAGGCAATGAGGATCCTCCCAAATGTAGAGCTCTGACTAAGAAGGTGTACCTATTTCCCAAAGAGATTTCCATTGAGTCTTCTGTGTTCAGAGGCTGACAACCATCAGACCCACTTATTTACCCTTAGGTCTACAGATTTCTGTCATAGGAAAATGTGTTGCAATTTTAAGGAGACCAACAAATACCACCCCCCACCCTCCCACCCCCGTTTTCTTCACCCAGGGAAGGGGTTTAGAACCAAAAGAAAAATAGGGTACAGAGCTAGTATAAAATGTCAGATTATAATCTAGCTAGATTATAAAGTTCAACTTTGGAACTGTGGCCATAGATCTTCACCCTAGAATTAAACTTGTCCATCCTGGCCAAAGCTGGGTATCCGCAGGCCTCCCCAACCAGGAAAGAGCCAAACCCTGTAAGTTTACTGCATGCAGATAACAGATGTCCTGAGAGGACATTCCAGAAAGGACCAACCTGAGCTTTATCAATTCCTTCTTTCAAATGTACTAAAATAATAAGTTGTCACTCTAACTCCCCTAGAGGGGAAGAGGTGAAAGGGGAAGAAAATTCAAAGTGTTCTTTCCTTGTTTCTCTCTTCCTGGGAGTGTAGTGGAAAGTCCTTCCTCTCTAGGGAAACATGAGGAGTGGGGAATAAATGTCCACTACCCCACAAAGGTCCTTTCAATTCTGAGAATCGGAACTCTCGAGTCAGGTTCTCCTTTGTCCTCTCCAGTGATGGTCTCTGGTTCAACCAAGAGTGCTGACAGGAGAACTGGGATGGAGGAGGGGCTGGGAAAGGTGTGCTGAGCTGGGGGGATGCAAGGACCTTTTCCCTGGGACACCAGTGCATTTGAGCAGAGCTCCTGTGGGTCCCCAGCAGACCCGTTTCTCTCTCTGTGGGCCTGGAGTCAGGTCTCCTGCTGCCTGGGTGAGGATGGCTCACAGGTGTGTCTGACTCAGAAATGACCTGAGAGGTCATCTGGCCCAGTGGCCTCCTCGGTGCTCCAGCCTCTGCCCTTGCCTTGCCGGGGATGCCAGCCGTCCCCTGACCATCCGTGTGCTCCCAGCAGCCTCTGAGGGAGGTGGGCACAGGTTCTGGGTGCTGAGCCGCGGAAGGAAGAGCCCTGTGGCACCTGAGGAAGCTGAAGGTGGGAGGGTCGGTGAATGGATGCAGAAGAGGCTAGGATTTAACTGAGACCGAATAGTGCCGGGGTTCCCAGAAGCCACAGGAAGCCAAGAAGAGTGCAATTTGTACTTTCAGAATCAAACAGCATCGTGTATTATAAAAGGAAGGGAAATCCTCACTTTGAACGTATATGGTATTTCTCGATTAACTTTTTTGATTAACTCTGTGATTACATTATAATTGCGGACCATTTAAGTACACGGTAATTATCACAAAAATCACAGGGTGATTATGGGTTTATTTCAGTCCAGTAAACTAAAGTGTTCCCAAGAGAGCAGAGAACCAGAAGTTACATGGCAATTAATCTTAGTTACTTTTTACTTAAATAATACAAAGTCATACATGCTTTTTAAAAAAGCCTCTTATCTATGCTGCCGATGGAAACATAAAGAATCTGTCTTTGTCACCTGTAATTTCCCCCTTGCAATTTGTGCCTCCCCTAGCTGAGGCAGGTAATAGTTGCCTTCTGGATCTTGTCACACAGGAGGGCCATTACTCTGCTTTAGAAAGCCAGATGGTTTAAGTGACATTTAAAATACATAATTGCAGCATTTTGAAGACATTTCTCTGATGCTGACTCTAAAGCAAAATTTTCAAGTTTGAGGCTGGAACGTCAGCCAGCCCATGGTTATTTTTATTTCTATGATTTGTATATGATATGCAACTTCCACTTCGACAGGGAGCTATGTTGATGGGTAATTCACTTCTTAATAATCCAAAACTTAATAATTCCAACAAAATAGTTGCATTCTTGTTCCTCCCTTAAGCTCACCTTGTTCCTTACATGTATGCAGTAAATTTGTGAATCTAGCCTGAAACGAGTTTTCTGATCCACATGTGGACTTTTCGAGGTTTCCTGAAGGGGGTTGTACACCTCTTTTTCACAGCTTTGCAGAAAGCAGGAACCACACAATACCAAATGCCTTGTGAGCACTTAGCTCCGACTACAAAAGCTTCTGATGTCCTTTCTTTACTCTTTCAGGATTGATCGGAAAAAGGACAAAACAGAAAGGAAGATTTTGGATAGTCAAGAACGAGCCTTTTGGGATGTCCACAGGCCAGTGGTGAGAAAGCTTTGCTTGGTTCTCTAGATTTTTTAACTTTCCCATTCCCTTCTCTTGAAAGAAAAGACTCTCTTTAGCCACCAGGTGTCTCAATCTCATGAAAATTGTTAAGCTTTGTGAAATTGGTTTTGCCATTCATTCATATAATCGCAATAGATTTTCTAGAATGTATGTCAGTTTCGCCTTTTATAAATAGCTATTCATGAAAATATGGGACTGGAAATGGGAATTTCACCAGAGGAGCTTTGGGCCCAAAAGTTTGCATTCCCCAAGTAATTTCTATTTCTTCTGTTGTTCAACTCGAAATCTTAAAATATTCTCTCTCAAATATTTCTAATTTCAGATTATTAAAACAAATATTTCATTTCCCTCATGAAATGGAACTAAAATTGAATAAACTATTTCTACTTCTTTAAAAACTGATTAAAAACAAAAACAAAAAGTAGCTTCCCAACCCAATATTTGAGACTTTTTAGATAGTTGCAAAAGTGAAATAATAAAGGCAGTGATGAAGTGATCTTGTCACTTTGAATAATAATTTTGCTCTCTGAAACTGTACACTAACCCTCTACGTATCATTATGTATGAGATATATATGAGTTAAGCTTTTATATTTCATATGCAAACTCCATGAAGGAACACATTTTGAAGATGAAACATCTCTGTTTAAAAAAAACTGTAAATGGTGTGATGAAAATCATGCATTATTTGTAATGTGAAAGATAGAGATTGGCCTGATGGTGTCATTTAGGCTAAATTGGAAGGGTGATTTTCACTTAGTAATCTATACGATGATTTTTTTTTTCTCAGCCAGGCTGCGTGAACACAACAGAAATGGATATCAGAAAATGTCGACGTTTGAAGAATCCGCAAAAAGTTAAAAAGGTTCGCTAGTTTAGCTGAATTAAGAATTTATGATCTGAATAGCACTTCCATTTCTGGTGCTGTCCAAACCATAATTTGCTATTTGTAATTCTATCACATTTTATCTTTTGATGCCATTTCATTCATTCATTCATTCATTCATTCATTCTAGAAATATTTATTGAGTAACTGATAAGTACTAAGCATTGTACTTGCTGCTGGGCTATGTGGAAAGTCCTCAGGGAGCCACATTCCAATGAGGAATTAAGGGAGCCAACAGGCAACAGTACCCTGAGAGCCACGTTAGGGGATATTACAGGAGCACCCAGGAGGGGCAGCCAAGCCAGACAGGGGGCTTCACAAAGGCTTTCTAAACTCAGGGTCAAGTGTGCTGAGGTCTTAGCAGTTGGTTCTGAGGGAGGCAGCAGGGTGGGAAAGAAACTAAGGAACAAAAAGTGGGAAATCAGGTGAAAGTGAGCTTGGCACTTTGAAGCAAATGAAAGTCTTTTCCTAGATAGATCATCCAAACTCAAATCTTCATCTTGCCCTACTGTGAGTGACCCAATGATCACTTGTGTTTCATTTTATTGGAAGAGACAGTGGCCATGGCCCATCTAAGAGTCCACACTCAGACTGCCCCACGATCTGTACATCCCACCCTCACCTCAGCACCAAGGACCATATTGTGGGAGAGCATGGCCGTCCCCCAGGTTAATTTCAAAAGGTTAGAGATATGTCCTAAAGCAGCCTTTATTTCATATGAAAACTAATGATGGATCTCTCTCTGTGGGTGTGCATGTATGTGTGTATGTATATATATGTATATATGTAGCATATATACTTCTTAAAACTTCTTAAATCTAGTTATGTATTTTGTTCTTCACTGAGATAGAGGCCCATTGTATTATATGTTATAACATTATTCTTAAAATTTCTTTACTTAATCTTTAATTCTAATTCCAATATGCCAGAATTCATTGGAGCCCACATCCATCCCATCTTAGTCCTTTTTGATTTTATACATTTCAGCTATACATTGCAAACCCTTCAGGTTTTTGTTTTATTCCAAAGCAAAGATTGTCTTTAGTCTGTCCCTAACACAAGGGATAGCTTGAAAAGTAGCCAGAGCTGTGGGCACTTGGAGAAACTGAGACCAGAAAAGGGTTTAGCTTAAAAACAAAAAAAAACAAAACTCTGTCATCTCAATTTTTGTGTCACATGGGCATATCATCTACTGATCAAAAGAAAATTTAGAGGGATCTTTTGTGCTTCATCTTCAGTAGTTATTCTTGGAATTTCTTATGCCTTGGAATCACCTGCATTGGATAAAGATGCACATGTCCAAGCCCCATCCACAAAGATTTTTAGTAGGTCTGGGAAGGGGTTCAGCAATGTACATCTTTACCAAGAACCCCCCAGATGATTCTTTGTGGATGGCCTGTGGACCACATTTTGAGAAACACTGATATAAAAGGAGGCAGTTTTCAGCTCAATGAAAGGAAGGATTTTTCTAATAGTGGTAACCCAAAGATGGGATGAGCTGCGTCAAGAGACAGAGTTCCCAATCATTGGAAAAATTCAAGCAGAGGCCAATCTGCATTGTCTGGATGTGATAGAGGGGATCCCAAGCCCCAGATGAGTGGTTGAACTAGTTGACTGGTTGTATTACTCAGGTCTCTCCAACTGGCTCACATGACTGTAGGAACTGGCAAGTCCAGATTCCATAGGGCAGACTGCAAGTTGGGAACTCCAATGAAGCTTGCGATGAATTCCCCTGGAGAAGTTGACTGGCTTAAGTAGAGATAGAAATTCTTCTTTCTGACTGCTGAACTCATCAGTTCTCCCTTTAAGGCCTTCACCTGTTTGGATGAGACTTCTCTCATTGCTGAAGGCAATCTTCTTTGTTGATTGTAGATGTAATTGGCCATAGATGCAATCAACTGACAAATGGCTTAAATCCATGAAATACCCTCGCAATAACGATCAGGCCAGTGCTCATTTGTCCAAACAACTGGACATCATAACCTAGCCAAGCTGGTACATGAACCTAACCATCACAGTGGGTCAACTCAGGGTACATGATTCTATATTCTCACTTCTCCTTCTCTAGTCAGTGTATGGCGTAACTGAAGAGTCCCAGTCGCAAAGCCCTGTCCACATACCCGCCCAGCCAATCAGGAAAACGACAAAAGAGGACGTCCGGAAACAGGTGAATGAGTTGACTGCCGCACTCCCTGGAGAATGGCCAGTTTGAAAACCTTTGAATGTTCACCTTGGAAGACTGAGTGAGCTCTGAGTTCCCGGAAACAACAGTGGAAGCCAGTTGTGGTTGACTTGAACCTTTGACAGTTGTGTGTGAATAAGCCATAGAAGATTAGAAGTAAAAATTCTCCACCAAGTTCCTCCAGCAGTTATCAGTGCAGGATGTAAATGAGGTATCCCAATGCCATGGGATGATTACCGTGGTTGGGTTTCCCACAGACTGCTGTTGGAGCCTACAGGAAGAGGCTCATGTCACAGGGTCCTCAAAGTTACAATGCAGTCCCAGCGTAAACCAGCTCAGGCCGCGATATTGAGTCTACGATTCAAAAAGAAAGTTTAAGAAAAAGAAAGCCCACTCACAATGCCATTTCAGAATTATTTGGTTCAATGGTGAGGAGGTCAGTCCAGGTCAGCATATGGTGGCTAATTATGTAACTTGCAACTGTGTTCAATTGGTGATGAAGCTGGTAACAAAGCAAATTTAGGACCTACTCTTTACATTACATTTTACTGAGCTTCTGCAGGGGGCAGGGGGAGGGACTCAAAGGAGTAAACTTTTAGGTGCCTACGCTTGACAAGTTTATTATTGGGTGGGGAAGAGGAAATAAATGTATGTAAAATAGATGTAGGCCAAGTGCATGGGTGCATGAAAGGTGAACAAAGGAAAGGCGGTGGGGAATCTGTCAAAACTGGTATTTACGGTGCACATATTACCTGCCCATGCTGTTGCTAAGCTTTGTAGAATATATCCTGCAATCATTGTTGGGAATCAAGACTTAACCTATAACACAGTACCGGACAGTATATGATCTAAGGCTAAATGGTAGAGTGTGAATGTTAAAGGTTGTAGGAATTTCCAAAAGGGCAAAGTGATATAAGCTGGAGGGTTAGAGGAACTTTCCCAGAGGGGATATTTGAATCTTGGTGGAAGTATAGGATGTGAGTCCATGGGGTAAAGGGGAAAATGGATTCTATTTTGGTCTTAAAACCCCTGTTCTCTCTTTCCCCAGATAACATTTTTGAATGCACAGATTGACAGACATTGTTTAAAAATGTCCAAAGTGGCTGAAAGGTATGTTGTCCTGTCAAGAATATTGTTGTTCTCTTTCTAATTTAACAGAGGTGAAAGGTTACAGGGTTATGGTTAACAAGTATCTACCACCGCCCGAGTCAGACTGTAGTCATTCCTAAAACTGATGAGGAAAAAGCTACAGGCCCTATGTGAGTATAACTAAGATAACAAATCTCCCTTGAGTGATGTCAAGAAATGTCATCTAGCTAAGGCTTTTCAAGGAATGGCTACAGGACCTTGTCAATCAGGGAAGAACGTCCTTAGAAGCTACATAATGCACTTTTGCCTTCAGCCTCTTGATTAATTCAAACGGAACTGCTCCCTTCCCAGCTATAAAATGCCCAGATTCACTTTATAGGGGGAAAGAAATTATATATGCCCTTTGAGGTGCTGTCTGCATAAACAGCAAGCAGATTAGATCATCGGGAGGTTTTCCACCTCCACACATCATCAACCACTGAACTGCATCGAATCAACTGTAAAGACAATATTTGGCACCTCCCACCTGGCTTCTGCAAGAATATTTGTGCTACAGTCTGCACCAGTAGCTGGTTCCACTCGGTTAACTTGCGGGAGACTCAATTTTATCAACTAAATGGTGTGTTCTTGAACACTTCAGTGAAGAGAGGAGACCACCTGGGGTATCTTTATGGAACAAATCTCATCAGGCAGCCCAGAACTGAACATTTGCTCATCCATATGCTATCGTTAAAGTGATTACTAACATCCAAAGGACTCAAGGGCATAAGGCAGGTCTTAGCGTTTATTGGATGTCAGAGCAAACGGGATCCTTTAAGCCCAGCTCAACATGAGGGGCACTGGTTGTGTGACCAACCTGTGAGCTGATATCTCCTGGCCCTGGGTTGATCCCCATCTTCTTTCTAAGTAAATAACAACAAACTGAGGCTAAGAAAACTCTACCCCCAAATCAAAAAGACTGAATTAATGCTCTGCCTTCAGGGGCTGAGCCATACTTGGGATTGGATGCATTCATTTGGTTGACATTCTGTATCTATTCCAGGGTTTCTTGACCTTGGCACTGGGTTGACATTTGGGCCAGAATTCTTTGTTGTGTGGGGCTGTCCGGTGCATTGTAGGATGTTTAGCAGCATCTCTGGCCTCTACCCCACCAGATGCCAACCCCACCACACCCTCCCCACAGTTGTGACAACCAAAAACATCTCCAGACGTTGCCAGATGTCCACTGAGGGACAAAATCTCCCCAATTGAGAATCATTGCTATTCTTATTTTCCCTAATGTAAATGCTTCTGAAGAATGCTGATGGCTGCAGCTCAGCTTACACTTTAGATATCAAGTTTTCTGGCGTTGCAGTTTCAGGCAACTGTAGGAAGCAGAGCCACCTCACACCTTCACTTTCATTTTATGGGGCTTCTTGCTGGGGTACCAGGTTCTAAAATGCTTTTTGGATCTCATTATGATCTCATTAGGGGAAGCTAAAAGAGTGTATGGAGTGAAGTAGCCAGGATGACCTCAGTTCTGTGGGTGCCATAGCCTATGAGGCCCTACGGGTTTCATTCTCTGTTTCTGGCATATTCTGAGAGTTGGTGCTGACAGTACTAATGTCTGGTCTTGAAAGGGTGCCTTAGAGTTTGCAAGGTGCTTTCTCTAATCCCAGGAGACAGTGCATGTGGGAGCATCTTTCCTTGGGTCTAGTTGCTCAGGTCCAGTGGTTCTGCACATGATAATCAGGGAGAGGTAGTTAAAAATGGAGATTCCCGAACCCCAGTCCCAGAGATTCGGATTCAGTGGTTCTGGGGCAGAGCAGAGGAACCTGCTTTTGAATAGTCTGCTAAGGGCCTGGCTTGGTTCCTAAGGATCGGATGCAGCCATCGCCTGCTACTCAGACTGGCCAGAGAACTCCCATCAGAAGGGACATCAAGCTTCAGCTCGTCTTTGTGGTATGGAGAAGGAGCCTAAAGTGGCATGAGGCCACTTTACAGTACACAGGTGCGCCAAGGCAGAGGCGGGAGGAAGCCACCGCGGGGGAGGGGAGCCAGGCCCAGTCCTGTGTTTGTTTATTTACATGCTGTCAGGGAGGGGCCCCCACCTGGTCCCGTCTGATGATGCTTGAGAGACTGCTCACATTGGATGGATTATTCCAACCCACTACTCACTCCCCAGCAGGCAGCTTTCGTGAGTCACAGCCCAGCAAAGGCTGGATTTTATTCTGAGCGGCAATAACTGGCAACTTTTCAATGTGACACAAGGGTTTTTCATTAAAGCCACAAGGAAATTCTAGATAGAGAGGAGGAGGGAGAGGAGACGGGTGTTAGCAGGAGATAAAGCAGCCTGAGGTGGGGGTCTGGCAGGGCTCTGTGGGGGTGGGACTGGGAGGTGGTGCTGGCAGCTGCCCTTTGGGGCTTCAGTTCTGCTCGCCAGAGGTGAAAGCTGATCTCATCTCAGGTGGGGGCAGTTTTCCCTGGGCCTGGTTTCCCTGGGTCTGCTCCAGGTGATAAGTGTTAATTTGCTAGAAGCCTTCAGGCAAAGGACCTCACTGAAAAAAAGGCAGCAGTGTTTGGGCCCCCCCCCCCCCCACACACACACACACACTTATTCTGCCAGGGTAGGAGGATGGTGATGGTGAAGGTCCAGTTCTAAAAAGGCAGGAGTCAGGGTTGTGGCAGAGGATGTGGCCAGGCCCAGCCAGGGGAGGAAAGGAATAGGGAAACTTGCAAACTAAAGGGGCAGAACAGAACAGTTTACAGGATGGATCTAGAGCCAACCACCAGGGTTTGAATCCTGCTTCTGCCATTTTTTCATTGTGTGACCTTGGATAAGTTTTGCATCTCTCTGTGCCTCTGTTTCCACTTCTTTAAAGGGGAGATAGCAGTAGTTCTTAACTTGTAGGATTAAAGAGTTAATCCATGGCAAATGTTTGGGCCAGTCCTTGGCACTTAGGGTGCATGCAATGAATGTGAGCGATGATTCTGATTTTCCAGCATAGTGCTTAGTGGTGCTTTGGAATCCAAGGGCATGAAACAATGAGCTGGGAGTAGGGTGCTCAAAGGAACAAAGGGCAGGCCCAGGAGTGAGGCTGGCACTTTTGTGCTAATGCAATTCTTCCCCCCCACACACACACTTTCTCTCCTTTTCTTGGTCTCCCACACAGAGAACCCCTGCAGCTGCCTAAGGCTGGTCCTTGCAGCTCACAATCTTTATTGCTCTCCTCCACTGTATCCTCAGGCACCACTACTCTGGCACCTTCTGGGGAAGAGAGGTCACACATGAAAACATTTACTCTTATGCACAGATTTTCTCAGGTCATCCCAGTTTCAAATATTCTGTCCCACTGTCCCCATGATAGCTTAGAGATCCCTGAAATGCCAGTATCATGGCAACCAAACTACATTTCCTAAGTTGCCTTTTGCACCTGTAAGCAATACAATAGCCTGTCTGAGAACATTACCCAGTTTTTTCTTTAGAAAATATGGTCCCTGCACACACAAGTGAATTCTCCAGATGAACAACACCTAACACCTTAAGCATTTATTTTAACTACTGTAAATGAAAAACTTTCTTAAATATGCTGCATGTGCTTGCCTTCTTAAAGAAAGAACACTACATTTCAGTTAGTCTTTTTTGGATGACTCATAGCCAGAATTCCTATACTGTGCTTTAAACTGTCAGGGCTCAGGGTTTTATAGATTGCCACAAACTGCTCCCCCTGCCCCCCCAACTCCCACCCGCAAATGGCCTCAGGCTATTATGTCTTTTGAGTCCCTGTTTCTGCTTTTCAGTTAGATGTTTTTCTTTTTTCTTGTCAACATGCCTGTTGCTAGTAGCCCTTCCTCTCTAACCAACCTCTATTTCTAATCTACACCAGACCAGGTGGATCAGTGAGCTACTGCTGTGTAACAAAGCATCCCCCAAACTCAGTGGATTCAAACAATAGGCATTTACTGTTGCTCACACATCAATGTGCCAGCTGGCTCCATTGGGCACATGCATGTGTCTGGGTGCAGCTGTTGGTTGGGTAGGTAGCTCTGCTGATATTGGCTGGGCTGTCTCACATTTTGGCTTCAGCTAGCTATTGGCTGGTTTAGGATGGCCTCACCTGGGATAACTGTGCTCTCTTTCACATGAGCTCTCATCCTCTAGCAGGCTAGTCTCAGCTTGTTCACAGAGGAATAGCAGGATTCTAAGAAAGAGAGAGAGAGTAGAAACACACAAGCCCTTTTGGAACTGGTGATCTGTCACCTCTGCTGCATTTTATTGGCCAAAGCAAATCAGAGGCCACCAGAATCAGGGGTTGGGGAAATGGGCTCCACCTCTTAATGGGAAAAGCTGCAAAGTTACACAGCAAAGGAGTGAATGTAAGTGAAGAGTTGGAGACCTCATTTTGCCAATTGATCTACTACACCAGGGAATCAAATAGCCAAGCTCATTAGCTTTGAGCCTAAAACAGGGAGTGTTCTCCACAAAGCGTGTTCTCCACAAGGCATGTTCTTCCAAATAATGGGTAATGAGCCTGGGGGCATGGAGTTTGTTTCATTGTGGACTCTTCTCAGAGACCCTTTGGGTTACTTATTCTCAACCAGGTTCTCTGGATAAAAAAAGGTTGAAGTTTCCAAATAGATGAGGTCCTCCTCTTCTTTGGGACAGGGATTGTCTTTTACTCACCCACACCTTCCAGCACTTGATCAACAAACTTCGAGAATGCAAGTATCTGCACATTTTGTTTCTGACTTGGCTGGAAAGTTTCTACATTTTGCTACATTTACCAGGAGAATTCTCCCCATCGGTAGAGGTGTGCACCAAGCCACAGTCGCTGCAGGCATCACATCACAATGCCCACACGTGGGGAGAGCAAGTTGTTCAATTTTATATCTGCTCCTACACTTTGCTCATCCTTACCGTGGTATTAGCCATTTGTGTGTCACAGCTGACTGCTGGATTGATTTTTTTTTTTTTTTTTTTTTTTTAATCCTCTTGCTGGCCCATCTCTGAGCTTGCTGCAGCTCCTGAAATTGGATGCCAGCTCCCCCTCTGCCTCCTGACCCTCAGCAATGGTGAAATGTAATTAATGAAATGAGATAAGACAGCAAGGGACAGTATACCCGAAGGGTCTATTAAAATCCTGCTAGAGTGACAGTCTGTCTGTGAACTTAATGTCTAATGATGGCTTCATTGGAGGAAAAAAGGGGCCAAAGAGGTCATTACAACTTTGCTTTTATGTGATTCATAAAAACACACTGCAGGGTCCTACCTTCTCCTTTCTCTCAGCCCATCTTAAGCGACAATAAGCAAAACAAAACACAGGGATAATATTATAGCCAGGTTGATTATATCCAGACCAAGATCTGGAATCTGTAGCATGGGGAGAAAAGGAACCACAGTGTCTGGCCTGGCATTTCCTCTTCTTTCCAAGGGGTTAAATTCACCTGCATGTTCTTTCTCTCATCCCCAGTTGCCCTGTGGAATATATTTTCTCTGGGTAACCTGCAATTTAAGTTCTTTTTTTATATTTTCTCTCTTCCCCACCTTCCTTGCCCTGAAAAAAAAAAATTACATTAATTGCATAGGGAGCCAAACTTTCTTCTATCTTCTCTGCAGTGCTGGTCTACTTTTTATTTTCCTTTCTAATCAGATTCTCTTCCGGTCCAGTTCCCTTTTGTGTATCATGGTTTAAAACTGCACATTCCGCAGGTGGGGATGCAAACATACTCTCCTGTTCAACGCCCATTTCACTTTCAGTTTCTGCGTTTCCTTCTCATTTAGAAGCCCTGATTTCACAATGAGTCCTTGAGCACATACTTATTGTATTTCTAAAGTAGGAATGATGGTGACCATCTCATAATGCTTTAACTCCCATGCGTTTTTTCTCTCAAATAGTAGTTTTCCATAGCCAAAAGCCACACCTCCCTGTCCCCTCCTCCGGGCACCTAGTATCTTCATCTTCAACCCCACCAGCTCTGTAAGCCAAATTCCATATATGTCCTTTTCTTTTGGAATTCCTTCCTAGGCACCTGTCCTATTTTATTTTCTGCCATATTCCATACAATTTGAAGCAAAATTATGAGCCTTTCTTTTTTAAGGGAGAGAGATGAAATCTAAAACTTTTTGTAGACTTTTTCAAGTGACTAGAGTAAACATTTTCTACGTTCCTTTTGGTATATCGTTCCTCAGCAGATTTATCAAAGGTAGAAATGAATTAGCAATCTAAGTTGGGAAGGTTCTGTATTAAAAGCCCTGCCCCATGCCCGGTTAATGTAATTAGAAACCCTGGCCTTGCTGTTAGCCCACGCTCTGTCTTCCTGTGATCAAGAGAGCCGTGCACTATGTAATGGCACCAGTGGGGCTGAAAAATGTCTGCTGAGTGGCTCACTGACCACACTGTACCCTGGAAACCATCTGGTGGATTCTCGTCACTTAGTACGAGGGGGAGATGGGACAGGGGTGTGTGGACAAACCAACCAGCTCCACTTCTGCTTCCCAGAACCAGTTCAAAGCACCAGATGCTGGTGGGTGGAACGTTTGCTAAAAATTGATATGTCAGCATCTTCTAATGATGGGAGAATTTTTCATTTAATTAATCAAAACCATGTACTAATCAGAAAGAGTAAGAGATGAGGAGATAATTTTTAACACTGCTTGATGAGAAATATTCTTCCTAATGGATTTCCTCTGGATTTCCTAGATTTAGCTTCTTTTTTCCATCTCCTCCCGATCTCTGCTTTTGTGACACTTCCATCCAATAATCTGTGGACTCTTATTCTTGGGTGCTATTATGTGCTGGGCATGGGATAAAGCTCTTTACACACCTGACTTATGGCCTGGCTTGCAGTTCCTTCTCTTTTGTTCTCTCTTTTTGCTTTCCCTGTCCTATGCCAAATCTTCCTGTGGTGAGTGGTATTGACCTTGGACTGAAATAGTGCTCTGTTATTGACCACTGCTAGCTCCTTCATTGCTTGTATGGCTTATTCATTGCCTTTGTGGGTCCTAAGCAAATTTCTGATCATCTTGTTCTCAGTCAATTGCAAGGAAGCCCATGTTCTGGGGAGGAGGGAGTCTCTCTGACAAATGCCAAAAGTGCTGCCTAGATGAAATTGCCTTCCTACTCTGATCACCTTCATCCCCCTTTCAACTGTATTAATATGGTTGGTTACAAGCAATAGAACCCCAGCTTGAACCCCATTTAGCAAAAAGGAGCATAGATTGGCTCACAGAATACAAGGAAAGGCTGAACAGTTGAACTTTGGGAAGAGCAGAGACACCACTAAGCCTTAGTAAGAGTTGGAGCTTAGCCTCAAACCCCATCAAGTCTACTTCTTCATCTCTTGTCCTGCTTCACTTTCCCCATTGGCCTTGTTCTCTTCCATTACAGACTAGATTTTTCTTGACGTGTTGGGAAACATGACTGCTTCTAGACTCTGTATTTTATTACTTTACGTCTTCTACTACTGAAACTGGAGAAATAGTTTGTTAGCTCAGTTTGGGTCACAAGGGTCCTTAAATATGAAAGAGGGAGAAAGAAGTCAGTGTGAGTGATGCAGCCTGAGAAAGACTCAACCAGCCATTGCTGGCATTAAAGATGAAACAGGGCCATGAGCCAAGGAATGCAGGCAGACTCTAGAAGCTGGAAGAGGCAAGGAAACAGATTCCCCCTAGAACCCCCAGAAGGAATGCAACCCTGCTGACACCTTGATTTCAGCCCAGGGAGTCTCCTTTTGGACTTTTGTCCTCCAGAACCATAAAGTAATAAGTGTGTGTTGTTTTAAGCCACTAAATTTGTGGGTAATTTGTTACAGCATCCATACGGAACTAATATACCACCCTAATCTCTCCTTTCTCCTAGAATCACAAGAGCAATTGTATATTCTTTTCCCCTTTAACAAACCTGCATCTGCAAGTATCTTGCTCATCAGGAGTTCTTGTAGCCCAAAGACATGTACGCCTAATTCTGATGATTCAATACTTTCTACTTCTGTCAACAAAATATAACATTCAAAATACACATGCCCATAAAATTTTACCATTTCCTTTACAAAGCTGCTAACCAACTTTATTTAAATAATTGCAACTTAACAAAAAGGATTTCCCTCTTTCAGTACAATAAATTTCCCTTCCAACAAATACCACTCCTCACTTGACACTAGCTGATTGGTTAGTTGACTTCAGCTCAGTTGCCTTCATTCAGATTGTAGGGCATTTCTACAGGGAAGTTCTTATCCCTCTCTCCATGTGGTCTTCCATGGTATGTTCTCCATGCCAACCTGGACCCTTCTCAGAGAAGGCAGCATGTGGGAACAGGTCACAGAAACAACTCCATTCATTCTTTTTTTTAAAATGCAATTGTATTGAAATATATTCACATACCATGCAATCATCCAAAGTGTACAACAGTTGTTCACAGCATCATTATATAGTTGTGCATTCATCACCACAATCACTTTTTGAACATCTTCATTACTCCAAAAAATAAAAATAAAATAAAAGTAAAAAAGAACACCTTAAACATCCCATACCCCTCTCCCCACCCATTATTTATTTACTTTTTGTCCCCATTTTTCAACTCATTTGTCTGTTTGCTGGGTAAAGGGATTGTGAGCCATAAGGTTTTCACAATCACACGATCACATCATATAAGGTATATGGTTATACAATCATCTTCAAGAATCAGGGATACTGGATTGCAGTTCAACAGTTTCAGATATTTCCTTCTAGCTATTCTAATAAACTAAAAACTGAAAAGGGATGTCTATACAATGCATAAGAGTTACCTCCAGAATGACTTCTCAACTCCATTTGAAATCTCTCAGCCACTGAAACTTTATTTTGTTTCATTTCTCTTCCCTTGTTTGGTCCAGAAGGTTTTCTCAGTCCTATGATGTCGGGTCCAGGCTCATCCCTGGGAGTCATGTCCCACGTAGTGGGCAAGGCAGTGAGTTTGCCTGCTGAATTGGCTTAGAGACAGGCCACATCTGAGCAACAAAAAAGGTTCTCTGGGGGTGACTCTCAAGCACAATTATAAGTAGGCTTAGCGTCTCCTTTGCAGTAACAAGCTTCATAAGAGCAAGCCCCAAGATCAAAGGCTCAGCCTACTAAACTGGTAGTCACCAATGCTTGTGAGAATATCAGGAATTCCCCAGCTGGAGAAGTTTAATATTTCCACATTTTTCCCCAGTGGGGCTTTGCAATACTTTTTATTCTCTTCCCAAATTTCTCTGGTATATATTGGGGCTTCACACTAACCTGTACAAACCAAGTGGCTCTCACTGCCTATTCAAGGTTCCATGTAATTATGGCATTTGAGTAAACTGACCATACAAGTTAAATTACATAGTGTGCTACAGAAAATATAAATTATGTACCAAATAAACATCTTTTCCTTTGGTCCCACACAGAAGCCAAAGTTTTAAAATACAGTTAATACCATCCTCTACCATTTATTTAGTCTGATCTACCCCAATTTCACCCAAGTCCATTTCATTCATATCTCCAATCAAAGTCTGATCTCCTTTTCAGCCTCTTTAATAATTGCTGCATGGGGCAATGCCAACACTCACAGCTGCTGAACTCTGGCGCCACACAGACACCTGAACTCCAGGGACTGACCAGGTCACATACAAATAACTCAGCATCTCAGAATTTAGAAATAACTGTTAAACTCATGAATAGGTATGACTGCTCTAATTGCTTTTAATCTAGGAACCTTTACATAAGCCTTCCCCTGATAATCCATGCTCCCAGATTTAATTCTCAGAGTTTGCACATTTATTGTTATTCCATATCAGTGAGGCATTATAATGCTTGTCTTTTCATTTCTGGCTTATTTCACTCAACTTACTGTCCTCAAGCTCCATTCTCCAAGTTGCATACCTCACAACTTCATTCCTTCTTGCCACCACTCAATATTCTGTTGCTTGTATACACCACAGTTCACCATTCTATTCATCAGTCAATGTACCCTTAGGCCACCTCCATCCGTTGAAAATTGTGAATACTGCTGACACAAATACCAGTGTACAAATGTCCAATTGAGTCCCCACTCTCAGTTCCTCCAAGTATACGACCAATAACAGGGTTTCAGGACCATATGGCAACCCCATACTAGCTTCATGTGGAACCACCACACTGCCCTTCAGATGAAATGCACGATTCTGTTTCCCCATCAACAGTGAATAGGTACATCCCTCTTTCCTCATTTTCTCCAGCACTTCTATCCCTCTGTTTATTTTTAAACAGTTTTATTCACACACCATACAATCCATCCTAAGTAAAAAATCAATGATTCCCAATATAATCACCAAATGATGCATTTACCACCACAATCTATATGAGGACATTTCCATTTCTTCCACAATGCAAGAGGAAGAGGAGAAAAAAATGAAGAAGGAAAAGAGATAGAAGAAAAAAATAAAATAAAATAAAATAAAACACAATTAAAAGGTCATACAACAACACCACCAAGAATCCCATAACACTCCATTATATCCCCTTATTATAGACATTCAGCTTTGGTATATTGCCTTTGTTACAATTAATGGAATCATATTACAATGTTATGTCAACTATAGACTCTAGTTTGCATTGATTGTATTTTTCTCCTATACCATCCAGTTTTCAACACCTTGCAATGTGGACATTCACTTAGTCTCCCTCATATGAAAACATTCTTATGTTAGTATACTTAATCACCATCATTGACCACTCTAGCTTTTACTAAGTTATACAGTCCAAGTCTTTATCCTCTTTCTTTCTGCTTTCATACATACCCCTAACCTTCCTCTTTCACCTGTACTCATACTTATCTTTGTTCAGAGTACTTACAATATTGTGCTACCATCACACAGTATTGTGCTATCCGTTTACGGATCTGTACAATCAATCCTGTTGAACATTCTGTATTCATTCAGCCTCAGATGCCTGATCTCTACCCTCTTTCTATCTCCTGATAACCTATGTTTTCAACTTTAACTTTCAAGTTTCTATTAGTGAGACCGTACAGTAGTAGTCCTTTTATATCTGGGTAATTTCACTTAATGTAATGTCTACTGTCTATGATTTTGTCTTTGGATTTTATATGTCATATCTTATTTTATTTTTATTTTTTCCTCTCTCTCTCTCTTTCTACTCTTACCGATTGTCTTCATTTCTACACTCTTCTCTGAACCTCTCTCTTCTGTCTTTTCCTATATGCCTGTAGTGCTCCTTTAGTATTTCTTGCAGAGCAGGTATCTTGCTCACAAATTCTCTCAGTGTCTGTTTGTCTGAAAATATTTCAAATTCTCCCTCATTTTTTAATGACAATTTTTCTAGATATAGAATTCTTGGTTGGCAGTTTTTCTCTCTCAATATCTTAAAAACATCATACCACTGCCTTCTCGCCTCCATGGTTTCTACTGAGAAATCCGCACATAGTCTTATCAAGCTTCCCTTGTATATGATGGATCACTTTTCTCTTGGTGCTTTCAGAATTGTCTCTTTGTTTTTAACATTTGATAATCTGATTGTTAAGTGTCTTGGAGTTGGTCTACTCAGATCTATTCTGTTTGGGGTGTGCTGTGCTTCTTGGATCTGTAATTTTATGTCTTTCATAAGAGATGGGAAATTTTCAGTTATTATTTCCTCTATTATGTTTCTGTCCCTTTTCCCTTCTCTTCTCCTTCTGGGACACCCATAATATGTATATTCATGTGCTTCATGTTGTCTTTCAATTCCCTGTGATGCTTCTCATATTTTTCCAATCTGTTCTTTTGTGTGTAGGATTTCAAATGTCCTGTCCTCCCATTCATGAATCCTTTCTTCTGCCTCTTCAAATCTGCTGTTGTAGGTCTCCATTGTGTTTTTCATGTCTTCTATTGTGCCTTTCATTCCCATAAGTTCTGCCATTTGTTTTTTCAAGCTTACAAATTCTTCTTTATGGTCATGCATGTCTTCTTTATATTCTTCATCTCTTTTGCCACATTTTCCTTCAGCTCATTGATTTGATTTAGAAGATTTGTTTGAGCATCTTTAATTAGTTGTTTCAACTCCTGTATCTCATTTGAAGTGTAAGTTTTTCCTTTGACTGGGCCATATCTTCATTTTTCCTAGTGTGCCTCATAATTTTTTGTTGTCTAGGCATTTAGTTTCCTTGATTACCCCAATCATATTTTCCCAGACCAGATGGGCCTAGCTCTCAGGAGGAGGCTGTAATCAGTATCAAGTTTCCCTAGAGATGAGACCCAGAAGGTTATCAGACTTTCCTTTGAGGCCTCTAGACTCTGTGCTTTTCCTATCCTGCCTAGCAGGTGGTGCTTGTCAACCCACAGCTACCCACTGGCATAAAGAGGTACAGTGCCTTTAATACTCAGCAGACCCTGCCCAGCCATGGGCTGAGGGTGTCAGAAGCCAATAAAGTTGCTTCTGTCCCACCACCACCCCCCTTCCCTCAGTTCTGAATTCTCTGAGGGAGGGCTGCCACTTGAGCTGGGCCCTGCCCCCCTTTTCTTAGGGAAGATATGCCCTTTAGGGAATCATCTCCTACACTTGACTTTGTCTCTCTGACTCTGTTAACTCCACCCTTGCCTGGGTCAACACTGACAATTGAAAATGCCTGAGGCTTTCTCTAATGAGCTACTTGGAGTGAGAGAAGAAAAAAAGAAAAAAGAAAGAAATCTCCTTTTCAGAGCTAGTCCCCAGCCCCACCCCACCCCCACCCCCCGTTTTGCCAGTCCACCAGAGTTGGTACCCAAGTCTAGGTGCCCCTTTTCTTGGGACAGAGCCATTTTCCAGTATTCTGAGCTCAGCCATTTCCAAAAGCCTCTGTTTTTATTTATTTATTATTATTTTCTTTTCTGTCAGTCCCACTTCCTCTCTGCTGGGAGAGACCTCAGGGTTCCTTTCCTGTTTGCTCTGGGTTTATCTGTGCCCATAGTTTTTACTCAGCAGTCCAAATTTGTTAATTAAAACTGCAAGTGGGGCTTGGTTGAGTTACTTTCCTTTGAACCTAGTAGACTGCTTCTTTTTTCCACAGGGAAGTGTTCCAACTCAGCCTGCTGTGCCAGTGGGGGAGGGGTTGTGGCTTCACAGTTTAGGGAGCTTTACTTACAGTTCTATGCTGTGATCTCAGCCATTCCTCCCATTTCAGTCTAGTGTATGACATGTGTCTGGTCACGATGTTCCCCAACAGTTGTTCCAGACTATTTACTAGTTGTTCCTGGCTATTTACTGGTTACTCTAGGGGACTAATTAAATTCCACACCTCCCTATGCAGCCATCTCACCCTGCCTCCTCTCCATTCATTCTTAATGCCAGCTATATGGCCGTATCTTGTGCCTCTTAACTTGGACAGTAATGACATCCCGTCTTGGGCTCTCAACCACATTCTCTTGGGCTAACTTCACCATTAAATCTCTCCACCTCTCCTCCCCCCATTCCTATGAAGATATTCCCAAGTTTCTCTGAAGGAGACCTGGCAGTGAGCCTGTGTTCATTACCGCTTGAGCCATCACATATCACTTCCCAATTTCCTTAGTTGCTCTCTGACCTTTTAAGATTCTGCTGTCTTAAGCTGGTCAGTGGACAGCTGCTTCATTGCCTTTCACACAATAACAAGCAGCCTGACACTGCAGGTTTCTCCTGAAATTCAGCCCAGCTTCCCTGCTCTCCCCTTGCCCAGGCAAGCTCATTTCAGGGCTTCATCTGGGGGCCCCTCCACTGCCACACCTGACAGAGCTAGCTGGCCCCTTCTTCCCAAGGTTGGAGGTATAGCCAGACAGAGGGTCAAATAAAGTGTGAACAGGGGAGGGATCTGATTAAAAAAAAAAAAATCCAGCCTATCTCAAGAAAATCTGAGGAAGGGTCAGAGAGATAGGGGAAGAAATTTTGTTTTTCCATCCCTGTGTTTTACTCTGGGGAAGTCAATTTCTGATATATATATGTATATAAATATAGATAGATGTAGATATAGATAGATATAGATAGATATATAGATATACAGATATAGATATATGCCCTATAAGTAGTTATTAACTAGTTAAAGAGGTCCCACCTTTTGGAGTAAGCTCTTACTTCTCCCTTGAATTAGCAGGAATGGGTAGATAAACAGAAATGAGATTCTCAGGATAGGGTGTGAGAAGGGAGATGTGCCCTTTGGAGAGGGAAGGAGCCACAAGAGCAGGGAAAAGCAAGACATGTACCCCTTTAGGCCATGGTGGCTGAGAAGCTTCTGGCTGCCCACAACGGGGTGGGTAGAGAAATCCTAAGACTAAGGAGGCTAGTCAGCCAGCCCTTACTCTCCTGACCTCAGTCTAGGAGCAAGAAGGTTCTAAGTGCAAAAGAAGATGCTGAGGGTCTGTCCCTTGGGCATATTGGTACAATGCATGGACCTTGGGTGGCCTATAGGGTACTTGAGTGTGGTTTTGCCATTGCATGAGCGTGTGTATATTTCAGATGCTTTGATGTCATGGGGACTTAAAAATATTTGTCAAGAAGAGGTATATCAACAATTACTTGTACTTTGTACTTGAAATTTGTGCTTCAAATTTTAAACATATATCTAACAAAGGAAACCTTGGAAACCATTTTTCCTTCAAATTTTGAAACAAACTCCTATAAACAATTTTAACTACAATTAAAAATATAATATAATGATGCCTTTGAATATTTCAAACACCTGAGAAGACACAATATAAATAGAGATATTACCAAACTTTTTGTTATACATCCAGTTAAACCTAGCCTAAGATATCAACACTATAAGTGTAACTCATTTCATTATTTCTATGCTTACTTTATGCCTTCCTAGTGCTATAGCAATACTCGCTTTGATATCTTTCTAGGGTTGCTGCACTATATACTTTTATAACTTCCGAGGTTACAGTAATATTACTAAGTTCAAAAGAAAAAGGTCGTCTTAAACCTTGGCTCTTGAAGGTACCAGGGACCATGGAAGGCAAGAGTGAGGCATCAAAGGGATGGGCAAAGTCTGTATATGGAGCTTTTAGACACCTAGATCCCCTGCCCACTCTTCAGCTAAGAGGTGACCTTTCTGTACCCACCAACACCACAGGAGATGGGCGGTTTATTCTTGGGAGAAATGGAGTCACGTAAGCTCTGAACTTGGGCGCACACAACGTCACAGGTAGCAGGCTGAAAACAAGAGAATTAACAAAGGCCTACCTCCTGCACTGTGGGGTCCTCAGCCCCCTCCCCATTGCCCTGCCCTCAGACCTCCAGGAGCCAGGCATACATGCCCAAAGGCAGAAGACGGGAGGATTTTCTCTAAAGCAGGGTGGGCAAACTGTGACCCATGGGCTAAATCCACTCGAGTCCCTGGTTTTGTAAATAAAGTTTTACTGGAATGCAGTTATGCTGATTTGTTTACATATTGTCTGTGCTACAGCAGCAGAGCTGAGTAGTTGCAACAGATACCATCTGACCCACAAAGCCTAAAATGTTTACTACCTGGGCCTTACAGAAAAAGTTTGCCAACTCCTACTCTGGAGAAAAATAGTTGTCCCCAGAGTAAAAACTCTAGACCCGTCATTTAGGTTTCCAGTGAAAAGGCCAGTGAGCTGCTCCACGACCAGCACTGAAGCCTGTCAGTTGACAAGCCCTGTCCACACTCACTGAGCCTCCAAATGAATGTCAGAGGTTTTCCAGACACTCAAGAAGAGCCCCAAGTGTGAAGGAGTATGACCGAAACAAACGAGCAAAAAAGAACTTGGAAGAACTAAAAACAATTCAACTTAAAAAAAAATTAAAATATCCTCTGAGACATGAGAAGATATCCTCTGAGATGTAAGAAGATATATCATAAAATGTAAGAACAATACAGACAAGAACAAGATATCATGATAAAGAAACAATCAAGGAACAAGAGTGAACTCTGGAAACTTAAGGATGTGATAACTCAAATTAAAAAGTGAAATAGAAAGGTTAAAAGATTGTCACACAAAAGGACAAGGAAATGAAAAAAGGGAGGGAAAACTTAGAAAAATTAGATTATCAAATCAGGATGTCTAATATTTAAGTAAAAAGAATTATAGAAGGAGAAAACAGAGGAAATGAAGGGAATAAAATTAGTGTATGTATGTGTATCTATATAGCTATATATCTATATATAGATATATAGCTATTAGATATATAGATATATATAATATCTGGGATTTTGTTTCTATTGCATTATCCCAAGCACAGTGAATAAAAACAACCAACAAGGCCCGTGATGAAATTTCAGAGCATGACAGTAATAAAGAGAAGATTCTGAGTTTCCAGAGAGAAAAGACACTGAACAGAAGAACAAGAATCAAAATGGATCCAGACTTCTTAATAGCAATATGGGATGCTTACAAAAACAAAAACGAACAAACAAGAAAAAAAAAAAAAAAAACAGTGGCCTTCAAAATCTGAAGGAAAATTATTTTTAACCCGGGGGTTCTATTCCAACAAAATGAAGGAAGTCCCAGGATGGTGGTTTCGTATTAAGCCTAGAGAGCAAGCAGCCCAGGCTGGAGCAAGAAGACTAAAGACTTTGGGGTAGAGGAACTCTGGGAGGTAGGGAGACAGAAGTGACAAATTATTGATGTGTTTAAGATGTGGAAAAGTCATCACTAGATGTTTAACAGATCTCTTAGAACACTTGCAAAAAATTAGTATGTTACTTAGCTCAGCACTAAACAATTGTTAATCTAGTTTAAGAATGTGAACGTTGACTCTTGGTTTAATAAAAATTTTATGTAACTATTTGGAGGATCATGAGAGGAAAAGTATGTTGGGGGGAAGGTGGGAACTGGTGAATAGAAAGTTAAATCCTTGTCTGAAATCAATAAATCAAGACAGCTATAAAACAAATAATTTAGAAATATGAAGGTAAATGCTAGAAGAAATGCTTAAAAGGGTAGAAAGTGGATGCCTCTGTGAGAATGAATAAGAGAAAAAACCATTTTTTGGTCTTTTTTTATATGTCTAATCTTACAGTTTTTTTTTGAACCAGCTACATGTATTTTGATAAAAATAAAAGCTAGCTGAAAATAGTTTGTGACCATTAAATGGTAAGTAAAAACACGTTAAATTGTCTTCAGAAGAATGCTTATGTTAACCTCTTGTGATCTGTCAGGATTTAAAAGTTTTTATAATAAAAAAAAGACCTCTAAGATGCTAAACCTGCTTATAATTGTGCCTAAGAGTCTCCCCTGAGTGCCTCTTTGTTGCTCAGATGTGACCCTTTCTCTCTAGCTAAGCCACCTTAGCTGGTGACCTCGCTGCCCTCCCCCCTACGTGGGACCTGACTCCCAGGGGTGTAACTCTCCCTGGCAATGCAGGATATGATTCCCGGGGATGAATCTGGACCCGGCATCATGGGATTGAGAACATCTTCTTGACCAAAATGGGGATGCAAAATGAAACGAAATAAAGTTTCAGTGGCTGAGAGATATCAAATGGAGTCGAGAGGTCACTCTGGTGGACATTCTTACGAACTATATAGATAACAGTTTTTAGGTTTTAATATTTTGGAATAGCTAGAAGTAAATACCTGAATCTACCAAACTCCAACCCAGTAGCCTTAAGTCTTGAAGACGATTGTATAACAATGTAGCTTACAAGGGGTGACAGTGTGATTGTGAAAACCCTGTGGATCACACTCCCTTTATCCAGTGTATGGATGGATGAGCAGAAAAATGGGGACAAAACCCAAATGAAAAAAAGGGTGGGATGGGAGGGGGTGATTTGGGTGTTCTCTTTTTTATTTTTATTTTTTATTCTGATTCTGATTCTTTCTGGTATAAGGAAAATGTTCAAAAATAGATTAGGGTGATGAATGCACAACTATAAGATGGTACAGTGAACAGTTGATTGTACACCATGGATGATTGTATGGTATGTGAATATATCTCAATAAAACTGAATTAAAAAAAAAAAAAAGGCCTCTGGTTGGGAATGCTGAGCTGGCAGCCTAGTGGTATTGAGGCTTTAGTCCCCACTGTAGCATCCTCTGTGAGCATGACACCAGGAGATTCTCATCTGTTTTGGAGGATGATACACAAGCAGGTTTGAACCAGTGTGTCCATAAGGCCAGCATAATCAGAGAAGGAAAAGTGCATGCAAGTTTTAGATAACGAGTTAAGTGGGGAAAAAGACAAAGTGCGTGTGTATGCTCTGACTGCCACAATTAGAAATGATCTGTTCATAATGAGAAATAACAAGGACAAATGAAAACAGTTTGATTTGTCAAAAGTGGGAGTGCAGGTCATTTGTTTCTCTTTAATTTAGAAGTATATGACTGCTATAATGTGTGCGTAAAAACAAATAAATATCTTTAAGAAGTTGGTGACATTCTTTTGCCTGGCTTCCCTCTTGCAGCTTAATTGCTTACACAGAACAGTATGTGGAGTATGATCCTTTGATAACGCCAGCTGAGCCTTCCAATCCCTGGATCAGCGATGACATCGCTCTATGGGACGTAGAGATGAGGTAAAAAAAAATTATTTTAAGGTTTGGGAGTGGGAGGGATGTAGAAAAAATTTATGAGATCATGAAATTACATTATTCCCTATCTAAATTTGATTCTGTTTACTGGTAGAACAGAAAACCCTCGGGTAACGTCCAGACTGATTTCTACTTACTCATAGTTTCTATGCCCCCACCCCCTTATAAATTTTATTTGGCTTTGGATCCTTTCTGGCTTCCCTCTGACTTCTCTCCAACCCTTGGGGTGTCAGGAAACTGGGACAGTTGCTCACCATTTCCAAGTTCCGAGGGGGCACACCTTTTTCTCATATTAGACAGAAGCAACAACAGTATCAATAGCTGGCGGTTACTAAGTACCTGCCACGTCACAGAGTAAGTGCCTTACGTTGAATCCCCACGACAGGTAGACATCATCGTGCTCACCATTTCACAGACGAGGAAACTGAGGCACGGCGGAGTTGATGAACTTGCCCAAGGCCACTAAGCTAGTGAGCTCCAGAGTTAGGGCTGGAACCCCGGCAGGGGCTCCAGAGCCGTGATTTTCATCACTCTACGCTTCTGGCATGACTGGCAGTGGTGATTCCCTCCAGTAGCTCCCTGTGGGGGAAGCTGGTGTGTTTACTTAATCGCTGAGTAATGGAAGCCTGGAGGGACTTGGGAGACTTTCAAGACTACAGAAAGAAGTACACAGTCTGTGTGACATAGCTTCGCGTCCTCTGCCCCTCGGCTGGGCGACTTTTCTTTCGTTTTTCTTTCTCTCCCTTTCAATTTTGCTTTCACTTGCTCTTTTTTCTGGCTTCTTTTCCTGAAATGGAAAAGCCTTATACAAGTCGTATATGCTTAATTATTGAAAGTTCAAACTATTCAAAGTACATAAAGGCAAAACTTTTCCTCCAGCATCATCTCACTTTTCAGGAAGAAACTCTGTAGTTTAATGCCATGGTTCCCAAACTGCACCAGGGCATGCCGGGGCACCACAGGACCTTCTAAATTTTTGATGGTGTCACGGTGATCTTTGATGAATGTCAGATACTGCATAGCTTATTTGCACAGTGTGCTACACAGCATACTGCGAGCTTAAGGCAGTTCACAGTTTCAACATCAGAGCACATGACCTTACTTTCAGTGATGTCACATCTTCACAAATTGGGCATCTGAGACAGTTGCTGTGATAAAAAGCAAATCCTGTGCCAAAATCAACCTGGAATAGGAAATGAGGCCCATGGGGTCCGATCTGTTTCCAAAGTTTGAGAAGATGTACAGGGCCTAACAGACACACATCCTATTAGTAATTGCAGTTATTTTTAAATGAAGTAAATATATGATTTTTTTCTTTCAATTTGTGTGTATTTCAGACAGCTACTAAGTTGTTAGGACATAAATATATTAAGTTGTTTTGGACCTGGCTATTTAATAAACGAAGCTGTTAGGTATCTATTTTGGCCCAGAGATGCTGTGAAAAATTTACAGAGATGCTAAGAGTGCCATGAACTCAGAAAGTTAGGGAACCTCTGATTTAAGCTGTTCTTTCAGATTTTTATGCATATACAATATAAAATAATTTTGCATAAATGGGCTAATTATATGCATACTGTTCCATAATTGTTTTTCTAGATTAACATATAGCATGACACTTTTTCTATGTAAACACACATCTGTAGAGATACACCTCATCCTTTTTAAGAGACATGGAGGGCGGGGCAAGATGGCGGACTGGTGAGCTGTATGTTTTAGTTACTCCTCCAGGAAAGTAGGTAGAAAGCCAGGAACTGCATGGACTGGACACCACAGAGCAATCTGACTTTGGGCATACTTCATACAACACTCATGAAAACGTGGAACTGCTGAGATCAGCGAAATCTGTAAGTTTTTGCGGCCAGGGGACCCGCGCCGCTCCCTGCCAGGCTCAGTCCCATGGGAGGAGGGGCTGTCAGCTCCAGGAAGGAGAAGGGAGAACTGCAGTGGCAGCCCTTATCGGAAACTCATTCTACTGATCCAAACTCCAACCATAGATAGACTGAGACCAGACACCAGAGAATCTGAGAGCAGCCAGCCCAGCAGAGAGGAGACAGGCATAGAAAAAAAACAACACGAAAAACTCCAAAATAAAAGCGGAGGATTTTTGGAGTTCTGGTGAACATAGAAAGGGGAAGGGCAGAGCTCAGGCCCTCAGGCTCATATGCAAATCCCGAAGAAAAGCTGATCTCTCTGCCCTGTGGAACTTTCCTTAATGGCCCTAATTACTTTGTCTCTTAGCATTTCAATAACCCATTAGATCTGTGAGGAGGGCCCTTTTTTTTTTTTTTTTTTTTTAATCCTTTTTTCTTTTTGTAAAACAATTACCCCAAGAAGCCCAATACAGAAAGCTTCAAAGACTTGCAATTTGGGCAGGTCAAGACAAGAGCAGAACTGAGAGCTCTGAGACAAAAGGCAATAATCCAGTGGCTGAGAAATTTCACTAAACACCACAACTTCCCAAGAAAAGGGGGGTGTCTGCTCCCAGCCATCATCCTGGTGGACAGGAAACACTCCTGCCCAGAGCTGCCCCACACAACCCAGTGTGACGGAAGTGCTTCAAATAACAGGCACACTCCACAAAACTGGGCGTGGACATTAGCCTTCCCTGCAACCTCAGCTGATTGTCCCAGAGTTAGGAAGGTGGAGCAGTGTGAATTAACAAAGCCCCATTCAGCCATCATTTCAGCAGACTGGGAGCCTCCCTACACAGCCCAGCAGCCCAGAACCGCCCTGGGGGGACGGCACTCACCTGTGACATAGCACAGTCATCCCTCAACAGAGGACCAGGGGGTGCATGGCCTGGAAGAGGGACCCACTTACAAGTCTCAGGAGCCATACACCAATACCAAGGACTTGTGGGTCAGTGGCAGAAACAAACTGTGGCAGGACTGAACTGAAGGATTAGACTATTGCAGCAGCTTTAAAACTCCAGGATCACCAGGGAGATATGATTGTTAGAGCCACCCCCACTCCCTGACTGCCCAGAAACACGCCCCATATACAGGGCGGGCAACACCAACTACACACGCAAGCTTGGTACACCAATTGGACCCCACAAGACTCACTCCCCCACTCACCAAAAAGGCAAAGCAGGGGAGAACTGGCTTGTGGAGAACAGGTGGCTCATGGATGCCACCTGCTGGTTAGTTAGAGAAAGTATACTCCACGAACCGGTAGATCTGATAAATTAGAGATAAGTACTTCAATTGGTCTACACATCCTAAAAGAACCCTATCAAGTTCAGCAAATGCCAAGAGGCCAAAAACAACAGAAAATTATAAAGCATATGAAAAAAACAGACGATATGGATAACCCAAGCCCAAGCACCCAAATCAAAAGATCAGAAGAGACACAGCACCTGGAGCAGCTACTCAAAGAACTAAAGATGAACAATGAGACCATAGTACAGAATACAAAGGATATCAAGAAGACCTTAGAAGAGCATAAAGAAGACATTGCAAGACTAAATAAAAAAATAGATGATCTTATGGAAATTAAAGAAACTGTTGACCAAATTAAAAAGATTCTGGACACTCATAGTACAAGACTAGAGGAAGTTGAACAACGAATCAGTGACCTGGAAGATGACAGAATGGAAAATGAAAGCATAAAAGAAAGAATGGGGAAAAAAATTGAAAAAATCGAAACGGACCTCAGGGATATGATAGATAATATGAAACGTCCGAATATAAGACTCATTGGTGTTCCAGAAGGGGAAGAAAAGGGTAAAGGTCTAGGAAGAGTATTCAAAGAAATTGTTGGGGAAAACTTCCCAAATCTTCTAAACAACATAAATACACAAATCATAAATGCTCAGCGAACTCCAAATAGAATAAATCCGAATAAACCCACTCCGAGACATATTCTGATCACCCTGTCAAACATGGAAGATAAGGAGCAAGTTCTGAAGGCAGCAAGAGAAAAGCAATTCACCACATACAAAGGAAACAGCATAAGACTAAGTAGTGACTACTCAGCAGCCACTATGGAGGCAAGAAGGCAGTGGCATGATATATTTAAAATTATGAGTGAGAAAAATTTCCAACCAAGAATACTTTATCCAGCAAAGCTCTCCTTCAAATTTGAGGGAGAGCTTAAATTTTTCACAAACAAATGCTGAGAGAATTTGCTAACAAGAGACCTGCCCTACTGGAGATACTCAAGGGAGCCCTACAGACAGAGAAACAAAGAAAGGACAGAGAGACTTGGAGAAAGGTTCAGTACTAAAGAGATTCAGTATGGGTACAATAAAGGATATTAATAGAGAGAGGGGAAAAATATATATGACAAACATAAACCAAAGGATAAGATGGCTGATTCAAGAAATGCCTTCACGGTTATAACATTGAATGTAAATGGATTAAACTCCCCAATTAAAAGATATAGATTCGCAGAATGGATCAAAAGAAATGAACCATCAATATGTTGCATACAAGTGACTCATCTTAGACACAGGGACACAAAGAAATTGAAAGTGAAAGGATGGAAAAAAATATATCATGCAACCTACAGCCAAAAGAAAGCAGGTGTAGCAATATTAATCTCAGATAAAATAGACTTTAAATGCAGGGATGTTTTGAGAGACAAAGAAGGCCACTACATACTAATAAAAGGGGCAATTCAACAAGAAGAAATAACAATCGTAAATGTCTATGCACCCAATCAAGGTGCCACAAAATACATGAGAGAAACACTGGCAAAACTAAAGGAAGTAATTGATGTTTCCACAATAATTGTGGGAGACTTCAACACATCACTCTCTCCTATAGATAGATCAACCAGACAGAGGACCAATAAGGAAATTGAAAACCTAAACAATCTGATAAATGAATTAGATTTAACAGACATATACAGAACATTATATCCCAAATCACCAGGATACACATACTTTTCTACTGCACTGTATAGTACCTCTGATCTGATGCCAGATCTTAATTTTTTCTTTAGCTCAGGGACTCTTCTTTTCTTTTTTTCTCTTTTTAATTACTGCAACTTGTTTTTTCATTCCAACCTCTCCCATCGGGAAATACTATTGTAGGAATTCTAGGCCTCATGGATGGAGTTGCCATATCTCTTATCTTTTCTATATTATAATAATATTATCTACTGACAATATATTTATTAATTATATAATATTTATTTAAAATATAATTGTGATAATTTCTATATTATAGTTTCCGTCTATTAGTTTTTTTTGTTCTGTATTTACAGGATAGAATTCCTTTAATAAATCTTCAGTATCATCAGTTTGGTTTTCAATGGTATCCATTGAAGTTTATTCTCCTAATGAGGTTTTTTCCTTCTGATTTGTTGGGAGGAATGGTTGACAATCATGCTTTTCATTTCCAAGATTTCTTAATATTTCTTGGACTGTTCTTTTTCTCAGCAGCCTGCCCTGTTCTATTAATGTCTATCCTCTTGAATTCCCTTGAAGGTGTGATACAGATTTTATGTTTTCATATAGCCCCTCTATTTCTGCCACTTAGTCTGTTTCATTGGGGGTGATTGGCCACAGGATCAGTGATCAGAAGATCATTTGTTCTGATCATTGTTTCACTGTCTGATCACTCTTTAGAACTCATCACTCTTTTCATATACCTAGCAGTTTGGGGGACTGCCATTTTTATAAATGAAGGTCTTGGCTTTCTACCCTGGCCATACATTAGAACCACTGGGAAGCTTATAAAAAGTACCAGTGCTTAGTCCCAATTAAATCAGAATTTCTGTGAGTAGGGTATTGTTATTTTTAAAAAATTTCCCCAGGTGATTCTAATGGGTAGCCCTAGTCTAAATGGACTACGTCTCTAACTAGCAAGGACTACTTCAGCAATCATGTGGATCAGCGGTTCTCACACCACGGAGTGCATCAGAGTCACCTGATGCTCTCACTAACAATACAGATGCCTTGAGGTAGTTCTGGGCATCTGTAATTAAAAAAAAAAAACTTTTTGTTTTAGTTTCCTGGCCACTAAAACAAATCATGCAATGGACTGGCATAAATAATGCAAATAATGCAAATTTATTGGCACACAATTTTGAGGCTAGGAGAAATCCAGAATCGAGGTATCATCATGACAGTGCTTTCTCCCTGAAGACTGTGGCATTCTGGGGCTGGCTGCCAGCTATCCCTGGTCCTTGGCTTTTCTGTCACATGACAGTGTACATGGCAGCCTCTTCTGGTTCTCTCTCCGTCTTACTTGCCCTCTGCCTATAACTGACTCCAGTAATCCAATTAAAGCCCAATCTGATTGAGTGGGGCCACACCTTAACTGAAATAACATCTTGAAGAGATATTATTTATGAGGACCAAGACCAAGAACATGTTCAAACTGGGGTACACAATTCAATCCATCACACATACATGCAACGCAAAATTTCCCATTTTAACCACTTTCAAGTGTACAATTCGGTGATATTAATTACATTCGCAATACTGTGCTCCCATTGCCAATATCCATTACCCTAAATCTTTCATCAGCTCAAACAGCTGCACCCATTAAATAATAACTCCCCCTTCCCCCCTCCCACCCCCTAGCTCCCAGTATTCCACTATCTGTCTGTATGAAATTTGCTTATACTATGTATTTCATATAAGGAAGATCATACAATATCTGTCTTTTTGTGTCTGGCTTATTTCATATTTTTAACAAGCACTCTAGGCAATTCCAAGGCGCATTACAGTTAGAAAACCAATGGTGTGGTTCATTATTTGAGTTCCCTCTGGCAGGATTTCCTCTGAACCATTCAGGCGGCTATAGGGTGTCTCCTGAATATATTAATGGGTGGGCACAGGTAAATTGCCAGGTTCCCCTCTGGGTCCTAGGCATGTGGTCCAAGAACACACTAAAAGGCTGGGTCCTCTCAGCATTAAGACTGGTGGCTGCAGAAGCCTCTCCTTCCCTTAGTGTGACATCCCGGAATCCAGGGGCTCTGCTCTGTATCTCAAGCCTTGATAGAATTTCTAAAGCATCTCCCTACCAGGCTCCCCAGCAAGTCCACTCTTCTCTCTTCTGCTGATGTCTTAAGGGAACCCAGTTAGAGTGCTTGAAGCCAGTGAGAGATAGTGTCTTTAGAGGTCCCCTGCTGGCTGAGCTGTTTTTTCCCTCTATATTTGCTGTTGCACTCCAAGGTTAGCAGAGGTTCTACCCTCTGGTCTTATGGCTCATTTTAGAAGTCTGCCAAAAAAATGATTACCATGTGGAGTCTGTGTTCCATATTTCTGAATTTCTTTCATATGCCCCCCTGTCCAATGCCCACCCAGTGCCTCCACTTCCAGTCCTACTGCTCAGAGCTTGCAGTTTTCTCAAGCTTCTGTCGGGAAACCCAGCTACCTTCTTCTCAGGTGGCCCCTCTGGAATCATAGGCTGCTCCAAATCAGCTTTGCCACCAATCCAATCCATCTGCATCAGATATTCCTGAAATTCCTCAAAGTTTATCATCTACTGATAGGAGATTTCTTTGCCTCTACATGCTATGGAATTTTTATACTTCACTCAACTCCAGACTTTTGCCTGTTCCATCTTCCCGGGCTGCTGTTCCCCTGGATGCTCAACTGCCTGGCTTTTGTCATTCATGGCTCTCTTGGCATTGGCGTCCCCTTCTCAGAAAGGCCTTCTGTGGCCTCCCAACCTAAAGGGGCCACCCCCATCCACCCAGTCATTCTGTATCAAACCCTCCCCATGGTTCTGTTTCCAATAGGACTTATATTTTAGCATTTAGACCTGTGCCTGGCACTCCAAAATAGAGGTCAGATGGGTAGATGGAGAAATGACTAGTTGCCTGGTATTTCATTGGTATTTGGGAAAGGAGGAGAGGTAAATGAATGAACCAAATTCACCAGGATGAAACTGGTAGGTCTTCCTTCATTGTTGAAAGTCAGCAAAGAAGCATGCAGTTGTTTGGGGAAATGGCAGTCACCCGGCCTGTTGCTTTATCCCAGACTGCTCTGCTCTGTGTCCCTGAGGCTGTGCTTCCCACCCTAGGCCTGGTGCTTGGGTTCTGCTCTTACTGTTCAGGCTTCTGCTCCAATCTTAAAGCCTAAGCTAAGACAGCAGCCTGCCCACCTAAGGCCGAATCAAGTTACTTAGATGTAAGTGAAAATGAAGACGCTGGCAGTGGTGACAGGAAACTGTCTTTGGAAAAGGAGAGTGTGGGATCAATGCCAACCTTGCACTTCAGCCTAGAAATGGTTCTTGCCCGTGAAAACAAAGGCTGAAGAGGACCGATAAAGTCTCATTTGTTCCTCAGTTTTGGTTTGGTTAAACAAGTAAGTATTGAGAACCTACTATGTGCTATATTCTGAGCAAGAAAGTCTCTTAGATACACATGCAGCAGGGGAACTAAAACATGCTGTCTTACCACCTGGCTGCAGAATTCCTCTTTGTTTTGCAAAGTTCATTAATAAGCCTCTTGGGGGCAGAAAGCAATGGCTCAAGGGCAGGGGTGTTGGCAGACACCCAAACGACAAAGTTAGAAGGTTGTGCTGTGCCACATGAGTAAGTAAGAATTTATTAATTGTTTCTGAGAGAGACGAGCTAAGGTACAGTGCAAAGCAAGGGAGGAGAGAGACGCCAGGGTGATGGTGGAAACAGGATGCTGTGTGGCACCAGGAAAATCCCTACCACAGAGGGGACCGAGTACCTTTCGGAACAGGAATGTTAAGCATGTGATTTTTAAGTCGTTTGCCACTGGGTGGTACAACAGGTACCCCCTTCTTGAGACCCTCAAATTTCAGTAGAGGTTCCCTGTTTTAAGCTTCCCAGGAATCTGTCACAAATACCACACAATGGGTTGGTTTAGATAACAGGCATTTATTGGCTCATAGTTTTGTGGCTAGAAGTGGTCCAAAATCGAGATATCAGCTTGTTTGCTGAAGCCTGTAGGGTTCTGGTACTGGCTGCGGGTGATCCTTGGGATTCCTTGTTTTATATCATCGCCAACCATTGCTTGGTGATGTCCTTCCTCTCTGGCTTCTGTGACTTCTGGATTCTCTTTACAAGGCCTCCAGTAATCCAGATTAAACCCACCCTCATTAGTTAGGCCACACCTTATCTAAAAATAACATCTTCCAGAGGTCCTGTTTACAGTGGGGCCACACCCATTATAAGATTAAGAACATGTACTCTCTGGAATACATAACTCAATCTACCACATTCCCAAAAACTTCATGCAAAGGGGATTTTTGGTGAAAAATGAGTCTGGGCAGGTGGAAGGATAGAGGCAGCATATGAGAAAACAGAAGTCATGAGATCGTAATCCCTTGGCAATTCATTTTAATCTGAGGCAGGCTCTGGACTCCCACTGGGCAGAGGAGTCAGCCAGACTCATTTCAATGTCCAGGGCAGAGAACATCATGGCCAAAGTCCAGATTGTACAAAAATGAGGAAGATTCTGTCTCTGCCCGCATGGAGACTACAAACAGCCCAGTGGAGGGCATCAAAAGCAGTCAAGAGAACATTTGGCAAGATGATGCAGAGTGTAGCATAAAATAACAGAAAGCTGTGCTTTAATCCTTTCTGCTTCACAGACAACTTATGGGATCTAGGAATCCAAGAATGAAAAAGTATATATTCAGAGAAAAATTAAAGGCTGCCTTTTTAAAGGATGGGCGAACCGTATGTCAAATCTATCTGAGGAAAATTCTAACTGAGAAGTTTAATTAAAGTAAAATAGTGATTGCCATGGCTCATCATTAAGGAAAAATAAGCCCAGTGTTACCAGATCATGGTTGGAGAAAATTCTGAAGTCTAAACAACACTGGGAGTGTGTCCCAGGGAAGTTCCTGGGATGTGGGAGGCAGGAACTTGTTGGGCACCAGTGGGCACAGAGGACAAATGAGAGTAAAAAGCATCCAACTAGCAATCAGAAAATTTTGTCAGGATAAGAAATGGGTGTGTAAGGACACATCACCCACATCACTGTAAACACTTTCTGATTTATTTCTGTTTTGTACTGAATGCTTGCTGTGTGAAAAGTGCTGCAGTGAACATAAAAACATACAAGGAATGTCCCCTGCACCCAAAAAGTTCACAGGATAGCTGGGGAGACAAAGGCATAAACTCTAAAAAGATAAATCATAAAATGTAATATAAAAGAAATCACAAGGGAGCATTTCCACACAATGGATGGAAATAAAGCAACTGTGGGTTCTGTGAATTGTTTGATCGAGTTGAGTCGAGGGAGGATTCTTGTACCAGCCATGTGGGGATGGATGTCTGGAAGTGGTTTGATTTTCAGAATTATTTGGTAACCACAAGAGACTGTTCAGTGGTGGCAACATGTTCAAGTCTGTTCTAAAGAAGATGATGTTTGGAAATGCCCAAGGAAAGACATGCATAGGAAAGTTGAATCCGAGAAGCTTTGATTAGAATACAACCCCAGTGGCCAAACAGAACTAGGGAAAAAGAAGTGATCTGGAGTGGCCAGGTGTAGACACAGCTTTGTGAATGCTGGGCACCTATTGCTAATAGAACCCAGGGAATCCTGGCTCTCTGGGCCACCTTGTTTATGCTGAAGGGTAACCTTGGAGCTTTCTAGATGTCCTCAACCTCTGCCCCAGGCCTCCCAATCTGCATCTACAGTGTGTTCCCAAGTTTTCTGGCCCACCCTGCAAACGGCCCTTCTCCCACCCCTTCCACTACCAGGGAACCTGATGGGATGAATGTGGACTTACTGCCAGAAAGTGTTATGGTGGTGAGTCTGTCCTTGAGGCAGTTATTGCAAGCCTGAGCTACTTTCCACACCTGGCTCTCTGAGCTCAGCCTTTGATGGGGTGCAGGTGCCAACAGCACTGCCCTTCAGAGTCCCAAAATCTTGGCTGTCAGAGAGCAGATGGTTGCACCAACCCCAAGTCATAGCATGACCCTGACAGAAAGAGGCAATATCCTCCAGCCCTCTGGGACTTAAATTTGCAGCTAGCCTCAACCTTAAGAATATCTCTCCATAAAAAGGGCTTTTTGTCCCCTGGAAAATTTGGAGATGATTAGTTCTGTAGCTTGAGTTCAGACAACCTAGGACCTGTCTTCTTGTCTTGTAAAAGGCCCAGCCTAGAACTTTGTAGAGACTATTCATGGAATTCCACCATGTTTGACCCAATGGGCTTCGTCTGCCCCTCACTATCGGGCCCTGCCTGGAGATGCAGAGTTGTACAGCAGGAGCCTCTCTAAGCCCTAAGCACATAAGCTATGTCACTGCCCTTGGATTGAGAAGACCCTACTGTTGGTGATTATGTCTGCAGAAATAGAAGGGTTGAGTTTGGATGGTTTAAGTCTAGAGTTGTGCTTTTCAACACAGTAGCAGCTAGCCACATGTAGCTATTTAAATTTAGATTTTAAGTATTTAAAAATAAATGAAAAATTCCATTCATCAATCACACTAGTCACATTCATGTACTCAGTAGCCACATATGGCCAGTGGTGATGGTATTGGATAGCAAAGAAATAGAATACTTCCATCATCATTGCAGAAAGTTCTGTTGGACAGGGCTGGTCTAGAGCTATCTGCTTTCCAAGCCTTTCAACACACAAGCTCTCTTCCCCTTTAAGATAAATATTGAATATATGCCAATTCTATAGTAAGAGGAAATGTGATTTTATTTGCTTAATGTCTGTTAGAGGTAATAAAAGGTTTGTGTCGATTTTTAAAAAGGTAAAAAAAGGATTGCTCCACCAATGTTTCTGAAACTTTGATGTGCACACAGATCAGCTAGGGATCTGTTAAAATGTTGATTCTGATTCAGCAGGTCTGGGGTGGGGTCTGAGATTCTGCTGTGGGTCCACAGACCCCACCTTGAGTGGGAAGCAGTTACAGTATATGACTTGTAAACTAGGACCCTATGCCCTTTGAAGGGCCAGGAAATGGGTACAGTAAGTGAACTTTAAATGGAAAGACAGGAGTCGCAGGAAATGTTTTCATCTTCAGACACCAGAAAAATAAGACCAACGCCATTCTCACAATGCTGCTCCATTCCGAGGAGGATCAGATGAACTTGAGGCAACACAGCCACGGCTAGCCATGTGGCCGAGCAGCGTCAAGAGCTGGGCTCAGGAGCCACGCTGCCTAGATTAGAATCTCAACTCCACTGTGTCCTAACTGTGTGTCCTAACCTCCACAGGCCTCAGTTTCCTTATCTACAAAATGAGGATACTACTAGTACATTTTTCAGAAAGTATTTGTGGGGATTCAGTGAATTTACAGATATAGAATATGTGGAACATTGCTACCCATCATAAGCCCTGGGTGAGTGGTTAAGTGAATGAATGAATGAATGAATGAATGAATGCTGCACTCCTCTTCTAAACAAATGAAGATGGTTTATGCCAGGTGAGTTGATGCCTTGCTGTCATAGGTTACTCAGCTCTAAACAGGACTCTGCTTCTCACCTGTGGATTGAGAAAGGGGCGGGAGGTGGAGGGCAACGTCGTTGATGAAAGATTAGATCTATGAATCATTCTGCCTTATAGTAAAAGTGAAAAAATTATGGAGTCAAGAGCTGGGCCCATAACTTACAGAACAGACTAGAACAATCAAATAAATGGTGGTGCTGCATTTCCAGAGGACAGCAGCCAGTTGCCAGACAGCATGGCTCCCTCACCTAACTGCTGCCCCATTCAAATGCTCCTTTACAGGGACTTTTTACCACTGGTTGCTGTTGGTATACAAAAGTCTGCACTTGGGGTCTCTGCAGGTTTTTATTTAATCTGTCACGTATCTACAATATGTTTTCCTTTAGTACATGGCAGCAAAATTGATTTGAGTTGTCAAAGAGAATATGACACAGGCATTTGTCTGATATTGATCATTTCTGAAACCTTTTTTTTTTCCTCCTCAAAGCAAAGAGCCCAGCCAGCAGCGGGTAAAGAGATGGGGCTTCTCTTTCGATGAGATGTTGAAGGACCAGGTGGGACGGGACCAGTTTTTACGATTCCTGGAGTCCGAATTCAGTTCAGAAAACCTCAGGTGAGTCTCTCGAAGGTTTGAACCGTGTCACTGATGTTTGCGAGCAGATAAGCAGAATCAGTCTCTCTCTCTTTGCCTCCCTTTCTCAATAAAGAGTTATTATGGTTCAAATTCAAATTCCAGTTAGTCCGGCTAAGGTTGAAATGTAGAACTAACTAAAACATGTCAATGTTGTGATCACACCAATCATAGCTATACCACTACCAGCAGTTCTTAGTTCTTGAAGTCCAGATGATATTTGTTCAACTTATTGTCTTCATCACCTACCATAAGTACATGACTAAATTGATTTGATGGCATCATTCATTAATTAAAACCATAGAGGCACAACAATATGATGGTACTGTGAACAACTGATTGTACACTTTGGATGATTATATGAGACTATATCTCAATAAACTTGAATTTAAAAAAAAAAGTGAGCTGTCAACTTCAAAGAAAAAAACAACCATAGAGCCATGGAACTTCAGGTAGACAGGCAACTTAGAGACTCTCTCCCCCAAAAACTTCCTAGTTTGGAGTCCTGAATACATGACGGACAACAGAGGAAAGACGTGCCCATGGGCTTATTTCAGAATTTCAAAAAAGCCAAATAGCCATGTAATGGTTTCTGCAGTCATCTGATGCCAGTGAGAACATCTGATTATTTAAATTGGTCTGTGACTAATAAAGATGAGGTAAAATGTATTACTGTATTAATAATGACTGTTTAGAAGAAGAAAAAGAAATATTTCAAAACATGGGATCCAATGTGAGGAGAGGTACTTGATCATGAGGTATGTGGGATCTTGTGGTTTATTCAGGCTTTCATTGAATTAGATGAAGAATCTGAGTCACATGAAAAATGTGGCTTATCTAAGGTCCCTTCATGATCTTAGCAAACCGGTGACTTCTTAATGGGTAAGATGGAAAACTCATTCTTTTTTTTCTTGACACCAGGTTCTCCAGGCTAATTCCCATCTCCCAATGGCATTTTCTCAAAAATGATAGTTTTATTAAATTTTTTAAAAATGCTTTTTAACTTTAAAAAGTCAGAGCATAAGCCATGGACCTAAAGGATAGTGCCCTCTGGTGCTAATGTGCAAAAATTCATGTTATTCATTTAGACTTAGAGACCATCTCAGTCCCATTCATCAATCAGGTGATATTTATCACATACTTATACTGTATCCAGCCCCGTGAGAATCTTCTGAGGGAGGCAAGAAAGCCAAGATGCTGATCTTTGCCTACAATGACCCTGTAGGACCTTCAGGAAAAAAAATCACAAGAAACGATTACATCATTAAATGAATATGAATGAATGTGGACTCCAAGAACTGTTTCAGAAGTGTTTTATAAGAGAGGGATCAACATAAACCAGAGTAGGCAAATCATAAGCTGGACTTTGAAGAAGACACAGGCTATCAATAGGCAAAGAAGAGGGAGGGAGAATATTCTGAGCTGGAGGACTGGATGAGCAGAGGGTGGCAGTGGACTGTCCCACGCATGAAATCTTGGGAGGATATGTAGAAACCAACGAACTGTGTGTACTGATATCCTACTGGGCATCCATGAGCCTCGTGTAAGCCAGATGAGGTTGAGTATCTCATTTTGGGATATGGCAGAAGGGTTTTTTCCCGATGCTGAAGAATTATTCTAAACACATCTCAGAACTTCACTTCAATTCCTAATCAGTAATTATAACAGAAGGTTTGACTTCTGATATTCTTCACCTGGGCAGTGCTCGGGCCTGCCTCCCAGGCTGTCCCTGGAGATGAGCGCTGCTTAGGAAGCAAACCCCTCTGTGCCCAGCAGGATATGCACCCAGGTATCCATGGTGCTACCAGTTCAGCTCCCCCCTCCCTCCTCCTCCCTTTATGGTTCCAATGAGCCACATCTGGGAGTCCCTCCTGTCTTGTCCTCTCATCCCTATCCTTGTTGGGTCCCCAACATGGAGTGCTATAGACCCTCTCTGTCTGGACTGTTTTTCATCCTGCAAGTGGCCTTGTGGCCCTCTGCCACCCTCACCATTATGGAGAGTTTGAAGAATAAATACAGGGTGCCAGCCACTGTGAGAGGCCCAGGAGGAGGGTCTGCAGGCTCAGCTGCTCCCTTGCACAGTCTGGGACATTCATTCTGGAAAGCTCAGAGTATAAGCAGAGCCATACCTCAGTTGACACTAGTTGCATGAAATATGTTTTCCTCTTAAGCCCCAGACTGCACTGAGTTGTGTGTCCCTGGCAGGTGTACATCCCTCATCCTCCATTACCTCTTGTGCCTCTGCCAGCTCCTTCTTCCTATGACAAGAGGGCTGCATTTAATCTTGGGTTAAAGGGTGGTGTGTGTAAGCATGTGTGAGTATCCCAGTGACTAATCTACACCCGCAGCATGCATGCATAAATCCAGACTTAAAGAGGGTCCCCTATCATCTGTGACAGGAAAGAGGATAAAGAAAATAGTAACAGCCAGAGTTAAAAAATATATATAACCCAAGAGCTTCTAAAATCCTCTCTGGAGGCCCAAATTCCTTTCTTATGATATTCAGCATAATTGAATATACGGGAGAAAGGCTCAGTTTTAGATCATGCAACATTAGAACTCTTCAGCCACACATAGCAAGGTAATGTCTTCCTCTTCCCTTTTGATTCATTCCACTGGCCACAGATATTGGCTTATCACCTACCATGACCCAGGTCCTGAGGACCCAGAGCCAAGTAAGTTTTATCCTTTGTCTGGGGCAGCCAGGATGGCTGTGCAGATACTGTATGCACCCCTCCACCATGGTCCATGTAAATGTCTGCCCCTGGAAGTTGTGCAATATGGCACAGCTCAAGGATCCTGTACAACTGTTATGGTGGCCACACTGGGGCTGTCCCTTCTCCCCAGGATCAGCCATTGGCCAAGAACCAGGCACCTGGCATTGGACTACTGGAGCATGGGGGAAGGGAAGAAAGGAGAGAGACACAGAGAAAGAGAAACCAGAACTCAACTTGGTCAATTGCAAGGTGCTTCTCCACATCTGTCTTCCCTCTTACTTCTCTAGTAAAAGGAATGAGTACTTAAGTCATAACATCTTTACTATTGCACAGCATTTGACTGCCAGGTAGGTAGTCAAGTGGTTGAATTTCTACTAGAGCTTTGGAATGCGGAAGAGAGGAGCCACAAGGAGACACTGGTATTGCTCTTAAAACAGCAAAGTTTCACCATAGATCCTCTAAGGGAAGATTCCTGTGATGACATAATGTAGTTTGAAGTCCCTTTGGACTGTTTTTTCTTCTGGGTGAGCCTGTGCAATGAGGATGGGTATCGTCTCCAGGGACCGGAAGGGACATACAGCCAACACATCTTGTTGCAGATAGCACAGCGGTCGAATGTAAGCTCTCTGCAGCAGCAGTTACCTCCCTTTCTCCTTTCCTAACTCATCCCGAGCCAAGCCCAGGGCGCCACTTGACTGGGTGGGCCCAGGGAGGCAGCTCTTTGTGTGGTGCCTTTGGAACCCATGGGGACCCTGTCCTCCACCAGGCACAAACCTCTCATTATTGAAGCAGGGAGTTCCAGCGAGTTATTTTACCACATCCTTCTCCCTTCTCTGTGCATTTTCCCAGAACAATGACAGTAGATCCTTGCCGCCTTCATCCCCCTCTCCCTCACCTCCCCTGCACACATCTTTGTCCTCCCTGACTTGACACTTTCTGCTGCACGGCAGGGCACAAGTTAAAAATCAAAATCTGCAGCGAAGAGCATCCTGTACATTTTTTATGAGCTGTAACGTCTCCTGAGAGAACGTAGTTGTTCTTCGAAGCTGCAGATTGATTATCCTAGTTCCACACAGTGTCAGCTGAAAGGAGAAGCAATTAAAAGAGAGCACAGGGGAGTTGCCAGGTTCTTCTTGGGAGCTCCCGTCTCCAACAGTTGCCCCAAGACCTATGAGACCACAGAGCATACGCTCTGCCCAGCGGGATTCACCAACTAACCCAACCCAGGATTAGCTGGAATAGAGAAAACTCACACCACCCGTGAAACTTGTCAGCCTTCAGCCACTGCCCAGGGAACATGGCTCAGCCTCGGTGGTGGTGATGGTGGTTACTAATGTTGGTGTCAGAGGAATTGAGACCAACCAGAGGCTAAATCAAGTTTAATCCGTTGTTCCTGAGTGTTTGGGTGGCCACCAGAGGGCACAGAAACACTTCTTTTTGCCACTGAGTTTGCTTGTTTCTGGGAATGAACTGAAGGCTGTATTTTCTATTTCTAACCCATGGAAATTGTAGCTTATGAAAAGATGTGTGAGGATAGCAATGGAGGGGCTGCCCAGACCTTCCTGGCAGAATGGAGAGCTGCCAGCCACCATGAGGAGCCAGCCTTGAGGAGAAAATCCCTTTCCCAGGCAGCATCCAGGTCCTGAGGGAAAGCAGAGGCCACCTGAGGCGGCTCCTGAACCACCCACAATCCTGTCTATTGCTGCTTGGCCCTGGTGGCTCCTGAGCCCAGGCTGACCTTCCCCAAAGGCCAGTTCCCTGCTCCTGCACTTCTAAGGCATGAGCACAGATCCAATGCAGCACGGCTGCTCCCCGCTGCTCTGATGACCGGCAGTGGCTGGAGAGAGGTGGAACAGGTGTTCTCCATGATACCATCGTGTCCTTGTGGCCTGCCAGTCACGATGGCCCTTCTGCTGCAAGCCACAGAGCCTTAGTGCAGGGTGGGTGGATTTGATGCCACTGCTGGCATTTCATTTCCCACTGGCATCCTCGGGAAGGAGTGGGGTCTGCAGGCTTTTGATAAGAGCAGAAGCAGCACCAGCCTCGATGGACCTTCCAACCCCCAGAGGATGTGCAGAGAGGAGCTTCTATGGCTGCTTCCGGGAGGTGTGTTTGGGCAGCCTGGACTTGGAGTTCCCAGCCCGGGTCTGCAGGGCTCGCAGATGGCAAACACAAACCAAATCCTGTTCTGAATTTCAAATGGAGACAGAGGGTGTTTGAGCTGGAGATGGCAGATGCATATGGGAAGTCAAGGGCAGTTTTGACAGCATTTTTTGCTCTCACCTGAGAGTAATAAGGCAGGTCATTTCTGAAGCTGAAGTGGACAGAAGGCTGGGGGAGGGTCCCTGTGTATGCAGGAAGAGGAAAACATCTGTCTAGGGAATGACATCCTACCTCCCTTTCTCCTCCTCCTCCCCCTCTTCTTCCCCTGCCTCCTCCTCCTCCTCCTCCTCCTCCTCTTCCAGCATGCCTGTTGTTTTTTCTTTTATTTTTTTTACTCTTGGTTTTATCTGGCAAAGGGTAACTTTTAATTTATGCAAAAGTTTATTAAATTTGATTCTGAAACTTCCATTCACATCAACTCCAGACCTCCTCTATACCCAGCTGGGTGGTGTTCATTAATGCGGCTCCCAAATGATTCTGCAAAAGGGACCCCGAGCCTCAGTTGTCACCAGGAGCCCACAGAGCTCAGCAGATGCCGAGCCCTTGGGGTTCTCAGGACTCCTCGTGGGGCTCAGCAGTTGCTCCTCAGAGCAGACTGGAGCAAGGGACAGAAAATCACAGAAGGCATTGTCCCTGAGAGGGGGCTGGAAGTCTCCCAGATGTCAGCCATTGGTGTGAGCAATTGCAGGGGCCTGGGAGGCTTAAAGGAGGCTGGCCCGGAGAAGCTGCCTCCCAGCCCAGGCACGAGGGCTAGTTCCAGTCCTTTAGAAAACTGATGCCAGCTTCCTTTTGCAGGCTGGGTCTCCTAAATTCCACCTGCCTGACAGCTACTCTCACCACCAGGCAACCATTGCAATCGTTAGGAAGTCTGTTTGTATCATGACAGACCTTAGAAGGTGGGGCGCAGGGACCCAGGAAAGGGGCCTGGGAGGCAGAGGAGACCCACTCTTCAGCTCCAGTTACAAGGTTCCCCACGAACAATTCAGCAGGTTAACAGCTTCCCCACTCTTCCCTCCTGTCTTCTCTCGAGGGAAGGGGACTGCATTACTGCAGAGGGCCACTGAATGGCGCCTTTGAGCCACACACTTAGCTGCAAACATATCTCAGAAGAGCAACAGAAAAACATGCTTAACCTTAAAAAAAAAAAAGGTACATCTCACTTTGGGTGAAATTCCACAACAGATTGAATGCACTTTCCACCATGTCGTGGTTCAGCTTTTCTTGCCCCTGGATGACGTTCACACAGAAAAGGCAAGATATGTGTTTGGTTCTTTCCCTTTATTTGCCATTTTTCAAAATGATGAAAACCACAGGGCCAGGGACCTGTCCTCCTGTCTCATTGATAGGGAAACTGGCCTGCCCTGTTCTCTCTGCAGAGGGTGTGTCGCCCAGACCTGAGTCCTGCTGAAAGCCCTCCGCTCCCTGGGACAACTTTGGGAACCATCCTCGGGGCCTTTTCCTCTAGTTGCAGCTGCTCTCAGCAGAAAAGGGCTCATTCCTGACAGCTGCACCCATGCAGATACTGAAGTGAAGGATTAATAAGAGGCAAATAAAGAAGTGAGTGGGAGATTTTCCTCCATGGCGCTCCCTGGAGAATCTTTCAAAAGAAGGCCCCTCCATGTATGCCCCTTCGACTTTGTTCCCAGTGAGACCATCTTCGAGGCTACAGCCATTTATTGAGCACCTACTGTATGCTAAGCACTGTGCTGAACACTGATGTGAACTGGCCCTATCAGCTCAGGTTCTCCATCCACATCATGAATGGCTGGCTCCTTTCAGCTCAGATAACCCAAAAGATGCCAGGGTTCTGTCTGCTTGTGTCATCTTTCCTTCATTTTGATGCCTCCAACTGATTCCAACCAGATTTGACCAAGGGTCTTAACATGGTCTGTGTAGTAGAAAAAGGGCATGTGTTGGAGACGTGGCTCTCTACCAGAAGCGACTTTATCTCCAGGGATATTTGACAATGTCTGAGGACATTTTTGGTTGTTAAAACCTGAGGAAGACTGCTAATGACATCTCATGAGTAGAGGCCAGAGATGCTGCTAAACATCCTACAATGCGCAGGACAGACACCCAACAACAAAGCTGGACACCATCTGGCCCATGGTGAGGTTGAGAAACCTTGATGTAGATGGAGAGAAATCTCATTTTGGTAACTGGGAGCATATTAATCTCTTTATGTGCACTTCTTTACAGTCCTCCACTCTCATGGAACCCACTGGTATTTTCGGCAGCCCCATGATCTTCATGACCTCAGTGTCATGGCACTGGGGCAGATTCAGGGAGAGCAGCAGGATGAGTTCCACAGATGTCCATTCTAGGACCCATCTCCACCAGAGCCCAATGGTGAGCCCCAGAACTGATTGCGTGTTTATGCTTCTGTTTCAGGTTCTGGTTGGCTGTCCAAGATCTCAAAAAACAGCCCCTCCAGGATGTGGCCAAGAGAGTAGAAGAAATCTGGCAAGAGTTTCTGGCTCCAGGGGCCCAAAGTGCAATCAACCTGGATTCTCACAGCTATGAGATAACCAGTCAAAACGTCAAAGATGGAGGGAGATACACATTTGAAGATGCGCAGGTTTGCTCGTCTACTATGAGGGTTCTGTCCTGAGGTGTCCTTGTCCTGCTCCACCACCTGACCCTTCAACATGAATCCAAGACATTCTGGGCAGTGGGTATCTAGAATTTCAGATTTTATTATCTGTAAGGCCACCTACAGAAACCATTCCAGGTAAGTGCATGATGAAATTCTAAGAGAATTGCTTTCCTGGATTAGCGGTATTGTTACATTTTAGAAATATAGAAATTCACAATTATATGCTTTATCCCTTCCAGGAAAATCCCAAACTGTTTTACAAAATCTGAAGTCTTTGTAATAAGTCGGTAGGAGAATCTCAGAACCATAACACAGACTCTGTAAAGCGGGCAGGGGGAGCTGGCAGGGCATGAGCCAAACCCACATCCAACTCCAAAGACCACACTCACAACCACCACTCTACACAGCTTCCGTAATGGTTTTCAGCCAGGCAGTTAATATTTTTTGAGCACCCATATATTCTAGGCCCTCTAGCTGCGTGCTGAGATACCACAAAGAACAGACCAAAAAAAAAAAGAAAAGATAAAAGAAAAAGCCCCTGCCCTCAAGGAGGATATAGGCCAGTGAGAGACACAAGTATACGGGAACTTTCAACAGTGTGGGAAATGCCCCATGCAGTGAACTCTAGGCTTAAAGAAGTCCACAGAGACTCCTAATCTTGCATAATGCCAGTTAGGGCACAGATGCTGGCTAGGCTGGCAAAATAAACAGAAGCCACCTCAAATAGCGGGCTTTATCCTGAGGGCTGGGAGGTGCCATTTCTAAAGATAAGCATCAAATCAGAGGTTCTTACTTCCCAGCCCCTAATTTTTATTTCCACCCACCACCGACACACAGTGACAAGGCTTTAGGTTTTGCTTTTGTCTTCCCAACCCCACCCCTCATCTCTCTCACCCTTGGGTTCCCTGATAGAGAATTTGGGCAGTTTGCCCTCTCACACATCTAATTTAGGAAACTCAGTAAAGCTGCACTGGTGCAAATAATGGCATGGGAACCCAAACAGTGTCCCTTGTCATCTTGATTTGCCTTGTCATTGGCTCAGAATTGCAGAATGGAAACACCTACCGAGCTCAATGCCATCACTATCGTTTTTTCTCCCTGGTTATGAGCTCTATCTAATGCCTGGGCTAGGCAGGTTTGGGTCCATAGTGTTCAGTGCCTTTGCCTTATGAAATCAGAGTACTGTACCCCCTTTGCAGCTTGCAAGCAAAATGTGTGTGTCATGAGAAAATTTTTTTCTGGTCTATTTTTGTATGTGTATGTGTATATGCTCCCAAGCACCACATTGATCTAGCTCGGTGAGGAGGGTGATGGAGAAGCTCCATGGGGTTTCCTAGATGGGTGATCTAAAGCTCAACTCTCAATTACTCATGAGACACAAGCGAAGAGAAACTGGTCAGAACCACGAATCACCCAGCACCGTGTATCACTCTGAGAGTGACATCAGGAAGGATTTACTTTCATCTTTTATTGCAGAAACTTTTAAACTTGTGGAAAAGTGAAAAGAGCAAAATGACAAACCCTTACATACCCTGATCCAGCCTCAGGGGTCATCAGTACATGACTAGTCCTATTTTATCTGTGTCCCCACTCACTTTTTCACCTACCACTAGATTATTTTAAAGCAAATCCAAACCATTATATAATTTCATTTCTAAGTAGTTAGGTATGTATCTGTAAGAGATACTGACACTTCTATTTTAGCATTATTACAAAATCATTATCACACCTTAACAAATTAGCAATAATCAATAACATCAAAGATCAGACCAGGTTCCAAATGTGTGATAGTTTCATAAGTGCCTTTTTTAACCTATTTTTTCAAGTCAGAATTCTGATTTGAAAAAATAGGTTATTGCTCAGAAAAGGTCCACACATTCCAATAGGTATTGCTGTTAAAACACCAAAGTGTCACCAGAGATCCTTTATGGGAAAATTCTCATGATGATATAATGTGATTTGAAGTCCCCTTGGATTGTTTTTCTTCTGGGGAAACCTGTGTATTGTCTCCAGGGACCAGAAGTGTCTTTAATCTACAAGTTAATCTACAAGTGTCTTTAATCTACAAGTTCCCTTTACATCTATTTTTCTTTCCGCCTTGCAATTTATTTGATGAAGAAATCAGATCCTTTATACTGTAGAGAATCCCACAGTCTGGAATTTTCTGATTATACCTCCATGGTGCTATTTAAATATTCTTTTGTCATCTGTCTTCCCAGTAAATTGGGAGTTTGGTTTAGATGTTTAATCAGATTTAAGTTTAGTTTTTGTCTGCCAGACTACTTTATGCAGCAGTGTATTGTGTTCTCCCATCATAAGGCACTTTATGACTGGTTTTCCCTCTTTTTGTGATTTTAGCAGCCATTGATGTATATTGTCCAGACCCATTAGTTAACTACAGGTTACAAAATGATAATATTCTATTTCCATCTCTCCTTCTTTATTTATTAGCTGGAATAAATTTATAAAAAGAAACTCTCCCTTGTTTATTATTTGATTACCTAACAGAACGGTTCACACAGAAAAGGCAAGATATGTGTTTGGTTCTTTCCCTTTATTTGCCATTTTTCAAAATGATGAGTTGGTCTCCTAGCATCTTCCAATGATGATAAATTAATTTTGGTTTGGTTTGGTTTGGTTTGGTTTTAGTATCTTTGTAAACTAATGGATTTAAAACATATTTGATGTGTTTCAATCTAATTCATTTATTATTATTATTGATGCTGGAATTTTTCCATCTCTGGCCAATGGGAGCCTATTTATGTTGAGTCCTGACATGATCCTAGTGGCCTTTGATGTCATCCAAATAGCAAGGAAGGTAGGATGTTCCAGGCCCTGCCCAGACCTGAAGTCAACCATTTCTCCAAGGATCCCTGGTTCCTCTTGGTGGGAAATGGTTTTTAGAGACCACAGTCTGGCACTTAGGGGTGCTCATTGCTCCTGGGTTCCTCATCATTCCTGGGCCTTTTCAGCAAACAAAGCTAGGAAATATGTTGCTGTTTAAGATAAAAATGCATCGTGAGTTCACACTGCTACTTTCCATTCAAATTCAAAACCATAAGGAATTCTGTTTGACCCCTTCTTTCTTACTTCTGTGTCTCCTTTCTCCATGCTGAGAATCCTGTTCTCAAGGGCACTACTGATGATAACATTAGTACTTCATCTAATTACTAATTGGCTTTATTTTAAATTACCATAGAGCAGTGTCAAAATTGCAATACCAACCATAGCAGCAACCATATGATCAGTGCCTTGTTTTATTTGCTACATAGTATTCCATCATGTGGAAGCACCATGGTTTAGTCAGCCAGTCCTCTCTTGTTGGACCTTCATGATATTTGTCATTCAAGACAGATTTGGTGGGAGAACTTGGGAAGCCAACACATTGTGCCTTGACAAGTTTCTGAATCTATTGCCTTCATTAGTGTGGTGCTCTGCCATTTTTCAAAAAAAGGCACTTTCAAAAACATTACATCTCTTTCCACAGCAATGTTGTGAGCTGGACCAGACATGAGGATGCCCTACACATCCCCAACTTCCTTAATATCTGTTAGGATCGGTCTTCCATGAATTCAGTAAAATTCACTCTTCTTAAGCCAATTTCTGTTGTTAGCCTGTCCCCTTTTGTTTCTGAAGTGTGTTTCCACCATAAATACATAAAGTGCTTCTTACTAGCAGTGTGACCTTGGGAAGTTTACTTAGACTTCCTCAGTCTTCATTTCCTCCTCTGCAGAACAGAGATAAAATAGTACCCATGCATAGGGGTAGAATGACGATTAGGTGAAATGAAACATGTAAAAAGCTAACTCAAGGTCTAGTCCATGGTAAGATGCAGTAAATATTTACTCTCTTATTTTCCCAATGTCATTTTTTTATTCTTCTATGTTTAACATGTTTGTTGGGAAAAAAAAAATCAAGTAATTGCAAATAATCTTACTACTCAGAGAGAGCTCCTATTTTGGTATATTTTCTTCCTAGATTGATATATGTTTATATATACCTAACAAAATAGGGTAATTCTGTAGCCTGCCTTTTAATATTAAACCAGGAGTCAGAAAAGTTTTTCCTTAAAGGGCCAAATAGGATAGACGTTAGGTTTTGTAGGCCACAGTCTTGGTCACAAATACTCAATTCTGCTCTACAAAAGCAGGTACAGCATAACAAGATAATGACATAAACAACTTAAAGACATGGCTATGTTCCAATAAAGGTTTATTTCTGGACATTGAAATTTGAGTTTCATATAATTTTCACACAATCTTCTTTTGATTTTTTTCAACCATCTAAAGTGTAAAAACTATTCTTAGTTCAAGGGAAGTACAAAAACAGGTGTGGTTTGCCGACTCCTGCAAAAGATAAATTATGAAAAATATATCCTGAAAATTATTGGAAATTTTCAAGAAATCCAGAATGATACCATATAGAGGGTTGGGGCTGGTTAATCCTCAGTTGATTAGGACAGAGTAGGTTATAGGAAACTTTGCTTGGGCATCTTAAGGGCAAAGTAGCAAACTTGGCAGAGGTTTCAGATCAGGGTTGAGTGTTACACAGCCGACCAAGGTGAAATCAGCCAGTGTTCTGAGATTCACGCTGACTTACCCACCCTGGCCAGCTCTGGCTGTCTGCACCAGTGAAGCAGGTGCAGCTCAGAAATTTCCATGTGAGGAACATGTGCTGAAAGGAGGTTAAAATCCACAGGAAGGTCCCTTCGCAGCCCACAACCATCAAGGACTTGCACTCAGATCTCCCAACTTGCTGGTTCAGAGTCTGCTCCTAAAATCACACCACCCTGGACTGTTGCACAGACTGTTGTACAGGGTGTACTGAGTACACCTTCTCGTACTGAGACCCGAAGGAACTCCGGCCCCAAGAGAGGAGCCCAGACCTGGGGCAGCAGGCTCTGATCCTCTCTGCCATGCACTTTCTCTAGGATTATATATCGAAGCCCATTAAACTTGCTCTCCTCAGTTTGCCCACCTGCTAAGAAGGAACGGTGACACCCAAGCCTCTTGAACCCCCCGTCGGGATCAGGAACTGTGATGGCTCCCTCAGCCGGTCATGATGGTTCTCAGAGGCCCACCACAGTGGTCAAAATGCTAATAGAAATATGAACACATGCCCTAACGTTAGCGGATGGTAGCCCAAGTGAAGGTGCAACTAGATTTATGGATCCATATGAAGTGAGAGCTGGAGGTGGGACGCAGGCTCCGTTCACAGGTTTTTTTGTTGTTTTTTTTTAATTGACTGCATGCATTGTTATAGCAAAGTTAATTGCCTGTGTTTGCTTCCTGTGGAAATATTTCACAGGACACCCTGTCAGCATGGGTCTGGCATTTGCATTTGTGTTTTGTGGCTCCGTTTGGCTTTTTTGAAAATTCGGGTCAAGTCCAAAGCTTCCATAAAGGTCTGTGGGCTGTGACCGTTCCTTCAATGTTTGCTGTGTTGTTCCAATTTCATATATTTAACCTTGGAAGGGTGGAAAAAACATCAAGGACCGTGACTTTTTTTAAGGACTCAATTCTTTATGCTAGGGATGGAGTTCTCTGTTCTCAACTGTGGCTATCAGAGGACCTGTGATGTGGTACCAGGGCTGTCACCCACATGCTATGTGCCTTAGTTTCCTCATCTGTAAAATTGGGGTGATGTCTTCTCTACAGTCCACCAAGGATTGTGGAGAAACCGGATGGGCTAATAGCCCTGCAAATCCTTTGAATAAGTAAAAAGTGCTATATATTTGTAAGTGTGAAGTCAAAAGATGAATGGCTTTATTATTTCCTGGGGTCTCATTATTTCAAGCTGGATCAAAATGGAGTTCTCTGAAGTAGATATTTGCTCTTAGAAAGGTTTCTTGAGGAAGAAATGCAAGAAATGTAGGTGGGAGCCAAATTTGGGGGTTCTTGAGTGTCTTCCTAAGGAATTTGAACTTCCTCATCCTGAAGACAGTAGGAAAGCAGCAAAGGATTCAAGTTGGAAAAGGGTGAATCTGATGGTGGTGGGCAGAATGGGCTGGAACCAGGAGAGAGATCTGAATCTCAGGGCATGTGATATAAAACTTTGCTGGCAGTTCTTGGAGGAAAGCATTAAACCACGGAAGTATCGAGAACCTAAGGCTCCCTCTTAAGGCCTATGCTCCTTTCCAGAGCCTTCACAGGTTCCATGGGTGGTGGGGAGGAGTCAGATGGCCAGCTCAGTAGCTCCTTGGTTTCCATTTAAAAAGCCTCAGAGGATCCAAGGATGTTCCAAGGACTGTGTCCCTGGGTCCATCCAGTCATTTGCCCATCTGCCCTTGCATCCATTTCATGAACATACATTCTCCCATTCAGATTGGGAGATCATGACCTGAGGTGTATGAGGTTCTGTAGTGAGGGAGGTTGCAAAGGAAATAGACGCAAGGATGGCTTTTTGCTCTCAGGCAGAGCTTGTCTAGGAGCACATCATTCTTTAAAAACCAAACAGTACAAAAAACAAAGCAAGCCTATGAAAACATGTCATTGAGATTGGATAGGAGTGGAAATATGCCCATCAATTCATTTAATGGACAAACTGGGGAGACCAACCCTGCCCACTGGCTTTGTTCCCTGCAGGTTCCTGCCTGGCCTGCCTAACACTGCCCAAGCACCGCTACTTGCCTGACTGGCAGTAGCTGCTGAGACCCCCTACCCTACTCTGTATCGTCAGTGTCTGGGCCCTCCAACCCCCTCTGGATTTGAAAGTTCCTTGACGGGAACAGAAATTTGGCCTTCTTTGCCCCATGCAAGTCCCTACAAGCTTTGCAAATGTTTGAAGTTTTAAAAAACTTTTCCTTGACATCTCAGTCCAGACTTACAGCACTCTCAGTTGTGCCTTTCATAGTAGGTGCTCAACAAAAAACTGATTAAATTAAATTTTTATAATATGCCAATTCAGCGAAACTTGGAACACCCACAGGAGTGCCAGATGTTCTAAGCTCTAGGAATGTAGAGATGCAAAGGAGGGTCCCTTCTCTTAAGAAGCCCTCCATCTAAGTTACAAAAGTTCACTTGGGCCATCGTCGATGTGTAGAATGATTCAAGAGCAATCACAAGGCCAGAAAGAGGTCAGGGTGATAAAGTACAGCATCAAGTCTACATCCACCTTGAGCAGACAAGAATACCTGAACCCAGAGTCCCTATTGTTACAACCTAAACTTGGATGATCAAAAGCTGCTCAATTAAGGAATGCAAGGCTTCTAAACATTTACTTTGTCTAAAAGTTAGATCACGGTGGAGTAGGATTTTATGTTTGCCCCAGGTTGTTCATAACTAAAAGTCTTCCTAGCCTGGTGCAGATCCTTAGTCTTTGTCCCAGTGGTGGAGGTAGTGGCATTGTATGCCAGGATCACAAGACTACACCAAGTTTCCTGGCATTAATTCCCAATTGGAGGGCATTTCCTGGCAGAATTCCATGCCAGGCATTTTTTAGTAAAGAATGCCTCAGTGCTGCTTGCTCCAGGAATTACTCATTTGATCCTGTGGGTGGTTCTATTTTGGGGGTGAACAACAGAGAGAGAGAGACATTTTGAAAGAATAAATCAGTGGTTTGTGATCTAATTCTGTTTATTACCCCGCAGACAAGTAGTTCCTGGAGAGAAGGCATCAGAAAATTAAATTCCAAAATTTCTTTGCACGTATCTGTTGATGCTTCTGAGCATAGATTTCTCCCACTAAGCCCTGTGGCCTTGAAGAGACAAGGAAAACACTTTTCTAAGTTAATTTCCCGTGGCGTTTGGGAAAAGGCAGTCTGGCAAAGCTGGCTTGGAAGAACAGAGATTGAGCAGCATCAAATATATCATGCCCTTTTGGCCAATTAAGTCGAACGTGTTTATGCAAATATATTGCAGGTTAAAGGCAAATGGTCATTTACTCTTACACCGTCTTACGACCTTGAGAGAGCAGGTTCCCATGGCCTGCTTAAGGGGACAAGGAAATGGTGGCTTCTCACTTAAGATGCACCTGACCCTGAAAGTCATCCAAAGCTACATCCATGAGGAGCCACAAACTGCCGTCTTTCACTAAGTGGATATTCAACTTGTTGCAGTGTCCTTTCTATATTTATTAAGCAGACACTGACTTGTAATCCAGATCAGGTCCTTACCAACCTGCAGTACCACCCTCTGTCCTTCTTCAGGACCCGGGTTGAAAGGAATTTTGATTTTCCCCAGGCTTCAGCTAACCATGCCTAAGATCTAAAGACCTTCAGTCTAAGGTGTTTTCACAAGTCCCTTGAAAGGTGAGATTTGGGGGATTTCTGGGAGATGGTCCTTGATATAGACTTGCTGCTTATGCCTTTTCAGTAGTCCCGGTTAACCTTGAGAGCTTTTCCAGATTAAGACCTTGGCCCCAAATGACATCCACAGCTTCCTTCAAGTGTGGAAGGCAGGCTGTACATGGCCTGCCTGTTTGGCAAGAAACCAGAACCTGGGCACCCCCCTGGGGACTACATCTCTGCCACTGCCAGCTGCGGTGGTCATGAACGGTTCCTGAAAGGAGGTGCCCCATATGCAAATGGAATGGCGAGAGGCAGAGGCATTTATTACTAGGATGACTCGGATTAGGACTTGAAAGGCAGGCCCTGGCCCTTCTGCTGACCAAGAATCACGGGACTCGAGGTCATGTTTCATCTGGGCTCAATAGCACTGACTTCCCTCAGAACCTCAGCTCGAGGACAGTGGAAAGCAGCATGTCACCAGTGGAAAGAACCTGAGCTTTTAGGTCATACAGCTCTGGGTTCAAGTCCTAACTCCATACTTACTTTGGGCAAGTCCCTTCATCTTTTAGTTTCAGTATCCTCATCTGTAAAATGTTTAAACCTAGACACTGATTCAGAGCAAACAGCACCAACAACTCAAATAGAACAGCTGTACTCTGTTCCTGTAGCCTCTCTGCTTCCAGTTTCCTCCTTCCCCCTGGAATCTTTTGATCTTCAGAGTCATCAACGTGTCATTCCTGGTAAGGACAGTGACAACACGAAGGCCAATTAGCATGTAATTGTCATAGTGCTTTTACTTGTATTTCCTCATTTAATTGTGTGATAGAGCTAGAAGAGAACACAGCCGGGACTTGAATCCAAGCCTTTGATTCCCAGCCCAGTCCCCTTTCCACCACCCCGTACAACAATGACGTGTTCTGTCCCGCAGTCTTGTCTTCCTTCCGGGGACTATAATGGACCCAGCAGAGCCCAAAGTCTTGTTGTTATTCCAAGAAAATTGGGTGTGGAGGACAGAGAGGAGGCATCTACACCTGCAGAAAAAGAAAAAGAAGGCCCTTATAAATCACAAGAAGGGCCCTTGGTCGCTGCTCAGTGCCCCAGCTGAGGGGCTTCCTGCTCCAGGAGAATATTCTGAAGCTGGGAAATGAGATCTGGGCTGCTTTAGGGACCCATAGCAAAGGGGAGGACATAAGGGCATTCTTAAAAGTCGTTCAGCTGCTGTGGCACGCTTGTGGCTTGAGGCCCTAGGCGTTTGTCTGATTACCTTCCGCTAACTCTTGTGAGGGTCACTGTGTTTTGTCTGAAAAAAGAAAGCAGATTTCCAAGTGCGGATTCTTGCAGGAAAACATTGATTTGTAGCAGGTGTGACTTTGAGACAGCTCGTCCCGCTTGCTCCCTCCAGCTCCCACATAGGTCTCAGAAGCCCCCGGATTCCAGTGGTTCCTGCTTCTGCTTTGTTTCTCAGGCAATCAGGGCACCTCATCACAGGACCCAGGCTTAAGACGGGAAAATGGAAGTGAAGCATCTCATCAGTGGAGACAGCCCTGTGCCACAACTGCCAACCGTACCCCACTCCCCCACCCCTTCTGGCAACAGTGGCTAAGATTTTTGGCATGAGTTAGGGCCCTAGAACCTCAGTTTCTCAACCTAGGTGCTTCCCCCATTGTGTTAGGAAAGCAGATGTGAAGTCTGATGGGTCTGCTTGTTCATAGTCAACTCAATCATCTTTCTTTGGATAAAGGAAGGAAGGGAGGGAGGGAGGAAGAAGACAAAAAGAAAAAAGAAAAGTTATTTTTTTCTAGCCCCTTAGGAATTCCCTCTCAGTGGGGCCTTAGCTAGTTTTGCCCATGACTCCCCTGCACTGTACAGATTCTGGGTATGCATTTCCCTTAAGACCAGTTGTCTGCAAAACCGGGGAAACAGACCAGAACCCCTCATAAGTCAGTCAGTAGAGGTCACTGCCAAGAGCTTTTATACACTTGCTGTCCCTGGCAGTGATAAACTCAGTGCATTTGGGAAATGGCCAAAGACCCTGAGTCCTGTCTTAATTCTTATTCCCAGAAAATCTCAGTGCTCTGTTCACCACCTCCTGTTTACTGTCTTTGTGTTTCCTAGACAAAGCTGGTGAGGAGGGAAAAACATCATTCCATAACTGGGTACATCAAAGGCTCCTTTTCTTGCTTGGGGGAGGAGGAGGAGGACAGGGGGGTTGGAGCCCTGCCTCCCTGGACTGTGGGAGAGACATGCCCAGGCCAGAGGGAGCCTGAAGTCCTGGGCCCTGCAGGGGACATGGGAGATCTGCACAGGTTCTAGGATTTTGGTTTTCTCAGACCCATGCCTTGGATATGCAATTATTGTTTTGCTTTTTGCTGTCTTGTTGGGTAATTTGAGACTGTCAGAATGATGGCCAAGGCCTGCCATGGAGTCAGCAGGGTAAGACCTCCTCATGCAACCTGCCCTCCAATAAGCCATACTCTCACGCCTGACCTTCTCCCCATACCAGCCCTGCCTTAGCCATGGCTTTGGAGTTGGCCAAATGGCATGCAGAGGATGAGCGTAATGCCCAAACTGCTCCTCTGACCCATGTCGACCCCCTGGAGAGTGGACTGCCACTGTCCACCACTCTTTCTTCCTTGCCCCTGGATTGACCTTCTTGCTGTGGTTGATCGGACTGTGCAGCTGCAAGACCAAATCTTCCCCATCTCCCATGGAATCGGGAGACACATTTCTGTCTACTCAGATCTTCCTACCTTGATGAGGATCTTTCTGGTTCACAGATCACCATTCCCCACCCCGGGCAGGGTAGGTCATCCCCAGTTACACCCCTTTCTAGCACCCTGTACTTGCACTTCTTCTTTGCAGCCCTTAGTTCAATTGGCTATGTATGCATTTGTGCTGTGTCTGTCTTGCCGAGTAGAATCAAACTTCTATGACAGCAGGAGCCTGTTCCCTTTTGTTGGGGCTGCAATCTCAGTGCCTGGCACTGTGTCTGGCATGTAGTAGAAGCTCAATAAGTATTTACTGAACATATTATTATGATCACAAATTTAGGCATCCATTCTATCCTGCTCTTTTACAAGTGACCAGTTCTTTCTTTAAATGGACCTGGATTTTCCTGCTCATAATGAGTCTAGAGGAAGTAGCTAGATAAGGGGTGTAATGGTGGAATTTCTTGGCAAGGCCAGAAGGGCTGGGTTAAGAAAGAGTTCCTTACTTCTCTTGGGGCAGTAGTGTGTATGCTATGAGATATACCTGAGAAAGGTCAATTTAGATTCCCCTGGGAAGTCAGAACAAGACGCAGAAACATGTTGCTTTGCAGAGAGGTTTGTAGAGGGTCCATGTGTTAATAGTAGGCCCCTCCAGATGACTCAGGGGCCACCTAGATTAACCTCTGTACCTAAAATTTACAAGTTAGCGTAATTTAAAGAGAACAAATGAAAGCAAAGACCACTGATATCCTACCCTCCGTTTGAACTGTGTCCATTAGGGACAAGCCAAGATGCTCACGCTTGGACTTCCTTTGAGCTGAGTGTAATCTCCGCTCTTCTTTCATGCAGAGAGCCAAACCGTAAACCAGAGTAAGTTTTGAGCCTGCACACTTGCAGAACATTAAACTCAAACAAGCATTTTAGTGAACGAAGAAACAATGTGGTCATTGTGTAAATGCAATTAACATTTGTCCCAGTGCTAGATGCTATGCATATTTAAAAGATAAAACACACCATTTCCATCCTTGAGGAACTTACACTTGAGTGGGGTAGATTTTTGTCTCAAATCTTAGTGAGGCATGTTCACGCTAAATCTATTAAATCAGAACACACGTGGGCTATCAAAATAGTCTCAGAACCAAGCTGTTTAATTTCACTTGCCTCTTGCAGTGAGACCACCCCCATTCATGAGGTTACCACCCAGCTTTTGTAAAGATGGGAGGCATTCAGGAAGAATGAAGCTGGTCCCTAAATAGGTCTTCTTGGGGTCCAGGTGAAGATGGAGAAAAATCCACATGTGGCCAAGGCATGTCTTGCTTCCCACTTTTGTTTTTTCTCTTGGTGGGTAAGGAGAGGGTCTTGGCAAGCCCTTGACATTGCCCCAACTTCCCTTGGGATGCAACAGCCAGCTGATGTGTTCGCCAGCTGATGTGCAGTCTCTGCCTACTCCTCCCTTCCCCTTCCCTGGAAGAGTACCCAAGAGGTCCTTAAGGATCAGTGCCCCCTCTCAGCTCCCTCCCCCCTCACCGACCAGCTCTCCACTCCCCATGAGCTTCACGGTATGAGGCACAAGCGTTCATCCGGGACACTCATCCCTACCAGGCCAGCCTCTGAATAGCAATCCACAGTGAAGGCCCAACCTCTCTCCTAAAAGATCTTCCCTTGGGACAGCCAAGCTTGCCCATGTGGCTGAACTGACTTCCATTCCAACTGAAAAATAACTCTGTTCAACTAACAAGTTCTCTCTTTTAATGGACCAGGCTTTTTCTGCCCTTAATGAGGACAGATGTGTTAGGAAGGGATGACAAGACGACAGGAATTAGCTAGAAGTTAGGGGTGAAATTTGTTGCCAAGGCTAGAATGTAAATGCCTCTAGCTGCCCAGGAGGAGAGATGGCAAAAGGCCACAGCATCTGCCCTTCCTGGACATAAGCCTCAGGCCTCACATGTTTGCCCACATGCCACATAATCTGGTTGCCAAGGGCACCCTCCCAGGAAGAGATGGTGGTGTGATGAGCATAAATTGACCCAATTGTATCATTGCCTGTGGTTGTGTTTTTTTTTCTTTTTTATTATTATTAAACTTGTTATGTTGAGATAAGTGTAGATTCACATGTGATTGTAGGAAATAATATGGGGATCCTGTGTATCCTTTACCCATTTTCACCCAGTGGTAACATCTAACAAAACTAGAGTTCAGTATCACAGCTATAATATTGACATTGCTACAATCCACTGATCTCATTCAGATTTCCTCAACTTTACTTGTGCGTGTGTGTGTATTTAGTTCTATGCAATTTTATCACATGGGTAAGATGTGTCAAGACACAGAATCATGCTATCACCACAAGGGTCCCTCCTGTTGCTTTTGTAACCACACCCATCTCCCTCCGTCTCCCCCCCCAATCCCTAAAACTCCTGTCAACCACTACTGTGTTCTGTTGCCATCATTTCACTTCAAGTATGTTCCATAAGTGGAGTCCTACAGTATGTAACCTTTGTGGGATTGGCTTTTTTTCATTCCTCATTATTCCCTTGAGATTCATCCAAGACATTGCGTGTATCAATAGTTCATTCATTTTTATTGCTGTGCCTGTGGTTTGAATCATTAAGCAAGACCACACCCCATTACAAAGCCTTTGAGACATGATCCTCAAAGATCTTTTATACTAAGAGTGAAAATAATGTTCTATTTGGTACTTTTGGCTGGAGAAAAAAATATTGCATGTTTTTCTTGACACATATAAGCACACTCAGATCCCTCTGTTTCATTCGGGTTGTAATTTCCTTTGGCATTGGTTGACAGTTCTTTCTCGTGTCTCCCCACCTCCCTTCCTCCCCCAGGAGCACATCTACAAGCTGATGAAGAGTGACAGCTATGCCCGCTTCCTCCGGTCCAGCGCATACCAGGACTTGCTGCTGACCAAGAAGAAGGTATCTTTGGGAAGGGCAGGCTTGCCTGTCTTAGCACTGTTGACTCTTGCCTGCTGCTTGCTGCTGGTGTGAAATGAGAATATCATTCCTTGGGTTTTATTTATTTTCTCTTTTCTTCTTTCTCTTCTCCTCCCCCTCCCACTCCAATTAAAAACCATTAGGATGGTCACCACCCCAGCCCACCCCAAGGTCCAGGATGCGGCATCCTGTCCCCATGTCTCCATTGCCTCCATCTGCATGTGCTGCTCACAGCGACACTGTGGCCAAATGCTCAGGCTGCAGCGCTCAGCACAGGAGCAGGGCTTGCAGTGAAACCCAGTTGATCCCTTAGGAAACCAGAGCGAGCCCCTCACTTCAAAGTCCAGCCTCCTCACCACTAACTTTCTCTCACTGACCTTTCCAGAGATGAGTATGACACATGGATTGGGCAGCCCCCTTGTTGGACAGAAAGCTTTATAGGATTCAAGGGGGAATCCAGCCCCGGAAGCCATCCCTGGGATTATTTCCCCTTGATACCCCCTTCCTTCCCTCCCCAATCCAACAGTGTTTGCTCTTCCTTTTAACTAAGAAGTAACTGCATCCCAGCTTCTTTGTCTTCCTCCACTGGAAACCAAACCATGGTTCCCTGCAGCCCCTTGGCATCATAGATTTGGAGGCCCAGGGATCCTCAGATGTGCTCAGGGGTGCCTGAGGCAGGGATGAACTCAGCTGGTTTCTGGGAGGAGGGAAGGAAAAGCCAGGTGAGGCAGCAGGTACCTGGGAGAGGGGGAGGCAAAAGAGACAGCTCCTGGTTCCAGTCTTCCTGCCAACCCTTGGCACTTTTCAGCTGTGATCTGAGACCTGTGTGTGGCTACGTGTGGCTCTACTTGCACCAAATTCCATGACTTCGTGACATGGCACTCAGGAACACGTGCACCCCTCCCTCTGTCCTCCTGGCCCCTTCCCCAGTCCCTGAGCATGTGGTTGTCCAACAACACGTTCTCTGTCAGGTCCGTCAGGCTGCCTCTCGCCACACAGCCCTCTTTCTGTGTGCTGTTGACCTCGTGTACGGGATCTTGTCTGTGTAGCTGGTTGATTCCAAATAACTCCAGAGTCTAGAAGATCATATATCCTGCTCTCCTGCCCTTGGGGATCCCTGAAAAGAGCCCCAATAGTCTGGGAAAGAGAAAGGGGCTTCTGAACTGCCTAGGTTGTCAGAAACCTAGCTTTCTTAGGGTGCCTGTGTCCCTTCTGTAAGGCATGGCTACTCCCATGGGAGTGTGTGAAGTCCGGCCTCTTGCCAACTCCCTCGCTGGAGGATGTTGGTGGAGGGGCTCTGATAGAGGGGGCTGAACCCCCACAAATATCTGATAACCATTATTTCAAGAACTGGAGGCAAGAGAAGAATTATGGAGTGTTTAAATATATCCAGCCCAGATCTCATGAAGGAAGGGCGGAGTAAGTTTTCCTTACTTCTTGTGGGCTCAAGACGTCTGATCTGATCACAGTTTGGGGAAGTTCTAAGGCTGTAACAGTTTGACCCAACTGGGCCTATCCATACACCTAGAAGAGAAGCCGGAGGCCAGTTGGTCTCAGTGTGGGTTTGAGCACAAGGAGAAAACACACATCAGCTCATGGAGTGGTGCTGAGTTATCTACACTTGCAAGTCCTTCATCATTAGAGGAAAACTTCTCAGAAAAGATTTCTTGTTGAGGAAGGACCCAGTGCCCTTCCCATAAAACGTTACAAGCAAAATTCATTAGGATTATCCTCCCAGCACCCAAATTAAGGGATGTTCTTGTGTCAGAAGTCCCTTGCAGACATCAACACCCTTTCAATCTCCAGGAAATTATCTGGCTATCCTAAGACAGTGACAAAAACTACTTTCACCTTCCATTTCTCCCTGACAGTCTCCAGGCATGGATCTGATTTGTAACTTTACACTTTTTGGTAGGCCTAGAGTATCTTTTGATATCAGGGGTGGGCTAACCGTGTGATATAAATGTCCAGGTCATAAAAGGGACATGAGATGCATTGTCTCCAGCTAAGAAAGGGGCTACGAATTGGCCTCACTTTCCTGCTAAGAAAGGCCCCTGACCAAGTCTAGAGATACAGCACAGCCTTCTGATCCTACATCCCTAATTCATCTGCTTTTGTAAACTTTTCAAAGAAAAAGAGATTCGCTCCAAAGGACCAGGCTCTCAGGGGTAGGTGAGTTGGGTTTGGAGGTCTTCTCCTGGGACAGTTAAGTACCAATGACAATGGTTTTCCAGGGCCCATGCAAGGCAGAGGAAACTGAGCCAGTCAGGCTGATTGCCACCCTCTGTGAGCAACTACTCGATAGTGAGAGGACCAGAAGTACGGCAGCAGGGCTGCAGGGTTTGGGACCAGCCTGACTTGAGCCAGATGTAGCTGCCTAGTCTTCCCACTGGATTGAAACTCAGTTCTGCCATCCCCAGAGCGAAGATTTGGTACAGTGCCCAGGGCCAAGCCTGTAGCCTTCAGTTTCCACATGCAAGGAGAAAGACCAGCCCAGCTCTGTGATGGTGTGTCGTTTGTGTTGTGTTTTCCTTCTGCATCCCCGGGTCTGTCTTCCAAGGGCCAGCTGCAAGAAGGGCCAGGACACTGCTGCCAGGAGGTCCCCACGACTGTATCCACACAGATGGCTGCCTTTTGCTTGTCGCCTCTGCTTTCAGCACTTCCCACAGACCCATAGACACCCGGCCACTTCTTCAGCTCCCTAATTTCAATTATTTGCTGTGTGTGTGTGTGTGTGTGTGTGTGTGTGTGTGTGTCCATGTGAGTGTGTGTGTACTCTCTGAATTTCCCAACCTCAGGTTCAGGACCCTGGAATGGGGCTCCCAGGTTTTGGGGGTGTAAAATTAGGCTCCTAAACCCACGCAGGCAGGAGGTTCGTGCACCCACCACACCGTCTACCCCTGTCATGGAGAGTGGCTGGGCCTAGGGGAGCCTTCCGGGGCTTTACCCCTCTTGGCCCAGTCCTGGGGGCTCCTTAGCTAAGAGTCCCAGGGAGCTTGCTGGCTGCCTGAGCCACCTGCGGCCTGTCGTGAGTGAACCCAGGAACGTGCACCTGCCTCAAAACTGAGAGAGATTTCCAGCCCAGAAGACTCCCCCTGTTACTGTCCTCTGAGCTCCCAAAACCCTCTGCCATTGACAAGGACGTGAACAGCCCCTCCGTGCTCTGAGGACATGGAGTGAGGGTCGGGAGGGGGCATTAAGAAGTTGGCCAACTTTCTGGCTGCTTCTGGGCAGGAAAATCTCAGGGGGAAAATGGTCCTATCCCAGACTCAGGGCGAATTCATGCCTTCACCTCCCTGAAAGCCCGTCTACCGCCTCCCAGGCCCTCGGAGCTACTCTGTTCTGTGTCACCTTCAGATTCACCACCTCACCTGGAACCCCAGGCCTGGGGTCCCAAGCAGCAACTACGGGGGGCACCTGTCCACGGGCAAGACCCGCTCAAAACCGCTGACCATGGTCACTCCTAACCCAAACCCTGAAGTGAGATGGATGATCCTGTGAGAAGCAAACACACCCCCTCCTCACTGCTCCGAGGAGACAGCGCCATTTCCTGTGGGGTTCTGTTTTCTCTCTCTCTCCCACTGATTCTGCAAACAGGGCTGGCTGCTTCTCTTTTCCCGTTTTCCACCTGTTTTGCTTTTGGTTTTTGTTCTTTAGCTGTGGCTGCTGCTGTTTGGAAACCATGTCTAAGCTGAAGGTTTTTTTTTTCTGTATTTTTCTCCCTACTTTTTTTTCCCCCTAAAGCCAGAAAGTGAGCAAGGTCGTAGAACTTCCTTAGAAAAGTTCACTCGCAGTGTGGTAAGTTCAGCTGGTTTTCTTCCCTCAACGTTTCTTTTTTGGTTTTGCTTTTGTTTGGTTGGTTTTTTTTTTTCCTCTTCTTCAGTTTTTTTTTTTTGTTCTTGTTGTTTTGTTGTTTCCTTTGGGGCGGGAGGGAGACAGTGCTTTCCCCCGTCAACACACCCCTTTTCTTTTGCAAGTGTCTGCAGCTTCTCTTCTAGGGATGGATTTGCAAAAAGACCTAGCAGCTACCTCTGCAGAAGGTGCACACGTGACCGCCCAGCCTCAGGCCTGGGCATTCAATCTTCTGTTCAGGGTTTTGAGGAGAAAAGTCCCTCCCCCTAACCCCTGCCCTTGGGGCTGTGTGGTTTGTGCATCTTCTGCAGCAGCCCAGGGAGAAGGCCATTTAACTAGACCATGAAAGAAATTGGCTCCAGCACCATAGCACATCTCAAAAAAAAAAAAAAAAGAAAGAAAGAAATCCAAATTTCCCTTTATGAACCCTGGCAGTCCCGCCGGTGCAGGTCGCAAGCTGCTGCTGCTGTGTGGGCGGCTTTTGCTGTGTACAGAGATTGGCCGTGCTGCATGGGACCTGGCAACGTGGCCTGGCTGGCGTGTACGTTAGTGGCCTCTGCATGAGCTCCTACATCCCTTAGGGCCCCCGTGAGCCTTGCTCCATGCCATGATGGGGAGAAGAGGGCAGGAGCCATGAGTTGTCCCAGCACGATCCCCAGTACTCTCGGGGCAAGATGGCTGTCAAGCTCTCTAGATCTTGATTCCAATAGACAGAGTATAGACAGGCTACAGAGTCACTGCCCCTGTGGGGAAGAAGCCTTTACCTCTGTGCAACCTGGTTTAGAGAGTGGTAGGGACCATCACAGCAGCACATAAAGGGGCCCCATAGCGACAGATGAGAGCAGTGACCGAGTAGTCCATTCATTGATACACTCATGGAACAGGCATCATTTCTTCTCCCAAGGGGGAGAAACCCAAATGATGCTGACTTGCCTTTTTTTTCCCCCTCCATTGAAGAGGAAAATCTTGTAAAACCTGACTAACATGCAATGAATATCCTTATTTCATCCTTTAACATAAATTCTAAGAATCCTGGGTTGAAAGCAACCTAGTCATTCACCTGTCATAACTAGATGCGTCTTTAACCTCATTTAACATTATATTGGATTTGCGAGAAGTAAACATCACAATGACTCTAGTAGGTGGCAGTTAAATATGGGCGCGTATCCCTTCCCTTCTTCAAGAATCTGCCCTCTCTGTGGTCTTTCTTCATGAGCAATCAGAACTTGCAGAATGCAAGGCCTGCTGGCCCCTGCCTCTCCTCATGGCTGGCTTGCCATGGCCACGTGGTTTCACACTCCAAGAAGGTGCCACAGGCCGTCAGAGGACCAAAAGGCCTCCAGGGCCTCCTCCAACCCAGATGGCCCGATAGAGAGTGGTGGAGGACTCATCTTCCCCCTCTCTTTTGGTGCCTGGCTGCTGAGGATAGAGAATGCTCAGGGATTCTGTTGACAAGACCAGAATCCAATGTGTACTGCATTGGACACTTGGGGGTAAACTTTGGAAAAGAGAGTTTCTCCAGCCCCATGGAGGCACTTCAGGTTGACCGAGTGGGCCGAGAGTGTGAGAGAGGAAGCCTGGTACATGCACGAGATACCCAGACATCTTCAGGCTGACTTCCATGAGAAGTGGGTATCAGGAAAAACCAGAGTGGTATCGATGAAGCTTGGTGAGGAGCATTTATGGTGTCCCTTCATCCCAGGAGTGGTGTTGGTTCAGTGGTTCCCATGGTCCCTTAGCAAAGCTTTTGGAACTAGAAAGCACCAGACCCCTTCCAAACATCCAAGTGCACACATGGAAAAACTTACAGAGATGTTTTCAGGGCTGGCTGAGGAGAAAAATTTCCCAAGCTCCTGAGGTTTTCAGCATGTATATGATAAAAGATTGAAACTTAAAAAAAAAAAAAATACATTCCTAAATTCCCTGCTGCTCTTTTATGAACAGGAGGCTCTATTGGGCGTGCATTTTTATTTTTATTTTTTTTACCCTCCTTGTGCTCTTGGAGTAGCCCCATCTGCCCACTAGATGTAGCTAAGTAGAACAGTGGGATTGTCACATAACTCAAGGCTGGAGCCCAAGGACTTGATCTCAAGAACCCAGTGTTCTAATCAAATGGAACTAACCAATTAATCAATATGCCTTGCTGAGATGCCTAGTCATACTCTGGATATTATATATGTAAAGTGCTTGATTTCTATAAAAGATTTGCATGAATATTTTATCTGCTACATACTGAAAACTATAAAATTAAATGATGGATTAGTTCGAGAGCAGTCTCATGTTGCTGGGAAAGATGTATAAGAGGACCACCTCTGTGATGGGGCTAATGATGGAAAAATGAGGGCTTGAAGCTGGGCTACTCAAAGACCAAGAATGTAAGGACAGCTGCCATTTGGGAATAACTGGTGGCAAGACACATTGACCCAGGAGGTTGGTTAGCTCAGTCTTTAATTCAAAATTAAATCTGAATCCAGATTTTCTCCCCAAAACATACTGATGAACTTTTTTTTTGGGGGGGGGAGGGGGAATCATTGTCATTGGAGAAAGCAATTTATTCTTCGCGAGTCTCACGGCATGTCATGATGTGGAGGGATTGTCTGTTGAAGGCCACAGATGCCCCCTTTTATATGAGCTCCTAGGGAGTAGTTTAGTATGGTTCATGGTTCATGAAAGCTGATGGAGCTGTACTAGTTTGGGTGCAGAAGGTGTTTTGTGCTCCCCAAGAGGCAGTGCTCTGAGAGCTTTCTCCTTCCCAGTTTCATTCCAAGTCATCTAGTACCTGAACATGCAAAGCAAATGTCAGGGGATACTGTGCCAATCATCATACAGTTTGGTGGACTGGAGCAGAGCCACAAAGCCTGCATAAAACCCTGCCTATCTGACATGGAAGGCTCAGATTCAAAATCAAAAATGACTTGAGAGTCCATGGTAGAGTCCATGGCCCATAATGCATCTTTATTCAAAACAGAAAATGGCCCAGCCCCACAGATGGTGAGTTTGACGAGCAGAGCACAGACTGGATTTCAGCAACTTCTTGCCCCCTTGTACAGTGATAACCCATGTGGCTATACGTGGTGTCCCTCGTCCAGGGATCCCCAGTCTCAGAAAGAGCTGTAACACATGGCAGCTTGTCCAGGGGACTCGCAGACATGGCATCAACTCAGGTGAGCTGAAGCAGATTTCTCCTAGTCCTGCCTCCTCTCAGTGGCTTTAAGATATGAAAGCCTTATGGAAACATCTGGCTGGTCATTGTAGATTGCTTTCTATCACCTTCCATCTCCTCCTCAAATTCTTTGATGGAAAGTCCTGGCTGGGGAGAGATAGGGGAGTTTCTCAAACTAAAGACCACTTCCTGCCACTCGATGCAAACCAGCCTGCCACTATATGTCGTCTTCCTGGTTTTGTGGTTGACAGATGACAGTGTCAATATGGGGGTGGCCAGAGCTAAAAGGCTCGCCCTCCCCTCCTCTCTCTTAGGTGTGTGCATTCCTTCAGATTCCTCAAGGGTAGCTATCACAAAAGATTGAGGGTCTCACCAGGGGCTGAGTATGACATGGAGGATCGAAAGGATGCATGGGAAGGAGGGCTAGAGGAAGCAAATGGTGGCAAGTCACAGCAGCAGCAATTTGATTTTCCCTTTGGGGATGGTGGCTGAAGCCATCTGGGGGGAACTCCAACCTGGAGAGGAGAAGTTAGAGGAAGGCCTCTGCTCCTCTGTGCACAGGTCCGTGGAGGAAGCCACAGAGGGGCTGAGGGCTCTTCAGTTAGGAGAAGTGGCAGCCCCAGGTGAAGCTGGTACCGACCTCCCTGGATCCCTTTGCGTGGAGCTCAGTTGAAGCCTCAGCTGCCCTCTTGAGTGCTTGGTAGCCTTGGGCTACAAAGATGGGAAATAAGGTTGCTGAAGCTTCAGCAAGCACTGGAGGCCACCAAGGAGAAAGGAGATGAGGATGAGCTGTTCAGCCACCCCCAAAGATAAAGTGTAGCTTTTATCGGGGTGCACCTTGGAATTGAAGCAGCCAAGGGCCGACAGCGGAGGGAGCCTCAGCCTGTGACAGGGACATCTCTGTGCCAGGCCCTTCTCTCCTGCCTGCCAAGGAATGCAGCAGGAAAGTCAGATGGAGACCAGGGAGCTCTTGGAGCCAGCTGTCACCCTCCCTCCTCCCTCTGTCCTCCTTTCCTCCCTTCCCGGCAAAAAGCCAAGGAAAAGCTAATGAGAGCTGAAAAGTCAGCAGCTCACCCACCCCCTTCCAGGCAACTCTGCAGGAAGAACCCCCCGGCTCCAGGCCCAGGTGCTGAACCGGAAGTGGAAGGCTGAGGCTTCTGGCAGGGGAGGGCAGACAACCAGGGCACTTGGCCAAGCCAGCATCCCCAGGAAGTGGTTCTCCCCTCCTCTTCGACATTTCATGGAGAACAGCCATACACCCTGATGGAATGAAATTCTAGAATGCCTAGACTCAGCCGAGTCTCCAGAGGGCTTTGGGTTCGGCAGAAAAACCCAGCAAGTACTGGGTACTTCCAGCAAGTACTAGTTGGCTAACAGTCTTTACAGTGGGTAGGTTTGCAGTGCAAACGGGCCCTGAGCTCCCTTGGGGGCCACTGGGTCAAAGAACTTGGTTCCAGCTTCTCCCATGCTAGATCCCTGAGTTCCAGCATTAGTGGAGCCCTAGCCCTGGCTAAGGATTGGATATCAATTTCCATAGTAGTACTGGAGAAGGGAAGCATGAAAATCTACCTCTCTTGAGCAGCAAGGACTTTCCTCAACATCCTCCTGCAGAGAGTCTTTTTTTTGCTTCCACCCTCAGCTTGCTAGCTGTGTGCCCTCAGGTAACTCACTAGCCTTCTCTGAGCCTTGGTTTTCTCCGCTGAATAATAGCTTGGACTAGACAATCTCTACAGCCCCTTCCAGCAGAGAGTATTCTGTGGGTATGTGCTTCTCTCCATCCTGAGAATTCTGAGTTGTGCTAATCATCCCTTAGAGTTAGAGAGGAGTCGCCTCCCTCTAAGTATTTATCTAGTCAAAGCTTTGGGGCTAAAGGGCTGGTAGGAGAACTACAAGTGCCACAGGCTACCTAAACCTCAAGCCCCTCTCGGCTGCCCAGGGCTCCTTCATCCATCATGACTCCTGGAGGGCAGAGAGGGAGGGGTCACAAAGAGTGGGGTTAGCAACCTACACCCCACCCTTCTGGTGTGAATGTGCAGCTTAGGGGGGCCTGGGAGAGGGGGCGCGAGGTCAGCTGACTGCCACACCATCCGGTGCATTGTGGAGTCTCGGGCCCTGCAGGCATGGGAAGGAAGGAAATTTGAGCGCTTGGGGACCTCTGCATCGCTGTGCTGCTCACATGCTACCACACTTGCCAGTTCCCTGGGCAACTCTGGCCACCTCGCCACTGTCCTCGTTTAGAGATGAGCAGAAGGAGGTTGCCAGTGACAGTGTCACACAGGTTATACCTAGCGGTAGGTTAGGTCCCCTCTGCTCTCTATCCCTCCATCTCTACCTCAGCTCCATGTGAAGCGTGAAAAAGCGTATTTAACATTATAATTTGGTAGCTAGAAAATGAAAATGTAAAAGCCTATTTTTTATGAACAAACTATAAAATGTACGACAACAGAATCAGACAAGACAAAGTGATTTTCCATGGGGAGGGTGTCTGTCAGAAACTCTGGGGAGGGGTGGGGGGTGGATTTTTATTTCTCAAAAAGGGCCAGAGGTTGTCCTATTTGAGGAACTCAGCCCGAGACCCTGCCACTTCTCTTGGAAGGAGGAACCCACAGCTGTTGCAGCTGATGGTTCAACCTGTCAGTCCAAAGGAGCCAAAAACGTCCTCCCCACAGCGTCCCACTCAGAGGAAAGAACGAGTGGTGATTCAGCCTCCAGACAAATGGGGCGAGCCAGGCTCTGGGGGGCTGCTGTTCCTGCCTCCTCTTGGCCAGCCTGCCCTCTGTTCCATCCCAGCCCCTCTCCTGCCTTCCCCAGACCCCAATGTGCCGAGAACTCAAGCGAAAATCAAACTCCTCTGAGGCAGAAAGGCACAGCTGTGTGTTTCCGCCGCTGATCCAGATCCAATTCGCGTATCCCGCCAGTCTCCTGGAAAGGGAGGCTGGGGGCAAACTGGAAGTATGTGCCAGGCAGGGATCTATTTCGGGAGGTGACCCGCAGCCCTTTGCCACACCAGAACCTTCCTCCCCACCCCCACTCCGGAAAGACATCCTGCTGGAAGGAGCTCTCGCTTTAGAAGTGGCGGGTGGGGGCTGTGGGCTTTTCAGCCTGTACCTTGCCCCTGGTACAGTCCGGTTCCGGCACCTGTCCTCACACAACCACACAGGAACTGCCAGAGGCTCCCACCTGTCCAGGGAGAAAGCAGAGGGTGAAGGCGAATGCAGGGCCCTAAGCAGGATAAACAGCAGGAAAAGCAGACCACTCAGGAGACGGGACACCCACTCTGCAGAGGAGGGCACCGGACTCAGCCCTGCCAGGGAGAGCAGCGGCGTCACCAAAGAAGGAGCAGGAGAGAGAACCCTCCAGGCATGAGAGGCAGCAGGAACCTCGGCAGGGGAAGCAGCTGCTGACGTCAAGGTCAAGGAGAAGAGACCAAACTCTGCCTGTTTCCCACACTGCAGAGTTAAAAGAGAGGGCAGAGGCCTCAAGGTCGAAGTGCCTTGAAGGCTCAGGAGTAAGACCTGATGGAATTCCCCCCAAAATGAGGAGATTCAGCCTTTTTTTAACTAGAGATTCAACCTTTTTTTAAAGCCACAAATGAGTCACCTGGTTCGAGTCAAGTTTGAAAAGCATGGCATTCTGGGAGGAGGGCGGGATGCGTGTCTGTGCACAAGAACAATCTGGAAACGCTGCTCTGAGGCAAAACGGCCAAACAGGACACTGAGGGGAGCTGAGAGGAAGCGTAGAGCAGTGGGATTTTCAGTTTAGTGTTATTTGCTTCAGAAACTGAGAGAAAGACCTTTGGGTGTTGGTTTGATGGTTCCCCCAATGAATGGAAAGGCAGAACAAGGCTGGGCGTGTGTGACACCCCAGAAGTGGCCAGGCCCGGATGGCTGTGGCTCCACCCCACTCCCTGATCTTGGTCAAGTCCTTTGGCCTGAGCGGTGGCACCAGGGCCCCAAGTGGGAATGGGCCTCTTGGTGTAGTATTTGGTGGGTTCTCTCCTCTTACTCGGAGGGTGGCCATACTAACTACATTCCCTGCTCCAAAAAGTATTTTTCTGTGGCCTATTATCAGTACAACAAAGTTGAAAATAATGTCCACTCCTGCTCTCCCTTCCCCTGCCCCTTTACTATCTCCATGTTTGCCTACATATATATATATATATGGCAAATATATTCGTGGTGTCCAAATGGCTGATGAGAGGGTGAATTCATAGCTCTGTATCAATTGGTTGTGGGCCACTGGGGTCCAACCATAGCCCCATCCTGTCCAACTTCCTTTGTGATGACTTGAAGAGGCAAACATGCCAATCATATTGAGAGATCCAAAACTGAAAGATATTGCTCATTTGGTAGATAGTGGGACTTGAAAATTATCTCCTTGGGCTGTGGTGACGGGTCAAATGAATCAGATAAAATTCACATCAAAAAATTCAGTTTCATTACTACAGGATGGCATTCTCAACCTTCACTGCAATTAGAATTTTTTTAATTCTAGGGTTATAATTCCCTGCAAAAAAAAAAAATAAGCAAAACAGGATGCAATTGCTTACCAAAAATAAAGCAACTTTAGGTTGTGATTGCAAACGTGGAGCAGAAAAATGAGAAGCATCCCACTGCTTTCTGCATGGATCCGGAGTGTGTTGATCCTTGGTTCCAAGCCCCACATTTTATCAGGAACTTTAACAAACTAGAGAAAATTCAGAAGAGAAAAATGGGGTGACAAAGGGAGTCTGGAAACCACATCAGATGAGACTGAAGTCAAGATGCTCAGCCTCCAAGGGGACTTGAAAGCCTTTGTGAGATATATTTATGTTTGCTTCCAGAGGGAGTGGACACTTCTGTATAGTTCCAGAGGGCAAAGTTGGAACAAATGGGTAGACGAGATGGGGCGGGTCACTTTACTGCAGAATTTTCTAACAGTAGCAACTCTCCAACAATGGAATATGCCTCCACAAGGAGCAATGAGCTCCCTGTAAAGATTTAGAAGCTGAATGGTCAAGGATATTGTAGAACAGGTTTCTGCATTGAATTTCATGGTCTTTTCCCACTGGAATCCTGTGCGGCCTTAAATATTTGTTAGGTGGATCCTCTGTGTTTCATTCTGTGGTTTTTAAATAAGACATGGTAAAGGAGAATAGATCATATAGAGGAAGTTTGCTGAGATTGGAGGAGAGGAATCTAAAAATTCAGATTAGACTCTGCCTTGAGTTTTGAGGGAGAAGACGCCATATGATGACATGGTCAAAGCAAGGGAACTGTCACAAGGTGGAATTACTGCCCTTCACATGTCATCCTTGCCTTTTTTTTTTTTTTTTAAGTCATTTGCTGCTGCAGCAGCCTGAGCTCTAGGCAACAGGGCTGTCTCCCCTGAGTGCCTAAAAGGAGGTCAGAGAGTGGAGGACACCTGTGCCCATTGGCCCAGGGAGGCTGGGCAGCTGCGGTCAGGTGGACTGAGCACAGAGAAAGCCCTGGGTCAGAGAAAGTTTAGTTTGTCATTGTTCCCATGCAGAAAGGGTCTTTCATTGCAAGCAGAAAAGATAATAGAGCCACTTGCCTTTTACCCAGTCAGTACCTGTTGCAGATTTCAGGTGAGCAAGCTGGAACCCAGAGTGGCTTAGCCCAGCTAGAGACAGAAATGCCCCCTGAGACCTAAGGGTGGGGGGAAACTGCCCTCCCTTGGCTCCCCTCCTCCTGAGCCCTGCCTCAGGAACTCATCCTCAAGCCACCTCAGGTTAGGGAAGAACTTTCATGTCACATTCTCTCCAGCTGTCCTGAGAACCTACTGCTCATGACACTCCTTCCCCTCTTGGGCTTCACCCGGGCTGCTTTCAACTCATCATGGTGTTGTATAATTATGGTGATTATAGCTCAGGGCTCTTTCCTCTCCTCATCTTTTGCTTCCAAATTCTTTGAGGCCTCTCATTAAACACGGAGATCCCAGTCAGTTCAGCAAAGTTTTAATAAGACATTTTTTAAAGCTAAAGAAATCTCAGAGTTGTTACTGTGTTCCCTCAGACATCCTTTTAAACCCTGTCATGCAGTAATGGTGCCGGGATATAAGAGGTGAGGAAGATGAGTTATGGGAATCTGGGAAGACCCGTACTTTTTGCAGGGTTGGAGAACTATTTTACACCCTGTCTTTCTGGTTTGTACCAAGAGCATGGTGCATTTAACCCCCAAGCCTAAGGGGGAAAGGCAGACTGTTAAGCAAGGACAGACACCCTGGCCTTTACATCATACCAGATGAAGTTGGGAAATGGGATGGGTCATCTAATGCAGAACTCAACCTAACTTGGGAATCTGGAACTATCCTAATGGGTTCCTGTCCTGAATGACACTGGAAGGTTCCAGGGCATCCATCATTCTAAATATACAAAGCAGTCAGCTGTTAGCACTGGAGTGATCATGATCCACTGGCCATATCACTTGGTGTATGACACAGCTTCAGGTCCCATCATTTGATAGCCCTCAGGCCAGATGTGTTTCTGGATTTGTAGGATGTTGTGAGAAGGATCGCCAGGAAGTGGTATGGGTGGGGTGGTGCCTACAGAGCTGCACTCAGACTCCGCCATCAGGATTCCCTCATTTTGTTACTCCCCAGGGAGTGCAGTCTCACCCTCCGGAGTTGGTGACCACACATTGACAGCATGGTGAGGGGCCTCCTGCTCCAGCAGGAGGGTGGTGTTCCTGAGAGGGGGTCCTGATTGACCCCTGGGGGCTAACTTAGCCTCAGCCATCCAGACTATGCCTTACCCTAGCAATAGCCAGTTAACCCACTGCTTCTGTGGCAGATGAGTAAGGAGCTGGCACGTGATACAGCAGCACCGATCACCCACAGCTAAATGTTGTTGAAAACCTGGTAGGGAGATTTTCCACAACTGCATCCTCATCCACCACTGAGAGTGACCTGCTTGCTTTGCCCCCAGTGTAGAGAAGTGGGTCAAGCTGGAGACACACAGCCCCAGTCTGAGCCTATATATCTCCCCTTGGTATTGGTAGAAGACCCTTGGCAGGTCGCTCACTTCCCTTCTGGGTATAGCAACGCCTTCTGCACAGGGCAGATGTGAGGAGTAAATGAGGGCAAAATACCAATAGTAATAGCAAAGAGCTGCCATGTCCTGGGACCCCATAGTATCATTCTGTGGGCATCCAGGTCATCCCACGCTTGGCCTGACATGAACTTTGGGTCTAATCAAGCTCCGCCACTTACAAGCTGTGTGACTTGGGCAGCTCCTCTAAGCCTCAGTTTCCACATCTATAAAAGGGAGGCAGGAGTAAGAGATTAAATGGGGGAAAATATGTAAAGTGCTTTAAGCAGTATAGGCAGCGTGTGCACTCAACAAGTGTAGCACTTAGTGATACTATTTTCATTATTAGGATTTTATTTGCAGCCCGTCTTAGCTCTTCACTCATGACCTTATTTAATTTCCAACCATATTCTGTGAGGTTGGTATCATCTTCTTTATTTTGCAGTTGAGGACAGGTAAGTGAGTATCTCATACATGCCAATGTGCACAAAACACATTTACTTAATCACAGTGGCCAGCTCATGGTAACGACTCAATAAACGGTGGCTCTTATTATTGACTTATTTTTAAGGTAGACTCAGAGAGCCAGGTTCTCTGCTTTCCCTGGGGATGGAGGGACTGTGGTGCCCAGCAGGCCAGCTTCTGCTCTGTGGCTGATTTCTCGGGGCCCCTACACACTCCCAGAAAGCCGAGGGTGCCGTGGGCTGGTCAGCCTGCGTGGTGCTGGGAGCTGGGGAGGAGCCACCAGTAACGCATTACCATGTACATTACCACGATCTGGCATTTGCTGCTCCCCAACCCAAGAGGCAGGACCCTAAGATGCCTCCTGCTTCCAGACACAGATCAGCAACAGTTCTACCCACCATAAGAGCCTGGAATCCAGTCATCCAAACGTAGCCTTCTGCTGGCCGAAGCATCATTCCCAGAAACACTCAGCTCTCAGCTGTCTCTGCCTGGAGCCACCCTGAGCAGTACAACCTCACCAAGTCCAGTTGCTCCACCTGCCAGATAAAACAGAGGCTGCTATTTTTTAACCACTTATTGCAAGCTGGGGTTGTTGGAGTCAAAAGCCAGTAGCAGGGGGTGCTTTGAAATCTGTCCATAAACCGGCTCCCTGGGATGCACGCTCCTACTGCTTGTAATATTGACAGAAAGAGAAGCAGGGAGGCCATTTCCATGGACAGGAATGGCTTTTTCCTGGGGAGTGTTCAGTTTTTATATGTGTATTTTAAGGTAAATGCTTTAAGTTTGCAGTAGTTGCCTGATGTAAAATTCTGCAGCCAGGCACATGGCTGCTTATGCGCCTTGCATGAGATGCTTATGTAAGTGCCCTTGGGGTAGACATGCACGTGGACGCGTACATGTGGGCACAGGTGCATGGGCTGCCTGCCTGATGTGAGCCCCCGTGTGCAGTGTTGGGATGCACGTGCCCATTCGCTGCAGACCTGCATGTGCCCCTGTGCGTGCATCGCATGCCCGCTGCCTCTGTGGGTCTGGGCAGGGGCTCCTCTAAAGCCGCAGGTCTTCATGGTTTCAGCTGGATAAGTTATTCTTCACTTCCCTTCCCCAAAACACAATTGCCTAGTGCTGCTGGCGCAGAGTCAGAATGGCCGCTGCGTTGCACCCCCGAGGCGGCTTCCTTCCAGCAGTGGGTGAGTTATCCCGGCGTCTGCACACTCTCTAACCTTCTTTGGGATCCTTTTGCACAGAAGGTGCTCCAAAATCCAGGAGAGATCATCTGTTTGTCCGTGGTCCCCTATCCACCAGCCACTCCTGTTCTCACGCCCTGGTTCCATAGACAGTCAACAGCGCTCATTTCTTGCTGTCTCCGTTTCCTCTGCCCAGTTTTTTACACCCATAGTATTTCCTTCCTAAGAAACAAGTTGCTGAGGGGTCCAGTAATGATGTTGAAATGAGCCTCATGTCTTTAGCTACTGACCCTGTAACCCTCTCTTCTCCTAGACTCCAGTCTAAGCAGAATAGGGCAGAGATGCCCATGACCTTTGGAGATGCTTTTAAATCCAACAGCAGCATCCTTGGGCTTCATCTCCCAGCTACAGGTTCCATAACCCTTCTGCAGTAGACCCAGTGCCAGGTCCCGCAGAAAATGTGGAACTCTTACATTCCTATATACCAGACCACCAAGGTGGGAGAGGCTGGAAAACTGCCCATCCTCTGTCCCATAGGGACCAAAAGCACCACAGCAACATATGAGGAGGGGCTGTAGGGAGGCAAGAAGGTTCTCTGTAGCTAGGAGTCCACTGACCTAAGTTCCTATCCAGGAATCCCCTGAAAATGCTGCCTAACCTGTTCCCTGCTACACACCTCTTTAGGTTAGGAATGCAAGTCTGATAAATGCCTCATGAACTGCATTCCTGGTGGTAGGAAGAAAAGAGAAATGAGTCAGCCCTCTTATGCATATGTGTCCTAATGGACAGAGGTGGAAGGGGGTCATGTTATTCACTGAAGTGTTATGCTTTTTGGGGTTCAGCAAGTTCACTGTCTGTGCTTTATAGACTCTGCATTGGCAGCTGGCTTGATCAAAGACCCCAAACAATGTACATGTTTGGGGTGATCGTATTTGGAGGAGATGATCAGTGCCCTTGAGACAATGGAGTTAGGGTCCTTGGGGGTCCTCGGAAGAAACACATACTATCAGGCCAAGAGACTTCCACGTGTTGCCTTGTCCACAATATCACGGTACTAAACTTCAGCTGTACCCTCCCACTAGTCATGGCCGTGTACTTGAACTTTCTCATGGAAAAAAGTAGCATCAAGTTGTTGCCAATAGCAACATAGCCATGACTCTGTTTCCTTAAGCCTTTTGGCCTTTGCCTAATTATGAGTGAACCAGAGCTTAGAAGCCAAAGTACATTTGGGGAGAAAAAGAGGAAGAGGCAGGCCCTGCACGACTGCAGGAATGCATGCTACTGCTGGGCTTTGCAAGCAGAATGCCTCCCCTCCACTCCGCTCCTGAGCCCAGCAAGAATTTCCTGCAAACTGAGTGTAGAAAGAGCAACAGTGTTGTTCAGTCTGGATAAGAGGAAGGAGAGAAGAGATCCCAGTAATGGAAAGAAGACATTTCCCCTGTGCAGGAATAAAGAATAGCAGGGAAAATGGCAATGCACAACTTGGAAAAGAGACCAGGAGTTGGTGCCTGGGCAGTCTGCCACCAATGGAGGGCACCACTACCTTTGCCACTCCCGACATCCCTGCCTGGTCCCAGATTTGCCCCAGCACAGTGGGGGAGCCATGGAGGAAGGTCACCCCACACCCACCAGCACCAACAGGCAGAAGCTGGCCTCTGCAAAAAGCTGCCATAAGTGATGAGTGTGATGGGAGCAGGAGTCAGGGGTGTCAGGAACGGCACCCAGGGAGGGGTTCACCAGCCTGGCTGGGACACCCCAAATTAGGCACTGGCCCTAGAATGGTTCACAATGGGGTTGGTTTAATTAGAGTCAAGCAGCTCTACCTGCCCCACCCTAGAAAGGTAAACATCACACCTGCTTCTCTCCTCCCTGGGACGCTTGCTATGTGGGCTCCCAGAGGTATTGGCATCACCAACAGGGCCACAAACAGATCTGCGGCTTCACCTGGCCCACCTGGCAGCCACCCCCTTTCATCCCAGGTGCACCACATGGTGGTGCCCTCCACCCAGCTCAGCACAGTAGCCAGGCTCATTTTGCCAGGTCCGTCAGCCAGAAAGTGGCACCTCCCCTCTCAGGTTTCCCAAGTGCCACGAGGGCAAGCACCTCAGCAGAAAGTGTCTGAGATGGGGTCCAGTGTGTCCAAGAGCTGACGCTTCTTTCTGGGTGAGGCTGAGAAAATCACCCCGTGCTACCCAGAGAGGTCACCCAGCATGGGTGGGCATAGAGGAGTGCTGGTCCCTGAACGTTCCCATCTGCCTCCTCCCGTGGACGTGACAGCCACGTAAAAGTAGGGGTGGGGCCGGGAGGGCAGAACCCTTCCACCCTGCCACTGATGAGCTGTATGCACTTGGCAGGCGAGTTACTTAAGCTCAATGTAAGCCTGTTTCCTCTTCTCTTAAGTAGGGGTTAAAGTAACACCAGGCAGCAAGGATGCTGTGGCTATTAGGGAAAGTGTCTATAAAATGTCTAGTATCCTGCTTGAAACACAATAGCTGCTCAAGTTCAACAAACAGGTGGCTCTTAGTAACTGTCTCGGAAGCTAACCTGTGCCCCTGGTAAGGGGACCCAGCCCCAGCCCCAGCTCACCCCCATCAAACACCTGGGTGATTTGAAGAGGAGGGCACTTGAGAAGGGAGGGTCCATGAGGTATTGATACCATCCCATTGGGCAAGAATAAGAAATTCAAAGAGAAAGGCCCCAGGAGATGAGAGGGTGGATTGGTCCTTTTAGATTAACCCAGACATCCGGGCTGGCAGCACCTTTTTTAAATTAAAAATAAATACATAAAGCATAGGTGGTTGGCAATACAGGCTAGAATAATGTGTCTGAGCCTGCTAATGGTCCCAGTGACTTTTCATGGGAATTGCTTTCAATGTGGGTCCTGGGTAGATCCCATATACCCACCGTTTACATGGCAAAATGGTTGCTGTACCTCTTTACCTAAGATGGTCTACAGTTTCAAATGAATCCACTGTTTTTATTTTGACCGTATTTCTTATTTTTTAACAGGTTCAGGTTTAAACATACTTGAATGAATATTCATGTTTCACCCAGTGAATTTTTTTTCCCTTGATTTTCAGCCCTTGATTTTTTTTTTTTTTTTAATTTGGGGGTTGTTTTATATTTGTGTATGGTATATCTTCTTATTTTAAAAATCAAATAAAGAGAATATTTTAGAACCAAATAAATCAGCCCTTCAGTTCCCGGGAGAGATTAGAAATCTTGGCAAAGACCCAGGAGTGACACCGACCCCAAGAATGGATCTTGCCACAGGGCCCTTCCCCCCATCACCCCCCACCCTCACCCCACTACTAAAGTTCTCTTGGCCTCCCACTGCTGCTCCCCTGCTATGGATTAGCGGAAGGTTGTCTATTCCCATAACCTGGGTTATCCATTTCATCTGCCCCTCCTCTTGCTTCACAAAGTTGAATAGAGGGTGAGGAGAGATGGAGAGTTGAAAAAAATTTTGAAACTATATCAGGTGAGGATTTTCCTACCATCCCTTGCCAAACTACCCCAAGCAAATGGTGATCTCCCCTAATTTGAAAGAGTGAGGAAGGAGATGCCACAGTGGAAAAGGCACATGGGGACACCGTCTTCCATGATCAGTCTTCATCCTCCAATGAAGTCAGACAGGTCCTCGCCTCGCCCTGCTCATATCAAACCCAAGCCAGGACCCTTACCTTTCTGCCCAACTCTTAGGCTCCTGACTTGGGCTCTCCTCAGCAAGCCCCCCCACCCCCACCCCCCAGGACTGTGGGTCCTCACTTATATGTCCTGAAAGAGCTGGAGCATCATGCAGCTCATAGTTGACCTTCCGTCACCTTGAGAGGACAGCTCATCTCTCTGGCCTCCCACTTGCTGGCTGCTGAGGTCACTTGGCGAGACTTACTTTGCAAAACACCATTTTTTTCATTAGTGAGGATGAAAAATGCCTGTGAATTTTGGATCAGTTTGGATCAACAGAAGCTAGAAACAGTGTTCCAAATTAATTCTATTGAAGGTTCTACTTCTCCTAGCAGAGGAACCTGGGTTTCTCCCATACTGGAGGGGGAAGCATTGAATTCATCCAAAAGGCCAAGTTGAGCCCAGCAACTGAAAAAGAGTAAGACCTAGGAAATTCTAAGGCAGTGATATGATAGTGGGGGTTTTCTTCTGATCTGTTTTTGCAATTTTGAGATATAATTATATACAGTAAAATGCACAGATCTTAAATGTACGGTTCAATGAATTTGTCAAATATGTATTCCTTTGTAACCTATACCCCATTACCCTAGAAAGTTCCCACATGCCCCTTTCCAGTCACTCTTGCCCCCTCTCCTCCATCCAGGCATCCACTGTGGATTTCTAGCCCCCACAGAAGCCTGAAATTTTTTTAATGCTATTTTCTTGAGCTATAGTCACACACCATACAATCATCTGAAGTGCACAATCAATTATTTACAGTATCACCATATAGAGAAGCCTGGATTTTGACTTGGTGAACTTGAGCTCTGTAACTTTGGTTGTGGGTCATCTGGGCAAGTCAGCAAGAGAATCCCATCAGGAGCTCAGATGTCTTTGCTCCCTTGGCTTTGAAAAGGACCCTTCCCGAGCCCCTATTGCTTGGCTCCGCTACCCTATAAGGCCATCTAACCCCCAGGGCTACTCTCTGAGCCATAGCCCTATTCCCAGCCAAAGATTTTTAGCATCAGTCTCCCAGGTAAGTAAATGATGAAAGCTCTTGGTAACCTGGATTGTGCATGCGTTGTTGAGTCACATCTGGAAGTGTGATGCACAGAGCCACAGCATGTCCAGCAGCATGTGATTTTTCTTAAAACACTGCACAAAAGGGAGCTGTTCCTGTTGTGCATTTCCTTTCAGAAACAAAGAATTCCATGACCACCTTCTTCCAGGCTTCTAGCCACCAAGATGGCCACTGAGCTGAAATGATTAGTCAGGGCGGAGGGTGGGAATTGAATGTGTGGGTGTTTGTGAACCCAGCACCCAGCCTGTGGTCCATGAAATTGAAGAATCCAAAATTCTGTTGGATTACACTTTGCCAAACGTCTAGAAGGTGAAAAGCACTCCGTCTGTATGCAAAGCTTTGGCGTCTCTGGAATGCACCTTATGTGGCTTGGTGCTTAATCACTGTATTTCTTCACTTGGACAAAGGCTGCCTGCTAATAGCATTTTCAACCACCCTTAGCTGCTTCGCTCAGCTCCGCCAAGGCCTCGGGCTGAGCTGGCTGCAGTTTCCTGGCACCATGATATGTTCCCAGCTGACCAGCCCTAAGGAACATCACACATTCACATCCTGAAAAAACTGCCTCCTCCTTTTGCAAGCACCCTGCAGAGGCAGAATTACCACTCCCATTTCTAAGTGGTTCCTTCAGAATCATCCAAACTGGAGGAGAGGATGTGGGTGAAGGGGACGGGACCCTAGTGTGCAGGCTGGGAGCTCTCCTTTCCCTGGGGAGCTCCCTGCAAACCCAAAGCAGCATATAGTTGGGGGCAGCTCATTGCTGAACATACGTAGCTTCTGCTGTCAGATTTTGCTTTGATCCCTGAAGCGTGCTTGCTGGATTTCTTCCCTAAAGCCCCAGACCAGGCATCCAGCCATGCCTGTGTCCTGCATGATTAACCACTTTCCAGGCTGAGCCTGCCTCCACTCACCCGGGAGGTCACCATGTAGCGAGGCAGATTGCAGCTGAGCTGAGCTGCTTCCCGAGCAGACCCAAACCCGCTGACCTCCATCTTTAGCAGCAGACCTGGCATTTGGTAAATGTGGGAGCACAGGAGTGGGGAGAGGGAGACAAAAATGCCAAGGAGCACCACCTGGATTTCAGCGAGGTTGGGCACAATCCCGGGGTAGTCGCTAGGCTGGTCAGTTGTACCGTCCTCCTCTGAAGTCCCGGGAAGTTGGAGCAGTTGGGGGCAAGGGGAGGGGCAGGCACTGACAGTTCAAGGCTGGCCACAGGTCCTCTGCGTCAGAGCTGTGAGGCTGAGCTCCAGGACGCAGGCAGGAAGGGATTAATTAGCACCTCCAAGCCCAGCCCAGCCCATTCTGTGGAACTGGGAGGAGTGGGGGATGGGGGCCCCCAAAGCACCCAAAACAAATAGACAGATATGTGGTCCTCCAGAAATAGATCCTCCAACCTCCCCCAACCCACAGCTCCCTCCCTGCCCAAAATGACCTCACTAATGAGAAGGAAGCTGTAATGAGAGCTTGGACCACCTGGTACACCTTACAATCGTTTATCTCCAGGCTTTTAACACACACACACACACACACACACACACACACACGCACACACACACGCACATTGGCAATGGACTGTTATCCAGAAGATTTAGCGATTTTTTTTTTCTTTTTTTTTTTTTTTTTTGCATTTCTTCCAGCTTAATCAGAGCTCCCAATGCTGTGTATAGAAAACCCAGAACATATATATTTGGGTGCATGATGTGTAATTTGTAGCCCGGTGGAAGAGGGATGGGTGGAGGGAGAAGAAGCCGCTGTTTGGTACGTGGTTACCACAACAATGAGCAACAGCCAAGAGGGAAGCAAAATTCCTTTGTGCTTTTAATGTGAGCTGGGATGGACATGGGTAAAGGAAGTGGGGTGTGCTTGTAAGAGCTCTGGGACCAGGAGGCCCCTGGATGCATCGGCTCCTCATTTCCCCAGAGAGGACCCCCTCCACACACACGTACACCAATGCTTCCTGCCTTCAGGCCTGCACAGAGAAGGACCATTCCCAGGTGAACCAAGTGGATGACAGATGTCTCATTCTCCATGTAAGAAAGAGCAGTCAAGGAGAGTAGCAGCTAGGCTGTGTGCCACAGAGTCCAGGGCTGGAGGGGAGATCTTGGAGGTCAGCCTCTGCCTTCTAAGAGTTATTGTTGTACCCAACTGACTCCAGACAAAGGAATCACCATCCTGCTTTTAGTGATTTTCAAAGACTGACACTGTACTCCTCTAGGATTAAAAAATATATATCTGATTTAAAAAATCCTTAGCTTCATATAAATTAATCCTGCTGCAGGCTAAGTATAGTGTATTTGAAGATTCAGATAAGGTTGCTGATGGGGAGATTTTGTGTGCATGTGTGGTTTTTGTTTTTGTTGTTTCTAAGATAGGGAAGGAAAAATGGGAAGTTTTGCCTCACTAGTGAACATTGGCAGTAAAAGACAGGGAAGGAAAAATGAGCAAGAGGAGGTAGATGCAGCCTTTCCGACAGCACCTGAAGGCAATCCCATTTCTGCACAAGCTTCCATCCACACCATCATAATTCTTGAAATCAGGCTGGTCACATCCCTCCATAAGGGGACGACATATCATCCTGCATCCAGTGAACTCACAGCCCATGTTGTTTGTTTATGAGATACACCCATTATCCATCAATTCATCAATCAGCAGGTTTATTGAGTACCCTACCAGGCTTCACACACCTGATCAATTTTTTTTAATTACATCCAGCTTCCATGCAGCCGAGCCCAGTGAATGAGATGAACCAACACAGGCCACTTAGAATGAACCTGAGGAACCACCGGCCCTTGCAATCTCACGCCACCAAACACCACAGCCCATGCTGACTAGCGGTCAGAAGTTGCCCTTCACGGATGGCAATGGTGTCACTGACCTGCTGTCAATAATAGGACAGGTTTTGAGTGTTTTCCCAGACACGGTGATCATTCTGCTTGGGTCCAGCCATCCTCTCCTTTAAACCCGTAAAGTGGGTGAGCAAGAAAACAGGTAGAGACTGTGTCAGGGGAAATACACAGGGTGACCCAGCCTCACTTGTCCTCCTCATACCTGTACTTGGGACCCAACCCTGAGCCCCCTCCCCAGATCAGAGGCTCCTCAACCTCCCCCTCTCCAGCATATAGACAGTCGGACTATCCAGGACCAGACCGCCCAGGCCAGTTTATTTTTGTTATTTTCGAGAAAAATTGCTACCTATATCATGAGTCATTCAATTTGCTGTGGAGTCATTAAACTTGGCCACTGGGTACCAGAGATGGGAAGCCCAGAAGAGAAGAGATGGTGTGAGCACACTGCCCTGGCCCTATGGGGGCGCCCGTTAGCCAGCCCAGGCCCCTGTCACTTTCACAGTCCCAGAACCTGTCATCGAGAGGCCCCAAAGCCTGTGTGCCACTCCCAAGGAAAACTCTATACTGCATTTCAAACAGGATTCGTAGTTCTTTACATTTATAAGACTAATTAACCCACTAGTTTCTAATCACCCACATCCTTAGTCATCATCCCAGCGGGTCAGCCTATCCACCACAACCTCAATACTCCCAAATCCATCTACTTCTTGACCAAAATCAAATGTAGGGGCAGGCCACAGACATTGAGAGATACTCAACCTGAGGGTTTAAGTGTCTGACTTAAGTAAAATCCCAGTCCCCAGCAACCTGCTCTCATTCCCTTCACCGGCCCCAGAGCCCTGGTTCCGCCCACCTGCCCCCAGTGGAGCTTCCCGAGCGCCTAGACAAACATCAGGGTGCTCGCTGGGTCGGTTAGCCAAGGCCCTTAGGCCTCCGTGGCTTCCGCAAGGATTAACTCAGCTCTCCGGCTCTCTGTCTGTGTCCCCGCTGTGCCTCCCTGTCCGCTGTGTCTCTGCAGGGAAAGTCGCTGGCGGGCAAGCGCCTCCCGGGCCTGATGCAGTCCTCCTGACGGTGCCTTCCGCAGGGCCGGGGGCCGGGCCCGCGGACCCCACGGGCAGGCGGCGGCGCTCCACCTCCGCCGAGAGAGCCTCCTTGCGGGGAGATCTGGTCACCGTGAAAGAGAAAGAGTGAGGGAGATGGCGGGCAAAGGCGGGGAGACCCGGCGGGTGAACGGGGAGACCGGAAAGGAGAAGTCCGCGGAGCCGGGGGTCCGCCCGGTGGAGGCTGCTGTTTACAACACTCTGTCCCCCGTGCAGTGTGCTCCCCACGCCGCGTTCTCGGCGAGGCCCTTGTTCCTAAGCGCGCTCGGGGGAGGACACCTCTTGGGGCTCCCGTTGGACTACGACTTGCTGTTATATTCCTATTATCATCACTCCTCCCGCTTCCGGCAAACTCGAGAGGGAAGAGCTGGGCCTGGGCACATCCAGTATTATGCGTCGCCCCCGCCCTGTCCCTGGTGCGCCCACAGCCGCGCACTTACAGCCACCGCGGTCCCCACGGCCCCCAGATGCCGCCAGACACCACCCGGGTGTAAAATGCCCACATCACAGCTTCGGCACTGAAGTAAGCTCATCGATTGCTTCACCTCGAGTTCCTTTGACCCTCTTTGAGGCCGACTTTAGAAGAGGTCCCCACTGCAGGGTGGCTGCCCCCTGGACCCCCTAGATGTCTCAAGGGTTCATCGCCAGAGGAAGCACCAGTGCAGGTGCAAGAGCTTGTTTAACAGCCATCTAGGTTTTGATGGCCATCTTTTAAAAAATTATTGCATAATTGATGCTGTTTTTGCCCACTTGCTCCTTGGTTTGTCCCCTCTTGTTTTACTTGAAATAAACATGACCGTGGACTCAGGGGCCATTGGGATTCTCCCCTCCGGCAGCCTCAGTGGAAGCTGGGAGGGTTTCCCACCCCGGGAGGCGGCTGGATTGCACGCTGGCACCCCCCACGTTGGGGTACCCTGAAGGGGAGGGCCACGCCCTTGTTCCTCAGTTCCCAGTAGTGTCTGAAGCTGGGGCAGAGTGTGTTTGGGAGGCCAGGCCAGGACCACATGGTTCTCTTCCCAGTCTTGATTGGGAGGCCTGAGCAAAAATGCTGATCCTGGCAAAGGTACCCACTAGGCAATGCCAACCATCCACGGGAAAAACAAACAGAAAGCAAAACCTGCAGAAGATCCACTTGTATTCCCTTCATTTGTGTGTCAAAATGACTACTTGCCAACTTGGCTGTGAGGTAATATATGTAAAGCACCTAGTCAGGTGCTTGACACTTAGTAGGTGCTTAGCAAATGGTAGCTATTATTATTATTGTTATTATTGTGACTCCCATGAGCCCTTGGACAGAAATGTATTAAGTAACATGTTGAATTTCAGACACTCACTCCCCCACCTGCTATGACTATCCCTTCTTTGATCTATTTTTGGCCATAGGTGAAAAATCTCCCTTGGGAATGTATGAACCGAAAACATAGAAGGAAAAAATGCAATCACTCATATTTCTTTACTCATGTAGGCAAATTCACCAGCTGGTGATCAACGGCTCATACAGTTCTTTGCAGTCCCCACCTCTTGGGTGCTCTCCCATGGCCCGTCTTTCCAACAGCCACCTCTGTGTCCTGCTGTGTGTCCTTTCCCCATGGGCTATCTGTGGGAAAAGGACTTCCGTCCCCCACAGTGGAACCTCTATGGGTTTTGATTATGGTTTTACCCTTGTGCGTTCTTGGCCGCCATGCCTCAGTTTCCCCCACTGGCACTTGTTCCTATTTCTGTGAGTTACAGTGGAAATTAGGGAGATGACATGTATTGAGTCCTCAGAGTATCTCTAAAGATGGCAATATGGACCCAGATTATTATCGGACACTACCACACTCTCATTTCTCAAGACTTAACACAGAGCCTGGCCCTTTGTAGACACTTGTAACTACTTGATGAATAAATGAATGAAATGAAACTCTACCCCAAGTAACAGGGTCTTTTGACTCTTCTGCTTCCCATGCCACCCTTTTTTATCCCCTTGATCTTCATATGAACCTCCCATTTCAGAACAAAATTACAGTCCAAGGTCATCTGCACCTAACATTGCCCCAAAGAAGCTCTTTCCTGTCAGAAGTGCCCAGGCTGTGCTGACGCTGAGGCACAAGGTACATGGACATGGGTGTTCCCAAGCAGCAGGCACCTCTGCACCTTCTGTTATCTGGGGCAAATGGTCCACTGCCTTCTGCCCCTTCTCCTGGGCTGCAGGGGACCCTCTAAGTCAGGCTGTAGACAGGACAGGGTTGGCTGCCCCACCCCTGACTCCTGGCTGCTGCTTCTGAGCTATGCTGGCCTGACACTCGGTCCCACCCTCTTGGTCCCCAGTGGGCCTGGCAGAGAAGGCGCAGGCTGAAAGCTCCCACATACCTCTTTGGAAATCAAGGAGGGAGGGCACGGTCGGCAGGCTCATAATAGGTAAGGAAGCTTCAGGTAGTGTCAAACCCAGAGCAATAAGCCCCTCGTCCCTGCCCCCTACTAAGGCATACTGAGTCCTGTGACCATGACCACATGCTCCCCAATAGACGTGAGCCAACCAAGATTGGGGGTGGGATAGGGATGCTCTGCTCATGTTGGCCAAACCAAGGTCAGTCCCCCCATTGGCCTAGTTTATACAGCCAAAAATTCAGACCAGATTAGACTTTTGAGGACAGTTCTGTAGCAAAGCAGTTTCCACTGCCCTGTCCTGTCCCCTGGAGGCAGACTTGGCTCCCCTGAATGGTGGTGGTCTCTGGGCCCAGAACTCTTCCTTAGAGGGACTCAGAGCAAATATCATTTTGGCAGCTCCAATGCCAAAGCATCAGGACAGCCTTAAGAAGTGACCACCCACCCATCAGGTCACCAGGAATGGGGCATCTGACTAAAACAACCTTTCTCTACACGGGAAGAGTAAAGATTCCAAGTTGGCACATATAAAATGCAGAAGCCAGATGGCCTGACCCAAGCAGCAGGAACTCTCTTGGCTGGAGAAACAGCTCCTGCCCTTCCAGAAAGAGTTTTGTTTTACTGGGAAGGTGGTATTACCCCCCAGGAACAAAGCACGGCCAAGCCACCAGTGTGGTTGGATGGGCCTGTGCTCCAGGCTCACTATTGCTAAGTGGCCAGGGACCAGCCGTGTACCCAGGCAGGACCTCTTGCCACTCTGAGCTTCTGCTCAGACATGTGAGGGACATGCTCCAGGAGGCTTTTTCCCTGACAGGATTCCTGGTATGTTCAAACTACCTCACCAACAGGACACTGAACAGTAACCTGCCACCTGTCTGGCCCTCTCGCTGGCTGAAGAAATTTATGTTTTTCCTAGAATACACCCCTCCTCTCCTGCTCCACATGCATGGCCTTTGAAAGCCACCACCAGGAGGAGGCCTGCCCAGAAGATGGAGAGGTTTTAGGACTATTTGTCCTTGAACCGCTGCAGAATAAGCTGGGAAGCCCTGGGCTATAGAGAAAGATAATGCGCCACCAGCCCCCAAAAGAGGCTGGCCCCGCTGAGCCTGTAAGCAAGCACCATGGCCCAGCAAGGCCGAATAGTGGCCAAATGAATCACTAACAACTCACCACGGGACCCTCTGAAGAAAGGCCTGTGCTTGTGTAACCATGGCAACAGCAGACGCCAGCAGCCTGCTCATTGGTACCACCCAGCGTTAAGGCATCCCCTAGGCAAGACCCAGGGGCTGTAAAGTAGCAAATGCAGCAATAAGGGACCCAGAGCCCTAAAGGGACAGGGTCCAAGTGACCAGGCCTCCCCCGTCTCCCCAGCCCCAATGAGGGCCGTCAGCTGGCTGGGGAGGGGAGGCCCCGCACCACCCCGAGGGCTCACTCACCACAGTAACAGACACAACAGAACGGCCTCTGCCCAGTGCATGTGAGTCTCAGTAGTTTATTTTCCTGGAATTTGGGGATTGGGCCCCAGAACCAGATATGCTGGTATAGTCAAAAATAAATAAATGACTTGAACCCTCTACTATCCAGCTAACTGTGTGGCTCCTTGGTTTGGGGGGTTGTTGGGTGGGATCTACTTCTAGAAAAAAATATCTACCACTCTTCCCCATTCCCCCTCTCCTATTACACATACACACACACGCACACAAACACAAGCATGTTTTCTCTTTCCTCCCAAGCAGGATACTAAGCAGCTTGGAAAAGCTAGATCACTAGGGTGTCAGATTCAGCCTGGTAGGCTTGGAGATAGCATGTCTCTGGAGGGCTGAAGCCCCTGCCAGTGTCGTCTTGGCTGGGTGGTCTCCAGGGCCCATTCTTTGTGCTCAGGTATAAAACCCAGTTGCCTGACGCGCATCAGCCATGGCCAGACACCGCTCTGGTACCCTTGAATAAAGTCCCCAGATTGAAGTCTGCTGCACACAGGCAGTGCTCTTTACACAGAGTCTTGGTTTCCTGAGCTACAGACAATCCCATCTCCCACTGGCACCAAAGCAGCAGGTTTCTGAGAGTCTGAGGGCCAAATTGCCAAGAGGAGGAGGAGAACAAGGGAAAAAGGAATCACCATGCTGCAGTCCCTCTATTCATGTCAGAGCAGCACACTTCAATGGCAGAAATGTTGCTCCTGAAGTTAGAAATGATCTCAGAGGCATGGAAGCAGGTTTCCAGAGATGGGTTTTGCTATTGTCACATTGATGGGAACTCCTTGTCTCCAACCCCTGGGCCATCTCTTAGAGAAGGATTTCTTCCCTCACACCTGTCACAGCAGCTGAAAGGACAGGCCCATAGGGTGTCCCACTGGCAGGTCCTGGCCATGCTTCCCTGTCCTCAAACAAGGCCACCAGCTGAGGGAACCTGGAGCTCCTCCCACCCAGCCAGACCATCTCCAAATTGGAGATGTCCAGAATCTTTGCTTGCCAAGCTGTCACCGTGTATGCACGTAACCCAAATGACCAGCAAGAGCAGAGATCTGCTTTCAGGTCCATGGTGGAGGTGGAGATTTGGATTTGGGGCTACCCATTATAACAGCAAGAACTGAGTCCACCCAAGAATGAGCTGCATCCTGACTACTTCCTCTGCCCTCTCACCCTCTCGGGGATTCCTGGCATAAAGAGCATGAGGCTGCCCCTTCCCTTGGTGACAGCTTCCAATTGCTCTGTGGTCCCAGCCTCTGAGGGATCAGGGCCTCTGGCAGATGTCTCTGATCCTAGGATCTTCCCTGGGATGTGGCAGCCTCCAAACCCTGCAGTTTGGAGAAGCATCCAACCAGGCATGTGCCCAACTGGGATCTGCAAGGCTCTGCCAGCAAGCTTTCCCTCCGGGCACCCATCTGAGTGGAAGCACCCACAGGAAATCCTGGCTCTCCTTGATGGGGCTTCCCATACCTGTGGCTTGGCTCTTTTCACTGTGCCCAGCCCTTCAGGGCCCACAGGGGTGCTGCAGAATCTGTCCCAGGCCCTGCACATCAGGAGGCAGCTCTCCCTGGCCAAGGAGGGGTTGTAGGGTGGCTTATTTATATGCGGCTTGGGATGGAGGTGTAGCTCAGTGTGAGTGCCATCTGGAACAGAGCTCTCTGGGACATGTCTGCTTTCTCAAAGAATGGGGCTGAGCCCCCTGAGAGCCCTGGGGCTGGCCTGGCTAGGTCTGGTTTATTTCAGCAAACAAAAGACAGAAACAGCCCCTGATTGCAGAGACCATGCCACACACCCCCAGCCCATGACATGAGTGGTAGCAAAGGATGTGAGGAGACACAGGGGCTCCAGGGCAAGCAGAGGTTTGACTCCCCACTCTGACACATAGAAGTTGTGAAACTTTGGGCAAGATAACCTCTCTGAGCATTAGCTTCCTCATTTGTAAAACAAGGATAAGAATTTTGATATCTTACACTTGTCGTGAATGAATATAAAGGACTTAGCCTGGGCCTGGCACACAGTAAGTGCTCACTAAATGGTTGCCACTATTAGCTATTGATGCACAACAGGGTCCCCCTGCCAACTGGCCCCTGTGTGCCAGCCTGAGGCTATGGGCTTGGTTCTGCTTGTGCAGCCACCGGCCTCTCTCTGTCCATGACAAGCCCCTTCCTCTCTTCTTGCCAACTAGGGCCTGGTGCCCTCACTGTTTGTCACTTGGATGCCTTCAATAAATAATTCTGCATTTGGCCTCTGTAAATTGCAGAGTGGAAGGCTGGGGCTTGCTTCTCCTTCAGAACTTGGATGGAAAATATGGAAGTAGAAGGGGTCTCCGCTCTCCATCTAGATACCCGTTTGTCTGACAGGTCTCCGTGGCTGCTTCCTTTATTTGGATTCTGAGCTCTTGTTCAGGAATATTCCATTTCAGGCCAGTGACTGAGAGTTGGGAGCTCGGATGGTGGGCCAGATGAGGCCTCCTTCCCCCTGAGAATGCAGTGTCCACAGACTAACCTCCACAGGGAGAGCAGACTCGTTCCTAAAAGGCCAGCCAAGCAATGAAGCCTGTTTTTCCTCTTTCTCCCACTGTATCACGGAGAGGCTATTTTGAGTTGGAAAAGGGTAGGAGGGATCAGGGAGAGAAGGTTTAAAAAATGAGATAAGGCCCCAGATACCACTTCCTGCTGCTGTCCCCCATTATCATACCCACTTCCTGCTTCTGTCCCCCATTATCATACCCACAGAACCAGTGGATATTGCACTGAGAGGTGCCTTAGAGATTTTCCAGTCCATTATTGTATGTGACACATTTTTTTGTTTGTTCATTGAGGTATTATTTACATCCAGTAAAATTCACTCATAAGCAGTACTGTTAATTTGGACAAACTGAGTCAGGTAATCACCACCAAAAATCGAAAAAGGGGATAATTCTGTCACACCAAAAAGTTTCCTCATGCCCCTTTGTGGTTAATCCTCTCTCCCTACTCTCTGTCCCTGGAAACTACTGCTCTATTTTCTGACCTTTTAGCTTTGTCTTTTGCAGAAAGTCCCATAAAGAGAATCACAGTATGTGGCCTTTTGAGGCTGGCTTCATTCAAATAGCATAATGCACACCATTGCCAGGATCTCTAGTACATTTCTCAATGTTTTGAGTTTTTTGGTTCTTGTTTTTTTTTTTTTGAAGCAAACATATTTATTTTCTGGAAGATTAATGGATGGGTTTTTTTAAAAAAAAAATTATTGTGGTAACATATATACCTTAAAACTTCCCATTTAAACCATTTTGAAGCATACAATTCAGTGCTGTTCTGGTTTGCTAAAGCCGCCAGAATGCAAAATACCAGAAATGGATTGGCTTTTATAAAGGGGGTTTATAAGGTTACAAATTTAGAGTTCTAAGGCCATAAAAGTGTCCATACTAAGGCATCAACAAGAGGATAGCTTCAACAAAGAAAGGCTGACGGCCTCTGGGGTTCCTCTGTCAGCTGGGAAGACAGGTGGCTGGCATCTGCTAGTCCTTTGCTCTCAGGTTGCTTTGCTTTCAACTTCTGGCTCCAGTGGCTTCTCTTTAAGCATCTGTGGGTTCTCACTTGGCTTCTGCAGAGCAAACTCTGGGCTTCATCTCTTAGCATCTCCAAACATCTGCATCTATGTCAGCTCTGAGCTCTTTCTCTCTGTGAGCTCCCTTAAGGATTCCAGTAAACTAATTAAGACCCACCTTGAATGGGCGGGGGGAGTTCACACCTCCGTGGAAATAATCTAATCAAAAGGTCCCACCAACATTTGGGTGGAAATAACCTAATCAAAAGATCCCACCCACAATAGGTCTGCCGCCACAAGATTGCATAAAAGAACATGGCTTTTTATGGGGTACATAACAGATTCAAACCAGCACAACTGCCATTAATTACATTCACAGTGTGTACTATCAGCAACAACACCATCCATTACCAAAACTTCATCATCACCCCCAAACAGAAACCCTGTACCCATTAAGCAATAACTCCTCAGCCCCCAACCCCCTCTCCCAGCCCCTGGCAACCTCTAATCTACTTTCTGTCTCCATGAATTTGCTTATTCTAGATATTTCATATAAGAGGAAGCATACAGTATTTGTCCTTCTGTGTCTGCGATGTTTTGTTTTCAGACGTAAAAAAAATGGAGGCCCAGAGGGAGAAGGTCAGAGAGGAGCTGGAGGAGCTGGGCTGGAATCACTGGCTACAAATTCTCCAGTAAAAAGCCATCTTTTTAACCCTCCAAAATCTGTGAGCCCCTGTTTGGGAAACACCTGATCACAGAGCCTTCACATTTAAGAGAATACATACTTTATTCATCTAACAGAAGCTACTTACTTGGAAACAAAGAGAGGGAATGGCAGATACTTGAGAGAGGCATTATTTATTCAGTTAGCTGGCAGTGCTTGTACCCCTCTGGGTTTGCAGACCCCCAGCAATAATTCCAAAGCTCATCCATGCCTTCTCCAAATAGATTAACAGAGAACAGCAAAGCAATGAAAGCTACCTGGAGGCAAAGTGCTGTAACAGACCCCAGGGCCACAGGATCCAGGATAGACTGGGTGGCTATGGAAACCAGGCAAAGTGAAGGAGATGCCCCAGGGGCTCTCAGTTAGAGATCTCAAAATCCTTAAGTTCCAAACAACTGGAGATTTTTAAGCATCATTATGAACTTGTGAGTTTAAATTGATTTCATGTATTCCAGCCTATCACATTTATTATTTTTATTGATGTTAAAACTATCCCATCTTTTGCCAGTGGGAGCCTCTACAAATTTTCTCCTGGGTCCTTTGGACATGACCATGGTAGTCTTTGATGGCTTCCTTGCTATCTGGTATGACAAGATAATCTAGAATCATTTTATACATTTCCTGTCCCAGGCCTAAGTTACAAGTGAGTGAAAGTCTGACGAATGTTTTGCTATAAAATCAGGGAGTTCTGTGGTGGATTTGCCTTTGTAAACTGAGCCTCCTACAACTCCAGAATATAAGAATTGAAAAGTCTTTTAACAATCAGCTAACACCCTAAGACATCAAAAACACCATTACTTTTACAGAACAGGAAATGAGGTCCAGAAACATCAAGTGACTTAAATAAGGTCCCACAGGGCTACAGCAGGGCAAGGGTTAAAATTGGGTCACCTGAGTCCCAAGCCTTTGTGCTTCCCACAGTCCTGCACTACCTCCTCTTATATGTCCTAGGCCCCTCCAGTCAGGCCCTTCCACTCAGACTATGTCCCAGCCCTTGCTCTGTGTGCTGAACGGTCGACCTACTAAGTGGAGATATCCCCATTTCAAAGCTTACTACAAAGCTACAGTAATCAAGACAGTATGTTATTGGCATAAGGAGATACATAGAGACCAATGGAATAGAACTGAAAGTCCAGAAATAAACCCTCATGTCTATGATCAACTGGTTTTCAGCAAGGATGCCAAAACAGTTCAATGGGAGAAAGAATGGTCTCTTCAAAAAATGGTGCTGGGGCAAGTGGATATTCATGTGGGAAAGAGTAAAGGTGAATCCCTACCTCACACCATAAACAAAAATTAACTCAAAATGAATCAAAGTCCTAAATGTAAGAGCTAATACTGAACAACTCTTAGGAGAAAACATGGAGGTAAATCTCAGTGACCTTGGATTAGGCAATGGTTTCTCAGATATGATGTCAAAAGCACAAGCAATAAATGAAAAAATAGATAAATTGAACTTCATCAGAAATGTTTGTGCATTGAAGGACACCATCAAGAAAGTAAAAAGACAGCCCACAAAATGGAAGAAAATATTTGTAGTTCATATAACTGATAGGGGACTTGTATCTATGATATAGAGAGAATTCTCAAATTTTTCTGAAATTGCTTGTGGTGATGGTTACCAACTCTGCAGTTTAGGATCAAACTGAAAACCACTGACCTGTACACTTTAAATGAGTGAGTTGTATAGTATGTGAATTATATCTCAGTAAACCTGTGGAGATGTGGGGGGAAGAAATGGGGAAGGGAAGAAAGGAGTGAGGAGAAGGAGAGAAAAGGAAGGAAGGAAGGGAAGGAGGAAGGGAAGGAGGGGAGGAGGAAAGAAGACAGAGAGAGAAAGAGAAGGTAGATCAAGACAGGAAGAATTCCAAGCTTGTTTATCTAAATTGCCAAGAACAAAAGGACAGGGCTGGCCCCTAGAGAGAGTGGATGAAAGTAGCTACAGAGGACTTTGAAAATTTTCCTAGTGCCAAAGACAGGGTCAGCAGGTGCCAGGTCAGCCGAGAGTGAGTAGGCCCCTTCAGTTGACTCTGCCCACACTGGGAATTCAAGTGCTAGAGTGCCCCTTGTAGGGAACTAATTTAATTAGATGGATTAGTGGCCTGCGAGATAAGAGATCCACTCAAGGCACTCTCCTACATCCAATATGAGCTTTGTTTCCCAAAGCTTTAAGCCCCAGGGACATCCAGGCTGTACAAGGAAAATGCCCTTGACCCAGAGAAAATCAGGTACCACTAGCCACATGGCCTTGAGCAGTTTGTGGTAAATCAGATCACCTGGTTAAAAAGAACAGTCCCAGGCCCCACCTCCAGAGGAACCCAAATTAGGATTCAGAAGGACACCAGATAGCTACATTTTTCATAAGTACTCCCAGTAGTTCAGATGCACGGCCAGGTGGGAATCAGTGAACAAATGCTTCCTACATTTCCTTTAAGCCCAAGAACTGGATGACTTGCAAAAGAGGATTGACTGAAGTCCAGAAAAGACACACACCTCCTATTCACCTCCTCTCCAACCAAAGGTGCCCGCCTCTGTCCTCTCCTGGTGTCCGCTGTGATCTGGCTGCACTTGATATTCTCCTAAACAACCCCAACCCCCTCCACTGGCTCTCTCCTTGCCACCCTCACAAAGAAGAGTCCTGCAGCAGCCAATCCTGGCTGCCCTCCTGAAAGAGTTTCCCTCACATAGGGGTTAAGGACAGGACACATATGCATGCACATACACACTCTCTCACACACATCCACACGCACGCGTGTGTACGTACATGACTATGAGATAATCTATAGAGTTAAATGCTTGTGTTCATGCAAGACTTTGCCAAGGTGAACTCACTGAGCCTGCAGATAAATGAATCAAGTCAGAAACAAAGGAAAAACATTAGGATCAAACCAAAAGATAAATTACAAATTGGATTAGTGGCACTTCCTCTCTCTCAGCTGTGGAGACATGTTATTAGCTGTCTTGACATGCCCAGTGGCTTGCAACACCCACACACCCACACACACACACACGCACACACACACACACACATCATCCACATGGCCCCTTCCTGGACAGACACAAAGTAGAGGTGACCTTAACACTTCTCACTCTGTCCCCAAGCCCTTAGCACTGAGACGCGTGGCTGCACTCAGGATTCTGAGCTTTGGGCAGGAAAAATCTAACTTTCCCTTTGGCTCTCACACATGCTGCCAGGTAGCAAGGCCACAAAATTTCTGCCCCAGCCCCTGCTGCCCACCCCACCCCCTTGCGATGGCCCAGACTCAGGTATGACAGAATAGGATTGACCACCCAGCAACTGGCTCTGCAAGGTGGAAGGAGGAACTGGCAGAGAGCAGGAGTGCAGAGGTAAGAAGATAGCTATGCATGAGGCAGGTCTTAGGGGCCACTCTGATGAATGCCCAGGGAGCCAGCTGAAGGACCCCATGTCCTGGGTAATGTCAGTCTGTAAATGTTTGCTGAGATTGACTACATGGTAAGTGTTGTGCTAGCTGATAAGCTCACAGTAAAAATGGTTCTTCTCCTTAAAGATCACCTCTTCTAGTAGAGGCCACAAGGCAGGGGCATAGATATTAGAGGTACAAATGCACAGAGCAGAGGGCAATTAATTCTGCCTAGGAGGAATCAGAGGAGGAGGTGGCGTGAAAATCCATGGCCTGTTTAGCGAGCAGTGGGTGGACCCCATGACTGGAACATAAAGAGTGTAGAAGACAGGAGTGGGAGTCAAGGATAAAGAAAGGTTGGAGCTAGAGACTAGAGAAAGAGATCAAGGGCTTGCACTAGGGTAGTGTCTGGCAGTGAGGATGGAGAGAGGGGACACATTTACGAGGTGCTGTGGTGGACTGTAGAGCCCTAGGTGACTGAATGTATATGAGGGTTGGAAAGGAAGAGGTGGAGGATCTGTGCATGGTCAGTAGACCTAAGCCTGGTCCAAAGGGGGATGAGGACAGAGCTTCGAGGCTGGGAGCAGGTTTCCTGGGAACAAAGGCAATGAGAGAGGTGAAGTGATGGAGGTGGTGTTCAGAAAGAGAGCTTCGGAGTTTATTATTACAGAGGTGGAGCAAACTCGAGGCATCCTGATATGGCCATGGGGGTAGCTAAACTAGAGAGGGACAGGCAGGTCAGAGAGGAGGAGGTCAGGAAGTGGGGGGTTGTGTAGATCATTCAGGGGGTGTTGTCACTCAGGACAGCAGGAGGTGGAGTGGTGGAAGAGCCTGGGAGTCAGGGACGAGAGTTCTTGTCCTCGGGGAACATGGAGGAATAACCTGAAGTCCCATAGATGAGGCCACTGTGGATGAGGAGAACAACCAAGTAGAGTTTCTGCAGAAGGGACTTTGGGACAGAGTTTGTATTTCGGTGGCCAGAATGTGGCAGTGAGAGGAAGGGGATGCCGTGCCTGCTTCCAGCTTCATCCAGATTGTCCTCGGAAGTACAGCTGGGGCACACCTCTCCCCACCAGCTCCACCACTTCCGGAAATAAAAGCCAGTCCCACTTGGAAGCCAGTGCTGTGTGTGGTGCTCCCAGGCTGTCTTCACCTCTGCTCTCTGACCTCACTCTCCTCCATCACCCACTGTCCTTCCTCCAGCTCCGGGGAGGTCTCCCAAGACTGCAGAGGTCCCCAGCCTTCAAGAGCCATCTGGAGGAACCGCCTCATGGGTGAAACGGTCTGACAACACATCCCTTTGAATTTTCAGTAATTTGATCCCTTAATCGGGCACCAGAGGAACCACCTCATAGCAAATTTCAGCCTCTGAGAACCACATTGAGGAATGACTCTTGTTTATTTGCAACTCTCCTGTCACTCTTTGCTTTCCTTTTCCCACAAGCAGCACAAACTCCTTTCTCCCAGTTTTTCTATTTAGGGCATTTTCTCCAGGTTCTTTAAAACCCGTGTAGGGGGAGAAGGGGGGCTTTGAGGCCGCGGATCGCTGTGCCAGGCTCCGGATGGAAGTGGCGCCAGACCCCGGGCTGGGGCTCTGCTGCCAGCCTGGCGGACGGCTGGACAGGAGCCATGGCGTCGTGCACCGTATCTGATGGAACCAGCTAGCCCGGGACGACTACAACAACAGGGGAAGCAGGCGGCCAAAGGAGCAGGTGCGAAGGCGGCACCCACCTGCGCCCACGCGGCCAGCAAGCACGACCTGCTGGTGTAGGTGCAGCGGCTCCCAGACAGCTCCACCTGCCCAAGCAACCCAGACGCGAGGAGTCCGCTGATAGCAGCGGCAGTGGCCGCTCCAAGCTGCAGCCTTTTGGATGTCAGCTCTTCGGCCGACAGTGGAGAGGTCACATCAGTTATCCTGTTATCAGGATGACGATCCAGAGAGGGTGACTGAGGAGGTGTAGAACCACACGCCTCTGGATCCACCCATGCGCAAGGCCCTCAAGTTGCACATCCAGGAGGAGATTGCAAAGCACCCCAGCCAACTCTGAGCAGGTTGAACACATCCTCTCCAAGCTGGATTCCCTGCAGCGCTCAAAAAAATTCGACCCAGGGAGCTCACCCCTAGTTTGGGCATGCCAGAACGGGTCTGTGCTGATCTGGAGACCCATCACCCCAGCCAACCCCTCAGAGCTGCTGTGTCCACAGAAGAAGGGTGTCACAGCCATTCTTTCCTGTATGTTGGCCCACATGACCAGCCTAATATTCTGGAATTTTCTGAAAACTTTGTTCGGCTAGCTTGGTGTTCGAAAGCAGAGACTCCAGGCAGAGCTGGGGTTTGGGAAGCTTTTCTCATTGAGGTCTTATGCCACGGGACACCTGACTGCTGCTGCTCCACCCGGCCGCATAAGCCATGCTTGTTATTTTACGGCTACTTTTGTGTGTGTGTTCTTGCTCACTTCCATCACTGCCATGTTTTCCTCCCTCTTTCCTTCATCTCTGTTTCTTTGTTCTTTCCTTCCTCCCATTGTTCTGCCTCAGGTAGAATCCATCCATTCTCCTTCCACTTCCCACCCTCACGTGACTGCCCTCTGGATGCCAGTCATACAAGAGCCTTATCAAAATCACGGTGCCTCCAGCCACTCGGGGCTTTGCAGGTAGGGAGTTCTGAGAATGTAGCTTTCTCACAAGCTGCTGCCAATAAACGGGGACAGGCTTTGTGTTCAAGGCCTACTTGCAAGCTGTCTCCCTCCCCTTCCATGGCTTTTGCAAGTTTCTCACATGCCCCATGCCTTGTGCTGTCTAGACAAGAGACCCAGGAAGAAGATGCCTGAGCTAAACTGCAGGGATCTCTTGCAGGAAAACCTGCCTTGGTTAGGGCTACAGAATTCTAGCTTTTGACCCCATCCCTAGCTGGGCACAGACTATCCTCCGCTTAGAGTAAAGGAGAATTATCAAAACAAGCTTGAAACTGACTCTCCAAATGTGGCCTAACAGTCTTGAACATACATACAAAGGGAAATTCAACATTATGATTGCCTGTTTGGAGCTCTAATTGCCAAAAAAAAAAGAAAAGAAAAGAAAAAAGAAAAAAAAATGTCCTGAACAATGCCCCAAAGGACTTGAAACAAGCCTCTCTCATCTGCCCTCCTCCTGCTCTGTGCTTTCTCATTTCCTACCTCTTAAGAGTTGATAAACTGAGGTCCTTGGAATAAAGATCCCCAAAATATATATATATTTTTAAAAACCCATTTAGACATCCCTGAAATGTCTCTGTTTGGCCCTGTAAGGGTGCGCTCGAACACACAGGCCCACGCTCATATGGAGTTCCAGTCAACCAAACAAGATTGGATCGTCCTCCAGCAAAAAGTATATACAGTCCCCATTGAATAACATCATCCGGTAATCAGTAGTAGAAATAAAATAAATGATGACAGTTTGTAGCAAAAGGACCCAGGTCTCCAACATGCTAAGGTCAATCATTTAATATACTTTTGGCAGCAGACAGAAAAGACCACACCCACATTAGGCCACATAGAATAAACATAAACCCTTTGTTTGCTTGTTTTCACCATTTGGAATAGGACTATTTGCAAAAGTATCATCAAAATGAATATCTGTTATTGCATCGTTCGTGATACAACTCTGTCCTCAGAACCATGCTATGGAGGAAATGGCTTCCATTCAAGGGTCCCCTGATGTGGGCTCAGACCACCCTCCTCCTCGCTGTCAATCAGGAGTTCCCAGCAAGGCTCCAACTGCCCTTTTCCAGCCCCTCAGTGCTTCTAACTGCTGCCCACTGTACCGCAGGAAGAATTGATGATTGTCACAGGCGATCAGAAAATCAAGCAAATTACATCAGTAATAATAAGTAACCCCAAATTCTAAATCTAGGCTCTGGTTTGAGAGCCTGAGGCTCTGAGACGGCTTATGCCTTTCAGGTAGAATAAACGCATGGGTTTTGTGACAGCATTTGCCTTCTGTTCCAAGAAATCCTCCTTTTTTTTTCTGGAAGCACTGGTGCGATCTGCATACTTGAGGCTGCTCTCAGAAGAGGGCCTCCAGGCACAAGAAGCTGTGTCCTGATTTGTTTATTAAAGTCATCTTCATGCATATCTTCACAGATGTTACCAACAGGGGGCTGTAAGATGAGGTATATTATTTGACAGTCATAACAGGGTCCTAAGCTCTCTCTAACTCAGGGGTGATACCAATGCTATCAATAATTTTCTCTTGCCCAGAATTCTACATTCATATCTCTATGAAATTCCTATCTATATGAAAATTTTCTGAGCAAATATGTTGACAGTTTGAAATGTGATCTGCTAAAGGTGGTCTACTTTGTCCAAATTCCAAACATCTGGACAAAAACTCTCAAGAATGAATTTGCTACATTTAAACATGGCTCTGGGTTCTACATTCCTGTACCCTTAGCTCTTCCCTCTTCCCACTTTCTCTCCTACCCTTCTTACCTCCGTAGTTGGCTCCTGAAAAATTTACTCCATTTAGTGCAGCTCCATTTCTTACCACCTTGACAGGGTAATAGCCAAACTGTCAGCAGGAATCAGAAAGACAAGTATAATTTGAAGAAAGCTGGATGAGACTGCCCGTGTATGTAATAAAACCTCACCCAGGGAGAAGTGCTTCACACCACACACATGTATGGACCATGACACTCTGGATCTCAGGGTGCAGGCACCCTTGGGAGAGCCACGCACCCCTCTGGCTACTCGAGGCTGAGAAGTGACTCACGCTCCCAGGCTCCTTGGAAGAAGCCCGGCACAGCCCCACAGGAGCAAGCCACTTCCTCACATCACTGCGCTGCTCTTTCCAAATCTGAGGGATACAGGAAGAGCCCAGGTTAGTGGAACCCTGACCTAGTCCCTCAGCCCCAGTAACAGATAGACTTGGCGCTTTCAAAACCTGAGTGACCTCCCACCTTCAACTGAGGGAGGAGTCAGAGGTAAGAGTCCCAGTGAACTCAAAGCCACAAATACTGTACGAGTGGCCTAGGAGTTGGCACAGGAGAAAACCCTCTCCTCTCCCTCCACAAGGAGGAACCCCTGAGCTCTAAAATGCCCAAACTCTTCCAGTAAGTGGTTAAAATTAGCCAACCCCTTAAACTTGGGTTCTGACTCAGAGCTTATCTACCTCTCTCTTCAACCTGCTCCGACCATCAGAACTTAGTTTCCCTCATTTGAGAGGTCTTCATTGTACTAATTTGGGAAGGGAGATGCTCTTTGAATTTTCCACTGGTTTAGGAGGACCTTCACCATCTTCTGGGACACAGCCACAGCCTCCTTCTCTCCCGTAGGCCATGCCTTCCTTAATGATACCCCATGGACCCTGGCTCCTAAAATGGGAGTCTTGGGGTCAACCTTCAATCTTTTTGCTCCTTCAGCTTCCCAAATAATATTAAATCCCATTGATTCTGCTACCATGCCATCCCTTCCTACTGCCTTTGCTTTATTTGAGTTCCAGATCTTGGTCTTGACTGTTTGCAGTAGCATCCCTGTCTTCCATCAAAAGCCTCCAGCACTACCTAAATATATCCATTCCCTGCTTAAGACATCCTGATGTCTCCCTGTTGCCATCAGGATTCACTCAGTTTGCTTCCACAAACATGGATTGTGTGCCCACAACGTGTCAGGCACCAGGCTAGGAGCTAGGGATGCAAAGATGACTGAGACATGTTCTGGATCCTTAAAGGGTTCACAGGAGTGTACCAGTGGGATAGGCACAAAAATAAATATGACCTCATATGAAAACTGCTAAAGTAAAGGAACTATAAAACATACTGGAATTTGGGAGGAGGAGTTGGGAGCATCTACAGAGAAAATGGTGATACTTGAGCTGAGGCTTAAGGGGTAAGTAGGCATTTATTTTCAAGTGAATCCTGATGAAAGGGATGCTTAGGGATCGTCTGGGAAAGGAAATGGTTTGGGCTTGATCATCCATGGCATTTGGGAGATAAGCAAGATGTCTATTGATGGAGTCTGGAGAATGAGACCCAAGATGAGATCAAGTCTGGACTCCTTAGCAAAAAATATCAGTCTGCTTTACCACCTGCTTTAGCCTACTCTCCTGTCTCACCTCTGTCCACTCCTTCCATCTCTACCCAGGTCAAAGTCCTCTCTCTCTTTCTCATTCTCTCAATCTCTCTCTGTCTCTCTCTCTCTCTCCCTCTCTCTCTCTCTCTCTCACACACACACACACATACACACACACACACCCCTCCTATGTCCCTGGTGTAGCTGAATGGATTCTGACTGAATTCTTGACTTGTTGGCTGACCTTAGGGAGAAGGGATGACCCCATGTGGCCACCACAACAAACCTGAGAAGAACAAGTCCCTTATGGAAGCCCCTGAGTGGAGACCCAAAGAACACATCCAGGGCATGGTGAGCAATTTTTATCCCCTCTGAGGCCTCCAAATGGGTGATCGTTGCCCCTGGCCATCACTGTCCTATGCCACAGGTATCACTTTAGCAGAAGACCATCAAAATGAGGCCAGAGTATGGTACTCTGTCCTGGCTGCTGTACCAGGTAGAAAGTCCGACATCCCAATAACAAACCCAATTCAGGATGCATTCCTCTTCCTATAGATCTACTAAGGGCAGGAAGGGGAGGAAACCTCCATCCTGACACCCAAAGACACTAGAAGGAAGGCTGCGGACCAGTCTTCAGGAACATATGTCCTGAGACGAGGTAATCCCACAGTCCTAGAACAATGAAGTCCAGACCCACTGAGTGTCCTGGAGACTCATCTCTAAGAATGCTGGCAGCCTAGCACCAGGCTAAGTGGCATAGGAGACCAGCAACACGCAGCAAATGGCATGGCCCCTGACCACAGGTGTTCAGTGTCACTGGGCAGATGGGCCACGCAGAGCAATGAGTGAGCATGGCAGCACATGGCAGAGTGCTCAACTGCAAGTCATCGCAATAACTTCAGATGGTAAAAGTCAGATCATTGTGGGCTAGAGCCCTCAGGAAAGGGTTCCAGAAGTAGGTGGGTGGGGCATGAGCTGAATCATGGAGGTGGATGAGATTTGGATGATAAGAAAGAGGGACACTACTCAAGTTTAATGATCAAAGCTGCAGAACAAAGTCATCGTCTCCAGTGACAATCACCCAGGATTCCAGGGAGCCTACACTTGCAGGGTTGGGCATCATGGAGTGGGAGCTGTGAGCAAGCCCTGGACTCATCAGTGGAAAGGCAGGATATAAATTGTACCAGCTTGTAGTCTGGTGCAGTGGGACCCGGTACCCTCAGCACTGGGTCTGAGCATTCAAAGCCCACTTTGGCAAGCAAGGACCTAAAGTATTTTTGTTTAATAATAAAAAAAAATTGCATGCTTAAAAGAAAGAGAGACAAGGAGCAACTCAGAGGGAACACCATAAGACAAGCCATGAGCCAGGACACTCAGCCCTGTAGAAGTGGAAGACACTCTGATGCTCATCCATCCAAATTCTCAGCCACTCAAAAATCCTCCTCCAGCACCATGACCACCCAGCCTCATCAACAAGGGGTGTCAGGGCAAGAGGCGAGAATCAAATGGAGGGACTGTACCGCCAACCCAGATTTCTCTCTGTGCTGCATCTCCTGACAGTGACACGTTTCTCCGAGTGGCCAGCCTCTTAAATCTTAAAACATCCCACCTTACGGCAACACAACCCTCCCCTCTGACCCTGCATCTCAGCAAAAATGTCCTCCCCACCCAGGGCGACAGCTTTGCCCTGCAGGACAGAAGCAATCAGCCTCCGTCCTCAGCATCCATATTCATGGAGAACTGCTAGGGCTCTGACCTGTAGCCCTGTGTGGGCTGTCAGCCTGGGATCCAGGGCTGATGGTCCCCAGAAGTGCACTTCAGGAATTAGCCCACAGCCGTCTGCCTCTCCTCCAAGTAACTTGGGCCCTGGGAGGAATAAACAGCTGTTGTAATTGCAGCCCCAGAGAAGCATGAAATAGGGCAAGGAGGAAGGGGGGTAGGCCTGCCTGGGAAGGGAGGCAGCACCTTTCAGAGCCCAGGCTGCTCCTGAGAGTGTTTGAAGGTTATTAGTGTGGCTGTAATCAGGCTGTTAGCCAAATGCAGGTGGAAAATGAAGTGGCTTTGAAATTGCTTTTCAGCGAAAGCGGAGCCTGTGTTGGTATAATCTATGCATATGATCTCTTTCAAGTAGCTCTTCAGCTTCCTACATGACCAAGATAGGATTCCAGTTTCCAGCTAACCATAGTCAGAGCCATCCATTTCCTTGGCCTTCAAGACCCCTGGCCTTTACCTGCTCCCCGTGGCCTGTGTAAGCAGGCACAGCTCCCCCCAACACCACCATGAGCCCCCTCTCATATTCCAAGTTAGAGACTAGAGCCACTGCATAGCCAGTCAGCTCAGAGCACTTCTCTTTAGTTCACAGGTTGGTGACCTCAATCGGCACTGCTCATTCTGCATGCCCGGTGTGGCCATCCCGTCCCCTGCAGGCTTCCCAAGGGGACTCAACAGCAGTCCTGTTTCTAGGGGCAACCTCTTAAAGGGAGAGGGGGTCCACAGAGGCCCCAGTAGATGAAGCCTCCTGTTCAGCCTCTTCTGGGCTGCTTGGAGGATCCAGGCCTCCTCCTTCAGAGGCTGCAGAAAGAGGAAAAAATGTTCCCATCTGCTCCTTCTTGGGGTTCCTCATCTTCGTGCATGGCACCTCCATCCATCCACTTCCCCAAGCCTAACGTGTGGGTCTCATCCTCTCCCTGGGCCCTTTCCACAGCTCTCCCTCTACCTCCTCAGCCCAACCACTCTCATTCCCCTCACTGCTCTTGACAGCCCCCACCAAATGGCCCAGCCGGTCATTCTGCGTGCAGGCCTGTCCCCTCCCATCCATTTTCACCTGGCAGCCCGTCGGCTTCCAGACAGTCAAGTCTGATCATATAACGCCTCTGCTCAGACCCTTCTATGGCTCTCATTGCCCTTTGGATGGTGTCCAAATGCCTCATCTGACCCCTTGCCCTCCCAGGAAGCTGTGATGCAGCTACACTGAAACTACTCTCCAGATTCCAATAATTGTGCTTTCTCTCACTACCAGCGTTTGCACACATTGCTGCCTTTATCTGCAATGCTTTCCTTTCTCCTCCCTTTTTGACAAAATCCTATTCCTCTTCCAGAATTCAGCTCAGACTACACCCCCTCTCCAAGAGCCTTATCACCTCTTCTCCCCAAATTTGGGATAAGGGCCCCATTTTATGGGGTCATGGCAGTGTATTATCTGTGTGTAAACCCACATACCTTCAGGACAAGGAGGCCCTTGCAGTGACTTTATAGCCCCAATGCCTTTGACTACTCCGGGCACTTACTGAGCATTGCAAAAGTATCAAATGATGGAATTCATGAAAGAACAAATACAAAATTGCAAGTCACCCAATGACCCAATAGATTGGAAGGGGGTGGGGAAGGGCAAAAACAGAATCACACTGGTAAATAGCCCCTCTTCCTGGGTCAGTTTTTCTGCCAATCCTCCAGGATGCTCCCAGGTCTCTTTCACAAGATGACAGATGTGTTCGATGCAGTGCTGGCAAAATGATATACAGGTGGTCATCCAGATGGTGCCAGTTTGGATCTGACTCCTGGAAAAGTCTCTGGAATCCCACTCAGCCATGAAGGACACCCGTCAGCTTCCTGCACTGGGTCCAGGGCTGACTGCTCTTGGGGACACAGGTGGGAAACAGGTGTTTCACATAAATGGACGACCCGCTGCTAATCACCACCAATCAAGCCAGTGGTGCTGGAAAAAACAAAATGAGAACAAAGCTTCATCCAAGTGGTGAAATGAACTAGTGGCCCAGGAGGCAGGGGATGGATCTGGATTTCCTGAAATCCTATTTCAGGCTGTGCTTCAGAACACACTGGAATCTTGGAAACAGAGGGTATAGGGACTTCACATTTAATTCCACTTGCTGCAATACCTGGAAATGTACATTCTAGTAAGTTGAATAAAAGAAGGGCCCATAGCAGCCAAAGAACAGATTCATCCAGCTAGGCTTTCGATGTCTATTGAGCACTGCCCATGTGCAGGCACTGTTCTGGGAGCTGGAAACACAATGGTCAACAATTTCCACAAGGACCTTCCTTTTTAGAGACTTAGATTCCAGCCGGGGAAGACAGAGTGCCAATCAAACAAGAAAATGTCAGATAGTAATAAGTGCTATGCAGAAGAGTAAGATAGGGTGATGTGACAGAGATGACCCCAGCACCACTTTAGACTGGGTGGTCCAGAGGGTCCTCTCTGAAGAGCTGGCACTTAAAGCTGCAATTCGAATGACAAGGAGGAACCAGCTAACCATGCAGCTGGGGGGGCAGAACAGCTAGTGCTGAGCTTAGGTAAAGGACCAAGGAGAGACAGGTTGAGGTTCACAGACAGTCAGAATAGCAGCATCCTAACAGTGGGTGATCCCACGGGGAGTAAAATTCTAACAGTGCAGGGGCCAAGTACTGGCCAGACATGGGTCCATCTGCTCTTCCTGACTCTTGCCAGTCTATGCTCTACATATCTGCCAGAGTTATCTTTCTAAGACAACCTCTGAGCCCATTACTCTATGGTTTAAAACTCTTTAGCTTCTATCTTCAGAATAAAATCTAAATTTTTGTCAGGAGGAAATCCAGATTTCAGATCACAGAATTCCAGATCCTTCGTGATCTGGCCCATGCTGATTCCTCTGTCCTCCTTTCTCCTCACTCCCTCCCTTGGGCTCCATGCTGAAGCGTTTCTGCAAACCTTAGTGTTCCCCAGACCCTCTGCACCTTCGGATATGAGGTTCCTTGGCCAGCAAGGCTTTCTGAGCTCCGTACTCTCTGACCTTTAGGACTCCACACAGAGCTCACTCTATCCCGAAATGATGCACCCAACACAATGCATCCCCGCTGGCCCAGGTAGTCATGGCCTTCCCTCTCTCCCACTCACAACTCTTTCATAATGCCTGATGCCTGGTCTGCCTTCCCTGCAAGACAACATGATCCTTGAGAACAGAAACTGTGTCTTAATCTTTTATTATCCCCAAATACTATCGCAGTGCTTACACATAATAGGTGCTCAGTACATATTTGACAAATGAGTCACAGTCAACCAATGAGAGCAAGAAGAATTAGTAACAGCATCTGACTATTTATGCCCAAAGAAGATACTCTAATGGGCTCATCAACTCAACAGGGATAAAATTGCCACAAGGGATGGACAGATTAAATCCTCATACCAGGGTATCAGCTCCCCGAGAGTGTTAGGACTGCATGCAGCCCAAACAGCCCTTGTTCCTAAGCATGGTTTTAACATAAGCTGAGGTTCAGCCATGTCTATGTTTGTCTCACAGACTGGTAGGATGTGTCCAGGAGAAGAAGCCCACTGTGGCTCACCTATCACCCATGACAAAAATGTTTCACTATGCCTTCCTGTATGGTAGAGACAGAGAATTGAAAACTACATCCACTTCCCATAATCCACGTAACCTACTTCCCACCATGCAGAAACACCCATGAGAGAACTGATAAATGGAAGTGAGCAATACGGGGTGGCAGCCGCATGCAGGGAGATACAACTGGTGACAGAGGTGTTTGGTTCTTGGGAGCAACTGGGGTGGGTGTTCTGCCTGGTTCCTTTTCTCAGAGATAACTAGCTACAGGTGGACTCAGCACTAGGGTTCTGCTGGAATTGTGGTTGGGGCTTTCTCCTGCCTGGTTTCCTGACTCTTCTATAAAATACACCCCATACCTTGTAATAAATCCCTTTATCCTTAAACCAGCAACTAAACAATGCACCCGTTTACAAGAGGAATGGAAGAATCTCCTGGAAACGGTTCATTCCACAGGGTGGGACAAAGGGAGAAGCAGAGAACATGATGAATTTAACCCAGCAACAAAGCCTCAGTCTTCAGAAAGATAATCCTGAACCTCAGATTTGTCCCCTGGCCCAGCCCACTGAGATTCCTACCCAAATCCCACTAAGAACAGGAGTACTATTAGTAAAAATAGAACTGTTTACTAAAATTACATAAAACATTGAGGCCCTGTTTGGCTACACCTCCAACAAAGGAAAAAGTTGGATTCCACCCCACTTTGCTTCAAAATAGTCTACAGCTTTGGCATCCCAAAGGCTCCAATGGCTCCAGTTAGAGGGAGATCTCATCACCCAGCAAGAGATGGCAGCACCTGCTCATATGTCTAGTTGGAGCTTCTAGAACCTGGTGAGTCTTGAGCTGGAGCAGTGGCTGCTCCTGAAGGAGGAGGCCTTGTTTGTGAACTCAGGTGCAGCTCTCTCTGGAGACATCCAGAAATGCCCAAGGGACCTATTTATGAGCCCTGGTAACATTCCTTGGAGACTTCCAGTAATATTTGGGTAGAAGAAAATGTTGTGGTACAGATGTGAGACACTACCTGGAGACCCCGTGATATTGGGGGAAGTCTCATCTGCGAGTCCTTGTGAGACACCCCCTGGGAGCTCCCAGAAATATTTGGGGAGGACTTGTTTGTGACTCCTGTACAGGACTCTCCAGGGACAACCATCAATATTGTAAAGGATCTCTTGTCTGTAAGCACATGTGGGACACTCCCTGAAGAGTCCCAGAAAGACTTGGGAGGGACTATCATTGGTGAGCTCATGAGTGAGATCCTCGGGAACTCCCACCTGCACATGGGGGGACTTACTTGTGAGTGTATGTGAGGCACTCTTGGGCTCAAAATATTTGGGGGACCCTTGGCAAGAGGTTAGACATTCTGCATGGGCAGTTGGAGACAAGAGCCAATGAAATGTGAAGATTACTCTTCACGTGACCCTGTTATCCCCAGGCTTGAGGGCATCTTTATATTCATTCTGATTCCTGAGCTGGGCACCACTCCTCCCTTCTGATCAACATGTTTTTTATTTAGCTCTGGCAATTCTTCGGCTGAAGTTACTATCAAGACTTGCTGGCCTGGAAGCTTTGTTGACACTGTCTGGCAACCTCACATATCACTGTTGTGCTCCACTGGGTAACAAATTTCTCATTGAACACTCAGAAGGCCAGCTTCAGTTTCGCCTTTTTGGGGACACCCTTGTTGTTGCCCCCTTGCTCTTACAGAAGAAAATGGTAGCTCTCACATTTTACAAAAAATAAATGTTTGTTGACTAGGTGAACATATGAGCAGGTTAGCTGTATGAAGGGGTGTGCAGGGGATGCAGTGTGTAGAGTATAGGGTGATCGTGTGTCGGGGTCTCTGGGTGTCTGGAGAGCACCCCTCCAAGCCAGCTCCCTTTCCTTCTGGTTGGCCACCTGCATATTTCTCTGTGCCCTGATTCCAACCCAGAATATCTCCTATCCCCTCCTGCCCTACCCCACTGTAACTTCTTTACAAGTATACAGTAGGAAACACATCTCAGACACCCTTTTTAGAATGGAAGACATGAATAAACAATTCATAGAAAAGGAAAAACAAATAAATGACTGCTAAACACATGGAAAGATGTCTATCCACACTAATGATTTAAGAAATGCAGCTCAAAACCAGCTATCACTTCCACCCAATAATTTAGTGTTTTTTTTTAAAAAACAAAGATATCCAGGGCTGGCAATTATAATATAAAGGGGTTTCACCACTTTATACTTATAGTTTAGCACTGTTAGTAGCACTTTAAATTGGTACAAACTTTCAAGAAGCAGTTTTGCAATATATATCAAAAGCCCTTAAAATGTTCTGTCCTTCGACCCTATTACTGTTCTAGGAATCTATCCAAGGTAACAAAATCAGAAGTTTTCTCTGCAAGCATATGCACTGTACTGTTATTATAGCAACCAGAAAAAAAGTGGGAAATGTCCAGCAAAAAGGGAACTATTAAAATAAATAATGATACATCTATATTAAATAATATTAAAAGTCCTAAAACAGGTAAAAATTCATGGTTACCTGGAGCTGGGTGAGGAGGGAAATACTGAGATCGAACAAGAAGAGGCATGAAAGACATTTTTGGAATGATAAAAATGTACTATAACTTGGTTGTGATGTGGTTACATAAGTGTATAAATTTATTAAAAGTCATCAAACTTGTTCTAGTTTGCTAATGCTGCTGGAATGCAAAATATCAGAAATGGATTGGCTTTTATAAAGGGGGTTTATTTGGTTACACAGTTACAGTCTTAAGGCCATAAAGCGTCTAAGGTAACACATCAACAATTGGTTACCTTCACTGAAGGATGGCCAATGGCATCTGGAAAACCTCTGTTAGCTGGGAAGGCATGTGGATGGCGTCTGCTCCAAGTTCTGGTTTCAAAATGGCTTTCTCCCAGGACGTTCCTCTCTAGGCTGCAGCTCCTCTTCAAAATGTCACTCTCAGTTGCTCTTGGAGTATTCGTCCTCTCTTAACTTCTCCGGAGCAACAGCCTGCTTTCAATGGCCATCTTCAAACTGTCTCTCATCTGCAGCTACTCTCTCAGCATCTGTGCAGTCTTCAAAGTGTCCCTCTAGGCTGTAGCAAGGTCACTCCTTCTATCTGAGCTTATATAGTGTTCCAGTAAACTAATCAAGGCCCATGCTGAATGGGTGGGGCCACACCTCCATGGAAATTTTCCAATCAGAATTATCACCCACAGTTGGGTGAGATGCATTTCCATGGAAACAACCTAATCCAAATGTTCCACCTTAATCTCCACTAATATATCTGCCCCACAAAATTGCATCAAAGAACACAGCTCTTTCTGGGGGACATGATACATTCAAACCAGCACAGAACTATACACTTAAAAGGGATATATTTATTTAATTAAAGTTATTTTATAAATGTATGTAGAGACTTCAAGCAAAGATGGTACAACTGCATGTACCTATCCACCCTCTCTCCAAGACCTCACTAAAGAATAATAAAGAAACAAAGAACAAGAATACAGACCAATTTCAAAAGATGTGGGCTGGAAATCTGACAGAGGCATGTAATGACCCAGTAGGGTGACAGATACCTCAGCACACTCATTGGGTCACATGGCCACAGGAAGAAGGCTGAGGACTCAGAATGCCAATGTGATAAAGGGAGATGTGAGGCAAAGGGCTGAATATCTTTAGATGGAACAATCTATTCTCATAGTTCTAACACCCCCACCATGCTCACAGCACAGATAGTAGCAGGTGTTCCCACCACCCCCAAAGCAAAACACCAGTGTGTTCCACTCTTTTAAAAAAATACATACAAATATACACGCATATATAATATACAGTACTATATATACATACATATAAGATATATAATATATATATATATACACACACATATATATCCCAGAGAAAATTATAGGAACTCTGCAGGAATGTAAATAAAACTCAAAAAGACAGAAAAGATAAGGAAATTGAGGCTCAATCCAGAAATATTAAGAGTTCCAAGGAGAACAGAGAACATATAGAGAAGAAATTATCAAAGAAATAATACAAGAAAATTTTCCAGAGCTGAAGGACATGAATCTCCAGAATAAAAGGATCCATACATTTCTAGCCCAGTGACTGCAAAATGACCTACAGTTGAGATATTATAATAAAATTTCAGAATGCCATGGATGAAGATGAAATTCTAAAAACTTCCAGTGAGTGAAAAATAAGTCATTACAAGGGAATTAGAACCAAGCTGGCTCAGCTTTATCATAAACAACACAGGTGATGATTTCAATGTTCTGAGAGTAACTTATTCTGAACCTAGAATTCTATACCTGACAAACCTATCAATCAAGTGTTATGGTGGAATACAAAAGACTCAAACAATTTCTTTCCTTCACACCAAATTTTTGGAAGTTATTTGAAACCTAAAATGAGAGGTAGCCTTAGCAGCAGGCCCAGGGGCAGAAAGTCTAGTTTGGAGCACAACAGAGGCCCCTGGTGGAAAGGTTCTTGGAAAACAACAAAACCTGCTAGAATACCTGATTGGATTGAAAACTTGGAGTAAAATTGAGAATTTGATCAAGACAAAGAAAATCAACAATGAGAAGCTAGGCAAAACAGAAAGCTGTTCAAGACAGCAAATGTTCCCTTGGAGCACTGCTTGAGTCTGCGTGAACCATAGTGACACGGACAAAATGATGTAAATACGATTGATCCTTAACTTTCCAGACGAGCCTATAGGAAAGACAGAAAACTTAACATTTGTTGTAGACTGCCATGTAAATGTTTTCAGCCATGACACTGAAAAAATCCAAGTGCTGTTGACAGAAGTTGAGCAGTGGATTATGGGGAAGAAGGCTGACAAAGGGATAGGGGTGTTAATACCCTCCTTTTAGAAAATGAGGGTTCAAAAGAACAGGATGGGGTTGATGGAACAAGATTAAAAAGGTTTAAGTTTGTTGCTTACAGGGAAATGTAACCAATAGAGGAATAATAACCATGGGAGAGTTGGGGGCAAAGGAGTCTCATCGAGGCAGCAGGAAGCCTAGTGGATAATGTCTAGCATTGATAAAGCAGGAAACAGTGGTAGACATACGTCATCTTGAGATACAGGGTGACATCACCACCAGAAGAAGATACCAGAAAGGCAGTGGCTGCCTTCAAGGATCAGGACTGGGAAGACAACAGGATTACTGTTCATCTTAAGCCCTCTGTACTTGGTATTTTTATTTAATCATGTGCCCATGTTACTTCACTACAAAGAAAAACATTTATAAAAAAAAACTGCACATGGCAAATGGTGACCAATATTGTAAAATATATATGAATATATTCATAGAAAAAAAATGAAGGAAATACAGTAGCTCTATCTAAGTGGAAGTTTTATGGTGCTGTTTAGACTCTTCTTGATATTCTATTTTCCTAAATTTCTTACAATGAACATACATTATTTTTATAAACAGAAAAAAATATTATTCAAAGAATTAACATGATGTTTAGGAACTGGTTTTAAATGATGTCAGAAATAAAGGGAAGGAAATAAAATTGAATACAGAAATGGTCTCAATTATTTAAAATAATATGCATGAAAGTAGTAATTTAGGAAAACATTAATAAAATTATGGGTCATTTTTTTTCATCTTATCTTTCCTATATATATTTTTTCCCAGTGAACATGAGCATGTATAAAACCAGGTATGGATGGAGAACTCAATTTCATCTGTTCATTGGCTTCAAATCAAAATGATTTGGTAAAGTCTCCATGTGGTGCTAGGTACCTAGAAGGCCCTCAATTAACACCTGTGGCATTAACGGAACTAAATGTAAATGAGATTCACTGGTGACTGCTTCTAATTGAGCCTGCTCGGCTTCAGTAGCTCTTTTAGCATTTACCTAGTGCCTACTGTTTCCAGTGACCTGTACAAGAGCCTGTGTGGGCGTTGGAAGTAGAGGGAGCTGCTGGACTCTGACCTTGCTCTGTGGCAGAGCAGTTTGCAGAAAAAAATAAACACCCACCAATGAAAACAGGCTCAGAGCTACAGCAAATGGAGACATCTAGCATGAGGGGATGGGTATCCAGATCAGGCCAGCCCCACCCTGGAAGTCCTTGGTGGAATCCTAGAGGGCAAACTCTTTCCCACCCCTTACTTCTCTCCTCCTCTAGATGCCCACCATCCCCTTCTGCCAAGCTGAAACCAACAGAGGCCCTCCTCTCCAGGCCCAGGAGATAAAAGTCCTCCAAAATATACATGACAAGATAGCTTAATCACATCCCCAGCCCCACCACCAAGGATGAACAGCAACAAACACCTGGGATTCTTTAGCGTTCAATCATATCCGTGATTTCAGGAGAGCTGGGCTTAATCAGCCTTCCCAAGGGGAAAGAGAATAAACTAATAAGGAGAAGAAAAAGAAAGAAAACCCTGAGCTCTCTCTCTCTCTCTGAAAATGCTCTCCAATGGAGGGCTGGGCAATCATCAGTGCGTTCTCGTTATGAGGCCATCCATCTCTCCACCATTTGACAACAGGCAGAGGGAGAAGCTAGGGGACTTTTCTGATGGTCTTGGCCAAATTTACTGGTTCCTAAAAGACTGTCAACAAAAAGAAATTCATAGCATGGACATAGATACTGTAGTTCAAGCATCAGAATGTTCCTTGTGTCTAAAGAAAAGAAACAAGGTGATATCTCCACCGTCAATTGCATCAAGACCAAAGCAAATATAACAGGATGTTAAACTGAAAGTTTTGCCTGAAGCACTATGACACAATAGACATGACATTCCAGAATTAGATGCCAGAAGAGGCAAAATCTCAAGGAACCATCCAAATGCTTGTTATAGAATTCAAACTTCTCACCTACATTGAGGGTACAAATAGTTCTGGCTTTTAGAGATTAAGGAAAAGGATTTTCAAAGCAGATACATTTGGGGAAAAAAATTATTGATGTGTTGTGCGCCTCACCTCTTCCAAGAGGGAGGTGCCTGTCCCAGCTGAAGCCTAGTGAAAAGGGTTTCAGGAGACCACCCAAAAAGCTCGATGCATGTCCCCTGTGTTGGGGGGCCACAGTGGACCAGTATCAGATTCCTGCTTGGAAATCCAAAAGGCAGGGAGTGATGGGCTGGCTGACTGCTCCCACCATGGAAGGAAGGAGATATTTCTGCAGCCTTGGAACTGACCAACAAACCCCCAGAGTATGTCTGGACAGGGGCATCTGAGTGCTTCCCTTGGACCAGGTGAGTCAAAGTTATAAGAGAGAGCAGACATGGGACCACCTCGAGGGGTGAGCAATCCTCAGCCGAGAAAAGCTGGAATGATCTCCAGTTCCTATGCGTTGTGGGAAGAGGGTGTGTGATGTTTGGGGGAGAGTGACCACCCAAGACAAGATGCAGGGGAGAGGTGGCAAGGATGGAGAGCCTTCAAAGGACCCTAGGAAAGGCCTAGGAAAGAACACCAGCCACCCAGAAAGCCATCTTTCTACACTTCTAGTCAAGTAAGAAACACCCTTCTCACCTCTTCTCACCTAGCTGCTCCAACTCTGAATGGAACTTAATTCTGGTTGAGGAGTTAGAGAAGGAGGAACTGAGAAAGAAAGAAGAAACCAACTGTCCCCACCCCATCGCCAACCACAGGCTTCCTGTCTGCAGTAGCCCTCACTGTTGCGTTGCAGAGTTTTAATTATTGCATGGGGCCAGGCTTTCTAATTTCTGAGTTGAGACATTGACTTAGATGGGATGTGGTGACTTAGAGTGACTACAAGACACTTTTTATCATCTAAGAGCGAGCAGGAAAGTCATAAAACATGGATTTTCACCCAGGTGGAGGGGAAGAACTTTCCTCAGTGAATACATTTGAAAGGGGAAAGAAAATAAAAATTAAGTTGCTCTATAGTTACATCTCAGGGGCCTTGTTTGTTCAAAGTCAATTATCACCCCCGTTCCTGTTTGCTAAAGCCGCCAGCATGCAAAATACCAGAAATGGATTGGCTTTTATTAGGTTACAAATTTAAAGTTCTAAGACCATAAAAGTGTCCAAACTAAGGCATCAACAAGAGGATATCTTCACTGAAGAAAGGCCGATGACATCTGAACACCTCTGTCACCTGGCAAGGCACGTGTCTGGCATCTGCTGGTCCTTTGCTCCCAAGTTGCTTTGCTTTCAGCCTCTGGTTCCAGTGGCTTCTCTTTAAGCATCTGTGGGTTCTCACTTAGCTTCTCCAGAGAAAACTCTGGGCTTCATCTCTTAGCATCTCCAAATATCTGGGTCTGTGTCAGCTCTGAGCTCTCTTTCTCTGTGAGCTCTCTTAAGGACTCCAGTAAACTAATTAAGACCTGCATTGAAAGGGCAGGGGTCACACCTCCATGGAAACAATCTAATCAGAAGATCCCACCAACAGTTGGATGGCCCACATCTCCATAGAAACAACCTAATCAAAAGATCCCACCTACAATAGGTCTGCCCCCACAAGAGTGGATTAAAAGAACATACTCTTTTATGGGATACGTTAACAGATTCAAACCAGCCATGGAATCCACTGCTTCTCCAAAACCAAAGAGCTCTCCTTCCCCACAGCTGAACTCAATTCCAGTCCTTTATCTAGAGGTATAGGCTGGCCAGTAGAAAATGTTCAATGGGATGGAAGAGGAGATTCCAGAGCAAGTGAGGAGCCTTTTGAGTGTGGGACAAAGAAAGGCATTTAGGTCATTTTAGCAGTCATTGCTGTTCGCAGGACCTGGATATTTATTCCACAGTACCAAAACAGGAGGTCCAAAAAGTTCTACCACTTCTACCAGCAGCTCCCAGAGGAAATAATCATGGATGGAATTACAGTTTGAGGCACAAAGAAGGAAAGAATGAAACTAATGTTTTGGTGAGCACCTTCACCACATGTACCAGTAACTTTTACACACCTCATCTCATGTCATCTTTACCACTATCATGTAAGGTAATATTGTCCCCATTTTACAGAGGAGATACTGGGACTCATAGAAGTTAAGTGACTTGCTTCTGGTCAGACACCATCCTCCATCTGCCGTGCCAGTCTTCCTCTCGATATTGTTAAGTATTTACATAGCAATGTAATGTGAAGGGTTATGGATCCTTGGATGATGGCTCTGTAAGTGACTGCCAGAAAACCAATATGGGAGGACAGAGGGCTAGGGAGGCCAAGCTCCAGAAACCAGACCCCTTCTAAGAGACTCCTGCCTTCATCCCACCACCTGCTAATTGACCCAAGGGCATGAAAACTGTATATGGGTCAGGAGCCTATGAAGGATCTGGAGCAAAATCTCCACCAAACAGGGCAATGGGGATTAACCAGACCATTTAGATTCCCTCCAATGCAGAACAAGAATCAGGCAATCATTGAGAAAAGTAGAAGCCAAAAAGTATAGCCAGTGTGCAGATGCAATGAGTAAGCAGAAACCGGAAAGAGTTCAAGTCATGAGATGAAGAGATGTCCACAATGGAAGGTGAGTTGGTTGACTAGCAGTGGCAGCAGCTGCAGGAGAAGAGACAGAGAGGAGTTGAATTCTCCAAATGGCAAAAAGCCAAGAATTCTTGCTGCTGAGGAGGCAACAAGCTAGCTGGGTCCTAGAGTCCAGTGGAGCCAGGTCCTTGACTCTATTCCAATCTCTAAGAGGCCTGGCTAGTTCTTATCTTCCTATGACCTAGGAGATACCCGTCTTTCTTTCAAGCAGGCAAAGGACAGCCCTTGGGCCAAATCCAGCCTGCCACCTGTTTTTATAAATAAAGTTTTATTACAACATGGCCAGGCCCATTCATTTGCATATTGTCTGTTGTTACTTTTGCACCACAATAACAAAGTTGCGTGGTTGCGACAGAGACCACATAGCCCGCAAAGCCTGAAATAGTTACTATCTGGCTCTTTACGGAAAAAGTCTGCCTTCAGATAACATTTGTTATTGAGCAATTTCCATATGCCAGACCCTTCTAAATGCTTTACTTGCAAAATCTCACGTAGCTCTCACAAAAGCCCCTGTGAGATTAATTCAGTCTTCTCATTGCCCGAATTTTACAGATGAGGAAACAAAGATTTAGAAAGTTTAAGTAACAATTTGCTCCAGAACGTGAGTGGTAAATGAGAATTCGAACCCAGCAGCCTGATTCTAGAGTCTATTCTTTTAATTCCTAAACTATCCTGCCATCCCTGCCACTGTTCATTCCATGTACCTTTGCAATAAATACCTTGTTAAGGAGAAGCATTTTTATGCCAGAAACATACAAAACACTGAATGGTTTTAAAGGATTTTTTTTTTAGCCTTTTTTCCCCAATGTAATATCTAAGACCCATTTGCTGTGGCGTAAATCATAGGCCATTGGCATTATCTGCCAGGTTGCAATGGCCAGTGAGTGACTTGCAGGCAGTCACCATGATGGGCAGAGGGACACAGAGGGCAGTAGACAGTCGGGGGACAGCTCAGATGTTGGGATCATTGGTAGGAATATCACTGCTAGTAAACAATCTTCTACTGTCTGCTCCTTACAATAAAGACAGTCAAACACGGATATCCTGGGGAAGCATAAGGTACACCCCACCCCACTCCAGAGAGGAGGTAGCCTCTATGACAAAATCAAAGCAAGAAAAAATTAGGACATTCATGAGTTGTTCTGGTTTCTCCTTTCCTTCAACAAAGTTTAAAAGTCTCAAACTTGATGTTTGCTTTAATGAGGGGAAGCAGAGGTGACAGTCTAAATATTTAACAGCTGGTATGGCACAGGCACTCGTCAGTGCCCTAGGGATGGGGCAGGGGCAGGAGATCTCTGGTTGTGGGTGTTAACCCTTTAGTGACTGGCTTATACAGAGGTGCGAGAGGGTCCTGGGGAAGGAACCAAGGAGGCTGGGTTGGGAGACTAGGGGGACTTGGAGCAGCAGTGATTTACCACCTGGATGGAAGTACTTCTAATGTTTACAAACAACATGACCAGAACTGTGCATCTAGGTGGAACATCAGCTCTGAGTAGAAACAGTCATAAACTTTGACCCTGGAGATCATTTTGACTAATGTTTTCCAAACATACCTGATCATATGAATCACCTGGCATGCTGGTTAAAAATGCAACTTCCTAGGCCTTGTGGCTGGAGGTTTGGGAAGTAGGTTTCGTCCACCCCATAACCCTCATGACCTGACAAGTTCAGAAGACAGTAATCGAATTCAGTGTTTCCCAAACATCTCTGATGATAAGAGACAAATCCCTGGGCCCCACTGCACCCCTTCTAAATCAGAACCTCCAGGAGATGGGGCCTTGCAAGGCCGCATTTTAACAAGTACCCCCAGATGATGCTTACCATTAGCAAAGCATGGAAGCACTCAGTGTCCCCCACTCCCCACCATACGTAGCACAGGAAACCAAGGATTCACCAGAAAGGTGTGTGTGTGTGTGTGTGTGTGTGTGTAGTGGGGGTGGGGTAGGGGGGTGTTGATTTTCCCAAAACTCCATTGGTAGAGGTGGGACCAGAACCAAGACGTCCTAATTCCCGAAACAGTAGTTCCTGTCTTCCCACAAGCCCCAAAGAAGTCTATGTATTATTTAACCATCCACACACCAGGCACTCTTGCACACGCGATTTTATTTAATCCTCACAAAAAGCCTGCGAGGTAAGGATTTCAACTCCCTCTTTACAGAGAAGCCCAGATCAGGTAAAGCAAGTTTTCCAGGGTCGAACAACTCAAACACGGTAGCGCAAAGATTCAAAACCAGATCCTCCTGCCCCCAAGCCCGGGCTTCCACTTCTCCTCCACCTGGCGCCCAGCAGGGGGCTGGGTGCCTTTCAAACACACCTGTGCGGAAGCAAATATATTTCCTTTAGTTATCAACTGTAAAGGAAATAAAAAGCCTAGGTCAAATTGTACCCTTGGGCAAACTTCTGCATGGTTTTTTAGTGAGCTGACTGCTTCCCTCACCCTTCTAGAAAGATCTTAACAAGTTCTATTTATAGTTGACCCAGAGAGCACAGATTCTCTCCTTCTTTGGGCTCCTGAGGCCACTATCATTAGACTATCGCGGCTCTGATACTCTTGAGTGTGTGCAGAGTGGGGATTAAAAAACTTTTGCTGGTTACCCGAAAGCCTTGATAACATCACACCATCTTTCACCGGCTGTGCTGAAAAGAAACCACTTCCTCTGTCTCCTGAACTGCTCGCATATTTAAAAAGTAATTGCCCAAACCTCAGTTCTGTTGAATTAATTGCCTCTTCAGCTGAGCTCTGATCCATGGTGGGAATGTGCAGATGTAACCAGAGGCCTCCCCTATGGAGGGTGAGGGTCCTCCTCAGGCAAGAGACCCCTCACAGCAAGGGACAACTGTGTGGGGGGTGCTGGAGCATGCCCCCTTCGACCGATCTCTGCCCACACATTTTCCCTTCTACCCTGAAGCCTCGGATCCTTCCAGCGCACCCAGGTCCATTTCTGCGGTCAGTGGTCACGCTTGAAAGCCAAACAGAAATAGAGCCTGAGTTGCCCTTAACAGCCATATTTTCATAGTCTTTGCTAAGCCTGGTGTCTTCCATAAATGATTCATAGGGGGATGCTAAGTGCATTTTATTTTCTAATAACCATCTCTCCCTGCCAGTCCATTATACATGAACTAAAATATGGAAGAGTGGTGAGCCTTTATGAAAGATTACCCCCCGTGTGTCCAAAATGACCACGCTGACCTTAGCAATATTAATCCCTGGCCAAATTTTGCTGAATAAGTCACACACATCCTCAGGTCACTGGAACTACAGTTCAGTGTATTTTTCTGTCTATAGTAAGCAACCTGTGAATAGGGTTTAACCATGAGTGTAAATGTGCAGCCATAAATCACAACCTTTATATCCCGGAATTAAAAGGCGGGTTGAACCATCCAAAAGTCATCTAATCTATCCCCCTGCATCTCCAAAGGCATCACCTAAATCATTTCAGGCAGACTCATATGCAATTTCTTGTTAAAAAAAATAATAATAATAACCCCAGGAAGAAGAGGCCAAACCTCTTTCTGTAATCCATTTTGGTGTTTAGCCATTCCCAGCTAGGTCCTCACCATTGTGATACCCTCCTTTTCCTTTAGTGAAGATGGAGAACAGCCCACCAAGTGAATAAGGTACCTAACTATCAATAAATGATGAGATGGTGCCTGTATTTACACTTCTGTTCTCCATCAAGATTTAATTGATGGCCTCTGCCTTCTTTAAAGGTTACTCTGGTATTTAGCAGGGTGTTGGGAGACCCTGGGAAGTCATCAATTATACCTACATTTACTTTTCTCCATCAGCACCACGGTTATTCAGTTGCAAGCCCTTACAATCTAGACTGCATCCCTCTTTCTGCTTAAATTGTTGAACTCTGTGGTAGGTCACCAGTGACTTAATGACCTCTTCTCAGTTCTGAAGTGACTTGAATTCTAAAACATACGTGTGAGGAGCACTTGAAAGAACCAGGATTGTATAACCTAGAGAAGATACTCAGGTGAACACAATTCTGGTTTTTGAATGTTTTGAGGATTTGATTTGCTTGGAATGCAAATGTTAGTTTTCCATTGCTTCTTTAACAAATTACTACATTTAATGTCTTAAAACCAATGCAAAGTTATTATCTTACAGTTCTGGCAGTTAGAAGTCCTAAAATCAAGGTGTCTGCAGGGTTGTATTCCTTTCTGGAGGCTCTAGGGGAAAGAATCAGTTTCCTTACCTTTTCTAGCTTATTGGAGGCTGCCTGCATTCCTTGGCTTATGGCCTTTTCCATCTTCTGCCTCCTTCTTCCTTTTTTTTAGGGAATCCTTTGATTATGCTGGTCTTACCTGTGCAATCCAGGATAACCTCCCTATTTTAAGGTCATCTGATTAGCAACCTTAATTTTATCTGCATCCTTAATTCCCCCTAGTCATGTAACAGAATATTCCTGGGACCAAGACATGGACATCTTTGGGGGGTGATTATTCCACCTACCATGGCCCCTAACCAATAATGTTAAGGCTAGTAGAGAGAAGTTATGGAGAGTCTATTTTCAGCTGGAAATAGAGAACTTTCTAGTAGTCAGAGTGGCTTAGAGGTGGGATTGGCTGCTGCTGAAGGTATTGAATCTGCAGTTCCTGGAGGACTTCCGCATAGGCCAAAGGGCCACTTCCTCAGTGGTTACTACAAACCAGGCCCTCTGCTAAGCACTTGTCATACTGTCTTAGTTTGCTAATGCTGCAGAATGCAAAACACCAGAGATGGATAGGCTTTTATAAAACGGGGGTTTATTTCATTACACAGTTACAGTCTTAAGGCCACAAAGCATCCAAGGTAACACATCAGCAACCGGACACCTTCACCTGAGGATGGCCAATGGCGTCCGGAAAACCTCTGCTAGCTGGGAAGGCAGCCGGCGTCTGCTCCATAGCTCCGGCCTCAAAACGGCTTTCTCCCAGGACGTTCCTCTCTAGCAAGCTTGCTCCTCTTCAAAACATCACTCCCAGCTGCACTCTCTTTCCTCTTTGAGTCAGCTCGTTTATATAGCTCCACCGATCAAGGCCCACCCCGAATGGGTGGGGCCACACCTCCATGGGAACATCTCATCAAAATTATCTCCCACAGCTGGGTGGGGCACACTCCAAGCAAATCCAACCATCACCAAAACGTCTGCCCCACACAAGACCACAAAGATAATGGCATTTGGGGGACACAATACACTCAAACCGGCACACATACGTTACATCCCTTAATCGTCACAAGCATCCTACTAAACAGAAGTTATTATTTTAGAGAAGAAAAACCTGATGCTCAGAGAGACTCAGGTGGGAATCCAGCTCTGCCTAAGGTTAGCCACATGACCGTAGGCAAGTTACTTAACCTCACCTACCCTTAGGTTTCTCATTTATAAAATGGGTAGGATAATGGAATCCAGGATAGTTGTTTGGATTGAATCTGACAATAACAGCCTCTACCTTGTTGGTTGAGATACTGTACGTAAAATTCTTAGCACAGTGTCTGGCTCACTGTAAAGGCTCAGTCACTCTCACCATATAGTTCAGCACCTTACACTTAGTGGGATGTAATGGACTCCTTGGGTATCTACCCTGTACCTAGAAACCTCCCCCAAGAGCTGGGGCTGTGGTCCTGAGGCAGCCATGTTGCTCCTATGTCCCTGACCTTCTGGTCATAGCCTATTGACCAGGTTTTCAATCAGGGTGGTCACCTGACCCAAGCTGAGCCAGAAATTCCCAGGAATTTGGAATCAGGCCCCTGACAGACATTTGACTGAGTATCTGTGGTCACTTTCCCTGGACTTGGGTGTTATGGGACATTCATTTTGCACCATTTGGACTGAGGAGTAGAAAAAAGCAGTCTCCAGAGAAAGATGATGGAAGTAGTTGCCCAGAAAGGAGCTGAGGGGAAAGATAGAGGACCAAGCAGCTCTCCACACCCTGCTCCCTCTCCCCTCTTGAGCCCACCCTATTCCCACTCAAGTGTTCTTAACACGCCCTCATGTCCTCCTACCGTGTCCCTCTGTTTCAATTAAGGGACCTTGAGTTGGTGTCTGTTGCTTGCAACCAGAGAGCCCTATACACAGGTATTCATGAACATATGCAGACTGCAGGAAGGGACCTTCAACCCCTCTCGTTTCTTTTACTCATCAGGGACATTGTGGTCCAGAGAAGTAAGGTGACTCACCCCAGGCAACTCTGAACCAGTGGCAGAACCAGGACCATCACACAGAACCTTCTGGCTGCCTGCACTGAACTCTGTCCTCCACCCCTGGCTGTCTCCAAATCTGTTTCTTCAGCTCCAAATCTTAGAGTTTGAAAAGCTAATATGAATGGAAGGGGGATGGAGTTGGGGACTGGAAAGGATCCCAGGGTCTTGGAAGGAGTTAAAAGAAAATTCACATTGGGAGACCAAAAAATCCATTCAAGAGGCTAATTTGTTTTAATCAATTTTATTGAGAAATATTCACATACCATACAATCATCCACAGTGTACAATCAATTGTTCATAGTACCATCATATAGTTGTGCATTCACCACAATCAATTTTTGAACATTTTCATTACTCCAAAAATATAAAAATAAAAATAAAAATAAAAGTAAAAAAGAACACCCAAAACATCCCACCCCCCCCACACACACACACCCATTATTCATTTAATTATTGTCCACATTTTTCTACTCATCTGTCCATACACTGGATAAAGGAAGTGCAAGCCACAAAGTTTTCACAGTCACACGGTCACACTGTGTAAGTTATATAGTTATACAATCATCTTCAAGAATCAAGGCTACTGGGTTGCAATTCAACAGTTTCAGGTATTTCCTTCTAGCTATTCCAATACACTAAAAACTAAAAAGGGGTATCTATATAATACATAAGAATAACCTCCAGAGAGACCTCTCGACTCCATTTGAAATCTCTCAGCTACTGAAACTTTATTTTGTTTCATTTCTCTTCCCCGTTTTGGTCAAGAAGATGTTCTCAATCCCATGATGTCAGTTCCAGGCTCATCCCTGAGTCATGTCCCATGTTGCCAGGGAGACTTAACACTCCTGGGAATCATGTCCCACGTAGGGGGAGGGCAGTGAGTTTTACCTGCAGAGTGGGCTTAGAGAGAGGTGCAAGAGGCTACTTTTCATGCAGGATCTGAGGACTCTTCCAACAGCACCTGGATCTGCCTAGATGATGATGGAAAAGAGAAGAGCCAGGACATTCATTTCCATGTATGAAAACAAGGCCTTCTACAGCCATCCAGAAGCTACCTCTGCTTGGAGCACCATGCTCAGCAGCTGTGGTCAACTTTGATCTGCCTGCTCAGCCTCAGAAGAAACAAAGAGACCGGCTCCCCCCAAGCTGACAAGGACACAGGAACCATCCCAGCATGCCTGGGCTGGAGAAATAAAAAACTTAAACCTCCAGGGTCAGAAACTGGGGCCTCACTCTTCCACCATCCCTCACCCCCACCCTGCAGCAGTGACCCTGCTGGGCAGGAGCAGAAGAACCTGACCCATGCGCTGGGATCCTGGCAGAGGGGCCATGGTGGGTGTGCTGGTTTGGATGTATTATGTCCCCCAAAATGCCATTATCTTTGATGCAGTCTTGTGTGAGCAGGAAACATATTGGTGTGGATTGGATTGGAGACTTTTGATTGAATGTTTCTGTGGAGATGTGATCACTCAACTGTGGGCAAGATCTTTCATTGGATAATTTCAAAGAGGTGTGGCCCCGCCCATTCAGCATGGGCCTTGATTAGTTTACTGAAGCACTATATAAGCTCAGACAGAAGGAGTGAGCTTGCTACAACCAAGAGGGACACACTGAAGAATGCACAGGAGGTGAGAGAGGACATGCAGATGAGAGACAGTTTGAAGACAGCTGTTGAAAGCAGACTTTTGCTCCAGAGAAGCTAAGAGAGAACGAACGCCCCAAGAGCAACTGTGAGTGACATCCTTGGAGCCTAGAGAGGAACGTCCTGGAAGAAAGCCATCTTTTTTTCCTAGCTATTTTTTTTTTATTTTATTATTTTTTTTTAAATCTTCACTTTATTGAGATATATTCACATACCACGCAGTCATACAAAACAAATCGTACATTCGATTGTTCACAGTACCATTACATAGTTGTACATTCATCATCAAAATCAATCCCTGACACCTTCATTAGCACACACACAAAAGTAACAATAATAAAGTGAAAAAGAACAATTGAAGTAAAAAAGAACACTGGGTACCTTTGTCTGTTTGTTTGTTTGTTTGTTTGTTTCCTTCCCCTATTTTTCTACTCATCCATCCATAAACTAGACAAAGTGGAGTGTGGTCCTTATGGCTTTCCCAATCCCATTGTCACCCCTCATAAGCTACATTTTTATACAATTGTCTTTGAGATTCATGGGTTCTGGGTTGTAGTTTGATAGTTTCAGGTATCTACCACCAGCTACCCCAATTCTTTAGAACCTAAAAAGGGTTGTCTAAATTGTGCGTAAGAGTGCCCACCAGAGTGACCTCTCGGGTCCTTTTGGCATCTCTCTGCCACTGAAGCTTATTTCATTTCCTTTCACATCCCCCTTTTGGTCAAGAAGATGTTCTCCATCCCACGATGCCGGGTCTACATTCCTCCCCGGGAGTCATATTCCACGTTGCCAGGGAGATTCACTCCCCTGGGTGTCTGATCCCATGTAGCGGGTAGGGCAGTGATTTCACCTTTCAAGTTGGCTTAGCTAGAGAGAGAGGGCCACATCTGAGCAACAAAGAGGCATTCGGGAGGAGGCTCTTAGGCACAATTATAGGGAGGCCTAGCCTCTCCTTTGCAGCAACAGTCTTCCCAAGGGTAAATCCTGTGGTAGAGGGCTCAACCCATCAAACCACCAGTCCCCTATGTCTGTGGTCATGTTAGCAACCATTGAGGTGGGGTAGGCCAATACACCTGCATTCTCCACAGGCTCCTCAAGGGGGCTCTACATATTTTTTTCCTTGTTTTCTTTTTTAACTTTTTTTTTTAAATCAACTGTATGAAAAATAAAAAAATAAAAAAAATAAAAAAAAAATACAGTAAAAGAACATGTCAAAGAGACCATAACAAGGGAGTAAGAAAAAGACAACTAACCTAAGATAACTGCTTTGCTTCCAGCATGTTCCTACTCTACCCCAAGAAAGTTACCTAATATAGCAACATTTCTGTGAGCTTGTTCCTACCATACCCATCAGAAATTAACAGACCATAGTCATTCCTGGGCATTCCCAGAATGTTAAATAACTTATCTGTTCTTCTTGGATTATTGTTCCCCCTTCCTTAATTGCTCTCTATTGCTAGTTCCTCTACATTCTACATTATAAACCATTTGTTTTACATTTTTCAAAGTTCACATTAGTGGTAGCATATAATATTTCTCTTTCTCTGCCTGGCTTATTTCGCTCAGCATTATGTATTCAAGGTTCATCCATGTTGTCATATGTTTCACAAGATGGTTCCTTCTTAACTGCTGTGTAGTATTCCATCGTGTGTATATACCACATTTTATTTATCCACTCATCTGTTGAAGGACATTTGGGTTGTTTCCATCTCTTGGTAATTGTGAATATTGCTGCTATGAACATTGGCGTGCAGATATCTGTTTGTGTCACTGCTTTCTGATCTTCCGGGTATATACTAAGAAGTGCAATCGCTGGATCGAATGGTAACTCTATATCTAGTTTTCTAAGGAACTGCCAGACTGACTTCCAGAGTGGCTGAACCATTATACAGTCCCACCAACAATGAATAAGAGGTCCAATTTCTCCACATCCCCTCCAGCATTTGTAGTTTCCTGTTTGTTTAATGGTAGCCATTCTAATCGGTGTGAGATGGTATCTCATTGTGGTCTTAATTTGCATCTCTCTAATAGCTAGTGAAGCTGAATGTTTTTTCATGTGTTTCTTGGCCATTTGTATTTCCTCTTCAGAGAACTGTCTTTTCATATCTTTTGCCCATTTTATAATTGGGCTGTCTGTACTATTGTCATTGAGTTGTAGGATTTCTTTATGTATGCAAGATATCAGTCTTTTGTCAGATACATGGTTTCCAAAAATTTGTTCCCATTGAGTTGGCTGCCTCTTTACCTTTTTGAGAAATTCCTTTGAGGTGCAGAAACTTCTAAGCTTGAGGAGTTCCCATTTATCTATTTTTTCTTTTGTTGCTTGTGCTTTGGGTGTAAAGTCTAGGAAGTGGCCGCCTAATACAAGGTCTTGAAGATGTTTTCCTACATTATCTTCTAGGAGTTTTATGGTACTTTCTTTTATATTGAGATCTTTCGTCCATTTTGAGTTAGTTTTTGTGTAGGGTGTGAGGTAGGGGTCCTCTTTCTTTCTTTTGGATATGGATATCCAACTCTCCCAGCCCCATTTGTTGAAAAGACCATTATGACCCAGTTCAGTGACTTTGGGGGCCTTATCAAAGATCAGTCGGCCGTAGATCTGGGGTTCTATCTCCGAATTCTCAATTCGATTCCATTGATCTATATGTCTGTCTTTGTGCCAGTACTATGCTGTTTTGACAACTGTGGCTTTATAATAATCTTCAAAGTCAGGGAGTGTAAGTCCTCCCACTTCGTTTTTCTTTTTTAGAGTGTCTTTAGCAATTCGAGGCATCTTCCCTTTCCAAATAAATTTGATAACTAGCTTTTCCAAGCCTGCAAAGAAGGTTGTCGGAATTTTGATTGGGATTGCATTGAATCTATAGATGAGTTTGGGTAGAATTGACATCTTAATGATATTTAGCCTTCCTATCCATGAACATGGAATACTTTTCCATCTTTTAAGGTCCCCTTCTATTTCTTTTATTAGAGTTATGTAGTTTTCTTTGTATAGGTCTTTTACATCTTTGGTTAAGTTTATTCCTAGGTACTTGATTTTTTTAGTTGCTATTGAAAATGGTATCTTTTTCTTCAGTGTCTCTTCAGTTTGTTCAGTTCTAACATATAGAAACATTACTGACTTATGTGCATTAATCTTGTATCCTGCTACTTTGCTAAATTTGTTTATTAGCTCTAGTAGCTGTATCATCGATTTCTCAGCGTTTTCCAGGTATAAGATCATATCATCTGCAAACAATGACAGTTTTACTTCTTCTTTTCCAATTTGGATGCCTTTTATTTCTTTGTCTTGCCGGATTGCCCTGGCTAGCACTTCCAGCACAATGTTGAATAACAGTGGTGATAGCGGGCATCCTTGTCTTGTTCCTGATCTTAGAGGGAAGGCTTTCAGTCTCTCACCATTGAGTACTATGCTGGCTGTGGGTTTCCATATATGCTCTTTATCATATTGAGGAAGTTTCCTTCAATTCTTACCTTTTGAAGTGTTTTTATCAAAAACGGATGTTGGATTTTGTCAGATGCTTTTTCAGCATCTATTGAGATGATCGTTTGATTTTTCCCTTTTGAATTGTTAATGTATTGTAATACATTGATTGATTTTCTTATCTTGAACCATCCTTGCATGCCTGGAATGAACCCCACTTGGTCATGGTGTATGATTTTTTTAATGTTTCTTTGGATTCAATTTGCAAGTATTTTGTTGAGGATTTTTGCATCTATACTCATTAGGGAGATTGGCCGGTAGTTTTCCTTTTTTGTAACATCTTTGCCTGGTTTTGGTATTAGATTGATGTTAGCTTCATAAAATGAGTTAGGTAGTGTTCCATTTTCTTCAATGTTTTGAAAGAGTTTGAGTAAGATTGGTGTCAGTTCTTTCTGGAAAGTTTGGTAGAATTCCCCTGTGAAGCCATCTGGCCCCGGGCATTTATTTGTGGGAAGATTTTTGATGACTGATTGGATCTCTTTGCTTGTGATGGGTTGCTTGAGGTCTTCTCTTTCTTCTCTGGTCAGTCTAGGTTGTTCATATGTTTCCAGGAAATTGTCCATTTCCTCTACATTATCCAGTTTGTTGCCATACAGTTGTTCATAGTATCCTCTCATAATTTTTTTAATTTCTTCAGGATCTGCAGTTATGTCACCCTTTTCATTCATTATTTTGTTTATATGGGTCTTCTCTCTTCTTGATTTTGTCAGTCTAGCTAGGGGCTTGTCAATCTTGTTGATCTTCTCAAAGAACCAACTTTTGGTGATATTTATCCTCTCTATTGTTTTTTTGTTCTCTATGTCATTTATTTCTGCTTTAATCCTTGTTATTTCTTTTCTTCTACTTGGTTTAGGATTGGTTTGCTGTTCATTTTCTAGCTTCTTCAGTTGATACATTAGTTCTTTGATTTTGGCTCTTTCTTCCTTTTTAATATATGCATTTAGTGCTATAAATTTCCCCCTCAGCACTGCTTTTGCTGCATCCCATAGGTTTTGGTATGTGTGTTTTCATTTTCATTCGTCTCTATATATTTAGCAATTTCTCTTGCTATTTCTTCTTTAACCCACTGATTGTTTAGGAGTGTGTTGTTTAACCTCCAGGTATTTGTGAATTTTCTAAGTCTCTGATGGTTATTGACTTCTAATTGTATTCCATTGTGGTCAGAGAATGTGCTTTGAATAATTTCAATCTTTTTAAATTTACTGAGGCTTGTTTTATGTCCCAGCATATGATCTATTCTGGAGAAAGTTCCGTGAGCACTAGAAAAGTATGTGTATCCTGGTGATTTGGGATGTAATGTTCTATATATGTCTGTTAAATCTAATTCATTTATCAGATTGTTTAGGTTTTCAATTTCCTTATTGGTCCTCTGTCTGGTTGATCTATCTATAGGAGAGAGTGATGTGTTGAAGTCTCCCACAATTATTGTGGAAACATCAATTGCTTCCTTTAGTTTTGCCAGTGTTTCTCTCATGTATTTTGTGGCACCTTGATTGGGTGCATAAACATTTATGATTGTTATTTCTTCTTGTTGAATTGCCCATTTCATTAGCATGTAGTGGCCTTCTTTGTCTCTCAAAACATCCCTGCATTTAAAGTCTATTTTATCTGAGATTAATATTGCTACACCTGCTTTCTTTTGGCTGTAGCTTGCATGAAATATTTTTTTTCATCCTTTCACTTACAATTTCTTTATGTCCCTGTCTCTAAGATGAGTCTCTTGTAAGCAACATATTGATGGTTCATTTTTTCTAATCCATTCCGCAAATCTATATCTTTTAATTGGGGAGTTTAATCCATTTACATTCAATGTTATAACCATGAAGGCATTTCTTGAATCAGCCATCTTATCCTTTGGTTTATGTTTGTCATATATATTTTTCCCCTCTCTCTATTAATATCCTTTATTGTACCCATACCAAATCTCTTTAGTACTGAACCTTTCTCCAAGTCTCTCTCTCCTTTCTTTGTTTCTCTGTCTGTAGGGCTCCCTTTAGTATCTCCAGTAGGGCAGGTCTCTTGCTAGCAAATTCTCTCAGCATTTGTTTGTCTGTGAAAAATTTAAGCTCTCCCTCAAATTTGAAGGAGAGCTTTGCTGGATAAAGTATTCTTGGTTGGAAATTTTTCTCACTCAGAATTTTAAATATATCGTGCCACTGCCTTCTCGCCTCCATGGTGGCTGCTGAGTAGTCACTACTTACTCTTATGCTGTTTCCTTTGTATGTGGTGAATCGCTTTTCTCTTGCTGCTTTCAGAACTTGCTCCTTCTGTTCCGTGTTTGACAGTGTGATCAGAATATGTCTCGGAGTGGCTTTATTTGTATTTATTCTATTTGGATTTCGCTGGGCATTTATGATTTGTGTATTTATGGTGTTTAGAAGATTTGGGAAGTTTTCCCCAACAATTTCTTTGAATACTCTTCCTAGACCTTTACCCTTTTTTCCCCCTTCTGGAACACCAATGAGTCTTATATTCGGACATTTTATATTATCTATCATATCCCTGAGGTCCATTTCGATTTTTTTTATTTTTTTCCCCATTCTTTCTTTTGTGCTTTCATTTTCCATTCTGTCATCTTCCAGGTCACTGATTTGTTGTTCAGCTTCCTCTAGTCTTGTACTATGAGTATCCAGAATCTTTTTAATTTGGTCAACAGTTTCTTTAATTTCCATAAGATCATCTATTTTTTTATTTAGTCTTGCCTTGTCTTCTTAATGCTCTTCTAGGGTCTTCTTGATATTCTTTGTGTCCCTTACTATGGTCTCATTGTTCATCTTCAGTTCTTTGAGTAGTTTCTCTAGGTGCTGTGTCTCCTCTGATCTTTTGATTTGGGTGCTTGGGCTTGGGTTATCCATATCATCTGGTTTTTTCATAGGCTTTATAATTTTCTGTTGTTTTTGGCCTCTTGGCATTTGCTTAACTTGATAGGGTTCTTTTAGGATTTGTAGACCAATTGAAGTCCTTATCTCTAATTTATCAGATCTACAGCTTCGTGGAGTACACTTTCTCTAACTAAGTAGCAGGTGGCGTCCACGAGCCACCTGTTCTCCACAAGCCAGCTCTCTCCTGCTTTGCCTTTGTGGTGAGTGGGGGAGTGAGTCTTGTGGGGTCCAATTGGTGTACCAAGCTTGCATGTGTAGTTGGTGTTGCCGGCCCTGTATAGGGGGTGTGTGTCTGGGTGGTCAGGGAGAGGGGGGGTGGCTCTAACAATCAAATCTCCCTGGTGTTCCTGGAGTTTTAAAGCTGCTGCAATAGTCTAATCCTTCAGTTCAGTCCTGCCACAGTTTGTCTCTGCCACTGACCCACAAGTCCTTGGTATTGGAGTATGGCTCCTGAGACTTGCGAGTGGGTCCCTCTTCCAGGCCGTGCACCCCCTGGTCCCCTGTTGAGGGATGACTGTGCTATGTCACAGGTGAGTGCCGTCCCCCCAGGGTGGTTCTGGGCTGCTGGGCTGTGTAGGGAGGCTCCCAGTCTGCTGAAATGATGGCTGAATGGGACTTTGTTATTTCACACTGCTCCACCTTCCCAACTCTGGGACAACCGGCTGAGGGTGCAGGGAAGGCTAATGTCCATGCCCAGTTTTGTGATGTATACTTGTTATTTGAAGCACTTTTGTCACACTGGGTTGTCTGGGGCAGATCTGGACTATGGGGCTGGCAATGGGCAGGAGTGTTTCCTGTCCACCAGGATGATGGCTGTGAGTGGACACCTCCCTTTTCTTGGGAAGTTGTGGTGTTTAGTGAATTTTCTCAGCCACTGGATTATTGCCTTTTGTCTCAGAGCTCTCTTGGTTCTGCTCTTGTCTTGACCTGCTCAAATTGCAAGTCTTTGAGGCTTTCTGTATTGGGCTTCTTAGAGTAATTGTTTTAGAAAAAGAAAAAAAGATTTGAAAAAAAAAAAAGGGCCCTCTTCACAGATCTAATGGGTTATTGAAATGCTAAGAGACAAAGCAATTAGGGCCATTAAGGAAAGGTCCACAGGGCAGAGAGATCAGTTTTTCTTCAGGATTTGCATATGCGCCTCAGGGCCTGAGCTCTGCCCTTCCCCTTTCTATGTTCACCAGAACTACAAAAATCCTCTGCTTTTATTTTGGAGTTTTTCTTGCTGTTTTCTGCTATGCCTGTCTCCTCTCTGCTGGGCTGGCTGCTCTGAGATTCTCTGGTGTCTGGTCTCAGTCTATCTATGGTTGGAGTTTGGATCAGTAGAATGAGTTTCCAATAAGAGCTGCCACTGCAGTTCTCCCTTCTCCTTCCCAGTGCTGACAGCCCCTCCTCCCACAGGACTGAGCCTGGCAGGGAGGGGCGCAGGTCCGCTGGCCGCAAAAACTTACAGACTTCACTGATCTCAGCAGTTCAACGTGTTCATGAGTGTTGTATGAAGTATGCCCAAAGTCAGATTGCTCTGTGGTGTCCATTCCACGCATTTCCTGGCTTTCTACCTACTTTCCTGGAGGAATAACTAAAACATACAGCTCACCAGTCTGCCATCTTGCCCCCTTTCCCAGAAAGCTATTTTTAAACCAGAACTTGGAACAGACACCAGACCTTCCCAGCTAACAGAGGCTGTTGGTCATCCTCCAGTGAAAGTACCCTATTGTTGATGCATTACCTTGGACATTTTATGGCCTTAAGACTGTAATTGTGTGACCAAATAAACCCTTTAGAAAAGCCGATCCATTTCTGGTGTTTTGTGAAAAGGCAGCATTAGCAAACCAGAACAGGGGGGAAATTCTCCATGGAGTACTGGGAGGTGAGCTGCCACCCTTCCTGGGGGTCCCAGCATCTACCTTTCCCTGGCCCCACAAGCCGCCCAGGCCCCCTCCTTCTCCCCTTCAGGGCCTTCAGTTCCCTCCCTGAGACCAGGCTGGGAAGAAGGAAGAGACTGTACCATGGATCTGGGAGCTGGGAGACCTGAACCTGATTTCTCAGCACCGCCACCGGGCTCCCTATAATCCTGGGCAATCTCAGCCTCAGTTTTCCTTTTGTAAAATCCAGGGGTAGGGGAAGTGGAAACTAGAATTGGTGTTTTTAGCCAAGAAACTCTTTCTCCAAAAAAATCATGGAAGGAACACCATTGACTAAAAGCAGTGCTGCTCTGGTTGAAGCAGCACTGGGGTGGGGGTGGGTTAGCCCGTCACACATACCCCCATTATCTCCTGTTGCCCATCAGCACACACCCTGAAACCACTGGGCTCACTGCTCCCCTGAGGTCCCTTCTGTCCCCAAAGTCTGCCATTCCAAAGCCAGTAATGGCTGCCTGACGAGAGTGGGGCTAATTTTCAACAGGGCCCAAGGCCAGCCAGCAAGCCCGTGTGGGTTAACACACACTCAGCCCTCAGTTTCGTGTTCCAGGAACAGCCCTCTGGGAAACCCTGGTGGGAGCTCTCAGCCTCCCTCCACACTGCCTGGCCCCAGGGCCGCCTGAGCCATCACCCATCTTGTGAGCTCCCCTCCGAGGCTGGCGCCCCCTCCCCACTGCCTGTGTGCCCTCACCCCCACTCTCTCTCTCTCTCTATCTCTCTCTCTCACACACACACACACACACACACATACACACCTTCTTGACTTGTTACACCTTCCTTCTCTCCTCCCCTCCCCTCGGCCCCACTCCACCCAGCCCAGCCCATTCCCGTCCATCCCTGGGAAAGTACATGAACAATACCTGGAGAAGGGGATCAGGTATCCTGGTGGGGGACTGGCCCCCACAAGACACACAGATGGTTAATCCTTGGGCACTTCTGGGCTTTCCTTTCTTCCCTCCCCTCCCTCTCTCTCTCCGTTTCCACTCCGGGGCCAACTCCCAGCACCCCGTGCTCCTGGCAGTCCTTTCCCCTAGTCTGCCCTGGAGGGCAGTTAACTAGTTGTGGGACCCAGCAGTCACTCTTGTCTCCAGGCCTCAGTTTCCTCATCTGTGAAATGAGGGGTTGCACTGACAAGGGGTGTTGATGCTTTTTAGGATATCGCCAATCCCTTTGAGAATCTGATGAAAGTCAGGTCAGATACACACACGCACAGTTTCACAGGCAGTGTCAAGGAGCTTGAAGTTCATTCATGGATGAGAGAAAGGGTCCTGTCCACTTCCCTGTTCAGAGTCTAGGAGCCAGACACAGCCCCTCCACACCCTCCTCATGCCCTGGGCCGGGACCCCGAACGAGTCACAGGAGGGTGGGACCAGGCGGAGCTACCACCCACGCTGGCCACTACCACCACCCAGCCTCTCCCCACCCCTCCCCACCAACCCCAGGGCCCTGCTGCCTATGCAGCTGTCCCCCACCTCGTCCCTAGCCCTCCCTCCAAACTGCTGCAGCTGCATGAAAGAGGCATGGAGGAAGTGAGGAAAGGAAGGCAGGATGGAGGGAGAGCAGTTCCCTCAGTAGACAGAGTATAGAGCAAAGGGGCTGCAGCCCCTGGCACCCCCAACTTAATCCCAACAGGGGCCGAGCCCGGCCTGAACACATCCACTGTGCACCTGCACACCCCTCCTGGCATCCCTGCACCTTTAGCACCTAGCTGCCTTGCCAGTCCTGCCTCCTGCAATCGTCGCATCCAAGAGCCAGGGACTTCCTTACCCCCTCCTCTGATCCAGCCTGCGCCCGCCGCGCACATACTCGCTGCTCGAGAATCACCGGCGGCTCTCCAGTGCTGCCCAGGGAAGCACCCAGTTATGTGTGTCCGCACCCGCAGGGCCCACCTCCCCTCCTTACACTCTCCTCCAGCTGGCAGTCTGGACCCCTAGCCACATGTCCTTGCCTCGGCACATGTGCTATGCCTGGAATAATCTCTCCTTCCCCCTCCTCCTCCTGTCACCCAATGTCCAAATTCGTTCCAATGCTACCGCCTCCCTGAAGCCTTTCTAGCTTTCTCCCCTGTTGGAAGTCCTCTCTCCCCTGAACTCTTGCAGCCTTGGCCACATTCTCCTCCATTTCTGTGGGTAAACCTGGAAATATGGGACAATACTACTATTTAGTAGGAGCCTATCCTGTGCCAGGTACAGGTCCAGGAGACTTATCTAAGTTATCACATTTAATTTCCCTGCAAAACCCCAGGTATAAGGTAGATATAATCATCTCCATTAACAAATAAGGAAACTGAAGCCCAAGCAACCTGCATTTAAGAGGCAAAGCCACAACTCTCTAACTCCCCAGCCCACGTAATTTTCTCTGCCCCATTCTGCCACCTGAGTTTCTTGAGGGAACTTAAGTTTTAAGGGCAGGACCTTATTCACCTTTGATCCTAGAATCATGCTGGTGCCACCACATCATGAAATGGTGGGGGAAGGGTGGCCGGAGAAGGAAGAGAAAGAACGAACACCACATGCCAGGCTTTATCCACCATTATGTTTAATCCTCACAGCAACCCCACAAAGTAGGTATCATCATCCCCATTTTACAGATGAGGAAACTGAGGTTCTGTAGCCCACCAGCAGTCACACAGCCTTTGCCCGACCTGCTGGTGGCAGGGCTAGCAATCCCACCGAGAGCTCGCCCGGGGGTCTCCGTCTGCAATGAGGCAAGTATGAGCTTTCCTGTGCCTCCCTCCAGTCAATAGAGATGTCCCTAAATGTTAGGGTGCGATGATTTTTATAACTAAAAGGTATTTTCTCACTAACTTCCATCGTGTAATTGGAAATGTAGTCCCACGGGTAATCATTTAGGCCTCAAGACATAATTAAGAGCATACAGGAGAGCAGTGTATATTAAAAAATGGCATAACTAGAGGAAAGCTGATGATTTTATGACACAACAAAAGCACTAAAAGATCTCTCCAGAAGCTGCTTTCCGTCTGCCTCCAGTGTCAGATCTAGTTGGAGGGAGACAGACTTCTATTCTTGCCCCGCCTTTTAAAATCGGGCAAAGCGTGGTGATAAACTTCAGTCTCAAGCGCTGAACTTTTAGGTGTTCCTTATAGAGCACTTTAGCCTGTGGTTGCTGATTAATAGTGTGTTTCTTCAGGGTCCTTTGTGAGCTCTTTAAGGTTGAAAGAAGGTCTATTTGCCCTACAGAAGCATGGATATTATTTCCGTAATTTATTGTTTCTTTAAGTGCAGAGTGGATCTCCTTTAAGTGGAACCCAGTGGCTCACTTCAGCTAGATTCTGTTTAATAACGCAGTGGGACTTGAAGTTTTAAGGGTGCTGTAGTAACCCAGCAGAGGGAGATGGGTAAAGCCTGGTCACCCTGTCCATTTACAGCCAATGGAGCTGCCGTCAGCCACAAGAAAGGGAGAGCTACCTGCTGGCTTTACCAGGGCCTTGTCCCAGAAGGAAAAAGACTTGCGTCTATGAGGCAAACTGAGCTCCCTTCCATATCCCACTTTATTTCCTCTGATGTGCTTATCCATTCGTTAACTCACTCAGTCATTTGTTCATGTATTCATGTATTCATCCATCCATTCATTCACTGAGCAGTTACCTGGGCAGGTGGGTTTCAACAGTGAACAAGTGAACAGTCCTTTTCCTCAAAGAGCTCTGGCTAATGAGGGAGACTGGCAAGAAAGTCAACAAGGTGTGCAGGGAATGCCAAGTGCTGTGAGGGAGATATACACAAAAAACCACAGGGGCTCTGTGGAAGGAGTGGCCGCAGCCTGGGCAAGTCAGAGAAGGCTCTGCAGGGAGAGAGGGCTGAATTGAGCCTTAAAAAATGTTTGTGGGTGGAGGGAGTGTGTGTGCAAGGGGCAGGAGCATGGGGGAGGGGAACATTCTAGACAGGAGACCCCGATTCACAAACACACAGGAGACCCCGATTCACAAACACATTGACAAGAGACAGATGGAAGATTGGAGGAGCTCTGAGTAGTTTGGGAAGGGGAGTTGTAAGAAATGATTGTAAGCAACCACCTAAAAAGGTTTAAGGTTCCAGGAAGAACTTAGGAGGATGCACAGAGGATGGGGAGAGGTATAAAGGTGACCATGCGACAGGATCGAAGCCTGCCCATCAAGCAAAATGGCAGGAGGCGAGCTGGAGACACAGGTTAAAGACTCCGAGAGGCCCCAGTGCCAGCCTTCAGCTTCAGAAACATACCCGCTGTGCAGTCGTGATGGCAACTAAGGCACCCTGGGAGAGCGTGCCCTCGATCTGTAGTGCAAGCCCAGGTCCCAGTGCCTAAGAGACAGGTCCCAGCCCAGCGTCCCTAGAAGAAAGGGGACCTAGGCTCACACTGCCCTCTCCACTTGGAAAGCCCACTCCCAAAACCCAGATCACCTCTTGGCTACACTTCCTTCCAGGTTCTGCTCCTGCGCACCTGCCCGGGCAGCCCTCTGTGTGTGATTGGGGTTCCCTTCTGCATACCTTCGGACCACACATCTCTCATTGCATCCGGAATTAGTCCTGCATGTACGTGCTGGCCCCTGAGTTAGCTCATCATTTCCATTGGGAGGTTCTAATGTTGATACTGGACTTGATGTATCCGCCAAGTATGTAGCACATAGTAGGTAGGAGTCACGGTCATCAGGGATGGCTTAGATGACCCCTCTGAGCATCTGTGTAGACACAGAGGACCCAGAGGTCTGAGGGAAGCAGAAAGGGGAGAGAACTGAGGGGTCTGGGCCCCAGTCAGACCCTCCTCAGCTCCCTCTAGCCCCCAGGGAGCCTCTCTGGAACTATGTTTTCCCTCTCTGTTTGGGGCTGAGCCTGTGTTTAGTCCCTGGAGAGGCTGGCATTATTTTCCTCGAGGTTTCAAGGGGGTTGAGGAGCGTTTTGTATTTCTCTGTTTGGCAAATAGTCAGTCCCCTGTCTCCCCTCCCAGGAATCAGAATACCAGAAATTAAAGCCAGAGGGACTCGGAGATCTTTCCGGGGAGTGGCCACCCCAGCCGATGCCAGTTGAGCCCTAGAAATCCAGCCAGGAGGAAGGGGTGAGGGTGGCATGGGGGCACCAGGCCATGGGTCTTCTCTGAGGTGGGGTGGGAGGAGAAGAGGGGAACAGCTCTGGACAAAAAGCCCCAGTAATGCCGGAGGCAGGCTCAGTAACCCAGCAGGGGCCAAGACCCCTGTCTTTCAAAGCCAAGCTGGAGGGGCAGAGGCCGCCATCGCTCCAGGTGGTGGGCACATTTTTCTCTGGGTGGAAAGGAGGGAGAGAGAACAGACGACAGAGCTTCCCACACTAGAGCAGGGGTGGGAAGGAGCGAATCCCAGCTGAGAGAGGCAGGCCGGGCCCAGATGCCAGCAGACAGGCAGCAGGAGGAGGGACGGGGACGGCCCCGCTTCGGATGGAGGCTCTGGGATGGCAGCGGGCACTTTTGCCGCAAGAAGAACTGACACCTGAATCTCGGCCGGCTTCCCCCTGGAGAACACTTTAATGAGGCTCACAGCTGTAAAATCACAGAACGAGCATTAACAATGCTAATTACCTAAAGTTTAGCCTGAACATTTTCAACCCACCCGCCTTGGGGACACACTGTTGTTCTGGCCCTGCTAAAGTGCTGATGGTTCAGAACAGGGGCTGAGGCTTCCAGCGAGGCAGGGAGAGAAGGAGGGAGGATAGTGAGGCTGCAGGGACCCCCCCAGGAGAGGAGGAAGTGAAACCGCCTGGCCATGACACCAAGGCTCCTCTGCTCTGCTTACAAAAAACCCAAGGGAGAAGCTCCAAGTGGCGGTCAGGCCCCCCTTTGGAGGAAGCTGGGAGCAGAGGTTGTGTCTGTGTGAGCACATGGGCCCATGGTGGCCTCCCATTGTCACATGGCCTCCAGCAGCCTGGGGGGAGCCCCCTTGTGCCCCTCCCACCATCTAGCCCCAAAGATGTGTTCAAGTTAGTGTGTATTTTTAAAGCAGTAGACCCTACGAATATCTGGGACAGATCAAATCGGAGCTGTGCTGATCACTGGTTGAACTGAAGACAGGGGTTCAGACACCCTGCCCAAATGGCCTTTTTCCACCTGACCCCAGAGGCCTCTGAGCAGACCCCCAAGGTTCCCCACCCCTCACCCAGAATCCTAGGGCTCTGCCGAATCTACTGGGAAAGCCATCATTCTAGACCAACCTAAATCTCTTCCATGGTGTGTAGTGTTAAACCATTCCCAGGGGCTGCAGAGAGACAGGGTTCCGGATGTCCCAGAGGGCCTCTGACTCATGCAAATTTCAGGGACTGAAGGACATGATTGTTTGTTGCATATACAGCTGCCTGCGTCATCAGGCTGGCTCTATAGATGAGAGAAGTCATCCGGTCAGCCTTTCTGCCAACGCAGGGAGGAGATACCACGCTGCATCTGTTAAGAACCCCACTCCCTCAGTGTGATGGTGAAAACCTTGTGTATCACACTCCCTTTACCCAGTGTATGGATGAATGAATAGAAAAAAATGGAGACAGAGACTAAATGAAGACTGGGGTGGGATGGGAAGGATGATTTAGGTGTTCTTTTTTACTTTCTTTTTTTATTCTTGAACTTTCACTCTTTGAACTTTTGTTCAAAAATGGATTGGGGTGACAAAGGCACAACTATATGATGGTACTGTGAACAGCTGATTGTACACCATGGATGATGTATGGTTTGTGAATATATCTCAATAAAACTGAATTTAAAAAAACAAATAAAAAGAACCCCGCTCCCTGAGGGGAATACATTGGCCACCAGTCCCTTTTTCTTACTCCCCCCAGCTCCATTCCGTGCCTTCTCTTCTCCCCAAGGAAAGAACAGGAAAAAAAATCCCACTCTGTTTTGTGTTTGCTTGGACATAGTTTGGGTCCCTCTGGTTTTCCCCTCCCTCCTCCATCCCTCCAGCTCCCCAGAGCAACATCGGTTTGTGACCTTAGTTATCCATGGACCCAGCGGGCCATAGTGCATCTATCGCTGCCCCCAAAGCCTTCTCTCAGCAATTGGTGGAGTAAGACTGGGAGGTGATGCTGGGTTCCCCGGGGTCCTTCCCTCTGGGGTTGCCTTGGCAAAGAGGTCACGTGTACAGCCCTCTGTGCGGACGAAAGGCCTGCGTGTGCATGCTTGTGTGATCTTTTCCTGCCCGACTTTGTTATGACCCTAAGTCCCGCACTGCTGGAATAAGCAGCTCAACATCACAACCAGTTCAGTCGCCCATGTCTGCAGCAACAGACAATGGCTCCAATATTATGCAGAAATAACAGTCTCATATTATGCTTAAGAAAGCAAAGGTTGAAGGCATGCCAATGACTTATTGAAGAACAGTGATGTACTTAATCAGTGGAGAGACCAAACGAGATGTGGTATCTCCCCACTGCCATGTCTATGACTTACTGAAACACATAGGTAGATTCCCACCAACAGAACTTTAACTGACTTTGGGACCAGAGTCCCGGCTCATGTTCTTCTAGCTCCCAGTTTCCCCCTTGACCACACCCATCCTATGTTGTATTATTACTTCTCTGGTGCCTGACGCTGGCTGGATTTTACACCCCACGAAGGGTGAGACCTTGTCTTCTTCTTATCTCCCCAATGCCCAGCACAAAATAGAGACCTTTACTTACTTATTTATCTTAAATTTGTTTTTGTAAGACTGTTAGCTTGCAGCCTCAAAAAACCAATTCCTGCATAGACCAGGAGACCTGCTCCAGAGGCTGTTGCTTTAAGGCAGTTGCTAAGCAGAGCCCGAAGGCGCTCAGGGCAGATGTATCTCCTGAGCTGCCTCTTGCTCCTGGCCCAGGGCAGCCATCTCACTGCCTTTTATGAGAGGCGGTTTCTGACCTGAGAGGGAAGGAGTGGAGACTCAGCCGGCTTTCAAGATGGTCCTGAACCTGAGGTCTCTTTTTCTGCCAGCACATTCCCCCACCTCGGCTCTGAGTCATCTCTGAGTCATTGACCTCCTCTCCCCCAGAAATTCCAGCAGGTTCTATCAGAATGCCCTGCAATCTCAGAGAGGTCTCCTGAAAACGAGGCACTCCACCCCTGCAGATGACGCTCTTAGCGGAGGCCTGAAATGGCACTGCCTGCTGTTCCCAGGAAACCCAGGGTGACTGTGGCTTCCTGAGGCTCGTGTGTGATGGGACCAGAATCCTGTCACCAGGGAGCAACTGAGACCCAGAATCGTTGCTCCTGGAGTCTCCCTGCAAACACATAAGCACAAGCACGCCTCTGGAGCCAGACACTATGCATGCATGTGCTCACACACATGCTCACACATGCACACACACTCACACACACCATCCCACTATACAACCCAGTATGAAAGGCCTCTACCCCCACATGATCTATATGTTTGCAATTATTTTTTTAAGATTGCTGGGGGTGGGGGGAATAACCAAATGCTCCCAAGAGTTTTAAAGCCTTTTATTTGTTGTACATACTCTAAATTGCAGACAAAAGATTAGCTACATAGGTAGTCAATACTGCTAACCAACCACAGAACAAGATACTGACCACAGCAAGGAGGGGACGCAGGGCTTGTGACTCAACACTTGTGAACGTACAAGGATCCCACAGAGCGGCTGGGCTGTCCAGGGGTCCCCAAGATAAAGGAGCTCAATGCCCACCTTGCTCTTCATCTCGTCGGCTACAGGTCTCTTCTTCTCCAAGGCCCCCTCCCAGAACTTGGTCAGGACAGGAGGAAGAGCAGAAAGAAAGAGTGGGGGGGCTGGGCCACGGGCCACCCTTCCTGCCAGCCCTCAGAAGGAAGAGCAGCCATCTCGGCCTGGGCACGAGTCCAAATCCAGATGCAGGCTATTTCCAACCTGTAGACCCTCCTGGAGATGTAATAACACACCAGCTCTCTGGGAAGTCACAGAACCAGTAGGGTCCCCTCAGGAAGGTGGGAGATGGGGCACAGCCTCATCTCCAATACTGAAACACTGAGAGATCTTGATACATCCCTTAGACAGGGCAAAGACATCACATCACTTTTCACATTAGGAGCCACTGAAGAGCGGGAACTTGACACACAGGAGACCGAACAGGAGGCAGAGCAGAAAGGAGCATCCCTAGAGAGACAGAGGACCGGAGTGCTACACACACAGAGACGAAATCACATCACACCTGAAGGAAGAGGAGGGATGGTGTGGGGAGGGGTTGTTTTTTGTGTGTCTACTGCTGTGGTTGCTTTCTAAAGGTGCTGGAACAAGCCAAATGGAGATATCTTATTTGGACCATTACACACAACTTCCCAAGTCTGTAGCCCTTTCTGCTAACCTCATGAAAGCTGGGTCAGCCTCAGTCCTGGGCAGTGTCTGATGAACCGAACAGCTCAAGGCAAAAAACTCTCGGTTGTCCAGTCGGTGAGAGGCAATATGGTGTTGGATGCGGAGGTCTGATGGGGACAGAGTTACAAGTGCATGGGGGGGTGACCCTCATCAGCAGGCATTTGTATCACTGGAGGCCAACTCTGTTGGCCATTCTTTTATGAATGGTTTCAGAAGGAGTTGGGTGGAAGGGAAGGGAAAAAGAGACAAGAACACATTTTGGAATGATGGGGATCTGATGTCAAAACCCTTTCTCGTACCCACCTCTGGAAGAAGTGACCCTAATTTTGCATTCTATCGACATATCTAAAGATAAACACAGAAATGCAGTAATCAGAGACCACGAGAACATTTCCAGGGGTCCCTTCCCACTGTAGTGTCAAACCAATCCAGGGGTTGGAAGTTCCTAAAGCTTTGAGACATCCAGGGTCTATTCACCAGCAGGAGCGGGCAAGGAAGACCACATTAACCCTATCTGCAATCCCTCACACTGTCTTGCCGACCCTAAGGGCTTTCCAAGCCCTTTGAGGAGCCTACACAGGCAAAAGCTTCCTCACATGGCAGTGAGCAGGCATCTCCTTCTAAAAGACATCGTATCCTTCCTACCCCAGGACCCTATTGCTGCAGCCCACCTGGAGGAACCTCAGGTGTCATATGCAGTGGCAGCCATCACCAAAGCCACCAGAACACACCTCTCCTTGAGAAATAACAGTGGCATAGGCAATTAGAAGGAAAACCAATGTCTTCTGGGTTCCCGGCAGAGATGCTCCATTTGTTTGGCTACCAGAGGGATAGTGTTTTGGAAACCAGGCTTTAAAATTTCTCTCAGCCCGAACATACTTGGAAAAGGAAGCACAGACCTGGTTGGGGGCTCATTCTGGCTCTCTCACTAGTCAGCTGTGTGACATGGACAGGCCAGCTACTCCTCCAGGTCTCCACTTCTTGACTGGCTGGAAAGGAGTTGGAGCAGCCTAAGAGTACACCCTAGTGAGGTGGAGAGGAGACCCTCTCAGAGCCTCAGCTCCCTCGGCCAGCAAAGCTCCGGGCTCTCATGTCTACACCCCTGGGGGCTTGTGGCTCAGGATCCACCACTGGCTGCCTGTGGGCAGTGCTGCGGTCAGGCCTGGAGAGGATCTGGAGTCAGGTCGCCTTCACTTTACAGTGGGCAGGGTGAAGCCAGGTCCTTCAGGTCATTCAAAGGAGGCCTGACGGCTTGGTTCAAAAGAACCTTAGCAACAGACTTTCAAACGGATGGGTGGATCACACCCCAGAAAGCAAATTGGGCTCTCAAGCACTTTAAAACCTGACTCACCGCCAAGCATCATGAAAGCCTGGTTCCCTGATCCACTCCACACAGAAGGCCAAATTTCTGCTTGCTGAGAACCACGTGCTGTCCTGGGACCCGGAAGAGCCTTCCACAGGGTCTCTCCCACAGAAAAGCTGAGGCTGACATCTATTCATGGCCAGATGCATGCTATTCTCCCATCCCAGGTACTTAGCACAAAAGCAACCTTGGTAGAGCATCTTCAGGGAATAGCTAGAAGCTGAAACCTGGCTGTGCCATAGGCAGAGAAGCAAATGGTTTATTCCTGATACTGTCACTATAGAGAACTGGGAGTCTTACGATCAGACGAGATCCAAGCTAAGGGCTTCACGGGCCCTTACTGAGCTGGGGAGGTCTTCTGGAAACAACTCTGGTATCTGGTCCTCATCCCCACAATGACCAGCCACATTGGACACACGCCATGGGGGTCCCCATGGGAGTGTACTGAATCCATGCATGAGGGCCGTCCCACCTCTCCCTGTCTGCTTTCTCTAGTGGGGACTGGACAAGATATTATGTGGGTTACTTGACCCCTTCATACAGCCCTGCCAAGAGCACCTCCCTGCCCTCCACCCCAGGCACAGAAAAGCTGCATTGGCACACACAGCCTTGGATGCTCTTTAGCCACCTGACGTGCTGAATCAAGGTGTCATCCTTTCAAAAACAAAAAAATTAAGGATGCTCGTCTTCTGAGAGGAGCCAGAGTTTGGGGAATGAGATAAAGCCATGGCACTGAGTTCATCTGGGTGCTTTCTCTCAACCTCCAGAGGGTGGAGAGAGCTGGATTTGTTTAACCTGCTCATCTCTTTTGATGCACGTGCATCCCATACGGAGAGACCTAGAGACACATACACCTTCCCTGATGGCATGATACTTGACATGTGATCAGGAGTCCTTAGGAGCATTTAATTTTAGAGCTGAAAAGCAACTCGAGGGCTGGGCCAGCAGGTGGCTTCCTTTTCCAGCCCCTATGGGGCCCAGCATGGTGCCTTGCACATTCTGAGCTCTGTGAAGTGTTTTAGCCAACACCAGCCTGCTCGGCAATCACTCAGCAATCACTCAGCAATATGCCCATTTCCCCTTGGAGGAAAAAGGACCAGAGTGGGTAGACATGGCAGGTGAGAGGTGGGCCTCTAGAGTCCACACCCCTCCCTTTCCCCACAGGAGGAGCACAGACACTAAGTGGGACAAAATCAGACCATTTATTGCAGAAGAGTGACTTATCTGCTTTCCCAAGAGCCACATAGACCAGCTGTGTGCAGAAGCCAGGACTCTCTGGCTACCCTATCTCTCTCCTGCCACCTGCTCCCCACCTCCACTGCTCCGAGAGAGATAATCACTCTGCGTTTTCATGCTGGAGCTCCCATGTTATCTAGCGGTGTTCCGTTTCTTTTTTTCTAGGATAATTTAGGTCTCTTCAACTATATATTGAAACTGGGCAGGAGGGGCATATTTTCTTTTCCTTTTATGCCACTGTTTCTTCCCACCACGGGAAAGGGAGAAAGCAGGAAAAGGAGGAGAAGAACAAACGGGTCCTAGTGAACAAACACAAAAGGGCAAAATTGATAAAGACCGCAACCCCAATTCTAGCCATGACATCTTCGCATCCCATTGATGGAAACAGAATTGAGACTTCTTTTAATTCTTCAAGTCCCCAACTATTGCCAAATGTCTCTCCTGAAGAAGCAGAGGCAAGTAGAGGGGAGAGGCAAGGGAGCCCTTGGAGATGATGGCTTTCCAAACACAAAGCTCCCTTCACAACCGCCTGTGGCTGGGGGATTGGGGCTGGAGAAGACCTAGGAAAGGGTGCATCTTGTCTTCCAACTCCTGGGTAAGGGCAGCTTCTCCCTCTCACCCTGGAACAACACCAAAGGTTCCCTTTAGTTCATTAAGTGGAGTGTGTGTGTGTGTGTGTGTGTGTGTGTGTGTGTGTGTGCATGTTCCTGTTCTCATCATCAATATTAATAATATTGACACAAATAATAGCGATGCAGAGAGGAAAGCAACCAAGATGCAGTGAGTATAAATAGAATCTGGAGGTTGTGGGGTTGTGCTGCTGAGGAAATACGGAGGTCCCAGGGGCTCACCAGGCCTCTCCCCATTTCCGAAAAACACCACTCACCTGCCCCCCACCCACCCCCACCAGCACTGGCTGGGTTGTTGCTGTCCTGAACGGCCACTTTCCTTGCCCCCTGTGCTGGAGGTCATTATTAGTAATTGCATCTGTCCAAGAGGGCTCTGGCTGCCTGCCAGCCCAGTCCTGGCCTTCCTCTGAACTGCGCTGAGTAATGTCACCTTCAGTACAAATAATTCCTTCCCTTGGTGGGGCCAGAGAGGGAACCCTGAAATGTCCCTTCTTCAAGGCCATTTGCCCCACAACCAGAGGCTGGTGCTTGAGCAGAGGGAGGGAGTTGGGAACAAGGAGACGGAAACCGTGAGCCACTCCTGTGCCCTCTGGCCCTGTTATACCCCTCACAGCCTCCCAGGGCCCCGGGAGTTACTCAGGTCTCACTCCCTGAGCGATGGATGCAGCTGGGGCTCACTCGGAATCCAGAGAGCACGTCTTCTGGGAACCCACTCACTTCCCAATCTTTCCTCTCACCCAGGGAGCCTCCTGTTCTTCTGGGAAACCAACTTGGTAAGGAACTGGCAAGCCTGGATCCCTCCCCCTCACAGTTTCCTGGAGATGCTTCCTTTGTGTCTGTCTTCCCGGCAGCCTGGGCTGGAAGGTGGAGAGGGCACCTCAGCCTGTCTTCCTGGGAATACCCACCCAGGGGCTGTGATCTACGTCCTCCTGACCCGGGGCACTTGAGTGGGCAGCACTGCCCTCCCCGATCCCCTACATGGACCAAGGGAGCTCCAGCCTTCTTAGAAAGGGATCCAGCTTCCCAGCTCTCAACACCCATCCTCTAGAGGCCCCAAACCATGAACTAACCCATCTCTTCTGCTGCTTCTACACTTGGGGGCTGGTGGCCGTGGCCTCTGCAGAGAATCATAAACAGACCCCCCAACCGCAGGCCTTTGAGAATATCCAGGAAAGGGGAAGGGAGCCCCAGGCCATGACAACCACAGGGTCCACCTTCTGCGGTCTGATAAATCAGACCCAAGGAAACCAGCAGGGCGGTCAGGGTTTAGCTGGGAAAACTTGGAGACCGACAGCAAATTAAATGATCTGTCTCCATTCACCTTCCTCCCCGTTCCTCACCTGCTATCCAAATGAAATTGGGCTCACCTGAAAACTAAAAGCATCCTTTCAGGGGGGAGGAGATAAGATTCCAAAAAGGGTAACGCAAGTTAGGGAGGAGAAAACCGTAGTCGCTCTACTCAGATGGCGAAATGGGCAGAACTAGCCGGTCCTCCCCTCTCTTCAATTCCCTGCTGCCTGCACCCTGGACTTGGGGTTGGGGGGACCAGGGCCTCCCCGGCCTGACTCCTCTGGCAGCAGGGTCTCCAGACCTGTCACTACCAGCCCCCCAGACATGATCTAGCCCGTCCTTCACTGCCATCTCTCTCCTCACCAAACCTTCCCCCTCCCCAACCCAGAACAGAAGGAACCTCAGAGATTATCTTGGAGAATTAGAAGGATGCCCTTCCTGTGGGAGTGGGAAAACCCACAGAGATCCAGCTGGGAGATTTTCTTTACCTCCCACCCACTGCTGAGAGGGGCACCCCTCCTGCCTGCTTTGACCTCGAAAGCCTGACAGCCAGAGGCCAGGGCCTCAAAAACAGGGGATCTGGCTTGACGTCCAGAACCAGGCAAAGGTTTGGCCTTAAAAAATAAAAATCACATTGTCCAGGATCAAAGGTCTGAGAAAAAATAGGTTATAGTAACTCTTAGTTTCCACCCCACGTCCTCTAATTATTTTGTCCCAGGATGTCTCCCTCAGTGGAAAGCAGCACTTGAGGTTTCTCCCTCCTCTCTGTCCACCTCCCCTCCCTCCTCTTTACTATGCTTTACCTGCAGCTTTACCTGCACGAAAGATCCTTGAGTCTCCCATGACCCTCCTCCTGTCCTCCCTTCCATCCTTTCTCCAGGGACATGAGCTCTGTCAGGTGACACCAGCGCAGCTCCTAGAAAGCTTGGGCCTCGTGATGTCTTAACCAGGGAGCATGAGCTTGGCCCTGGCCAGGGAGCCAACTTCTCCCTGGGGATCTGACATCAGGCCTCCCTCAGGAGGGGTGCGGAGTGGGCAGCTGTGAGCCTTGGGGGGCAGTGAGAGAGGAGCGGAGGCGGCTGTGGCTCCAGCACTTCCGGAGGGGCAGGGAAGGGTGGGCCGCTGGCCCTGGGCCAAGCAGAGCCCTGCACAGGGACCCACAGAAGAGACCACGGGCCCCGCTCCTCTACGCCCAGGAGCCCATGGTTGCCGGTCATCATTCTTCAACAACACAGAAGGGCACAGGTCTCCTGAAATGGCCCCCAAAGGGAAGGCAGTAACAATCATCTCACTTTTCTTTCTTAAAATACCTGAACTTTTTAAGGGGCAGGTTGCAAGGAATTCTGCTGTGTTCAAAGCATGAAGAAGACTAAAATGCACCATGAGTGTAATTCTCCAGGGTATCATGAAACCATCACTTTGAGCTCTAAGCCCTCCCCCAACCTTAAAACCTGTTCTCTGCCCCAGCACTGATGGAATCCGGCCTCCCTCCCTCCCACCCACCCGCAGGCTGTACCCAGGTTCCAGCCAGAGGCCTGAGCCTGCGCCTGAGCCCCGGGGAAGCAGCTGCCTACTGGGGCTGCCTGGGGGCTGCTGGCTCCTTCCCGCCTTAGACGCTATGAGTGGGGGGTGGGAGGAGGGTGTTGAGAAGGAAAACCAGAAGGTCAGTCTCCTAACAGGAGTTGTATTTCCTCACAGAGTTGCCTGCAATGGATTTGCTACAGGCCCAAAAAGCAATGTTTCTAAAATGCCTACAGGAAACAGGATTTTGATCTCCAGCCTCTTCCAAAGTCAGCTGGAGTCACCATATGGGAGGGAAGTGGAGCAAAGGTGTCCTGGCTGGTTCCGTGCATTTGGGCTGGGGAGAGACAGCACCATTATCTCCACTCGGTGGCCTCTCTACAAAATGACAATAGCTGTCACAGAGTGGGGGCCTTCAGCGGGCCAGGATCTTTGCCAGCATGACCTCAAATCCCTGCAACAACCCTGCCAACAGGCCATACTCCCCATCATACAGATGTGGAAAATAAGGCTCAGAGAGGTTAAGTAATTTGCCCAAGGTCAACCAGCTCGAAAGTAGCAGAGCTGGGCTTTAAACCGAGGTTTAAAGTGAGCACTTACGTGAATTGAAATGAAATTAGCTCTCCCTTCTAAGAGGCTTTAGTCTTGTAGAAGGGGGTATCTCAAGGATTTTCATTCTGAAGTCCCCAACCCCAGGGTGAATGCTCCGTCTCCCACCACAGACCCGGGCACAGTCACGGTTTCCTTGGTCACAGCATCACGGCTTCAGCCCAGTGGCCCAGGCAGCCTGGCCCTCCACACATAAGCTCCCTTTGGTCAGAGAGAAATTCCGAGAGAGCCTCTAGCTTCGGCCAGCTCCGTGGAAGTCACATGGGGTGCCTCCTTGACATCCCAGGCTCTGCGGTGGCTTTTATAAAACATTATGTCTTTTGAGACTCCCAAAGTTGCTATGGAGTAGGCAGGGCAAATACCACTATCTCTGCTTCACAGGTGAGCAAACTGAGGTTCAGGGATGTTGAGTCAGTTGCTTAGATCATGCAACTACTCCGTGGCAAAGGCAAAACTAAAACCCTGATGGTTCAAGTATACTGATGATTCTGGCTCATTCTCTTGGGCTCAAAGAAAGAGACCAATCTGAAGTTTACAGATGCCTTCTTTCTTTTCAACAAAGAATGTGATAAATGTGACTATGGAGACTTTTGTCTGCTTTCAGTACCCTAACAGTGCCGTCTCACAAGCAGGCTTTGTTCTCCCCTCTTTCCAGATCAGGACCAATCTCAGGGAGTAAGGGAATGGTAAAGGGAACTCAAGGGCCTTCCTAATGTCCATTCCTGAGCCCTGTCCATGCCCACACTGCTGGTGAGTTACAGCTCCCTTCCTGGGCTCAGAGATTCCATCCCACCCTCACAGCTTCTGTGAGTAGAGCAGACGTGGCTGCAGACAGCACAGGACAAAACTCCATCATCTGCTTGGATGTGGGGAACAGATTTGCACATACCCCAAAAGGACCTGTCAAGTTGTAGAGCCACAGTGTTTGGTTTAGGATGTGCACATTTAAGTTTTAAGCAATTGTGGCATTTAGGAATGTGGGGGGGGGGGGTTCTAAAATTAAATTAAAATGATTTCAAAACCAATAATCAGCCTTCAGGGACATCCCACTTTGAGTTATATGGGTGGATTGAGAGCTAGCCAAGAGAGGATGTCTGCCCCTCTGATGAACAGGTGAACACATCTCCCGGGCGAACACACAGCAACTTCCCAAACCCTCCCTGCACCCCCAGAACCCAAAACAGGTTCACCAACCAGCAAGGGGAAGGAAATACCTTACGAGGGAGATGAAAATCCCCTCTGGACTGGGGCCCTTTAAAAGAGATCATATGTATGCGTGTAACTCCCCGGGTGGCCACAGGACCCTGCTGGAGAGTGACCCCCATCTCTTGCCACAGGTCACTCTGCAAAAGGAGTGACACTGCTCAGCTCCACACCAGGCTGCCCCGGGTCCAGTGGCCAAGAGCAATCAGCCTGGGGAAAAACACGCCTGCCAAGCCAGAGAGCAGGCTACAGCCCGGCGGAAGCGGCCCAACTAGCTCGGGTCTCCAGGGGCTTCTTCCAGGAGCTGAAGGACTAAAAATAACCTCGGCCTTTGTTGTAAGCGGCCGGACCACAGAGATGGAGCTGATTTCAGGGAAACCGAGCATGCGCGAGGGTCCTGCTCACCGAGACCTGCCCTTTGGGCAAATGATTTTTTCCAGAAATGTGTCAGTTATTGTGCTGCTGCTGCTGCCACTGCTGGGATTCAAAGACAACCCAGTCCAACAAAGTTCTCGGAATCTGAACCTCCCTGTGTCTTTCATCTCAGAATAGTTTTGAAAACAAGAGTCCAGCACACATCGGGGAGTTGGGGAGACAGGAGCCACCCTCAGGCTGAGGATTCTGAGTCGTCACCATCTTCATCATAAATAATCATACCACCCTAATTATTTGTTTAGGTAGCAATCATCTCTCCCCCCATCCTAAAATTTCCAGGGTCCTGTCTCCGTGGACAATGGGAAACATATACTCTAAGGAAGGAAGAAATCACTTGGGAAAAGGAATTCATAGTGTTGCATCAATACTGAAGGGTTTTCCAAAACCGTGATCCTTTGTATCCAACATTCAGATGCTTGGTTGAGCAGCCTTCGCTTGCCCTCCTGGTTCTTGAGTGCCCCCAAGGAAAGCTGAACCAGACCTCTGGACCTGGTGGGTTGGAAGGCGGAGACCTAAGCATTTTCCTCTGTCCACAGGCTGTGCTTTGCCTCACCTCAAGGACGCCCGAGCTCTGGAGGTCAAGGAACCACGTAGTCCCTTGCAGAACCTCTCCTGATAGACAATAAATACTGACTGACTGGGGCTGGGCCTCAGTATTATCTGCAGTTTCCTCCCACCTCTCAGGGCCTCCACTTTCCTCCCCACCCCCTATCAAGTGGCCTGACACTGTGAATCAAGACCACCCTGGCTGTGGGTGCCACTGGATAACTGCCAGGGGTTCTGGAAGGCAGCACTTCCTCTCCACAGAGACCGAGGACCAAGGAGGGGTTGCAGGGCTCTGCCTTCAAGATGGTCTCCAGGCTCCAAGTCTAGAAGTTTCCAGTAAGGCTGGTAATACATAACAACTTCTCCACAGCCCGTTGTGGCTCTGGTGAGAGTTTAGGATGAAGAGGTTAAGCTGCGGGTGGAGAGGCTATGCGAAGATTTCTTGGAACACGATAAATAGAAAACACCAAACTACTTGCAAATGACTGGTCAGGGGCCACAAAATGGCTACCCTTAAAATGGGTGAAAGTGCCAGGGTAAAAGTGAGGGGGCTTCCACAGGGTTGGGGTTGTTCTTTAAAAGTGCAAGATCATTCGGCAGAAACAAGGAAGGGGCTCGTTGAAGTACGGAAACCTGTGGGTGGGAGGTAAGTAGATATCTCATCCTCTCCGTTCCACCTGTCTATGTCCCTCAATGACTCATTTCCTTACAGTTGGTCTGTCTGGTTTGAGCTGGGCTCTGGTTCAGCCTCTCCAGGAGCAAGTCACATTCTGTGACCTGGGGCCCTAGGCCTGGCAGCCAAAGGCTGAGGCTTTTTCTTTGAGCAGTTCCCAGCATAAGTGGCAGCTCCAGCTTCCTGCAAGAAACAAGATGGCGTTAGTAGCAGCTGCTCTCCCGACCCTCAAGCCCCACCCCAGTGGCCCAAACATCTCAGCCCTGTCTCCTCCTGACTTTCACAATTCAGAGACCAAGCCCTAGTCCTGGATTCATGCTGGAGCTTGTTGCTCAGCAGAATATATGTGCTGCTCAGAAGTACTCAGGGAGGCTTGGCTGAACTGTCGTGAAAGGAGCTGGGCCTCCACACCTAGCCTGGGCCAGCACCCCTGGAAGCTCACACCTCCCCATCTTCTCAGCCACGTGTCTATGAAACATCTCCTTGGCCCTGGAGTTGAAAATTCAGCTGGTTGAATTGTGCCTTGGTTTCCTCATCTGTAAAATGGTAGCAGTCTTACCTACCTCGTAGGGTTGCGATGATTAAATGAAACAAGACCTGTGAAGCCCAGGGCACCAGGCCTGCCCCACAGTGAGGGCTCGATAAGTGGTGGTACCAGAACCCGGTGGTGATGTTATCGCTGACCTCATTGTCATTACCTTCTGGGGGCTCAGCCACTGGGGGATTTAAACAGTACATGTGATAGCCGCGGTCACAGTCGTCGCAGAAGAGTAGCTGGTCCTGACAGAATACAGAGCCGGTGCAGAGGAGGAGAGAGAGAGTGAATTATTTAGGGCCAAAGTCTGGCCCTCACCTTCTCCTCCAGCCTGACAGCCACAGATCAACCTCCCTGGGTGCCCCATTCCAGGCCACATTTGGAGTCTTCACTGTCCCTTGTACATGCCTTGTGCTTTGCCAGTACCTGGAATATCCCTCTCGGCCTCCCCAACTAGACAAATCCTACCCCCAGTTTAGGGTTCTGCTCAAACCACACCTCCTCCAAGAACCCTTCTTTGCCTACCCTGTCCTGTCCCCCATCACACACATACCCTTATTCTGAACTCCCTTAGCCAATAGTTCTGCTTCTGTAAGAGCAGAAAACAAATTTTATGCACTTTGTATTCCTCATGATGATTACCAGTGTATAGAAGGTACTTTAAACATTTGAGATTTCTGGTTGAATTCCTCCAGACCTCACTCTTTCCATTTGTGAAATGGATAATGACCGTACATGGTGGTAAGATCTATGACACCTCAGAACCTTTTCAGGGTTTCATTCTGTGACTGTAGAGAAATGCAAGCAATGCCACCCTTCAGCTCCCAAAAGCCTTGTTGCAAGGGAGGCTGGAGCTCACCGAGCGCTGTGGTTCCCTGCAAAGGACACAGGCCACCTGGTTTGAGTCTAGAATATTCCTTTGCTCCTGCAGTTCCTTCTGCCTGGAGATTCTCCCAGCCCCTGTCAGCACCTCTGCTTGTCCAAGTCATAACCACCCTTCAAGTCTTTCAAACACTTCACTAATCTATCTCCATGGGAAGTTCTCTCTCCCCACCTTGCATTCCCATGGCACTTTTCCCATTCTCATGACATTTAATTGCATTATATTTCATGTTACAAAGCCTGGCATGAGGAAGATACCTACACTCATTTGTTCTCCAGAATAGTTCATGTGAAAGATGCCTCTTTTGTCCACACCTTCTCTCCTTTAATGGATTGTAAGGCCCTTGGGGACAGAATCCTGTCTTATTCATCTCTGTTTCCCCTCCAGTAACTTCCTTGCACATAGCAGCTACTCAAGTAGTGTTTGTGCTCTAGTTCCTCTACCCTGGGTTCAACCCTGTTCCAATCAGTGATCCTTGAACCTGTTTGAAGGCCAAGATGGATAGCTTTTTTTTTTTCTTTTCGCAAAATTAAGTTTTCTATCAAATCTCACCTTGACTGCCACCAGGAAAGAAGTCCTGGAAAAAATAGATTTTAGAAGGTGGAAAAACTTGAGTTCTTTTTTCAGGCTCTACAAAAGTCCCAGGGCCAGTTTTGACAAGTTCAGCTCTACCTCTGATCATGGAGCTTACTCATACATGTGAGGTCAGCCCCAGGATCAGGAGTGAGAAAACCTTATTCATCTTTGTCTTCTTGGCATTTACTAAGCATCTGATGAAGACTTAATGTGTCAACAGGCTGACTTATGTCCTAAGGACTTGGCTTTGCTTCTTCCTCATCCAGCTGATCCATAGAAGATCTGGAAAGTATTTTAGGTTTTGACTCAAGGAAGTGGGAAATTATCTTCAAGAAGGGTTGCTAAATGAAATGTCTATAGGCTCCAGGCTGCTGATGTGAATACAGGAGGGGCAACCTGGAGGGTGGGGACTTGCCCAAGTCAGGAATGGGTGCCCCACCCAAAAGCCTTCAAAATCAGCTTCTTATATATGGCCAAACAAAATGACTTTGGGCCAAACAAAATGACTTTAGCCCAAAGGCCACAATTTGTAACTTTTGTGTGTAAAATTATAATTGCTATTCTTCTTCCCCAGTCCAAATCCCTTTCTGCTTTTCTTGTTACTCACCTGGTCCCTTTCAAGCCAACTCCCTAAGAAGAATTTTTTTTCTTCTCCCCAGACCCTAACTCCTTAAGGGAAAAAATACTGTCTCTCCTATTGCACCTGCTCAATGAGAGCAGTTGTTCTTGAACTTGTGCTCATGGAGGGCTGTCCATAAACCCCTTGAAATTATATGCACTTCCAGTATAGGTAGAAATGTACATTGTTCTGAGGAAAGAGTAAATCCATTCATTAAATTCTCTGAAAGGTCAAGGATCCAAAAGAGGTTACTGAGAAGAAGGTAAGAATAAACCCTTAGGGCTCACCAACTTTAAGGGACAGGCAGAGAAAAAAGAGACTGCAAAGCAGTGGTCAGAGAGGTAGGATGAAAAACCAGGATAATGGGGCTAATACCATTTTTTACACCATTATCGTCAGAGCTGAGATAAGCTATATGACAATATGACTTAGGGATAAAATGAGGATAATCAAGTTACGGTGGGGACAGGAAACAGGGAGAAACATGCCAGAAATAACACTGATGAAACCCTAAAGATATTAATAAGTCATACTATAGTTCTGACATGAGTAATGTGAGAAGGTAGAATACCTTGGATTAGACTTTCCCAAAGGGAAACCAGACCTCTGTGGGCTTAAATGCCTTTTTAAGAGGTTGATCACTGTCTACCACCATATTCTCTGCTTTTTCACCTGCTTTTCAGGGTCATGGCCTCACAAAACCACCAAGGAAACCTAGCTCTTCCAACCCCCATGAAAAATACAATTTAAGGACCTCTGACCCCCAAGTATCCAAGAACCAGGATGCACCTGTGGTTTGAGTCCCAGTAGAATGGGAATCTCATGTGGGGATGTGCAGGGTAAATCCATGACAATGTGAGAGGAATCCTATTGCCCGGTCCCCCTCATTCCCTGACTCTTCAGAAGGCTCTGGTGGCAACAAAAAAAACTCTGCATCAGCACTATTAGTAAAGCCAAAGACTTGAATCGCCCAAAAGTCCATCAATAAGGGACTGATTGAATAAACTTATCAAGAACTCTGTAGCTGTGAGAAGGAATGAGGAATATGTCCATATATTGCCATAGAGTAATCCCATATATATATTACTCAGTGAAAAAGGCTAGGTAGAGAAAACATGTGTGTGTAGTCTGCTACCATTTACCTAAGAAAATGGATGACATGGATACAAACACACATATATATGCTTACTTTAAACAAAATGAAAGCTAAACATGAAAATTCTAAGGGATTACCTATAGGCAGAGAAAGGAGTAGAAGTTAGGATACAAGCTAGGTTTCTTTGAATACACTGTTTTTTGTTTATTTGTTTTGTTTATTTGTTTTTTGTTTATTTGTTTGGTTTGGTTTGGTAGATATAAATCTGAAACCATGTAAATATTTTGCATGGTCAGAAAATAAAATTTAAATGTGAAAATATCCCTAAAAACCAAAATTAAATGAAACTAACAGTATATCCAGTTGGTGGCATAATTACCCAGAAAAACTATTTCAAGTGACTTTTAAAATCAGTAATTTGACTGTACATCCTTAGTAGAACATATTGTAAGAACAAAAGTAAATACAAAAAATGCATACATTAAACTTTTCAGCAATCATATTGTTGGTGGTAGTATTGCTATTTATATTCTGAGACTGCTGTGTGTATATTGTAGAATAAATCAAATGAGTAATTATGTTGGTATCATTGAGAAGCAAGAATTTTGACATGGTTGAAATGAGATACAGATGTGAAGTTGATTAGGTTAAGTAAAAACCCTATTTTTACTGGATATGAATTGGAAGGATCAGTATGAATTCACAGTGTATTTTATCTTTAAGACAAACAAAAAAAAAAGGATATTTTCTAACTGTGTCCTTTGAAAAGGCCCTAAAACAATAACAAACCCAGTAAAAATTAGTACCCCTAGTGCCTGTATTTTGTTCCCTATATTCCATTGTCTATTAAAAGGAACTAGAAGTCCTTGGAGAAATGGCTGAGTCCTGGGCTTCAACATGAAATATGCAAATACCTTGGCATATGAGAAAGCAAGAAAGCTTTCAGATGTGTCAGGATACATCAAAAGTACTCAGGAGCCAACATGAATACGTTCCCACCAGCTAAAGATGGGATGATTTGAACTATAAAGAATGGAAACAAATCAAATATGTTTACATCCATGAGATCACAAAGACACTATTTAAAAAATCTTATTGGTCACCTTTGGAAGATGGTGGGTGTTCTAGTTTGCTAATGCTGCTGGAATGCAAAACATCAGAAATGGATTGGCTTTTATAAAAGGGGTTTATTTGGTTACAAAGTTACAGTCTTAAAGCCATAAATTGTCCATCAACAAAGGGTACCTTCACTGGAAGATGGCCAGTGGTGTCCGGAAAATTTCTGTTACCTGGCAAGGCACATGGCTGGCATCTGCTCCAAAGTTCTGGTTTCAAAATGGCTTTCTCCCAGGACATTCCTCTCTAAGCTTCAGTTCCTCAAAAATGTCACTCTTAGTTGCTCTTGGGGTGTTTGTCCTCTCTTAGCATCTCCGGAGCAAGAGGCTGCTTCCAACGGCCATCTTCAAACTGTCTCTCATCTGCAGCTACTCTCTCAGCTTCTGTGCATTCTTCAAAGTGTCCCTCTTGGCTGTAGCAAGCTTGCTTCTTCTATCTGAGCTTATATAGTGCTCCAGTAATTTAATTCAACCCACCCTGAATGGGTGGGGCAATACCGCCATGGAAATTACCCAACAACTGTCTTGTCCACAGTTGACTGAATCACATCTCCATGGAAACACCCAAAGGATTCCAAAATCTAATCAACACTAATATGTCTGCCCACACAAGATTGCATCAAAGATAATGGCGTTTTGGGGGACATAACACATTCAAACTGGCACAGTAGGGAAACATCCCATTTTATTAGTAGTACTATTATTATTACTATTATTATTACTATTATTATTATTATTTTGAAATAATGTTTGTGCCAGTTTGAATTTATTCTGTCCTCCCAAACACCATTATCTTTGATGTAATCTTGTGTGGGCAGACATACTAGTGTTGATTAGATTGTAATTCTTTAAGAGTTTCCATGGAGATGTGACCCAACCAACTGTGGGTAATGACTCTGATTGGATAGTTTCCATTCAGCATGGGCCTTGACTAGTTTACTGGAGCACTATATAAGCTCAGACAGAAGGAGTGAGCTTGCTACAGCCAAGAGGGACACTGAGGAATGCACAGGAGCTGAGAGAGTAGCTACAGATGAAAGACAGTTTGAAGACAGCTGTTGAAAGCAAACTTTTGCTCCAGAGAAGCTAAGAGAGGATAAACACCCCAAGAGCAACTGAGAGTGACATTTTGGAGAGAAGATGAAGAGGAACGTCTTGAGAGAAAGCCATTTTGAAACCAGAACTTGGAGCAGATGCCAGCCACGTGACTTCCCAGCTAACAGAGGCTTTCCGGACACCATTGGCCATCCTCCAGTGAAGGTACCCGATTGTTGATGCATTACTTTGGACACTTTATAGCCTTAAGACTGTAACTGTGTAACCAAATAAACCTCCTTTATAAAAGCCAATCCATTTCTGGTGTTTCGCATTCCGGCAGCATTAGCAAACCAGAATAATGTTTTACTTAAAGAAATGTTGCAAAAATGGAACAGGGAGTTTCTGTATACACTTTACTCAGTTTCCCCTAATGTTAACATCTTACGTTTCCATAGTTCAATTATCAAAAGCAGGAAATTAGCATTGGTATGGTACTATGAAGTAATCAGCAGACCTTATATGAATTTCACCAGTTTTTCCACTTGTGTCCCTTTTCCTAGGATCCAGTCCAGGATCCCACATTATATTTGGTTGTCATGTCTTCTTAGTGTCCTTCAATCTGTGGCAGTTCCTCAGTCCTTCTTTGTCTTTTGTGTCCTCGACACTTAGGAAGACTCCAGGTCAATGATTTGGTAGAATGGCCCTGAATTGGGATTTGTTGCTTGTTTTCTCATGAGAAGACTGAGGCTATGAATATTTGGCAAGAATACCACAAAAATGGCACTGTACCCATCTCAGTGCATTATATCAGAGGGTAATTGATGTCAGTATATCTTATTACTAGTAATATTAATTTTCATGACATAGTTCAGTTAGTATCTGCCAGGTTTTTCCAACGTAAAGTTACTATTTTCCCCTTTGTAATTAGTAAGTATCTGGTGGGGAGTTACCTGGAGACTATGCAAATTCCGATTTCTCATCATACTTTTGCGCACTAATTTTAGTATTATTTGATGGTTCTCACTTGCGATAACTATAACTGTAGTATTTGCCTAATGATCTTCTGTTTCCCTTTTGCCTTCTACATTATTAATTGGAATTCTGCTGTAAGGAAGAGCTGTCTCTTTTCCCACATTTATTTATTGTACTATTTATTTATATTAGCATGGATATTTATTTTTTTCTTTGAGTTATGATTTCCTTTGTTGCTCAAGTTGTCCCAGTTTGAGCTATTAGGAGTTCCTTCCAGTTGGCTCCTGTGCCCTCTAGACATGCCCCATCATTTTTTGAGCACTTCCTTACATTCTGGCACTACAAGATGTTCCAGGCTCCTTTTGTATTTTCTCCGCCCTAGCCCCAGCATCAGCCATTTCTCCAAGGATCCCTGGTTCCTTTTATTGGATGACAGTATTTAAAAACTAATACCTGAGCACTATGGATACTCGTTGCTTCTGTGGTGTCATTGCTTCTAGGCATCCACAGCATGCATACACGTGCATACATCTATATTTATTTCTCTCATTATCCATATGCTTGTATGTGTGTATGTATGTATGTATATAGGCACATATATAAAACCATGAGCTCATACTGATATCCCCTATTACAACCCAACACCACAGGGCTCAGCCTTGCCTTCCCCCTTTATTTGGATATTCTTTCTGTGACATTGAGAAACCTGATTCTCACTATTCACAATATATACAGTTATTAGTTCAAGCCCAGTATAGCCACTTTCTTTACTAGTAGTCAACATTGTAGTTTCAGAATTACCAAATCACACACCTATGATAAACAAATTTACTAACCAGAGTACAGTATTTGTGTATGGTTATTTCTGTCTTAATCCTTATAATACAGTCAAAATATTGTTTTCCAAAGTTACTAAGGTTCCTTCTTTCCTATCCCAATCTTCAGTGTGGTTATGTTATCTATTTATATTATAATTCAGTTCATTTGTTACTATTTGTATTCCATTTTAGGTTCCCCCACATCCTGGTTGATTTTAAGTATTTATTTAATTTGAGGGGCATGTGAAACACTGCCTTAATTCTAATAGTCAGAGCTGAACAAAAAGATATTCTCAGAGAAGTGTCACTCACTCCTTATTCCTACTATCCCATCCCAATTCCCCCATTCTTTCTACCCCACTCCCACTCACCCTCTGTAGATAACCAATATCGTTAGTTTCTGGTCTAATCTTTGCGTATTTCTTTTGCACATGCATGTCTCCTTTCTAATAAGAACGAAAGCATGCTATAGATATTCTTTTGTACTTTGATTTTTTTCACTTAAATATATCCTGGAAATCATTCCCTATTAATTCATAGAGATCTTTCTCATTCATTTTTTATAGATGCATAGTACTCTATTTGCATGGTTTATTCAACCATTTTTCTATGTATGGGCATTTAGGTTGTTTCCATTACTTAGCAATTATAAACAATGCTGCAATGACCAACCTTTGTATAAGTACTTTCATAAGGTTAGGGGTGTATCTTTAGGGTAGATCCCTAGAAGTGGGATTGCTGAGTCAAAAGCTAAGTGCATAAATATTTTTATTAGGTATTGCCATATTTCCCTCCAGAAGAGTCATACCACTTTACATTCCTACCAACAATATATGAAGGTGCAAGTTTTCCCACAGCTTCATCAACAGAATGTATTAGGATAGTCTCAGTTTTTGCCAATTTGATATGTAAGAAGTGGTATCTCGGTTTTGTTTAAATGTAAATTTCTTTAATTACAAGCTAGTTTGAACAATTTTTTCCAAATGTTTAAGGGCCATTTTACATCTTTTTGTGAATTGTCTTTCAAGTTTCTTCTATTAGGTTTTTGGTCCTTTGTCTCTTAATTTTTAAGAGTTCTTTATATATAAGGGATATTAACCCTTTGTGGTACATGCTGCAAATATTTTCTCCCAGTTTTTCAGTTTCTTTAACTTTGTCTATGGTGTTTTTTTTACCATGCCAAATTTTACATAGTCAAATATTTCTTTTATTTCTTCTGGATTTTGAGTCATAGTTAGAAAGCTTTTCCCTATATTTAGGTTAAAGAGGAATTCACCTATGTGTTTTTAGGTATATGTTTTTATATTTTACATTTAGATCCCTAATCCATTTAGAGATTATTCTTATATATGATATGAGATACAGATTTAATTTTATCTTTTTCCAAATGGCCACCCATTGCCTCAGCACAATTTACTTAAAAGTCCATCTTTACCCCAATAATATAAGATGCAACCTTTATCCTAAAGTTCCATAAACTTCCATGAAGTTCCTAGGAAAGAAAATGTGTATAAACCCTACTTGGGTCTATTTATGGGTGATCTGTTCTATTCCAGCTGGCCTGTTTGTCTATTCGTGCACTGGTACCACACAGTTTTGATTATAGAGGCTCAAGTATGTTTTCCTTTCTGGTAGGCCTACTCCCCTCATAGTTTGCTGTTTGTTGGTATAGCTTATTCGTATTTTTATAGGGTTTGAATTAAATTTATAAGTTACCTTAGGAAGACCTCACATCTTTATAAATTTGAGTAAGTCTATCCAAGATCACAGGGTGCCTTTCCATTTGTTCCTTGTCTTTTCAAAAGTGTTTTAAAATTTTCTTCATATAGGTTTTGCAGATTAGTTACTAAATTTATTCCTAAGTATTTCTTCTTTCTTGCTTTTATAAATGGAGTTATGCCCTCTAACTGGTTATTGTCTTGGTATGCAAAAGCTATTAATTTTTATATGTTAATTTTATATCCTGCTACCTTTTATGTTGAGTTAGCTTATCAATGATTCTCAAAGGTTTTCCAGATATACTCCCATGTAATATGCAAATAGTGTTTTACTTCTTTGTTACCCATTCTTGTGCCTCTGATTGATTTCTCCTAATTGTATTAGCTAATATTCTAGAACAATGCTGAATAGTATTAGAGATATTGGGTGTCCTTGCCCCATCCTGATCTTAGTGGAAAGGGCTCTAGTGTTTCCCCATTAAATAAGATGTACTGGCTGAGTTCTAAAGAACAAATATTTTTTCATGTTAAGAAAGTATTCCACAATTCCTATTTTATTGAGAGATTATTATTAGGAAAGCGTGTTGAAACCGCACTGCTATTTTGAAAACTGATAAACAGAGGGAAAGAATCAACCATTTATTTTACCTTTTCTATATGATCTACACCTGAGGATAACCACCTATGTCATTGGAAACATTTCTCTTTAAGAATTACTCCAGCTAACAAAGAAGGAATTATAGAAGAAGAATATCACTATTTGGCAACCCTAATAAAAAATCAATCTAGTTAATGGCCATTAATAGCTGCTAACTTCACAAAGGGAGATACCCCAGATACCCCATACTTCCTGATGGAAGTATACAATATCATCTATGAAGTAGTCTTGCCAAAAGATGGATTTTTATATAGCTTATAATTGCATATGTTTTATGTATCTATTATTTATATATAAGTAACCAGAATTTGATCAAGTCTTGCCTCTAACTACCAATTTACAAGAAATACAAGAGAAAGAGGAAAATGTCAAACATCACAGGGTTACAGTCAGTAAAATACAGTCATGGGGAACTCTACTGAACAAATGGTTTTATTTCTTCAACAAAAAATTCAAGGGAAAAAAAATAGAGTGCGATGGAGGGACAAACCTGATAGTGAAAGAAACTCCAAAGACATATCAACTAATTGCAATGTATGGCCCTTATAAATTCAAATTTATAAGGATCCCCATTCAAATAAACAAGCTGTATTTAAAAACAAGACAACTGAGGAAATATGCATGCTGACTAGATATTTGATTATCTTAAATAATTATTGGGTTTTTTGTAGCTCTGTAGATATTTTGGTTATTTCTGTCAAAACGTAAGTCCTTATCTTTCTAAGATATATATGAAATATTTATAGATGAATGATATTATGGTGGGAATTATGTGGGAGGAGATGGTGGTATTTGTGAAACAAGATTGGAAATGCACTGATCATTGTTCAAGTGGTGTTGAGGTACATCGATCTCGTTATTCTCTCTACCTCTGTATATATTTGTAATTGTCCATAACAAAAGGTGGTTTCTCTAATTCTGCATTTATTATATTTAACATTTAAACCAAATGAGATCATGCACTCAAGTGCCACCCAACCATAAGCAGAGGTCACCATTGTCAACCCTCTCTCCACAGACACAAAGAGAACCCAAGATCCCTGTCCTACAAGGATCCTAAGACCCTGGGGACAAAGAGCAAGGGGGAGGTCTTTTGCTGATATTTCTCCAGGAGCCCCAAGAGAGAGTCCTGCCTTCCTCTCCACTCCTCAAAGAATTTCCAGCTTCTTGCATTTCTCCCTCCCACCAGGGAAAGCCCCAACTCACATCATTCTCCGAGGTCCCACAGAGGATGCAGGACTTGCACTCAATGCATTGCCACTTGTAGGTCTTGACGGCCTCAGTCATGTTCAGGGTGAACTGCAGGCAGGTCGGGTGACCTAGAGGAAGTCAGAAACAGCTGCATTAGGGCAGGTCTGACCTGTCACCTGCAACACCACACACCAAAAGCACATTTATGTCCAACTGGGGGAGTTAGCAGGGGCAAGGAGACAAACTGGGGACCTGGATACGGCCCTACACACACTCCTCACCACCCCTTCCCCTGTTACATCAGTTCGAGGGCCAAGAAGAAAAAATGGGCACTGACCCTTTTACTGGGGATAGATGCCATCCAAGTCACCTTTCCCTGATAGCCATGTCTCCCCATATGTGAGACTAGTTGATAAGGACAGAAAGCGATGATAAGAGAAAACCAGAAAGTAATTCAGAGTACATAGCAAAAAGTAGCACCTTAAGAGATGCCACCATTAGCTCCCAAGCCCCAGCATCAGTTGTGGCAGAGCTATTTGAAGTTGGGCCTTCTGGTCCAAAAAGTTTTTCACACTACCCTGGAGTACAGGGAAGGAGGTCAAATGGATCACATTAGATATTCAGGGACAGTGTTCAGGGGCAATAAGAGACATTGCACTGTTTACCTAAAGTATCCATGACCATGAGCTTAGCAAGAAGGAAGTGGCTGAGCAGAGAGGGTGAAGAAGTAGAGCATCACAGCCAAGGGAACACAATGGCCAGGTTTACCTGAAAATGTCTCACTGGTTCAAGTATCATATTAGTGAAGCCAATAGCAAGATCAGGAGAGACACATTAAACTGTGACCTTAGAGCTCACAGCCCAATGGGCCAACATCTGAGGCTTGGCCTTCAGAGCTGGACTCTGTTCTCAGCCAGAGCTCAACAAAAAGAAAGATACTGGCTATCAGCCAAAGAAAATGAAGACCACTGACCCTCCATTTGGCAGAGAAGGGAAAATAGGATGACATTTCCAGGTTGTCCAGGGCTGTGACTCAGACGAGAATCTGCCCAGAGCACCCAGGGAAGAGTCCATCATTGACTCTGTCACTAAAGAATTGATGGCTTTGTGGAATGCTGGGGGTTCACCATTCTCCAAAGCTCCCAGCTCTGCCAAACCTCTTTCATGTGAGGGATTATGTGCTTCCAAAGAAGGACACTCTAGGCAGGGGTCATCAATTGGGTCAGTTCCACCAACTCAATGCCCTCCACAGACCAGTTGGGATCCCTCGTGGTTCCATCACCCCTTGGCAGGGCCACACCCCAGAAGGAGGCCCCCATTTCTTCCCTGTCAAATCTCCAGAGTGCTGGTGAAATCATGGTCATTTGAGTGAAATACTGTCTATTCGATCAGCATGAAAATTGTTCAACTGTTGGGCACCATAAATACAAAGCACACTGAGTTATCTCTATGAGGGTGAGGGTGGAAATGACTTGGAGGGGGTACTTAGCAAATAGCAAGGCAGAAGTGCCAAGGAAAGAGCTGATCTAAATATTTTTCAAGAAATTCTCAGGTGCCCTCCAACTTAGAAACTCTCACAGTCAGGGGCCCCAAAGAGAAAGAAGCACAAATCAAAAGCCTGGATCAGTGTACAGCAGATGCTCTTGAAAGCATTTCAATGACCTAAGAACATTGGCCAGGGTTGCTCCCTCTCCCAGACTCTCAAAGAGAATGCTGGGATGGGAATGGGGGACAAACATCAGGGTTTGAGACTCTTGATGTTATGGACCATGGATGCCCATGTTCTCTGACAGTGCGCCATTGGAAAGGTTGAAGTTGAGGCCATGGAGCAGATACCCATTTAGGTAAGTCGACTTGGCCTAGTTCCATGGCCTCAGGACACACCCTAGCCACAGCCAACCAGTTCACAATAATTGTTCATTAGCTTAACAAGCATTTCTTGAGCGCCAGCTAGGCCAGCTGCTTCATGAGACAAAAGATACTGTGGTGAGCAAGAAACACAAGCCCTTCTAGTCCAGCCAGAGAGACCACAAATTAATAAACAACACGCATATCTATTGACTTAAAATTGTGTGATAAGTGCCATGAAGAAAAAGTATGATTGGCAATGAAAGCAAACAACAGGAGAACCTAATCTGAGAGGCCAAAGAAAGCTTCACTGTGGAAGATCTTTGAGCTGTCCTTGGCAGAGGAGAAGCTGGGTGGGAGAGGAAGACCATTCCAAGTGGGGCAAACGTCACGTGTGGAGGCTTGAAGCAGTGAAGGAGCTTGGGAAATTTAAAGGAAAGGAAGGTCAGTGAGCACAGGCTAGGGGAGTAACAGGAGAGGGGCAAGAGGTAGCTGCAGAGGTAGCTGGAGCCAGATGACACAGGCACTTGTAGCCCTTATTTAAGGACCTGGGGTTTTAAAGTCATTAAAGGGTTTAAAGCAAGACAGTGAGTGAATCACATTGTATTTTTAAAAGAGCATTCTATAGCACAAGGGATCTTTGGGGTGATGGAGCATTTCTTTATCTTGATTGTGGTGGTAGTTACACATGTGATAAGATTGCATAGAGTGATACATACATAGACACTGGTGAAATCTAAATAAAGTCTGTGGATTGCATCAACGTCAATTTTCTGGTTTTGATACTTTATTATAACTATGCAAGATATTACTATTGGAGGAAACTGGGTGAAGGGTACACTGGACCTCTGTAATATATTTTGCAACTTCCTATAGGTCTATAATTATTTCAAAATTTTTAAAAAATTAAAAATAAGGAAAACGCACACACAAAAAATTTAAACCAATTTAAAAAAGAAAGAAAAGAGTCGCAATCTAGGGGAAGGATTTGTGGAGGTCAGTGGGATGCAGAGATGCAAGAATTGTTGCCAAGAAACTAGTTAGGAGGTTGATGCAGCTACCAGGAGAGAGGTGAGGATAATTAGACTAAGGTGGAGATTTGAGAAATATTAAAGGTGTATTTGATAGGACTTGGCCATTAACTGACTGTTGGAGGTGTGGGAAAGAGAGAAGATGGAAATATTCCCAAGTTTCTGACCCAAGAAATTAGGTGAACTGTAGTGAGACTTACTCAGATGAGGAAGACTATAGAAAGAACTTAGGGATGAAATGGAGGAGAGAGCAGATTCACTGTTTTGAGTTTGTTGAATGTGGGGGGTTGTGAGACATCCTGATGGAAATGTCAAGTGGGAAGTCGAATGTATGGATTTAGAGTTCAATAGAGAAGTACAGCCTGGAGAAATAAATTTGGGTGTTTTTGCAAAATAGGTGGCAATTGAAACCAAGAGAATTAGTGGGATTATCTAGGTAAAGGGAATAGAGAAGAGAGGAGAGGAGAGGAGAGGGGAGGGGAGGGCAGGGGAGAGGAGAGGAGAGATGAGTAGGGGACAGAAGAGGAGGAGAGGGGAAGGGATGATGGGGAAAAGGCCTAGGACTGAACTTTGAGGAACTCAACCATTTAAAAAGCAAAACAAATAAACTAGCAAAGAAAACTGAGAAGTATGGCTGGAATGGTAAGAAGAAAATCGGGCAAGTATGGGGTCCCAGTAGGCAAAAGAAGAGATTCCAAGAAAGAAAGGGGTCAGTTGAGTTGATATCCACAGGTTCTCAAGTTTTCACTGCTCAATAAAGCCCCTGAGTAAGGGAGTGTTGACAGATCAGACCAAAATCTGCCCTACTAATAATAACACTCTTCACTAGTATCATCTTTCCTAATAAGGAAGGAAGGATGGTCAGCACATTCCAGAGCATGACATGGAACTCATCAGCCAGCTGTGCATCTGGAGCTGCTTTGGGCAGAGACAGCAGGAAGGGGGAAGGTGGTGGAAGGGCATCACGCATCCAACAACACTCCACAAATAGGTATGAACTACTCTGTGTCCCAGTTCCATCGGACCATTGTTCTGAGTTTTGAAGAAATTTTCTGAGATAACTTTGGACCAGTGAACAGTAGCAAGGGAGCATTGGAAACTCCTGTCAGAAATCTCTGAAAAAAAAACCCATGGGCTTTTTCTGTGCTTCTTCAGAAAGTCATCAGCTTCCCCCGAAAAGACCCTCAAACCGAAGGAAGAGAGCTAAGCTCTCAGCCTCCAGTCCCCCAGTAAAATGGAGGGCTAAGAAGAGTCTCACCTCTGGCTGCAGAACTCCTTCTTCTCAGAACTCAAGCATGAGAGGAAAATAAAGAATGAAAATATTGTTGCAACTTCTCAGCTGGGGAGAATAAAGCCCCCAAAATTGTCACCCCAGCAGCCTTCGGCAGATGCAAAAACTATGCCCAGAATTAAATCCTGTCTGTGCCATCATAACAGGTTAGCTCTCTGTTGCCTGTCTCCAAGGACTGGAAAAGTCATTTACCAGATAAAACTGCAAGAGTAAGACTTCTTGACTTAAATAATGCATACATTATTTGGACAAAAGGAAGAGTTTCTAGGGAAAGTAGTAGAAGCCCATTTCTAGGTTTCACAGCTAGAACCCCTTCTTTTTGCCAAGAACTGATTACTAAAATCCTTGGAAGTAAGTGGGTAATAGACACAATTTTTTCCATTCAAAAGCAGAAGAAAAAAGGAGCACATTGCTGTAAAACAACTTACTTATGGTCAATTGCTACTTAAGGATTCCTACCTTAATCTCTTTTACAGAGTTAATAATCATTCCCTAATATACTTGCCTTGGAAGTCTAGCTTTCTCACATCTCCAGTTTTCAGAAGCAAGGAATACCTATATTGCTAGTTAAATAGCCTAATGCAGTGATACAAAGACAATCCCAGTTCACCCTGGACAAGATGATTCGACAGGACATTTATAAAATTCCAATGACCAAAACAAATTTAAAGTGGTACAGTGGGCAAAATACATCCCAGGCGGATCATTAAAAACCAAGCCCTTCCTGAGTGTCCTTCCAAAGTTGTTCTATCAGGAGGGTTCAGTAAATCTCCCACCCCACTTGTTTAGTTGGCCCAATAGTGAACCTGGTGTGAAAAGGCATTCCTAATCCAGCCTTAATCCCTTCCAGTACTGACCTCAATCCTCTCTACAAGGTGAGACAGGAAACGGGATCCGCGGCCACAACGTACCAGAGATCTAACTTCTGGACTAATTTCAGACAATTGGGGATTTGGCTTCAGGGTACTATTTCAACAGATGGGAAGGAAAGGGAAACCAGTGAGGTGTGGGAAGCTTTTCGGAAAGAAGATTGTCCATGAGGCTGGGAGCGTCTGGTGTTTATGACACAACAGTCTACCGAGCTCAGTCAAAAGAGAAGGCAGGTGTCTGGAAGCAGTGATTTTTTTGCCTTGACACTCGAAGGACACATCACATGCCTTCACAGAACGCACATGCATGGATGCTGAGAACCATCAAGGGATGGCAATGAGATTTCTTGGTGTTTGAGTGAGAAGACACACAAATATCCAGGCAAAACCATTGCCAGTTATATCTTCACAGCTACCGACCTCCACATATGCTCACACACAACTGCCCACAGACTGGGATATCGCCAACCTTTTGGGGAAGAAAAATACCTAAACAGACCTTGTTGATTAAGCTCAAATTATGAAGCTAACACAAGTCATTAGCCAGCCTATCTCACCTTATACGTTTTCAGCACAGTGAGAGAAATGCAGTTCATTTTCAATAAACTCTGGGCAAAAAGAAATATACAGACTGCTATGCCATGAGTCTCTTACATTACAATCTGTATTAAAAGAGGTTTTTTTTCCACTATCCCATGTATTTAATTTGGACTAGGCTAAGCCAGTTCACTGATTAAATTAGAGCTCCAGAAAAAAATTATCTCTCTAGGTATGTGCTAACAACATAAATAAAACAGATACAAATAACTGTGGAAATAGCATGGTCTATTACTTATCATTGTGAAAATATAAACATCTGATTATATTTTATTACCTTATTTATCAATGTTGATCTCTTAAAAACTAATTTCTCAGGAAAGGAAATTATAACCTATATATCCATGGTTCTCAGGCAAATTAGTGCAAAACTCAAATAGGGCTTCTTGGTCTGATGCCTGGTTTGTATAAATTATGTGATATAAAATACACAGGATCAATTCCAATCTGAACTAGCAACAAAAACAAGCCTCCATGGGCATTCATTAGAAAATAATTTGGCTCAAATTCCCAACAATTCTCTACATTCATATACACATAAACTTTCTAATATTTGCATATTGCAAAAATATTTTTAAAACCTTAAATCTGATGATTCAAATCTGAATCATCCATTCTGAAGAGTAATTTGAAAAGAGAAATATATTACTAATTCACTAGAACTAGTGAAGCCATTTCAATCAGATACATTCATATTCTCTCTCTCTCTCTCTCTCTCTCTCTCTCTCTCTCTCTCTCTCTCTCTCTCTCTCTCTCTCTTCTCCCTCCCTCCCTCCCTCTCTCCCTCTCTCTCTCTCTCCATCCCCCCAACCCACCCCATACCACCCAGCTGTCCAACTGGTGGGACAGACTCTGAGTCATTATACTTAATCTACAAAGGAGTCAACTAATTCTGAGCAATCAAGTCTTCAACCTGTTTTACACACATATTATGGCAAAGATGTTAACCAGGCACTGCTTCTTCATGTGGATTATTTCTTAAGTCCTGCTTTGTAAACCCTCGGCAATGTCGGCAGGCTCCGCTCTCATCCTCCCCAAAGGTACTTGTAACACTAAGACATCTGCAAATCGATGACTACAATGGCACTGAGCTCCCTGTTTTCCTCGCCATTTTAAATGTACTCCAAAGAGGACAAAGAAGAGAAAGAGGTTGGAAAGGACAAAGACCAAACAAATAAAAACACATTAAAAATAAATGATGGTGTGAGCTGCAGCTGCCTTTTGCTCGATCAAAGCACCTTAATGTGCAGCAAGTTCAACTCATCTCAGAGGTCTGCTAATCTTACCCTTATAGTGGTTAAACCCAAATAACACTCAAGATGTAAACCACAGAGATTGTTGCACTGATCATTTATAAATAATCATAAAAAGTGCAATTATGCAAGAGCATTAGGGGCATTTTGATGGGTTAAATGACTAAGAGTTCATGGTGCCATTCTGAAAGAGCCCTAGAAATTTCCCAAGTTTTTATGGTCGGGTATGGTCCAAAGTAGAGTCCCTTAAAAATGGACCTACCCCCCTTCTATAAACCTGAGTCTATTGTGGTTGATCCTCTTCCAGTGAAATAGTGGAATGAGAGCAGCCTCAACTTGGATTTCTATCACTTAACTGACTGGCCCAGGTGGGGACCACGGCCCAGCACTAGAAAGACATCCAAAGCCTCAGTAATAGCCCTACAGCTCCCAATTAGTCACTGCAGCTGAGGACTAAAGATAATTTATTCATTTATTCATTTCTTCAACAGCATTATTGACTAAATAAATATGGTGGGCCCTCTTCCAGGTACTGGGGATACAGCGGTGAGAAAAAACAAGTCTTTGCCCTCATAGAGCGATGTCACAATTTGAGATATGCTGCAGCACCTGAGTCCTTTGGACAAGTTATTTTGCCTCTCTGGACATTAGTTTTCCAGCGTATTAAATTAAAAGATTGCAATTCTGATACCCATGAAGCTGATACTTTTTATATGCCCCTGTAAATAGTATTTTTAGAATACTATTGATCCCAAATTGCCCCATCTGGCTGGTGGGATAAACAGGCCTTCTAAAGTTTGCCAGCTAAAACTCAAATGAAAAAACTAAGGAGGAAATTAAAACAGTTAGTAACTGCTAGAATTCACATCAACTTTCCCAAATTGGCCAGTCCAGTCCTGGCCCAATATCAACACCAAAATATGGCCATGACAGAAAGCAAAAGAAGGCTCTCTAGAAACCTAAAGCATGTCTTGACAACCACACTTTCCACCTCCATGCAATAAGTTAGACCTGCACAAATAGGATGTCATGAATCTGTGGGCAGGCAGAGATCTTGGGTAGGTTTTCACACATGAGGAATATTCAGTCTGGGTTGAGAATGTGGCAGTGGACAGATACATTGCCAGGCAGTGAATGAGAGAACTGAGTCATCACTATGAGCAACTCAGATTGGCTTCTTTTAAATTCTAAACTGGAATTGTAATTGTAGGCAACCATCTGCCAGTGGGACATTTGCCCCACATCAGTGTGTGGAGGCCAGCCTGAACCTCAATCTCCGATGGGAATCCCTGACATTGGCAGTGCATTAAGGGCCTCACTGGACATCAGAAGCACCCAGCCGTGAGCCCTGGCTAAAGGTTCTGGGTTTTCTTTGGGAAAGTGAACCTGAAAAAGAAACTGTTGCTCAGGTTAGAGACCCTCTAATTTCTGTTTCCTCCTGACCTGAATACGGTCCAAGAGGGCTTTTTTATTTCTATAATTGATGGTATCTGGTAGGAAACAGCAGGATTAGTTAACATGTGATTGCCTGGGATCTTCCAAATGTTGACTTCTATGTATTGGAAGATGGATTCATGGGTGGTCTAAGTGTTCTTTGGTTGTCTGAGGACCTTTGAGGTGGTATGTCAATTTCTTTCTTTCTAAAATACTTTATAGAGTTGTGCTAAGTCAAAAGTAAAAAAGATGCTCTCTTGCTTTTCCATCTTTTCTTTTGCGACTGGGAAGCAATCATAGAAGTGCCTGGCAGTAGAGGACTGATGGTATGTCCTCAACATGTATACATTTTGTTTTATATATATTTAGCATTGTTAATCTAATTCTGAGAATTCTTCTGACTTTGCAATCTACTTGATTGTGATAAGGTTTTGCAGGAAAATAATTCCATTTAATGTGACCAAATTCACTGAGTACCTTTTACCTGCCAGGCACTGTACTAGGTGCTGAGGTTTCAAAGATAAAGGAGACATGGATCCTCCCTTAGGGAGTTCAGGTTGAGTGGGTCTGATGGAAGCCTCTGTCATGGCCCCCAGCGATACCCACGTGCTATGTAATTCTCTCCCCTTAAGTATGGGCTGGTCTTACTGACTCTCCTTTAATAAGCAGAATATGGCAGAACTGATGGGATGTCACTTCCCATTTTAAGTTATAAAGACCATGGCTTTCATCTTGGGCACTTTCTCTTGTGCTTTCTTGCTCACTTGCTCTGAGAGAAATCAGGTGCTGTGTTGTGAAGTGCACAATGGAGAGGCCCATATGGCAATGAATGAAGGGAGGCCTTGGTCCAATAGCCCAGGAAAAACTGAATCCTACCAACTGAGCAGGCTTGGAATTGGATCCTCTCCAGTTGAACCTCCAGATGAGATCACAGCCCGGGCAGACAGTTTGCAGTCTATTGTGAGACCTTGAGCAAGAGGCACCCAGCTAAGCTGTGCCTGGATTCCAGACCCACAGGAACTGTGTGATAACAAATGTTTGTTGTTTTAAGCTGCTAAGTTTCAGGGTAATTTTTATGCAGCAATAAACAATACAGGAAGAGACACTTTTAAAACTGACTGTAATACAATGTGATAAATCCTATAAAAGGGGAATTGAACAAAGTGCTTACAAATGGGGGAGCAATAATAATGTTGCAGGGAAGGTCAAGGAAAGCTACTGAGAGGAGACAGTATTTGAGCTGGGCCTTGAAGCATGAATAGGAGTTTTCTAAGTGAACAAAGAGGAAAGAGAATTACAGGGAGAGAGAAGAGCAAGAAACACAAGGAACATGTTTATTCAGGGAAAATAGCTCAGAGAGAGCAGGGAAAAGGGGATGTGGCAGGAGATGAAGCTAGAAAGGCAAGGGAAAGATTGTCAAGGGCTTCTGATGTAATTGTAAGGATCAGACCATGACTCTAAGGTGTGAGAACTACAAGCAGGAACCTGATTTGCTCATGCCCATGCTTGAGAGAGATGACTCTGGTGGCAGGGCCTAGGGCAGATATGGTGGGGACGGCTGGGACAGGGTGACCAGTTAGGGGGTGTTATGAAAGCAATTTATTCAGCAAATTTTATTGAACACTTATGATGTGCCTGGTACTATGTTAGGTGCTGAGCACAAATTACACAGATAAAACCTCCTGCCCTTGTAGAACTTATATTCTGGTGTGGGCATTGGTTCAGGACAGGCCTATTAACAGTGGGGGAACATGTAGGAAATATTTGAGAAGTAGAATTGAACATGGGATGATGTCTGCATGAACATGGGTGTGAAGAAGAGGGAGGGCGTCAAAAACGTCACCAAGTTTCCTAAAGTGGGCCACAGGGTTGATGATAACACGGTTCATTGAAGTGAGGACAGTAGCCTTACAGAGAAAAATAATGGGTTCGATTTTGGCACCTTGTGCTTATTGTACAGATGGGATATTCAGCAATGTCCAGGAGGCAGTGAGTAAATATGGGTCTATATTCATGAGCAAAGATCAGGCTGAAGGTGCAGATTTAGAAATCATCAAGGTTTGATGGTAGATGAACTTGGTAAGATACTGAGAGACCATAGAGTGAAAAATAAAAAGAATCTGATTGGGAGTGGGGAAAAGGATAACCATTGAAATTTATGGCATTAAATGGCATCAAGAGGAAAACCCAGAGAGAAAGACAGACAGTATTGTCAGAGAAGGAGAAGGAGAACTTGGAGACAGTCATTTCATAGCATGCAAGGAGGAGGAAGGGGTGGCCATCGCCATCCAGTGAGATGAAGAAAGATAAGAACCGAAGAGAACTTATTACCCTGAGCAAGGCATTGGTGATTAGACCGAAAGCAGACTCCAGGAGTAGTGGGTCCTCATGCCTTTCTCGATGACAGGATGATTTCAACGTTGTAGGGTGAAGAATGCAGATCATCATACAACATCCATGGGCTTTTTCTATGATGCTCAAGCTTGGAAGAGCCATGTAAAGTGGTCTTAGGAATGTGTCCTTTATCTGACTCCATTGGTTGATAGCAAGGGTCATTTTGGGATGTAGCTTCCATGGCCAAAGCTAGGCCCCAATAGCATCAGTTTCTGACCTTCCCCAGGATATGCATCAAGTCTCACCGGAAGTCATTTCTTTCCTTCTGACTTTTGATTGAAGCTCTTCAGTTCTAGGTGACTGGGCCCTGCCCACGAGACTGGGGCAGGTCATGGTGGAGGCTTCTCCCAGGATGGGGTTCAATAAGCACAGCCCCAGGGGTCTGGTCAAGTGGTAGCCAGCACATCCTCCAGGAATGCCCAGATTCAGGAGGGAAGTCAAGGCCAAAGGCAGGGGGAGCAGCATCTTGGATCAGACTGAAGAGTGGGGTGAAGATGGACATGATCACCAGGCAGCAATGTTGGTGGCTGTGCTGGTTTAAAAATAATGTCCACAAATTCTCTGATCCTCCTCCCTTCAAGAGATAGAGATGGAGGCGGGGCAAGATGGCAGACTGGTGAGCTGTATGTTTTAGTTACTCCTGCAGGAAAGTAGGTAGAAAGCCAGGAACTGCGTGGACTGGAAACCACAGAGCAATCTGACTTTGGGCATACTTCATACAACACTCATGAAAACGTGGAACTGCTGAGATCAGCGAAATCTGTAAGTTTTTGCGGCCAGGGGACCCGCGCCCCTCCCTGCCAGGCTCAGTCCCGTGGGAGGAGGGGCTGTCAGCTCCGGGAAGGAGAAGGGAGAACTGCAGTGGCAGCCCTTATCGGAAACTCATTCTACTGATCCAAACTCCAACCATAGATAGACTGAGACCAGACACCAGAGAATCTCAGAGCAGCCAGCCCAGCAGAGAGGAGACAGGCATAGAAAAAAAACAACACGAAAAACTCCAAAATAAAAGCGGAGGATTTTTGGAGTTCTGGTGAACATAGAAAGGGGAAGGGCCCTGAGGCACATATGCAGATCCCGAAGAAAAGCTGATCTCTCTGCCCTGTGGACCTTTCCTTAATGGCCCTGGTTGCTTTGTCTCTTAGCATTTCAATAACCCATTAGATCTCTGAGGAGGGCCCGTTTTTTTTTGTTTTTTTTTTTTAATCCTTTTTTCTTTTTCTAAAACAATTACTCTAAGAAGCCCAATACAGAAAGCTTCAAAGACTTGCAATTTGGGCAGGTCAAGTCAAGAGCAGAACTAGGAGAGCTCTGAGACAAAACGCAATAATCCAGTGGCTGAGAAAATTCACTAAACACCACAACTTCCCAAGAAAACGGGGGTGTCCGCTCACAGCCATCATCCTGGTGGACAGGAAACACTCCTGCCCATCGCCAGCCCCATAGCCCAGAACTGCCCCAGACAACCCAGTGTGATGGAAGTACTTCAAATAACAGGCACACACCACAAAACTGGGCGTGGACATTAGCCTTCCCTGCAACCTCAGCTGATTGTCCCAGAGTTGGGAAGGTAGAGCAGTGTGAATTAACAAAGCCCCATTCAGCCATCATTCCAGCAGACTGGGAGCCTCCCTACACAGCCCAGCAGCCCAGAACTGCCCTGGGGGGACGGCACTCACCTGTGACATAGCACAGTCATCCCGCAACAGAGGACCCGGGGTGCATGGCCTGGAAGAGGGGCCCACTTGCAAGTCTCAGGAGCCATACGCCAATACCAAGGACTTGTGGGTCAGTGGCAGAGACAAACTGTGGCAGGACTGAACTGAAGGATTAGACTATTGCAGCAGCTTTAAAACTCTAGGATCACCAGGGAGATTTGATTGTTAGAGCCACCCCCCCCTCCCTGACTGCCCAGAAACACGCCCCATATACAGGGCAGGCAACACCAACTACACACGCAAGCTTGGTACACCAATTGGACCCCACAAGACTCACTCCCCCACTCACCAAAAAGGCTAAGCAGGGGAGAACTGGCTTGTGGAGAACAGGTGGCTCATGGACGCCACCTGCTGGTTAGTTAGAGAAAGTGTACTCCACGAAGCTGTAGATCTGATAAAATAGAGATAAGGACTTCAATTGGTCTACAAATCCTAAAAGAACCCTATCAAGTTCAGCAAATGCCACGAGGCCAAAAACAACAGAAAATTATAAAGCATATGAAAAAACCAGACGATATGGATAACCCAAGCCCAAGCACCCAAATCAAAAGATCAGAAGAGACACAGCACCTAGAGCAGCTACTCAAAGAACTAAAGATGAACAATGAGACCATAGTACAGGAGACAAAGGAAATCAAGAAGACCCTAGAAGAGCATAAAGAAGACATTGCAAGACTAAATAAAAAAATGGATGATCTTATGGAAATTAAAGAAACTGTTGACCAAATTAAAAAGATTCTGGACACTCATAGTACAAGACTAGAGGAAGTTGAACAACGAATCAGTGACCTGGAAGATGACAGAATGGAAAATGAAAGCATAAAAGAAAGAATGGGGAAAAAAATTGAAAAAATCGAAATGGACCTCAGGGATATGATAGATAATATGAAACGTCCAAATATAAGACTCATTGGTGTCCCAGAGGGGGAAGAAAAGGGTAAAGGTCTAGGAAGAGTATTCAAAGAAATTGTTGGGGAAAACTTCCCAAATCTTCTAAACAACATAAATACACAAATCATAAATCCTCAGCGAACTCCAAATAGAATAAATCCAAATAAACCCACTCCGAGACATATACTGATCACACTGTCAAACACAGAAGAGAAGGAGCAAGTTCTGAAAGCAGCAAGAGAAAAGCAATTCACCACATACAAAGGAAACAGCATAAGACTAAGTAGTGACTACTCAGCAGCCACCATGGAGGCGAGAAGGCAGTGGCACGATATATTTAAAATTCTGAGTGAGAAAAATTTCCAGCCAAGAATACTTTATCCAGCAAAGCTCTCCTTCAAATTTGAGGGAGAGCTTAAATTTTTCACAGACAAACAAATGCTGAGAGAATTTGCTAACAAGAGACCTGCCCTACTGGAGATACTAGAGGGAGCCCTACAGACAGAGAAACAAAGAAAGGACAGAGAGACTTGGAGAAAGGTTCAGTACTAAAGAGATTCGGTATGGGTACAATAAAGGATATTAATAGACAGAGGGGAAAAATATGACAAACATAAACCAAAGGATAAGATGGCTGATTCAAGAAATGCCTTCACGGTTATAACGCTGAATGTAAATGGATTAAACTCCCCAATTAAAAGATATAGATTCGCAGAATGGATCAAAAAAAATGAACCATCAATATGTTGCATACAAGAGACTCATCTTAGACACAGGGACACAAAGAAACTGAAAGTGAAAGGATGGAAAAAAATATTTCATGCAAGCTACAGCCAAAAGAAAGCAGGTGTAGCAATATTAATCTCAGATAAAATAGACTTCAAATGCAGGGATGTTTTGAGAGACAAAGGCGGCCACTATGTACTAATAAAAGGGGCAATTCTGCAAGAAGAAATAACAATCGTAAATGTCTATGCACCCAATCAAGGTGCCGCAAAATACATGAGAGAAACACTGGCAAAACTAAAGGAAGCAATTGATGTTTCCACAATAATTGTGGGAGACTTCAACACATCACTCTCTCCTATAGATAGATCAACCAGACAGAAGACCAATAAGGAAATTTAAACCCTAAACAATCTGATAAATGAATTAGATTTAACAGACATATACAGGACATTACATCCCAAATCACCAGGATACACATACTTTTCTAGTGCTCATGGAACTTTCTCCAGAATAGATCATATGCTGGGACATAAAACAAGCCTCAATAAATTTAAAAAGATTGAAATTATTCAAAGCACATTCTCTGACCACAATGGAATACAACTAGAAGTCAAAAACCATCAGAGACTTAGAAAATTCACAAATACCTGGAGGTTAAACAACACACTCCTAAACAATCAGTGGGTTAAAGAAGAAATAGCAAGAGAAATTGCTAAATATATAGAGACGAATGAAAATGAGAACACAACATACCAAAACCTATGGGATGCAGCAAAAGCAGTGCTAAGGGGGAAATTTATAGCACTAAACGCATATATTAAAAAGGAAGAAAGAGCCAAAATCAAAGAACTAATGGATCAACTGAAGAAGCTAGAAAATGAACAGCAAACCAATCCTAAACCAAGTACAAGAAAAGAACTAACAAGGATTAAAGCAGAAATAAATGACATAGAGAACAAAAAAACAATAGAGAGGATAAATATCACCAAAAGTTGGTTCTTTGAGAAGATCAACAAGATTGACAAGCCCCTAGCTAGACTGACAAAATCAAAAAGAGAGAAGACCCATATAAACAAAATAATGAATGAAAAAGGTGACATAACTGCAGATCCTGAAGAAATTAAAAAAATTATAAGAGGATACTATGAACAACTGTATGGCAACAAACTGGATAATGTAGAGGAAATGGACAATTTCCTGGAAACATATGAACAACCTAGACTGACCAGAGAAGAATTAGAAGACCTCAACCAACCCATCACAAGCAAAGAGATCCAATCAGTCATCAAAAATCTTCCCACAAATAAATGCCCAGGGCCAGATGGCTTCACAGGGGAATTCTACCAAACTTTCCAGAAAGAACTGACACCAATCCTACTCAAACTCTTTCAAAACATTGAAGAAAATGGAACACTACCTAACTCATTTTATGAAGCTAACATCAATCTAATACCAAAACCAGGCAAAGATGCTACAAAAAAGGAAAACTACCGGCCAATCTCCCTAATGAATATAGATGCAAAAATCCTCAACAAAATACTTGCAAATCGAATCCAAAGACACATTAAAAAAATCATACACCATGACCAAGTGGGGTTTATTCCAGGCATGCAAGGATGGTTCAACATAAGAAAATCAATCAATGTATTACAACACATTAACAAGTCAAAAGGGAAAAATCAATTGATCATCTCAATAGATGCTGAAAAAGCATTTGACAAAATCCAACATCCCTTTTTGATAAAAACACTTCAAAAGGTAGGAATTGAAGGAAACTTCCTCAACATGATAAAGAGCATATATGAAAAACCCACAGCCAGCATAGTACTCAATGGTGAGAGACTGAAAGCCTTCCCTCTAAGATCAGGAACAAGACAAGGATGCCCGCTGTCACCACTGTTATTCAACATTGTGCTGGAAGTGCTAGCCAGGGCAATCCGGCAAGACAAAGAAATAAAAGGCATCCAAATTGGAAAAGAAGAAGTAAAACTGTCATTGCTTGCAGATGATATGATCTTATATCTAGAAAACCCTGAGAAATCGACGATACAGCTACTAGAGCTAATAAAAAATTTAGCAAAGTAGCGGGATACAAGGTTAATGCACATAAGTCAGTCATGTTTCTATATGCTAGAAATGAACAAACTGAAGAGACACTCAAGAAAAAGATACCATTTTCAATAGCAACTAAAAAAATCAAGTACCTAGGAATAAACTTAACCAAAGATATAAAAGATCTATACAAAGAAAACTACATAAAGAAATAGAAGGGGACCTTAAAAGATGGAAAAATATTCCATGTTCATGGATAGGAAGGCTAAATGTCATTAAGATGTCAATTCTACCCAAACTCATCTACAGATTCAATGCAATCCCAATCAAAATTCCAACAACCTACTTTGCAGACTTGGAAAAGCTAGTTATCAAATTTATTTGGAAAGGGAAGATGCCTCGAATTGCTAAAGACACTCTAAAAAAGAAAAACGAAGTGGGAGGACTTACACTCCCTGACTTTGAAGCTTATCATAAAGTCACAGTTGCCAAAACAGCATGGTACTGGCACAAAGATAGACATACAGATCAATGGAATCGAATTGAGAATTTGGAGATAGACCCTCAGATCTATGGCCGACTGATCTTTGATAAGGCCCCCAAAGTCACTGAACTGAGTCATAATGGTCTTTTCAACAAATGGGGCTGGGAGAGTTGGATATCCATATCCAAAAGAATGAAAGAGGACCCCTACCTCACCCCCTACACAAAAATTAACTCAAAATGGACCAAAGATCTCAATATAAAAGAAAGTACCATTAAACTCCTAGAAGATAATGTAGGAAAACATCTTCAAGACCTTGTATTAGGCGGCCACTTCCTAGACTTTACACCCAAAGCACAAGCAACAAAAGAGAAAATAGATAAATGGGAACTCCTCAAGCTTAGAAGTTTCTGCACCTCAAAGGAATTTCTCAAAAAGGTAAAGAGGCAGCCAACTCAATGGGAAAAAATTTTTGGAAACCATGTATCTGACAAAAGACTGATATCTTGCATATATAAAGAAATCCTACAACTCAATGACAATAGTACAGTCGGCCCAATTATAAAATGGGCAAAAGATATGAAAAGACAGTTCTCTGAAGAGGAAATACAAATGGCCAAGAAACACATGAAAAAATGTTCAGCTTCACTAGCTATTAGAGAGATGCAAATTAAGACCACAATGAGATACCATCTAACACCGGTTAGAATGGCTGCCATTAAACAAACAGGGAACTACAAATGCTGGAGGGGATGTGGAGAAATTGGAACTCTTATTCACTGTTGGTGGGACTGTATAATGGTTCAGCCACTCTGGAAGTCAGTCTGGCAGTTCCTTAGAAAACTAGATACAGAGTTACCATTCGATCCAGCGATTGCACTTCTCGGTATATACCCGGAAGATCGGAAAGCAGTGACACGAACAGATATCTGCACACCAATGTTCATAGCAGCATTATTCACAATTGCCAAGAGATGGAAACAACCCAAATGTCCTTCAATAGATGAGTGGATAAATAAAATGTGGTATATACACACGATGGAATACTACGCGGCAGTAAGAAGGAACGATCTGGTGAAACATATGACAACATGGATGAACCTTGAAGACATAATGCTGAGCGAAATAAGCCAGGCACAAAAAGAGAAATATTATATGCTACCACTAATGTGAACTTTGAAAAATGTAAAACAAATGGCTTATAATGTAGAATGTAGGGGAACTAGCAATAGAGAGCAATTAAGGAAGGGGGAACAATAATCCAAGAAGAACAGATAAGCTATTTAACGTTCTGGGGATGCCCAGGAATGACTATGGTCTGTTAATTTCTGATGGATATAGTAGGAGCAAGTTCACAGAAATGTTGCTATATTAGGTAACTTTCTTGGGGTAAAGTAGGAACATGTTGGAAGTTAAGCAGTTATCTTAGGTTAGGTGTCTTTTTCTTACTCCCTTGTTATGGTCTCTTTGAAATGTTCTTTTACTGTATGTTTGTTTTCTTTTTAACTTTTTTTTCATACAGTTGATTTAAAAAAGAAGGGAAAGTTAAAAAAAAAAAAAAAGAAAAGAAAAACAAGGAAAAAAAAAAGATGCAGTGCCCCCTTGAGGAGCCTGTGGAGAATGCAGGGGTATTCGCCTACCCCACCTCCATGGTTGCTAACATGACCACAGACATAGGGGGCTGGTGGTTTGATGGGTTGAGCCCTCTACCACAGGTTTTACCCTTGGGAAGACGGTTGCTGCAAAGGAGAGGCTAGGCCTCCCTATGGTTGTGCCTGGGAGCCTCCTCCCGGGTGCCTCTTTGTTGCTCAGATGTGGCCCTCTCTCTCTGGCTAAGCCAACTTGAAAGGTGAAATCACTGCCCTCCCCACTACGTGGGATCAGACACCCAGGGGAGTGAATCTCCCTGTCAACGTGGAATATGACTCCCGGGGAGGAATGTGGACCTGGCATCATGGGACGGAGGACATCTTCTTGACCAAAAGGGGGATGTGAAAGGAAATGAAATAAGCTTCAGTGGCAGAGAGAGTCCAAGGGGAGCCGAGAGGTCGCTCTGGTGGGCACTCTTATGCACACTTTAGACAACCCTTTTTAGGTTCTAAAGAATTGGGGTAGCTGGTGGTGGATACCTGAAACTATCAAACTACAACCCAGAACCCATGAATCTCGAAGACAATTGTATAAAAATGTAGCTTATGAGGAGTGACAATGGGATTGGGAAAACCATAAGGACCACACTCCACTTTGTCTAGTTTATGGATGGATGAGTAGAAAAATAGGGGAAGGAAACAAACAAACAGACAAAGGTACCCAGTGTTCTTTTTTACTTCAATTGCTCTTTTTCACTTTAATTATTATTCTTATTATTTTTGTGTGTGTGCTAATGAAGGTGTCAGGGATTGATTTGGGTGATGAATGTACAACTATGTAATGGTACTGTGAACAATCGAAAGTACAATTTGTTTTGTATGACTGCGTGGTATATGAATATATCTCAATAAAATGAAGATTAAAAAAAAAAAAAAAGAGATAGAGGCTGTTCCCCTCCCCTTGAGTGTGGGCTGAACTTCATGACTTACTTTTAACAGAAAAAAGAACTGACATATACAACTTTGGAGACTAAGTCATCAAAATACACTATGGTTTCCATCTTGATTTCTCTCTCTCTCCTCTCTCCCTCCCTCTCTCTCTCTCTCTCTCTCTGTTCACTCGCACTAGAGGAAACCAGCTGCTGTGCTGTGAGCTGCCCAGTGGAAAGGCCTACATGGCAGGGAACTGAGGCCCTCAGTCCAACAACCTGTGAGGAACCGAGGCCTGCCAACGACACATGTGTGAGCCCCAGTCCAGCTGTGAGATGACCACAGCCCCAACTGGCGCCTTAACTATACCTTCACGAGCGCCCCCAAGCCTGAACTGCCCAGCTAAGCCGCATCCCGATTCCTGATCCTCAGAAACTCCGTTAATAAACGCTTGTTGTTTTAAGTTGCTGAGTTGGGGGTGGGTGGGGGTGGGTGGGTAACTTGTTACACAGCGTATCAGTAGCAGAAGAGGAACAGTATGGAGTCTGGTTGGACGGTTCTGGAAAACCACACATTTGACAAAACACCCGGCTTAGGCAAGGTATGGTTTGTGTTTTCAGCCATGCTGAGGCCCAGCAATGAAAGAGAGAAGTGAACTTTGGGATTTCAGTGCATTTTCTCTCCTCCCTGGAGGGCTGTTTTTGATTTTTGTTTTTAAATGAATCTTCTTTAATTAAGAGAGCAAATAGTGGGAACAAGATAATTCAAGTGCCAATGTGGGAAGACTAAAAAAAATGAATGAGTTATGTGTGAACCCTCACAGTCTGGGGCAACACAAGTGCATCCACTTTCAGTTACCTGGGGCTTCCTACAAGGGGGGCCCCAAGAAGACGGGAGATTGTCTCCTGATCTTACCTTCTATTCCCGTCTCACCCTTACCTCACCCTGCTCCACCCTCCTTCCACCCGTTTGAACCACCTCTTTTACCTTCAATAAACTTGGAACAAGTCCCTAATATTAGAAAGTCAGGAGCTTCCTGGAGGTATTGCAAACTGATACGAACAGCGCGGTAACATACAGCCAGTATTTTGGCCTAAAGGAAACAGTGCTCAGACACCTTAGTGATGATTTTATAACATTTTAGAGCAAGCACCTTCATAGTCACTGATTTTGTTTGATTCTCCACAACAATCCTGTGAGGTAAACAGGATAGAGATGAATATTCCTGAATTACAGGTGAGGAAACCGAGGCTCAGAAAGCCTCTGGCCGTCAGCAAGCAGTGGAGCCAGAGCTAGACTCCACATCTTCACGCTCTAGTTCTTGGGACCCCTTACTTTACCGCATAGTCTCTCACTTTGTCATGTTTCAGGTCGGCCAACCAAATGCGGCCCAACTTCCTTTCAGCTCCTTACTTTTAGCTGCTAAATCTAGAAGCACGTCCCTCTTTTCTTCACAAGAAGTTTGCTAAGGCACAGTAATGAGTGATGCAGATCACTGAGTCTCTTCATGGCTCCATTTCCTCAGTACACACCACGCAAGCGTGGGCCAGCTGTCCCCAAAGCCCCTTTGGGCCTCACCGTTCCCCACCTCTAGTGAAATCTCTCAGGAAGCCGCTTCCTTGGCCTGAGGCGGGGAATCGAGTCCTCACCATCTGGCAGTGCCTAATTCTGGAAAACCTCCCCAGGAGTGAGCCCTCCAGCCCACACAAAGGATGCCAGCGGCTACAGGAAGTAGGCCAGTGGTGGTGCGAGTTGGCTTTGGCTCCTGGGACTCTCAACAGGCCCCTGACCTCATTCCCCAAGCCCCTCAGTCCAAGGCTCGAGTGGGGAGGGTGCCAGTCCCTTCTCCCACCACCCAGCCCCACTCAGTCTTGCTGGGTCAGTTGTCCATGTCCTCCCCAGGGCTACCCCAAATGGACTGTCCATCACCAGTGCCCCCTGGGCAGCCTCTGAGAGGAGCACACAAAATATGCCTGGCACCCAAATCTGATCTGACAGCAGCACCAGACACCGCCATTACGCTGTCACTACAGTCAGGAAAGGGCAGGAATATTCCTTACTCACCTTATTTAGGAGAACAAATGGACAGACAGAAAGGGCCCCCCTTTTTGCAGTCATGAGATTGCACCACAGTCAAGGTCCCACAATCCTTGCCGCCCCCCATCTTAAGGCCCCAACAAAGGGTCACTGCTCCTTTTATTCTTTTCCCCCTTTTTATTCTCACCCCCCGTCCCCCAGTTTCTCCAAGTCACTGATTCTCTTTTCAAATTGTGATGGCAGGAGGATGGAAAATGAGGATGATGGTGGTGACGATCAGTTTTCCCTGAAGCCTCTCACCCAGGCTTCTTAAGCCCCTGAGGTCCCTGATGTCCTTCAACACCCTCAACAAGGGAAAAAACAAAAATCATGCTGAACCGACACTGCTTTGGGGAGGAACGTCCTCAGGGCTCTCTGGGATAACGTCAAACCCAGCACCATCTGGCCTTGTAATAACTCAGCATTTGCTTCAAATCCTCACCACAGAGGCACCACCAGTTTGCGCTCATCCTGCATCTTGGGTCACTCAGTCCAACTGATAAATCATTTTCCACAGGCCAGATTTCGTCTAACATTAATCTGACTTTTCCTTGCAATTGAGCAAACATTTGTCCAACAAATTCATGAAGGAGAATTGATCTCACTGTTTACTTAGAAAGCTAAAGGAGTTGATTTTACATGAGTTTTATTTTCTTCCTCCTGAGAAATTAGGGCACTGGGATAGTACAAGAGAAAGTTAATCAATGGCTGTTTCCTGTTACCAGTATCTGTCCAGATTTAATAGAAATGATGCTCTAAGACATCATCTATTCAGTATATTCAGTACAAAAACACTCGTTGATATTAGAGTAAACTGGACAATCACATATACAAAAGGAGAGCCTTTCCTATTACTGTATAAATGAAGATAAGAGCTCACAACTGTTTGAAGATTCACACGGCCCTTCTGGAAAATTAGTGATAAACTATTGGAGAAGCAGGCAGGGAAAAGGAAACAAAAGCACTGAGTATCCCTGAAATGACTCTGATCCATCGAAAGAATAGGTTTGAGAGATTTAAGAATATATCACCAGAAATCTGACCTCCTTCAGGCATAGCTAAATATGTGGCACACATGCCACTATTTGATCCCATACTCATGGCAGACATCACTAGTCAATTCAACATTCTCTTCCAATCTGCATGGATGAGACCTCAGGATCCTTCACAACACAGAACTCCAAGCAGCCATTACTAGTCTATGAGTTTGCATGCAAGAAAAAAAAAAACCTTGTTGCTATCTCTGAATTAGAAACTATTAAGCTTAATATGTTAAATCCTCAAGTGAGAATTAAGGGGTCACCAATCAAATATTTAATTCCTGTTTTCCTTCCTGTGAGTCAGAGACCCTGTGAAAACACAAGAGGCCCCACCCAAATCAAGATGATGGAGTGAGACATTCTAGGGCGCTATCTTCCCACAAAAGCTTTGAACAACCGGCAAGAACTACAGGAACATCTTCCTCAAAGCTCCAGAAAACAGTTAAAGGCCTGTAGCAACAGGGACCAGTCATGGAACCACACAAACAATGCTTTGGGGCTGAAAACTTCTTTTGATCAAGTGAATTCCTGTTGCCTTGAATTTACCATCTTGGTAATAAATGAAGGAACGGATTAACGATCCCATCTTCAAAATAGCCATAAATAATCCTGGAATGTGCCAGTTCAAGCAAGATCTTGGAAAGCACATATTGAAGATGGCAGAGCCTCCACTAGTGAATAACTGAGTAGAGCAGAGCCAAACCTAGAACTACCTTGAGCTGTTTCTCACATAGGGAGAAAAATTTTTCCATTTGTCTGCTATAATACAGTTCTCAAACCGTTTTTGTTTTATTTGGGTTAAGTTTGGGGAATGAGACAATTTCCATCAGCCTTAGATGTTATTCAGAACCGGGATAACTCATCATCCTCAATGACTTAGGAGTTTGTCCACATGTAGGATGTTATACCCAGTATATCAAAGGAAAAAAAGGACATTTTTACTAAGAACAAATAGTCAGTGTGCTTTGATGGCAAACATAATTCAGATAGGTGTTGCAACTTTTCAATTCTCTCTATTCCCCCATTGTACTTATTAAGGGGGATTCATCCATAAATATTCATTAATGATATTTTGCTCCATGGCAATGTAATACACACACAACAAAAAAATCTTTTTTCTCTTCTCCGTATGTATCCCATCCATCTACTACCATGGCAATATACTTTTATTGAAATAAATTGAAACCTCTCTGTCTCTGTCCTCTAAACAAAAACAACAACAACAACAAAGCAACTAGGACTGTAAACCAAATGGTAGCCTGCTTTTTGTGGTTGAACCAACAGACACTATTCATACAGTCACATAATTCTGTTTTCACAGAAAACAATCCGAAAGACCCTTTCTAAAATAGGATTTATTTTTAAACGATGGCTGATACTTTTTCTACTTCATCAGTTATGAAGTATCAGCCCACCCCTTCTCAAGTAATCCCTGTATCTCTCATTGCCCACAGCATGAAGCAAGCCCTTTAGCATCACAAGCCTCTTTGCCATCCGGTCACAACTGCCTTTCTTAGATTCACCTTCTTTCCTGACCACTGACCCCAGCGCCACTACAACCTATGTGCCCATCACACAGAGGATTACTCCCCCCAAATGCTCTTTTTCGACTTTCACACACAAAGGTCCCTCTGGCTTGTGTCCTCCACTTCCTTTCATAGCCCCACCTGTCAAACAGGTTTCCCACGCTCTGTCTGCAGAAAGTGCAGTCCATGGACTGGCAGCACCGCCTGGGAGCTTGTTAGAAAGACCCATCTATTGAATCAAAATATGCATTTTAACAAGGTCCCTAGGTGATTTGTGTACATTATAAATTTTGAGATACACTGCCCCAAATTCACTCTGCCCTTTCTGGGACAGCCACTCCATCTTCATTCTCTCTAATCTGACTTCCCTCCCCACCTCTCCACCAAGACAACTGTCATCGAATGAGTGAATCCATCAATTCATATATGAATAAAATATATGAAATACCACTTCCACCATTGGTCTACCCTTGGAACGTCTATTCATCCTTGAAGTTCAGGCCAAATGGCCCCACTTCTGAGAAGCCACCTTCTGCTCTCCAATTTAAGGATAAGGAACACCAAGTGCCAAGAAGAGGAGGAACCTCACTGGGGTCCCACAGCTACTCCCTGGAGTCTGCCTGACTCCAAACCCAGAGAGGGCCTCAGCATCTGTGCGGTAACACCTCAGAAAACAACGTCAGGAAGGAAGCCCATGTACCTCCCAGAGAGGCCCCTCATGGCCACCATCAGGGACACAGTACCATGGCTAGAACCAGGATGGCAGGTCCTTTGCCATTCCTTTGGGGATGAGGTCCTGTGTGGGCTGATCCTGAATCAGATTCCTTTGTTTAGGTTCTTAACCACTGCTGCCCACTCCTGACCTACCTCTCTCAATCCCTCTGAAGACCCTTCTCTGCTCTCTTCCTTCCAACACTACCCCAAGCACCCATATCTCTTCCACTGTATCCTTTGATGGGGAATGTTTCCTTGGAGAACAAGGACCACAGAGTTCAATGGTCAGTCACTGGTCTTCACAGATCCCCAGGTCTTGGCAATGCCATTCTGGTTGCCCAAAGACTCTCAAATTTGTGAGTGCACAAGAATCACCAGGAGAGCAGTTTTAAACATGCAGATCCCCAGGCCCCAAAGCTTCTGGTTCACCAGCCCTGGAGTGGATGGGCATCTGCCTATATAGCAAGTGTCCTGAGGTAATTCTGATGGGGTCTCAGGCCACGTTTGGTGACTCCCCTCCTCCCAGCCTCTCCTGCGTATCAGCAGGCTGGTCTGTGTGGGGGGCCACCAGCAAATCCACCAGCCACTCCGATCCCATGTGTACCTGGTCAAATGAGGACTCTAAAACCGTTCCCGCCTACCCCATTGTTTTGTTGTGAGGGCAATAGGGTATGTGCTACTGTGTTGCTCAACTGGAAAACCCTTAATTCCCATTCCCAGAAAGTCTGTATCTCTCTCAATCTCATAGCCTACTGTCAAAATATTCTTAAGTCTTTCAGATGGTCCTGTGGTTGTTGAGTGCAAAGGATATCAATCCATACTGGCCAGTGTCCAGACATCAGCTGTCTTCCTGATAGCAGTTCTGTTTGCCATGGGTCTCTTGCATAAATAAGAGTCCTTAGCATCCTCTCTGCAGCTTGAGAAAGGCAACACTCACTCCCCAAGATGAGATCCTTTAGATGATAAAGCACTTAGAACACTTGTTTTGCATCATTCAATAAAAACGCAAATGCCCATCCCAGTGTTTGAGGAATGCAACAACTGATCTAAAGAAAGAAAGATTTAAGATTTGGTTTCCATTGTGTCCTTATGAGCTATTGTATATCTTTGCAACCTAATTAAATTGACTCATTCAATAATAAATGAATTTAAGAGCCCCAGAACAAGCCTTGCTTTTCACCATTTTCTAATATAGTGTCTATTCAACTTTTTAAAGATGGATGTACCTAAGCCAAAATAAAAAAAGAGACAATTAGCGATAGCCAGCTTGGCCCAACTTATTCAGGACTGTGAAACGAAGACTATCAATTCTTTAATGTTGTCAGGAGTTCCAATCCATTGACCCTACCACTTCTCTCCACCTCATGCACCCATCTTAGATGCCATTTCCAACCCTAATATCATACTCTTGCATATATCTGCTCACTCCTCTCTCCCTCTGTCCTACTTACCTATCTCCAGTTCAGCCCAATTATCCACCTGCTCTTTGCCTGTATACAAGCAGAAAAAATATACCACATGCTAACTGGTCTCAGAGTAAATCATGACCCCAAACTTGGCACTGCCCCCATATTTCCCTGATCATATCATTCTCCCACATCCCATACATCCCTCCATCTTCTCAAAGCCCCCATCCCTTATCCTCACATTCTTTTATTTAACTGAAAAATATATAAGCACTCAGAATAAAATGATCTGATCTTCTTTACACTACTCCCACCTGCTCTGTGCACCTGGCCTCCCTCCTATTTCCTATTACCAGGAATGCACTATCCCAGCTCCTACCCAAGGCCAATCCCTTACTCACGCTTGGATCCCAGCTACTCACATCTCCTTGAGAAATTTGCTCCTGCTATTACTCCTTCTGTCCCTTACATGGTCAATTTCTCTCTCTCTAGGAGACCACTTTACCAGCATGCAAAAATGCTATAAAAGCTCCCATCTTCCAAAGAGACCCTTCCTGACCAAGCCTCCCCCTCCATTTAGCATCAATTCCTCTGCTCCTCTTTACAGCACGACTCCTTGGAAAGGTCAGCACCCTCCGTCTCCCTTTTCTGCCCATTCACTCCTCCACACACTGGCCTGTCCTCCACCCACTTCTCTGGCTGCCCCTTCTCACTCCTGGCTCTTTTTTCTAGCTAGACTCACTTCCTTTAAATACCATCTATATACCTATAATCCCCAAGTTTAAATCTCCAGCACTAATCACTCCCGAGTTCCAGACTTGTATATCCACTTGCCATGGTGGTTGGGAACCCAAAGAATAGAATGTAAGAAAGATCCAAGTTAAGGAAAGATCACTATGGAGAAGTTACCCTCTCAAGAGATGGTGGGGATCCTGCCAGCCAGGAGAGGAACCCTTGGTCGGGGACTGTCCTCGTGGGAGACAGAGATAGAACTCATAGCTAGTAGAAACCAGTGGATAGCACCAGGAACTCCAGGATGCCCCTTGGATCATGAATAAGTAGAGAAAGGAGGTCACACAGGTCACTCTAGGTTGCAGAATAGTGAGAACAGAGAGGAGAGATAAAGTGAGAAGAGGAGGAAGAGGAAAGAGGAGGAATAAGTAAAGCTAGGGGTGGAAGCAGAGTGGGAAAGAAAAGAAAAAAAGGTGGGAACCAAGGAAAAAGCCAGAAGGAATTGGTTTGATTAGGAGAATAAGAACCAGGAAAAGACATTTTGGTCCTTGCTTATTTGGGAGACACAATGAGAATCCCAACCAAATTCTTAAAAAGATGTAGACACTCAATTGTCTGACTCATGGAGAGTGGTTAAGTATTAGTGTTAGTAAAAACAATAGCTCACTTTATTGGGGTGCTTCCTATAGGCTAGGCACTTCTAATACACTTCCTCACTTAATTTTTAAAACAGCCTCTGACTCCAGTAGTATCGTTCCCATTTTCTAGAAGAAGCTGAAGTTGAGAACTTAAGTAACTGACTCAAGACAACCTAGCAAGGGGGTGGCAGAGGCAGGATGCAAACCCACATCTTATTCGAATATCCATGCTGGCAACCACCATGCCACCCGGCCACAGGTGACAGACAGTGGGGAGACCCTTCTGGCCCAAGGAGGCCAGGGGCTGAGCAGCTCTCCAGAGAGCACTTGGTGGCCTGCCAAGTCAGGGCTGGGGCAGAAGACGATGCCCAGCTGCCTTGGGGCCCCACTTTCCTCTCCATCACCATCCTGTCCTCTGCCCACACTCCAAGCCGCCCTTGAGGGGAGCATGAGTGCTGGGAAGGATGGCTGTGACAAGAACCACCCAGCTAGGATCTCAGATTAAAGGCACTCCCTGGATCACCCCAAGGCAAAACCAGGTCGAGGCAGGCAATCTCCAAACCCCACCCACAGGGAGTTAAAGGTGAGGAGCTGGAAATTAATTCTCTCCCTAAGACTGAAAGTTGAGAAGTAGTCTAGGAAAGGGGTGAGGAGGAGGAGGAGATGGGTGAGGAAACAAGCCCTCAACTGGGGGTCCGCCGACTCGGCCTGGCACGGCCCCCCAGGGAGCTCTGTCGACTTGGCAATGACTCCCCAATGCCTCAGTTTCTCCTCTTTCTGATCAGCTGCCTAAGGCCTCTTCTCTGCACCCAACAGCCTAGGGTAGGGCAGCACCCATGGCCAAACCAACCTTGTCTGAAATGGGCCCAGCCTCTGGGACAATGGGGTCTGACCTCTGTAAGGACAGAGCTGGGAAAGACCAAGGATTCTCCACCAGCCGTGCACCCAACAGGTGTTCTGGACCATAGAAGAGGCCCTGTCTAACCCTAACCAAGCTGGCTCTCCATCTGCCTCTTCAATCAAGGCGAGATGGGAGCGAGGCGGGGGTCAGAGGCAGTCACAGATGTGGGTGGATGGGGACATATCTGTCTCCACATGACTGGTCATGGGTGGGGAGAAGTGGGGTGGATATAAAATGGCATCTCCCCTCTACAGACCCCTGTACCAGTGCCTTAAATTTCCACCACTGAGCTTTCTCCAATGGCTTACAAACTGGCTTCCAAAATGTCCCGGTTAGAATGCAGACATGTTTCTAAAATGGGATAGCAGCTTTACACGTTCCTTACTTGATCAACTCAGAACCTCAAACTGTCAGAGGCAGAGTGAATCTTGAAAACCACGTAGTCCAACCCCAGAAGGAAACCAACACAGAAGGAAACTGAGCCCCCAAAAGGTGAAGAGACTTTCTCCAGGTTCCAGGGCAAGGTAGCAGCAGAGCTGGGACTCTTAACTCGGGTCTCCTAAGTCTTTCCACCCCACAGCACTGGCCTTTGAGAAAGTGCAGCCCAGGATGGGGGTAGATGGAGATCTGGAATCTGGGGTGGGTGGGAACCTGGAATCCTGGCATTCTGCTCCTGGGGCTGCTCCTTCCCCGGCTCAGCTACCACAGCACACAAGAGCCCCTGCAGCCTCGGCCAGCTGACCGACTCCTCACTGAGAGAGGCTTCTGGAAGGATGAATCTACATCAGAACCCGGAACCAAAATATTGCCAGGTACCTACTGCTCTGCACCCAGCCCTCTAGTTCCCAGCCTCCTGGGAGGGAGAAATTTCCAGAACTTCCAGCTCTACAAGGCTTTCACAGAAAGAAGTCTTCTCTAAGAAGCAGCACTCTCCTGTTTGAGCGATGGGGAGAGGCAGAAGACAGGGGGAAAGGAAAAAGTAGTAATTTTTTTAAGGTAATATTCTCACCAAAATGACATCCTGGAATTTTCAAGACCATTTAACTAATACCAAGTTGGATTCATTATTTGCAAAGAAAGATGCTGAAATTCTTTTGAAGCAGGTCAACCAGATGATGCCTGTGGCTTTAAAATGAGGTAATGAGAGGCAAAGAAATCCCCAGGAAAGTGCCCTGCCTAGGAGTGGGAAGGAGCTCTCTGCTCCCCTCCTGACAGGCTCACAGTCACCTGAGAAGGTCACAGGTTGTTGCCCAGAACAGGCGAGCCTGGCCAGGGCAGTTCTTTGCAATTACCCAGTTTGCCCTGACCTTCATTAGCACACTGGTTTAACCCCACTGTGCTGACCCACCAATGGGTAACAGGACTTGCAGCCAGGATGGGGGGAGCAGAGGTCAGCAGGCCTCTTGTTAAATCAGGAAAATTGAGGTTCGCCAGAGAAAGTTGGATGAGGGGAAACAAGAATGAACAGAAAACAGGATTTTTCTGTAAACCTACAACTTCTCTAATTAAAAAAAAAAAAATTATTAAAAGAAAAAAATGAATGAACCGAAACCTGGAGTCCTTGGCCTAAGGGAGGAAGGGGAAGATGTGGGAGGGGTCCCACTCCCTGGACAAAGTCTATAAAGGAAAGGACACAAGCTGTGAAGGCAAATAGACATGTGCATTTGCCCAATCTTAGGCAAGTTACTTAGCCTTTCTCAACCTCAGTTCTATCAGCTGTAAAATGGGACCAACACCCATCGCACAAGGTTGTTCAATGAGATAATGAGGGTAGAGAACTGAGGCTATTTTGCACCTTTTGTACCAAGTTGACATCACCACCACCTGGTACAGAGGAAAAGCCCAGGTGGGGGAGCTCTTTCCCAGTAAGTCCTGGAACAAGGCGCAGGGGACTGCCTGGGAGGCTCTCCAGGGGCAGAGACAAGATGGCAGTCTCAGTGGCAACAGGCTGACTCATTTGGCCAACTGTCCTTAATTTCCCTCCCTACGTTTTTGGAGCCCTGGAGTGCTCTTCCCCCAAATGAGGCATGCAGCAGAAATGAGCTGTTATTAGCGCAGCAGGGAGACCAGAAAGACCCGGGGGAGGAGGGGAGGGCAAGCTGCAGAGGGTTTCCTGGAACTCATGGTAAGGGAGCAGGGAGGGCATGCTGCTATATCAGAAGATCTCTCTCCCTGTGCACAAATCACCAGGCAGGGACTGCTTTTAAAACCAACCTTCACAACCTCTGCAGGGCAAAATCAACTCCAAGGGCTGCCTGTGATATACATAATACAGTCATCAGGGGCAGACCTGGAGAGCACACAGTGCAATTTCAAGCCGGTATTGGGTGATGTCGGTGAGTACATGAGACAGACACAGAACATTGCCCCATTGCACTAAATGCACAGTTAACACATAGCCTCAGAACACAGACTGTACCAACCTACACAAACATTACAATCAGAAGGCAGATGAAGGAAAAAAAAAAAGGTATTTTTGCAAGACCTCAGTGAGACAGCCCTGTACCCAGCCCAGAAGTTGCACAAATGATGGCAGGGGTGGAGGAGGGGGAGAAAGGGGACTGCAGAGGAATGCATCTGATTTTTTTTTTTCCTTTTCTTAGGGGGAAAGTGGATATTCTTCTATTGTGAGTTTTAAATCTGTGCTGTCAGATAACCTTTTCAGTCCAGTGCCCTGACACCTTTAGCCATGCCTAAGCCAAGACAATTGTCACTAAACATTATAAGCAAGTATGCCGTGGCAAATGCACTCACTCAAGCTCAGAGAGAAGCCTGGAGTCTAGTCCGGGTCCTACCACTTCTGAGTAGCCTTGGCCAAGTCACTTAACCCATCTGAGGTTTGGTTAACTCATCTGCTAAATGGGGACCATAACTTCTGACAAGGCTGCTAGAAGATTGCATTGAAAGAGCAGCTACTATCATTTAGCATGTGGGGAAGCCTCAGCCATTCTTGGCCACTGTGGCAGAAGTGGCCCATATTCTTTGGATTTACAATCCATATTTCTTACACGTGGCTGTACATCATTCAGTCCTAGAGGTGCTTGAGGAACCCATGAATAAGGTGAAGTGGGGAGAGGAGAGAATCGGTGATACGAATGGAAATGATGGCTTAGGGGTTGCAATTTCAGGACTTCTTGATTCCTCAAAGATGCAAATCATCTAAGGGTACCCAGACAATCATGCTGCAAGCGGTTTCTACATTCAAACAAAGGCAGTGGCCAACATCTGAACCTCATTTTCTCACTTTTCTTCACATGACACTCAATGACTTACCAGTCTAAAGGGTACTTTTCAAATAAGACCTCTCTCCTACTTGACTAGAGGGGCTATCATAGATTTTTGACCCCAAATTTAAAATGGCCTCTTTGGATACAAATCTCCGTGGGGCCATCCAGCCTCCCAGGACAGCTTCCAGTCCTCCCCAAATGCATCCCAGACCCAAAGGCAGTGTAATCTCAGTCTCTCTGGTGTCAGAATAACTCTTGGTGGAAAGCACCCATGATACTCAGCAAGATGAACATTTTAGCAGTTGGACAAGTATCACACAGAATTCAGGATGCACGGGTTCTGTTACGAGGGCGGGAATCCCACAACCACAGCAGGAGCAGAGGCGTCTGGTCAGGAGAATAAACAAACCCAAACTTCCTGACATGCCCAACTGGGCTCTTCTTACATGACCACCCTAAACATCCCCTTCATCCTGCTCCAGAACCCATGAGGATGCCCTACTTCCAACTCTTCCTATTTCCTCAGTTGCATATCCAGCCCCACCTCATTGGGGATGCCATTTACATAGGCACAAGTTCTCACCACTCCATTCACACTCCTCTCTGCTCTGGCTCCAAACCTACTGGACCAGCTCACAGCTCTGAGCTTTTACTCAGGCTGTTACATCTCCAGTGCCCTGCCTTCTCCTCTTTGCCCACCCCAGCTCTACTCATCGTTCCACGAGGACTTCTCCCACTACTTCCACTTGTGCTGGTAACTCCCCTGCTGATCCCATCAGGCATTCACACTTTGCACCAGGTTGGCACTTAATTATAAATGGTCTTGCCTTGAATAATCTGTTAAGCACAGAAGAGATGGCTTATAAGGTGGAAAGAGTTTTGGAGCCAAAAAACCCTCAGTTTGAAAAACAGGACCTTACCAGCTGTCACCACTACCTTTGTCAGTTCAAAGTTTCTGAGCCTCAATTTCCATTTTTTTCATTTCTGTAAAATAGGAATAGTAATCTTAACCCGAAAGGGCTGTTATATGGCTTTAACAAGCTAACATCTAGAAAAGTCCTAGACCCAGTGATTAGCACATTGAACGTATCCTTCAAAGTTTGTTCCAATTCCTCTTTTCTTCTCTTTTATGCCCTGTAGAACCAAGCCTAAGTATTGGCAGCATAAGAGGTATTCAATAATGCTTGATAAATTGATCAGTAGTATAAAGCAAACCAATAAATGGAGGGACATTATGCAAAGCAACACTATATGAACAAAATGTATTGATCTATTTTAAAGTCTATTTTAACTTAAGAAGTTTTCAGGATTACAAACTGCCATCCTTTCTGAATCCATAACTTAGTCACCTACAAGTTTCAGTACAAATGCTAATAATTCCTTTTCTCTCCTCCTTCACCCCTAAGACAACCTATCTCCATTCTCCACTTCCTTTATAATTCTGGTCCATAGAAATTTCAGTTCACACTATATTACAATACTTGCTACTCCTTTCATTCCAACATAGAGCAAAATTATTCTATAGGAGTTCTTTTCTGAACTATTTAGAAGGAAACCTGATCACTTCCTTTCCCAAGCAGGCTCCAATTTTTCATTGAGAAATAATAAGACTTTTCCTTCCCCCACTAAACTGGGGAGAAGAGAGTAGACAACTATGAATGTCAGTAAGGTCGTTCAATCAAAATCAAACTGAGAATAATATCCAGGTCCTATGAGCAGTTATGAAATTCATGCCCCAGGCATGATACTGGATGTGGTGGAAACCAGTGAGACGAGAACCGGAGTGGAACTCAGATGGAGTTTGCAGTAGAACCATTTCTACCTTGTGGCTTTGGGGCCTTTCTGTCCTTCTCATTAGTTGCTTCTCACAGTTCCTTTTTCATATACCGGGTGTTTTCCATAGAGGAAAGTGCCCCCTGCCACTGCATTCACTTTCCAGCTGGTGTCTCACACTGCCAAAACAATGGGAGTCGACAAAAGGCTTGGGACATTGCTTCAGTATGAATAGAAACAAACCTAGAAATGTAATTTTAGTTAATGATTGTAATATACACTCATGAAGTGAATTTCCCCCATGTTTCCCACTCCCTGGGGGTGAGTTAGGCAATAACTCTTTTAGGTCACCCAGCCACAATTCAAAGCATTACAGAGCTCGATGGGACCAAGAGGTCACCCAGCCCAGACCCCTAATTCCACACAAGAGAAATGCTAAGCTGTTGGTGACTTCCCTATCAGCCTCAAGAGTCAAAATTCTTGGTGTCTAAAAAATTGTTTTCCACCTTGTTCTAAACACCTTCTGTCCTCCCTGCAAGCAGAAACTAACTGGTCCATGTCCTCTACTCAATAATACACATAATGACAGTTATTGACTCCTAAGTTTTCTCTTCCCCAAATTAAACAACTCCAAAACCTTTTTAACCTCCCCTTAAGGAGCTTATTGTTCATCCCTTTAAATTTGTTGTTAATAATCTTTACTGCACTTTCTGTTTTTTCCACGATCCTGCCCAGCTAATTCTAACAGGGTGGCATCAAATATTAAACAGAGCTGGAGAATTACTTCCCAGCTCTTACATGTTATTTCCAATGCAGCACAGCCTGGTGTCGTGCTTATTTAAAAATAAACTACACAACCATCTTTCAGCTAGTGCACCACTAGGACCTCCAGATCCATTTCAGCTATGATTATACCTCTTCGGGTGATCACTAATATGACAGTCAACAGAATTGCATCCATCAGTTTGGTGCTAATCCATTAATGACCACTGTTTCACCTCCAAACAAAATGTTAACTACTGTGGTATAAGAAAAGATCGGGCAAGTGAGGGATTTGTGCTCCCTACACGACATTTCAGTCTAAAGAACACTTTCCTTCTAATCCATGCCTGAAAACTGACCACTGGGTGGCCTCCGGTAAGACCACAGGGTGGATCTTGGAGCAAATGCAGCAGACGTTTCACATGCTGTTCCCAACCACTGTCATGTGAAGGAAACTTAGAGATACCTCAGGAAACTTAGCACTAAACCCCCACCTAAAGGTACTCTGAGGTGTGAAAAGTTACAGATCCTCTCAAAACACTTAATCAAGTATCCTCCAACAATGGCTGAAGAGCATCTCTTCCATGAGTCTGGTATGGCTGCTGACTAGCATGACTAGCTCATGGGGCCACCCTGGAAGATCATCCCATTTTCAATTAGTAAGAAGATTTCAATTTTCCAGTAGGTCCGATATCAGGAATCTCGTCCACCATGCCAGGAGGAAAATAAATTCTTATGGTTCTTTTGGGAAGTAAACAAAGGAGTGAGGTAAGATGGGGGTGGGTGGGGACAGAAGTGTTGGGATTTTAAGAACAAAAATCTAGGTTCTAGGGAAGAAATGCATCTCAACCACATCCTCAACATCCCACAATTAACAATTTCAGGGAGCCACAGCCACGGAAGAATCAGTAGTCACCAGAAGAGACCATTTCTTTAACTGCAACAACTCCAAATCTCCCAAGTTGGGCTGCACTAAATGTCCGTTATCATTTCCTAATACAGACGAAATTCTACTATGTTCACTTAGCCCATAGGAGCCATTTGTGTGAATTCATAACTATTTTACAGTTGGCCTTTTTTCTTACTTCAGTTGCTAGAGATGAATGGTATTAGTCATCACGTCCTCAGAGAGTCACTGCTACAGCTAGATTATTCATGGAAACTTTTGCAAGCATTGCACTGCTGCAGTTTGGACTCAGCACTGAGACTGGGAAATCTAGTAGACAGCTTTCTAGAATTTTGTGAGGGTTTTTGGCTGTGAAACATCATCACATAGAGGCCTCAATACAGCTTATGTTATGATCGTGAAATGCACCTTTGGCCCTACATCTGTGAAATTCTTCTCTTTCCTTTGTCCTCGTGCTTAGAAAATGCCTTAAATATGTGCCCCCCCCCCCCACATACACACACCAGTTTACCACTATTTTATCCTCTATTTCTAAATCAGGGATCAGCAAACCATGACCTATGGGCCAAATCCAGCCAACAACAAAAAGTCTTATTGGAACATAGCTATGCCTGTTAGCTTACATATCGTCGGTGGCTGTATCGTGCTAAAACCGCAGAGCTCAGGAGTTGGTGACAGAGACCGTATGGCTTGCAAAGCCTAAAATATTTACAGAAAAAGTTTTCCTGCCCCTGCTTTAATTCACAAGGAAAACAGATTGCTTATTCAGAACCCCCTGCACCCTCCAACAAAAGAAAACAAAACAAGAAAGCACATCCTGTCCCAAGTGAATAGTCTTGGCATCCTGATAATCTGGTCTGACTCCCTCACAAAGTATCCTCTGAAATAAGATGCATATAAGATGCAAAATACTTAAAAGACAAATTTAAATCAAATTTTTAAATCACGGAAGTCCTGAATTTGTTGGTTTGGGCATACAATAAAACTCAAACCCAGATCTGCTCGCATGGAGTAATTAGGGCTCTTAGAAAAGAAGGGTAATAAAAGGAGTGTGATATAATAGACTCTAAACTTCACACCACACAACTCCACCCAGAGCTTAAAGTGATCTTTCACCTAATTGCAGAAGGAAAGGGAATGGACAGGGAAGGTTTTCTACTGAAACAGCATCCTGAATCCCTAACTCATGTGGAGTAATGACCTAGCTCCCTCCAGAGAACAGCCCAGAGGCTCATTCCCATCACCTAACAATTCTGGGTCAGGAATCCACCATTTGCACCCAGAGGTTAAGACAAGGATCCGCTCTTATGAAGGAATTCGATGGAGGCAATTCACCCTCTGCTTGAGACCTTACAATCTGCCATCCCGTGGGGAAAAGCTGCCCCAAAGCCATCAATGGGCGTCTGGTTCCCAGTCATGCTTGTTTCGGTTAACACAAAGTTGACTGTCAGCTTTTGTTTTTAATGTATTGCCAAGATTTAAAAATGCAGAGCTGTCACCCAAAGTTTTGAATTTAGGCCTCTGGTGGAAAACCAGAACACCTGAGAACCCCAGGCCTGCATTCCCCTCAGGGAGTATCCCCGGAGCTGAGCAGCTGCTGCCCCACTTGGAGCACAAGTATTCTCTGGCTCCACACTCCCTACCACTCCCTATCGTCTCCCTGCTGGCCTGAGGCTGAGTCAGCATCTGGGCTGTGCCCCAGCTCCCTGCTACTGGCATTTTTCTCACACCTGACCTGCATCACTCAAGATATCTGCTCTGTAGGCATCTGGATTTCAACACCAGAGCTCATTTATATTAACTAATATGTTTCCAAGTAGGTGGGGAAAGTAATTTTTTCCTCTCTTCCTCATTCTTGGGCTCACGTGTACACTTTTCTCCTCCCTCTTGGTCAGTGACCATCTACCGACACGAAGAACGTGCATGCTTTGCCAACAACTCACATTTGAAATGGGCAGTCCCTTCCCTCGTAGCCCACTACAATGGACATTTGATTCTCTTGGGTCTTCTCTAGCCATAGTTATCAAAGCTGACGCCACAACTCCTTGTCAGACCTCTCGTCCCTAGAAGCAGCCCAAAGACAATCTCTACAGAGAAAGCTTTGGTCATATATGGTGAGACACACTTTAGGTAGAGTGTTTGCCCATCAGAATCAAGGTGCCCTTTACCACGGCATAGAGGGAACATTTCAGAGGCAATTGCTTCCTTTCTAAGAAGCTATTTAATCTCCTAGGTGACCTCTGAATTGAGTCTGGTGTCTCTAGTGAGTGGTGTGTAATATATGTGCAAAACTCCCTTTTTACTGCTAGGGAAACTTATCAAGTCCATAATGAACGTCATAATGTGACACTCATTCTGAAAGAAGATAGAGCACACTAGCAGCAGCACAACATCACAGCTGTACCCTGCCACGTTCTCCCCTCCACCTGGCCCCCACATGGGCTGGCAATGCTCAGAGGACAAGATCTGGCCTGAAATGCTCAGTAGACCCATCAGGAAGAGTGTCCACCTTCAGGCACAAGCAAAAGCCTATCATGGGGATCCAGCTCCCAGCTGCACCAACTGGCAAGCTTGGAGAGGTTACACCAAGAGCACCTTTCAAGCAATTGAAATATCAACCTCCCATCTTTTTACAGACACATACTAAATTTTGCATTTTTGTGCAAAATTGCTATTCTTGGCATGGTATGATGGCAATGCTGAACAGGCATATGAAATGCTCTACATATAACCAGGCTCTCAAGAAATCCACTTTGGCCAGGAAAAGGGTGAGAGTGGTGGTGGTGATGATGGGTGGATGTCAGCAACTTAGACTCAGAGCTGGGGTGCTGGCACCCACCCTGGGCACTGTTCACATTCCATGCCATCACCTGTCAGCCTAGCCAGTTGCAACTGCTGTTCTAGATTGTGCTTCTAAATAAAATAATAGGATTCAGCAAATCCAAGGCACGCAAGTAGGCAGAATCCTTTCAGTAGTCCCTTCCATATGACAGTGTGAAAATCTAACTCATGTCGGATGAGGTTGGTAAAGCAAAATTTACAGAGATTCTATAGGAGCATTGGAAACAGACTTTTATTTAACAGAAACTTACACAAACTTGATATAAACCCTACATTAGACAAAGCTTTATCACAATTCTACACACGTCATAATTTGTGGAAGTTGGTTGGAGAGCAGATTATTGTTATAATGATCAGCATTTCCACAAGGGACATTTTCTATCAGAAAATGTCACAGAAAAGGGCTACACAAAATGGTACAATGATCCTCTTGGTGATCTCCCCCCAGGACTGACCTCTAATGGGAAACCTGGAAGGGTGGGCAGGCAGTCTGTGCCCACCCAACTGCCCTTCTCAAATGCAAAAAGAGATTCTCCTGCTCAGAACCATTTCAGTAACACTGTGATTCAAGGACCTTTTCTGATGAGACTATCCAGCATTAGATTATGCATTTATTATTATAACTCTGCTACACCTGAGGGGAACTCAAGAACATGCACATGTAAGAGATGTCCTATTGGGAAACTGGGAGAAGAAACCCAGTCGCCCCGCTGGTCAGCCCAGCTCCTTCGCTAGGCAGCAGCCCCAAAGTTGAATTACATTTTGTCATAACTAACTCTTTCACCGACGTGACCATAAAAGGAAATGTTAGAATACTCGCCCTCCCACTTAACCCCCACCAGAAACCGAATTTGAGGTTTCCATCACTGAGCTCTGCCTTCCTCACCCTTGGGGACAGCACTGGAATCTCAGGCACCCGAAGCCAGCTAAGCAGCAGGCTCCCTTTGCAAGTCTCCTCTAGAAGGAGTCGTTGAGCGACATCTCTAAGGATGTTTATTTTTTAGTTTTTAACTTTTTCTTTTCTTCACTGCATTATTTTAAACAAAGCGGTGTGTGTTTGAATCTGTTCACTATCAGAGATATATATCCAATCACTCAATGGAATTCCTTCCTGAACTAGGCTCATCAGACATGATTACCAGGAGCAGGCAGCTTCTGGACCTTCAGATAAAGGGGGCTTGTCCACGGTGGGGCGTGGGGGGCAGTGAAGGGGGGCGTTGCTGATAGCCTTTGTGGCTAATTTATTTCAATCAAGCCTTAACACATAATCATTTCACATCACCAACACTTGCGATAGACTTTTGAAGAAGAAGGGAAAATAAAAGAACAATTGATCACTCCTCACTTACCACATCCAACTCGCAGAAATAAAAATATCTAAAGCACATACATGAGTGGCGTTTTAAAAAGCCTGAGAGAGCAGAGTTGATCTTTATTTTCTTATTAAAAATGTAGGGTATTTTCCCTCAGAGTTATAGTCGGTCTTTATTCTACATTAAGTACTGTTCTGATTTCACGTCTTCACAACATTGCTTTTAACTTTTGAAGTAGAAGGTACTTTAAACAAAAATACTGTGCAACGTCAGCACTTTTTCCTTTTAAATATTGAAATAAATAAAATAGTTAACTCTTTTTTTTTTTTTTTTTTTTTGTCAGTTTGTTTGTGTTCAGTTATTTCTATTGTAGAGCAATTCCAGCCTGACCTGGGTGCTTTCTCATAGACATTTAAAGAAAATGTGATGAAAAATTTTAAAAAGGAAAAAAAGAAAAATCTTCTTATTGCACAAACTTAGGCCATTCTGGAGACTTCTCTGAGCCAAAGTGAGTTCCGCTGAAGGATTTTCCACAAGCCAGGCTCCTGGGTCGGCTGAAACACACGCACAGGAGGGGGCCCGGGCAAGGGAAGAGGAAGAGGAGGAGGAAGAGGAGGAGGAGGAGGAGGAGGTGCAGATCATCTTGGTTTCTTTTCACCTTCTTCGGAAGTGGCTTGCTTGAAGGACGCCGGGTCCCCAGATCACGGAGATGACTGCAGAGGGAAAGGTAACGAAAGATAAAACAAAAAACAACTACCTAAAAAAAGAAAGATTAAAATTAAGAGGACAGCAGAAATGAAATGAATTGAAAGGGTGGGGGTGGGGAAGAAACAGAAAACAACCAACTATCTGCCAAGCTACTGAGGCTATTATGCACCATGAGAACAAGGCCAGTGCCCTTAGGCCTTGACCATCAGCAGTGTGAACTCGGCCAGAAATAGGCCAAGTCAGCTGCTACTGGGCAACTGGATGACACAAGAAACAGAACATGGCTGGATTTTCCATTCCTGGGTGGCATAGCAGGCAAAACCGGATGTTAGCACAATTTCTTTTTCCTCCACTTGGAAACGAAACAAACTGAACCTTTTTCTAAAACACCCCAGGAAAGGACCATGATGATGTGAGCTTTCTGTCACCGAGGTGGAAATGACTAGTCCTATAGGATCAACTGCAGTCACAGAAAACCCCAACTGATGCCCCATTTGGTATAAGGCCAAAAGGACACTGACACACATGCACACACATACACACACACATACACACACCAATCTAAGTGATTCTGGGATGTCAGAACCATTCATAGAGACAACCAAGCCAAGTGACCCATTCCAGTCCTCAACAAAGCCCAGTGTCAGCCTTGGGGCCTGGTGGTTAGTTCCTATCAGGTAGAGCCTTTAGCCTGGATAGTTTTTGCTTCTAACTGAAATGAAATCTGCTTAATTATTTTGGTCTTTGTAACGGAGCAATAAAAACAAGTACTATCACATTTCACCCCAGAAGCAGTTGCTGAAGGCAGTTGCTGAGTGTCCCTTACACAGCGCCCAGCTCACAACAAGCTGCATGGACAGGGAAGTGGGGAAAGGGTGGAGAGTCCTACATGGAAAATGGCCAAACCAGCAGGAAATAAAGTTCAAAATCAAATGAGCAACTCAGCCTTTTCCAAGTTGGAACTCCACTTCCCATTCCCCATCTCTCCTAATACCCACTGGTTGGTTGAGCAGGACTGGAGTAAATGCATTTCCAAAACTGAGATTCACACTCAAAGTCTTAGTTGTTCAAAGGAAGGCTGAGAAGGCTTCATTTCCACCTTCTGCCATGTCCTCTTCACCATGCCTATTTCTTTGTCTGTACCCTCATCCCACCTCATTGCCTTGCCTCTCTGATCTCTGGTCCCCCTTCCCAGGCTCCCCTCCTCTGCCCGAGTGCTCACCTCCTCTTTGCCCCTGACATTGCCGCTAGTCCCACTACTTCAGTGGTGAAATCAGGGTGGCCTTTCTCCTGCCCTCCCACAGCAAGCCTGACAATCAGTTTCTTGTTGGGGATCTAGTCAGACACTCATCCCCTGCCAGGAATCTTTCTGTCCCCCTACTCAATGCCCCTGACCCCTCTGGTCAGACGTCACCTGCCACTCTTTTCATAACCATACCTCATGCCCTTCCAGTTTCCTCAAATTTCCACCCTCCCTCTCCCACACTCTTTTCTTCTTTTGTCCAGCTAAGCCACTTAGAAAATATCTGGTTTATTCCCAACTTTGCACTCTTAACATCCATGTTCTCTTTCATTTTCCCTGGCTGGGCCAACTACAAGCTACTGAAAACGTCCTACCATGTTCTTGGTATTCCGCTCTCAGTTCCCTCCAAGGAGGCCCTGCTCTCTATCCCTCCACACTTACTTCAACTTGACCCTGACTCCTGTCCTCACATCCAGATTATCCCTCCTGCACCCATCACCACCACTTCACTGCCCCCCTGGATCTCATCTACCCCCTCCTGGCTTGACCAGTGGATGCTATACCCAGATAAGACTTTTCTAACCTTTCTGTCAGTAATATGTATTGAGCATCCACGGTGTGTAGAATGAGATGCTATATCCTTCCTAATTAGCTCAGAAACATGGCTCAGTTCTCAGTTTACTCCAACAATTGTGGCACATTGGTGTCAGGCATCCTCCGAGGGTCATGAATGACATCACCTTTGCCCTTGAGGAATACAGCATCCATTTCAAGAGAAAGACTACAACCATAACAAGCACTGCACTAGGGGCATGAGCCCAATGCTATAGAACAATACTTAAACATGTTTCCATATTGCCATTTTTGCATTTTCACATGGATCAGGTTGATTCCCAACTTTGCTTTTTGTTCAGCTCCATCTCCATTCTCTCCTGTAATAGACATTCTTGCCTACAGAGTGAACTGCAGAAGTCAGGCTAGAGCTCTTTGTTCATCTAGAAGCCTCGCTCCAAGAAAACATCTCTGCCCACTGTGGCCCACAGCAAACATATCACATACCACTCCACGCCACCTCTTTAACTGTGATTCAGTGGTTTGTGAATATCTGGTCTGCCCATCTAGATCTCAAGTAAATCAACTGGTAACCAAATCCACTGGTCAGTAAATCCATTGACTCATGTTAAGTTTCATCCTACCCTTCTGGGGGCTGGGCAGTCACATGTATACGGCTGTTACTCAGCTCCTAGGCACCAATGAACAAAGGTATACCCCAAGCCTGAATACACAAGCCTCAACCCCCAGAAGAAAGGGCACAGCCACAGTTTTAAAGAAGCCAAATGTCTGGATCAGCAGTAATGGGGTGAATCCACCATGTACCTCCTGATACGAGGCACTGAGAAGGACACAACATCACTTCCATGGTATTCTTACCAAAAAAATGCATAACCTGATTTATAATCGCGAGGAATCAGCATACACACCTAAAGTGAAGGACTTTCTATGAAATGACCAGCCAGTACTCTTCAAATGTATTAAGGTTACAAAACACAAAGAAAGACTGAGAAACTAACTGTTCCAGATTAAAGGGCTTTAAGGAAACATTTCAAATAAAAGCAACATTGGATCCCGGACCATGAAAAGGACAAAATTTGAATAAGTTCTGCAGATCACAGTATCGCCTCAATGCCAATTTCCTGATTGTGATCATTGTACTGTGGTTATTTAAGGAATCTAGGTGAAGGGTATATGGGAGTTCTTTGCACTATTTTGTAAGGTTTTTCAAAGTCTGAAATTATCTCAAAATTAAAATGTTAAAAAAGAATTTGACATAGGACTGTACAACACAAGCAGTGAAGCTACCATAAACAATAGGCTAGAGTTAATAGCACAATTATAAAACTGTTCTCTCATGAATTGTAACAAATGTACCACACTAATGCAAGGTGTTAATAATAGGGTAGTACATGGGAAGTCTGTATCTTATGCATGATTTTTCTGTAAACACACAATTTCTGAGAAAATAAAATAAAATGAAAACATCAATACATACAAAGTGTTGCAGTCGTTTGCTGAGGGCCAGTGTTGAGAAACTTGGAAAGCCTAATTGCGAAGGCTTTTTACCTAATAATTCAGTTCTGACAGGGATCTTCCATCATTCTCAGCTATTTTTTAAATCAGTCAAGCAGAACGGTTTTTCATGGACCATTATTTATTTTATTAAGCACAACAATATCGTATAATTCAATGTCTTAGTGTTAGAAGCACGTGTGCATGTGATCAGTAAAGGCCTGAAGTGCTTGCTCCTTACCACCCTCACCTCCCCCATCCCACCCTGACCACCAAAAAGCATTGATCTTTTCGAAAGCTTGACCTTAGTTCTTTGCAAAAGTTCATAAGGACTTAGAACAGCCTCATTGCTACTTCTCAGCAGGATTCTAATGTGATAATAGCTTTTTGTTTTTCTTTTACAACATCAAAAACCTCCTCTCAATCCAGTGAGGTCTTGAATGAAAGACTTCTAAGCCCTTTACAGATCTGACTCAAGAAAACTTCAAAAGATGATCTACAAGGAAGTCCTTGGAGACTGAGGAAAGAGCTAGAAAGACCCAGACACCATTTACTCACCCTAGAACTTCAGATCAGTCATCTAATCTGATCAAACCTCAGTTTCCTCATCAGTAAACTAGGAATGAATAACATTTATCCTACCTCAAAGGGTTGTTTTATGAATCATCACAAAATAATGGTTACTCGTCATGATGGGAAAAGAAAAACAGCCGTATCCTAGGGATGTAGCAACCGAAGCAAAGATCCATGGTGACAAACTCACACAGAGAGCTGAGTCCAGAAGCCAGAACCTTTCATTTCTCCTCTCGGCTTCTACTCACCAGATCAAAAATGCCTCACTCAGAAAATACACAGCACAAGTAACTCCACTTCCAAAGGCTAAACAAAATGCCCTCTAGAAAAATTCCTAATGAGTGAGCCTGCTCAAACTTTAAGTACATGTTCGAGATCATGTTCATCAGATGTAACAGGAGGCATATTGGAATAAATTGAACTAATTTTATTCCACCATGAAGTGAGACCCTCCACACAGCCTTTAGTTTGCTCCCTGAGTGATTATCAGGTGTTCCCTGCAGTGCTGTATAAAGGCAAAATCAGGCTGCAGCCATTAGGTACAGACAGAGATGCAAAGTAAGCAGGGAGACTTAAAGGGAAACTATTGATGCGAGCATCATACTTTCAATAAAAGTAGTCTCTAACATACCAGTAGCAAATTGCATTACTGAATTTAAAATACCTTTAAAATATTAAATGCACATTTCTTGCTTCCAGTGTTGTTAGTGATTATAGAATTTGATCTCTACAGAATCTTAGTTAACTAAAATAAAGATTAGCACATTCTAGTTGGGAAGAAAACAATCAGACAGACAACAATAGCCACCTCTACATCAACAGTTCCCTCAGGAGATTTGAATATTGTAACAAATTCAGACCGCTCTATTATCATTGGTTCCACTCTCTTTGAATTAGGACACAAAAATGTAGGTGACATATCTGCAGTATTTATTTGAGCTGAGGACAAAGACAACTGGCCAGATTATTTTCACCTTGATGACTCTAATTTCTTTTTCCTTTTAAAATCTGAGTAGTCATACCTATTTAATGGCAGCAACAACAGAAAGATAGGTGTGCTGACTGCCCATGCAACTCCTACAACCCGAGGTCACACAGCCTATTTGTCCCTAATAGGCTTTGGGAGGGAATGTCTGGAATTGGTTGTTTAGAAGATGAGCTCTCTATAATATTGTGCACAGAATTTTCACCAGAATTGTCTTCTTCAGGATCTAATTGCTTGCTTTTCAGTTGTTGAATCTGTTTTGAATAAGGTTATCTTTTGAAATTATCTTCATTACAAGTATCCCTTTCTTCAGTTAGAACGGAGAAAAAGCGAGGGTGGTGTGTGTGTGTGTGTGTGTGTGTGTAACTAAGGAGCATGAAGAGGCAGCACAGCAATGGTAAAGAAGATAAGCTCTACCAGTCAAGCTGCCATGAATCAAAACCTGGCTCCTTACTAGCTGTCGGCCTTTGGGTACATTTCCTAACTTTATTACTAAGTCTCAGTTTCCTCATCTGTAATCTGGGGCTAATACTAGCACTTACCAAAGTGGAGGTGGTCCTGAGGATTAAATGAGATATTCCAGGGAAAGCACTCGGAATAATGCCTGATGTTTAGAGGTTGACCACTGTCATCTAGAGAAAGAGGAATAAAGACACAACGATACCCACAGAGGGGTTTGCAAAGCCAGGCCAGCCAGCTGCCTCCAACTACACCTCCTTTCAGAGTTTCCTTCCTCTGCCTGAAGACAGTTGGTGCTAAAGCAACGTTCAGTCCACTCTCTCAAACTTAACTCACTTGGCCTCTCTGGGTTGATGTTCTCAACTGAAAAGTGAAAGATTTGAACTTGATAATCTTTAAAGTCCCTTCTGGTTCTTTAAAAAAAAAAAAAAAGTTGCCATAAGCCTGGTAAGGAGGGATATTCGGGTAGTGCTAAGTTACAATGCTGTGCTCATGTTGCCTACACTGACTGAGAAGGATGAAGATATCTACTGCCCATAATAAGAGAAGCTGAAGACCAGGCTATGCTGAGTGAAAATAAAAAACAAGCAGTAGCCATCGGCAGATAACTATTTCCCCGAGTGTTTGGCTTGTTTGGAATGTGCAACACCCTTGGTTCCCCGTCAAAACCCCAAGCTAGACTCTGAAAGTAGATGGTCCTTTAAAATTTGTTCTAATTATGTGGATTTACAAAAAAAAAACTTTAAGTTCAAAGGCAAACTGTTATCAGAATTTCAGGAACTACAAACAGTAAACAGACTTCAAATGATAGGGTGGATTGGTTGAACATATTTTTATAGAAGCTCACATTTCATTAACAAAAGCAAGTTGTAATGCTATGAATCCAATATCTGAGACAAAATAATAGAAGAGACAAATTTAAGAAGAGAATGACAGCTGGGGCAGGTTGTAGCCCCTTAAAAGAGTCTGACTTGAACTAATGGCATTGGCCTATTCATACATGGGGTCATGCAGAAGAAACATCACAGCACTGGAATTTTATGCCATATTTCCCAGAACAGGACCACATTTGGATCAGGCAGTACATCACAAAAGTGGGTGGGGTGGTTACTTTTGTTCTCTCACAACTGAGCCCAAATGCCTGGGTAAACACATATCTCAAGCAGGAGAAAAGTTGAAGCCCTTTCTATCTCAAGCTACCAGGGAAGCGCAAAGGGTCTATTTGGGTTTCTTTGCTTGACCCTTGCTTTTGTTTGGTCGGTTTGCTATTTTAATGAGCCATCCAATTCATGAAGATCTGCAAAAGCAAGATTGTCAAAACAGATCTCCCCAGACAGCTAGAAGGAGCCTGATGCCTCAGCTCTCCTAACCCTGCCAAATGGGAGTACCTGTATCTTTCTAGAGCTGTGCTCTTATGGAAGCCAAAGACCCTGGCCACGCTTGGAGGGAGTTTAGAATCTTCAAACCTGCCCAGGTAAGAGTTGTGCCCAGTCAGGGATCTTCTTTGATCTGGACTCACCCATTGGCTATTAAATGAGTAGGCAGAGCAGGCTTTCCACCCTGGGCATGCAGTCCCCAAGGCCACATATCCTCATTCTACCCAATTCCAGCAGCCAACTCCTACCTTAGCTGTCTAGAATCCACTCTCAGCTTTCGCAAAGGGAGGCAGAGTTAGCCAAGCACTTCCCAGCCATTCTCTCCCACAGTTGAAGCCAGAAGCCCACAATTCTGCACGCAGCACCCCTCCCACACTCCAAGCAAACCTCAGCTCCCACACGTGTGCCTGGGCCCACGTGGGCTTGCATGCACACACAGGCAGCAGGGGGTGGGCACCAGACAAAGGAGTCATCTCACTTAGACCAAGGGGATCGGAACCCAGAAAGACAAAAGAAAAGGAAAGAAAGGAAAAGAAAACAAAAAAAAAAACAACCAAACAAACAAAACTATGATGTAAGTTGTAAGACAGGTCATTGTAAGACAGGTCAGCCAAGACATACCTTTTGAATAGGACCACGCAGTTGCTCATTCTTGGGACTGCCAAAGAGGTGACCAGATGGACGCCTTCTCCATCGCCCCAGAGGCTTTGAGCAAGTGTTGCTTTGGTTTATTTTCAGGAGGTGCTATTGGAAACATAAAACAAAGTGCCTGGCAGGCACTATAAAAAAAAAATAGTAGAAATACGGGAGACTTGATCATCCAACGGGTATTTATATATGTTTTTAAACAGGGGAAAGGGGAGGGGAAATATACTGTGAGATATCGTTCGTGCTTCCATGAGTGCGGCCTCAGGTTGTTTGATCATTGCTGAGTCCACGACTTTCTGCTTCTATTCCATTCCTGCATTTGAAAATTGCTCTTCGCCAGGAGGAAAGTGAGGCAAAAAAACAAAAAACAAAACCAACGGCAACAAAACAGCCGCTGTGCTGACGGACAAGGAGGTGAGGAGGCGGCTGCTGCTCGGGGGCTGGTGCTGGACGGAGGCCAGTCCCAGGGCGCCCCAACTTCTCTGGAACCGCTGACATTCTCGCAAGCAGGGAGGAAGATGGAAAGGTCAGGGAGGAGAAGTGGGAAGGGGTTCTGCCGTGGGGAGCCACAAACTCCGCAGGGCTACAGAAAGGACATTGCTCGCTCATCCAGGAAACCATCCTGCTGGGTTTCCTTGAAACAGCCCCCCCCCCCAGTGGCTTTCTTCTAAACTTGGATATTACTTGGATTTCTTTGATTTCCCTTCTCATTCTCCCCCCCAAAAAAGTCTGCTTCTAATAATAGTAAGAATATATAAATAATAATTTCTTAATGTGATTGGTTCTGTTTCCAAACCCAATATTCCTCCTCTCTTCATTTTGCCAATAAATATGAAAACTGAGGGAATCAATTCTGCTCATGTCACCAAGATCCCCTCCCCACCATACACACACAAAGAGAGGATCCACCTAACTTCCCATTTCTATGGGACATAAACAGCACATCACGACTCCACCTCTCAGAAGGACGGGCTCTCACTCTGCTCTTGTTTTGTTTTGTTTGTTTGTTTTCTCAGTAGTTTGTGCTTCTGTTGTACATACCCAAAACAGAGGGAAAAGGGGGAGGGGGCCCATGGAAGATGAGAGGAAAAAGCAGGGGAAACCTAAAGTTTTCTTTCATTTAAAAAATATATATATATCAAAACCAGGACAAGGACCAAAGTCAGAGAGAGATGGCAAATTTGCCCAGAGTCTGTTCCATGGCTTTAACAACTGCCCTTTTTCTCTGCTGTGGGCGAACCCCTGCCACTGCGGCGTCCCCGGCACGAGCGAGGCTCTTCCAAATCGTCCTCATCAAAGCCGTGGAAAGTTGAGGTGTCACTTTCTGACGTGGAACCGAATAAGTCCTCCGTGGTGCGTGCTGCGGCCGCGGCCTCCTCCTTCCTGCCTTCTCCTCCCAAATGAGCTGACATGTATGATGAATATATCAGCACATGGGTTAAGCAACAGACATCATTATTCATATTCTTATTACATTATTACAACGTTATTCTTAATAGCAAAGCAATAAACCATTTCACACCAAAAGGAATTAACCGGGTATATGTCACCTGGTGACAGGGATTTTGGATAATGGGACAAAGCAAACATGTCCAGGGAAGCGGACCTGCTCCCCTCTCCCCCCCATCAGCCCCAGAAGAGGCCACGTTTCTATCATAAGACACATTGTCCACAGCTTCCGGCAGTGAAAGATCAACCACGATCTTTCTGTTTTCCTTGTGCATACATAAGCATGCATGCTTGCTCAGTCCCGCCCAGACAGTGATTTTCTTGGTGGTTTTTAAGCCTGGTTGGTATTTCTTTGGTGTTTTCAGTTGGTATTGCTTTGAACAACGTTTGTCCTTCACTTTGACAGTCAGCTTTACAAAGGTATTACTGTCAGATAACCCATTCAGGGTGGTTAAGCCTCCATTCATCTTAGTTTTATTTTTACCCGCCTCTAATCCCATTCTTTCCATACCCTTTCAGTTCTTCCCTTACACCATGTAGCTCATTTGCACTGAAAGCAAAAAGAAGTTGGAAAGTCTGATAAGGGGTAATAAGATTCTCTGATTTTTTTAACTACCGGAGGAAGTTTCTATGATCTGCACATACATACATATGTACGTACGTGCATGTGTGCACACATGTACACACACACACACACACGTGCCACTAAACATGCTTAGGTCTTAGTTACTCAAGAAAGTTCTGAGAATTGCCAAATCTAAATAACTCAGAGCACTAAGAAAGTAAGAAACTGGGGTAAAAATCTTAATAAAACACAGTATCCTAAAATCTATCAATCTCAGATTTAACACCTTTTCATATTCTAAATGGGCCCCAGGACCACTTTCAGAATAAGGAAATTATGTTTCACTGATGGTGCCAATTTCAGGAATCTCACTTTCTCCCAGGAAACCAAAGTCATGAGGTAGACAGGGAGGGAAAGATAGCTCTTCCTGGCTCCCCTCTCTACCCGGGAAGGACCCTGGGGAGGCCCTACAGAAGTATTTGCCCACTTCCCTCAACAAACATATCCCATGGGATAATGCCATCTGTTTATTCCCAAGGTATCAACTATTTCAGGAACATCAGAATCAGACCTTTGGAGCCACCAAAATTAATCCTCAACAAAGCGACGAGACCACTTAGACTAGACTAGTATAAATGGCCTCCTGAGTCATATAGCCAACATAACCTAGGAAGGGAAAGCTGGGTGAAGACTGTGGAGAGAGAGGCTTTGAGTAGGAAAAACCAACTTCCCACTCCTGATCCCCACTGATCAGATTCAATCATCCTATCTTTTGTAGAAAGGAGGGGTGGACTGTAGAAGTTTGCAGTGGAATTTCTGAAGCTGCCTTTTCTAACCCATCCCATATCTACAGAAGTTTGTAACACCCTGTTTAGAACATCATCCTTCCATGTGACCTTGCTTCTGGCAGTAGAGATTTTGTGTGATTGCTTGCTTTTCAAAGACACTGATTTCATTTGTTGCATTTTCTTTTTAAGTATCTAAAAACCAGAGTCCATTGCCATGTGGGCCCCATCTTCTAAGCTAGCCCCAGAAAAGTAAAATGTTCAACATGTTAGGTACCTTGTCTGGACAGTAAATGAGGTACAGGCCACCCTGTCAGGGTCCTTGAGAGTTAAATATTGAGGGTTGTGTGCAGTGAAAACTATGGTCCTTTTCCAATTACCGATTTGCCAGTTAAGTCAGTCTTGAGCCTAAACAACCCTAACATCATAATATAAAATGGCTAAAGCTAAGATGTTAAGGTAAAGCAAAGGAAGAACTGAGGAGCTACCATAAACAAAGGTGTGGTCATCTCAGTCCTTTTCTTATGGACTGGGAATGGAAAAGAACCTGAGTAGGAAGGTGGAAAGGGGCAATGATTTCTCACTGCTGGAACTGACCACCCAATCGAACTCTGTTTCCCCTACTAGTCAGTTGTGGATGAGACTAAAGATGATTGTGAAACCATCTCTCTTCCTGCCTTGCACTTTGGTCAAGTTATGCCATAAAACCATATTAAAAATAGTTACAATCAACCAGCCATGACCAGCCAAAAATAATGATTTACTTAGGATTGGAAAACAGAACAACAGCTTGAACAAAATTTGAAGACCTGAACTCATTTTAAGAATGAAGGAACAAGACTGCAAGTCCTTTTTTTGTTTATTTTAGTCTTCAGATAGTTTACATGACGAGAAAAAATACGCCAAGTCAACTCCAGATTAGCCTTAGCAACCCCTGCCCTTTTGCCTCTTTGATCTCTCAGGGTGTCTTTTGTCAGTTCCATATGAGAAAATGGGATGAGTGGTCAATGGAGATGGTGTTTATGCAGCTACCCAGGAACCCAGAGTTGTCTCCCACAATTCGAGATGGGGCTGCTCTCCCAACGTTCATGTTTGTAAACTCTTTCCGTTTGCCGCAGGCACTTCCACAAAACAAACACATCTTTTTATTACATACACATCATCCAATACAACAAAACATGGAACCCGTGTCTCCAGGTGTTCCCACACTACCTCACTTTCTTCCACAACAACACACATAAAGAAATATCCACCTCATGGAAAGACCAGAAACAAATCAAAAGATTTTCCTTGCCCTTTCTTCTGCACCCCAGTGCCTAACTCTTGGTGCTTAAGACCCAAAGAAGAAAAAATATCAAAGTGACCTGAGACCCCCTCTCCACTCAAATCACCACCACCATCACTTCTCCACTCCACCCTTCAACCCTTCCCAAGATGGCTGAGGAATGCAGATGGAACAGTTCCTGGCTTACAGGCACACGATGCAAGAAGGGGCCACACTCACCAGAGCGTCCGCAGTCTGCACAGGACACCAGCTCTTCGGGCCGCCCACTCTTCTTGTTCATGTTAGAACCCCCCAAGCAGAAGTCACAGTAATTATTGGGAATGACTGTCCCATCCGGTCCTTTCTGGGCTGTGGAAACATTAAAAACAAAATTCCAACTTTAGGCTGAGATAGGTTTCTACAGCCTCCTTTTCTCCTCCTACAGTGTGACAGAATCTGCTCCAGAAAGGACATGTGTTTATAACCCGAGCTTGGGTTAGAACAAACTTGTTAAATTGGCGGGGTTTTCTTTTTATTCTTCTTTGGTTCAACAGTGGCTATGCCTTGCAAGTCATCCAGAGTTTAGTTTAATTTTTTGCAATATTTCCCAGTCCTTCTGGCAACCATCTTGCCCCTCTGCTTGCATCCCTGGATGAGCAAACCATCCAGGAGACCAAGTAGTCAAGTGAACCTCTCTGATCCCTGAACAATTAGGCCTCAGGATCAAGGACCCAAACACAAAATTGCAGCTATAAACAGTGGTGGGACTAGAAGGAGAGAGAAGGGTCAAAGCCTGGCTGTAGCCCTTGGGAAAGATGCTCCTGTTTAGGATATTCCTCCTGTCCCTGAAAAGGAAAACCAAGGAGCACCAATGGTTGGTCATTTCCAGGAAGGATATACTGAAGACAGTCTTGAGGCCTTTGATGAGCATCTTAGCAGGTACACAAATACCCACTGTTATTCAACCTCACCTCCCCGAAGTCCAGGCTCAGTGGTTATGGAAAGCACCTAGGACAAGTTAGTCTGCAGACCCCAAGTGCCTAGAATTAGAATGGGACACAGGTTTACTAACACAGGTTTACCCAGCTCAGGCCTCATACCAGAGACAGGCTAACTGGTGAGTTAAGACTTTCACAAGTAACTCAACACACTAATTTCATTACCCACCATGCTGAAAAATCTTCACTCCTTAAACAAAGGCAGAAAAAAATCTTTAAAACAAAGTGCCACTAGAAAAGCACACGTCCTTGAGCGCTGAAATCGGTCTTGGTTTCTTTGGGTTGGTTGAAAAGCCTTGATTTGCATGGGAAGAAACACCTCCATTTTCCTCTGTGTTTCTATTCCTATTGTAGACATTTCTTTGTGAGACTCCCCAAAGGAATCATTAACACTCCCTGTTTGTGACTCAAAAGAAAAGTCTCTCCGTTTATGGGATCAACCTTAACCACAAGGGTATCTACCTCTACACCATCCCCAAATACCTGCTGCTATCTTTCATTATTTCACTAACATTAATCAGAATCCCATAGGGTACAAATCCGTAAAACGAGGCAGATATGTGAGCAGAAATACCATCCAGACAGTAAGTGATAAACGGATTCACCCACTTTAATATGATTCTCCCAGCCTTCACTTCCTCCATGCCTCTGCTTTGCCTCCAGGAATAGAAGAACTTACCTGGGGAAGGCAGAAGACAAAAGATGGCAGGATCACATAAGAGAGGGTTAATTCATTTATCAGGTGCTATTTGGATTGTTTAATCAGTTTCTGAGTCATTGATTTTCATCATCAGGGAGGCAGACAATTCTCTACAAGAAGACAAAGTGCTGGCTGTTTGGGGGGGACAGAGGAGCTGGCCCGTGACCTGCAGCCTGTTGCATATTTTTTCTTCACCATTCACTGTGTCTCGATGTCATACAGAAAGGTTTTGAAAATAATCTCTAAAAAATTCTTAGAGGCACAAAAGTTTTACATGCCTAGAAAATTTCCATTGGCCAATCCAGGAGTCCTAGTATCCCTTTCTTCCTTCTCCCTCAATTGTCAGCTTAACCATTTTTACAATACCCCTAAGAAAATCCAGTCATGTCCATGAAGCAAAAAACAAACTCAGCTCAGGACTTTCTCACCAAGGGACTATCATGGAAACATATCAAAAAGAGAACAGAAAGAAGAGGTGGGGCATATTAAATTTAGGGGTAGATGATAAAACAGAGATAAGTTTCATGACTGATGTGAACTTGATATGAAATGTTCAGATGCCATTCACAACTTAGGTAGCTGACAGCGTGAAAGGTGATCAAAGAATCCCAGGTATTTCATCCATGAGAATTCTCAGGAGCCGCACTCTTGTCCGTCTCCCTCCATTTTCATAGGAACTTCCTATTGTATCTATTCACAAAATCTTTAAGCAACCGAAGAATCTGATGTCTTCCAATACACTGTGTCCCTTGTGATGTATAAGGATGAAGGAGTACAATATAGAGTATGAGATCTCCCTGATAATTCTTTACAGTATTCACCACAAATAGACAATTGAATCAGGGGCTCCAGTGCTGCAAGAAAAAAAAAATTCCAAGGTGATCCAGAAGAGCAAAGCAAACAGTGATAGAGAAATTGGTCCTACGTAAAAAGATCAAAGGAATAGAATTTAATTATCTGAAGAAGCAAAGTTTCTGAGGAGACTGAGTCAGAGCAGATCCCCATGTATGTTTGTGTTGGTTATTTGCTGTAAAAAGGCAAGGTGGGGGGAGGTTGTGCTAAAATCCCAGTTGTAGGCCCCGGTGTGTGCAGCAGAGACACACCAGGTGGGGTGTGCCTTTTGATAGTCCAGCAATGGCCCTGTATAGAAAGTGATAAAGAACAGCTATACTTCATTTTCAGCAAAATCCTTTTGGCTTCACTCAGCGGGTGAACTCACTGCCTTACCCACTACGTGGGATCTGATTCCCAGGGATGTAAATCTCCCTGGCAATGCAGGATATGACTCCTGAGGACGAATCTGGATCTGGCATCATGGGATTGAGAACATCTTCTAGACCAAAAGGGGGATACAAAATGAAATGAAATAAAGTTTCACTGGCTGAGAGATTTCAAATGGAGTTGAGAGGTCACTCTGGTGGACATTCTTATGCACTATATAGATAACACTTTTTAGGTTTTAATGTATGGAATAGCTAAAAGTAAATACCTGAAACTATCAAACTCTAACCCAGTAGCCTTGACTCTTGAAGACAATTGTATAACAAAGTAGCTTACAAGGGGTGACAGTGTGATTGTGAAAACCTTGTGGATCATACTCCCTTTGTCCAGTGTATGGATGGATGAGTAGAAGAATGGGGACAAAGACTAAATGAAAAATAGGGTGGATGGGGGGGAATGGTTTGGATGTTCTTTTTTACTTTTATATATGACGGTACTGTGAACAGTTGATTGTACACCATGGATGATGTGAATCTATCTTAATAAAACTGAATTTAATTTTGGTGCCTAAGAGTCTCCCCCTGAGTACCTCTTTGTTGCTCAGATGTGGCCCTCTCTCTCTCTAACTGAGTCATCTTGACAGGTGAACTCGCTGCCCTCCCCCCTATGTGGGACCCGACCCCCAGGGTTGTAAATCTCCCCGGCAACGCAGAGTATGACTCCCGGGGATGAATGTGGACCCGGCATCGTGGGACTGAGAGTATCTTCTTGACCAAAAAGGGGATGCAAAATGAGACGAAATAGTTTCAGTGGCTGAGAGATTCCAAATGGAGTCGAGAGGTCACTCTGGTGGACATTCTTATGCACAATATAGATAACACCTCTTAGGCTTTAATGTATTGGAATAGCTAGAAGTAAATACCTGAAACTACCAAACTCCAACCCAGCGGTCTGGACTCCTGAAGACAATTATATAATAATGTAGATTACAAGGGGTGACAGTGTGATTGTGAAGACCTTGTGGATCACACCCCCTTTATCTAGTGTATGGATGAGTGGAGGAATGGGGATAAAAACTAAAGGACAAATGGGGTGGGATGGGGGGATGATTTGGGTGTTCTTTTTTCACTTTTATTTTTATTCTTGTTCTGGTTCTTTCTGATGTAAGGAAAATGTTCAGAGATAGATTGTGGTGATGAACGTATAACTATGTTATCATACTGTGGACAGTGGATTGTATATCATGGATGACTGTATGGTGTGTGAATGTATTTCAATAAAACTGAATTTAATTTAAAAAAAAAAACTGAATTTAATTTAAAAAAAATCCTTTTGGCTTCAATTCCTACCCTCTTCTCACCATAGTAAGCTTGAAGCATCCTTCCATCCTGATAAAAATGGCAGTGGGATTTATCAATAGCTTAGCATCTTTTTCTCTTATACTTTTTGGTATTTGGGATTGGTTCTAGGGTGAGGGTTCCCCCATGAAGGTCTCCCAATTCCCCACCTAGAAATGACAGTCATGGTAGGGGCTGGATGGAGGAGTTGGGGGTCTTCTGTCTACATCACTGTTATGACCCTTCTCTTTTTATGTATGTGTACACCTGCCTTATTTCCCCACAGCAAATGATCCACTCCTTCAGGTTGGAGACTTCACTCAACTCATTATTGGAAGACCCCTGTGCTCTGCATGCAGGAGATGTGGGATGAGTGGCTTGGAAAAAGATGACAGAGATGTCAAAAGGGTGGCACAATGAGGCCCCCAGGACCTCCTCCTAGTAGCGACACAGCACTGGTTTTGCTTTCCTGCTGGTAGTCATTGGTCACCATGAATACCATCCACTGCCCCTGGTTTATGTCCCTAGTCCTCAGAGAAAACTGCTGATCCATGTCCAGATGGAGTGGTCAGTCACCTGATCTGATCTCATGTCCGTCCCCAAGAGTACACAGCAGTGGGTGGTGGGCTGGTGGAAGAATCACACTGTGCCCTGCAATGGGAGGTGAAACACCATTTGCACATGAACATGCAAGAGAAATGTAAGACTATGATTCATTGTCTCTTAGGAAGGGGACCACTGGGTCACACATACCCACTCTACTTCCCTCTTAACTAAATTTTGAAGAGAAAAAAAAGAACCAGACCTTAATTATACTCCAGAAATGTGGCAGTTCTTATGCTGGATGTTTTATGTACGTTATTTCATTAATTCTCACAAAAACTTTGCAAAGTAGGTATGATTTGACAGATGAGGTAACCGAAGTCCAGTGAGATTAAAGTGCTGGCTTGAACCCCCAGTTACAAAGAGGAGGAGTCAGGATCCCATCCCAAGTTGTTTGCATCCCCAAGGACCTTGTGCCTCCTGGCAAGTCCAGAGGCAAATACTTTCTGACCATTTCTTGAATATAAAATATTTCACCAATCTCTAGATTCACCCAGGATGTTATCTAAGAAGCTTCAAAGTGATAACAAGTATTGGGATTGGCTGAGAAATGTGGAAATTCTCTTTGACCTTAATGTCCCTACCTCAGTATTCCATCCCAGGTGATCATGTTTTTTGCCATATACTCTGAAAAAACTCCTCCAGGCTCATGAAGGAAGTTTTAAAGTAAAACTCACACAACGGGTATATTGGCCTATGGCCTGACCCAGCCACAAGCAATTTCCTGGTATGGTATATGAGATCATTTAAAAAAGGATTTTACTATAAATAGGAAGCTCGCCCAGGTTTCGCGTGTGGGATTTAAATAGAGATCCTGCTTCTGCTTATGGGAAATTGAGTCCTGGTTTATAGAATAAGAAGAAGGGGAAGGCAAAGACCCAAATGTTATCTTGCTGGCAGGGTCCACGGTGATGGATTTGGTTTTCTGTTGATTAATGTTCATGGGCTGAGATCATATAAGAGATACAAGTAAGCTGCTGAGAAAATAAAGTGCGCTCTGAGAGTTTAGGAATTTACCTGGAGGAGATAACTCTAAAAAGCTCAAAGGGAAGAGAAAAAAAAAAAGGAAATTATGAACAGAGTTCATGAAGGAAAGCAGAAAAAAGTAGAAGGTTAGAGAGGGAGCATTTGAATAAATCTAATCAAGAAAAAGGAAAAGCCAAGTCTCAAATAGTCCCAACCACCTCCCTCTGTGAAGGGGGAAGAGTTATTTTGGAAAGGTATCAGTGCACTAAACAGGATGCTTGAGTTAAATGAAGCCCTGAGTCTTTGGCAAAGTAGACCCAAATCTTCCATAAAACTACCACCCAGACAGGGCTGTCTTTCCCCCTTTGGGTCTGGTATCTGTTGAGGCTATGCCATGCATGAAAAGAATGAGTGGCGGGGGCAGCCACCAGCAACATTCCCTCTTCTGGGTCCTGCTGGGATCAGAGCTGCATGGCAAGGGCCCTAGGGAAATAGGAATCAGGCCAGAAGTTTGGACTCCTGCGTGGCTGCTCGGAGGATCTGCCGTGCTTGTGCCCCCACCCCCACCCCACCACCCAACCCCAGCTCAGCAGGTGAGGGAGTGAGGTCCTTGGGGAGCGGAGCCTCGGGGAGGAGATGTGCCTCTACTCGCCCCTTTTGCTCGTGCCCACACCGCTCTCCACGCTGACAGTTCCCGTCCCTCCGCAGGGCTGACATGTTTCCATGGCAACCGGAATCCTGGGCTCCGGCCGCCTCCGGTCTTGCCACCTGTTATTACTTCATCTCTCAAGTGTAAAGCATCCCAGCCCCGTGCCGCTTGGCTGTGCAGAGCGCATCTTCCGAGGACAGAGTAGAGGAAAGGGGGAGAGGAAAAAGTGGGACAGCGGAAAGGCAGCCCCGGGCCGGCGCGCGGGACAGGCTGGCCGCCGGGGCGAGAGGCAGGCGCTCCCGAGGCAGCAGCAGGGGGCGGAAGACAACGTGCCTCCCCTTCAGAACCGGAGGGCAGGCCCCAGCTGGAGGCCGCCGCCACATCCTGCTACCTTCCCGCCAGCCTTTAATGAGGGGCGCGGGAGGGGGCGCGAGGCGGGAGGATGCGGGGAGAGAAGGCAGCTGCCCAGAGATCCAAGCAAAGTGGATCCAAGCAAGGAGAGGGTTAAGAGTGGCGAGATGAAGACCGTGGGGAGGCTGGACCAGAGGGCAAACAGAGCATCAGAGCCGGGATAAATGGCCTTAATTCTCATGCTCTTGCTCGCCCGGCTCCTTACGTGTTTACTCATATAAATTATCCCCAAGGCCTGACACCTTTTTTCATTGCTTCCCTCAAACTGATGAAAAAATAAATCCCACAGATCCAAAGAATAAAAATGTTGGGATTCCATTCAGGCTGGGTCTTCTTGGCCATCTAATAGCAACTCGGAGCCCCACTCCGGGGCTCCAGGAGGAAGAAAACTGATGCCTTCCTGCCTGAATGGGGAGAACCAGGGGAATGGGGGGCCCCAGCGGGAAGCAGACACCAGCATCCACTCGCCACCTGACCTCTGGACCCTCAGAGTTCTCGATGGCAGACAGCCCGCTCTTTCTCACGTGCCATTTTGCTAGCCAGCCCCGAGGACGATGTGAATTTATGATAGGGATAAAGGGGGGTTAGGGGCCTAATGCAGAATGAGTCCAGACACTGAGATTAGTCCACCCAGAGAAGAGAAGGCCAGGGGCTGATTTAATAAGTCTTCAAGTTTATGGATGTGGCTGATGAATTGCCACTCTCCTTATGGCCAAGGACAACATAAGGCAAAATGAGCTGAAACGACAGCACGTGCCACCAGAGAGCTAAAAGCGAAGGCAGTTAAATGGTTAAAAGCATGGGGGGCGGAGAGCTCTTCTTAGGAGGTCTCTGCACACTGAGGTTTTCCTAGGCCGGGGTGTTGGCATGTACACCTTTCTGGAGGCAAGAGAATATGCTAGATGACATCTGAAGATCTCTTTTAGACCTCTTATTTGAGGATTATAATAAGGTGAAAGAAGGGAGAGAAGAGAGAAGTTTACCAAACCCAGAGGAACCTGGCCTTGCATCACTGGGTTAAGTTTGTGCACCCATCTCTGTCCCTCTTAGCCGTGAGCTCCCTGAGGGCAAGAGCCAAGTCTTTCATCTCTGAATCCTCAGTACCCGGCACAGTGATTGACACCAGGCTAACAATAAACACTTAATGAAAGGATGAACAAATCTTCACAGAGGCTTTTGGGAAAGAAATTAATCTGCCAGGCAAAGGGAACTGAAAGACGAGGGATAGAGTGGATGCATAGTCCCTGGAGCAGCTGGGTGATCATTTGAAGGCATTGCAAGCGTCACTCCTGTTTGCATCAGGGCACTGAAAGAATAGGGAGAAGAAACGGAGGGGTGGGGGGCCCAGTGGAGAGAATAAAGCCAAGGTGGAGGAAGCCAGTGGGTGTGCCCTCCCACAGGAGGCCCCTCCCCTGGGCAATTCTTGGTAAACCAGGATGCAAGGATAAGGAACTGCCAGATTGGGTTTACCTCAGAGTCCCTCAGGCCCCACCTTCAGTCACCTGCCCTGGGCCCCATGGTAGCCAGTGAGAAAACAGCCCCTGCTTTACTACGTGTTTTGTAGAATCCTTATAAAAATCTTTATAAAAACGTAAAACTGTGGTGTCAGTCTTCCAAGCCTTCCTTATGCCTGCCCTCCTTTCCTCCTTCTTTATGGAATATAAATCACCCTCAGATGTACACCTTGTACATACTCTTAAAAACTAGGCAGTAACTTGAAAGGTGAAATCACTGCCCTCCCCCCTACGTGGGATCAGACACCCAGGGGAGTGAATCTCCCTGGCAACGTGGAATATGACTCCCGGGGAGGAATGTAGACCTGGCATCGTGGGACGGAGAACATCTTCTTGACCAAAAGGGGGATGTGAAAGGAAATGAAATAAGCTTCAGTGGCAGAGAGATTCCAAAAGGAGCCGAGAGGTCACTCTGGTGGGCACTCTTACGCACAATTTAGACAACCCTTTTTAGGTTCTAAAGAATTGGGGTAGCTGGTGGTGGATACCTGAAACTATCAAACTACAACCCAGAACCCATGAATCTCGAAGACAATTGTATGATAATGTAGCTTATGAGGGGTGACAATGGGATTGGGAAAGCCATAAGGACCACACTCCACTTTGTCTAGTTTATGGATGGATGAGTAGAAAAATAGGGGAAGGAAACAAACAAACAAACAGACAAAGGTACCCAGTGTTCTTTTTTACTTCAATTGCTCTTTTTCACTTTAATTATTACTCTTGTTATTTTTGTGTGTGTGCTAATGAAGGTGTCAGGGATTGATTTAGGTGATGAATGTACAACTATGTAATGGTACTGTGAACAATCGAATGTACGATTTGTTTTGTATGACTGCGTGGTATGTGAATATATCTCAATAAAATGATAAAAAATAAAAATAAATAAAAAAATAAAAAAAAAACTAGGCAGTAAAAAGAAAACACGTGTCTGCTCACATGGATGTCTCCATCTTGACGGCCATATTTGGCTAGAGTTACAATTTGCAGTTTGCCAAAAGGCTGTAATTTGCCAGGAGTTTGTACACTGTGTCCCCCTGAGCTAGACTGTCATGTTACCCATCAGCAATGGCCTTTATGCATGTGCCCTAGACAGGCAGCTCCTTAATTGATGCTTTGCAAAAACAAGAAAAAAGCCAAGGGAAGCTCATTACCTTCCTCAGTGCTGATCAGGGAAAGCACAAGGAGATACTTCCGTTTTCTAGGGGAAGGTCATGCGGCTCAGCTCCTGCCCTGGCGTACTAAGTTGTTATTACCACCAAATGAGTCAGTTGAGGGGGAAACATTACTTTGAAGGTAATTATTTCAACAGGGTTCTGAATAAAATGCTGTTGTTCCCTTAAAAAATTGAAGAGCATCTTGGTGCATTAGAGCCGTGTGAGCTTCGCCCATTTAAGTCATCTGGCTGCGGTTATTGTACTGGTAAGAATTCAGCAAGCCCCCTTCCTGCTTGCCCCATCTCGCTCCTCTCCCACCCCTCCTCACCACCACCACATGCACACAGGAACGTGCCTCCACATTCTTCACATACACTGGACTCAGGGCACGTCAACCCCACCAGTCCACAAATGGACCAACATCCCTGTGCCCTTCAGACTGAAGGGCAGAACTCAGGAAAAGGGAAGAGATGAGCGTCAGGCTTCAGACCTGAGGATTCAGGGAAAGTCAAGAGACTACGGAGCTGAGGGGTGGCACAGCCCAGGGATGAGGGGTTCAGATTGGGGTATGGGGGGGACACCCAAAAGGCAAAACAAGAAGTAGGTGGAAGTGCAGGGGAGCCTTATGAAAAGAAAATCGAGTCCACCCTTAGATTTAACAGTGCAACCTGATTCCTGACCAGTCGGTCCAAAAGAAACAAGAAAAGGGAAAAAGAAAAAAGAAAGGTTAAAAGGAAATGGATTGGGAGGAGCTAAGATGGCGGCATAGAGAGGAGTGGAAGACTGTTAGTCCCCCCCGGAACAATTCCTAAATGACCAAAAAACTAGTAAATAACCTGGAATAACTCTGGGGAGACAAACGTGACTGACCACTCATCATCCACCAACCTGAATTGGGAGGAATGCCTGAGATTGCAGCATGAAATCTCTAAGTAAAACTGCAGACCGGCTCTGAGAGCCGAGAGCCAAGAGCCCCTCCCTCACAGAAGCCACATGGTGCTAGAGAACAGCACTCTCTCAGCCCAGCTCCAATTGGGGTTTTAATGTTAACTGCTCAACACAGACAGCGAATCCTCAACAAGCAGACAGAGGCTTTTGGTGACAACTGACCTTGGGAGACATACCTGTCTCAGGACAGGAAGCCCAGAGGATCGGGTGCTATCTCTGGCTGACGGGTGAACCTGGGAGCTTTCTGTCCCTTTCTCTCTCTGTGGAGAAAACCTCAGCCATTTTCAGTCCTCAGTGCTTTGCAGTAAAGACAGCTTCAGCCATTTTAAAATCAAAACACTTTGATCAGCAGAGTCAGAGAAACAAAGAACTTATTGATATGCAGATGACATCTCTGGAGGGGGCATAGCTTCCCAAGAGGAAAGAGAGGGGCCCAGCTCTACTGCCCGTCTTTCTGGAACCAGACCCCAAAGCCTGGGGGAGGAGAGCCACAGGCCACACCCTCTTACGCAAGCGGTGACAGGCTGACAGGTACATCTGCTGGGCAGAAAAGCACAGGTGTATCAATCCTCTAAGAAAAACCATCAGGGAAACCAGATACTGAATATTACCTGCTTCTGTGACCTGAGCCTGTTCTCATCAGGGAAAACCTGATTGGGATAGTCTAGGAAGTCAGATGCCTAGACAACAGAAGACTGCAACCTACACTAAGAAAAACGAAGCTATGGCCCAGTCAAAGGAACAAACGTACACTTCAACTGAGATACAGGAATTTAAACAACTAATGCTAAATCAATTCAAAAAGTTTAGAGAAAATTTCGCAAAAGAGATAGAGGCTGTAAAGTAAACACTGCGCATACATAAGGCAGAAATCAGAAGTTCAAAAAAACAACTAATAGAATCTATGGAAATGAAAGGCACAACACAAGAGACGAAAGACACAATGGAAACATACAACAGCAGATCTCAAGAGGCAGAAGAAAACACTCAAGAACTGGAGAACAAAACACCTGAAAGCCTACACACAAAGGAGCAGATGGAGAAAAGAACGAAAAAATATGAGCAACGTCTCCAGGAACTTAAAGATGAAACAAAGTACAAGAATGTATGTATCATTGGTGTCCCAGAAGGAGAAGAGAAGGGAAAAGGGGCAGAGGCAATAATAGAGGAAATAATCAATGAAAATTTCCCATCTCTTACAAAAGACATAAAATTACAGATCCAAGAAGCGCAGCGTACTCCAAACAGAATAGATCTGTATAGGCCTACGCCAAGACACTTAATAATCGGATTATCAAATGTCAAACACAAAGAGAGAATCCTGAAAGCAGCAAGAGAAAAGCAATCCATCACATACAAAGGAAGCTTAATAAGACTATGTGCAGATCTCTCAGCAGAAACCATGGAGGCAAGAAGGAAGTGGTGTGATATATTTAAGATACCGAAAGAGAAAAACTGCCAACCAAGAATCCTATATCCAGCAAAGCTGTCCTTCAAATATGAGGGAGAGCTCAAAATATTTTCCAACAAACAGACAATGAGAGACTTTGTGAACAAGACACCTGCCCTACAGGAAATACTAAAGGGAGCACTACAGAGTGATAGGAGAAGACAGGAGTGTGTGGTTTGGCACACAATTTTGGGAGATGGTAGCACAGCAATGTAAGTACACTGAACAAAGATAACTATGAATACAGTTGAGAGAGGAAGGTTGGGAGCATGTGAGACACCAGAAGAAAGGAGGAAAGATAAAGAATGGGGCTGTGTAACTTGGTGAAATCTAGAGTGTTCAACAATTGTGATAAAATGTACAAATATGTTCTTTTATGAGGGAGAACAAGCAAATGTCAACCTTGCAAGGTGTTAAAAATGGGGAGGCATCGGGGGAGGGATGCAACCAACATAACCTAGAGACTGTAACTAGCAGAATCATTGTATTATGCTTCCTTTAATGTAACAAAGGTGAAATACCAAGATAAATGCAGATAAGAGGGGGGGATAGGGGAGGCATGTTAGACACTTGACATTGGTGGTATTGTCTGACTCTTTACTTTGATTTAAGGTTACTTTTCCTTTTGCTACTTCCTAGCTGTCATTTTTTTTTCCTCTTTCTTTTGCCTCTCTACCTTCTTTGACTCTCCCGCCTGCCTTGTGGAAGAAATGTAGATGCCCTTATATAGATAGTGGTGAAGGTGGTGAACACATAAAGATGTGACCATACAGAGAACCATCGATTGTTTACTTGAGATGGAATGTATGGTGTGTGAACAAAACCATCTTAAAAAAAACAAAATGGGTTGATGACAAAATCTCAAGGGCAATATACTGAGTGAAATAAGCCCGACACATAAGGACAAATATTGCAGGGTCTCACTGATAAGAACTAATTATAATAGGTAAACTCATAGACATGAAATATAAGGGACCAAGATATAGGATGAGGCTTAAGAATGGAGAGTGGTTGCTTAGTATGAGCAGAATGTTCAACTAGGATGAACTTAAATGTTTGAAAATGAACACAGGTGTCGGTAGCAAGATGTGAGAATAACTAACAGTGCTGAATGGTGCGTGAATGGGGTGGAAAGGGGAAGCTCAGAGTCACCAGAAGGAAAGTTGGAGGTCAAAAGATGGGAATGTATAAAACTGAATCCTATGGTGGGCAATGTCCATGATTAACTGTACAAATATTAGAAAACTCTTCCATGAACCAGAACAAACATATGATGATACAACTAGAAGTTAATAATAGAGGGGCATATAGGGAAGAAATTTATACCTATTGCAAACTATATACTACAGTTAGTAGTATTTCAACATTCTTTCATAAACAGTAACAAATGTATTTTACCAACACTACAAGTCAACAATTGAGGGGGGTTGGTTAGGGATATGGGAGGATTCGAGTTTCCCTTTTTTTTCTTTTTTTTTTTTTTTCTTTTTACATCTCTCACTTTATTTCTTGTCTGGAGTAATGAAAACGTTCTAAAAATTGAACAAAAACTAAGTGCAGTGATGGATGCACAGCTGTATGAGGGTACCAGGGGCAACTGATTGTACACTTTGGATCTCTGGATAATTGTATGGTATCTGAAAAATCCCAATAAAAATTTAAAAAAAAATTTTGTAAATAAAAAAAAAAAAGGAAATGGATTGATTGAACCACAACAACAAAAGCTGATTTCTCTAAGGCAGTATGTCTTAAAGTGTGGTACCAGGACCAGCAGCACCAGGGAACTTGCTAAAAATGCACATTCCTGGGCCCCACCCCAGACCTAGTGACCCAGAAACTCTGGGAGTGGTATCCAGCAGCCTGTGTTTTAATAAACACCCCCCACCCCCACAACCAGGTGATTCTGATGCACTGTTCTAACTTGACATGTGAGAACCATGTCGCATTACATCACACACATTTTCCACCGGTGCTGTGCTTTATATGAATTAGCCATTAAAAATACCATACCTATGTTCTGGTTTTACACAGGCAACACTTGAGGCCCAGGGAGGCTAAGCAGCTTGTCTATAGTCACATGTTAGTAAGTGGCTAAATTGGCTCTGAACCCAGGCAGAGAGCTGTCCCATTTGATCACTACCCGACCATGAGGATAAACAACCACGTATGTGAGGAAAGTTAAGTCAGAGAGGTCAGCAGGATTTAACCATGCAGGGAGGGCCTGGTGATCCAAGGCTTCCCAAATATTGCTGTGCATAAGAATCACCAAGGGATCTCATAAAAATGCAGATTAGGATACACAGGTCTGGGATGGGGCCCAGATTCTACATTTCTTGCAACTTCCCAGTAGGGTGACCAACCATCAGGTTTACCTGGGACTAAGGAATTCCCAGGATGTGGGACTTTCCATGTTAGCACTGGGAAAGTTCTGGGCACACCCAAATCCCAGGTCATGCTGATGCTGCTAACCACACTTTGAGAAGCAAAATTGTAGCTCCTTATAGCAAGGAGTTTGGACTGTATTCCAGTGTGATAGGAGAGCTGGGAGCAGGGCTGTGGCATGATGTTCCATACTTTTAAAAGACCACTTTGGCTACTCCTTAGAAATGGGAGCTGGGGAACCAATAAAAAAGTTGCAGTCATCCAAGCAGGAGCTCGTGGTGGTCAAGGAGATGGAGAAAAGGAGAAATATTTGGGGTATATTTTGGAGAAGGAGCTGTCAGGACTCACCAATGGATCAGATGTGGATTGTGATGGAAAACAAAGGGTCAAGGGTGAATCTCAGGATTTGCACTTCAGACGAAAGATTTTATTTTTTCTTTTTCTCTTTAAGAGCAAGGTCAGAGATGCAAGAGCGAGGAAAAACAGTGAGAATAACAGATGTAGGAAAATTGTTGAGTAGAGTGATATGTGACACTTTCTCCTAGAGTGAAACTCATTTACAAATTAAAATCTCAACCAGAATTTGTAATGGGATGGGGTGTCCATATAGCATCACAAACACTGAAACTGGTAAAGAGAACTGAAGACTAAAGGTGCCCATCAGTACATTAATTTCTCTTGGAAAGCCACTGTGCAATATGCTGCGTTTGGTAATTGGCCTATGGGTGAAAATGGAGGACTATCAGTAGAACCACAACAAAGACCCCAGTCTGGGACTGGGACCCAGACTTGGGCTTCCAATACCTTGACCTTGCTATTGGGCTCCAACTCAAGCATGTTCACATTTCAGCTTCCCATCTTGCTGACTGTGTGACTTGGGGCAAGTTACTCAACCTCTCTGAGCCTCAGTTTCCTTGTCTGTACAATGAGGAGGATGGCACAAGCCTCATGGGCTTGTGATGACCTTCCATGAAATCATATGTATAAAGTGCCTGGCACCTAGTAGCTCTTCCACCATTTCTTCCCCTCTTTTTCCTCTTCTAGATGCAAAATCATTTTTCTTCTGATAAGGCAGTGGGGGGAATGGAAAGCCTGAATAAATAAGCTTTCCCAAGAAGTCATATGTGACTAGTAAATTCTCAGCCATGGTCCATGTCCATGGGCACATCCTTTGGCCTTTGTGTGGCCTCTTGTCCTTTGGGGGATACAGCTCCTGCCTTATAGATTGTTGTGAGGAACGAATGGGATAAATGTAGCATGCTTGGCGCAGTGTCTGGCACATTCAAGGAATGTCAGCAAGTATTATTGTTGTCGTTATCATTCCTCAGTACATGGAACCCTCCAATCCTGAACATTCTAGGTAATTAGGCCAAAACTGTGAGAGAAATGAGACTCGCATGGAAGCCTGATCCTGGGGAAATGGGTTGGTAAATAAGGGCACACCACACTTGGCTGGATTCTGCCCTGCAGCTTTCTCTAGCTGGGTTCTGTGCATCCATCTTATTCCCCAATTAAACCAGAAGTTCCCCCATGGCTGAGACCACATGTCATGGCTTTTTGGAAGCCCATTTACACTTAGCCCCACAACTGGGCACATGCATAGTGAGTACTCAATAAATACTCATGTTTAACCTATATAGAAAGATCAGTGTCCCATAGCTAAGATTTAGCAAAGGATGCACCAGGGGCAGGTTAGGCTCAGATGGCTACAACTGATGCCAAGGAAACCCCGTTGGCAGTTAGCTTCACAGTAATAGAAAAATCCTATTACGTTGCCCCAGAAGGAGCCCCTGACTCAGATTAGCCATCTGTGGACAGAGAAATGCTCTGTTGATCCAAATGAGACAGAAATGGGATATTAGCACTCACAATGTGCAGGCCTGGTGCCAAATACCCACATCTTCTCATTTAAGACTCGCAAGCACCCTATGAGGAGGAGAGAAGTGTCAGTAACTGACCCACATTTTCATAGCAAGAGTCACACCCTGGCCTGGTCAATTCCACAGCCATTCTCTTAGCCACCAGATCAAGGATGACTCACAGGGCTGAAAAAATAACTCCAGGTAGACCTTCAAGGGCCAGAACAATCCCCCAGGTTCTTCTTTGCTTTGTAATTTATAAACTGTGTCATTAAATAATTCATCTAAAGAACACCTGTTGCTAGTTTCCAACTCTGCTCTTCAGGAAGCCAGAAGCAGCTCACCTTTCCAGGCAGACAGAGCCCTGTATCTGAATTTTCCTTTAACTCCCTTGTAATGTGACCTGAATTTCCTGCATCAAGGTTGGATAAGTGGTTGGCTGAGTGGGCCTTATAGCTTTTCAGGCATCTTTCAGAGCGATCCAAAATGTTTAAGCTTGTTTCAGAGGTGATTTTCACTCTATCTTTTAAGGCTGTATTAGTTGCCCCAGGGCCATATTTTAGAGGACAGAGATGTCAGAAGACTAACATCTGTGAGATCTTTCTCCATCATCATGGCAATGACATCATGTACTTCTTTTGGATAATCTGCACGTTATCAGGCTAATTTTCAGATTATCTAATCAGTAGACATTACCCTTAATCAACTAGGTTCTCCTCTTTTGGTTCTGCCAAGTACAACATGCCCTCCAAAGATGCACTAGGGGTGGGCCCTTTTCTCCTCCAACAGATGCTGAAAGCCTACTATGTCTCTAGCACACTACCGTTAGGCAGAAAACAGAACTACAGGGACCTAGGTCCACTTCAAACCCATGGACCTGAAAAATAGGCTTGAAATAAAATTCATGGACATGTATTTTTCAAAACATTTCTCTCAATGAGCTCCAAGTATGTTATGGAGAGCATGTTATGCTATTAAATGAAAGAGAGATACCATATAACAATTAATAATACTCCAAGCGGATTTCTCTATAAATCACTTGTTCTTGCCTTCTGGTAATTGCTACTTTCCCCGTTTCCTATAAGATAAAGACCACTCAGCCTGGCATGGAAGATGCTTCCATCGGTGGCCCCTGCCTACATTTCTACCAATCCTCCACACTCCCTAATCCAGGACCATGAGTACTACCCATTGTTTGAATGCACCGGGCTCTTTCAGACCCAGTTCTCTCTGCCTGGAAAGCCTTCTCCATCCCAGGAAATTCCTCCTCATTCTTCAAGGGCTAACTTGAATGTCACCTTCTTAGTGAAGCCTTTACAAATCCCCCAATGTAGTGGTTCTCAAGCTTTTGTGCATTCCAGAAGGCCCCAGAGGGCTTTTCAAAACACAGATGGCTTGTCCCCATACTCAGAGACTGGTTTCAGGAAGTCTGGGATGGAGCCTGAGCATTTGCATTTCCAAAAAGTTCCCAGGTGATTCTGATGCCACACTCAGCTGCCCTAAGGTGTAGAAAGTACACTGTGTCTTTGACCCTTTGCTCCTTCAACATTCTGTTCATACACCTATAAAACACTCCCAGCAGCATACTCTAGTCCTTTGTTTGCATGTCTGTTCACTTGCTCAAGGCTGTGAGCTACTCCAGGACAGGGATCGAGTCTTACTCACATCTGTATTTCCCAGACCCAGCATATAGAGTGTATTCAGTACATGGTTTTTAATGAAACGATGGAGGGAGGAATGGATGGGCAGATGAACAGACTGGACTAAATTTATTTAGAGTTTTTCATCTAGGTCCAAGACTTCATTAATGCCCCCTCCAAAGAAAAGTGCCTTGAAAGCATCATCTATAATAGATTCCCACTATACAGTGAATGCAAAAAGAAACTCAAAGGGGTTTTGAATTCTAATCCAGCACTCTTTCTGCTACCTTGGCTCCACTGGGGCTCTTGACCAAGTTGCACAGGAATGCTTCTTAGTGCATCTCCCTGAGTCCTAGCCTGCCCAAGCCTTCCCTCCTTTTACTCATATATATGTATGTCTGTGTGTGTGTGTGTGTGTGTGTGAGTGTTTGAGCTTCAAGCATCTATGTGCTGCCTGTAATTGAGGCAGAGAGGCAAGGGTACAAAGGAGAGGGGATAAAACTAAAGGAAAGACTAGAAAAGTATATTCCGGAGAAAATGAGAGACTAGGAGAGAAACAAAGGTGAGAGGGTGTCAGCTGGGAGGGGACAGGAGGACAGGAAAAGTCACAGCCAAGTGCTGAGCTGGCAGCACAGCGGGCAGCAGGTGAGGGGAGTGCGGGGGCAGGAGGGGTCATGCTGGTTCCAGCCTGCTGCGCTGCTCCCAGGGGCATTTCAGCAGCAGCAGGCTCAGGGATAAGCAATAGGCTGTGCTGGAGGCAGCCAGGGGGCTGGAACAAGAATAACAGAAGGACCAAAGTCAAAAGGTCTCTCCGGCTGCAGGAGATGCAAACCCAGCTGCCCATGGCCCTGCAAACCCAGCTGCCCATGGCCCTGCAAACGCCTGAGTGTGTAGAGCTGGTTTTCTGTAAGCCTCCTCTCACATGCATCTTAGATCACCCTGCAGCTCTGCTGAAGGGGGAAAAGCCAGCATTCCCAGTTTGCTAGAGTCCAGAACTTCTTCTGGGGGGACTACAGACTAGCCTTTTGGAGTAAGCTCTCCTGCTTCCCTCCCCACTCTGAAAGCCCTGCCAAAAGGATGGAGAAGGTGAGATTTTAGGACCCTGCAGAGCTGTCACATTCAATTCACCACACGGGCCCAGTGGCATTTAGGGGCAGTATGGATGGGAGCCTCCTCCTCAAACAGTGGGAGCAGCTAATGACTGGGTATTAATGATGCTGGCAATTAGCACTCACAAGAAGATGGTTGGGGGCTGCTCACCAGGGGAAGGTGGGAGGAGCAGAGCCAACAACTCAGCGGTGTGTGTGCTGCAGACAATCCAGGAGGAACGGCTGCCTTTGGATTCATCCAGAGAAATTGAGGAGGGGGGAAATGACAGCTTTTATGGACACTGAGAGCCTCTCATGCTGCACCCTCTCTACTAGAAAATTGGGATTAATCAAGTAGTTCTCAATGGGGACACCACAAGATGTTATTAAAAACGTGTGGAACCTTCTCCATGAGAGGAGACCCCAGATCAGCCCAGATGCAGCTATCCTTTTCCAAGAGGTTTAAAACCCTTGGGCAATCAGATGATCCTCTTTGAAGGGCCCAATTTCTAATGAGCAGGATGAGAGCAGGATGAGGAGGAATAAAGGCGTGGGGACTGGAGTGGGGGTTGCAGTGACAAACCTACAGAGAGATGAGCATAAGCCTAGAGATGATATCTGAGAGTTGTCTCCAACTAGGAGGAGGAAAGCTACAGCTTCTTTATTAAGCAAGACCGCCTGACTCCAGGATACGGACGTGAGGAGGTAGACACACTGTCTGAGTGAGAGCACAGGAGGGGATCCTGGTAGAGGAGAAAAATATGCCAGTGTTCTCCATGTCAACGGCCAACCTAGAAGGGACCACAGGAATAGCTAAGGAGGCGATCGCCTCGTTCCACTCAGGGTCTGCAGTGACTGCCTCTGGGATACCCCCATGAGCCCATCACCGCGTACACACACACACGCGCGCACACACACACACACACACACACAACTACTCACAGTCATGAGGTTACAGGAGAACCAGGGACAATGAGACAAAACAGAAGCATTGCAAACCCTACAGTGTGAGTAAAGCACCTCACAGGAACAAAATGACCTGACATTTGAGAAGAGCTGCAAAGGAGCCAGGCTGGCACTGGGGGAAGTGAGAAATAATACCATGCTAGTAAATACTTTACAGAGCAGCAGTCACTAATAAATACTTTCCAGGTAGCAACACAAAGCTTAGGAGACTGCTCTCCGCCTCCTCCTGGTGGGGGGCGACAGCTCTGCCTTGGTCACTTCTTTACTGCACTTTTTGCAAACCAGAGGAGAAAAAAGGGAAACACGAGGACATATGAATATCAGCTCCTTCTGTATAGGTTGATACACTTTTCTTCTGAAAGCTGAGACTGACTGGACCCAGGAAAACCTCTCCCTAGAGAAAAGACAGACTTCAGTGTCACAGCCACCCAGGACTTGGCGAGGGGAGGCAGACAAAGCTCTGTCTCCTGTCCTGCTTTGCAATTCTGTCCAGCTGACAACAGTATGTAGGACGACAAGGGTCTGTCACACAAAAGGCTTGGACCCTGACAGTGAGCAAGAATTTAAAAAGGCAATGCTACATGGAAATTTGAATAGGAAGTGAGATATGGTAGGTTTGTACAGGTTAGAGTGAAACAATGACACACCCCAAAGTAATCTGAGCAGAGAATAAAAATATATTTGCAGGGGCCCCCTGAGGAGGTGGGGGAAAATGCAGAAGAGTTGGACTTCCTCACCTGGACGGATGCTGATGTTGTCATAGACATTGAGGACTGGCAGCTTGATGTGCCGAGCCCTGTATCATGGGACTTGCCCTTACGAAGCTCATTACTGCGAGGGAGGGGCTAGACTTGCATATAATTGTGCCTAAGAGTCTCCCCCTGAGTGCCTCTTTGTTGCTGGATGTGGCCCTATCTCTCTCTCTCTAACTGAGCCACCTGGGCAGGTGAATTCACTGCCCTCCCCCCTACATGGGACCCGACTCCCAGGGGTGTATGTCTCCCTGGCAACTCAGGATATGACTCCGGGGGATGAATCTGGACCTGGCATCATGGGATTGAGAATATCTTCTTGACCAAAAGGGTGATGCAAAATAAAACATAATAAAGTTTCAGTGGCTGAGAGATTTCAAATGGAGTCGAGAGGTCACTCTGGTGGACATTCTTATGCACTATATAGATAACACCTCTCAGGTTTTAATGTATTAGAATAGCTAGAAGTAAATACCTGAAAATATCAAACTCCAACCCAGCAGTCTGGACTCCTGAAGATGATGGTATAACAATGTAGCTTACAATGGGTGACAGGGTGATTGTGAAAACCTTGTGGATCACACTCCCTTTATCTAGTGTATGGATGGATGAGTAGAAAAATGGGGACAAAACCTAAGTGGAAAATAGAGTGGGATGGGGGGGGATGATTTGGGTGTTCTTTTTTACTTTTATTTTTTATTCTTATTCTGATTCTTTCTGATGTAAGGAAAATGTTCAAAAATAGATTGGGGTGATGAATGCATGACTATATGATGGTACTGTGAACAGCTGATTGTACACCATGGATGACTGTATGGTATGTGAATATATTTCAATAAAACTGAATTTAATTAAAAAGAAAAAAGGCAATGCTACAGGGGAGTGTGGAGGAGGGTCAGGGGAAATACACACTAATCCAAAGAAAGACCTTGGCCACTGGTGTGTTAACTATTTCTAACATTTGGTGAAGGTGGCCAACTGTCATTGGCGACTGAGTTGATCAACTGAAATGCAGAAGAGTCACCCTTGCATCCTAGAGTCTGAATATTTTAAAAGCTCTGATCCCTTTAATTACATTGGATTGTTCATTTCAAGAACACCTACCACCAAATCTTGTGAGCAAAATAGAAAACACACAGCACGTCCACAATCATTCTTCACCAAATGATCCAGAATGACCTATGTCTTAAAGCAAGCCCTACCAGATTCCACCACCACTGCTCCATTTTGAGGTTTATATAGGCCCAGAGACTATAAGAAATGTCATAGAGGGAAGCCCAGTACTAAGTGCTTTTTTGACCCTCTAGTCCATAAATGTAAGTTTTAGAAGGAGAGAAAGAATAAAAATGGAAACACAAATCTCCAGGATCAGTTTGGGTCTTCAGAGCCCAATTTCCAATTGACAAGTCCACCTAGTTAATGTTTGTCAACTGAGCGCCCAAGAAAGCAGCACGAAAGCTCCAAGGCAGTGTGACCTCTACAACAAAGCTAGGTTAATAGATCAGGACTGTTCTCCTAAGGCTCTTGGTGGCCAAGCAGACATTTGGAATATCTGTCTGAATACACACCCAAGGGCCGTGGCCTAACTCAGTCTAGCAGTTCTGAATGGGTCTTCTGGATCTGAGGGGAAGGAGCAGTGGGTCTGGCATCTGATGGCCAGGTAAGGACATTTCCCTTGTGCCTTAACACTCACCTCCTTCCTCCGAGAGCTGAGCTGGGTGTGAGACCCCTGCCCAGCTTACTCTAAGCCTGGGGCTCAGCTGAGCCAGAAGAGCATCTGGTTGGCTGAGCTGAAAAAGCCAACTCACCACAGGACACTGAGGCCAGTCAACAGTTCCAGAAGATGTCAGAGGTGAAAAGAAAAGAATGCTCCCAGCCCTGCCCACCCCTCTTCGTCACTGTCCCAACCTAATAACCAGGAACTCACGTCTGTGGTTCTCATTTCTGTGGTTAGGTGGGGACCGAGTCTCTTGATCTTGAGCGTCATCTCCTTCCTCACTTGCCAGGTGAGTGTGAGCATAATGGTAGCTGAGTCCTGGCCGGTTCTTGTAGCGCTTGCCACAGACTAGAGAGGAAAAGAGGAAAGAAAGGGAAACCACAAATGTCAGCAACCTCTGCAGCCCCCGCTGTCACTCTCCCAGGCTGTGAGTCCCATCTATTCACTCCAAAGCTGGGCTTTCCTTAAAAAATGTCTCCCACCCCCAACACCCCTTCCCCCCACCCAACAGAACCAATGCTGCTGTAAGAACTAGGGCCATGTAAAGAAAAACTGTAACGGCAGAGTGTAGAGGTTAACAGCTATGGAAAAGCTCCACCATTTCCTAGCTGTGTGACCCTAGGTAAGTCACTTAACCTCTCTGTGCCTCAATTTATTCAGAGGTAAATGGGAATAATAATAGTACTTAGCTCTCAGAATTGTTGTGACAAGTTAATCTGTGCAAAGCACTTAGTGCCAGGCACATGGAAAGGATGATTATTATTATACCTCTGAAGTCAAAGGGCACTGGGTGTCAATCCAGTCCAATACTCCCATCACAGATAAGTGAGGTCCAGCAAAGCTAAGCGATATGCTGGGAACACAGCTAGTTAGTGGCAGAGTCACTAGAACCCAAGTTTCCTGGATTCCCATTCAGTGCTCCTTCTGACACCCTCTGGTTGGCCCTACATGAAGGAGAAAAGCTTCATATGGATAATATTTTTGATGTATCCGCCTGGTGATTTTGTGCCAGACAAATACGCTCCGTTTCCACCGTAAATACCATGAAGCCGCAGCACTCCTGATGGCTACAACCACCCAAAAACTCGTGCCCCTGATGCCCCGGGCAGCCTCTGATGCCCCAAATCTCTTAAAAATGTGTTCCTTACAAGTACTACCTCTCAAATGGACAGCTTGGGACAAGAGCAACAAGCAACAGAAATACAGCTTCTTGGAGCCAAGAGGAAGAAAGAGAGGCAGTGCGGTCATTGGCTGCTCAGTACCTGAGAAGGAGGCTTTTGGCTAAATGGGTTAAGACCAGACCATCACCCCAACCTCCTCACACACAGCCAACATCTCAGCCCCTAGGGAGGAAGTCATCGCTGGTAGCAGAGTCCTTGAGGCTCTTCAGAGCACAAATCCCACGCCAACCCTCTACTCTTGGCCCCCTTCCCCAGCACAGCACACTGCTCTGCAGAAACGCCTCAGTTACAAGTCCTAAGAGACGCTCCCTATTACTTGTGCTGCAACAACTGGGTTATACCAGTGAGAGTAAAAGCTTCACAAGGTGGAAAGAGCACAGACTTCTGCATTAGACCTGAGTTCAAATTACGGCTCCAAGTGCCAATGTCACTGGCTGTGTGACCTTGACAGCATAGTGAAGGGCTGTCATCCTGGCATCCAACCCAATTTCCTTATTACTTTCGGGCAGAGATTCTGTTCTTACTAGATTCTCTTGGTTTTTTTTAGGTATACAATCATTGGCAAAAAGAAATAATGTAATCTATTTCTCAAATTTATGTCAATTATGTCAATTATTGATGTGAATTTATTTAATTCACCAAAACAATATTTAAACATAGAGAACCCAAGTGTTTCTTATTTGAATGAAGTTCGATTTAGTGTTTCACCATTTGGAATGATGTATGAGGTTAATTTTTAGTCTTTATCAAATTTAAGTAGTTCCTCCTAATCCTGTTTAAGATTTTTTACTACCAGAGAATTTTATCAACTGGCCTTTCATCACATATTAATATATGACTCTCCTTTAATTTGTAGACATGGTAGATTATGTTGATTTACTAATACTTCCAACTATTGAACCATTCTTGCATCCCTAGAATGCACTCCACTTTGTTAGAGCATGTTGCTTATTTGATATATGGCTGCATTCTATTTGCTAATTTTGCATTTTGCATATATGGTCATATTTTAGATAGATCTATTACTGTGGGACTTTATTTATCAGTTTTTGGTTTTATGATTACATGAACCTCCGAAAGTGAACAGAGGAGTTTCACTAAATGAAGTTGGACTAGATAATTTCTCTGTGCCTTTTATCCTCGTCTGAAAACAAGGATAATAGTACCTACCTTGAAGGATGGTTAAAGGGATTATTAATAATATTTGTAAAGCACCTGACTCGGTGTCTAACACATAAGAGATGCTCAATAAATGGCAGTGGGGGGTGGGTAGCGGTGGTCTGCCATGTCTTTAGTGCTGTAAAGAGACCTTTGACTCTTACTGCAGAACCTGGCAGTTGGGTGGACTTCCTTGATAAGATGACCACAGTCAGAAACTCAAGTTGGTGACCTAGCAAATGTAGATTCAAGCCCTACACAATTAGCTACTTATATTTTCTCCCCTCTCCACCCTGTTGTAAATATTGCAGAAAAATTAAACGGTGCTACACATTGCAATTCCATTTGAGTCAGGAAGTGGCACCTAAAGAGGCCCCCGAGGTGCACTCTGGGCCTACTTGTGGCTTGTTGTTTTCAATCTTTTGAATAATCTGAGGTCAATAAACAGCAAAGGATGGGGTCATTGGATATTAATCCATTTAGTCATTATGCATACTATTGGTGAGGAGTAAGTATTTATTAAAAATAATGATAATATCAGTATCTACAAAATATCAGTATCTACCCAGTTTCCTCTACGGATCTCCCCACTATCGATTCCACAGCATTTCATCTGTGCCTTTTTTATGTCAATTATCACTGTCTTCCTTAATCACAGCATCTCAGGATCCTAACGGTCATTTGGTCGAGCCATCTATCAACTTGTTTTATTCCTACTAACACTCTGGGACAACTTCCCTACCCATCAGAACAGCCATCAGAAGCCCTTCTTTGGACTCCTTGAATTAGTTATGTCTGCACTGGAGGACTTCTCTCAAGGACAGTTTCCGTATCAGTTCCACACTGACATCAAGAACTCGACCTCATATGTTGACATACACATATTAGACTCTCAAAACCTGTTTGTTGGACGGTTGATGAATGAACACAAACACTTTGTGGGAAAACCAGGAGATAGGGGAGGAGGTATGCTTGTATGATATGATCCATCAATCCATATTAACTTAATACTAAATCAGAGCCAAAAGCCTCTCCTCTCTCCTTTCCTGACACACAGAGTCACTTTTAGAGCAAATCCTTTTGCTAGAACAGAAATTCCCAAAGAGTAGTCCCCAGACTAACATCATCAACATCACCTGGGAACTTGTTAGAGTTGCAAATTCTTGGGCTCTACCCCAGAACTGCTGAATCAGAAACTCTGGGGAGGGGGCCCAGGAATCTGTGTTTTAACAAGCCCTCCAAGTGATGCTGATGCAGTTTAAACTTTGAGGACCACTCTGCTAGAAGACTGAATATATTTAGGCTTGATCCAGACACACTGGGTCCACCCGCCCTCACAGATGGCTGGAAGTGGCAGGTGGCGGCAGTGGAGGCAGCCCTAAGACCTCCGCTCAGTTATTAGAAGAATCAGAGCCAGGCAGCACATGGAGGTCCTGGATGCCAGGCTCTCTTACCATGAACCCTATATGAAGACTTCTCTAGGTGCAACTTCATTTTTGCCACCTGCTGGCAAAGTCATTCCTTCATCAACAGGTCTTCAAATCAAGAAATAATTTATCAACCACTTAATATGTGCCCAGCACTGTGGCAGCAGAAGGACAAACAAGCCCCAGTACCCTCCCTCATGGAGTTCCCAGTCTAGCAGAAGAAACAGACATGTAAACAAGCAAGGGGGACAGGGGGACAAGTGCATCAGCACGTGCCAGGCCAAGAGAGGCACAAGGAGGGACCAGCAGCCTCCTGGGGATGGACGGCTTCCCGAGGAGGAGGAGCCCTTGAGCAGCATCCTGTGAGACAAGCAGGAATTCACCAAGCAGGCCAGGGAGGGAGAGGCTTGTTGCAAGCAAATGGGAAGGCACAGAAACACATTCAGCCTGGCACCTCTGGGGAACTGCAAGATGTTCAATAAAGCTGGTGAGAAGGAGGTGTTGGGGTGAGGGATGAGGGCTGCTACAAAAAGAAGAGGTTGAGCAGGACTTTATCCTGGCTGGGGGAGCCAGGGAAGGATTTTATTCAGAGGCCAGCTGAATCGGATTTACATTTTAGAAACGCCACTTAAGACTGTAGTGCAGAAAGTGGACTGAAGGGTGGCAAGATGCTATTTTCATGTTCTCTGTGTGAAACAGTGAGGACGTAAGGATGGAGAAGAAGAATGGGGTGGGACAGGGATTAAAGAGAGGGAATCTGGTGGCAAGGGGCAGGATATGGTGGCAAAGAGCCTAGCAAGACTCACGGGGCGTTCCTGAAGTGCACGATTGGCCCCTGTCCACCTCGCCAGTCTCATCTGACGCCACATTCTGCCTCATTCTAGGCCTTCCTACCCACTGGCTTTCTTTTAACTTCTTGCATTATTTTTCCTCCCACCACAGGGTCTTCGCACAAGCAAGAGCACAAGCTCTTCCTCTGCCTGAAATCCCCCTCCCCCATCCCAGATTTGTCTGATTAACACTTAATCCTCCTTCAGATCTCATTTCAAATGTCGTTCCCCAGGGAAGTCTTTCTAACGCGGTTCCCCCCATTCATTACCTAGGACTTATCACGTATCAATATGTGTCTCTCCATCTGGCAGCAAGCGCGGCAGGCACTGTGTTTGCACCCCGCTGCACCCCCAGCAGCCAGCTCAGGGCCTGACTTGTAGATCCTAAGGGAAGGAAGGAAGACGCCCAGATTTCTGGCTTGGGGAACAAGGTAGAAGGATGCAGGAGGAAGAGCAGATGTGAGCAAGGAAGAGAATGAGTTCAGTCTGGGTTTGGCTTCACACACCTGGAGCTTGGGAAAGGAGGTGGATTCTGGAGCTAGACAGGTGGCCATGGAAGCCAGAGGTAAGAGAAGGGTGCCAGGAGGTACTGGGGGGAGAGAAGAGAGGTGCACACAGGGCAGAGCTCAGGAAACACCAATATCTTAAGAGACTGACGGAGAAAGAGAGACTGATTTAAAATAAAAATAAATCACGGAGAAAGGTACACATAGGAGTGAGCCCTAGAAGCCACAGGAGTCGGGTTTCAAGACTACAGGAAGACGACACAACACAATGTAGGATGACGAAGCCCATCTCAGCCACTGTGCACAGCTATTGAGTATTCGCCATGTGCAGGGCCTGAGCTAGGCCCTTCAAGTAAATCTACTCATGGCAACCTCATCCCCATTTTACAGATGAGGAGACCCAGGCACAGAGGCAGAAGCATGAAAATGTCAGTTGCCTAAGACAGGTCAACAAGGAGGAGGACTGAGAACCCCTGGATGTGGCAAGAAGGTCACATAGCGAGAAGAGAATCAGTAACATCCAAAGGGTGAGACTAGACTGAGACTGCAGATGGACAGGATGCTCCAGGGAAAGAGGGTGGATGGCAGCGCCAACAGACTCACCCTTCCAGCCTGGCTGTGGGTGGGCAAAGGGGACTGTGGAGTCAGGGGAGGTGGGCGTGGGGCTTGTTCATGAACAGGGTGGATCCTTGAGTGGGTTCATAGGCTGGAGGAAGAAGGCAGGAGACAGGGGAGTTTGAAAGGCAGGGTTCAGAGGGATTGGAGTTAATGGAGCAAGATGCCTGACCCCAAAACTAGGCTTCTGACCCCTAGTCCCAGCCCTTTGAGTGACTTCATCCTAGGGACAAAAGATACAGCCAAGATTTCCAAGCCAAGATTTCCAAGATTTGTCTCTGTTGAATTGCATCAGGATCAGACTGCTATGCTCAGATGGAAAGAAATGCCTTGCAAATCCTGCTTTGATTGGCTTGGAATAAAAGGAAAAACCACTGTTTCACCTGTGTATTTAGTCATATCTTCCTGCCACTCCAAACCATATGAAATGTATGGGGCCGGCTTCATGGGGACACAACTGGGACAGTTGTGCAGGGTCCCACACTCAGAAGGGCCCTTGCTTAGTTTGATGTTCTGCTGTTGCCATCCTGAAATTCTGAATAATTTTTGAACAAGGGACCTGCCTTTTTATTTTGTACTGGATCCCACAAATTATGTAGTCAGTCCTGAAAACCTGTTGGGGCTGGGAATGAAGATCTCAGACTAAGTTACTCCAAAGAGCCAACCTGAGTGAGACACAAGAACTGCCAAAGCAAACCCAGGACCCACCCAGCCCTGAGTCAGGAGTAAGATTCCCTTCTTAGGTAAGCAGGTAGCCATGCAGCGGCTGTCATTCCAGTGTCATCAACTGCTCTGGCCCTGCTGTGAAGTCAGCCCTGTCCTCGGTAGGTGAGTAGGCTGGATCTGAACTGCTTTGGTTCAAATCCCAGCTCTGCTACTGACTGACTGTGTGATCTTGGGTGAGTTGCTAACCCTCGCTGTGCCTCAGCTTCCTCTCTGGAAAATGGGGATGACAATGATGCCATACCTACTCCACAGGACTGTGATGGGTACACAAGAGAATCCAATGGAAACAGTGCCCGGCTTGTAGAAAGTCTAATGATTGTCAGCTATTATCACCACTGCCATCAAAGTGGCCCAACAAAGAAAATATACCCCAAAGCATGGGGAGGGTGGGGGGGTGGGGGGGTGAATCTAGTAGTTTCTCCTCTTAAGTCCAGGGTGGTGGAATAGCAAGGAAGAAACTGTGGGAAAAGAAACATCCTGAAAATAAAGTATTGGGACCATCTGCTGTCCTTTTATCATGTTAGTAATCTCATTCTGGAATTATCTGTCATGAAGAATGAGACCAAGCCCCAAGACTGTTAAAGCATCCAGAAAGGGCCGTGCCCCACCTCCCTGTTCCAGTCCCTTTGCCCAGGGCAAGCTCCTTTGCACCCGGCACCTTTGAAGCCATCATCCTATAACCGGTCAGCCCTGCCTATGCCCACCTAAGGTCCTTCTTTTCACCTTGGCAAGCATGCACCTGGCTTTGTGCTTCTGCATGGCACGCCTGCAGAGGAACAGCTGTGACAAAAAGGAAGGTCCAGCTTGCCTTCCTTTCTCTCCTTCCCCCCGGGGCAGATCCATCTGTCAAGCTGCAGAAATAGTTTTGCCCCTTTCTAACCCAAAGCCAGATTCTCCATGCAAGACCCCCATGTGGAGTTATGAATGTCTTTAGTGTTGCCCCAGAATAGCTACAGCACCCCCACCCCACCCCCACCCCACTCACTCCTTCTTGTCCAGAGGCAGAGGAGGAGGAGGAGGAGGGAGAATCAGGGACAGTTTGTGTGAACAAAGCCGAATCCTTCCTGCCGCGGAGAAGCGGCAGCCTTCCCCACTGATAACTTAATGACTCTGGCACATTTTCATCAGCCCAACTTGGAGCACACAGTGGGTATCTGAGCCAGTGGTTTCCGAGAGACTGAAAGCAGCAACTGAAAGCAATTAGGGGATGAGCGTCCAACAGACAAAGCCTGGGCTTTGGGAGTCACTGGCCGCATTTTATCCCACCTCTGCCCGGTGGCACTTGCACACAACCCTGAGGACGCCACTCCCCCTCTCTCCGCAGCCCTAGGTCCTCGGTCCTCGTTTGCAAAATAGATCCAACAGTGCCTGTCATCTGCTGATGCCGACATATCAGAAAGGTGAGAGCTCATTCCTACATTCAAGGCTCACCTCGCAACAGCTCATGAGATAAGGATTATTGTCCCCATTTTACAGATGGGGAAACTGAGTCATAGGCAGTTGCCAAGCCAGGATTTGAACTTGGGTCTATCTGACCTTGAAGCACTTGACTGAAAGATGCACTGGTGTTTCTCCATTGGCCACCCATTCCCAGCCCTCCTGGGGCGGGGGCCTGACCTCCACAGCCTGCTTCAATGGGCTCCCTTGCCCTCTGCTTCTGGCGGAAGGTGCTGGCAGGAGGATGAGAAGGGTGAGAAGAGAGAGAAGGTGGGTATCTGTGCCCTGCCCTTCCCTGCTAGGGCACCGTGCAGCTCCCCCACGGCTCCAGCCATCTCTGGCTCTGGGAACCACGTGTCCTCCCCTTGCCCCTTGGGGCCCAGGGTGGGGAGGGCTTCCCACTCGTCCATATAGGTACCTGCCCACGCCGCTGTCATCACTCCTGCATCAAATTCTCCTGATGAGTAGGCCCTTCTGAGCAGAACCCTGTGTCCTGCCGGACTCAGACATTTACAAAGAGGCCATTTGGACAGAAGCAGCTCACCCTATCAGGCCGGTTCCAGAAGTCTGGGGTGCCCCACACCTTCCCAACAGCTCTCTCCCTCAGGGGAGATAAAGGAATGCCCACAACCGGTTCCCCAAGTGTGGAGATGCCCAAAGTGAGAAAAGCCCTGTTAGGGACTCTCGGGTGTGAACAAAACTCAACTTGTGACAAAGCTCATGAGATACTTCAAAGAGCCCCAAACTCAGACTTTTGGACTCAGGTGGCAGCTGTTTTAACTGCACAGGCTTTTCTCAGGAGGCCCTATGATTCCAGAGAGCTCAAAGTGGTAAAAGTCATGGCTTCCAGATCCATCCAGGCCCTGCATGTTGTAGGCAGCAAGGAGCTCATCTTGGACAAGTCCAGGGCTCGCCACACCCACACGGGCTTCCTCACCCCTGCCCTTGCAGCCAGGAGGCCAGCAGTGGGGGTGGCCCTCATGAACTGGGGGGTCTGGCCCTGGTTCTGACGCTAACCTGATATGCACCCTTGGGCAAATCCCATACCTTCCTGGGCCTTGATTTCCTGGTCTGTAAAAGATGGGCTTTGGACCAGATGATCCCAAGTCCCCTCCATTCTAACAGTTCACGAATCTCTGTTTCCTTGGCCTTCCAGTGTGCCTCCTGAAGGTGTTATTCCCGCCACTGCAATGGAAAAATGATGTAGGCTTTTAGCCGTGGGGTCCCCCTGGGGGCCAGCTGTGCCCTCCCTCCACCACACCAAGCAAGGTCTGCAACTGCCTCCCCGTGGCCTCATGTCGTCTGCCAGGCTTCTCCTGCTTATTTTAAGATGAAATCTGGGTAGAAGCACAGGAGTGGGAAATGAGTGCAATATCCTGATTTTTCAGACCCAGCTTCTTGGGGCTGGTCCTGACCCATGTATTAAGTGTGACCCCAGAGCCAGGACCTACAAACTCCAGTGATCCACAAGCCCTGTGGCCTCATCCAGGGTGGGTGCTCTGCTTAGTTTAGGAATTTACCAGATGTGAATGTGGCTCCCAGGTAAAAAAAAAAAAAAAAAAAAAAAAAATTAAAAACAGGAAGGGTGGAGATCTCAAAATACTATATAACCCAATTTTGGATCCCAGCAGGGGAATAAGAAATCCCCAAATCCAAGGCATGAAATGTGTTAGAGGGACAACTTCCTGCCCTGGCGAGAAGCAAGGCATCAGCACGCCGGGGAACTCGCGAGTCAGCCTGCCTGGGTCAGCGAATGTGCTGCGTGACCTTGGGCAAGTGATTAACCTCCCAGGCCTCAGTTTCCTTGTCTGAAAAATGGAGATAATAATAGTTTCTACCTCATATGTGTGTTGTGAGGCCTGAGTGAGTTTATCTTTAAAAAGTGCTTAGCACAGTGCCTGCCACACAGCAAATGTTCAACAAATGTTAGCTGTTCTGACCATTCATTTATCTTCATCAGTCTATTTCCTGGGTGCACAGACCACAGCTGGAGACCCAAGTGAGGTGTCAAACAAGTACTTTTTCTCAACTTGATATAAAGAAAATAATATTTACTGAGCACATCTGTGCACCAGGCAGTGAGCTGATTGTTTTTAAACCCATTATCTCATTAAATCCTCTTGGAAACCCCCTAAGGTTATGATTGTTCTCACATGACAAAAAAAGAGAAAAAGAAAAAGAAACTGAGGCTCAGAGAGGTCTGGTGATTGGCCCAAGGTCACAGCTAGGAAGTGATGCAGCAAAGACTCAAATCCTGAGCTCCTGACCATCATCCATCCCATAAGGGACAGCATCTCTGATTCCTTATTCTAATGAGTCCTACATAGCATGTCCTCAATTAACTTAAAGAGTATAATTCTTTTAATCCTAAAGTAGAAATAATTTAAGTAATAAATATAATTGTGAATGTTTCTGGGGAAGATAAATGGAGAAAGGTCCAAAATCAAACCTGTTACTACGAGGTGTCACAGCCCAGGAACATTTGGGAATTTTGCCAACATCTCGTGCTCTCTATAAGCCTCCTGTCCCCATTTGACTCATGGTCCCTTACCTGAAGTAGGCCCCCACTCATTGACAAAATCATGTTATGTCCTCAGTTCCTCTGGGGAAACAGATGTCCATTAGCATCTGTCAGACACTTCTGCCTGGGTGACTTGCCATTTCCACAAACTCATCATGTCAAAGTTTTGTCGATCCCTCAAAATTACCTCTCCCTTTAGAATATTCCAGGTAATCTTCCCCTCATTTCTCAACTACCAAGTTCAAGACTTCAGGGGTCCTCATGGCTGCTCCCACTCTCCTCTATCCTACATCTAGTCTGTCATCTACCAGGTTCTATGGGTTTTCCTTTCATAAAGACTTTCTCATTTGTCCCATCCCTTTATTCCAGCTGTCACCAGACTTCACATGCTCTCCCCTGAATGCCTGACCCTGTGGATTAACCTTTTTAGAAATTGTTTGGAATCTTCATGATTCTCCATGGACTATGCAGGCCAACCTCCAAGCAACTCAGCCTCGTGTTACCAGTGAAACTTGTCCAATTTTCTGTCCCCCAATCTCCCTACCCAAATGTTCTGCTCTGGCCAAGCCAGTCTACTTTCTGTCCTGGGATGTGCATCACACATTCCCTTCTCCAATCATTCATGAACAGTTTGGGGGAGCAACCACTGTGCTGGGTTTGAGATGCAAAGTTGAGTATGACATGGCCCCTGGCCTCAGTAGGCCCACAGTCCAGTTTGAAGGAACAGACAAGTAGACAAACCGTTATCCCCCAACATATTAGGGAGCCTAAGTGGAAGTATGCACAAAGTGCTGGCTGATTCCAGAAAGGGGTGAGTGTTTGTGTGTGGGGGGGGGGGGGAGTTCCATGGAGAGTGTTCATTTGTGTATGAGAGAAAGAGGAAGAGAATGAAAGCAATCACTGGGATCAAGCTCTGGCTCAGCTACTTATTCACTGTGTAACCTCTTAATTAACCCTTCTTCTCCCGGTTTCTTTATCTGTAGGATAGAGACGATCATAGCATCCATCTCATGGCACTCTCATGAGGGTTAAAGAGTTAATACAGCTAAGACCCATAGGAGACTTCAGTCCCACTTTATGAGCTCAACAAACTGGAGCCATTACTATTTTCACCTCCCTTCCACCCCACCCCGACTCCCCACACACACCTCCACCCCTGGAGACCCAGCTCAGCTCCATACCTGTCCCTGAGGACCTGCTCGGCCCCCTGGGGAAGCATCCTCTGACACCCCAGCCACCAGGACTGCTCCCTCCACTGAATTCCTGGCACACTCAGTGTCTGTCTCAACTAAATACTGCCTGGCAGGGTCTTAACTCCTCGTGTGCTATCAGCCTCATCTTTCCAACTAGGTTGGACCCATAGGAAATGAGGAAAGAGCAAAAGGTGGAAGAGCACTTGCCACGAGCAAACACATGTATCTACACGATCTCCTGTCGCCTGCCGGACCACGTACCAACTTACTTCACGCCTGAGGAAAGGGAGGCTCCCAGCAGCAGCATGGTTTTCTCAGCAGAACCACAATCTGACCTTGGCCCGCGGACTCCAAAGTCAGTGCGCATTGATCTTCACCCAGCACTCTATAACCTGGGGGGGACTGGCCATGCTGCCCACTTCCCTGAATCCCTGCCGTGGCTTGAAATAAGATAAATCGAAGACTGTGCATAGTGCCCTTTGACCTCCCAATTCTACGTCTAGGATATAATAAAAGGAATATGCACGATATAGCTACTATATTGTTTTAATAGTAAACAAAACTATGTAAACATCCAACAAGTGGGACATTCATTGGGCAAACTGGGGCATGTCCATAGACTGGGGGTGTCTGCAGAATGGAGCACAATATAGCCCTATGGATGATGTCATAAAAGGCATTTATTGACATGGAAAAATGTTTTTCATATGTTATTAAGTGGTGGGGGGGTTAAAATGGTAGATATCATTTAGATTTCATTTATTGGTTATATATATATGTTGTTCCCAGCAACCCTTTTATGTATCTGTATATATACATACATGGAGAAAGAATGAATTCCAGAATAGTATTCAACAAAACAAAACATAAATTATTCCTGAGGAGTGAAATTATGTTTCCCCTTTTTCATATCTGTAATATCTGATTTTTCTGCAATGAACTTATGCTATTTCCATAGAAAAAGCTATTTTTAAAAATAAAAAGAACCTTTTAAAAGGTTACTATCTACTATTTACCCTGTTATTGGTCATTCATACATTAACTGGGATTATGTGCTACAAATTTGTACCAAACAGCAGCTAGAAACAAGGTTCTGACTGGGTGAGAAAATAATTCAAGAAGGTATGGGTTACAGCCCAGAAAAGGCAGACCTAGGTTTGGTGGTCAAATGGGCTTCCAGAAAGCACTAGAAGGAGGTGGGAGGTGGGGGTGGGAGGGAGAGGACAGGCAGCAGAGCAAAGGAGGAGGAGCTATCAGGGCAGGAGGGTTGGAAAGAGAAACTTCAGCCTCTCCCCAGCCCTGCCTCTGGCCACCCCAGGACACCCTGCAACCTGTGTCCAGGCCACAATGGCATTTAAATATTTAAACAGACTCAGCTTTGCCGTAACAAACACCCTCCTTCTCCAGGGATCCATCACGTGCCACAGGCCCTGCTACACAAATCAAGTTTCTGGGGCAGGAGCCATTCCCTGTCCTCCCCCGCCGCACCCCCACCCAAGGACCTGCAAGATAATAGCGGAGACAACTGAGTGATGAGCCCGGCTTCCCCTCAGCGACAAGGGCAGCAAGCCTGAAGGCCGCGTTATTGGCTTTTCCACCGCAGCTCAAAGCAAAAAGCGCATGAGCCTTAGAGGGTGTGGGGCCTCAATACCCTCAAAAAAAATTTTTTTTAATAAGACTGCAATAGTCATCTGAATCTCCCCACTGCGCTCGGGTGTGAGTAATTTTAAGGAGATTGAGGTCAAGCAGGTATCCCAGGACTGCCCTGGGTTCCCACTGGGTCTGCTTCATGCACCATCCACCCGTCCCCCCAACACCTCTTGACCCTTGGCCCAGTTTCCGCAATACCCCACAATCCTCTCCTCACTTCATGTCCTTAAAGCCTCTCGTCCTATCTCCCAGCAAACAGCCTCGTTGTTGAGCTGCTGACCAGGAAGAAAGGAGCTCACGTTGCCGGGAAGTGATCCTGAACAGGAGGTCCAGAGCCTCAAGAGAGGACCCAGCCCCTCGGTGACAAATGAGGACACAGGTGCCACAGCCAACGACTAGTGGAGGCAGGACTAGACTCCAGGTCTCTTTGCTTTCAGCCCGATACCCTTCTCCTTCCATTACACCACCACCAAGACACAAGAAACTTTGGAGCAGGAAAGGACCCCAGAGATCCCTACTCTGACACTGCCCCACCCAGACAAATATGCCCACCAGATTTCTAGAAGGGAGGCACCACTCTAAAGTGGCCATGTTTTCAATCACCGGCCACAATCATCAAAAATACATGGGGGGGGGGGAGCGATGGGGAGTGGTGGAGACTGAGGTTTTATTGATATAGAGGTTGAGGTGAAGAGGATCCACTGCTGATGTGAAGCTGCTGGCCATGACTCAGAGGTGAGTCATGCTCCTACAGCTTCAGTCCTCTTTCTTTGCCTTTTGTCACTAATCCATCCTAACGCCCCAGCTGGGGGTGGGGTGGGGTGGGATTTTAATAGATTCAAGTTTAAAAGGCTCAAAATGATATAATTCATTCCATTCCACTTCACTTATAATTGCTACCTGACATTGGCTTGCCACCCTGACACCTAGAAGCTCTTTGTCAATAGTGGACAGGGCTTTACTGTATAAATAAAATGTGCTTGCTCATTAATTAACTTTTAAGACATGTTTCCTGCCTCAACTCTCAGAGGAACCAAACTCTGGGGTGAGGAGGGCACGTTGAATCTGCAGTTTGTATGGGAGGGTGAGTGGGCTCCAGAATTGGACGAACCAGGCTTCACATCCCAGCTTTGGGATCAGCTAGCTGTGTGGCCTTGGAAAAATCCCTTTGCCTCTCTGAGCCTCAGTTTCTTCACAGTAAAGTGAAGTTCATGAACCTGACCCTCAAGGTTAGTGTGCGGATATAGAGATAATATATATTTAATGGTTAGCACAGTACCCTGCACACTCTAAGTGCCCAATTAACAGGCATTATCACCTCGGTCACAAGAAACTACGAGGGAAAAACAAAAAACTGAAATCACTTCCATTGTGCCCAGAAAGAAAGATAGATGCTTGCTTTGCTCCTCCCTAAATGGCTAACACTTAAAGATGAAATGTTTCCCCTGAATATCACCTCATCATCTCCATCTTTTTTTATGAACTCCTTGAACAAAGGAAATGCAAAAAAGGATCTCTCGTTAGGAGTCTGTCCCAGGGATACTAAAAGAAAATTCGGGGTTGGGAATAGTTAAGAAGAGACAAATTCTTGAAATGACTTTTAAAACATCCCAGTAACCCAAACCCAAAGATTCCTTTCACAGTTATTATTCCACCTATAAAATGGGGCTAATGATGCTATTAGCATTTAAAGCTACTAAGTAAATTAAAGTCAAGTGCTAGACTGCTGAGTTTTATGCTGGATTGTTGAGTATTTATATCAACACTCAAAGAACTGGAAAGGAATGACTCTAAAGAGACCAGCTAAAATAGTGAGGCAAGCCGGTGGCAATCTGCCTGGAGAATTCCTGGAGACTCAAGAACTTCCAGATGCTCAAAGTAGGGAAAAATAAGAGCTGAGCAGTCAGGAGCCAGAAGTCTCCAAGTTTGAATGAAGTAGGCCAGTCATTCCCAAAAGTCAGCATTCATAAGAATTCCCTGAGAAGCTGATAAAAATGCATGCTCCCAGGCCTGCTTCCAGTGACACTGATGCAGGAGAGCTGGCTCAGGGCCCAGGCATCTGCATGTTTAATAAGCATCTAGGTTATTTCTGTTGCAGGTCATCCGGGGTCCACACTTCAAAAAAAAACACTGACAGCCTTTCCCACAGAGTCATATTCAGTTGGCTTTGTTTCTGAGTAATGAACACTTTTCCTTTGGCAAGCAATTGAAAGGGAAGAAACAGAACTTTGATCCGTACTCTTGGTAAGCTTTCAGGATAATTAATATAGATTGGTTAGTTGTTGTAAAATGAAGTATTCCTCTCCATATGCACTATGGATTGGATAAAAAACAAATTATGTTCAGATGATTTCATATTTCTCTGGAATGGAATAAATTCAATGGCTGAGTGAAAGGCAATAGGCCCACTATCCATCACCTGAAGTTAGCAATTAAGATAATACTTCAACTACCCATCTTGAAAAGGGAAGCTTGGACCAAGAGCATAACAGAACAACTATATTCAGGAATAAATAACAGGAGAGGTGAAATGCAATCACATTTGAAAAATAGCTATTACCATTCTATACGAACCCAGGAAGAGGTGTTGGGGACCAAGGTAGCCTAATGTTTTCATAAATAACTTGAAAGATGGAGTGAGAATTATGTAAATCAAACCACAGATGATACACAAATGGCAGGGGTTGCAAATCTGTGGAGAATGAAATTTAACTACTGACCAATGTCTTTAAATTTGTCTTTATTGAATCTTGTATATTGAAGTCACATATTATTGCATCTCTTTATTGGGACTCAATAGGGCCAAATGAGAAGTGATTTATGGAAGACGGAATAATCAAATACTTAAGTATAAAAGAGCATACACCTGGAGAGGCTTTGCCGCTGCGTTAGGACAGGCCCTGATTGGGAAGTTGTTGCAACAGTGTTCCAGCATAGGGTGGCCAAATATTTCCATTTGCTACAGACATGGGTTGTGTTGAAGAGCTGATGTGTAAAATAAACAAGGAAATGTGGCTGCTACTCTTTGAGCCACTTGGCCTAGATGCTGCTTCCAATGGGAGTGCTGTGTTAAATGTAGACCTGGAAGGCAATTCAGTACAGAACGGGGCAGCACAGAGATTACGGAGTACCGCCCTGGGCCAACTAAGAATGCAAGGGGACACTGAGAGCGCCTGTTTGTTTGGGAAAAGATATGCAACAGACAAGTTTCTCTTTCCTTCCTTTTTTTGAAGGAAAGAGAAGGAAAGAGAAAATTTCAGCTCCTGTTAAGGAAAAACAATCATTCTAAGCACAGCTGGAATCATGGAAGAAAGGGCAGCTTATGGTTACGCCATCCCGGGGGACATTCATGGGGCGACTAGACACCTCTCTACTTAGGATGCATTAGAGATTATTAAAAGCATTCCTTGCCCAGTTCAGGGGAGAGTGGGGGGGGGGGGGCTCGTGACCTCTCCAAAGGTCATTTGTATCCCAAAGGATCACATGTCTGAAGGGCACCAGATAAAAATAAAGCCTATTAATCACAGAGCTGCCGCACAATTTCCTAAGAGAGCCAAGAGAGAGAAGGGCAGTCGGCAGTGGACCTTGCCTTGCAAATGAGGAAAGGGAGGCAGTGCATGTGCTGGCAGAGCCAAGAAAGCAACCGCCCAAACTTCCAGATAGCCAAAATCAGGCTGTGGTGAGGCCCTCCAAGCAGTACAGGTAACAGAAGGAGGAAGGGATCATGCGGGGAGGGGACAAGGCAACAACAAAAGGCAGTGAGAGCCCCTAAACAAAGTGACAGGTGCTTGGGGGAGAGGGTGGGCTTCAAAGCAGGAAGCCAGGAAAGAGAAGGTGCCCACAAAGGGTGCTTCCTGGAGGCAATATGTGAGGAGGCACCAAGAAGTGAAGAGCGGAACTGGGAGGTGGGTAAAGCAAGAGAAAAAGGAACACAGGGTGAGTTTGAAATATATGACATTATTATTGGCTGAGACTCCAATGCATGGTATGGAAATAGAGCAGAAAGTCACATAATGAAAATAAAGCTTTTTAAAAGAGGACTGGTGGAATGCTCCAGTTCCAAGGGAGATGTTAGTATTCTTTACAGATGGGCTGCTCCAGCCAGACAGAGCTGGAAATTCTGCTCAGTGAGGGTCTGAAGACTCTTCCCAGACCACAGCACAGAACTATCGACTCTCAAGGGCTTACATGCCCAGGAAAAAACCGAACCCCATCCAGGAGGCAAAACCCAGGTGGAAGCAGTCACCTGCAGGCACTGCCAGGAGCTTCAGATCCCAGCTGGCTCCCTCCTCATTCTGCAACGGAACTGCTGCGGGTTGGAGGTGTTACCTGCAGGAGTCGTCTCGGGAATATCATCTGCACTGTGTATTAAGCAGCCAAATGGGGGTCACAGAGTTTTGAGTTGTTCTAGCAAAATGTTCTCCAACCAGCTGTCACCCCACCAGGCACAGAACAACTTTTTGAAATCAAAAGAGGCCAGTGAAGAGGGAGGAAAAAATCATCACCCCAGACTCACTGCCTGTGTCCCCATCTTCCTCTGGTTCTTTCTCTGCCTTCAAAGAGAATCTGCAAACTCTGGCAAGAGGGGTGGGATGCTTGGAGCTGCCAGGCAGGGCCCCTGCTTCTACTGCAGCCCCTTCTCTCCAAGGGCAAGGGTCTGTGTCATCAGAGAGGAGAAGACGAAGAGTAGTCCACCAGAGAGTGGGAGCCGAGGGCCATCCTCGCCACATTATGAACAGATGGTGCCCGATACTGTGAGAAGGTAACTAGAGCAAGGCTTTTCAACCCATCCCACAATGCTCTGGCAGGTGAGGAAGATAAAAAGGTTCCTCAAGGCTGACAGCCACCCCACCTAAAGCTGAAGGTTTCCTGATTCCACCCGCCCGTTGCCCTGGAACAACCACCTCCCTGCTGCTGCTGTCCCTCAGCTCCTCACTCCGTCTGTCCATCCTGAACCTAGGAGCCAAACATCAGAAAGACGTTTTTGAAGCAAGCAAGAAAGGCTGGAGATGGATCGAGGGCCATTTATTAAACTAAGCCATCATTATAGAAAGGTTCATAACCTGCCTTACCTAGGAAAGGAGCGAGAGAAAAGAAATTAAAGAGAAAAGCCACAAGAGCCAAGTACCTTTGTCGGAGGTTTTTGAGTTATGCTTTTGTTTGTAACTCTCTGAGACTGAGAAAGAAAAAGGGGATGAATCTTAAAGGAGACAGAGTAGAAGAGAGGGAGCCAGAGGGAAGCCACGAGGGAGGGCACTGCCAGAGAGAAGAACACGGCGTCGGAGGTGGGAGGCCGCCCCCCTCCTCGTGCAGACACCAGCCCCCCAACCCCGGGGCCAGGAGCAGCAGCAGGAGGTGGGGATACCACAGGCATGCAAGCTGGGGGTGCTGGCCCGAGAGCAGGTGGCCCGCCCAGGCAGGGACGGGGGCCGGACAGCCAAGGAAGTGCAGGAAAAGCTGGGGCTGCGGACAGGACAGGAAGGGGGGGTCTGCGGTACTTACTGTCACAGACGTAAGGTTTATCATGGTCTTCCTGAGAGGCCGCGTCGTGCCTCCTCCTGCCCCCCGCAGAGCCACGAGCCTGGGGAGACATGGGGGTATCGGGGGACTTATTATAATAATCACTACAGTTCCCGCGCACACACTCTGTGAGGCCCTGAGGCTTTGCCCATATCACCCCATTCTATCTCCATAACGTTAATACTAACCTCATTTTACAGAGGAGAAAACTGAGGCCCAGAGAGGTTAGGTAACTCAGCCCGAATCACTCAGCCACTCACCTGTATTATCTCATTAAACCTTCACAACAACTCCAAGAGGTAGGTGCTGCCATTATCCCCATTTTACAGATCAGGAAACAGAGGTGACAGAGAGGTAAAGTAGCTCACCCAAGGTCACCTGGCTACTAAGTGCAGAGCCAGGGTATAAACTCGGGACTGCCTGACCGAAAGCCCGTATCTCCCGAATCCCCAGACTCTACTGTTGCCACAAGGAACCTTTCTTCCAGCTCCTCTGCCTTCCAGCTTCATGACATAGCATGAAGATACCAGGCCCACCCCCTTCAGCCAATCAACTGACAGGCCTGTTGGGAGCAAGTCCTGATGGGGACAAGAAGCCTCCTGTGCCCACTTACTTCCCCCCGCCCTCACCCACCCAAATCTCCCAATGGGCCAGCCAGATTTGGCATCTGGGCACAGGGCAGGAGCCTGGGCAGTGGAGCACCCATCCCCACCCTGGCTTGGCCTACAGGACTGGCTTCTGCTGGGTTCTCCCTCTGTGGTCTGTACTGAGCCTCCAGCCAGTGACAGAGACCTGGATGCCAGCTCACGGAGCTGCACTCCTCATGCTACCACCCTGCAAGCATCTCCAGAGAGGATCAGCAGGGCCCAGGTGGGAGGAGGGGGGAGCTCCACCTCCAAGAACAAAAGGTACCAGCAGAGAGGGAGCTGGCAGCCACCGGCTCTGGGACAGTGGCTACAAGAACTCAGCAAGGTTTATTTTTAAACCTTTGTCAGCCCTGGACTGTCACGTGGGTGGCACCCCAGCCTCCTCCAGGCCATGTTTTGGTAATGAGTAGCAGTAAATTCCCAAGCAAAGACATGGACTCTTGGGGGCTTTGGGGACAGAGAGGAAGGAGCAACAGATGAGAAATAAAGCCTGGGGTAGAGGGGAAAGGGGACAGGTCCAGTGGCCTGGCCTGGAAGAGGGGACCTGAGAACTTCAAAGTGGAAAGGCCTGCACCCTGGGCCTGATGTGCTTGCACACACACACACACACACACATACTCACTGGGGACTTCACAGTGGAAAGGCCTACACTCGAGGCCTGCAAAGCTCACATACACAAAACACACAAACATGAACACACACTCACTGGGAGCTTTACAGTGGAAAGACCTGTACTCCAGGCCTGGAAAGCCCACACTCTCTCACAAAACACACACACTGCACAATCAACACCACCTGCCAAGCTACCACCTCCACCACCTCCTCAGCTGGTCTCTCTCCAAAACAAAGGACAAAGTTCCATCTCCCTCCCTCCCTCCCTCCCACCGGTCTTTCCCTCTCTCTGTCTCCCCCACCCCCCAGCCCCTGACAACCAGCAGCCCTCCCCTCGCCCTCACTACTCAGAGTTGACCCGAAGAGGGAGCTGTGAGGTGCTGGCCGTCACCCTCAGGCACTGACAGGCCTCCCCGCCTGCCCTTGATGCCGAGGGTGGTCACCCCCAGTTGCCCTCGTCCCCCACCCCAGCTAGGTGAAACCAGGGACAGCTTGACACTCCAGCAGCCCCATCAAGACCGCCTCTGAGCAGGGAAAAGCAAGTCAAGCAGAATGCCGGTGGCAACAGCAGACCCAGGGAAGGGGCTCTGCCTCTGAGAGACTAAAAATACCACGAGCAAAAAGAGGAGGAGACGTGCAGAGCTGGAAGCACATGGGCTTCTTGGGGAGCAGCCAGCAGGAAGCAGAGGGCCCTGCAGAGAGCTGGGCTCTGATTTCATCCAGCACTGACTAGCAGGGCAACCGCCAGACCCCATGTCTCCCTGAGCCTCAGTTTCCTCAACTGCAAAATAGGGCTCGTGACCCTCGGCACTTGTCAGAGCAGGTGAGGGAGTCTTCCTGGGGCCATAGCATTCTTTCAGTTTCCTGGAACATCTCAGGCTTGGGAACTCAGAATCCTACTAGTCTTATTCCAACGTCACCTCCTCAGGGAAGCCCTCCCTGTCCAACTGACTGAAATGCCTCCTATAGCCTCTCCATAGTGCTCTCTCCCTAGCGCAACTTTAAGTCCCATCACAGCAGTTAGCATTATCTGACATTCTATCATACAGGTGTTGGTTTACCAGTTGATTTTTGGTCTCTCCCACATTTGGGCAGAGACCATGTCTATCTGTGTGCCACTAGGCTCAGCACTTGGCACAGGGGCAGGATGGATAAGAAGCATTAAATAAACATTTGCTGAATAAATCAATCCGTCAGTAAGTCAGTCATCTTTGGTTCTTCTCCTTCATTCTCTATATCCTAATCCTATTGTTGCATCCTTCAAAGGCTATTTTAGGCTTTTCCTTTTCTTTGCATTCCACACCCTCATCCAGGAGCTCATCAACTGACCCCTGAACTGCTCAGAGAACCCACCAGATGGTGTTCTACCTCCACATGGCCCTGACCGATCCTGCATGATGACTGAACCAATGAGACAAAAGGGATGACGGACAGGAACCCATAGTCGCACGCTCATTCGCACGTCCGTTCATTGCTCCCTAAACCTACTGACACCATCCATCGCAACCTAGTGCCAAGCCCATCCGCTTCACCCCGTGCTCACGCCTAGGTCCATGTGTCTTTGTTTTATTGACTCCTGTCACGGACCAGCCTCCCGTCTGCCCTTCTACATCACATCCACACTCCAGCCTGCTGTCATCCCACTCCTCCAGCACCCTTCCCTTGCAGTAAAAAGGAGTAAAAAGAGCATCAGCTTTAAAGTCAGACTGAGGTTTAATCCTGGCCCACAAATCGCCAGCTCATGTGTCTTTGAACAAGTTACCTCTCTAAGCTTTAGTTTCCTCAACTGAAAAATGGGCATAGCAACACCTATTTTTGCAGAGCGTTCAAAAGGGTTAGAGCTAAGGTTGTGTGAAACCACAGGGGCAGTGCTAAGTCCACAGGAAGCTCAATAAATTATTTTCCTTTCCTCACTCAAGTTGATCTCTCTCCTCTGAACTCTTTCTGCATTTGCTTAGTACACAGTCAGAAGCCCGCTGTTTTCAAATTGTATCATGGGTCTTAGTATTTTCTCCCCAATTTGATTCTAAGGTCCTTGAGGGCAAGGATGACATTTTATACTTTATTTTAAACCCACAACACCTAGCACTATACATAGCATGCGAAGCTAGTTTGTATATATTACCTCAATCAATTCCTGCAGTAGCTATGTGAGTTAGACCAAATAGTGTGGTTATTCCCATTTGACACTTGATGAAACAGGTTCTGAGAGGGTACATGACTTGTCCATGGTCACAGAGCTAGGAGAAGGACCTAGCTCTCCAGACTCTGTTTTAGAAAACTTTGAAGCTGACTGTCTAAAAGAAACCCATCCATCCTGCTCTCCCTGCTCCGCTCATCCGCCCCACCTCCATTCACACACCACTGGCTCACAGCAGCCACAACTGCACCCACAGCCCTGCCCCCTTGGCCACTGTGGATTGGTACAGGAGCAGACACCTGCCCTAAGCTGGGCCAATCAGGTTCTACCTCCAAGCGGCCTGGAACTTGGAAGCAGTGACCCTACTTAGTACAGGTCATTTCCCTGGGGACCCATGAATTCAGGAGTGGTGGGGCAGCCACATTTGGCCAAGTACACAAAGAAGTCAGTCTCCAGAAAGAAGAAAGAAGGAGGAAAGAAGCTGCCTGGGTTCTTGCCTCGTTTCTGACCCTACGTCCCTGTCACTGCCTGAGGTTTGGATCTTCAGTTATTGCTCAAATTTGGGGCAATGACCCAGCAGCTTTTCAAACATTTCCCTTTTTTGAGTAAGCCCTTTTGAGTGAACTCATTTCCTGCAACTAAAAGACTGAGGACAGATTCCTAAGCAGAGTTAGTTTCTCTCTACTAGCTGTTTTAAGATAGTGGGTCAAGGATCCTTGGAAGTCTCCCAGATCCTTTCAGCAGATCTGCAATGTCAGAACTATTTTCCTAATAGTACTAAGGCATTCTTTGCCTTCTTCACTCCTATTCTCTCACAAGTGTACAGTGGAGTCTTTCAGAGGCTGCATGACATGTGTGGTGCCCTCCCTCTGGGTGCTTGTGTTTTTTTTTTTAGTTTTTTTGAGTTTTGCTTTAATGTCTAACAAGGTAAATATCCTCAAAGCAGCAGTACTGGCCTCACTCAGGAGCTTGTTCCCCACCCACTCCCAGATCTACTGCATCAGAATTTGCACTTGAACTAGATCCCCATGTGATTCACGTGCATAGTAAAGCTTGAGAAGCACCCACTATAACACATGCATCAATAAATACTTATGGATTGACTGATTGATAATACTTAGGTGGATGACTCACAGGAATTTCATGAATTCAAAAGAGCTTTGATTGCTTGGGTTAAAGTTACTAGGGACACAATTATTAATTGTTGGGTTTGAATTTCCCTCACCCTTCAGGCAAGACCCACTGTCAGACCTCTGAGAGCTGTTCCCTTTACTTGCATTCTCCTAATAATAATACCTAGCCCTCGAAATTGTGTGTGTATCATTACTCTCATTTTACTGATGGAAAAACAGAGACATAGATTACTTATACAATTTGGCCAGTGTCACAGAGGTTACATAATTCTCCCAAAGTAGTAAGTGGTGAAGCTGGGATTTGAACTCAGGGTGCCCAAGCTCAAACAAGGCAATGCCTGTTGTCTTAATCGCTACCTGAGACATGGGTCCCTCAAGCACAAATCTCCTGGGGAATCTCATTAAAACACAGAACCCAAATCAGCCCAGCCAGGGTGGAGTCTGACATCCTGCAGGTCTAACAAACCCAGATGATGCCAATACTGCACTCCAGGAGCCACACCTTAAGGTGCTTGACCCCAGACGGCCTCTCAATCCTGAGCACAGATGCGGGAGTGATTTGCCCCCAGGAGCCAGCAGTAGCTTGAATTTGTGTGAGTAAAACACAGCTTAATTGTGGCTGAGTGCAGCTGCTTCACACACATTTCATGGCACAGACAGGCTCACCCCCACCCCTCCAGATCCTCCCACAGCTCCCATAATATGGGAAATCTGCACACCAGAGAACTGCTCTGCTGCCCGAGGGACACGAGTTCGAGTCTACACCCCGCCCAGGCCCCTCACTGGGTTCAGGCCTTCTCTCAGTCCCCGTAACGCTGAAATACGAGTTTTCTTTCTTTTTCCTTCATTCAATCATTCATTCAACAAGCTGGTCATTGGCTGCATGCCGGGTTCTGTGTCAGGCGTTAATCTGGAAAGCTGAAGACAGTATGACCCAGCAGAAATACACAGACCTGCGTTCAAATCTTGCCTGCTTCCCTAAGAAGACAGGTGACCTTGAGCAAGTTACTTAACTTCTCTGGGAGTAATAATACCAACTTATGGGCATGAAGTAAAGCAGCACTGGCCAACGAAATACAATGTTGAGCTGCACAGGTCATTTTAAATTTCCCATTAGTCAGGATAGAAGAGAGGAAAAAAGAACAGGTGCAATTAATTTTAATAATATATTTTATGTAACCCAATAGATCCACAATCTTACTACTGCAATATGCACTCAATATAAAAATTGTTAATGAAATAGTTTGTGTGCCGGTTTGAATGTATTGTGTCCCCCAAATGCCATTATCTTTGTGGTCTTGTGGGACAGACGTTTTGGTGCTGGTTAGATTTGCTTGGGATGTGCCCAACCCAGCTGTGGGTGGTGACTTCGGTGGGATACTCCTATGGAGGTGTGACCCCACCCATTCAGGGTGGGCCTTGATCAGTGGAGCCATATAAAACATGCTGACTCAAAGAGACTGAACAGAGTGCAGCTGTGAGTGACATTTTGAAGAGGAGCAAGCTTGCTAGAGAGGAACGTCCTGGGAGAAAGCCATTTTGAAACCAGAACTTTGGAGCAGACGCCAGCCACGTGCCTTCCCGGCTAACAGAGGTTTTCCGGACGCCATCGGCCATCCTCCAGTGAAGGTACCCGATTACTGATGTGTTACCTTGGACACTTTATGGCCTTAAGACTGTAACTGTGTAGCCAAATAAACCCCCTTTTTATAAAAGCCTATCCATCTCTGGTGTTTTGCATTCTGCAGCATTAGCAAACTAGAACAGTTTGCATTGTTTTTTTGGTTATGTCTTCAAAATCCAGTGAGTACTTTATATTTACAGCATATTGCAATTTGGGCAAGCCAAGCGCTCAACAGTCACATATGGCCAGAGGCTGCCATAATAGTAGCACAGAAATAGATAATGTGTTGTAAAGTACCCGGCACACAATCATCACTCTCTACGTGGTTGCTCTTATTGTAAAGAGCCCATCACACTGCCTGGTGTACAGTAAGTTCTTCATAAATAGCTGTTGCTGCCATTACTGCTAACATTTTTACAGAGAAGATCCCCAGCTCATATTCGCTGAGTGCAAGTTAAATCTTCTTGATTTAGGTTGGGAGCGAGGAAGCTGGAAGGAAGAATGTTTTCCACAATATACTCTAGAAAGCTTGGTTTGGGGTGAGGGAAGGGATAGACCAGGCTTGAGGGGATAAAGCTCTTGCAGTTCACAAAAGGTCCAGAAATTCCAAGTTCGAAAGTCTCCCTTAGTAATAGTATTAGACATTCATTATTTAGTAACCCCATTGAAGTAATGGGTCTAGCCAAGTTCATTAAGGGCTGCAAAAACCTTCTGGTGAAAAACTGATGCAGAACTTTATAAGGGAGGGATCAGGCCCACAACACCAAAATCCACTGAATTTCACCTCCACTAAAAGTAAAACAGCTGGACTGAATATGCTTTCTGATGCAAAAGCAAGTATACGTCACCACCTAGGCAAGAGTCTTGGCCACCCCAAAAAAACATTTAGATACACACAAGTGTACAAACATACTCATATGCGCACAAGCACACGCAACCAGAACCCAATCAAGACTGTAATCTAACTACCAGTTTTCAGGAAATAAAGAGATAGAGGAACACATTAAACACTAAGAGTGTCTACTCCACCAAATCTAGACAAACAACCCAAGTTGCTCAACAAACAAATGGCATGGAGGGAAAAAATATGTGGATGATCAGGTGTAGTGAGGAGGAGGTATGTTATGGAATAAAAGAGACTTAAGTTTCGCAACCCAGGAGCCTTGATTCTTGATGATCATATAACTACGTAGCTTATATGGTGTGATGATGTGATTGTGAAAACCTTGTGGCTCACACTTCCTTTATCCAGTGTATGGACAGATGAGTAGAAAAATAAGGACAAAAAGTAAATGAATAATAGTGAGGGAGGAAAGGTATGAGATGTCTTGGGTTTTCTTTTTTACTTTTATTTTTATTCTTATTTATATTTTTAGCATAATGAAAATGTTCAAATTTGATTGTGGTGATGAATTCACAACTATATGATGATACTGTGAACAATTGATTATACACTTCAGATGATTGTATGGTATGTGAATATATCTCAATAAAATTGCATTTTAAAAAAAAAAAGAGAGAGAACTAAGTTTCAAACAAGCCAAATGTAAAAGACATTTTTGAGAAAAATATCAGAGACCAGATAGTAGGTATTAGAATTGTTACATCTATTGGAAGTGATAATAATATGCTAATGATGTGAAAAAAATGTCTAGGACCTGCTTTCAAATATTGAAGCAAAAACAAACATAGAACCAAACCAAAAGTGGGAGAAAGGAATAGATAAAACAAGAAAATCACAATATTGGTACAATTGCTAAGCTAGGTGATGGCTATATAAGGGGTGCACCAGCAGAGTACTGCCCTGTCTGGAAAACAATTTCATCTCCTGTAAAATGTGAAAGCATCTTAACTCAGTTTGGGCAGCACTGGATGACCTGTCACCTAGGGAACTTGCTTTTAATATTGTCTTCCAGGCCCAGTGGAAACACGGGGGGCTTTGGAGAACCAACCTGAAAGCCCAAAAGCACCCCACAGGCTTGGCTCCCTCCCCTCAGGGACCACTCTTGCATTTTCACTCCTTTCATGGTTCCCCAGGCTCCTGACATTTTCCTTGCCACATTCCAAGATGACCAGCTTCCAATACCCATGCCAAATCCACTTGGGAAGCATTAACTGTGATGTCCCTGCTTTCCCAGCACGCCCCTACTCTTTGTCCAGGGAAGCACACCCTCGAGCAGGGTGTTCTGGTGCAGCCCCAGGAACAATAAAGCAGGAAACTTGCAGCCTTGTTTTGTGACCGAGCAAACGGACATGACAGACACACCATCCTCAACTTCTACCCTTGCCTTCACCTCACTCTTTAACCCTTCCTTGACCCTCAGCATCCCCTAAAGTCACCTTTGGCCTCTTTTTCTCCCTCTTGCCAGCTGTAAACTCTTCCAGGGTACGACCTGGGACCAATGCGTTTCTCGAATTTTCCTCTCTGAGTATTCTCCAGGACATGGATGTGACCTCTCTAACCTGCCTGATCTCAGCCTCCTGATCTCTTTCCTCCCTCAGGCTTCCCCAACTCACCCGTCCTCTGGTCCTATTCTTCCGCTTGGGAATATCCTCTTCTAAATCCTCTTCTTCGTTCCCTTCTTCCACATTTTCATCATTTTCCAAAACCCTCTGAAAAGACAAGAAAATAAATCAAAGGGCTGAGAAACAAGATGCAAAGGAGAAAACTATCAGAGAGTACTTTGGGGGTGTTTCGTTTTGTTGTTGCTGTTTAACAAAGTGAAGATGCTGTCACTGCTTGGAAAGCCGTGTGTCCAGGATGTTGCCCAGAAGTTTGATTTCTTGGCGCTATCGACCCTTCCCCAGGCCCCTGGGCCCCTTCCCCTGGGCCAGTTCTCCCAGAACACTGACCTCCTTCAACTTTTTGCCCAAGAAGAGTTTCCCAAAAGAGAATTCTCGGGTAGGAGTGCTTTCTTACATGGGATCAAGATGTTGTGTCAGAACTTATTTAACATAACATTTCCTTTTTCTCCTGAAGGGCCAAAACCTCAGAAATATTTGAAAATATGTTTCTCTTTTCCTCATCATTTTAGAACCCTGCCCTGTTTGATGAAAAGAAGTAAGTTTCTGCTCATTAGACCAGAATTTGACATTAAAGTTTTATCCATTGTTATTTTTAAAGAAAATTAGATTTTGCAATGTTTAGAAGTCATTACAACACAGATCCCATAATGGAGCTCAACGGTCATGAATTCAATGACTACCCTCCAGCAGCCCTGACTCACACTGCAGCAGAGAATCCAATTGCCATTCTACAGGTAAATAAACTGAGGCCAAGAATAGCTTATCTGCTCAAGGGCATAGAGAGAATCCATGAGGGAAATAAGACCAGGGTTCACCGGCTCAAAATTTCTGACTCATTTTTCAGCCCTGGGACAATTTCAAGGTGTGTTTATGGCATACCCTTCATGTAGGGGTCTGAGCACTTTCCTCCTTTTTGTGAGAGGGGAAAGGAGGAGGTAGGGTGTGTATCTCTGGATTTAAGGGAGGATTAAAGATTATGGCAGAGGACTCAGCATCCCACAGTGGGAGTAAATAAGTGGGAAGGGTCATGGACCTCGCTGTTTTTTTAATTGGCTCACTCTATGACCTTGGATAAGTCATTATCTTTTTATACTTCAGTTTCTCCAATAGGGATTCTTTCATCTTTTCAATCAACAAACATCTATCTAGTGCCGACTACATGACAGGCTGCTCACCAGCTACAATCCTGGCCCCAAATGGACTTAACAGCCTGGTGAGGGGGAAGACAGATTTAAACAACATGCATAGGCATACAATTACAACTGTTATAAAAACAGTGAAAGGCAAGTTCAAGGCCCAATGAAAGGGTGTGAGAAGGGAATTTTACCTAATCTGAGGGTCAAGTAAGGATTCCCTGAGGAAGTAACCTCAGAAAGTTGAGCTCTGGAGGAGGAACACAAACACGAGCAGCCTTGTGAGTGGGGACAGAGGCGAGGCAGAGAGGGAGAGGCCTCGGCAGAGCCCAGCGTGAGCAAAATCCCTGAGGCCGGGAGAAGAGCACGGCTTGCCCAGGGAGCAGAAGGAGGCCGGTGTGACCAGGGCTCAGTGGCTCAGGGAGACACTGGCATACGTTGAGGCTTGAAAGGTGGGCAGGTGCCAAATTATACAAGATAGCAACATCCATCCACTCTTGTGGTGATGGTACAAAAACCACACAAGCTATGAAAAACCTTAGAAAGTAGCATGTACTGCACTGATGTCTGGTATCCTCATCACTGTTCCAGACACCTGCCCCAGGGTGCCTTTGGCCTGTCCTAAAAGCCAGAAACCCAGGAGCCAGTCAGCGATCTCCTTGGCCCCTTGCCAGAGTATTCTGTCCCAACCCCAGAGGTCAAAATAATGCTAACCATCAAGTTCCTTCTAAAGAAATCAAAACAGCTCATGAATTTTCCTCTGACTTCTCTAGGTTTATTTGGGAAACCATCGGCTGACCACACTTAGGGGTCTCTGGGCCAGCCTTAGCCATATGACAAGGAAAGAGAAATTGTCTGCTGGACACACCTCTAGTTCATGGCTAGGAAACCTCGGCCTGGGTCCAGAGTAAGCCACCATCCTCTCTGCACCTGGCTTCCTGAACTATAGGTAGGAATACTAGTGAAAGTCAAAAGAAAGAACAATGGGTCAAATGCTCTGCAGTCTTCAGTGAGAAGATGCACAGTAAATGTGAGGTGTTGTTATTATGAGTGTTGTGGGTGTTTGTAGAGTCATCTGGGAAACTTTCTGGGTTTGAAATTATTTAATCAAGTGTCATGACTTTAAAGGCCATTGTCTCTGGCATCTCACTACAGTGCTGATTCTGGTCTCATTTTCCCCCCAAGATGCATTTCTGGTTGTAAGCTGAAAGACTGGAGAAGGCAGCTGAACTGGAATCCAGAGGTGCCACGTAGGCTCATGGTCCAGGCATGAACTGACTTCTTCTAGAGGTTTCCATCCCTCCCAGTTCCCATCAGATTCCCTGTGTCTCTAGAACCTCTAGTCTCTGCCTCAGGCCTCAGACATGACAGCAGTTGCCCCAGTATGTTTCCATTTCCTACATTGCAGCCTGATGCCAGAAGTCTCTCTACGTAACTCAGGAGGAGCCAGGAGTTCCAACGAGTAAAGCGGTATTCAGGGTTCAGGAAGAAGAGATGGCATCTTGTGTCTGGAGTGAAGGACAGGGGTGGTCCAACTATAGATACAACTTGTATCCCCTGTCCAAGGACATTATCTGGAAAATAAATACATTCTATATCAACTTTTCTCCCTGTGACTCCATGCAGTCTTTATAATGACAATAATAATGGTTTGTGGTTGGTTAAAAAAATTTTTTTAAGAAATTCAGTTTTATAGACTGCATCATCTATGGCCTGAAGTATTGCAAAATTCTCTTATTTCTTCCTTCCACTCTTGGCCCCACATCCAATCTCCTCTCCATGCAGCAGTCCAAGGAATCTTTACAAAATACAAATTCACTGCCCTGATTAAAACCCTCCAAGGGCTTCCTGTTTTTTTCCCATGAAATCAGAAGCCATGGCTTAAGAGATCTGCTTGGTCTGCCCCCGGGCAGTCCTCCAAGTCCATCCTGGGTCATTCTTCCTGGGCCTGGGTTCCAGCCACACAGACCTGTGGGTTCTCTCGCCACAACGAACACTGACCTGTGTGAGGCCCTCAGTACACTTTCCTCTGCCCAGAGAACCCAGCCCTGAGGCTCTCACTCTGCTGCCTCCTTCTCATCTGAAGGGACCAAGGTTAAATCCTTTGTCTCCTTTAGGAAACTACCTAAAACCTGTCCCCACTCCTACACTCACTCTTCATACCCCGTTTGTTCTGTTCACGATGTTTATCCTGGTTTGCAATTATTTCATTTGTCCATTTACCAGCTTTCTGTCTGCATGGAACACTAGACTATAAGTTCCTTGAGTGGAGAAGGCAGGGCTCTCTCAGTGTCTCTGGTTCCCCAGCACCCAGCACAGTGCTGGCCCAGGGAAGCGCTTTGGTTGAACAAGTGAATGAATGAATGAACAAATGGCCAAATATGGTCCATTTACTACACACGTACTTTATTTTACTAAGCCAGTAAAAATAAGATATAAACTCATTTGGCTCATGGTCCTGGATTCAGCTTCTAGCACAGTAGATGGTTTTCCCATGTTCTGCACAGAGTAAACAATCCATTTACATCGGTGACGATGGCGATAGTGATGGTAATGGTGATAATGATGACAACCTATAAACTAGCCCAATGCTGTACAAGAACTCAAACCTACCACCAGTTCAGAAGGGAAAGGGTTATCTGTCAACAGAGCATCAGAGCTCTGGACTGTGGTTCATTCAAAGTACACCACATGACCAAAATATATTCTCTTAGGTAATACAGAGGTCACAGGTCCTGACTTCAAAGATCTTCAAGCCCAAAAATAGGGGTAAGACATGAATAGAAACAGAAGAAAGAAAACCACAAGGAAGAACCTTCTAGATGCCCTAAGTGTCAGAGGCAAGAAAAGATCCCTCTAGCAGTTATGAGGATCAAGAAAGAGTCCATGGGGAAAGCAGCATTGGGCTGAGACTCAAAGGTTGTAAAGGAGGAGACAGAAGAAACGGTGCCAGATTAGCAGGCAGCATGAGCAGAGGCACGGAGGGGAGAGGCTGCACATTCAGTCCAGTGGGCTAAAGAATGAGGGAGTGAAGGAGGAGTGGAAAGTAAGCCTGAAAACCAGGTTAGGAGCAGACAGCAGAGGCCCACAAAGGCTATACTCAGTTTTAGCAAGGGAGTGGCCCAAGCAGAGCTTTGCTTCAGGTTGAAAGATCAGCTAGCAAAGTAGGACCTGTTGGAGAGATGAAGGACAGGGGGTGGGGCAACTTGCATCATTCACACATCTATTCAGCAAATATTTATTGTGTGCCTACCATGTGCCAGGTACTGTCTGGGATGCTTGAGATACGTAAATGAGCCAAACAGACAAAGGCTCCTGCTCCAGGCATTAAATAATAACATAAGAAATAAGTAAGTTACAAAGTACATTAGACGGTGATGAGAGGTTTGGAAATAAAGAAGGAGGCAAGCAAAGTAAGGGAATCAGGAGCGCTGGGGGGTGGGAGGGGCTCAGATTGTGGTGTTACATATGGTGGTCAGTGTACACCTCAGAGGAGAGCAAGGCATAAAGACTGAAGAAGCAAGGGGGACAGCCAACCAGATATCAGGGAAAGAGCTTTGCAGGCAGGGGAAACCTCCAGAGAAACAGCCCTAGGGCAGAGGTGTGCCAGATCTGTTCTAGGAGTAGCAAAAAGAGGTCTGTGTGCCTGGAACAGAGTAAGCAACGAAAAGAGGAAAGAATCAAGCCAGAGAGAGATAAGGGGGCCTTTAACTTCTATTCGGAGTGAACAGGAGCCACTGCAGGATTTCAAGCACAGGAGTGACAGCATCTGACTTATCTTAAAAGGTTCACTCTCAGGCATTGGCAAGAGACCATTGAGGAGGCAACGGCCACAGCTCAGACACACGTCACAACCGGCTTGGACCAGGGGAGTAGCAAGCAGGCATGGTGAGAAGGGCTGTTCTGGGTTGACTTTGAGGGTGAAGTCAACAAGATTTCTGTTGCATTGGATGTTGGGTGGGAGAGAAAGAGCAGAGGCAAGGCTGACTCCAAGGTGCATCTGACAAATACTAGAGCCACAGCTCACGGAAAGTAAAAGAGGGAACAAATATAAACCAGGCTGTGGCAACTGAATGGAAGAAACTCGGCAATTCATCCTAACACAGAGATGGCAGAGGAGGAGACGAGATTCCCGGATTTATTCAACATCTTCATTGAGACCCGACTCTGCTGGGCACACATATGGCTCCACTTTATACCATGTTGAACACGATAGCATGGTCCCTGGCCCCAGACAGGCAGTACTTATTAGGAAATCAAAAATGTATTCATATTAGTATTATTTGATATTAATTAATATTTATTTTATTTAAAATTAGTATTAATATTAACACAATGCTCTGTGCCAAGTGTTCTATTAGACAATGGGGATTTAAGGCATAACAAAAAGAACTGGTAGGGGCACGATTATGATCCAGCATTAATAGTGCCGGGAACAGAGGGGTGGACAGACAGGGACAGGAGGACTTCAAAACCCGCCTGGAAGGATGAGCAGATGGTGATGCAGAAGGACCGAGAAGTCTGATGAGCCAGAGTCAGGGGTGGAGGGTGAGGAAAGGAGGGGCAGGGGTTAAGGCCAACACCAACTTGGGACTAGCTGGGGCAGACAACGCCGAGGTTTCAAGCTTGGACGGTCGACGGTTCCCTCCTCCTGGATGGTGGCCTGGCAAGGACTCAGTCTGTTTCATTCACAGTTGTATCCTCAGGACCTAGCGGGATGCCTGGTGCACAGTCGGCTCAAGAAATACATTTTGAATGGATACGGAGGGAAATCAAAGGAGAGGAACTGATTCAAGGGGAAAGATGAGTTCTTCCAGGAGCCACATTAAATTGAAAAGAATTTATGAGCTTCCCAGCAGTGGTGCCGTGAGGCAGTTTGAGATACAGCCCTGGACCTAGAGAAGAGAATCTGAAGCCAGCGCTGGAGTTCTGGAAACACAATGGTGATGCGGGGGACTGTCCCTCCAGCGGGCACAAAAGTACCTGTATCTCCTGGACGTTCTCCTCCTCTCTGGCCTCCACTTTCTTCTCAACCCCCTCCCCGCGGAGCAAGGCTTCCAGGGTGGTGCTTTCTGAGGTGAAGCCATCTTTCTTCAGGGGCAGCTCCACTTCTGAAAAGTAAGGACAGAAAGGTATGGTCAGGACCACTAGACGCACAAGGGACCTGGGTAAGAGTGGAGATGGCCTGTGCTCTCTCCTCCTGCTCAAATAGGAACACTGGAAGACCTTGCTTCTCTGACTCCACTTCCTAATCCCGGAGGCAGAGTCCCAACCTGCTCACAGCTTCACACACGGCTGAGGCAGGGCAGGAAGGTGTGACACACGCCGGCCCTGGCACCGGCGGCCTGGGTCTCCGTCCCGCTTCTGCTTCTCTCTGGCCATGTGACTTGGGGCAGGGCACTCAAGGGGCCTAGAGCCCATTTCCACATCTACAAAGTGAGGAGAACAATGCCTGGCCCCACAGAGTCCCCCTGGGGGGGCTGCGACAGTTCGATTACTTGAGAGGACTGTGAGAACTCTAAAGCAGCACACCAGCGTTGGCCTCAATTATTACTTCTCTCCTCTCTCCCAACTCCTCGCAACTCCATGGCCTCCCCCAGGCTATGCTGGCTGCCCCACTCAGGTTCACTCGGTGAAAAGCTATTTGTGCTTCCGAAAGGCTGTTCTAATCAACTCACCCGGGAAGCAGAGGCCTCCAAGGCCAAGGGCAGAGAAGGGGTGCACGCAAACACCTCGCAAACCCCAGACTGCGGCTGCCGCAGTGCCTGTGCACGCCGGGCATTTGTTCTGAGACACGCAGAGTTTGATCGGCTCCCTGGGCCTTGGGGACACGGGGCCAGCTGGGTAGTGGCAGCCAGAGCCAGCCCTGCCCATGAGAGAGACCAGAGAGAAGCTGAACCCCAAACTCCCAACCCAAAGGAGAGCCTTTTTAAAAATATATATTGTTTAAAAACAGAAGCCTCGAGTATAAGAAATTACTGTACACGATTTTCCAACCTCTCCTCTCATCCTGTATCTTTGCCCCTCTTTGTTCTCTTCCCACTGGCAATCAAATGTGAGGCAAAGAGTCCCTCCCACCATTATCAGGTAAGATGGGCACAAGACTATGCCCTGAAAAAGTCAGAGGGAAACACATGGCCCACGTGTATGGGGAACTGAGGAGAGTGTAGTGCCAGGACTGTGTTCAGAGGGCTGGGCAGGACTAAGGGCACCGACAAGGAATGGCAAAGCCCTCCAAAAGGTTAGAGGGGGCCAATAGCACCCCAGCTCCCTAAGAGGGAGAGGGTTTGCAAGAAGCAGGAGCAAGCACCGTGGCAGAAGACACGCGCAGGAGCCCTGGCCTCCAGCAGAGGAGCCCCGCCTCTGCCAACTGGTGGCCAGCAGCGAGGGACAACCAAGGGGACACCGAGCCCAACCACTCTCTCCTCCCGCCCTCCATCTTCCTCCTGGTGCCCTCCCGTGGCCAAGCACAACTGGGATGCAGCCAACGGATACAGTCCAGGGGGTCAGCGGCCCGGGACACAGTGCAGTGTGCAAAAAGGACAGAGAGTGGATCTGGAGGAGCAAATGGAAAATAACCAGCCCAGCAAAGCCTGATTTATTCTGAGTCACATGGGACTGTACCTACACCTTTGGTCTCCTCCCCCAGAAACAGAGCCAGGCTGATGCATTCAGGCGTCCCATTCAAACTGAAGAAACACATGCCCACGGGTGAACAGTCCCCAGAAAAAGAGGGTGGGAAGGAAAAAACACTATCTAAAGTCTCTCGAGAGACAAGATTCTTAGGTTTTTTCTCATCAAAAAAAGGAAACGGGAGCAGAGGATCTACCCCCATTGAGAAGTACTACCACTAAATCAACCACCTCTGAAACTCATCCATCCATCTATCCATTCAACAATGTTTCCTGAGCACTGTCAGGTGGCAGTCGCGTGCTGGGACTAGGTACATGAGAGGGAACCAAATGAAGATGGCCCCTGCCTCTAGGCAGTTTATTGTCTAAAGAGACAGACATTAAACTCTAATTACAAAATAAATACACAATTACAAATTGTCATAAGTGCTACGGAGGAAAATAACAGGATAAAATGTGAAAGAATAATGGGGTGGGGGTCTACTTGAGATTGTGGGGGGGTGTCGGGGAAGACCTGTGGGATTCATTGAAACTGAGTGTCAGAAAAACAGTCAACTGTCTGTTTTCATGAGTTCAGAGCAAGCAGTTGCACAGCCTGCTCTGATGACATATTACTCTTTCTCACAAGTCAGAAAAGTCTTCCAAATGTCAAATCTAAAACAATTAAAGTATGTTGCCTCATTTTCTGTCCTCAGTCAAAAGAGAGCAGCTGGTCACCATCCCTCATACTTCAAATAATCATACATATATTTGAAGTTCATGCTGTAGCATCCCCTTAGCCTTCTGTGGAACCCCCCTCCCCCTTAGCCTTCTCAACACTAAATAAATCCTATTTTCAGAATTGCACAGCATTTCAGAGCTGAAGAGTCTTACAGACCTAGCTTAATACTGTCGTTTTATAAAAGAACCAGCCGAAGCTCAGAGAAGTTAAGCAACTTCACCAAGAGCTGCCCAGCTTGTCAATAATATAGCAGGACCAGAATGCAGCCAGTTGACCTTCCTAGGACGCTTTTATAATCCTGACAAGAGCCCCCACTGATTGTCTTTCTATTAGTCACTCTAAGGTCCAGGCTGAGCCCTGGTGGAGCACTGGTACCTTCAGCACACACTGAACACACAGAATGCAGCCACCCTCTTGCATCTCGCTTAATCCCCACAAGCCACCCGAGGGGTGAGCACAGTTGTTATCCCATTTTACAGGTGAAGACACTGCCACTTAGGGAAGCAGAGAACTTGCTTAATCTCAAGCAGCTGGAAAGGGGCAAAGCCAACCTGCCTCCAGAACCTGCTCACCTGATCTCTAGGCTGGACAGATGCCCCCCTGCTTCTCTTTTGGTGCTTCCATAAGAGATGTTTTTCCAAATCTTCCTGCATTTTCATTACATTCCTAGACTCTCCCCGTAGTCTTCATATTTCATGATAAAAGGCAGATCTTGCTCAGGCTGAGGGCAGGTTGGTGCTGCCGTTCTGAGCGCAGCTCTATGAGAACATGGCTGTGTGGTGTTCTCCCTTCCATGACATGATTGACCCCAGACACAATTCTCCATCATCTGTGACCCTCCTCTTCCTCCTCCTCCTCTCCCTCCCCTGAGAAATCATCCTCCATCCTGCTTTCCCATAATTCAATCAACTCTCTCTTGGTCCTCTTTGACTGAACTTTACGAGATGGGGTGAGGTATAGGAATCAACAGGGAAATTAGGACCAAAATTGAAAAAATGAAATGGGCTCTCCTAGATGCAGAGCTCAGAAAGGGCCCTGAATAGCAAATAGAGTCCGATCCCTGGATTTTACAGATGAGGAAATTGAACACAGAAAGAGATGGAGCCTTTCACAGGTCACAGAGAAATTTGGGGCCATCATTCTTGCCTAAATTACCAAAGTATCTCATTGGATCAGGTAGGTTCTGCTTTTAGAAAGCCCTAGAGTCAGATCCCAGCTTTGCCATTTCTTAGTTGGGAGACCAGGGCCTGGTGACTGAACTTCTCCAAGACTGTTGCCTAAAATGTAAAACGAGGATGCTCACAGTTTCCATTTCATAGTGTTAGTGTGAGAATTACATGAGACAATGCCCTGCATAAAGAAACTCTAAAAAGATCCATGAAGAACTAATGCAATAAACAGGGTGGGAATGAAGTTTATCAATTTTGCTGTTTTTTCTATTCAAAACTTAGACTCAAATTTAGAGCATATATGTAAAAAGCCTAGGACATTATAAATGCTCTATAAGTGCTGGGTGCTATTTTCATCAAAGTTTGAATAATTCTGATATTAATGTTAGAGCAGCAGCATACAATAGAAATATTTATAATTTTTGCCATATTTATAATTTTAAACTTTCTAGTAGCCATGTTTTAAATAGTGAGAAGGTGCAACTGATTTTAATAATACATTTTATTTAACACAGTACACCCAAAACATATCATTTCAGCATGCAAGCAATATAAAAAATATTATATTTTAAATTATTTTATTCATATTAAGTCTTTGAAATCAGTGTGTATTTTACACTTACACACCAAATCTCAATTCAGACTAGTCACATTTCAAGTGTGTGGCTATAGTATTGGGCAGTGCAGTTTTATAGCATAAAAAGTAACATTTCGTATGATTTTTGCTTCAAAAAATGGAAGGAAGTTAAATATAGTCCTTAATGTTGTCTACTTAAAACCCTGCCAAACCCCATTTCAAGGGCAGCATTCTAGCTGACCACTGGCAAACCCCTGGTTTCAAAGCACTATGGGTAAGGCTTTCAAGGTCAGAGTGAAAGGGTAACCGGTACCCCTCCTGAGTAACCAGCAGAGGGTGCATTTTCTGGCTCCTGACCACAGGAGGGCCCAGAGTGAAGGGGAGGGAAAAAAAAAAAGGTAACCAGGCCAAGCTCTTGCACAACCTACATCCTAGACACGCTCCCTATTGAGCCTTCAGTGACTTCATTGATCCCATTTTGTCTTAATACTTCTCATCTGAATACAGGATTTAGTAATTCCTTAACTATACTCATTTTGAACCTCGCACAAATGAGGGGACCACGTAACCTGATGAGAACCATCAAACATTTAACATTAAAAAAAAAAGGTTCAACACACACACACATAATTCATCTTTAAATTAGCCTGATTTTATACACATGGATATAAACCCACGGATCGTTACTCTCTCCAGAGCCGCAGCAGCTGTCACCCAAGCCAGCCCCTCCCTGGGCCCCCTCAAGCAGCTCTGCCTCCACTTCTAATTGGGAACAGAGATACTCCTTGGGTGACTTCCAGCACGATCCATCACACCAGAGACAGCTTCTGTGCAAACCAAAGCACATCGGTTTCCAAATAAGAAAAAAATGCTCAAACAAGGATTGAGGCATAGAAAGTCTTTAAAAACAAAAAATTACAAACAAACAAACAAAATTGCCACTGAAGAAGGATGGTTTCTCTCCAAGGCTGTGGACAGGGCAGTCATCCTCTCGGGTGGAGATCAAAGCCACAGGCTTTTGACACAGGTGCCCCAAGCCTGCCACCCAAGGCACCAAAAGCCAAGCTTCCACTGGGTTGTTGGAACCACTGAGCTCATTAACAGATGTGGCAAGATGAGCCTGAAAGTGCAACATGGGAGAGCGGCAAGTAATTAAATCCCAGGTCATTTAAAAATGCAAACGCCTTGGATGTCGCAGGCTCACAGAGCCTCTGACTCCTCCTTCATTTTTGGCTCAAGGTGGAGGATTGGGAACCTGCAAGGATTATAATAAAATATGCCATGTAAAAGCAGATTAAGACAGTTCTTCTTTGGGGAAATATACAGAGAGGAGCTGTCTGTTAGCTGTCGAGTTTGCATGAGATACCATCTTTCGGGAGGCTGTGCTCTGCCAACAGACAGACTGCCCCAAGGGAAACAGTGGTGAAACACCCCGACAAGGCACATCCACCTATCCATCCATCACGGGCTCCCTCTGACGCAGGGGCTTGGAGCTAGAGCTACGGTGCAAAGGGAGGAAGAAAACCCACAGACAATGGCAGACAATCCTGCTAGAGCAGGAATGCTCAGGATTTAAAGACTTTTATTTATTTTTTTACCTACTTCTAGTTTTTGTTAAATACACACACAACACACACAAACGTGCAGTTTTCCCTCCTGGGTGCCTATTATTTTGAGTAGTTAAGCTCATCACATTTCCTAGGATTTATACATCAACTTACACCAAGGAGCAAAGAGCTTAGGAATCATTATTTCACTTATCCCCATGAAGTCATGGGGAGGGGGAAGGGGAGAATCATTCTCTCTCACTTTGCAGGTATCAGGATAAGCGCATGGGATGGGGGGCTGGGGTTGGGGGGAGCCCTGATTTCCTGCAATGGCGGCAAGCCCGGCATCCTGCTCCTTCCTCAGGGTGCCATTTTCGTGGCTGCATTGGACTCCCTGGCTCATAAAGGTCCAACTAAAAGGGGTTCGCATTGAGGACCCACCCTGCTGGCTTCCTGATTACTTGATGTAGAAATCCAGGATATCCACCCAAAAAGAGACTGCTCATTTCTCCCCTATTGCCTCTGGTCCCCACTTTCTGCCCCATTACCTACCCACGGACCCCTACAGAGACCCACAAGGATGGGTGCCAGCGCCCAGGGGTCTGGACCACAAACAAGCATCCTCCCACCCCCAGGGGTAGGGTGAGGCCTCTGAACCGAAACCCAGAAAACAACCACACTCTCCAAGGAAACTCACCACCGGGCCGGCCAGGAGACCGAGTAAATGCAGCCTAGCAGGGTGGTGAAGGCGGAGGCAGGAGGGCAGGAAGGGATTGCATGGGCGAAATAGTTCAAGGGAATACAGAGCACTGGAAAGGACAAAGGGCAGCTCAGCCGTACTCCCTGCTGGCTGCGTGACCCTCACACCACACATTTAGCCTTTGTCTCCTGATCTGTAAAACTGGGAGAAGGAAGCCCACTTCCTGGTGTGGTAAGGGGGCCAAACGTGTAATAGATGTAGCCACTAGAGGAGAGCTCCATCAACGCGTGCTCCCGAAGTCTCTGCTTCCCTGTACCTCCAGCAAAAGCTCCTCCTCTCTGACCCCCAGAAGTGGTAAAGCACAGCTTCCCCAGCCTGGGCAGGGGCGGCGGGAGAATCACAGCAAAGGGGCAGAGTCTGGAGCAGTCAAGAGGATAGAAGAGGCTGAGGATTAGATGCAGCTTGCGGGCCGAGAGGCCCACCCAGCTTCAGTCCCCTGGGGCGTGTTGCTCCTGCAGATTTGGAAGGAAATCCCGGCCAAAGCACAATGGAAGATGCCCTGCTTTATTCATTCATTCAACAAGTAGTTATTGAGGATTTACTATATACCAGATTCTGTTCCAGGTACTGGGAATACAGCTGTGAAAAAAAGCGACAAAAATCCCTGCCCTCATAGAAGGTATATTCTAGTAGGGGAGAAACAATAAATGAAATAAACAAGTGAAACCTATAGTAAGACAGATGTCAATTAGCAATTTGGAGAAAAAGCATGGGAGTGGGGGGAGATGGAGGATGAGGGGTGATAGGTTGGTGGATATGCTTTTAAAAGCACAAACCTGACAGAGGGGAGGGAGCACACCCTACTGATACCCAGGAAAGGGGGCCAGGCAGAGGGGCCATCAGTGCAAAGGCCCTGAGGCTGGGGCCATGTGCCAGAGGCCAGGTGGGCCGGGGAGAAAAGTAGGACAGGAGTCAGAGGGCCACAGTGGGGCTTGGAAGGCCGTGTGGTCCACTAAAATAGTTTCAGCTTCCACTCTGAGCGCAACAGGGAGCCAGCAGAGCAAAGATGGTCCCTGTATTTTAATAAGATCTCGCTGAGAAATAATGGAAGAGCGGTGAGACCGAAGTGGGGAGGCCAGGCAGGAGGTTATGCCAACATGTATTGAGCCCCACCAAGGAGCCTGGTGCTCGGGAGAGAGCTGTACCTGGTACAGACAAAGTCTGGTCTTCGTGGAGCTTACAGTCTTCCTGCCCTAAGCAGGAAGCACCCACACAGAGCAAACCAGGGTGGAGGCCAGGGGTACAGGCAAGGGGGTGGGAAAGGTGGGGAGCCACACCAGAGCAAGCCCACGAGATCTGGTTCTCCAAGAACAAAGGGACCAGCCTAGGCCAAGGGCAGTTGGGTATGGCCTAACACACCACGGGAAAGTGGGTATTGGTTAAAGGAGGGAGGGGCCTTCCGTGGTCATCTCTGTGCCCCGGGCAATGGATGTCAGAAGGCTCAATTCCAGGACACAAGGGTGGGTTGGTGCCAGCTGTGGTTCCAGTAAATGTGGATCCCACAGCCAGATGCCAGGTCTTCTCCAGATGCTAGAGTTGGCATCTTTTAAAAGACTTGTAAAGGACTCCTTTTAAAAGGCTCAAAGGCAGAAGGAGTTTCCATTTTAAACCAGAGAGCTGGGCAGTGAAACATGGTTGGTCCTGGGGTCAAGAAAAATCAGCCAGACCCACTCAGCCCAGCCAACTATGCAGGGTGGGGGTGGCATGGTGGTGTCCCCTCACCCTGCCCCAGCCCTCCAGGTACACCATCCTACAGCACGAGCAGAGCAGCTATCAGGAGCTACATCTTACAGATGAACAGTCAAGTTCTTGAGTGGTTAAGAAATTGCCCAAAATCACAGAGCCAGCGGGGGGGGGGGGGGGTCTGGACTTGAAACCCAGGCCCACCAAGGGCGACCCCCACCCCCACTCCCAGTCCTGACTGGGAGCAGGTAGGGAAGCTCAGCTCAGCTGCACCAGGCTTCTCCTCTCTAGCTCCATCTCCCTCATCTGTGAAATGGAGATGACAAGCACTAAGCCACATTCTCCAAGCTAAGATCACATCCTTCACCCCTTTAATAAATCTTTACCCTGCATCTACTGTGTGCCAGGCCTTGCGTGGTGCCAGGGATACAGATGAAGAAACGGGCGTGGCCCTGCCCGCAAAGTGTTCGCCTTCCATTGGGGACAGATGCACGTGAGATTCCTCAGTCTCAGAACCCACGCTCCAAACGGGGCTCTTCAAGAGACAACTGCGAAACATGGCCACAGAAACCCTGCAACAGCTGAGCGCATGCTGCTCTGCCCACTCCCAGCTGCCGGCCCACTTCCTCCGCCAGCCCAGGGTTCCAAACCCTGTGGACGCCAGCAGTGCTGAGGGGGCCCAGGCTCAGTCCCCCAGACCCGGCTCTTTGCCCAAGATACCAGGGAAGCAAAAGGAGCAGTTCTAGTGGACCATAAACAGTGACGGCAAGAAGTGGGGGCTGAAGTGGGCTGCCCACCTCTCCCCCGGCTCCCCTACGCCATGAGACCTACAGGAGCCGAAGAAGCTGCCATTGCCGGCCTCCGGGATGGATGGCTGCAGGCTCTGACACTGCAGGAAAGAGATAAATGACTGGTCATTTCCCCCTGATGCACTTGAAGGCATCCATTCTCCCAACTGTACCAAGCTCAGGCGATCCCCCCCGCCGCACAGGGGAGATAAGTACTGACAGATGGGGGTGGGAGCCGGAGCGTCCTTCCCCCGCGGAAAGACACAGTCAGACTCCTCTGCAGGCTGGGAGAAGGTCACGGTGTCCACTGGCTCACACCTGGCTGGAGGATCCACGGGTCCCTTCCTTTGCCTCCCCCGCCCATCTCGCCCACCCCCCACCAGGCTCATCCATCTGAGGAGCACCCAGCAGGAGACGAGAGGGCTGGGGGGCAGAGGGAGCCAGCTGACAGGCTCATCAATCTCAGGCTACGCGCTTGGCACATCAGCGTTCCTTAACTTGTTCCTGGACTGGGAGGGTGTTGGAGGAGTCAGGGGGACTGTCTGGAGGAGAAGAGAAATCACTCCGAACATCAGAGAGCAAATGGCGGAAGAAGCCTGGAGACTGTTAAAATGTGGGCCATGTACAAAAGCAGTAGAGAACTAATTAAGATGCAGGATTTTCAAAAGCTGGGGAAGTTGGCCGCAGCCTGCTCCCATCTGTAGAGTTCTGGCAGTTCGGTGTGGCAAGGACAGTACCCCAGGGAGGTGGAGCTGCCTCTCCACCCTGCCCAGGCAGGCGGGACTCAGGCCTCCCTCGCCTGGACGGCTTCCTCGGGGGGCTCCCCTCTGAGGGTCCCTGCGGCTTGCTTGTTGGCCAGCACGCGAGTCCTTCTGCTTTGGGGCATCCTCGACTACTGTCTCCTCCTTTGGGGCCTTTACCCTCTTGTTCACATTCCCCCAACAATATGTGGTGGGGCGGTGATTATCCTGGCTATTCTGCCCCATTCACTGAGTGACTGCCAGAAATAAAGAAACCGAGAGAAAGAACCAGAACCCTCTTCCTGGCTGCCTTCCTGCCCTTGGAATTTGGCAAGGGTGGCAAAGAGCCGTGCTGCTCCCCCCATGCCCTGGAGCGGAAGGGATTTATTTACAAGTCCTCAGGTACATTCTGGAAGCAGATTGAACATCTGTTGTAAAAGTCCTTTTGGTCTGAAAACACAAGAATGAGTGTGTACATTAGGCGCTGGAGCAACATGGTGCCAGTTCCAGCAGGCTCCCCCTTAGGGTCCTTTCCTTGCCTTCTTCACAGAGATCCCTCAGGAAATTAACTTCCTAATTCTGGGCCACAGTTCCCCCAGCCTCTAAAATGAGGCAGATATCTGCCCTAGACCTCAGGGACCAAAAGGTCTGGGGTTGAAAGATGCTAAATTGATCTAAGCAGACTATCGGAGCATTTAATCCAGAAGGGTACAAATAAAAGTTTGTTCCCAGCTTTCTTCTTTACTTCACTTAGGAAAAAAAAAAGTGAAGTTAAAATTCTCTTTTTTCATCAGCTGGCTTTTGCCCAACCTCTGTCCTGCTTCAGGGCCTTCTGGTAGATATTTACTATCCACCTTTCTCTCCTGACCGTTCGACTTCCCCGTCACAAGGACAGAGCTCCATTATTGGGGAAATGGTCCAGGGCTGGCACCAGGACTCTGCCCAAGTCTTCATGTTGTATGAATTGTGATGTCTGAGCCGTGAAACACCTTGCACTCGCCTCTGCAGCCAAGTGCAAGCTGCAGAGAACACTGAACTCAGTTGTTAGTCAGCAGAGAGAAATAATGCTGTATGTGTTGTCCTTCAGACGCCCAGAAAGTAGGAGGTTGCGAGATGTTTATTCAAGACGGATTGGAGTGTGAAAGGCGTTGGGAGGATTCGGGAGAGTAAAGAGGTGTTTAAGCAGGCTCTCTAAGTTTATCCCAGTGGTTAAAAAAAAAAAAACAGAAAACCCACAAACACAAACAAAAAAGCAAAATGACTGGAGGGGCGATGCTAGGTGTGCAAAACGCAGAGGTCCAGGGACATTGAGAATGCTTTCAAATTCAAGAGCTCTCCCCAGCTCTCTCAGTCCCATCCCACCCCAACACATACACATTTTTATTTTCAGCAACCAGGAGAGAAACATAGGAGGGACAGCATATTCACAGTGAGGGAGAAGGGAAGAGGAGGAAAGCAGGCTGGGGAGTCACTCCATCAGGGTATAATTCAGCCCAGGTGCAAATGACTGACTTAATGGCAGCCGAGATCCAGCAACCTTCTCCCCATGTCCACTCATCCTACATGACCTCTGTCCTTTGGGGAGTATGGCAGGCACTGAACCAGAACTGGACAGTTCCATGACCCTGTCCTCAGTCCTTTGCTGAGGTCCCTCAAGATTCCTGAACCTACACTCCCTCTCTTTCCCTGATCTGGTTTCCTGACTGAGCTCTCAGCTCTGCTGGCCTAGGGACATGGGGACAAGGACCTTTCTAACCAAAGTTACAAGTGAACCTTTGTGGCTGAAAGCTGCCCACCACTGGCTGGACACAGGCGGGGACACAAAGGGAGGTCGGAAGGGAGAGGCATGGTAAATTGCATGTGGCATCTCCTCATTATGCAGGGAGGATACTCCATGTAATGGGTACTGGCCATGGTTCAAGGCCAATTCTGCCCCAGGCCAGTGCCCCCTTGGGCTCTATAAATCAGGGGACCCCCCAGCAGATAAGGACATTTCAGCGTGGTGCTGATGGTGGAACACAGGGGAGGCTTCAAGAGTCACAGACATAGCGAAATTCCTGAAGCCAGTCAGGGGTAGCCTAGGGGAGCCCACTCCAGGGGGCTGGGGGTGGAGAGAAGAAGAGGATGGGCGTCCACAAGGCCCTGGGTGGTGAGTGGGTGCCAAGCCTTGATTTGTTTGTTTTCAACATAAATTCAGTCTCCAAGTTCCATCCTCACAAATTTAAAGAAATCCAGAACAGGATGGACAAATCGATTATCGATTTTCAGCAATGTTTGCCCAATGGGGATTATACATAATGTTGTACCATTTGCTTTTCATTTTTTCTACTTAACAATGTATCTTGGATAGCTTTCCATTTTTTCCTCCTCATTCTTTTAAAAGACAGACTAGTACTCCATTTTATGGATTGCTATCATATATTTAACCAGTCCCCTACTGATGGATCTGGTTGTTTCCATTCTTTGTTTTTTTGTTCCAAACAATGCCACAATAGATGTCCTTATACATTGCAAGTAGATATTTGTAGAATAAATTCCTAGCAGTAGAATTGCTAGGTCAAAGGGCATGTGCTTTTTAAATACTGACAGGAACTATGCGTAGTCTTGCAAAAAAGTTATACCTAATTCCACTGCAGTGTGTAAGAGAGAGCATATCCCTAGCCTCTCTGTCCATCTCCATTTCCTTCGATTGCTCCTCTAGTCTTGGGAAGCTCTGCCTCAACCCACCCAGCTGACTGCCCACACCGAGCAGGAATCTGAGTTGGTTCTCTGGGGATGCTGGCCAGCAGGAGATAGGTGACTCTACCCTGAGTCACACTCAAAAGTATCCACCAAAAATGTTCTTCTTAAATGCAAATTAAATAGGATGGAAATAAAAGACTGTCATTTAAAAATATTGTCCAAGTCCAAAAAAGGGGTGTGGGTCCTTTTGGCTGGATGGAGCCACTGAAAGGTGTGCAGGTTGTACCTGCCCAGGGATACCTGCCAAGGGGGCACAGGCACTGAGATCCAGCCTGTACTCCACTAACCCAACAGAGGGGGCGCCACCTTCTACTTTTGCACAAAGGTGCCATATGGCTTAGCTGAGGCCCGGGACAAAGGCCCTTGTCTGAAATTTGGGCTTATGTGAAAGGTTCAACGGTGAACTTGCTTCCTGTCCACCAGACAGGCCCTACCTGCTGTGGGGTACCAGCCTGAGGTTTGTGTCACAGTCTCAGCACTCCCGTGGCATCTACATTCACAGCCTGCAGTTGCAGGCCGATGCGGTGGTGCCTTCTGAGAGCCAGGCCTGGCCCCCGAAGGAACAGAGACACAGACAGGATCTGGAAATGACAACCATTTGGCCAAAGACTTTCTTGATTTTGTTTTTGTTTTAAGTAGGCTCAGTAGCAATAATTACCCAAAGGAAAGGGAACAAGCTTATCTGAGAAGGAGCATTCCAGCCCTGGGCTTGTTCATTGTTTCTCGGCACCAGGGGGCTGCCCTGGAGGATTGAGCCTGCCTGGTGAGCCCAATTCTCTAGGGGTCTTTTCCCACCTAAGGATACAGCTACACCTGTGAGGGCTCAGCGAGGGACCTAGCACAGCCACTTCGGCCTCATGCTTGAGGTAGAGGCCGAGGAAATCATTTTTATATTTAGAATGTGACTGTTACCTAATCAAAATCAAACAAATTCTTTAAAAATTAATCAAAAGCATTAAAGGGGGAGGGAATACTATTACCTATGGCTTCTTTGATCCTTAAAATGAACCTGGAGATCTAAGATGGCAGCATAGAGAGGAGTAGAAGCTAGTTAGTCCCCCTGGAACAACTAGTGGACAGCCAGGAACAACTAGTAAATAATCCGGAATAGCTGCGGGGAGACAAGCATGGCCATCCACTCATAATACACCAACCTGAGTTGGGAGGAATGCCCAAGATTGCAGCATAAAATCTGTAAGTAAAAACTGCAGATCAAAGATGGGAGCCCTCTCCCCCCACAGCCCAAGATGCAAAGTCTTGTGGTGCTAGAGAGCAGCTCTCTCCAAGCAAGTGAATACAGCTCAGCTGAGCTCCAACTGGGGTTTTAATTAACAAATGTAGACTGCTCGATACAAAGCTATGAATCCCCAACAATCAGGAAGAGGCTTTCAGTGACAACTGACCTTGGAGAGCCAGAGGATGGCTCCACACTGGCCCTGAAGGGGGCTTTATGTCCCTGTTTCGGCTCAGTGGGGAAAGCCTCAGCCATTTTCAGTTCCCAGCGCTCTGACCCAGACAAAAGTGGAGATAGCACAGGCAGAGAGAGACCATTCAAATGCTAATAACCTCTCCCTGGGGGGGGGTCTATCTTCCCTAAGAGGAAAGAGGTTGGGCCCAGCTCTACTACCTGCCCTCCATTCAGAACCAGACCCCAGAGCCTGGGGGAAAACAGCCATGGGCCACACCTCCTTACACCAGTCTGGAGCTATAGGCTGACAGGCACCACCTGCTGGGCAGAAAAGCACAGTGACTTGAGACCTCACAGGGTGTACCAATTTTCTAAGACACACCCTCAGGGAAACCAGACACTGAATAATTCTCCTTCTGGGACCGGAGCCCATTTTGGTCTGGGAAAACCTGATTGGGGTAACCAAGGAAACCATGCTTAGACAACAGAAAACTACAACCTACACTAAGGAAAAACTAAGTTATGGCCCAGTCAAAGGAACAAACTCGCATTTCAACTGAGATACAGGAATTTAAACAACTAATACTAAGTCAATTAAAAAAGTTCAGGGAAGATATGGTGAAGGAGATGAACCATATAATGAAAACACTGGGCATACATAAGGTAGAAACTGAAAGTTTGAAAAACCAACTGGCAGAATCTGTGGAGATGAAAGGCACAATACAAGAGATGAAAAACACAATGGAGACATACAACAGCAGATCTCAGGAGGCAGAAGAGAACACTCAGGAACTGGAGAACAAGGCACCTAAAAGCCTATACACCAAAGAACAGATAGAGAAAAAAATGGAAAAACATAAGCAACATCTCCAGGAACTTAAGGACAAAATGAAAAGCAAGAATGTATGTGTCATTGGTGTCCCAGAAGGAGAAGAGAAGGGAAAAGGGGCAGAAGCAATAATAGAGGAAATAATCAATGAAAATTTCCCATCTCTTATGAAAGACATAAAATTACGGATCCAAGAAGCACAGCATACCCCAAACAGAATAGATCTGAATAGGCCTACGCCAAGACAACTAATAATCAGATTATCAAACATCAAAGATGAAGAGAGAATCCTGAAAGCAGCAAGAGAAAAGCGATCCATCACATACAAAGGAAGCTTGATAAGACTATGTGAGATTTCTCAATAGGAACCATGGAGGCAAGAAGGAAGTGGGGTGATATATTTAAGATACTGAAAGAAAAGCCACCAACCAAGAATCCTATATCCAGCAAAACTGTCCTTCAAATATGAGGGAGAGCTTAAAATATTCTCTGACAGACAATGACAGAGTTTATGAACAAGATACCTACTCTACAGGAAACACTAAAGAAAGCACTGCAGACAGAAAGGAAAAGACAGGAGTGAGAGGTTTGGAAAACAATTTTGGGAAATAGTAGCACAGCAATGTAATTACACTGAACAAAGATGACTGTGAGTATAGTTGAAAGAGGAAAGTTGGGACCACGTGGAACACCAGAACAAAAGAAGGATAAAGACTGGGACTGCGTAACTCAGGGAAACCTAGGGTGTTCAATGATTATAATAAAAGGTACATGAGGTAGAACAAATGAATGTCAACATTGCAAGATGTTAAAAATACGGTGGGATTGGGGGGAAAATACAATCAATGCAAACTAGAGACTATAATTAATAGAAACATTGTATTATGCTTCCTTTAATATAACAAAGGCAATATACCAAAGCTAAATGCATATGGGGTGGGAGGAGGGAATAGGGGAAGGGTATGGGACTCCTGGCATTGGTGATGTTGTCTGACTCTTTATTCTACTTTAGGTTAATCTATCTTTCCTTTTATTGCTTTCTAGCTGTCATGTTTTGTTTTTTTGTTTGTTTTGTTTTTTTTCTGTTTCTCTTTTCTTTTTCTTTTTTCTCTCTGCCTTCTTTGACTCTTCCTCCTTCTTTGTGGAAGAAATGGAGATGTCCTTGTATAGAATAGTGGCGATGGTGCTGAATACATAAATATGTGACTATACAGGGAACCAACAATTGTTTACTTAGGACGGAATGTATGGCATGTGAACAAAACCATCTTAAAAGAAATGGGTTGATGAAGAAAGCTTGAGGGCACTATATTGAGTGAAATAAGACAGACACAGAAAGGCAAATATTACAGGGTGTCACTAATGTGAACTAATTATAATATGTAAACCCATAGACATGAAATATTTGCTACCAGGATATAGAATGAGGCTAAAGAATGGGGAGTGGTTGCTTATTGTGAGCAGAAGATTCAGCTAGGGTGAACTTAAACATTTGGAAATGGACAGGGGTGATGGTAGCATGTTGTGAGAATAACTAACTGTGCTGAAAGGTGTGTGAAGGTGGTGGAAAGGGTAAGGTCAGAGTCACATATGTCACCAGAAGGAAAGTTGGAGGTTAAAAGATGGGAATGTATAAAATGAACCTGCAGGGCTAGCTGGGAATCCCAGGAACCACCACGCCTAGTCTACAGAGGGGGAATAGACCCAGAGGGCTCACACACTCAAACAAGGGGACACAGCCTGCTAGTGACAGGCGCATAAAGAAACCCCTCCCCCAAAGTCACACACCCAACCCAACAAGTATTTACCCTCTCCTACAGCATCACTGCCGGGCTCTGAATGGAGGGGGTTAAATCAGTCCAGGTAAGGGTCAAACCAGGGGTTTCTGTACCACGTGGCCATTCCTCTTCCATGAGAACAGGACTAGGCAAGTCAGGGCAAGGAAGGAGGGACCCTCCCTGCCCCAAATGAACTGTTTGTACTGACATTTATGTTTAATAAAGTCACATAGGTAAGATAGAGACATGCCACACTAACTTGTGGTCTGACCACCTGTGAGTCTCCAAGACCAGAGTTTCTCAAACTTCAGTGTGCATTTGAATCCCCTGGGGATTTGGTCAAAATGCAGATTCTGTCTCAGCAGCTCTGGGATGAGGCTCAAGATCCTGCATGTCTCACAAGTTCTTAGAAGATGCCCCTTGTGCTGGTCAGGACCACATGCTGAGTGTAGTTCTAGAACCACACTGAACAATCAGGTGCCACTAGCCACAGGGAGCTATTGCATACATGAAATGTGACCAGTCCATTTCACATTTGGACCAGTCTAAACGTGAGATATGATGAGAGTATAAAATGCACACTGCCAATCAAAGATAATACAGGTACCCCAAAAATGGGAACTATCTCAGTAATTTTATATTGACTACATGCTGAAATGATAGTAGTTTTGACATACTGAGTTTAAAGAGATTCTACTATTAAAATTAATTTCACTAGGTTTTTTTTTTCAATTACCCTTTTTTTTTTTTTGTAATGTGGCTTCTAGAAAATTTTAAATGACACATTGGCTTCCATTACATTCCTATTAGACCACGCTGCTGCTCCAGGGAACTTGGCTCTCCTTCAACCTACATCTCGTTGGTTTGGAACAACCTCAGTCATCACCCCGGAGTGTTTGCAAGTCTGCAAGTTGTGGTTTATCATTGTGTAAGGACATTTGAGAACTTGGAGGGAGCACCCTGAGGAGTCCAGCCCCCACCGGCCCCTAACAAATAACTTCTACATAAATGAAATCTGCATTAAAGTAAACAAAGCAGGCTTAGCCCTGGAACTGTGAAGGGAAACATTCCAAACAACTCAAAGTGGAGATTTCACAGAGAAAACGCAGACTAAAGAGGGCAGCATGTAAAGGAAGGGGTAAGACAGCATGGCCAGACAGAAAGGACCAGCCGCGGGAGGGGACACCTCAGTTCTCTTTGCCACACTTCACAGAGCTGCTCCCACCATCCAGCAGCACATCCCAGCCCCTGGCATTCCCATGCAAAAAGTGGTCCCCTTACAGCTAAGGGCCCAGGTAGCTCATTTGGCCTTGCTGCCACCCAGACACCAGTCTGAAGAGGACCATGTAGCAGAAAGTGTAATCAGATCAGCAATCAAGATAAACCAGCCTGTTCTTTCTGCTAATGGTCACAAAACCATCAGTTTCGCCTAGTGGCAAATTTTGAACTCACATTCTGCCACTTTCATGTCCAAGGTGAATTCTATTTTTAGCAAAATGTCTGTGTAAGATGCTCCAGAAGTTCATACACATTAAGGGCGAGAGAAGGTACATGGGTTCACTCCCTTTTCCTTAGGAACACATAAGCTCAGATCCAGTTTCTTTACTGGAGGCCACAAGGAAGGTACAGGAAGGTACCACAAGACCCAACAGAGTACAGCTCCTTCAGCTCTGTCAGAAAAGTAACTCATCCTGGACCTGCTGCCACCCTACTGCTGGCTTCACTCCCTTGGGGTGGCAAGTGGGGAGACAAAAGGAAGGGGAAGGCACAAGACACCCAGAGGTGGCTGAAGCTCAGGTGGACACGTGGGCATGTTTACACACAGAAAGCAGTCATAGAGGCACATTTTTGAGCATCACGTAGGCATCTCTACTTGCCTGGAAAAATCAGCTCTCCAGACAGTTGCAAATCAAACTGAGCCTGGTCCCAGCCCAGCCCTCCCCACGTCTCCCATATGACACAGGCAAGCTCCAGAGGGCACTAACCAGGTTTAATTTCCAGCAGCCGCAGCTTCGGATCCTCAGGTGGGTGCAATCGTCTCTTCTTGCGCCAGCAGCGGGCAGGGTATGTGTAGAGTTGGCCTGGGGCGAGGCCTGTGGACAGAGTCAAGGTAAAGGTTAAAGGCTGCAGGCTGGAAGGACCTTGAAAACCACCCCGTCCAACCCTCTCATTCGCGGTGGGAGGAAACTGAAGTCCAGAGAGATGAAATGACTAGTCAAGGTCACACAGCTGGTTAATGGTAGAGCAAGGCTGAATCTAGAGCATGTGACCCCAGGCCTCCTGCTCTGCCTGCTCCACACTGCTGTGTCAGCAAGCCCATGCCAGAAAGAGCCATTGGCTTTTCAAAAACAAGTTCTGCTCTCTGGCCTGGGGGGAGAATATCAGAGGGACCCTCAAACCACCAGAGGATACTTTTCAGAGTCAACCTCACCACAGGGTTTCTAAGAGCAATGGATCTCCAGCTATTGCCCTGCTGCCCAGGTCCAGGTAAAGCAGGTTCATTTCTAGAAGGAGCAACAGCAATCTGCCTACCCTTTGGACAGCCTGGATTGGGAAGCATTTCAAGGAAAGAGGATCAAAGCTTACTGGCTTTCCTCACCCACTGTTGACTGCTGGCAGCTCGCAGAAACCAAAGGGAGCCTTGAGCAACCACCATCAGAATATAAGCTTCTTCTGGTGCCCAGGCCCCACGGACCTGCAGGACCAGCATACACACATATCCCTGCCCACCTGCCTGGGCCTGGCAAAAAGAAATGAGTGGGAGCACCGTGGCTGGGCTTATGGACCACACTGTCTCCCAATAAATGTTGCCATTTGCATTTGGCCTTTGACACCAAAGTTCCACACCAGCATCATCTCTCATGTCAACAACCCCCTGAAGAGCCTTCTTGCTTCCTGTAGCACCCAGCGTGGCAACCAGAGTTTTTGGAGGAACGTGGCCTCGCCACACCAGACCAGGTTCATTTCCAGAGAAAAGGTCAGGTAGTGGAGGCTGAGGGGAGAGGAGGAAAGTGTTTAAGACTGGCTAGATGATTTGCAATCTAAAACGACTGCCTGATAGACCCCAAAATAAACAAGCAAGCCAACCCACCAACCCCTGCTAGAATGAAAAGCCTAGTGAGGGCAGGGACGTTGCCTGTCCTATTCTATCGGAATCTCCGAACCAGAACTGTGCTTGACACAAAGAAGAATCAAACTTAGTATTTGTTAAATGAATGAATGAATGAATATGTTCCAGCTTGACTTTAAAGTCACAACTCTTCTTCTGTTGATAATTGCAGCTCCAGATGGCTGTCAGATGTAGGTAATCTCACATGACAGTGTCACTGCTTAGAACTAGGACCACGGGATTTAGAAAACATCAGAACCCTATTCCCATCTTCTGTCTTCCATTTGCAGGTCTTTAAACACTAAGAGAGAAACCAGCTTCCTTTTTGCCTTTTGCAGAGAAAAGCTAGGTACCATTCATTTATTTTTCACTTTTGCCAGTCATCTCTACCTATTTATTGGGCTGGGTCCAGAACAGAGGCAACTGTCACAGTATTAAAGGAACCCAAATTTTCAGGTCTCTCTATTTGCTAAGTATCATTTTTAATTGCACAGCAAGACTGTGAATAAGTTAAGGGGTTCTGACCCCTTGCCCTTTGATTTCTAGAAACAATTAAGCATAATGAAGCCTACAGACTCCAGAGAAACCTCTGGGGTTATCACAGTCACTGGAGTTCTCTGGCACTAAGGACTTGTCATTTGCAAGTGTCATCCTAATATTTGATTGTGTGATAAATTCATGGGTTTCTGCACAGTAGGAGGGTCCTGAGCTCTGAGCAAACTGAGATCTGAGAACCAGACTTGTGACTGATTTATAGAAATAAAATAAAGAAGGAATTGCTCTCTCACCCATGGGAGGGTCGATTTTGACCTCTCTTTGAAAAAAGGTGTTCAAGTTTCTGGTGTGGTTCACTCCAGGTCCATGTCATCTCTGGTCCTATAAGCCCGGAATGGATGCATTGATTCTGGGTCCCTCCCAGATGTTCAGCCACTCCAGGGCTGGTGCTCCCCAGGATCCCCGAGAAGGCCAAGTACACAGGCCAACCCACTACTCCAAGGCTCAGAACTGCTACTTCCAGGAAGTGGCCCCAACAATCCACACTCAAACTCATCTTAGATTAGTGATTCTCAAGCAGAGTAAAACTAAAATCACCAGGACAAGTTAAAGACACCAGTACCCACAGCTCTATGCCAGAGCTACCCAACCAGAATGCAGATGGTATGGAAGAATCAGGCAACTGTTTTTTTTTAAAAACCTTATTGATTGTCCCAATGGCTGACTGAGAACTTCGGAATATCTAAGCATCATCTACCTACAGCCTGGATGTTTTCACTGATGTACCAAACCTGGCTTAATGGCCTTTCCTATAGGAAAGGTTCCCTGTATTTCCCCCAAGGTATTGTAATTAATTGCCTGCTTACTGGACTCTCTTTCCCGCTGGTTTTTATAAAATCCAAGAAGGCAGGAACCATGTCAATCTCTAATGACTTCAACACTCAGCACAGTGCCCGGCATATCAAGAAATACTTAACAAATGAATACCACCAGAACTGGACCAGACTCAGAAATGTAGGGAGGAAATGGGCACTGGCCCTGCTGCTCCTGGCTCCGAGAAACCCATCCACTCAGATCCAAACCATCTGTGCCAGTTTGGATATATTATGTCCCCCAAAACGCCATTGTCTTTGATGCAATCTTGTGTGGGCAGATATGTTAGTGTTGATTAGATTGTAATTCTTTGATTGAGTGTTTCCATGGAGATGCGACCTACCCAACTGTAGGTGATAACTCTGATCGGATAATTTCCATGGAGGTGTGGCCCCACCCATTCAGCATGGGCCTTGATTAGTTTACTAGAGCACTATATAAGCTCGGATAGAGGAGCGAGCTTGCTACAGCCAAGAGGGACACTTTGAAGAATGCACAGGAGCTGAGAGAGGCACTGCAGTTTACAGAGACATTTTGGCGACAGCCTTTGAAAGCAGACTTTTGCTCTGGAGAAACTAAGAGAGGACAAATGCCTCAAGAGCAACTAAGAGTGACGTTTTTGAGTTGCTGCAGTCTAGAGAGGAACATCCTGGGAGAAAGCCATTTGAAACCAGAACTCTGGAGCAGATGCCAGCCACGTGCCTTCCCAGCTAACAGAGGTTTTCCAGACACTATCGGCCATCCTCCAGTGAAGGTACCCGATTGCTGATGTGTTATTTTGGACACTTTATGGCCTTAAGACTGTAACTGTGTAACCAAATAACCCCCTTTTATAAAAGCCAATCCATCTCTGGTGTTTTGCTTAACAGCAGCATTAGCAAACCAGAACACCATCCAAGATTGACCCTGGAAGGTGAGCTCAGAACTCCAGCCTGGAGCCCGCCCCCATCCACCCCATCAGGGCAGTCTCTGCATCTTAGGCACCCTTCTTGCTTCATAAGCTGCTTCATGGTATTTCCCAAAGCAAGTGAGTAAGAAGGAGCTGGTCTAGACCAGCCCACTCAAGAGGTCTAAGTGGCAAGATCTGGGAAATGTCAGCACTTGTCCAGGTCCTACACCTTCCCAGAGACTGCAGTCACTGCATTTCACTGTTCAGCAGCACCGAGGCAGCCGTGGGCCACTTGGCTTGTAGCTAGAGGTCTATCCTGGGAGAAGCATGGATGAAAGGACTTTGTGTGTCCAGAAGGTGGGACTGTTTTGGTTTCTTTAAATTTTGTTCTCTCAATTTCTCTGGCATGTTGGCAATGCTTCCTGGTGCAGAAGAGCACAGGAGTCCATATATCACCATTTACTGTCACCGTGGAAATGTCACAGCCCTTTTCTGAGCCTATCTCCTTACCTGTAAGATAAGGGTAATAATAACACTGACCTTGCAGGGACTGTCAAGGGGAAGCTCTTTATACCCATGAAGACTTGTACTAGAGGCATTGCTAATTATGAGGCGCTTACCTGACTTAAACGACGCTTGGACTTTATACCCATGTGGTATGTGTGACCAGGCCCCCACTCAGTCCCGTCATACTGCTATTTGGTCCTTTAGCCATGAGGATGGAAAGAGGCCTCCCTGTGACATCTACTTTGAACTTACCTTGTCTCAACAAGCAAATGGCCTCAAGAACTCCCGTGGGATTTTACCCGCCCTCCTTCGTTGTCCTCCTCGCTAGAGACAGGCACCGGGGTGCCTTTAAAGGGCCACACAGCCAGCCCCAGAATTCCACTTACAGAGAGAAGAGCAGAGCCTCGGGAGAGTTATGTTGTTTATCTCATTAGAACAGGAGGCACATAACTCAAAGCCAGGGTACACTGTAGATGGAGGAGGAAGGAGGAGGTCGGGGGAGGAGGAGGATAGAGTCACAGCTGCAGCTGAGGAAATTAACCTTTAGCAGTAAGCCTGGGGCTGGGGTGGGGGGTGGATTTTGGAGAAGGGGAAAGGGGAGGCAGGAGACAAGAGGGGAAACCAGTCCCCGCCGGTAACCAAGGCTACAGCTACCCCTCCATTCACATACCCCACTTGACACACTGCTTTTCTGTTACTTTGAGCTGCACCTCCAGTTTCGACATTTATGCTCATGGGCAAATGCAGGCATGAGGGATACCCACAGCCACAGAGAAACTCACTTTTACACAATCACTGGGGAAGACTCGGCTCCATAGAAACATGCAGCATTTTGGGCTTGATACCTATATGATCAAAAACAGACTTCTGGCAGATGATAGCTTTTTATATGCATTGCCTAAGTTTGACACCCAGGGTGTTGAGAATATTCTCTGCAGGCCCAACATGAGCTATTAAGAATCCAGTTGAAATGGGATAGAGAAGAGAGGGAAGGATGAGGTGAGATAGCAACAGGGTTTGAAGGTGGGGAAGAAAAGAACTGCAGTGGCCTCCGCTTCCCCCAAGTGGTTTTGAGCTGCAGCAGTTCAAGCCCACCCAGGGAAGGGCACCCATCTGCAGCATCTCAGACAGGTAGACATGCAGCTGCTGTTTGAACCCTCCCTGCAATGGAAAACTCTTTACCTCACAAGACAGACTGTCCTACTGTTGGCCAACTCTTATTGTGATAAAGAGTTCATCTCTTGAATGTACAACTATGTAATGGTACTGTGAAAAATCGAATGTACGATTTGTTTTGTATGACCGCGTGGTCTGTGAATATATCTCAATAAAATGAATATTAAAAAAAAAAAAGTTCATCTCTACCCTTACTTTGAATCAAAATCCACCGTCCTGTAACCGATGCAAATTTGTCTACTCTCCATCCCAATAGTGAAGAAGTGTTACCTCTATGCCAACTCTCCATCCCCTCTACCCCACTTGGAGAGAGCCAAGTGAGAAGCCAAGGACCTAGAGAGGAAGTGGGAGTTGGAGGAAAGAGGCAGTGACTACACCTGCTCAGAACTGATGTGACGGGATTGAAGGCTCCAAACGAAGAATCCAAATGGTACTTCCCCTTCAACATCCACCGCCATCCCTACCCCCGCCTGGACAGGAAAGGGATGGAACAAGAGACTCCCTTCTAGGACATCACTGCTATTTAAAGAGCTCCTCCACACCTTGGGGCTACCATGTGTCACCTCAACAGGTCATTAACAGCTTCCATGTGTATAAACAGATGATGACATGAGCATGGCATGTCAAGCTGGGCATAGAACTGCAAAAGTAGTTACGGAAAAGGGCAAATACTGGGCCCCAGGCCAATCCTACTTAAGCAGAATCACAGACGTACACCAGGCAGTTGTAGTTTGTAAAACTCCCCACCTTAGGAACTTAGGAACTTTGCACTAGATCAAGTCTTACTTATAGGCCCTGACACATAATAGGTGGTCCATCAAGTTAGTTGGTTGAAAACAACAATTTGAACCAACTCTGTAGAGCTGGAGGGGTAACATACGCCCCTGAGGCAGGGCCTGAGGAGGGATAAGATGTATTCCACTTCCACCAGGGTTACTTCCCTCATGTTCTGCCCTCCCCTTTACTTGTGGCTTATTTAAGAGCTGACCTGACTTCAAGACCGCTTCAGTGAAGCTGTTCCAAATTATCCCAGGCCACAGTCACTTTCTCTGGAGTCCTGGGCACTTGCAGGGCTCTCTGGCTCGTGCATCATCCCCTCCCCGCCTCTCTCTGACTCCTCTCCCTGAGCTTCTCTCCCTAAGACACCATCAAGAGCTCCATGTGCCAGGTGGACCTCAGATCCAGAATGCTGCCTGCCTGCTCTGACCCAGGAAGTCCGAAGCTCCTCACTGGTCCCATCTCACTCAAAAGCTGACACGGTAACAATAGCTAGTGTTTATCAAGCTCTTACTCTGCACTAGGCTAGCCCTTTACACTTCTCTTATCTCATCAGGATAACAATCCTATGAGACATGGGACCTATGAAGACACTGAGGCTAACTAGTGATTGTGTAGCCCCCAAGGTCATGCAGGTCATAAGGGGGTTGGTAATTGTGATGGTTAGGTTCATGTTCAACTTGGCCAGGTGATGGTGCCCAGGTATCTGGTCAAGCAAGGACTGGCCTAACCATTACTGTAAGGACATTTGTGGCTGGTTAATAAACCAGAAGGCTAGTTTATTAAATCATCAGTCAATTGGCACAGCTGCAGCTGTGACTGATTACATCAACAAAGGGTGTGTCTCCCATAATGAGAGAATTCAATCAGCTGGATTTAATCCAATCAGTTGAAGACTTTTAAGCAGGGCAGATAGAGGACCTTCACCACTTCTTCGCTAGCCAGCAAAGTATTTCCTGAGGAGTTCATTGGAGTTGCCAGTTCACTGCCTGCCCTACAGAATTGGACTCATGCATCCCCACAGTTGCGTGAGTCACTTTTATAAAATCTTTTATTTAGATATCTCTTGTTGATTCTGTTTCCCTAGAGAACCCTAACTGATACAGTAACCCAGGAAATCTAGTCCACAGCCCGTGCTCAAAGCCTCTCTATTATCCTACCATCTTACCTAATTCCTCACTGAGTCATCCCATTGCTGTTCCAAACACTGAAGGTTTGAAACCCAGAGTGCTGTCCTTATGGGAAAGCAGCTCCCCATACCAAAGCCATCAGGAAAAGAGCCCCCAGACCCCCAGCCTCCCAGCTCCCACCAAGCCACATCTTGAGGAATTTATTTTTTCCTTTCCTACCATCACCAACCATAATTGCTCAGGGATAATATGAAAACACTGTAACAAGGCATATAAAATATGTGGAGAATCGGGGGGAGAAAACACTAGGACCTGCTTTCTAAGTTCCCCAGATTTTTTTTCTTTTAAGAATAATAGGATTGTGATGTCGAGAGGGAACTTAAGATTGTTGTGTCTGACCCTTACTTGATGCATGAACTTCCTCTACAATGTCCCTGACAAGTGCCCCCCACCTTGGCATCTGCTTCAATAACTCTAGTCCTCACCCTGCCAAAAAGCAGTCTGCTATTCTGATGAGCCATTCTGTTGTTAGAAATATGCCGATCACTCTCCTTCACCACTGGTGGGAATGCAAAATGGCACAACCCTATGAAGGGAATTTGGAAATATTTAGCAAAACTACAAATGCATTGGCCCTTTGATCCATTAATTCCATTTCTAGGAATGAATATTACAAATTCACATGGGAAAATACAAAAATATGTACTTGTAGCATTTTCAATACCAAAAAAAAAAAAAAAAAAAAAAAAAGACAATCCAAATATCCATCTATAGGGACTTGGTTAAATAAGGAGTATATTCACACAATGAACTATGGTGAATCTATTTTTAAAAAATAAATAAGAGAAAAAGAGAAATGAGGATGGAAGTATACACTGCAATGAGATATATTAAGTGGAAAAAAAGCAAGGTGGAGAATAGTGTATATAAAATATCATTTATCCAACAAACAGGGACACATAAATATACTACATACATATGTGTGTGTTTGCACATTTTTTTAAATGGAAGGATAAACCAAAATAAAATAAAATAAAATAAAATCTACCTATAGAAAGAGCAAAACAAATTAATGGTAACAATAAGAAAAAGAAGTCACCTATAAGAAGACAGAAGAAACAGGATAAAAGGACAGAGATAGAGACAAACTTTTTCTGAATATACCATTCTTTATACACTTGCCTATAGAACCGTGTAAATATTTTACATACTTATAAAGAAAGATTAAATTAAAATAAAAAGGATACTTCTGCTTCTGCTGAGATGGAATACTAAGAACCAGATTTACCTTCCCACCTGAAACTAACAGAGAGAAAAAGAAATATCTGAAACAATAGTCTTTGAGACACTGGACACCAGGCAATGAAGGACTGTGATCCCTCAGACATTGGAAACAAACTTTATGAACCCGATGGTTGCCCCAGCTTACTGCCTTGAGAAAGTTTCTAGATCACAGCCCAGGGATGAGGAACACAGAGAGGTCCAGCAGGCTCCCTCAGTCTGCATAAAGAAACAGAGCTGAGAGTCTGGGAGATCAAGGTGACTAGAATTCCCAGGACAGAGTAGTAAACAGAAGAAAATTACACAGAGAAAAAATGTGGAGATCCATAAAGGGTCCCCCCACAAGTATTCAGCTCAGTACTGATAGGTGCATGTTTGTGAGGAAACTACCCAGGGCCAGGAAAGAACCTCCCAAAAGTATTAGAAGTAACAGTGCCTGAAGCTCACACAGGACCAGGAATACTATATTCCCGCCAGCCAGTCTGGAAAACCTCATGATTTGAGGGGTATTGGGCAGAATACACAGAAAAGCCTTGCCTTGCTAATGGGAAATAATTCATCCTATACTAAGCACTGCTCCAGTTCTGCCTAACAAATCTTAAAAGGAAGACAAGAAAGGACCAAACTTTTTCCAAGTAACTTTATTTGTCCCTAAGCTGAACTCAAGGATGTGTATAGGAATAAAAAATAGAAACAGCAACAAACAAGGGAAAATTCACAATGTCTGGCATCCAATCTAAAATTACAAGGCACATAAAGAAGCTGGAAAATATAAACTATACAGAGGAGAAAAATCAATCAAAACCAACCCAGAACTGACAATGATGTTAAAATTAGCAGCAAGGACATTAAAACAGTTCTTATTTGTACTCTATATGTTCAAAAGTTAAAGAAAATCCAAGGATACATATTTTCTCTAAGGTCTAAATAAAACTTCTAGAAATTAAAACTACAATGTATAAAATGAAAAATACACTAGACAAAATTGATGTCAGGCTAGACATTGCAAAAGATTAGGAAATTTGAAAATATGGCAATAGAAACTATCCAAAATGAAACCTACAAAGGAAAAAGTATTTTAAAAAGAAGAATAGCATCACTGAGCTGTGGGACAACATGAAGCAGTCTATTATATGTGTAATTAAAGTCCCCAAAGGGGTAAAGGGAGAGAAAAAATATTTGAAGAAATAATGGCCATAAACATTCCACATTTGATGAAAACAATAAACTCACAGATCCAAGAAGCTCAACAAAACACAAGCACAAGAAACATGAAGAAAACTATACCAAGGTACATGAAAATAAAATTGTTCAAAACAGGTGATAAAAAGAAAATATTAAAAGCAACTAGAGAAAGATGCATGTTATGTATAAAGGTACAAAGATAAGGATGACGTCATATTTCTCATAAGAAACAACACAAACAAAAAAACAGTGGTTTAACATCATTACAGTACTGAAGAAAAAATAAAACTTCTCTATCTAGAATTCTATACCCAACAAAAATATCTTTCAGAAAATAAAGGCATACTAAAGATATTTCCAGACATGCAAAAGCTAAATGGATTCAGCAGCAGCAGACCCCCACTACGAGAAATGTTAAAGGAAGTTCTTTAGGCAGATATAAAATGATTCCAGATGTAACTCTGGACCTACACAAAGGAATAAAGAGCATCAGAAATGGTTTACTACATGAGTAATTACATAAGATGCTTTTCTTATCATTTAAAACTCTTTAAAAGATAATTGACTACTTAAAAATAATAATAATGTAGTGGGGGTTTATACCATATGTAAAAATAACGTATGGTACTGCTGTTGTAACAAATTATCACAAACTCAGAGGATAAGGACAATGAAAATTTAATATTTTGCAGTTCTGGAAGTCAGAAGCTTGGGTTTCACTGGACTAAAATCAAGGTGTCAGCAAGATTACATTCCTTCTGGAGGCTCTAGGGGAGAATTCATTCCCTTGCCTTTTCCAGTTTCTAGAAACTACCAACATTCTTTGGCTCGTAGCCCCTTCCTACATTGCAACATTTCGACCTCATCACATTTCCACCTCATCACATTTCCTGCTCTGACTCTGACCTTCCTGCCTCCCTCTTTATAAGGACCATTGTGATTATAATGTACCCACCTGGAAAATCCAGATACTCTCCTCATCTCAAAGTCCTTAATGTAACCATATTTGAGAATCCCAACATATTCACTGTGGACATCTCTGGAGGTTCTTTATTCTGTTTACCATAATACTGTTGTAAAGTTCTTATACTATTCATGAAGTAGTATAATATCACTTGAAGGTAAACTCTAATGAGTTAAAGATGTACACTATAAACCCTAAGCAACCACTATAATAATAAAACAAAGAGTTATAGTTAATCAGCTAACAATGAAGAATAAGTGGAATCATTAAAAGTTTAATCCAAAAGATGACAGAAAAAAGAAAAAGGAAGCAAACAACAGATGGAGCAAATAGAAAAATAGAAAACTGATTAATTTAAACCTAACTATAACAATAATCACATTAACTGTTAAATGTAAATGGTCCAAATACTTCATTAAAAACATAGATTGTCAGATTACATTTAAAAAGCAAGACACAACTATATACTACCTACAAAAAAAGCTACTTTAGATATAAAGACACAGATAGGTTTAAAGTAAAAGGATGGAAAAACATATGCCATGTTAACACTAATCAAAAGAAAGCTGGTGTTGCTATATCAGACAAAGTAAATTTCAGAGCAAAGTGATAAGGAAGTGATAAAGAAGGCCATTCCATAATGATAAAGGGGTCAATTTATCAAGAGGACATAACAATCCTAAATATTTATGAACCTAATAACAGAGCTTCAAAAGCAAAAATCAGTAGAACTATTTACCAAAATAGATCATACTCTAGGTCTCAGTAACAAATCTCAATAAATTTAAAAGGATTCAAGTAACATAAAGTAGTCCCTGACCACAATGGAATTAAATTAGATATCAACAGGTATATTTCTGGACTATCCTCCAAATATTTGAAAAGTAAATAACACACTTACAGATAGTAAATAACACACTTATAGATAATCCATGGGTAAAAAAAAGAAATTAAAAGGAAATTTGTAAAGTATTTTGAACTGAATATAAATAAACACAATATCAAAATTTGTGGAATGCAACTAAAGCAGTACTTAAGGGGAAATTATATTAGAAAATGCCTGGACTAGAAAAGAAGAAATGTCTCAAATCAATGGTCTCAGTTTCCACCTTAAGAAATAAGAAAAAATAAAAGCAAATTAAACCCAAATTAAGTAGAATAAAAGAAAAATAAAGATCAGAACATAAAGCTATAAAATAGAAAACAGAAAAAAAAATTGAGAAAATCAGTTAAACTAAAACCTATTTCATGAAGTAGATCAATAAAACCAATAAACCTCTAAGCCATACAGATCAGGAAAAAGAGATGATGCAAATTTTCAAGTATAAGGAAAAAGAAAAGAAATATCACCACAGATTCTACAGAAATCAAAAGGATAATAAGGCAACATTATGAACAACTTTATACCACAAATTTTAACAACTTAGAAGAAATGGACAAATCCTTTGTAAGACACAAACTACCAAAGCTCACTCAAAAAGAAATAGACAACCTGAATACTCCTGTATCTATTAAAGAAATAAAATTTATACTAAAAAATTGTTTCACAAAGAAACTACCAATCCCAGATGGCTTCCCTGGTAAATTCTACCAAACATTTAAAGAAGAAGTAATACTAATTCTACATAAACCCTTCCAGAAAATTGATAAGGAGGGAATACTTCCTAACTCATTATTCAGTATTATATCAATATCCTGATATGTAAACCAGATAAAGACATTACAAGAAAAGAAAATTATTTATCAATATCTCTCATAAAGATAGATGCAAAAACTCTAATAAAACTTTAGCAAATTGAATTCAGTAATATATAAAAGGAATAATATATCATGATAAAGTGAAATTTATCCTAGGAATGTGAAGTTAATTTAACATTCAAAAATCAATTGTTGTAATTCATCGTGTTAACAAACTACAAAAGAAAAACCATATGATCAGCTCAGTAGAAAAATTGACAAAAATCCAGCATCCATGCCTGATAAAATCTCAGAAAACTAAAAATAGAAGGGAGTATCCTCAACCTGATAGAGGTCATCTACGAAAAGCCTACAGCTAACATCATACTTAATGATGAAAGAATGAATGCTTTCCCTTTAAGCTCAGGAACAACACAAAGATGTCCACTCTCACCACTTCTACTCAATATAGTATGGGACATTGGAGCTAGTGCAAAAGGCAAGCAAAAGAAATGAAAGTCATCCAGATTGAAAAGAAGTTAAGTTTTCTTTATTTGCTAGTAGCAGTTGCATAGAACTACAAAAAGCTACTAATAGAACTAATAAAGTGAGTTTCACAAGATTGTAGGATATAAGATTGATATTAAAAATCAATTGCATTTCTATATGCTAGCAAAGGAAAATTAGAAATTGAAATTTTTAAAAATCCAATTATAATAACACAAAAAATATTAAGTACCTAGGGATAAATCTGACAAAAAAAAAATAAGACCTGTACCCTGAAAATTAAAAAACATTAATAGGGAAAATTCAACAATAAATGAAGAGATATACCATGTTCATGAGTTGGGAAGACTCAATATTGGGAGTTGTCAATTTTCCCCAAATTGTTCTATAGATTCAACACAATCCTGATAAAAATCCTAGCAGCTTTTTTGTAGAAATTGACAAATCGTAAAATTCATTTTGGAAATACAAAGTACTGAGAATAGCCAAAATGACTTTGAAAAACAACAGAGTTGGAAGGTTAACAATACCTCATTCCAAGATGTGTTATAAAGTTAGAGTGGTATTCATGTAAAGATAGACAAACAGATCAATGAAACAGAACTGAGAGTTCAGAAATAAGTCCACATGCATGTGGACATCTAATTTTTGACAAAGATACAAAGGCAATTCAGTGGCAAAAAGCTAGTCTTTGCAAAAAAATTTACTGTAACAATTTGATAGCCAGCTGCAAAAAACAAACTTTGATCCATAATGCTCACTAATTCAAAATGTACCATAGACTTAAATGTAAAAGCTAAAATTATGAAACTTCTGTGACAAGTGCTGGAGAAAAAGTGGAGAAAGCGATGTACCTAATCACCATTGGTGGGGAAGTAGAATGGTGCAGCCCATCTGGAGGGCAGTGTGGTGGTTCCACAGGAAGCTAAGCATGGGGTTGCCGTATGGTCCTGCAACTCAGTTATTGGCTATATACTTGGAAGAACTGAAAAGAGGGACATGAATGGACATTTGCACAGTGGGGTTTATGGTGTCAGTATTCACAATTTGCAGTGGATGGAGGTGACCTAAGGGTACATCAACTAATGAACAGAATTGGTGAACTGTAGTGTCTACAGACAATGGAATTTTGAGCTGCTACAAGGAGTGAAGTTGTGAGGTGAATGGACATTGAGGACAGTATGTTGAGTGAAATAAACCAGAAATGAAAAGATAAACATTATAATGCTTCACTAATATGGACTAACTATAATGTGCAAACTCTGAGAATTGAGTCTGAAAGCATAGGTTATCAGGGGAAGGCTTATAGTAAAGTTCCTAGATTGTAAGCTCTTACAGCAGTTACCTCTATTCCTGAGTTGTAATGGCTATTTCTAAATTCTGAGATGCTGAGCTCTTTGTGTATAACCTGGTTGGTCTCTGGAATTTTGAGTATCTATGTGACACCTGAGAATCAGAGCCAGAGTCCAGCAGCTATGAATGTCAGCATTGCCCCATACAGTAAATGTTAAAGCATCTGAAAAAAGATATCAGACTTCAATTAGAGATATGAACAAAATGGACTTGGTTAGGATTAAGGTAAATCAGACTAAAGGGTAAAGGATGATATTGACAACGTTTTTAAAGCTTCAACTTCTGTGCGAGACCAAAGGAAGAGATGTTATTAGATGCAAAATCTATATTTTTTTGTAACAATATATAATTTAACTTGTAAGGTCAGTTTATTCAAACAACATAATTACATGGAATGTCAAGTAGGGAGGGAAATCTGGTTGGTTTGTACAAGTTAGTGTGAAGCCCCAGTATATCCCACAGTAATTTGGGCAGAGAATAAAAATGTATTAGCAAAGTCCCCTTGAGGGACTGGGGGAAAATGTGCAAATATTAAATTTCTCCACCTGGGGAATTAATGATATTCTCACAAGCATTGGGGGCTACCAATTTAGAAGGTCAAGCCCTCAATCTTGGGGCTTTCTCTTATGAAGTTTGTTACTGAAAAGGAGAGGCCAAGTCTACCTAAAATTGTACCTAACAAAAATGTTCAGAGATAGATTGTGGTGATGAACGCATAACTATGTTATCATACTGTGGACAGTGGATTGTATATCATGGATGATTGTATGGTGTGTGAATGTATTTCAATAAAACTGAATTTAATAAAAAAAAATTCCCACTGCTTAAGTCAAAAAAAAAAAAAAAAAAAAAGTCAACAGAGGGGCAGCCAGTCACCCACTGGGCCAAAAAATCATAAATAATTTTTATGGACTCCCTTTAAAGTCCTCCTCAGAGTAAAGATGCTTTACCTCTGAACTTGGTCAGTGGCAAAGTGAGTGACTAGGTTTGGAGATGAGCACTGAGAGGGAGACTCAGAAGGTGGATGAACCAAGATTGTGGGAAACCTCAAATGCCAGCCTATAGAACTGGCCTGTTTCATGACACCCTGAAGCCACCAAGAGGCTGGCAGACACTGAATGTCTATTTGGGACTCCTTAGAGCATCTTTGCTTTGAATATGATGTTGAAATGAGCCCATAAAAATTATTCATAGTTTGCCAGTTTTCCTTTCATTAAAAAATCCATAACTCACATCCTGTCTCATTCTGCAGGGTTGGCATCTGTAAGGCTTTTCTGCCCAGTGACTTGCTGTCTGCACTTTTTTTTTTTCTCTCCTTTTTTCTCCTGCTCTGGAAAATTTTGGATCCCCTCTTGCTACTGTGTTTTGAAAGTTCACATAGATTTTGGTTTGAGCCTGTGTGTGTGTGTATATGTGTGTGTGTGTGTGTGTGCTGTCCACTCTGTGGGCATTCTCAGTCAGAAAATTCATGTCCTTCAGTTCTAGAAAAACTTCCAGTGTTGATTTTTTGAAAACACCCTCTCATATATTTTCCTTGTTCTTTATTTCTGGAAGCTTGTTAATATGTTAGATACCCTCGCTAACACTCTAATTTTCTTGCCATCTTTCTCCTACTTTCCATCTCTTTATATTTTTTTTACCATTGTAGAAATTTTATTAATGAATATTTGAAGGTTTCTATTAAACTTTTAAAATACTAAAAAAAAAAAAAAAAAAAATTGTACCTAACAGTCTCCCCCAGAGAACCTCTTTTGTTGCTCAGATGTGGCCTCTCTCTGGCTAAGGCAACTCTGCAAGTAAATTCACTGCCCTTCCCCCTACATGGTACATGTCTCCCAGGGGTGTAAATCTCCCTGGCAACATGGGACATGACTTACGGGGATGAGCTTGGCCCTGGCATTGTGGGATTGAGAAAGCCTTCTTGAACCAAAAGGGGGAAGAGAAATGAAACAAAATAAAGTTTCAGTGGCTGAGAGATTTCAAATAGAGTCAAGAGGACATTCTTGAGGTTATTCTTATGCATTATATAGATATCCCTTTTTAGTTTTTAGTGTACTGGAATAGCCAGAAGGAAATACCTGAAACTACTGAGCTGTGATCCAGCCTTTATTCTTGAAGATGAAAAGAATAAGTGTAACTATAACTTATTTACATGGTGTGACCATGTGATTGTGAAAACTTTGTAGCTCCCACTCCCTTTATCCAGTGTATGGACAGATGAATAGAAAAATGAGGACAAAAAGTAAATGAATAATAGGGAGGGGTGGGGAGTATTGGATGCTTTGAGTGTTCTTTTCACTTTAACTTTTATTCTTACTCTTTTTTGTGTGTGATAATGAAAGTGTTCAAAAATTGTGATGAATGCACAACTATGTAATGTTCAAAAATTGTGGTGATAACACACAACTTTGAACAACTGATTATACACTGTGAATGATTGTATGGTATGTGAATATACCACAATAAAATTGAATTTAAAAAAAAAAGAAAAACTTCTAGGAAAAAAAAAAGGAGATAAACCCTGACCTTGGATTAAGCAACAATCTTTTTGATACCACACCAAAAGCACAATTCATAAAAGAAAAAAATTGATAAACTGGATTTCATCAAAATTAAAAACATCTGCTCTTCAGAAGATACTATTAAGACGATAAAAATACAATCCACAGACTAGGAGAAAATATTTGCAAAGCATATATCAGGTAAAGGTCTTATATATAGAATACATAAAGAACTATCAAAATTAAATAACCCAAACAAATTGAAAACTTATGTTCACACAAAAGCATGTACACAAATGATTACATCAGCTGTATTCATATTTACCAAAATTGGAAGCAACTAAAAATTCCTTCATTAGGTGAATAAACTGTGGTACATCCATATATGTTATTATGTGATTCAGTGATACAAAGAAATCAGCTATCAAGTTATAAAATATATGGAGGAATCTTAAATGTATATTCATAAATGAAATAAGTCAGTCTGAAAAAAAACTATATACTGTATTACTCCAACTCTATGACATTCTGGAAAAGACAAAACTAGACTCAATAAAAAGATCAATGGTTCTCAGGGGCTCCCAGAAGGGGGATCAGAATGACTAGATAAAGCACGGGACATTTTTAAGGTAGTAAAACTATTTTGTATTATACTTTAATGGAAGATACATGCAATGTATATTTGTCAAAACCCATAGAACTATGCGACACAAAGAGTGAACACTAATGTAAATTATGGACTTTAGTTAATAATAGCATATCAATACTCATTCATCAAATGTAACAAATGTACCACAAATGCAAGATGTTAATAATACAAACTATGTGCAGTGGGAGAGAAAGGGTATAAGGCAACTCTCTGTACTTTCTGCACAATTTTTCTATAACCTAAAATTGCCCTAAAAAATGAACTCTATTAAAATTATTTTTTTTAAAAATCAGTAATAGCCAAATGAACAACCCAAAGTGGACAAAAGTTTGGAAACTTTACTAAAGAAGATATAGGGATGACATGTAAGTACATGAATAATGCTCAATATCATTATTAACTAGGGGAATACAAATTAAAACCACTATATACCTGTTAGAATGGCTAAAATTAAAAAGACTGACCATACCAAGTGTTGGTGAGGATATGGAAGAACTGGGATTCTCATACACAACTGGAGGGAATATAAAATGGTGCAGCCACTTTTGAAAACAGCTTAACTTTTCTTCAAAAGTTAAGCCCAGAGGGGGTGGGGCAAGATGATGGAGTGGTGAGGTGTGGAATTTATTTATTCCTCTAGGACAGCCATAAATATCCAGGAAATGTATGGAATGACTGTTTAAGGACTTCTGTGACTGGACAAAATCATACACCAGTATGGAATGAGTGGAGTAGCTAAAGTCACAGTGAAGAACTGTAAGTTTCCCTGGCCAAGAGGCTGGCAACCTTACTGCACAGGCATGGCAGACTGTCTTGGAGCTGGTTCCCCAAGGGAAATTGAAACAATCTGTGCCAGGAACAAAAGGGGGGTCTCAATCAGGCCCCCATTGCAGAATTAATTAACAAATTCAGACCTCTGAATAAAAGCTCCAAGCACAGATAAATCAAAAGCAAGCATGAAAGGAACCGGGAGCTTTCGGCCCAGAGGAGAGGATGCAGGGCTAACAACAACAAAAAAAAGAAAAGAAAAGAAAAGAAAGAAAGAAAGAAAAGAAAACCACAGAGACTTTTGGAGTTGGAAGTGTTCAGAATACTGGAGAAGGGAAAGGGCTGGGTTCCAAGAAAAAGGGGCAAATAGAAATGGGTACCAACACTGGCTCTTGTTTGCAAACACAGGGAGCTGGGGTCCAGCTCTGAAAAGGGTTATTTTTTCTTTTCTTTTCTTTTCTTTCTCTCTGATTCTTTATTTTTTACTTTTCAATAACCCATTAGAGCTGCCAAAATTCTCAGGTTTCAGCACTGCGCTGGGCAAGGGTGGAATTAAAGTTGTCTGAGAGTAACTAGTCAGGTAAAGGAGTTAATTCCCTAAAGGGCATATCTTTAAATAGTCTATACTGGGACTGGCAAAACTTGGGGGCTGGGGAAAGGCTTTGAAAAGGGACTTCTTTGTTTACTCTTTCTTTTTTTAAAACTATTCTAAGTAGCTCATTACAGAAAGCCTCAGATATCTACAATTGGCAGCCAGACCCAGGCAAGGGTGGAGCTAAGATAGGTCTGAGAAACAAAGCAATGAGTCCATGGGAGAGATAATTCCTTAAATGGCATAACTCCCCCAAGACAAGGAGGAGGCAGGGCCCAGCTAAAGTAGTAGCACTTCTTCAGAGAACACAGACCCCAGGGGCTGGATAACAGAAACAGCTTGAGTCAGCCACTCCCCTGGCAGGGACAGGGGCTGCTGAGAATTAAAGGCACCACACTTCTTTACACCAGTGGGGAGCTGCAGGCTGACAAGCACCACTTGGGACAGGATAGGAAAAGCACAGAGTCAAGAGGCTTCACAGGAGGGTCTGACAAACTGTGGGGTCTCATTTTCAGGGAAACTTCATATGGATTACACCCTCCTCCTGAGACCTGAGCCTGTGTGGACTGGGAAAATCTGATTGGGGTCTATCATATCTGGGGAGACCATTTCACAAAAACGTTACATAGAGGCAGGGCCAGAATCAGAAAAGCAAGAGCTAAAAACTTCTTATCAGCTAAACAGAAGCTATGCTAGAGGTCTAGAATAAGTTGAATTGAATGACAAAGAACAGACAGAGAACAAAACCAACCAACAAGAAAACCCTAAGTAAAAGAAAACAAGTTCCAGAATACACTAATCAAGAAAATAAGATGCCTAGACAGCTAAAAATAATGAACCACACTAGGAAACATGGGCAAAGGTGGAATTAAAGTTTGTTTGTTCCTTGGACCAGCCAAAGAACAAACTAACAGTTCAATGGAGATATAGAAATTGAATCAACTAATTAAAGATGTTCAAACAAATCTTCTAAATCAAATTAATGAGCTAAAAGAAAATGTGGAAAAAGAGATGAAGGATATAAAGAAGACATTGGATGACCATAAAGAATTTGAAAGCTTGAAAAAACAAATGGCAGAACTTATGGGAATGAAAGGCAAAATAGAAGAGACGAAAAACACAACAGAGACATGCAACAGCAGATGTGAAGAGGCAGAAGAAAAGATTGGTGAACTAGAAGACAGGACACCTGAAATCATACCATACACACAAAAGAACAGAGGGAAAAGAATAGAAAAAATACAAGCAGAGTCTTAGGGAATTGAATGACAACCTGAAGTGCATGAACATATATGTTTTGGGTGTCCCGGAAGGCAAACAGAAGGGAAGAAGGGCAGAAAGAAAAATAGAAGAAATAATCAATGAAAATTTCTCATCTATTACGAAAGACATAACACTACACGTTCAAGAAGTGCAGCATACCCAAACAGAATAGATTCAAATAGACCTACTCCAAGACACTTACTGATCAGATTCTCCAATGACAAAGACAAAGAGAAAATTCTGAAAGCAGAAAGAGGAAACCAGTCCATCACATATAAGGGAAGCTCAATAAGACTATGTAGAGATTTCTCTGCAGAAACCATGGAGGTGAGAAGGCAGTGATATGAGATATTTAAGATACTGAAAGAGAAAATCTGCCAACCAAGAATTCTATATCCAGCAAAACTGTCCTTCAAAAATGAGGAGGAGTTTAAAATATTTCCAGACAAACAGACACTGAAAGAGTTCATGAATAAGAGATCTGCTCTATAAGAAATACTAAAGGGAGTGCTACAGGCTGATAGGAAAAGAGAGAGAGGTTTTGAGAAGAGTGTAGAAGTGAAGATTATCAGGGAGAGTAAAAGAAGAGAGATAAGAAATAAGATATGACATACAAAATCCAAAAGACAAAATGATAGAAGAAAATACTGCCCTTACGGTAATAACACTAAATGCTAATGGATTAAACTCGCCAATAAAAAGACATAGACTGGCAGAATGGATTAAAAAACAAGACCCATCTATATGCTGTCTACAAGAAACTCACTTTAGACACAAGGACAAAAATAAGCTGAAAGTGAAAGATTGAACACAAAAACCAGAAAGTTGTGGGGGTAGCCATATTAATATCACACAAATTAGACTTCAAATGTAAAACAATTAAAAGAGACAAAGAAGGACACCATATTAATAAAAGGGACAGCTCATCAGGAAGACATATCCATCATAAATATTTATGCACAGAGCCAGAGTGCCCAAAAATACATGAGGCAAACACTGAAGGGAGAAGTAGATACCTCTACGATAATAGTTGGAGACTTCAATATACTGGTCTCATCAATGCATAGAACATCTAGACAGAGGATCAATAAGGAAACAAATATTGAATTGTATGATAAATGAACTAGATTTGGCAGACATTTATAGAGCACTACACCCCACAACAGCAGGGTACACATCTTCCTCAAGTGCTCATGGATCATTCTCTAGGATAGACCACATGTTGGGTCACAAAGTAAGTCTCAACAAATTTAAAAATATTGATACCATACAAAACATTTTCTTGGATCATAATGGAATGAAATTGGAAATCAATAACAGGCAGAAGGTCAGAAAATTCACAAATATATGGAGGCTAAAGAACACACTCTTAAACAACCAGTGGGTAAAGGAAGAAATTACAAGAAATATTAGTAAATATCTTGAGGCAAATGAAAATGAAAAAACAACATATCAAAACTTACAGGATACAGAAAAGGCAGTGCTAAGATGGAAATTTATTGCCCTAAATACCTACATTAAAAGAGAAGAAAGAGCAAAAATTGAGGAATTACCTGTTTACCTGAAGGAACTAGAGAAAGAACAGAAACTAACCTGAAAGCAAACAGAAGGAAAGAAATAACAAAGATCAGAGCAGAAATAAATGAAATTGAGACCATGAAAACAATAGAGATAATCAACAAAACCAGAAATTGGTCCTTTAAGAAAATGAATAAAATTGATGGACTTTCAGCTAGGCTAATCAAAAAAAAAAAAAAAAAGCAGATGAGCAGATGCAAATAAATTGAATCAGAAATGGGAAGGGGGACATAAATACTGACCCAGCAGAAATAAAGGAGATAATGAGAGGATGAGAGGATACTATGAGCAACTATATGCTAATAAACTAGATAACTTAGATGAACTGGACAACTTCCTAGAAAAGCATGAACAACCAACATTGACTCAAGAAGAAACAGACCATCTCAACAAACCAATCACAGGTAAAGAGATTGAATCAGTCATCAAGAAGTTCCCAAAAAACAAAAGCCCAGGACCAGATGGCTTCACATGTGAATTCTACCAAGCGTTTAAGAAAGAATTATTACCAATCCTGCTCAAACTCTTCAAAAAATTTGAAGAGGAGGGAAATCAACCTAACTCATTTTATGAAGCCAATATCACCCTAATAAGACAGTCAGACAAAGATACTACAAAAAAAAGAAAATTATAGACAAATCTCTTTAATGAATATAGAGGCAAAAATCCTCAACAAAATACTCACAAATTGAATCCAGTAGCACATTAAAAGAATTATACACCATGACCAAGTGGGATTTATTCCAGGTATGCAAGACTGGTTCAACACAAAAAAATCAATAAATCAAAGTGGAAGAACCACGTGATCATCTTGACTGATGCAGAAAAGGCATTTGACAAAATTCAGCATCCTTTCTTGATGAAAACACTTCAAAGGATAGGAATAGAAGGGAAGTTTCTCAATGCGATAAAGGCAATATCCAAAAAACCCACAGCTCGCATCATATTCGAGAGGGAAAGACTGAAAGCTTTCCCTCTAAGATCATGAACAAGACAGGGATGTTCACTGTTATTCAACATTGTGCTAAAAGTTCTAGCTAGAGCAACTAGGCAAGAAAAGGAAATAAAAGACATCCAAATTGGAAAGGAAGAAGTAAAACTTTCACTGTTTGCAGATAACATGATCCTATATGTAGAAACTCCAGAAAAATCCACAGCAAAACTACTAGAGCTAATACATGAATACAGCAAAGTGGCAGGGTACAAGATCAACACACAAAAATCAGTACTGTTCCTATACACAAGTAATGTACAGCAAGAGGAGGAAATCAAGAAAAAAATTCCATTTACAATAGTAACCAAAAGAATCAAGTATTTTGGAATAAATTTAACCTAAGCCACAAAAGACCTATACACAGAAAACTACAAGAAACTACTAAAAGAAATCAAGCAGGACCTAAAAAAATGGAAGAACATACCATGTTCATGGATTGGAAGACTAAATATAGTTAAGATGTCAATTCTACCTAAACTGATTTATAGATTAAATGCAATACCAATTAAAATCCCAACAACTTACTTTGAAGAAATAGAAAAATCAATAACCAAATTTATTTGGAAAGGCAGGATGCCCCAAATAGCCGAAAATTCTTGAGAAAGAGGAATGAAGTGGGAGGTCTCACACTACCTCACTTTGAAGCATACTACAAAGCTACAGGGGTCAAAACAGCATGATATTGGCATAAAGACAGATAGACCAACCAATGGAATCAAATTGAATGCTCAGAAATAGACCCTCTCATCTACAGACAACTGATCTTCGATAAGGCAGTCAAGCCAAAGCAACTGGGACAGAGCAGCCTCTTCAATAAATGGTGTTTGGAGAACTGGCTATCCATATCCAAAAGAATGAAAGAAGACTCCTATCTCATACCTTACACAAAAATTAATTTGAAATGGATTAAAGATCCAAAAGTTAGCACTAAAACCATAAACTTTTAGAAGAAACTGTAGGGAAATATCTTAAAGATATTGTGATAGGAGGTGGTTTCCTAGACCTTACACCCAAAGTGTGAGCAAAGAAAGAAAAACTGATAAATGGGATCTTCTCAAAATTAAACACTTTTGTACATCAAAGGACTTTGTCAGAAAAGTAAAAAGGCAGCCTACACAATGGGAGATAATATTTGGAAACCACATATCAGATAAGGATTTAATATTCAGAATATACTAAGAGATCCTACAACTCAACAACAAAAAGACAACCCAATTTCAAAATGGGCAAAAGACATGGACAGACACTTTTCCGAAGAGGAAATACAAATGGCTCAAAAACATATGAAAAGATGCTTAACTTCGCTGGCTATTAGAGAAATGCAAATCAAAATCACAATGAGATATCATCTCACACCCACTAGTGATAAAATCATGCCATTATTTAAAAAAAAAAAAACAGAAAATTACAAGTGCTGGAGAGGCTGTGGAGAAAGAGGCACACTTATTCACTGTTAGTGGGAATGTAAAATGGTGCAGCCACTCCGGAAGGCAGTGTGGCAGTTCCTCAGGAAACTAATATAGACTTGCCATATGATCCAGCAATTCCATTAGTAGGTATATACTCAGAGGAACTGAAAGCTAAGACATGAACAGACATTTGTAAACCAATGTTTATAGTGGCATTATTCACAATTGCCAAGAGATGGAAACAGCCCAGATGTTCATCAACAGATGAGTGGATAAACAAACTGTGGTATATACATATGATGGAATATTACACAGCTATAAGACAGAACAAAGTCATGGAACATGTAACAATGTGGATGAACCTTGAGGACCTTGAGCGAAATTAGCCAGAAACAAAAGGACAAACACTATATGGTCTCACTAATATGAACTAACATTAATGTACAAACTTTGAAAATTAAAGCTGAGAACACAGGATACCAGGAGGTAGAGAGGGTGGAGATCAGGCAATTGATGCTGAAGGACATAGAATGTTCAGCAGGATTGATTGCATAGATCCAGAAATGGATAGTACAATACTGTGTGATGGCAGTACAAAACTGAAAGTACACTGAACAAAGATGTCTGTGAGTAAGGTTGAAAGAGGAAGGCTAGGGGCATGTATGACAACAGAAGGAAAGATAGATGATAAAGACTTGGACTGTATAACTTAGTGAAACCCAGAGTGGTCAATGATGGTGATTAAATATATAAAAATAAGAATGTTTTTACATGAGGGAGAACAAATGAATGTCAACCTTGCAAGGTGTTGAAAAGGGATGGTATTGGGGGAAAAATATATAATCAACGCAAACAAGAGTCTATAGCTAAGAGTAACATCGTAATATGCTTCCATTAAATGTAAATGTCTGTAAGAAGGGGATATAAGGGAGGGTTATGGGATTCTTGGTAGTGGTGGTGTTGTCTGACCTTATTATTGTATTGTATTGCATTGTATTGTATTCTATTTTTTCTTTTTTATTATTCTTTTTTAATACTTTTGTGGAGTAATGAATACATTCAAGTGCTGACTGTGGTGACGAATGCACAACAATATCATGATACTGTGAACAACTGATTTTACATGTGGATGATTGTATGCTATTTGAATATCTCTCTATAAAATTGCAAGGGGAAAAGGAGAGGCTAGGCCTGCTTATAATTGTGCCTAAATGTCACCTCCTGAATGCCTCTTTGTTACTCAGATGTGGCCCTCTCTCTCTAGCTAAGCCAACTTGGCAGATGAAATCACTGCCCTTCCTGCTATGTGGGATCTGACACCCAGGGGTGTAAATACCCCTGGCAACGTGGAATATGACTCCTGGAGGAATCTGGACCCAGCATCATGGGATGGAGAACGTCTTCTTGACTAAAACGGGGATGTGAAATGAAATGAAATAAGTTTCAGTGACTGAGAGATTCCAAAGGAGCTGAGAGGTCACTCTGGTGGGCACTCTTACACATAATATAGCTAACCCTTTTTAGGTTCTAATGAATTGGAATAGCTAGCAGTAAATACCTGAAACTATCAAACTACAACCCAGAACCCTTGAATCTTGAAGATGAGTGTATAAAAATGTAGCTTATGAGGGGTGACAGTGTGATTGGGAAAGCCATGTGGATCACACTCCCCTTTGTCCAGTGTATGGATGGATGAGTAGAAAAATGGGGGCCAAAAAAAAAAAAAAAAAAAAGTACCCAGCAATCTTTTTTACTTTAATTGTTCTTTTTCACTTTAATTTTTATTCCTATTACTTTTGTGTGTGTGGTAATGAAAATTTTCAAAAATTAATTTTGGTGATGTACGCACAACTATATGGTGGTACTGTAAACAATTGATGGTACACTTTGTATGACTGTACGGTATGTGAATATATCTCAATAAAATTGATTTAAAAAATGCAGGGAGAAAAAACAGAGGGATACAAGCGCTGGAGAAAACATGGAGAGAGGGATGTACGTATTCACTGTTGGTGGGAAAGTGGAATAGTGCAGCCCATCTGGAGGACAGTGGAGTGGTTCCACAGGAAGCTAAAGTATGTGGGTGCCATAAAGTCTGGCATCCTCTCAGTATGTTTGGAGGAACTGAGAGCAGGGACATGAATGGATATTTGCACATTGATGTTTATGGCAGCAGTATTCACAATTTGCAGTGGATGGAGGTGGCCTGGGGTGCTTTTACTGATGAGCAGAATGGTGAACTATGGTGTGGATACAATAGAATATTGAGCAGCTGCAAGAAGGAATGAAGTTGTGAGACATGCAACCAGGTGAAGGGATCTTGAGGACAGCAGTTTGAGTGAAATACACCAGAAATGAAAGGACAAACAATGTAACGCCTCACTAATATGGACTAACTATAATGTGTAAACTCTGAGAGTTGAATCTTAGAGAACAGGTTATCGGGGAATGCTTACTGTAGGGTTCCTGGATGTACGCTCTTAATACCAGTCACATCTGTTCCTGAGTTGTAATGGTTATGGGTGTGGAGCCTGAGACTCAGAGCTAGAGTTTGGCAGCTGTGAATGTCAGTATTACCTCATATAGCAACTGTTGGGAAAGCTGAAAAAGAGTTCAGACTTTACTTGGAGATACGAATGAAGCAGATCTGTTCAGAACTAAGGCAAATCAGGCCAAAGGGTAAAGGACAATATTGACTTTGTTTTACAACTGCAACTTCTGTGTGAGACCACAGGGAGAGGTGTTTATTTGGTACAGGATATATATCTTCTACAGCACACTAAATAATTTAACTTATAAGGTCAGTTTATTCAAACACCATAATTACACAGAATTTGGAATAGGAAGTGAGATCTGGTCATTTTGTACAGGTTAGTGTAGAATCCCAGTACATCTCAAAGTAATTTGGGCAGAGAATAAAAATAGTTTCAGGGGTCCCCTGAAGAACTGAGGAAAAATGCAGAAATATTAAACTTCCCCACCTGGGGAATTAATGACACTCTCACAAACATTGAGGACTACAAATTAAGCAAGCCAAGCCCTTAATCTTGGGGCTTGCCCTTATGAAGCTTGTTACTGCAAAGGAAAGGCTAAGCCTACTTATAGTTGTGCCTAAGAGTCACCCCCAGAGAACTTCTTTTGTTGCTCAGATATGGCCTCTCTAAGCCAACTTGGCAGGTAAAGTCACTGCCCTCCCCCCTAAGTGGGACATGACTCCCAGGAGTATATATCTCCCTGGCAATGCAGGTCATAACTCCCAGGGGTGAGCCTGGACCCAGCATCATGGGATTCAGAAATTGTTTTCTTGACTAACAGGGGGAAGAGAAATGAAACAAAAAAAAAGGTTCAGTGGCTAAGAGATTTCAAGTGGAGTCGAGAGGTCACTCTGAAGGGAATTCTTAGGCACTATATAGATATCCCTTTTTAGTTTTTAGTGTATTGGACTAGCTAGAAGTAAACACCTGAAACTATCAAAGTGCAACCCAGTAGGCTTGATTTTTGAAGACAATTGTATAACTATGTAGCTTACACTGTGTGACTGTGTGATTGTGTAAACCTTGTGGCTCACACTCCCTTTATCCAGTGTATGGACAGATGAGCACAAACATGGGGACAAAAATTAAATGAAAAATAAGGGGGATGGGGATATGGGATGTTTTAGGTGTTCTATTTTAATTTATTTTTATTATTTTAATTTTTTTGGAGTAATGAAAATATTCAACAATTGACTGTGGTGATGAATGCACAACTATATGATGTTATCATGAATAATTGTACACTGTGGATGATTGTACAATATATGAATATATCTCAATAAAACTGAATTTCAAAAAAATACAAGACACCCAGTTAAACTGAAAAAAAAGTTAAGCATATACCTTCCTTATGAGCTAAGCATTCCACTCCAGTATTTACCCAGGAGAAATGGAAGTATATGTTCATATAAAGATTTGAACACAGATGTTCATAACAGCTTTATTTATAATAGTCAAAATGTGGAAACAAACCCAACTGCAAAGGCCTAGAAAAAATGACCAACCCAGCAGCAAGAGCACCACCAAGGTGTAGTCTCTAAATACCATTTCCTACAGAAAAAGGGATTCCGAGAGAATTAGCTGATTCCAGGTTTGGAATAGGAAGTGTAGAAGATGAGTCTGAAACTTCTTGTCCTAATGGATTGCAAGGAAACTATCAAAAACTATTAGGGTTGTTTTGAAACCCCAGCACTGGCCAAAACTCCTACTGGCCAAGAATGGGACAATTTAAACATCAATAAGAATGACTGCAATGGATTAAAATACATTAAATATGTTTAAATATATGAGCTCATGATGGTACTTAAATAAAGGGAAAAATGATTTATCCTGACTTTCATATGTGAAGTGTACCTCACAATAACCATAATTTTAATGAGGAACGTTTCTCTTTATAGAAGTTGTACAGCTAATAAATGAAGAAATAAAGTAATGATAGAATCAAATGTCACCATTTTTGGAACACTGAATGGAATAAAAGATCTAGGTAATTTTTATCAAGGGCTCCTAATATCAGTAAAATCAGACCATGTGAGTACACCACCATTTAGGAATCATTCTTGCCAAAAAGAATTGAATCTGAATCTGCTCTAATCTCAAGATCTAACAATCAATTCACAGAAATAACACTATAGGGATGCAATCAGCAAAGCCAGACTCTGGGGAACCCTACGGAGCAAACAATCCCATTTCTGCAACACAGAACTTGCGAAGGGGGAAAACCGAGTAAGAGACAGAGCGAGAGAATGAGAGAAAGGAGCTACATATTTAAAGAGACTTAGACACATCAGCCAATTGCAATATAGGAATCCTATATTTGGATTACATTTGGATCCTGATTTAAACAAACTACTGGAGAAATGAATGTTGACCAAATATTTGATGATATTAAAGTCTCAGTGTTGACTTTTGAGTTTAGATAGCAGTGTGGGTTTGTTTGTTTCCTTAAATCCTTACCATTTAGATGTACATGCTGAAACATTTACAGATGAAATAATATGCTGATTTGGATTTACTTCAAAATAATCTGGGGTCAGGGAGGAAAGTAGTGGATGGGTATAGATGAAACAAAATCAGCCATGAGTTCATAATTGCTGAAGCTGGATGATACAAGATTTATTTTTCTATTCTCTCCACTTTTGTTTGCATTTGAAATTTTTCATAAGAACGTTTTTCATTTTTAAAACACACCCATATGGAGCTGGAAAACTGTATTCCTATAGTGGCCTCCCTAATCTCCACCCTCTGGTCTTTACCCTGGTGTGCCGGTTTATATATTTATGTCCCCCAGAAAAAGCCATATTCTTTAATGCATTCTTGTGGGGGAAGATGTATTAGTGTGGATTGGGTTGGAAACTATTGGTTCAGTGTCCATGGAGATGTGACCCACCCATCTGTAGGTGATAACCTTGGATAAATTCCATGGAGGCGTGGCCCTGCCCATTCAGCGTGGGCCTTGTTTAGTTTAGGGAGCACTATATAAGCTCAGACAGAAGGAGCTCATAGTGAGCTGGAGCTGAGAGACATTTTAAAGACGGCCATTGGAAGCTGATGCAGACATTTTGGAGAACACCATTTTGAAACACAACCTGGAAGCAAGCAGACGCCAGCCACATGCCTTCCCAGCTAACAGAGGTTTTCTGGATGCCAATGGCCTTTCTCCAGTGAAGGTACCCTTTGTTGATGGACACTTTGTGGCCTTAGGACTGTAACTGTGTAACCAAATAAACCCCCTTTATAAAAGCCAGTCCATTTCAGGTGTTTTGCATTCCGGCAGCATTAGCAAACTAGAACACCTGGTCTCTGGAGCCTAGAAGGCTAGCATCATGGTAGTAGTACTAGTGATAGCAATATCAATAACAACCAACATTTTTGGAGCCCTTACTTATGTGCTAAACTCATGCTTTTTATATTTTCATTCAATCCTGACAAAAATCCTATGAAGTAAAAATGATTAATATCCCCATTTTACAGATGAAGAAACTGAAGGAAGGAGGTTTGGTGACAGAGCCAAGCTTCGAACTCAGAGCTGATGAAGATTTCCAGCTGATTACCACTAAGCAACACCAATACCCAAGGGTAAAAGATGTTATGTCCTCAATCTTCCCTTCTTTGGGCTAAACATCCTCATTCTTTCACTCCTTCCCCCACTGAAGTGGCCTCAACACCTCACACCATCCTTGTCATGCCCCTAGAACATCTTCTAGGAAAGGAGTTGAGCTTGTTCGAAGTATCTCCAGGTCCCCTTGCAGTCTGCCCTCCCACTCCCACCCCAGCTGCAGGGGTTCCCAGATAAGCTCTGGTCCTCTACCACCCAGCCTGGGAGTCCAAACTTCACATGTGCCCTGGGGGGAAGCAGGGCATGACTCACCTGGGCCTCGATGCCTCTTCTCCATCCAGATGTAACAGTTGTTCTGGGCCACCCCGGTCTGCGAGTCCAGAAAGGGGAGACGCACGCTGCGCTCTGCACACAGCCGCGAGTTGTAACTCCTGCAGTGCTCGATGGCTTCCTTGTAGAACTGGTCCCCGAGCCTGCCAGGAGTCAAGAGAGCAGAGGAATGAGGCCAGGGAACACCAAAACACACTCAGAGGGAAACTGGTGTCATCCACCTACCTCCCCAGGAAGATTTTACAGTTATGAAGACCAAGGCAATGAGCACCCAGAGCCTTGCCAAGGGGTGGAAGGCAAATCCGTGTCAGGTCTCAGCCAGGTTCTATTTCCTATCCCAAAGTCACCAGGTAAAGCTGGACATTCGTTTAACCAAAATGATAGGACCCCAAGAATAAACAGCATGTAAAAGAGGCAAATTCATGTTTGGGACATATAAAGTCCTGCTCCAGATGGGATATAGCTGTGGAAGAACCTTCTACACAGGATCTACTGTGACATCAAGCTCCTCATTAATATCCCCACTTAGTCACATTTGGTTCTCAGTGCAAAGGCATTCTAGAAGGAATTCAGTCCACCAGCTGGATGTGCAGATTCCCATTACAGTAGAAGAGGGACACTCCACATAAACAGAGACTAGAAGGACATAAGAGGAAACAGGGAATGGTGTCTGTTCCTAATTTTAGACTATCAGAGAACAAGAGGAGAAAGTGCATTTCAGGAAATTTTGCTGTTAAATGAAGTCAACCATATTTTGTTAGTAACTTCCACACTAGTGATTATTTTGAAATAATAATGATGATGATGACAAAAACAATTGTCATATATTTAAGGTATTCTCTGTGTAAAGCAGGATGCCAAGCATTTTCTAGACCTTCTCTGTTGAGGGCTTGAAATGTGGCTAGTCCCAGTTGAGAGGGGCTATAAGTGAAAATACACACCAGAAAAACTAAATAACAAAGGAAAAAATACATACAGATTTCCAAGACTCAGTATGAAAAATAGAATATAAAATATCTTGTTAATAATTTTATATAGATTACATGGTGTAATGACAATATTTTGGATATACGGGTTAAATAATATATTATTAAAATTAATTTTGACTCTTTCTTTTTACTTTTTAAGATATATCTACCGGAAATTTTTAAATAACGTGTGACTCATGCTATATTTCTATTGACAGTGCTGTGCTAGATACTGATTCATTTAGTATTCACAGCAAGCCTGTCAAATATCTTTATTTTATAGATGAGGAACCTAAGGTTCAGAAAAATTAAATAACGTGCCCAACACATAGCCAGTAAGGGGTGGAATCAAGCTTTGAGGGCAGGTCTGAGTTCAAAGTCCATGGCCTTAACCACTAGACTGTATCACCAGGATTTTGCTTCCATTGCTGCGCTCACCTCACATCACAGCTGGTTGTGACTCCTACTTAACCTCTTTCAGGACACAGACCAGTCATACTCCTCTTATGTCCCCAACCACCTGGCCTTGGTCAGCACTCAATAAGTGTTATTTTATTTATTCTGTAAAAGTAGAGCAAGTATGGGAGAGGAAGGTAAAGAAGGACATACACCAGTCTTTAAAACCACATATATATATATTTAAAAAAATAACTTTCTCATGGAAAATAAACAAAAGAAGTATTTAAAATGACAGCAGTTGAATTTGGTGCTCAAAATTACTCTATTCCTGAGTTTTAAACACAAATAGACCTTTCTAGGTTGCTGGAGTCATGATCTGATTAAGCAGGGTAAATTAAATGATCCTGAATCTTTGGTATTCTCGGACATATCATGATGCTACTAATTTTAAAATAATGTCTTTTTCAAAAACAGAAAATGTAAAATTGATATAACTGATCAAATGTTAACCGTGAAAATAACTAAGGAGAGCAAATATCTAATGACTAAAAGATAGGCACATGGTAGAGGCTAATGAAGGGCTCAAGGACGTACAAATGTAATAACATAATCTTCTCCAGGTAAACTCAAACTCTGAGCCTCTTAGGGAGGAGGGGAGGGAGAGACTCGACGGAAGAAACCACAGGGACCGCAGGGGCCAAAGGAGACTGTAGTAGCTCATTTTGAAACAATGTTATGAATGTTCCTCTTTGCTGTCATTTGTTTTGTGACAATCTGAAGAAGCCAAAAAACTGGGAGGGAAAGTCTCTACATTAAAAATAATGTATTTCTTAACCAAAATATTTTAGAGGAATAAAGAAAACAAAGTTTTAAATTGTCTCGTCCATCCTCAAAAAAAGTCAATGGGAGAACCTAAGATGGCAGCTAGGAGAGACAAGGCGAAAAAAAACCTCCGTGAAAAATACTAGATAAAAGCCAGAAAGTGACCCAGAACACCAGTTCCAGAGATGCACCAGGTGGACAAGGTCTGCTAAATCCACATGGACAGTGAACTTGGTGAAACTGGGAGTCTGCGTTCTGAAACGAGTAAGCCACTGAATATCCAGCAGCAATGCTGCAGTGTGGGGAAACTGAGGGTTGGCATTTGAAGACAGACTAGTTCTTTTTTTAAAAAAACCCAAAAGCGGCTGCAAATACGGCAGCGTGAACTGCACAGCGAAGCGCGGCAAAAACAGGCTGTGTGAATGCCTCAATATCTGGCGTGGAAGATAGCCTTTCGTGCACCCACCACTAATTGTCTTAGAGTGAAGCAGGCAGAGGTTAGCCAAAAGGGGGAAAAAACCATGCCCCTTGCAGCCATCTTCCTGGCAGGCTGGGAACACTCCTGCCCAGCACCAGGGCCACAGCCCAGAGCCACGCCAAGAAACCCAGTGTAACGGGGGCAGGGGGGAGGTGTTTCCAGCGCACCTGCACATGCCACAGTGTCGGGCATGGACAATAGCCTTTCGTGCACCCACAGCTAATTGTCCCGGAGCTGGGAAGGCAGAGCTGTGTGTAAAGGGGGAAATTAACACACCCCATACAGCCATCCTTTCAGCAGGCTGGGAACTCACCTACACAACCCAGCAGCCCAGAACTTCCCTTGAGGGACAGTGTGCACTTGTGAGGTAGCACAGCCTTCCCTCAGCGGAGGCCCTAGAAGGGCATGGCTTGGAAGAGAGACCCACTCAGAAATCCCAGGGACGATATGCCAATACCAAAGACTTGTGGGTCAGCGGCAGAGACAATCTGTGGTGAGACTGAAATGAAGGTTTAGACTCTTGCAACAGCCTTAAATCTCCAGGAACACCTGAGAGTTTTGATTATTAAAGCTGCCCTCCCTCCCTAACTGCTCAGACACGTGCCCTACATTCAGGGCGGACAGCACCAACAACACACCCAAACTTGGTGCACCAATTGGACCCCACAAGAATCAGACTCCCACACACCACAAAGTTGGGGAGAACTGACTTGAGGGGAATTGGTGACTCACGGATGCCATCTGCTGGTTAGTTAGAGAAAGTGTACGTCACCAAGCTGTAGATCTGACAAATTAGAGATTCACCCTTGAATAATCCTACATATCCTAAAAGAACCCTATCAAGTAAAGCAAATGCCAAGAGGCCAAAAACAACAGAAAATCTTAAAGAATATGGTAAAACCAGATGATATAGATAAGCCAAACCCAAACACCCAAATCAAAAGATCAGAGGAGACACAGTACTGGGAGCAATTAATCAAAGAACTAAAGATAAACAACGAGAGCATGGCACAGGATATAAAGGACATGAAGAAGAGCATGGCACTGGATATAAAGGACATGAAGAAGACCCTAGAAGAGCATAAAGAAGAAATTGCAAGAGTAAATTAAAAAAAAAAAGATGATCTTATGGAAATAAAAGAAACTGTTGGCCAAATTAAAAAGATTCTGGATACTCATAGTACAAGACTAGTAGAAGCTGAAAAATGAATCATCGACCTCAAGGACCACAGAATGGAAAATGAAAGAACAAAAGAAAGAATGGGCAAAAAAATTGAAAAAATTGAAATGGACATCAGGGATATGATAGATAAAATAAAATGTCCAAATGTAAGACTCATTGGTGTCCCAGAAGGAGAAGGGTAAAGGTCTAGAAAGTGTATTCAAAGAAATTGTTGGGGAAAACTTCCCAAACCTTCTACACAATATAAATACACAAAGCATAAATGCCCAGCGAACTCCAAATAGAATAAATCCAAATAAACCCACTCCAAGACATATTCTGATCAGACTGTCAAATACTGAAGAGAAGAAGCAAGTTCTGAAAGCAGCAAGAGAAAAGCAATTCACTACATACAAAGAAAACAACATAAGACTAAGTAGTGACTACTCAGCAGCCACTATGGCGAGAAGGCAGTGGCATGACATATTTAAAACTCTGAGAGAGAAAAATTTCCAACCAAGAATACTTTATCCAGCAAAACTCTCCTTCAAATTTGAGGGAGAGCTTAAATTTTTCACAGACAAACAAATGCTGAGAGATTTTGCTAATAAAAGATCTGCTCTACTCCAGATACTAAACAGAGCCCTACCGACAGAGAAACAAAGAAAGGAGACAGAGGTATGGAGAAAGGTTCAGTACTAAAGAGATTCAATATTGGTTCATTAAAGGACATTAAGAGAGAGAGGGAAAAAATATACCTGACAAACATAAACCAAAGTATAGTATGGCTGATTCAAGAAATGCCTTCACAGTAATAACATTGAATGAAAATGGATTAAACTCCCCAATTAAAAGATATAGATTGGCAGAATGAATCAAAAAATATGAACCATCAGTATGTTGCATACAAGAGACTCATCTTAGACACAGCGACACAAAGAAATTGAAAGTGTAAGGATGGAAAAAATATTTCATGCAAGCTACAGCCAAAAGAAAGCAGGAGTAGACATATTAATCTCAGATAAAATAGACTTTAAATGCCAAGATGTTAGGAGAGACAAAGAAGGCCACTACATACTAATAAAAGGGACAATTCAACAAGAAGAAATAACAATCATAAATGTTTATGCACCCAATCATGGTGCCACAAAATACATGAGACAAACACTGGCAAAACTAAAGGAAGCAATGGATGCTGCCAGGATGGTTGTGGGAGACTTCAACACATCACTGTCTCCTATAGGTAGATCAACCAGACAGAAGACCCAATGAGGAAATTGAAAACCTAAACAATCTGATCAATGAATTTGATTTAACAGACATATATAGAACATCACATCCCAAATCACCAGGATACACATTCTTCTCTAGTGATCACTGAACTTTCTCCAGAATAGACCATATGCTGGGGCATAAAGCAAGCCTCAATAAATTTTAAAAAAAATGAAATTATTCAAAGCACATTCTCTGACCACAATGGAATACAATTAGAAGTCAATAACCATCAGAGACTTAGAAAATTCACCAACACCTGGAGGTTAAACAAACACTCCTAAAATAGAAGGTTTATAATGTAGAATGTGGGGGAACTAGCAATAGAGAGCAATTAATGAAGCGGGAACGATAACCCAGTAAGAACACATAAGCTATTGTGGGTAAATTTAATGTTCTGGGAATGCCCAGGAATGACTATGGTTTGTTAATTTCTGATGGATATGGTAGGAACAAGTTCCCAGAAATGTTGCTATATTAGGTTATTTGCTTGGGGTAGAGTAGGAACATGTTGGAAGTAAAGTAGTTATTTTAGGTTAGGTGTTTTTTATCTTACTCCCTTGTTATGGTTTGTTTGAAATGTTTTTTTATTGTATATCTTTTTTAAAAAAATTTTTATATAGTTAATTTAAAAAAAGAGTTAATTAAGAGTTAATGGCAATCCAATGACTGTTACTAAAATACAAATATAAAAAGGTTTTTCATGTGGGAGAGCAAATGAGTGTCAACCATGTAGAGTATTGAAAAAGGGATGGTGTTTGGGTAAAAATATAATCAAAGCAAACTGGAGTCTATGGGCAACAGTAACATTGTAATATACCTCCATTAAATGTAACAAAGGCAATATGCCAATGCTAAGTGTTTATGAGAGGGGGATATAGGGAAGGAATATGGGATTCTTGGTAGTGGTGTTATTTTCTGTCCTTACTATTATATTGTATTGTATGGCATGTTATTTTTCTTTTTATCATCTTTTTTATTATTGCTAAAACAAACAAACAAACAATTTTTCTTGTAGTAATCAGTGTGTTCAAGTGCTGATTGTGGTGATAAATGTACAACTTTATGATGATACCATAACAACTGACTGTACACTGTGGATAAATGTATGGTATATGAATATAACCCTATAAAATTGTAGGAAAAAATATATATAGGAGTAAAAGTGTTGGAGAAAACATGGTGAGAGGGACGTACCTATCTACTGTTGATGAGCAGGTAGAATGATGTAGCCTTTCTGAAGGTCAGTGGTTCCACAAAAAGTTAAGTATGTGGGGACCATAGGTCCTGCAACCCCATTATGGGATATGTCATTTGAAGATCTGAGAGCAGAGACATGAATGGACATTTGCTAACTGGTGTTCATGGAGGCAGTAATCATGATTTGCAATGGGTGGAGGTGGCCTAAGGGTACATAGACTGAGGAACAGAATGGTGAACTGTGGTGTACGCATACAATGGAATATTGAGCAACTACGAGAAGGAGTGAAGCTGTGAGACTCACAACGAGGTGAATGGATCCTGTACACAGTATTTGAGTGAACTACGCCAGAAATAAAGGCCTCATCAATATGGACTAACTACAATGTGTAAACTCAGAATTGAATCTTAGAACATAGCCTAATGTGGACATGATTATTATAATAGTCCCCAGATTGTAAGATCTTACAGCAGTCAACTCTACTCCTGAATTGTAATGCCTATCTCTAAACTTTGAGATGCTGATCCCTTAGTGTATAACCTGATTGGTCTCTGGAAGAATGCATATCTCTGAGACACCTGAAACTCAGAACTAGAGCTCAGCAGACATGAAATGTCAGTATTAGCACATACCGCAACTGTTAAAAAAAAAAGCTGAAAAAGAGCCCAGACTTCAATTAGTGATATGAATGAAGCAAATCTGGTTAAGACTAGGGAAAACCAGGCCAAAGGGTAAAGGTCAAAACTGACTGTGTTTTAAAACTTCAACTTCCATGTGAGACCAAGGGAAGAGATGTCTATTTGGTGCAGGATCTATATTTTCTAAACAGTATAACTCTACAGTCAGTTTGTTCAAACACCACAATTACATGGAAATTTGAACAGGAAGTGAGATATGGTAGGTTAGTATAGGTTAGAGTGAAATAGTGACACAACCCAAAGTAATTTGGGCAGAGAATAAAAAATATATTTACAGCCGCCCACCCCCACCCCACCCCAAGGAGCTGGGGGAAGGTGCAGAAGTGTTGGACTTCCTCACCTGGACTGGTGTTGATGTTGTCACAAACACTGGGACCAGCGGTTTGATGTGCTGAGCCCTCTATCATGGGACTTGTACTTATGAAGCTCTTTACTACAAAGGAGAGGCTAAACTTGCATATAATTGTGCCTAAGAGTCTCCCCGAGTACTTCTTTGTTGCTCAGATGTGGCCCTCTCTGTCTCTAACTGAGCCACCTTGGCAGATGAACTCACTGCCCTCCCCTCTACGTGGGACCCGACTCCCAGGGGTGTAAATCTCCCTGGTAACGCAGGATATGATTCCCGGGGATGAATCTGGACCCAGCATTATGGGATTGAGAATATCTTCTCAACCAAAAGGGGGATGCAAAATGAGACGAAATAATTTCAGTGGCTGAGAGATTTCAAATGGAGTCGAGAGGTCACTCTGGTGGACATTCTTATGCACTATATAGATAACACCTCTTAGGTTTTAATGTATTGGAATAGCTAGAAGTAAATACCTGAAACTACCAAACTCCAACCAGTAATCTAGACTCCTGAAGACGACTGTATAATAATGTAGATTACAAGGGGTGGCAGTGTGATTGTGAAAAGCTTGTGGATCACACTCCCTTTATCTAGTGTATGGATGGATGAGTAGAAAAATGGGGACAAAAATTAAATGACAAATAGGATGGGATGGGGGGGATGGTTTGGGTGTGTTTTTTTTTACTTTTATTTTTTATTCTTATTCTTATTCTTTCTGATGTAAGGAAAATATTCAGAAACAGATTTGGTGATGAATGCATAACTATATGATCACACTGTGAACAGTTGAGTGTATACCATGGATGATTGTATGGTATGTGAATATATTTCAATAAAACTGAATTTAAAAAAAAAAAAGTTAACGGCAATCAATGCAATATATGATACTGGAGTGGATCTAAGAATGGAGGAGAAAAGCTAAAAGGGGGCATAAGGAAAAATTGGAACATAGAATTTAAGCTTTATATCCATATTAATTTTCTTGAATTAACTGCAGTTAAGTTAATGACATAAGTTATTATCCTTGTTCATAGGAAATGTACATGGAAGTATTATGAGTTCAAGGAGTATGATATATGCAACCTGCTCTCAAATGTTCAGAAGATGATAAATGGGTAGATAGATAATTGATAGAAAGATAATAGATATAGTTGAAAGAAAGGGGGGGAGGGAGCGAGGGAGAGAGGAAGGAAAGAAGGAAGGAAGGAAGGATGGAAGGAAGGAAGGAAGGAAGGAAGGAAGGAAGGAAGGAAGGAAGGAAGGGAGGAAGGAAGGAGAAAGAAAGGTACTGCAAAGATAGCAAAATGTAAAACTGGTAGATACAGATATCTGGGGGTGGGGGGTGTTGGAGTTCTATATTTGTATTGTATTGTATACAATATTGTATTGTATTTGCAACTGTCCTATTTGTTTGAAATTATTTCAAAATAAAAATTAAAAAAAAAAAGTCAATGGGTCAAATTCTACCAATGAGTTTAAAGCCGATTTCTTATTCTGGGAGGATCCCACCATGCAAGCTTCTGAGGCATCATTTGGAAATTACCTCTTGCCATGCCTCTCAAAGGAAACCCCTTTGCCCCTTTTCCACCTCTGGGCACTCTACCAGAAGGAAAGCGCAATGTGGTCACAAGGTGTCTTACCACTTCCAAAACCAAACTGTAATCAAATTATAATAGTCACACAGCTGGAAATGAATGAGGAGGGGGGTGGACAGAAGGCCATTAAAATGCTGTAAAACAGAACAGCACGTAACTGATATAATCCAAGTTGCTAACAAGGATCATGAGATTGATAAAAAAAACAAATAAATAAAGAACCATTTCCGACAAAGCATCCACATCTGTGTCACACCAGCTTAAAATGCATCCTCCTCCTAGGGCCATACAGCTCGGTGTGACCAAGAACTTTCACAGGCAGCTCAGCCCAGGCAAGAGGATACAGCCCATCCAGGTATCGTGTCCACTCCAGCTCCTGTCCACAAAACAGCAACCAGCCTCCCCACACTGATAAGCGCTGACCAGACACACAACAGAGAGGTGTATGATGTGAGAAGCAGTCATCTGGCTTCCCACGATCTATAGACAGACTGCCAAAATAGATGTGAATGAACTCTTCCAACCTCAGGCATTCTGTTGAAAGAGAACCCATTATTGGAAAAAAAAAAAGGAAAAGTGTACAGTTAAAACTCATCTCCTGGAGAGAACAGGGTTTCCATTTTCAAAACAAGCTTCTGGAATCATATACAGGAAAAAAAATTCACAGTAAGATCACAAATTGGACTTTTCCTGATATGGTAGTAACTTGCTTCCAACAGCTGCAATCTGGAAGAGAGGAACAAGAAAGTGAACTTGTGAGGTTGGCCAATGTCTATGCCCCACACTGAATGGAGGGAGAAAGTCAAAGCGGCATGCCTGGCAAAAATCAATGTTGTCTTAAATACTTTCCACTTTCATAACATGCAATGTTAATAGTAACAGGCATGCTGGGAGGGAAATGTGTATTTTTAACTGTAATCTTTATGTGACTGATATCTCTCTTAAGTAAACAGAAAAGATTTCCTGCAGACTGGAACAACTGTATTAGATTGAAGTTGACAGCAAAAACGTGACATCCGACACCCTCTTCTACCATCATGTCCAAGGAAGTCACTTTTCAAACAGACGGGCATTGTCAGAGTTTGGGAAACAAAGTTTAAAGCATTTTTCAAGATATGGGAGGAGAAGAGAGACTTCAACCTCCTTGATAAATCCAAGCAGTACTTCTCCAAAAGTTAATTAGCCAAAATCTTAACAGAGCATGCTGAGCTCTCTAGAAGAAAATCGATGACCAGGTCTCCCTAACCCATGGAAAGCAAATTAAACAGGAGAACAGGAGAGAGGAAAAATGTCGTTTTCCAATATGGTACTTCTACAAAAAAAAAAAAAAAAAAAAAAAAAAACAATCCCGCAGTGATAGGATCCCACAGTGACATTTGCATATTTGCATTAAAGTTGCAAGAGGCAGAAGGAACAGGGAAAGGCTGACAGCAAATGACTCATTTTGTGGAGTGGTGACCAATGTGCCCTGGGCTGGGTCAAGCACGGCCCAGCGTCAGCCATCCCCTGTCTGCGCCAAACCAAGGTACAGGATCACTAGGGGATGACAGATGTCTTGGACAGAGTAGAATGATGTTCTCATTAACAACTGACTTCAGGCTACTCAAGGCTGCAATCAGAAACCATAAAGGCAAGGGGAACAAATGGCTAAGCTCTCCATGGCAGCCAAGCAGGAGACCCACAGCCTGCTGGCCCGAGCAGCACAGGCTGCTTGTTCTGGTGGGCTTGGGTGGGAGGCAGGAAGGGGAATGTTCCTCTGTGATTCCACCTGGGGTGAGAGCTGGGAATTCCTACAAGAAATTTCTAGTGAGCCTTCTTGGGCACAGGGGTTAACAGATGGATTCCAGAGGGTTAAAGAAGATACAGGGTGGAAAAGAGGAGACTTCTCTAAAATTACGTGATTCTCAAAGCCCATCGCACCCCCTCCAAGACCCTCAGCTCTTCTTCTTCCTCCTCATGCTGCCAAACTCCCTCTCTTGAGACCTCACCCACCCTCTTAGATTCCTCAAGCACCATCCTGAGTTAACTCCCAGATCCAAATCTCCAACCCAGAGACCCGGGTACCTCCCTCTTCACTGTCCCTCTGGTTCTGTGTTCTGACCCAGGGACAGGTGTCCTGCCATACTTCAAACATGTGTCCATAAGCCAAGTCCTCAACCCACGCCGGAAGCCTGCTTCCAACCCAGTCTCCATCCTCCTAGGGTTTGGGGGCAGGAGGAGACGGAAAGGAACACTGTTCTCACCTCTCTCTGCCTGTTGTCCCTGACTCTCCCCTTTCCTTCATCCCAACTGTCCCTGAGTTCTTTCACATCTCAAGAAGTTGTCCTTTTCTCTCCATTCCTACTGCTGCAATGCAAGTCCCCTTTTGCTGTAAGGGCAGAACCTCAGCCCATCCCTTCTATTTGTGCATATAAACGGAGATAAGCAGAGATAAAGAGAAGCCCTGACCTGTGGCAGGATTTCCGTCCCCTTCTTCCCACCAGGCACCTGGTTTCCCTGCTATCTCACTCCCCAGCCACCCACAAACACATTAAAGCTTATCTACGCCAATTTGCTAACTTCCCACTATTAGCGTTTAAACAAGTTTAACTCTACCTTTGGCATGGGAAGCTCTGTCTCCGGTATATGTCGTGTTTTATAATAACAAGCAAGCTGGGTAGGTGCAATATTTGGCAAGGTGGGGGAACCTTCTTGTTTCCCTTCAACTTGTACTATTCCTAAAGCTGCCTTGAAAGAAAACCAGGGACTGGGTGAGAGAAATTCCAATCCCCTTTATCACTTACTCTTTCAACAACGATAACAACACTATTACTAATGTCAATTTCAACCCAATTTGATGTCTAAGATTTGTCTTCCCTACTAGACAAGAAACTTCACAAGGGCAGGGACTCCAGCTGCAGGACCACTGCATAGAGCCACTCAGGCTTGTGCACCAAACAACTCGAGGGGGCTCCATTCATATAAACTGCATTGTGATGATATTCCCTGGAGTAGTGTAACCCAGCAGCCCTGCACACCTGTCCTTTCCACTGATTTATCTCGAGCACACAGTAGGTGCCCAATAAGTCTTTGCTGAATTGCATTCAACAACTCATAAAACTCACCTATGGTGGGGGTTTAGATTAGAGCAGTAAAGCCTTTGCTGTGTGCACATGCACTGTCTTCAAAGTTTGTTGCACATATAGGTTGGTGCTTGAGACTACAAGCTTGTCTACTCATAAGTTTAGGAAAAAATTGAATGTCTGCCATTACTCTCATGTCGCCCTCATCACCCAGCTCCTGGCTGTTGTAGCAGACATCTGCCTGCCGTCACGGTCACTCTCCTCGTACTCATCCCAGCAAAAAGAAATCTCCCTGGAACCCAGTGTTTGGCCTTTTGCTCCTCAATGTACAGCCCAAGATGGTTACCTGTGATGCCTGAACTCTTCTGTCAGGCCGTCAAGGCCTTCTGTGAGCTGAGGTGGGGGGCAGAGTGGAGAGAGCAGACACTTAGACTCAGGCAATCCTGAGTCCAGGTCCATTAATTACTAGGGCAAGTTACTCAGCCCCTCTGAGCCTGCAGCCTACTATCTGCAACATGGGTGAATTAAGCCTTATTTCCATGTCTGTGAGAGAACTGAGACAGCACCTCCAGCACACAGAGGTTAACACCTCTAATCAATAGTCGTTCCATTCTCCTTCCCCAAAGACCACCACTGTGGCCCTCTGCCTGAGCTGGCTGATCCCCTCCATGGGGATGAGTGAGAAATGTGAGACTCACTGACCTCAGGACAGCTCCGTAATCTTCCAAGACAGGGCAGGAGCAAGAGGGCCTCATGAGGCTCTCCAACCTCCATGATTCAGTGGTGGAACTGGAAAGCCCAGTTAGCTGTCTATGTTTATCCCAGCTCGTTTCGCTCCTGTGGAAAAACTTCTTTCAGGCAGCCGGCGGAGATAAACCTGGCAGCACTAACATGTGGCAGACTAGTCCCACAGAAGTCCTCACTGCCAACAAAACATCCAAGAGACTAGTCTAGGCAAATGTGCAGAGAAGACCCCGACACCCTTAGAGCGGTCACTGTGGCTCTGACCTTCATATCATCACAGGAAGGGCACACTGGGGACAGGGATATTAGCTTGCAAAGGCCTAATCAGACAAAGAACTTGAACCCTAAAACTCCCAGGACTAAAATGCTGCTCCATCTGATGTTCAGGCTCACTCGACCCAATAAATCCCTTTTCCAATACCTCCTCTGGTGAAGACTTTTCAGGGCCTTATTATGCAAAGCTGCCTAAGCAAGACGGAATTTATATTGAACCTGGCCATGATTTCTGAGCTGCCACCAGGTGCTCTGATGACAAACGCAACTCGGGGTTGAAGTCAAGGGGCCTCCAAGGACAGGAAGCTGGAGGCAGAAAAAAAGCAGTGTGATTCCTTCAAGTGAAAAACGGGGGGATGGGGGGGAGCTCTGGGGAGGAAGGAGATTACAGCTTCTCTTGTATCCAAGGTTTGCCTCTCAGATAGGATCCAGACGTGGCAAAATAAATCTCTCCTCTGGAGGCTAAAGAATGTGTAGAATGCAACCAACTTTCAAAAGGGAAAAAAAAGACCACTTTATCTAGGGTGAATCATACCTCCAAAGAAAACATATACCCATCATAGAAACTTCATTGACTGAGAAAGTATTTTTAATTTCCCTGCTTCAAGAGACAATCCTTTCTGAAACCCCTGCTATGAGCAGGGCACCAGAATGTCGTCCCCTGGATGTGATCACCATAGAAGTAGACCATTGATTAGTGACAATTCTTAGACAAACAGATCCTTAGATGCTGGACTATAAGGGCCTCGGTGATGCCCTCGACTAGCGAAGAGAATATTGGTCTGGCATTTAAATTGCAGCCACAAGAATATGTTCTTCTGTAGTCCTCTATAGAGCAGCCTAAGTAATCTTTTTCAAATGAAAATCAGACTATGACATTTCCTCCTTAAACCCCTCCTATGGCTTCCAGCTGCACTCAGAATAAAATCGAAACTCTTTCTCACCCCTGTAGGCTTTTGGATTGTCTGGCCGTGCCCACTTTTGCTACTTCATCTTGTCTCCTGTTCCCCTTGCTCACTGCACTCCATCCTCACTGCACGTCTTTATGCCCCTTTAATACACCAAGAACAGCTGACCTCAGGCCCTTTGCATGTGCTGTTCCCTCTCCTGGGACATATTTCTCCCAGATCTTCTCATGGCTGGCTTCTCCTCCGAGGGGACTCCTTTGACCCACCCGAGCTAGAGCAGCCACTCACACCCCACTCCTGCCCTGTCCCTCTCGCTCCCATTCTTTTATTTTCATAACACAAATCACTAAAATTTCCTCTATTTTCTCTTTGCCTGCTGATTGGCACTATACAACTAAATTATAACCTCTGTGAGAGGAGGGTCCTTATCTGTCATCCAGTACTACATCCCCGACACCCAACACAGGATTGGGCATGTGGGAAATGCCCAACAGATATCACTGAATCAACAAATGAATAGATCTAAGCCTACCTGCATAGACAGTTTGGAACGTGGGGGAGCCTGGCCTCTGGGAGGGCAGGAAGGTCAGTGAAGCTGGGAGACCCCAGAGCAGAAATGGAAGTCACAGCACATCCTCCACATCTGCTCCTCCCTGCCCAGCACACTCACGACAGTCGGGTAGAGGCATATGCAACAACGCAGTCTTGACTCTTGCTCATGGCACTGCAATGTCACCCACATATCCCATAATCTGGAGATGGGGGCAGGTGGATAAACCATGTCCCTCATGACATCAGCCACCGCTTTCTAGACCCAAAAAAGGGCACTCCAGGCCAGATATTAGCCGTGCAAATGAGCAATGCCACAAAATGGTTCCCAACGCCCCACTCCACTTCCCTGAAAGGGCCTGTCGCCGAATGAACTGCCTCTGCACATTCTTGCTCCGAGAGCTGATCCATGTCCTCTTCCAGAGCAATCTCATGGCAGTGCCAGGAGCAGGAGCAGGACGGGGGTGGGGAAGCACTGCTTGACGGGAAATCGATGGGCATTTGAAGGTCATCCGGAGGGCACTGTCTCCCCAGCAGGCACCTGCTGGGATGGGATCTGTGGTCCTGACCTAGCTGGGAGCCTCTGCCCTCCTGTCAGAGTTGGTTAAAATCAGCCGCAGAAGCAAATGCCCTGCAGACCGAAGGCTCTCCAGGCTGTCCTCCTAAAGGACATCAGTCAGACAAAGAAGCGCCGAGTCTCATTAAACCTGCCACGAGGTTGAGAGTCACCCCAATTTCTCCTAGCAGCCCCCTAACAGAACTGCCTCGGGCCTGCTGTTTTTTGAGACACATGCTTCTAAGTGCTTTAACAAGGACTGAACAAAGTCAGACTGACCACAAGGCTGGTCATGTTCCCAAATTTAAGTTCTCCGGTGGAAAATGTGGAAATATCCTGGGAAACTAAGAGGACTAAAACCAAGAACTTGAATGCACCCTAGAAATACCTAAATCTTCCCTCATCATCTCGACATCCCAGGATGATGACAAGGGATACTGAAACCTCCACACAGCTTAAGAGTAGACCTTCTTCCATCACAAAAGCTCTAAGGGGGCTTGATTGAGTTTAGAATTTGATTTTCCTTTCCTCGTATACCTATTTTCCCAAGATCCCACCCTCCTTTCTTCCCACACCTTCCCTCTCCACCATCTCCTTCCCAGTCTTTCCACCTCATCAGGTGTCACTTCATATACAGGTGAGGAACAAAGCTTTTAGCCCAAGTCTCCAATCCATAAGTCTAGAAGTTGAAGATACGGTTTCCTGGTATAAAAATGAAAAAGAGACACCCTCAACATACTGATAGAAGGATGGTAGGATAATAATAGTAATAATAATAATGGCATGGCTAACATTTATTGAACATTCATTAGGTGCCAGGCACTGTTCTAAGCACTATGCATGTATTATCATTCATTGAATCCTCACAACAGCCCCATATGGTTATTTCCCCCCATTTTACAGATTAGGAAACTGAGGAATGCCAGAGAGTTTAAAGTGATTTGCTAGAGTCATAAGTGGCACTGCCACTGCACTACCAGCTTCTCACAGGGGCACCCCTGCCCCTTCACAGTGAATTATGTCTCCAGAGCTAGATAACCTTGAACACTCCTTTTCTGGGAAGCACTAAGTTTCTCTAATAGTATCACCAATTTGCTGCATAATCTTAGCTATTTCTCTTCTTTGTGCCTCAGTTTCCCAAACTGCAGAGGAGTCCAAAGGTTAAGTTTCCTGTTAACAGAGCCCTTCTCAATAACTCAAGTAGTAGTTCGGTTATGGTGCTGCCATTAGAGAAATACAAAATGTTACGATCTGGTTTAGAAACCAAATCCATCCCAAATGTGAGCAAGGGGTGATGGACTCTGACAGGCTCTGTGGTTCTGAACATCTACTGAAAGAAGAAAAAAAAAATGACAGATAATCGTAAGCTTAAAGAGTCAGATTTAAGAATCCCAGATCATTAGAAACCATCTAGTGGAGGCCCTGGTTTTATTACAAAGAATACCAGTAACTAGGGAGGCAAAGTGATTTCCTCCAGGCACAGAGACACAGTGCTGGGATTAGAACCTCAAGGTCCAGGCTCCTAGTTCAGGGACGTCTCCACTGTTTACAGCAGGAGTCTGCAAACTACAGCCCCTGGGCCAATTGTGGCCCACCACTCATTTTTTTTTTTAATGTATCATTTTTTATTAGTGCACTCTTTTTTTTTAACTTTCCAAGTGCAATTTAAGAAGTAGAGAGCAAATTTCAAAAAATATTATAGGTTCCAGTTAAACATTTCAATTATTTCCTTATTATGAAACATAACTTATATACACAAAGGTAATATCCTTCAAAGCATGATTCAGCAAGTAGATACATAGGAAATTTCCAAATTCGTTATGAGTTATAGTACCACAGTTTCAGTTATTTCCTTATCGTGAAATATAACATATATACAAAAAGGTAAAGCTTTCAAAATACAATTTAACAAGTAGCTATACAACAAATTTCAAAGGATGCTATGCATTACATTTTCACCATTTCAATTCTTTCCTTCTAGCTATTCTAATACCCTAGCAAGTAAGAAAAAGAAAATTATATAGCGATTCAGTATTCATAATCCTTTGTTAAATTCCATCTTGTCTGTTGCTACCCCTTCCTCTAGTTTAATCACTTTTCGGATCTTCAGCGACCACCACCAATTTTTGTGAATAAAGTTTTATCAGTAGATAGACACACCCATCCATTTATGTGTTGTCTGTGGGCTGCTCTTAAGCTACAAAGGCAGATTGAATAGTTCCAAATAGTTTGCTCATGACCTAAAAAGCCTAAAATATTTACTATCTGGCCCTTTAGAGAAAAAGTTTACCGACTCCTGGTTTATAGCATACGCCTTGAATAATGGAAAGACTCCACATTCAGAATGAAAGAAAACAGAATAGGAGGCCTTAAGAGTCACACAGTTTAAGCAGATAGTTTTACAATTATCCCAGCTTGGTACAACATAATAAAAAGCCATAAATACAGTTAATAATAAGGAAAACAAGCACTTGCTCACACTACCTATTTAATAATTATTGTTAACTAGAGCAAGCAAGACTCATCATTGAAAATTAATCTTTTCCTAGCCTCCCTTAAAAGGCCTTTTTCATTTAGGAAACGCTCTTGGCCAATGGGCGAAGAGATGCTTCGTGCAGTTGCACAGACCTAATTTCCTCCTGTTGAGTTCAAGTCTCTTGCTGAGGCAGCTGAGAGAGTGAGAGCCTCTCCCGGGGGTGTGCTCCGTGAGAGCCGGTGCTCTCTGTCAAGGAAGAAATGGTACCAAAACCCTCATTTCCCTCACTCCCAATAAAATCCTCAGGAGCAACCAGGCACGGGAGAGGCTCTCTTTTAGATTTCTTCTTCCGACTGTGCCTCCCTGACTAGCTTACCCATCTCGCCCCTCTCCAGAAAGGGATTGGGACAAGCCTAAGGCGCACAGAAGCTTTGCAGCCCTCAGCCAATTTGATGAGGGACTTCTGTCATCCACATGGACTTGGCGGGGGGAGATCAAGAGTCCTTGGTTCCAGGTCAAAGTTGGAACTTACTCATTTTGGGTCTTCGGCATGACTCTCAACCCCTCCAGATCCCGGGATCCCATCTGTCAAATGGGGAGAATTGTCCTCCTGTGTTCCCAAGGTGAGACTCAAATGACTCAATGTGTGCAGAGCCGAATTAAGGGGCCGGCTGGCTGGGCAGCGCCTGCGGTCCAATCCCTAAGTCATACTGCATCATTCCCAGGAATGTAGCAAGTCGGAGAAGCTTATGTTTACCAGCATTATCTCAGGCAGAGATCAACAGGACCTGGCTTGTGTGGAATGGTCACGTCGAGGCCTCGGCCACAATCATTAATAACTCCCCTGTTCCCTCTCCAAAGTGCCCTTACTCAGCCAGTAAATGATAGGGTCACCCTATTGATAAACTTCTTGGGGTCACAATGCAGGGAGACACTCCCCTCCCCCTGGGACATGGTCAGTGCTGGCACTAAATGGGCCCATAAGGAAGGCAGTTGGGTTAGCTGGTGTGCCAGTCTGGGACCAGGACAGAATTGCTGGGGACAAGAGGGGAGAGGCCGCCAGCGGCCCTGCTTCTCCATTTACCCCTTGCACAGCCCTCTGCCTCTTCTTATATGCATTAATCAAATATTCAGAGAGTATCAGCCAAAGGGTGAGCTCCCACAGAGAAGAGAAGGCTTTGGAAAGTAGCATAAGTGGAGAAGGATGTGCCAGTGGGTGCCTACCACCTGCTGCCTGTGCTAAGCACCTGATCTGCACTCCCTCCTTCCCCAGGACCAGGAACAGTCAGGGACCTTCGTGGTGTCTGAGGCTGGCTCAGGGCATGCTGGGGCAGTGTTCATTTCCGGGGCAGTGGACCCAAGCGAAGCTCAAGGCCTCCTTTTGTTCTTAGGAAGCTTCTCCCCACAGAGCTGCACCTCTTCCGCCAACCCTGCTGAACAGGGATGCAAGGGGATGGTGCTGTGTTCTGGGACCTCTCATTGAGAGCTGAAAGGAGAGCAATAAAAAAAAAGCCCAGAAGTGCCAACTTGAACTAGAGGTGGTGGTCCCTGGAGGGGGAGGGATGGGCAGGGCAGCTGATTAGAGGAAGAAGCAACAAAGAGAAAAGAGTGGGGGAGGGGCGGGACAAGCGTCAATATCTCTGGAACAAGTGTGGCCTCCAGCTCATGCCCCATGGCCAGCAATATCTCTTCAGGGGACAGGTTATCTGGGGAATTTATGCTCTCTAATAATTACCTTGCAGAGGGTCCCACTTATCTCACCAGAGGAATCTGCCAGTTGCCAGACACACAGTGTTCTGGTTAATTCCATCCACACTGCCATCCACCCCCACCCTGTCCCCCAAGCCTCCCCAGCTCCTTTCCTCTGACTTCTGAGCCTTCCTTGCCTCTCTGGCCTGGCAGGAAGATGAGGGTGGAAGGGCTTCAAAAACTTCCAGTGAATTTAAGGACTCAGTAGCTAAGAGCTTTCCACTTAGTCCTCACATCCACCCTAGAGGAAAATGCCATTATCAGCTTGATGCTCATTCCCCAAGCCACCTCTCTGTCCCAGAAACACCCCTAAGCCCCTCCTCATGCAGGGCCTGGGCACCTGGCAGGCTCTTCTCATCCCTACAGGGCAGGCAGCTTCTCTCCTAGGGCTCAGCTTACTCGCCACCTCCTCAGAGACACCTTCCAGGAACTCCTTATCAATAGCAGTGGTTCTCCATCCGTCACTCTGGTTTACGGTTTTTCTAGCACTTTGCAACCATCTAAAATTATTTTATTTTATGTTTACTTGTCTGTCTGTCTGTCTTTCTCCACTACAAAGGTAAACTCTCCCTGGAAGAAGGACGGATCTAGTTTGTTCACCACTATATTCCCAAAATCTAAAACTGGGTACCTGGCATATAGTAGTCACTCCATAAATAGCAGTTGGATAAATGAATTCTTTGGGATCCCCACTGCACATATACTGCACCTTACACAGTACATGTGGGCTGCTCAGTTGGATACTTGCTTTCACGTAAATCCCTCTATCCTTTCTATCTCCATTAAATGAGCCCTTAACAGTGCACCATGTACCTTGCTGAGTACTTTACTTGTTCCTTTATCCCCAGTATAAGGCAGATAATACATTCTTTCTCGCTCTCATTTTACAGAGGAGGAAACTGAGGCTTAGAGAGGTGACATAGCTTGCCCACAACCACACCCAAGTGAGTTAAGATTCAAACTCTGTTCTGTCTGACCCCCTGGATCCACATTAATCATTCTGCCAAGTGCCTCTGGCTGTCCCCTCAGTAACTTGGCTCTCTTTACCCAAGCAACCCTAAAATATCCCAAGCCATACTTCTCCCCTTCAAGAGCCCCGTCACCCTTCCCTTGCCTTTCTGTGCTGGCTCTCTTCTACCGGCTCCTGCACCTTCTCTCTCCACCATTCTTCTCCCATTCTGGGCTCCAGGGGTCTGACCCCAGCTGTCAGTTAGCCGGACAAATGGGAAGCACCAGCAGGAGATCAGAGAGGTAAGAGGGGAGATGTGTATTTATTCCCCCAGCCCCTTGCTGGTCACGGTGGGAGGGATGCATCCAACAGCTCCTGTCTGGAAGCCCTCTCCATAGGGCTCCCCTCCAGATCCCAGTGACCTTTTTCCTTCCCCTTGACCCAGCCCTGAGGTTGCACCATCCCCTTGTATGTTTCCCTCCCACACTTTTGTAGATTGTCCTTTTATCAAACACCCCTCAGTCTACCAGGGCTGCTGCTTTCTGCAGGAACCCTGACTCTCCAAAACACAAAGGCCACCTCTCCCCTCCTCCGGTGCCCCACCACTGTCACTGCCTCTTCCCTACCCCCTGCTCACACCGCCGCCTCTGTCAGGCTCTGCTTCGCTGCCTGGAGTTACCATCTCCCTCCAAGACCTATAAATAAATGTTGACTGGCTGGCTTGAAGGTTTGTCCTGGCAGCTTCTGCTCTTTGCCTGGGCCCCTCCAGCCCCTTTGCTAACCATTGAGGGAGTTTGGGGTTGGGAGGACAGTGGCGAGCTCCAGGGGAACCACAACAAACTGTCAGCCCATGACTAGAATGAAAGCAAAGGTTATCGGGTTCAATGCAGGGGTCCCCTTTATTGGAATCAAGCTTTTCTGGTGGGGGTTTTGGGGGGCCCTGCAGATGGTGGGTTGGTAGCTCAAACAAAGCCAACATCACAGCTATCCATCACAATACCATTTGCAGAGCAACTACTATGTGGTAAGTTCTGCATCCAGCAGCCGTTTGCATACATTTGCTCTGATACTGACAGATGAGAAAACTGGAGCTCAAAGAGGTGAAGGATTTTAACCAAAGTCGAAAAGTTCCGAAGTGGCAGAGCTGGGATTAGAACACAGGTCATCCCAAGTCCACAGCCTTTCGTTTACCCCCCAGGCTCACAGCCAGTGCCTTCATTTCTGCAGAAGGGCCATAGACTGGAAACTAGTCCAGGCAGGCAGCTCAGAGGCGCCTGCCACCCGTGACCACGAGGGGGTGAGATGGAATGAGGTGGGGGTCAGAAGAAAGAGGGCAGAGGGCTCCAGGCTGTCTGAGGAGCACTGCTATCACTCGGCCGCAGGAAACACTGACCAGCCCCGGGAGGGAGCACGCACCTGGAGCGCCTTCCTGCGGAGGGAGCCAGCCGGAGCCACTGTGCTCTGTCCTTGGGCACATGCAAGCATTTCAACAAAACCACCTGCAGGCAAGGACCCCTCCACACCCAGGCCCAGGACAGTCACAAGGAAAAGCTGATGGGGAGGAAGGAGGGGCAGGAGACACAAAAACGCTGCAGACAGGAGCTGGATAACTGAGCTTCCCCAAGTCTTTCCCTGCAGCCTAAATTTAAATTCTCCATTAACATAATTCGAGGACCAAAAGTTTTCTTTTTTCTTTTTTGAAAAGCAACAGCAAAATATATGTATTTTGTTCGGAGCAATTCTTGGAAGCAAACCCACTCACCAGCACCACACATGCACACGCAGGCACACGGCTGTGGACGCACAGCCCAAAATAGTCCACACATCAGCCCTGGCTCGCATCGGCTCCAGGAGAACCCAGCTGGGCACAGCCTCCTGACCTCCGTCCACATGATCGCTGGCCGCTCTGGTTCCCCAGGGTAACAGTACGCCTTCCCAGAACCCGGCTGAAAGTCCTGCTCCTGGAGCTCATTCAGCCCTCAGCAGGTCCAGGTAAAGCTGTGGCCCGGTCTCATGTGTCCTGACTAGGACAAGGTCCAGTAGGCAAGGGTCATCTTCAGTGACCCAGCGTGAGATGGGGCCCAACTCTCCAGAGCCACCCAAAACCCCCTTCCCCCCATCCCTCCAAACCTTCACTGATGCAACTTCTATACATGAATGGCTCCCTCCCCATTTTATGAACTGTTTGGAAAACATCCAGAACAGAGAGTGTTATTTAAAAAAAAAAAAAAAAGCCATGTATGTCACTGATTAACACTACAAATATAAATAAGTTTTTGCAAGAATTAGTACAAATGTATGACACTTGTACAAAGAGTTAATAATAGAGTGGTATATAGGGGGAAATATTTATTGCAAGCTGTGGACTACATGTAATGGTAATACCTTAACATTCTTTCATTGACAGTAACAGGTGTACCACACCAATACCAAGGATCAATAATAGGGGGGAATAAGGGGCACGGGGGGGTTTGCATTTTCCTTTTGTGTGTGTGTGTTATTTTTCTCTTTGGAGTAATGAAAATTGTCTAAAGTTGAGTGTGATGATGATTGCACAACTAAGTGATGACACTGTGAGACACTGTATACTTTGGGTGGAATATATGGTAAGTGAAAGTATCTCAATAAAATCTGCAGATTAAAAAAAAAACTGCTGAAACACAAAATTGGGTTTCGTCTAGAAATCTCTGCACTACTGGAATTTGAACCCTCTTACTTCAGTAAAAAAAAACCGTCTATCCCTCCATTGCAACATGGTAACTTTACTCTCTCCTAAAGACAGGAGGATGGCAAACACAGTTAGACTCAATCAACATTTGGAGAAACTGAAAACAAAAGAAGGAAAATCAATAGAATTGCCTTGCTCTGACCACTGTTGCAAATGAAGTAATAACTCGTGGGAGATTTGGGGAGGAAAGAAACAAAAAGTGTCACACACAGCTGGGAGGCAAGGCAATATCACCCCATGGGGACTGGCCAGGCAAAGAAGACCCCGAAGACCGAAAGCATTCCGGAGATGGAAGGAGAGCGTAAGACAGCTAAGGTCACAGCATGAAGCTCATGGGGGCTGAATTCTCATCTCTCTCCCAAAAGCAAGATATAAGATAAAGCAAAAGCAGGAGAAACATACACCCAAGCTGCCAGTATATTAAGGACACTGGTAATTTCTAGTCGGGCTAGGGCCATATGGGCTCCCCCTGCAGCTTCACACTCAGTACATCTCCATCATCACTCTCTCCCCACATCCCTTTCATACCCAGGGAGAAAGAAAGGAAATTAACAAGCCTGCACCTAACATCCCCCCTGGATCACCAGCTGCACCATTTGGAGCATCCAAAGTCGGGGTAAGAGAAGCCCCAGGGGAAAGGGTGACATTGAGAAATCTCCAATTCCCACCTCACACTTGCGCCTGGAGCTCTGTTGGATGGAGGATGCTGTCAAATTCAACAAGAATTTAATTGGACCTACCCAGGAGTCAAGATATGGGAGACTAAGCAAGACAGCCAGCTCCGTATTATCCTTGCACCTGCAGAAGTAAATTCCTGGCTCTCTGGCTGAGTTTCCTAGCAGCCCCTCATGCTACCCTCATACCTGAAGGTCCTCAGTCTACCCTGTGGCCTCTGGATGGGGGTTCATAAAGTTGCCCCAAGTCTGAGTGATAGTCGATCATTCATTTAGACAGTAAACAGTTAAGGAGTGCCAACTCCAAGTCACACCGTGCCACGTGGGAGGCAGCATAGCATTTTGGTGAAGGGCTGGGATGCTGGGATTAGGATATGGGCTTGAGTCCCAGCTCCTTCCTCATTTACTTGCTGGGCTTCATTTTCCTCCTCTGAATAATGGGATGATAAAGGGCCCACCCCATAGGGTTAGTGGGAAGAACAAATGAAATAGTTTCACTGTGACTGATCAGTAAATATTACCTGTTGTTACTATGATGTGGGTCCCACCTTCTACTCACTGCCACCACCAGTTGCAGAAAAAGGCAGCTCATGAGTTAAGAGTTAACTGTCAGATAGTATTGTTTTTCCACTGGCTTCTCTGTTCACACAGATAAGCAGTAGCAGAATATTAAAAAAAACAAAAAAACTTCAATGCTACTGGCTCAGATTGTTCCCTGACCCCCATCCCACCCACCAGTCAGCTGTCTAGCCAATAGGGTCAGTGGCCAGAAACACAACCATGAGGATGTGGATGATTCAGTGCAAAACCATCCCCACCAGCACAAGCTTAACTCATGGCAGAAATCCTCCCAGTGGAGGGTCAAGGGCACCCATCGCTTTTGTTTAAAGGGCACTGGGTCACAAAGGAGGAAGAGGTTCAGTACTTTAGAACTTTGGCATATTCAACAGGACATGCGGAAAGGTAGCTTGTGCTGAAAGTGCACTTGAAAGCTGTTATAGCAATCGCGGGGAATTGGGGGAAATTCAGTTGTGCCCTAAGCTCAAGAATAAGGGGCAAGGTCTACTTTGCGACAAAAATCTAATTAAAGTATAAAGTGTATAGCGCTTAAGAATACTGGCTTTGGAGCCACACAGCTCTGGGTTTAAACCTTGGATCCACCACTTAGCAGCTGTGTGAGCTTCAGTTTCTCCAACTAGATGCACCAACTTTGTAGGGTTCATGTATCATAAGGAATAAAGAATAACATGCACACAGAACCCTTTGCTCCATGCCTGGCACATGGTAAATGCTTAGTAAATGGCAGCTAACGAGCTGCCCACTAATCCTGTTAGCCTGTTCCTTGGGTTCTATCAGACCTAGTTGCTAAATTAGCCAGCTTGACATGAACTACTTGGCTGTCAGCAAATACCACAGGCCCTGTCAAGCCCCAGGAATCAGAAGGGCCGCTCAGCCCAATGCAGACTGACTCCTTCCTGCTGAGGCTGAGGGGTCCTGGCAGAGATACCCAAAGATTTAGATTTATGATCAGAATTTCCTAATCAGGACATGGTCCAGAAAAAGGAATCTCCATGTGCTTTCTGTGAGAAGACAAGTGTGAGGCCCAAGCACTTTTCTCTTCCACAAATTTAGCCACTCTGCTCCCCTACATGTCTTCTCATAAACGTGTGTTATAAATGGTATTGTGATACATTGGAGCCACAGTTGGCAGTCAACAACTCCCATCATGACTCTTTTCAGCTTTTCATTTTGTAGTTGGACAAACTGAGGCAAACACCAAAGAAACAATGATTTTATCTTACTATGGCAATGCTATCAGTTGTTTGGGTCTGCCACTGAAGTATCAGGTGAGGTAAAAAAAAAAAAAAAAAAAAAAAAACAGCTTTAGAATTTGAATCTCAGATCTTCTACCAATTAGCTACATGACTTTAGGAAAATTATATAACTTTTTACTATCTTTTTCCTTAGGAAAAGAGACAAAATTTTGCCTTTAAAGACCGCCATATGGTTTAAATATCACTTAAAACCTTCAGCATACTGGATTTGTCAAGCCCTCACTATTTCTCAGGCACTACACTAAGCACTGGGTGTATATTAATTCATTTTATTCTCACAACTTTCTGAGGTAGGTACTACTATTATTCCCATTTGTCTAGAAATTTGGCCTCTGGAGGATAGGGATATTTTTTCCCATCTTCTTCAGCTCCGAACCCAAATATCCTGAGAGTGGTTGCTGATAAAAAGAACTGAGAGGTCAGTTGAGTCTGGAATCACCCCAGAAGGTTTCGCCTTTGTATGAAAGGTAGATAGAATTGGAGAAGAGGAGGAAGAAGACAGGTCTTCCCAGTGACAAGAGAAGCAAACGTAGGATTTAGGACTAAGCATAGTGCTTGGATGGGAGAATAAGTAAAATGGCCTTCCTGGAGCAGAAGGCAGTTATTACACCTTAAATTCCTTCATGGCAGTGTGTATATTATAAAAATGGCCCCAATTATTCATCTTCTTGTTTCCACACCACGTAATGCCATTCCTCCCATTAAGAGATAGAGTTTCTCTCTTCACCCCTTATAAACTGGGATGCATTTGTTGACTTGCTTTCACCAATAGGATATGGCAGAAGTGGTATTGTGTCAGTTCCAAATCTGGGCATTGAGGGGTCTTGCAAGCTTCTACTCTGCTCTTGTGGAAACCTGCCCAGTTGCCATGTGAACAAGCTTGGGCTCACCTGACGCTGAATGAGCAGAGACATGGAACAGAGATGAGATGTCCCAACTGAGGCTATTCTAGACCAGCCAGCCCTCAATCTGCCCAGCAGCTGACCACGACACATGAGTAAGCCCAGCCAAGGCCAGAACAAGCAGCTGAGCTCAGATCAAATTGCTTACCCATAGAAAACTGTAAGCAAAATAAGTGGTTGCTGTTTTAAGCCACTAAGCTTTGGAGTGATTTGTTAAGCAGCAAAACTAACTGATATAGGCAGGAACCATGTCTCTTTCATCTTTGTATCCTTGGCAACCAAAACAAGTCCTGGTATATAATAGTTACACAGCAAACGTGTTCCGGTTTGCTAATGCTGCCTTTTCACAAAACACTAGAAATGGATAGGCTTTTATAAAAGGGGTTTATCTGGTTACAAAGTTACAGTCTTAAGGCCATAACTGTCCAAGATAAGGCATCAACAATCGGGTACCTTCACCAGAGGATGGCCAATGGTGTCCAGAAAACCTCTGTTAGCTGGGAAGGCATGTGGCTGGCATCTGCTCCAGAGTTCTGGTTTCAAAATGGCTTTCTCCCAGGACATTCCTCGCTAGGCTTCAGCTCCTCAAAAATGTCACTCTTAGTTGCTCTTGGGGTTTGTCCTCTCTTAGCTTCTCCAGAGCAAAAGTCTGCTTTTAAAGGCCGTCTCCAAAATGTCTCTGTAAGCTGCAGCTCCTCTCTCAGCTCCTGTGCATTCTTCAAAGTGTCCCTCTTGGCTGTAGCAAGCTCGCTCCTTCTATCTGAGTTTCTATAGTGCTCCAGTAAATCAGTCAAGGCCCACGCTGAATGGACAGGGCCACACCTCCATGGAAATTATCCAATCAGAGTCATCACCCACAGTTGGGTGGGTCACATCTCCATGGAAACACTCAACCAAAGAATTACAATCTAATCAACACTAACACATCTGCCCACACAAGATTGCATCAAAGATAATGGCGTTTTGGGGGACGTAACACATTCAAACTGGCACAAAATACTCCATGAATAAATTATTGACTGAATGGAATGAGAAAACTGTGCAACAATGAATGACTTACTTATGCTAGAAAGCCAAAACTATATAAGATCACATAATTCTAATGTAATACTTCTGTTTAAGGAATATTTTCAGATTGGGTTACCAGATACCTAAGAAAAAGACACATTTTCCTTTTTCCTCTCAGACAACATTCTGAAAAATTTTAGTCCACTAAGTTTAGTAAAGTAAAGAAAAGGTTTCATGTGAACTTATTATGTAGGGTGCAGTGGTTAAAATTAGACTAGTTGTTTAGAGATCTGGATTCTAGACTCAACTCTGCCAATCACTGGAAAGCTCGCTAATTCTTGTAATTACCACTTCCTCAGCTGTAAAGTAGAGATTAAAAGAAAATCACCTTTCCCTATCAACCCCACTGGGTTGCTGTAACAAACAAGAGAGTGTGAAGGCTATTGGGTTAGATGGTGATAGTGTTTTAAAGTTTACGATATTGTTTTCCACCATCAATAATTCAACTTCCTGTATAAACAGAATTTTAGTTTTTGATGGTTTCTACTGTGTTCATAAATATTCTCTTTATGAGTTCCATTTCCCCTTTTGCTGTTCTCCTTTAAACATCCTGCTATCCAGTAACCATATATTCAAAAAACAAGGTGGAAACAGTTAAAATTATTCTTGATGAAGTAAAAAAAAAAAAAAACCTGTTGCTCAATCCAAAGAGAGGTGGTTCTTCTGGCACTGAGGATTACATACAACTATGGGTGACCCAATACCTGCATGATTTACTCACTGGGACCACAGTCCCAAGGAGAACTTAGGATGCTCCAGCAGCTGCCAGGTGCTGAGCTCAGCCTGGTACCTCTCCCCTTCCAGTAGCTTCTGCCCCGCATGGGTGATCAGAAACTCCAAATCCCAAGCATGGCTCCTCCATGACCTCAGTTCATACCTTAGGCCAACTCAAGGGGGACCAGTGTATCCAGGCATCTGCTCGGATCCAGGCAGCAGCACAGAAATGGAAAAAGCTACCGAGGATGCAGGCTCTGTAGTTTAGTGTCTGGACTGGGAGTAATTGCAAGAAATCCACAAGTCATCTGTGAGGCTATGCCCTGAAACAAGGACATGAAGAGAGCAGGGTAGCCCAGTGAGGGATACAAAGTGGCTTGAAGAACAGAGAAAACCCAGAAAGATGGCAGAAAAACAGGCCAGGCTTAGAGGGAAGACAGTGGCCCATCCCTCAGCCTGGCCGAAGTCATCCCCGTGACCCAGGGACGTAGCTGATGATTCACACCAAAACCACACGGTGATCTATTCATTGTGGTTGCATATGATCACTGTTCTAGTTTGCTAATGCTGCAGAATGCAAAACACCAGAGATGGACTGGCTTTTATAAAAAGGGGGTTTATTTGGCTACACAGTTACAGTCTTAAGTCCATAAAGTGTCCAAGGTAACACATCAGTAATCAGGTACCTTCACCGGAGGATGGCAAATGGCATCCGGAAAACCTCTGTTAGCTGGGAAGGCATGTGGCTGGCGTCTGCTCCAAAGTTCTGGTTTCAAAATGGCTTTCTCCCAGGACATTCCTCTCTAGCAAGCTTGCTCTTCTTCAAAACATCACTCACAGCTGCACTCCGTTCAGTCTCTTTGAGTCAGCACGTTTATATGGCTCCACTGACCAAGGCCCACCCCCAAATGGGCGGGGCCACACCTCCATGGGAACATCTCATCAAAATTATCATTACCCACAGCTGGGTGGGGCACATTCCAAGCAAATCTCTGCCCCACAAGACCACAAAGATAATGGCATTTGGGGGACACAATACATTCAAACCGGCACATTCCACCCCCTGGACCCCAAAATGACAATATCTTTCCAAATACAAAATACATTCATTCCACCACAATATCACAAAAAACTTAAATCATTTCACTAACAAAAGTTAAGTACAAAATCCCATCAAAATCAATTACAGGCGTGGTGGGTCCTAAGGCACAATTCTCCTTTAGCTTTGGATCTGTGGACTTAGAACAAGTTACATGCTTCCAATATACAAAGGAGGGACATTCATAGGATAAACATTCCCATTGCCACAAGGAGAAACAGTAAGGAAAACAGGGTTAACAGGACCAAAACAGTTCCTAAAACCTGCAGGACAAACCTCATTAGATTTCAAAGTCTGAGAGTCATTTATAGAACAACATTGCATCCTTGGGGCTTGAGAGAGCGGGAGCCTAACCCTGCCTAAGGGCCTTTTCGGCAGCCGTTTCCTCTCCAAACGCTTAGGTGAGTGCTCCAACATACCCACACATTGGGGAGACCACCTTCTCGGCCCCACCCTCCTCAAACATCGGGGTAGCTCCCGGATTCCCTTCCATCTCCGGGGCACACACTCAACCCCTTCAGAACAGTGTGGTGGCAGCCAGGCTCTCTCCAATTCCCTGGGAATGTGCTCCACCCTCTTTGGGACCTCAGATGGCAAAACTCTTCCAGAGCATCGAGGTGGAATGCCCACCCTCGACCTCCAGGGCAAACTCACCCTTTCCATGCTTGTGGGCTGCTCCACTCTCCCAGCCCAAGGCCTCTTGACTCCAGACCTCAACCTCCATGGCTCTGTCTTTGAAGAAATTTTTCCTGCCATTTGTTCCTTGTCTGTCTCCTCCAGTCCAGACTGGCAGCGGCTCTGTCTATAAAGTTCTCACAAAAATTCTGTTGGCTTTGCATGAAGCACACAGGGGTCAAAGCCATCAGACAATAGGAGTTTCCACAAATCCTTTCTGGATAATTCCATCTCCAATCTTGGCTTGTACTGAAATGGTGGCTGGGTTCCATGTTTGGTTACATCCTCATGTTGGGCTGTAGCTTCTGGGATTCCACCCCCTGGAAGCTCGTAATTTTCCAAGCCATCAGCTTCTGGTTTCTTGGAACCCAAGAGTTCAGTTCTAAGTTTATCTCTCTCTGCTCGCATTTTACTATAAGCTGCAAGGAGAAGCCAGGATATGTCCTCCACACATAGTCTGGAGATCTCCTCAGCTAAGTATTCCAGGTTGTTGCTTCCAGATTCTTCCTTCCATCTGACACCAGGACTCAATTTTGCCAAATTTTGTGCCACTTTAAAACAAGGATCACCTTTCTTCCAGTTTGCAACAACACATTCATCATTTCTGCTCAAGTCCTCATCAGAAGTATCTTTAGAGTCCATATTTCCACAAACAGTCTCTTTAAAGCAGTTTTGGCCTTTTCTATCAAGCTCCTCACAACTCTTCCAGAAACTCCCTCTTATGCATTTAAAAAGCTGTTCCAACATGTTTGGTATTTACAAACTCAGCAGCAAAAGCACCCCACTCCTGGTACCAAAATCTGTTCTAGTTTGCTAATGCTGCAGAATGCAAAACACCAGAGATGGACAGGCCTTTATAAAACAGGGGTTTATTTCACTACATAGTTACAGTCTTAAGGCCACAAAGCATCCAAGGTAACACCTCAGCAATCGGGTACCTTCACCGGAGGACGGCCAGTGGTGTCCGGAAAACCTCTGTTAGCTAGGAAGGCAGCTGGCGTCTGCTCCAAAGCTCCGGCCTCAAAACGGCTTTCTCCTAGGACGTTCCTTTCTAGCAAGCTTGCTTCTCTTCAAAACATCACTCTCAGCTGCACTCTCTTCAGTCTCTTTGAGTCAGCACGTTTATATGGCTCACTGACCAAGGCCCACCCCCGAATGGGCGGGGCCACACTTCCATGGGAACATCTCATCAAAATTATCATTACCCACAGCTGGATGGGGCACATTCCAAGCAAATCTCTGCCCCACAAGACCACAAAGATAATGGCATTTGGGGGACACAATACATTCAAACCGGCACAATCACAGTTCAGGCAACAGTGTTCACTTCGCTATGAATCATATTCCCCCTTTTGTTGGCTTTGGGAAGTCATCACAAAGTTCTGACCAAAAGAATCTATTGGGCATTGTTGAAAGATACCGTAACCAGGTGGGTTCAGCGGTCTCTGCGCTCAGGATGCAGGGGCCCGGTGGGAACAGGCTGCACCCACTCCGAACGGAGACTGGCCCAGGCCCATTCAGGCTTGGGTATGCCACTCTGAAGGCAAAGCACAAAACACAAAGTGTGAGGACTTCGTATCTCAGCTCTCCTGACAACCAGTGAATGGCAGCATGCAATAGTGGGAGAAAGAGTCGCACACGCAGACAGTCGCACATGCAGACATTCCATGGACATCAGAGAAAGGTAGCTGCTGAGCGGTAAGAAGTACTAGCTTCTCAGGGAATAATCCTTCCATGACTGATGCCACCTCTGCTAGCATCCACCTTCGAGGTGAAGCAGTCCCAAAGTCAGAGAAAGACAAGCATGGGATGAGCCCTGGGAAACAAATTCCTGCTGAGTATGGAAAGAATGTGGCACCACCAAATGGCAACATGTGGGTACCCACAAGCAAATGCTCACTCGCCTGGGTAACAGAGGAGCAGCTGGGTGTGCAGGACCCCTGGGATGCTATAAAACAGACATGCCGTCAACATGCTTGTATTTGGGAGAGACCGCGAGATAAGTAAGTGAGCATGCAGTAAACTGTATACAAACTGGAAGTCAGGGCACCTGGGTTCCAGTGCTGCTCTGTTGTTTAGGGGCCTTGATGCCCATCACTAAGTTTTCAGGGCTTCAGTTTCCTCATCTGTAAAGTGAGCTTGCCTGCAGCTCTGAATTTTGGTGAGTCCCTGATTCTCAGACTAGCCGAACTCTAAGTTCCTTCCCAGTGTGCACACCCTATGCGTGTAAGTGCCACATGGACACTAATATTCAAAATTAGCCCCTTGGAGTGGGAGCAAAGATGTTAAGCCCCCAACTTCTCATATCAGCACATACCTTGAGGCACACATCCCCCAAGCAGCCCCAAGCCTGAGGACACACTTTTGCTTGTCCCTAAGTACATGGATTTTCAGCCCTGAATGTTTGTTTTAACTTGCCAGGAAGAAAGAATTTGGATTCTTTTAAAAATATACACAAAGGGAATGCATTTGTTTATTTTATAGAATGTACTTCCAGATACAACCGGGTGAGAAGCAAGGTTAAAGACCGTTCTTTTCCCTTGGCTCATGTGAGTGCTGCTCGTCCATGGTGATTTCTCAAAAGACCACAAATTGCAGAGACTTCTGCTTCAGTATATTCTAACCAGTCTCAGTTTGAAACTCGGGTCATAGGGAACTATCACACCATCCATCAGGACCTCGGCACTACCATAACGACATCCTGCCATTGTCCCTGCCCACCTCCCCACCTGCCTCCACCTGCAGAGTTGCCAAATAAAAGTAAGGTCCCCCGGTTGAACCTGAGTTTCAAAGAAAGAACAAAAAAATGCTTTAGTAGAATATTTGCAATACTTACACAATACTAACCTAAAAAATTTTTCATATTTATCTGAAATTCAAACTTAACTGGGCAGCCTGTATTTTTATTTGTTAACTCTGGCACCCTACCCACCTGGCCCTGCCCCATTTTTTGGCAGCCTCCTCATGTGTTTCCAGAGGAGCAGCCCAGCCTAGGGCAATGTCAGAGAGTGGAAAGAGAATGGACTTTGGAACCAGAGAATCCTTGATTCAAGTCTTGGCTGTACCACTCCCTAGCTGTGTCAACCACGGGAACTCACCAAGCTCACTGAGAATCAGAGCCCTCACCTGTAGAATGGGGGCAATAATGATTCCTTGTGGGGTTGCTGTGAGGATTAGAAATACCTTCGAGCAAGTTTCCTGCTTCCCCCATTTTCTTTTATTTCTGCTGGGCAATGATTGCTCTTCTTGGAAGTTTCTCTCAGAGCCTCATTTAGCAGGTGGTGCAGGGGTGAGTACGGGGCCAAGGGTTCTGGCCCAGCTTTGCTATGACCCATGTGATCCTTCCCTTGGTGGGCACCAGGAGCCGTGTCCTGCCTCTGGGGGTGCTCTAATCTGTAGAGGAGCACCCACCCCTCATCCCAGCTCACCAGCAGCCCTGGCTTCTCAAAGCTGCGTTGTGAAGTAGGCCACAGGTAGGATGCTCTGCTACCAGAAAGGAGGAAATAGATTTCTGATCAAACCAGTGGTTCCTCCCATCTGACACTGTAGTTCAGCACCCACTTTGTCCCTACAAATTTAGCAAAGCCCATATCACCACCACAATAACTGAGCTTTTGCCAGGTGTGGGAACCATGGGCATTCATCTCATCTCAGACTTTTGAAATAGACTCACCAAATCCAAGTCCAAGAAAGGATTCAGGGAGCTTCTTGTCCAGTGCTCTCATTTAATAGACAAGGATGCTGAGGTCAGAGAGGTGAAGCTAGTTGCCCAAGATCACACAGCCCAGGACTAGAGCCCACAGCCTTGAGCTCTGGATCAGTCAAGAGAGAAAGCCCCAACTTGAGATGGCTTACTTCTGTTTGTTTCAATAGATCAGAATATCTGCATTACTAAAGGTGCTGGTAACTGGCCCAGGATTCTAACCAAAAACAAAGGCCTTTCCTATTCCACTTACTTCCTCTGTATACCCACTTCCATGATGTCTTAATTGCAAGGTGTTTGCCAAGTACCTTTAGCTTATCTGCAACACACTTTTCTAAACATTGATCCTCACCACTCATTGGGTTACAGAGGGTCAAAAATTAGTGTCTTCCTTTTACACTCCATTTACCAAGGCTCTGAGGAGCTGGCTTGCCCCATTTTAAACATGTACTAGGTGGTAGAACCCAGGCTCCACCAGATACGGTGCTGCCTCCATGTAAGTAAAAACAGAAGTGTGATGTCGGTTTCCTAAACTATGGGATGACATGGTGGAATTAGATTAGTGATTCATGACTTAACAGCAGTAGAGCCCTTTCCTCAAAAGGAAATCTCGCATGGGCTGCAATATATAATACAGGTTCGTTGTGGAGCTCTCTGCCCAAAGCTGAGGTCACCAGGACCTTGCTCACCTGGCCCCCAACCTCCCAATTAATTCTACGAACTTAACTTGAAAACAACTGAAACTGATCCCTGGGGTCACTGCAAGCTCTGACAATCTAGGATTCCAGGATTCTCTATCACTGATTGCTCCTCTTATGATGTAATGGAATCACAGATAATTGGGCAAAGTTTCTCTTTTGTAATTTTCCATTGTGGAAGAAAGGCAGCAAAAGGTCATCCCTAGAAAGGTGTGAGGAGAGGGAAAGAGAAGGCACACAGGTCACGGAAGGGGAAGGTCAGGGCCCTCAGGTTTTAAAGGTTGGTTGTACATGAGCCTCAGATCCTTTGGCACCAGTCTTAGAAGCACCTGGAGGCTGAGTGCCCTGTGTGGAAAGAGTGGAAAAGAAGGGCTGCTGGGGGCTGCCCTTGCCTCTTCCCTGATGTTCTGAGCTTTTAGCTCTGGCCCAACTCTGTCACCAAAACAGAAGTCCTGAAGAGCACCAGAACCCCTCTGGGAAGGCAGCTTAGCAACCCTAGTGTCTGCTGGGTGAACATTAAAATGGGTTGAATAGTGTCCCCCTAAAATTCATGTCCACCAAGAACCTGTGAATGTGACTTTATTTGGAAATAAGATCTTTGCAGATATAATCAAGTTAAAATGAGATCATACTGGATTCGGCTGGGCTCTAAGGCAAAGACTGGTATCCTTAGGAGAAGAGGGAAATCTGGACACAGACACACAGGGAGAAGGCAATGTGATGACAGAGGCAGAGAGGGGAGTGACGCATCTACAAGCCACAGAATGCCAAGGATTGCTGCCCCCACCAGGAGCCAGGTAGAGGCGAGGTAGGCTCCTCCCCTAGAGGTTTCAGAGAGACCCTGCTGACCCTTGACTTTGGATTTCTAGCCTCCAGAACCATGAGAGAACCAATTCTCATTGCTTTAAGCCACCAAGTTTGTGGCACTTTGTCACAGAAACCCTACGAAACTAAAACACTCCCCAGAAAGCTTATTAAACCACTCATGGCTCTCTTCCTGGGGGGATTTCTGGTCTAATGCAATGTTGCTCTCCTACTCATTACCTTCCCAGGACAGTTTTAGCAAATTTACAGATTGGCCCTGTGCCAGTTTGAATATATTGTGTCCCCCAAACGCCATTATCTTTGATGTAATCTTGTGTGGGCAGACGTTATGAGTGTTGATTAGAGTGTAATTCTTTGAGTGTTTCTGTGGAGATGCACCCCACCCAGCTGTGGGTGATGACTCTGACTGGATAATTTCCATGGAGGTATGGCCCCACCCATTCAGGGTGGGTCTAAGTTGATCACTGGAGCCACATAAAGGAGCTGGCAAACAGAAGGAACTCAGTGCAGCTGTGAGTGACATTTTGAAGAGGAGCTATAGGCAAGAGGGACACTTTGAAGAAAGCACAGGAGCTGCAGATGAGAGACAGTTTGAAGACGGATGTTGAAAGCAGACTCTTGCTCCAGAGAAGCTAAGAGAGGACAGATACCCCAAATGCAACTAAGAGTGACATTTTTGAGGAACTGCAGCCTAGAGAGGAACGTCCTGGGAGAAAGCCATTTTGAAACCAGAACTTTGGAGGAGACACCAGCCATGTGCCTTCCCAGCTAACAGAGGTTTTCCGGACACCATTGGCCATCCTCCAGTGAAGGTACCAGATTGCTGATGTGTTACCTTGGACCCTTTATGGCCTTAAGACTGTAACTGTGTAACCAAATAAACTCCTTTTATAAAAGCCGATCTGTCTCTGGTGTTTTGCATTCCGGCAGCATTAGCAAACTAGAACAGGCCCTTCAGGCAACTGCCAGCTCTGCCTTCGAGCCCAACCCAGTCCTTCCACTACACCCCCTCCTCGGTGTGGGCAGCAGAATATCAGTGGCCTCAACCCACCCCATACCCTTCTTGAGGCTATGGCCCTTCCCAGGCAGCACAACTGGGGTAGGCTTCTTCCAACCATAGAAAAGATTTCTCTCCTTCTAAGCTCATGCTCACAGAATCTCAGCCCAGTGGCGTCTGTGGCCCCTCATATCAGTGGAGCCTGCTAGCACCACCTCAGCATGAGGGATGAAGGCCACGGCTTCTGAGGCTCATGGTAACATAAGCAATGTCACCCCAATCAGACACCAATTGTGACTAGTCGGAAAAGCTGCCTATGGCCGGAGCCCTAAACATTTCTAAGCATGACTACCAGCCCCAATGCAGAAGGGTCTCAGGAAACAGGAGGGAGGGGAGAGGCAGAGATGTGAAACAGACTACCATTAAATACTCCAGGGATATCTCAGCCTAAGGGATCTCACTAAAAAAAAACAAAAAAAAAAAAAAAAAAAAGAGCCTAAAGAAATTTCAAAAATCATAAGAGGATACTATGAACAACACTACACCAACAAACTAGACAATTTAAAGGAAATGGTTAATTTCATGGAGACACATGAACAATCTAGGCAGACCAGAGAAGAAATAGAAGACCTCAACAAACCAATCACAAGCAAAGAGATCCAATCGGTCATCAAAACGCTTCCTACAAATAAAATCCCAGGACCAGATGTCTTCCCAGGGGAATTCTACCAAACTTTCTAAAAAGAACCACCACCATTCCTACTTCCAAACTCTTTGCAAAAAATTGAAGAAACAGAATACTACCTAACTCATTTTATGACGCAACATCACTGTAATACCAAAACCAGATAAAGATGCTACAAAAAGGAAAATTACAGGCCAGTCTCCCTAATAAATACAGATGCAAAAATCCTCAACAGAATACTTGCAACTTGAATCCACAGACACATTAAAAAAATTATACACCATGACCAAGTGGGGTTCATTCCAGGCATGCAAGGGTGGTTCAACATAAGAAAATCAACCAATATGACACATTAAAAAATCAAAAAGGAAAAATCAAATGACTATTTCAATAGATGCTGAAAAAGTATTTGACAAAATTCAGCATCATTTTTTGATAAAAACACTTCAAAAAGTAGGAATTGAAGAAAACTTCCTCAATATGATAAAGGGCATATATGAAAAACCCACAGCCAGCATAGTACTCAATGGTGAGAGACTGAACGCCTTCCCTCTAAGATCAGGAATGAGACAAGGATACCCGCTGTCACCACTGTTATAAAACATGGTGCTAGAAGTTCTAGCCAGAGCAATCCAGTAATACAAAGAAATTAATGGCATCCAAATTTGTAAAGGAAGAAGTAAAACTGTCATTATCTGCAGATGATATGATCATATATTTGGAAACCCTGAAAATCAATGACACAGCTACTCAACTAATAAACAAATTCATTAAAGTGGCAGGATACAAGATTAATGCACAGAAATCAGTAATGTTCCTATACATTATAAATGACCTAACTGAAGAAGCACTCAAGAAAAGATTCCATTCACAATAGCAACTAAAAAAATCAAGTACCTAGGAATAAACTTAACCAAGGATGTAAAAGACTTCTACACAGAAAATTACATAATTTTACTGAAAGAAATAAAAGGAGACCTAAAGAGATGGAAAGATATTCCATGTTCATGGATAGGAAGGCTAAACATCGTTAAGTTGTCAATCCTACCCAAACTGATCTACAGATTCAACGCAATTCCAATCAAAATTCCAATAACCTACTTTGCAGACTTGGAAAAGCTAGTTATCAAATTTATTTGGAAGGGAAAAGGGCCTTGAATTGCTAAAAACATTCCAAAAACAAAAAACAAAGTGGGGGGACTTACACTTCCTGACTTTGAAGCCTACTATAAAGCTGCAGTAGTCAAAACAGCCTGGTATTGGCACAAAGGTAGACATATTGATCAATGGAACTGAATTGAGAATTCAGAAATAGACCCCCAAATCTATGGTCAACTGATTTTTGATAAGGCTCCCAAATCCACTGAACTGGGACAGAACAATCTCTTCAACAAATGGGGTTGGGAGAACTGGATATCCATATTCAAAAGAATGAAAGAGGAACCCTACCTCACACCCTATACAAAAATTAACTCAAAAGGGATCAAAGGTCTCAATATAAGAGACAGTGCCACAAAACTCCTAGAAGATAATGTAGGGAAACATCTTCAAGACCTAGTATTAGGAGGTCACTTCTTAGATCTTATACCCAAAGCACAAGCAACGAAAGAAAAAATAGATAAATGGGAACTCCTCAAAATCAAAAGCTTCTGTACCTCAAATGAATTTGTCAAAAAAGGTGAAAAGGCAGCCAACACAATGGAAGAAAATGTTTGAAAACCATGTATCTGATAAGAGACTGATATCTTGCATATATAAAGAAATCCTACAACTCAATGACAATAGTACAAACAGCCAAATTATAAAATAGGCAAAAGATATGAAAAGACATTTCTCTGAAAAGGAAATAAAAATGGCTAAAAAAACACATGAAAAAAATGTTCATTTTCACTAGCTATTAGGGAGATGCAAATCAAGACCACAAGGAGATACCACCTCACACCAATAAAAATGGCTGCCATCAAACAAACAGGAAACTGCAAATGCTGCAGGGGATAAAGAGAAATTGGAACTCTCATTCATTGCTGGTGGGACTGTATAATGGTACATCCACTCTGGAAGACAGTTTGGCAGCTCCTCAGAAAACTAGATAACAAGTTACCCTATGATCTGGCAATTTCACTTCTTGGTATATATCCAGAAGATCTGAAAGCAGTGACACAAGCAGATATCTGCACACTGATGTTCATAGCAGCATTGTACACAATTGGCAAGATGGAAACAATCTGCATGTCCTTCAGCAGATGAGTGGATAAACAAAATGCAATACTATGCAGCAGTAAGAAGTAATGAGGTTGTGAAACATATGACAATATGGATGAACCTTGAAGACATAATGCTGAGTGAAACAAGCCAGACACAAAAGGAGAGATATTGTATGTTACCACTGATGTGAACTCTGTCAAAAATGTAAAAATAAGTGTCTTAAAATGTAGAATATAGGGAACCTAGAGATAGACAGAAGCTAGTGAAGGACGAATGATAATCAAATATGTACAGATATTATAATGAGGGTGAACTTAATGGTATAGGAATTGTCAGGTGTGGCTATGGTTCATTAATGGGATTATAAGTATCCGTGACTCATTGAAGGCGAACATGTTCATAAATGGTTGTTTAGAGGCATGTAACCTACAAAGTAGCACCACAAACCTAAATAAGTGTTAGCATGAGATAAGATATGACACTGGTGCAGAGGGTTAACAACAGAGTGGTATATGGAACAACTACTCATTACATATTAAAGACTACATTTATAGGAATATCTTACCAACACTACACACTAATACCAGGGATGAATAATTAGCAGCTGATAAGAGCTCTGGGATGTTTAAAGTTGAGACTGGTGAGGATTCTACAACTAAGTGAAGATAATGTAAGAAACTGACCATTTAGCTTGGGATAGAATATATATTAAGTGAAATTAAGAACCCACTACTTAATAAATCAATCCCTTGACTCAAGTCTTGCTCTTGTGAAACTTAGGGTTGTAAATGGGAGGCTGAACCTTCCTATTATTATGCCTAAGAAGCACCTCCAGGGAACCTCTTTTGTTGCTCAGATGTGGCCTTTCTCTTGCTAAGCCCAACACAGCAAATAAATGCATTAACCTCTCCTCCCCACCCTGACAAGGGACATCCCCCCAACAAGGGACATGACTCCCAGGGGAATGAATCTCCCTGCTGACATAAGACATGACTCCTAGGATGAGCCTTGTCCCGGCAGTGAGGGACTGAAAATGCCTACTTGACCAAAAGAGGAAAAAATAAAGGTAACAAGCTGAGGTCTTAGTGGCTGAGAGATCCCAAATATAGTCAAGAGGCTATCCTGGAAGTTTCTCTTAGGCAAGCTCTAGCTAGACATCCCAAATGGCCACTGTATGCCATGCCCTCACCAAAAGTAGTCCCCAAATACCTAGGTCCCTACCTGAGATTCTATAAAATAGTCACTCACTAAGTTTTACCTCTCAGAAACTTAAATCCACCAGAGTGTTCCTATGCCAGACAAGTCCTAAAACCCAGAGACAACAGCCTCTTTAAGAACAACAATTATATGCAGCCTCCTTTCCCATATTGTCAACACCCCTTTTCAATATGAACAAGTTAGGGTACTCAATGTCTAGACACCCTGAAGATGGAGAAAGTGATTAAGTGAGAGGAAGAGGTAAGATAGGATTTGACAGAGGTCTATGAATACCGAAACCTTATATAAATATATATGTTTACTTTAGATGCTGGGGTGTTGGAATACCTGGAAGGAGGTAGGTGACATGATAGAGCTGTAACCTATAGCATCCTTTGAAATTTGCTTTATAACTACTCATTGAATTGTGCTTTCAGGGCCTTTACCTTTCTGTGTACATCCTATATTGCATAATAAGAAAAGAACTGAAACTGTGGAACTGTAACCCATAATGATTATTGAAATTACCTATGTAACTGTTTGTTAAGCCATACATAGAAAGTTAACACCTTTCTGTATGTATGTTATATTTTACAATAATGTAAATAGCTGAAGTTGTGGAACTGTGACCCATGACATTCTTTGAAGTTTGCTCTCTACGTTCTGAATCATACTTTGAAAGTTATCACCATTTTGTATGTATGTTAAAGTTCACAATTAAAAAAATACATTAAAAAGAAAAAAAAGACATTGCCCAGAGATGGCTGGCACCCAGGCCTTGAAGACCTAGCTCTGATGTCCAGCTACACTGAGACAAGCCCAGCATTCCACCCAGCCATGGATTCTATAGTGATCAAGTGGGTCTAGCAATACCTGCATATCCTTTACCTGCGTACCTGGGCACCTAGAGTAGAAGCCCCATGAGTAGAAGGCCTGCCTCCTAGTGAGTGCTCAATGAACTTCTGTTGTTTGAATGAATGAATGCCTCCATTATTCAAGATGTCTCATAAAGGATCACGAACTTTGTGGTGCAAAGGGCTCTGAAGAACCCAAATGAGAAATACAAACGCATCCAGTGAAAGTGGTTGGCCAGGATGGCCTCTGAGGTCATCTGCAATCCTATGAGCCCTTGGGCCCATCATCCTCAGGCAAATAAGTTCACTGAAAGAATTTTAAACACCTCCTTCAACACCCTGGCTCAGCATCCCTGGATGAGGTCATCAGACTGCAGCCGGCACTCGGTGAGAATCCCAGAAGAAAAGGGTGTGGAGAAGCCAAAAGCAGGAACTTGGTGAGGGAAATGAGTGGCAGGCAACTGGGGGATAAAGGCATGAGTGAGGAGGGATCCAAAGAGGGGAATAAGAAAAATAATTCAAGAAGTTGCATGGCTGTCTGGATACACACACACACACACAGATTCCCCCTTCCAGATCCACCCGGCACCCTCCGCCGGGCCCCATCCCATCCTTCTATGACAGTGCTGCTTTGTGGAGTGGAACAATAGGTACATTATGCCAACCTATAATTATCCTAGGAGGAGTGATAGCAAAATCAAGGCATTACGTGAATGTTGAAATATTGGATTCCGCCCCTCCTGCAAGATGCAAACAAAAACAAAACAACAAAAATCCACCAAATCTCTAACTTAAATAAAGATTTAAAGTTGTCCAAGCCAGTACCCTTGCACATTTTTATGAAGGTAGAATTTTTTTCTTCTCATGTGATTTTTTAAGCACAAGGTCTTCTTTCACTGGAATTGATGGGTATTGAGGAAGGTGGTTGGGAGGCTTTTTCCCCCCAATAAAGAGACAGAAAGGAGGTGAACTGGTGTTAAGGTGAGAATCTAGTACACAGGAGGCCCTCAAAGGGGGGGCTACTCAGTCAGTCTAGTCCATTGAAAAAGAGATTCCTTTTTGCTACTCCAGTGAAAATAGTTTCCAGAAACTGAACCATGGGGGGGTGTCATGGAAAAGGCAGTGACCTGACATCAGAATATCTGAATTCTCATCTCTCTGCCACTAACTAGCTGTTTATACAGCTAGTTATACTCAGGCAAATACCTTCATGGCTTCATTCAATAAACATGTTTTCCATATCTGCCACATGCAAGGCTTTGAGCTAGCAATGGAGGGAAATGCAAAGAAGTCACTTCCCTCTCTGAGCTTTGGCTGCGTCCTGTGCAAACTGTGGGAGACCCTCTACCAGCCCTGGAGACACAGACAAGCTTCTAAATTCAAGGAGCAGCCTGCTGCTGCTAAAACTGAGATGAGGCCTGAACTCACAGGATGAAGAAACATGGGGTCATCTTGTAAGAAACTTAAATATTAAAAAAAAAAATTTTTTTAAGTTCATGAAAGAAATGAAGAATGTCTAAATGAACAATGCGAAAGTTTCTTTGGCTTACGAAAGCAAACAGTTCAATGTCCTGGTAATATTCTTTTTTCAAACATGTCCCTAAGGACATGTTTCTAAGGAAGAGACCTCTCTTCTCTTAAAAGGGACCCCTCCTCTTGAGTTCTGGTCCCGTGGGTCTACCTCTTCTGGACTCACTTCAGTCAGGGTTTCCTCCTTCTCTCCCAGGCACCTTCAGCCTCTACCCTGCTCAGCCTCCTGTCCTTTCTCCTTTCCCTCTCCCACACACTAACACAGGGACTTCACCATAATTCTTTTAAATTTTCGAAGGGCCTTTCCAGCAATGACCCAAGCCCATCCCTTACATTTACTGCAAAGCTAAACAGACAACCTCATATAGTTCCCATCCTCAAATATACAATCTTCCCACCTGCCCAATCCCCTCAGGTCCTACTCATCCTTCTTCAGAAGCAGCTTGGTTCCTCCTTCTCGCCAAATCTAATGGTCACCACTTGGTCATCATGCTGTTGATATCAAAATACATTTGACAGTCATAACCATGTGCTCCTTGAATTCTCTGAACCTTGGTTTCACTTTTCATTTAGTTCCCTCAACAAATGTTCCCTGAGCCCTGTGCTAGAGGGTGGGGATGTGGCAATAAATAAGCCCCAGTTCTTACCCATCTGCTCATGCCTCCATATGTTCCCCGCCCGGGAGAGCCCAAGCTCTCCTCCGCTCCACCTCTGCCCTCACATCAGGAGAGGGCTTCAACGGACTCAGCAACTCCACACTCATTATCTCTTGCAGTAACCCAGTTCAGCCCTGCAAGCTTAGGAAAAACATGTTACCCTGTACTAGTTTTTTTTTTTTTTTTTCATTGGAAAGAGACGGATCTAATCCTGTAAACAGCATGATCCTGGAAGTTTACAAACCTCAACCGGAAGTGCAACCAAATGACTCCTGGAATTCAGCATCATTTTGACACATTCTCTCCCAAAATTCTCCCCTCACCACCCTGCTCTCCCTTAGCACTTTGCTTGTATACCTTATAATGGAGTTAACTTGTCAGTCTTTAAGTTTTGGGCTCCTGGGGGGCACAGAATAGTCTAATCTATCTTTTTAGCCTCCAGACCCTCCAGCACTTAAATACTTGGTGAATGCAGGCAAGACCAAGAGGCAACCCTAGGACCCATTGTTTATCTGCTCCCGGAGGCCTCTTCCCTACCTCCTCCAGGCCTCTGCCCTTTGGAAATCTGCTCTAGATGGCCTGAGGGAGGGCTTTCCTGCTTAAGGAACAAAGAGGTGAGTTTTCTCTGCCGTTCAGCATTTCAGAGGCGACCATGGCACCACACAAAAATGTCAAAGCAGGTCCACAAGCTGGCCCCGGGGGACCTTGAAGCAAACGCTCCGCCTATTCAAGACAGGGGCTCTAAGCTCTTCTCTCTGTAATTACCTCACTTACCACCTGGATGCCCTTGTGCAGATTCCTTATGCTATTTGTTCCTCTTTCCCATCCTTAAAATAAGGATTGAAATAACTGCTCCTTAGGATTGTTGTGAAGATTTGACAAATTAGCACGAGCGAAAGTGCCTAGCACTGTGCTTGGTATGTGGCAGAGGCTCAATAAATATGTTATTATCACCATTATTTATTATTGTTATTATTAACAGGTTGGAAAGGGTGCATGATATTGGCTCCAGAATAATTTGATACTGCCACTTTTGATGGGGCCAGTCTTGACAGAAGGGTCTTTTGACAACACCTAAAAAAACAAATCACTAAACTTTCAGTTTAAAAAAAAAAAAACAGGTACTATGAGAAAAAGACACCCTCACTCTCTCCCTGAGGGTCACCCCCTGCCTGATCCCAGGGATGGAAAAGGGTAAGCTCAGGGATGGGGTGAGGGATGCAGCAGGAGTTAGGAATGGGGTAAAGGTCAGAGATGGAGTGAGAATTAGGAAACGGGAGGACCAAAGATGGATTGCAGGTCTAGAAGGGGGAATATCAGAAATGGAGTGTCAAGTGTCAAGGTTGAGGGCCGGCAGAAATGGGGTGAAATCTTGGACTATCTGATTGATGCTCACGTTAATAATTTTAAGTTAATTTTTCTCACACACACCCCACTACAGCATCCAAATGCCTTGCTTCGTGAAAGAGGAAGATGAGGAGGGAGAGGGAAAGGAAGAAGAAATCTTAACTGAGTGAATATTTTAAAACAAACAAAACATTTTGAGTAAAAGTCACTATGCTGAACAAATCCCATCCGTCCTTGCTGCGTATCCACAAGTGGGGCTTCAAGAAAGTTCTAGTAACTAGCTAGATATAAAATGCCTGGTGAATTTTGCATTCCAAGGGCTGGAATTTTCCAAATTAAAATTTTAATTGTGTGTGAAAATAGTTCACCATTTACTTCTAGGATGAGATAGTGTTTAGAATGTCAGCCTGGAAATCCAAGCAAGCATTTTGAGTGACGCTGCCTATTCGGGAGGGGGAGAAAAACAGCTTGTTACTTCTGTCCAGATGACTGAGATCTTGGACACAGAAAGACAGAGGGGTCTGCACAGCCTCTCCTGACAGAGAACCAGCCAGAAGTCTCTTTAGGCTTCTAAGGATGTTCATTTCAGAAGCCATGGCTTAGATTTAGGTGTTGTTGCGAGTTCAAGAATGATCCTGTTGATTTGGGTTCTGGCCCCAACCGAGCAACCTACTTGCTGTGCACACTCAGGCCAGTGATTTCACCTCTCTGAGCCTCTGTTCATTTGGCGCACCTGGACAAGATTAACTTAGAGGTGACTTTCACACTCCAATATTCATCAGTCAAAAAATGTTCACTGAGCACCTACTGCATGCCAGACACTCTTCTGGACACGGGATAAAGCAGGTTCCTGCCTTCATGAGGCTTACCTTCTGGCTGCATGTTCCCCTGGAAGCTCCTAAGAGCCCCATGTGATGCGCTTAGTATCTCAGAAAAAGAGTAGGTTCCAATTTATTGTTTACGCATCAGCAACCAATTGTTATCCAGCAATTGTTCTATGATTTGAGGTTTTGTTTTCTGTGGGGTTTTTTTATTATTATTGCTAAAATAGACTGGGATTTTTAGTTTTTTGGGGTTTTGTTTTTGTTTGATAAGAGGGTGCAAAATGGATCTGTGGGGATAGGAGAGAGTGAAGAAAATAAGAAAGTGTGTACAAAGGAAGACAAGGCAAGGGAGAAGGATGTGTAATTCTCAAGTGGAAGCCCACACTTCTGCTGAGATCACTGTAAGATTCCACTCCGATTTCACTCTGGGATATTCACTTCCTTTCAATCCCAGGGAAGCTTCAACATAATCCTCACGCGTTGCCCACTGGCCTGCCCTGCTCTGTGTGGCGGGGTAGGGGAAGGCACACAGGGAGCTCCGGAAAGGACAGGAGGTCAGCAGCGTCCACACATTCCTCCCTCACCCACCCGTCCCCCCAGAACTCCCGGGGAGGGCTTGCTAAAGGTGGGAGACCCGTCACATGTGCCTTTTCATTTCAGAGCCCTGTCTGCAGCAAATGCCAGGCTCCTGGCCGGTGTGTGTAGCAGGGGAGAGAAGAGACAGTCCCCTGGGAGGTAAACTAGCCCAGCAGTGATTCGCAGCCCTTTGTGCGCACAGAGTCACTGAGAGGGTTGGGTTGAAATAGATTCCCCGAGCCCCACCCCCGTAGGGTAGAGACCCGGGAATCTGGCTTTTATTCAGCTCTCCGGGTGATTCTTCTGCAAGGCGGCCACCGGAACCTTGTGGGTGAGAGAGTGGTACCTGAAGTCTGAGGAAGGAGTGTTTGAGCCCCTCCCTAGCTGAGGGACGTTGGGCAGGTAAAGTTACCTTTCAAAACCCCAACTGCCCATCTGTAAAGTGGGAATAATCAAAAGTACCTGCTCCTTGGTGTTATTGTGAGGAATAAATGAGAAAAAGAATGGGAAGTGCTTAGCGTTGAACCTGGTATACCTAGTATGAATTCAGTAGATTCCCTATTATTATTCAGGGAGTGACATTTATAAATGCCTACTTCCATATCAGCCCCTTCCTAAATGAGAGCATGTCCTGGAGGAGATGCCAAGGGAAGGCAGTGAGGCCTCTAATATGGAGGACGGGGTGCCAAGCTGTCTCGTGCCCTCCCACGATCACCAACGTGGTGGTCCAGCAAGACACCTGCTTCGGATCCCTCCAACTCAGAACACGCTGCTGTGCAAACACCCAGGACTGAGGGAAGTGTCAGGGTCAAATGGGGACACCTATAGAAAGGGGGCTCTCCCCCAGAGGTATGTGCTAGAAGGAGATTGGAGTCAAGAAAAATCGATGGCAAAAGAAGGAGGAGAAGGGGAAGAGAGTGTGAATCAGATTCGTGCCAGCTGTGTCCTGCACTGGCCGCTATGTACCCAAACTTTGGGGTCATGCAGGAGAGTGGGTCATACATGTATGGGGTTAGTGGCTTGAAGGGGAAGAGGGACACAGAAAAGAAGAGAGGGGAAGAATGAGAGAAAAGGTACTGCATTTGGGTCTAAAACTCAAACAGAGTGATTCTTAAATGGAGCAACTCAGGAAAAAAATAAAACTAACTCTGGAGAGAAAGACTCCAACAAAATCCAAGAATGGGAGTAGAAAATGGGGTCCCTTACCCAGCAATCATCAGAAATACTCACTTTGCCCAGCCATGCCTGCCACACTGCCTCAACCTTCGCTACCCTGGGGCTGGCCCCTGGGCTCCGAAGACCCCTGCCCATCATGCCCCTTGCTCCAACAAACACCCATAGCCTACTTTTCTTGGCAACACTGATCACCAGTGGAGCACAACCTTATATCATGGAGGAATTCAAGGATAAACAAGGCACTCCTGCCCTCCAGGAGCTCACTGGTATGCAAATATTAGTCATGTTAAGGTTTACAAAACACTTGTGCATATTTGCATCTTGTAGATCCTCCCCACTTTATACTGAGGTGGGGAGGGCACTTCTTATTATCCCCATTCTGCAGATGAGAACACTGAGTTTGGGATAGTTGATGACTTGCTCCATCCATCCAGCTACTAACTGGCATAGAAAGAACTGCAGCAAAGTCTTCTGAGTCCAAGACTGTGTTTGGGGTAGCTGGGGTTTTTTTGTTATTTTTTTTTTCACCCTATCTTGTGTCTTCTCTTATAATTTTGGAGCCTTATTGCCTTCTGTAAGCAGAAGCAGCTACACGATGAGGCAACCGTAGAAATAAGTTGCTGGTGTCCAAGATCTACTCCAAGTAAGCACCAGCCAGGTGGGCCTATTAAGGACAAATGCCCCAAACCAGAGACTGGTGGGAGCCACCTGCCTTGTGATCCCTCTAGCTGCTGCTGCCACTGCTCCCACCACCCCTCCTTTCCTCCCACCCACCCCACCCCCACGTCCCCAGCCACTTCTGTCTCTCACAGGCAGGGTAGTTCCTGGTAACAGTGCCGCCCAGTGTTGTCAAAATAGCGAGAGCTGGAAAGAATTCCAGAATGAAATCTATGTGCCTCTGCAGCCTCCTAAAATGACTGCAACTGTGGCAGCTAAACCCGTTAATGTGCTAAGCATTTTCTGGCAGGGCCAGGAGGCAGGGCTGGTATTTTGGGAGCTGGGAGGGGCTTGGAGGCATCATCCTTGGAAAGCCTGGGAAGGAGGTGGAGGCAAGAAGAACCAACCCAGAACTTCCCATGAAGTCAGAGAGAGGCAGCCAGCGGCAGTTCGGGATTCCTGGAGCGTGGCTGGTGGGCAGAGCAGGAGCGGGGCATGGCGGGCAGGGAGCGGGGCATGGCTCTGCAGGGCACAGAGGCCTTGCGGGCCTGGGGAGTGAACTCACACTGTTGGGGGAGGGCTCTCTGGACTGGGAATTGTGATGGAGACTTTTTCTGCTGACGCAGTGCAGTGTGAAATGCGCCTGGAGGCTCTGGCCCTATCTCTGTTTGCCTCTGACTTGGCAGGAGCAGGTCGCATGGTGACCAAACAAGGGACAGGAAGCCAAATGCCCTGGGGCCAGCAGGCAAGAGACGCTGAGAGAGCCTGGGGATAAGAGCACTTTCAGAGCCGACAGGGGACTCAGCCGGGTTGGATTAGGGTCGGGTGAGGACAATGGGAACTTTCATACAGGGTACCCTCTGATTTCCCAGAGACACTTGCTCCCCTCACTGCGTTAGCTTCTCCACAATACTCTTGTTTTTCAGGAGAAACTTTGAAAATGTTTCAAAATATGAAACCAGGAAGGGGAGCAAACCCCCACTCCCAAATCTAGGGTCAAAACAGGGTCCTGGAATTCCTTTGTACCTCATGTGCTCAATTCCACACTTTTTGGAGAAACCAGGAGGTTTTGAAAGACTGAAGGGGTCAGGGGTCAATCGATAGAGTTGGCGAAAAATTCTTTCCCCTAGAGCTATTTGGTGACAGGAAGCAGTGGGAGCTGCCAGCAGTGCTACTCAGGTAAGAGAGTCATGGGGTCATTCTGGGAACAGATAAACCAGTAAAACCCTGACAGGATTCAGTCTGAAAGGGAAAAAATCCCAACTGATAGAAACTGCTGAGAGCTTGCAGCTTTTAAAGCCCCTCTAGCAAAAGGCTCTCTGGAAGCTTTACAAACCCTGACCATGCAGCCAGCCAGTCAGCCACATCCCCGCCCACTGCGCTGAGTGCTTTTGCTAAATCAGAACAAACCCACTCACAAATACCTAGCCCTGACCTCCCCCTGGCAGCTGTTCCTTCTGAGGCACCTGCCTGCCTCAGAAATTAAGTTTTCTCTGAGCCCTGAGGAAGGGATCTGCACGGGGCTGCATGGAGCCAGAGGCCCCCTTCCCCTGCACACACACCCCACCACACACACACACACACACACACACACACACACTGCAATCCCAGCCTCCTACTCGCCAGCAGCTGACCCTCAGGGAAGGCATTTAACCCTGAGGAGTCCCAGTTTTTAAGCTGTGAAAATGGAAATAATGAAGCTGCCTAGTAGGGTTGGTGGGAGAATTAAATGAGGTTCCCTAGGCCTGGTCCCCCTTTTCCCCACCTCCTCCCCAGGGTCCTCCAGCACCATAGCCCATGGGGGAAGGATGCAGATCAATGGGAGGTTAATAATAAAATTTGAGAGACAGCCAGTCACCAACTGAATAGAACCCCTTCTAACCCAGAACACTGTCCCCTTCCCATCCACCCACCTCCCCCAGCCTGGTAGTCTCTGGGCTGGTAGACCCTGGCTTTAGTAGGGTTGCTATTCTTCACAACCCCGGGTGGGCACTATCCAAGTTCAATTCTATGTTCCTGGAGGAAGCACCATTCAATAGGCTGTGATTTGAATGGTGCCCCCTGGAGTTGTAGAACGTTTCAGTCCTACTAAAGCCCTTTAGTGTCACCTCCTTCACGAAGCCTTTTCTGTGGCTTCCCATGGCCTTCCCTCTCTTTGAGGACTAGCAGAAGTTCATCTGTACTTCTCTTATGGAGCTATTCAAAATCTGTCTTTATCATAAGTTTGTGTGTGTGTGTGTGTGTGTGTGTGTGTGTGTGTGTGTGTGTGAGATAGAGAGACAGACAGACAGACAAAGAGATCCCCCTACTCACTGTAAGCAATTTTATGGCAGGAGTTGGATCTTACCTTTGTATTCCCACAGACCTCAGCACAGTGCCAACACATTTATAAGGCCAGCATTACCCTAATACCAAAACCAAAGACTTCACCAGGAAAAACAAAAAAAAAAATGCTCAGCCCTTACCTCATATACATACAAAAATTAACTTAAATGGATCATTAAAAATGTAAGAGCTAAAACTATAAAACTTCTAGAAGAAAATGTGGAAGGAAATCTTTGTGACCTTGGGTTAGGCAAAGATTTCTTAGGATACAAAAAGCATGAACCATAATAGAAAAGGTGATAATTGGACTTCATCAAAATTTAATACTTCCACTCTTTGAAAAACATTAGTAAGAAAATGAAAACACAAGCCACAGACTTGGAGAAAATACTTGCAAAACATAGATCTGATAAAGAACATGTATCCAGAATATATAAAGAACTTTTACAACTCAATAAGAAGATAAAAGTCCCAATTTTTTTAAAAAGAGAAAAAGAACTGAACAGACATTTCACCAAAGAAGAGATGCAGATGGCCAATAAGCACATGAAAAGATGTTCAAGATCATAGTCATCAAGGGAAATGCAAACTAAAATCATGAGAACACCCCTAAACACCTATTACAATGGTTAAAATTAAAAAGGCTGACAATGCCAAGCCCTTACAGAATATAGAGTAACTAGAAAACTCAAACACTGCTGGTAGGAATGCTAAATGGTATAGCCACTTTAGGAAGCAGTTTGACAGTTTCTTATAAAGTTATATGTATGCTTATTATATGACCTAGCAATCCCACTACTAGGCATTTACCCAAGAGAAATGAAAACATATGTCCACACAAAGGCCTGCATGTGAATGTTCATAGCAGCTTTATTCATAATGGCCAAAACTTGGAAACAACCCAAATGTTCAACACTTGGTAAATGAATAAACAAGTTGTAGTACCTTCATACAATGGAATACATCCACGGGTGCAATAATATGGATGAATTTTAAGTGCATTGTAATAGCTTCCTATTGCTGCTGCAACACATTATCACAAACTTAGTGGCTTAAAACAACACAAATGTGTTATCGTGCAGTTCTGGACGTCAGAAGTCCAAAATCAGTCTCATTGGGTTAAAGGGTAGGTGTGGACAGGACTTGTGCTTTCTGAAGGCTCTAGGAGAAAATCTGTTTCCTTATCTTTTTCAGCTTCTGTAGGCCACCTTGGCACATGGCCCCTTCCTCTAAAGCCAGCAGTATAGCATCTCCCAATCTCTCCCTCTCTAGCCCTGCATCTGTTATCACTTCTTCCCTAACTCTCCTGTCTCCCCCTTATAAGGACCTTTGTGATTTCACTGGGTCCACCCAGAAGATCTACGAAAATTTCTCTGTCTCAAGGTCCTTAATTTAATCACATTTTTTCCATGTAAGGCAACATAGTCACATGTTTCAGGGATTAGGGCATGGCATCTTTGAGGGCCATTATTCCATCTATCACATCCATTACATATATAACAGACAGACACAATAAGTGACATACTGAAAGATTCCATGTATACGATATTCTGGAGAAGGCAAAATGATAGGGTCAGAAAGCAAATCAATGGTTTCCAGGGAGTAGGGAGACAGAAAGGGGGTTGACTGCAAAAAGGCACGAGGGATTTTTTTTTATAATTCAATTTTATTGAGATATATTCACATACCATGCAGTCATACAAAGCGTACAATCAGTTGTTCACAGCACCATCATACAGTTGTGCGTCCATCACCAAAATAAATTTTTGAACCTTTTCATTACCACACACACAAAAGTAATAAGAATAAAAATTAAAGTGAAAAAGAACAATTAAAGTAAAAAGAACACTGGGTGCCCTTTTTTTCTTTTGCCCGTTTTTCTACTCATCCATCCATACACTGGACAAAGGGGAGTGTGATCCACATGGCTTTCCCAATCACATTGTCACCTATCATAAGCTACATTGTTATACAATCATCTTCAAGATTCAAAGGTCCTGGGTTGCAATTTGATAGTTTCAGATTTACTGCTAGCTATTCCAAATCATTAGAGCCTTAAAAGGGTTATATATATTGTGCATAATAAGCATATATATAACTTTATAAGAAATTGTCAATATAGAGTGACCTCTTGGCTACTTTTGGAATCTCTCAGCCACTGAAACTTATTTCATTTCTCATCCCCCTTTTGGTCAAGAAAATGTTCTCCATCCCACAATGCCGGGTCTAGATTCCTCCCTGGGAGTCATATTCCACGTTGCCAGGGGGATTTATACCCCTGGGTTTCAGATCCCACGTAGCGGGGAGGGTAGTGATTTCACTGAGGCATGAGGGAATTTTGGTGATAGAAATACTCTATATCTTGATTGTGGTGGTGGCTATATGACTGTAGTATTTTTCAATACCCAAATATATAAAATTGAATATTTTTAAAGGGTGAATCTTACTGGATGTAAATTCTCACTAAATTTGACTATAAAATATTAAAAAAGGTATGGGGGGACAACACTACTACAGTATGCATAGTGTGCTAGTTTGGATATATTATGTCCCACCAAAAGCCATATTCTTTAGTGCAATCTTGTGGGGGCAGACATATTAGTGTGATTAAGTTGGAATTCTTTGATTGAGTGTTTCCATGGAGATGTGACTCAATCAACTGTGGGTAAAATGTTTGATTAAATTATTTCCATGGAGATATAGACCCCACCCATTCAGGGTGGGTTTTGATTTAATCAATGGAGTCCTATAAAAGCTCTCACAAACAGAAGGACCTCAGAGCAGCTGAGAGTGATGTTTGGGAGAGCAGCTCAGAGAGACACTTTGGAGACAGCCGTTGAAAGCAGGCTTTTGCCAAGGCTTCAGAGATGCTAGCCCAGAGTTGCTCCAGAGAAGCTAAGAGAGGACAAAAAACCCCAAGAGCAACATTTTGAAGAATGCACAGGAGCTGAGAGAGGAGCTGGAACACAACATGGGATCAGCAGATGCCAGCCACGTGCCTTCCCAGATAACAGGTTTTCTGGACGCCATTAGCCTTCTTTCAGTGAGGGAATACTTGTGTTGATGCCTTCATTTGGGACATTTTCATGGCCTTCAGGCTGTTAATTTGTAACCAAATAAACCCTCTTTATAAAAGCCAATCCATTTCAGGTATTTTGCATAGTGACAGCGTTAGCAAACCGGAACACATAGAAACTGTTCAGAACTTAGATTTGGGGTTAGGAGTATTTCATCACTGATCTTATTTAGAATTGTCAGGTTACTGTTTTTTCAATTCTCTACAATGTATTCCCAATTGCTTGCTTCTGGATGGACTTCCTCCACCACCCTGCCCTGGTCCTCCACTGATTATCCCCATTATTTTATTCAGTAAGTATATCCTGAGTGCCTACTATGTGCCAGGCCCTGAGGTGGACACTAAAGATACACAGGTAAAAAGAACTGGTCCCCAAAGAACACCCTGGACCAAGGAGGAGACAGGCGTGGGGACATCACATGCTTGCAATGCACTGGGGCTCGAATGGGGGGCAGGGGTGCATGGGGCAGGGGGTGCAGAGTCAAGGGTAAGTCTGTCAGTGGGGGTGGGGAGGAATGAGAGGCAGTTTAAGGAAGGCATCACAGAGGAGGGAAAGCCTCAGTTGATTCCTGAAGCAGCAGGAGTTTGACCAGAGGAATAGCATGTGCAAAGGCACAAACGCAGAGCGAGTTTGGGAAACGTAAGTAGTCTGGTTATTTCCAGAGTGTATAATGTGATGTTTCAAAGGAAACAGATTCAGAGAAATTAAGTATGTCACACAAATAAAATGTTCAGTACATGATGAAAAGGGTGTTCAAACTCTGAATCCACATGCAGAGTGTTTTCCAGTAAATATGAGCCTTCAGACTTCCCCACCTCGACCCTGGAGGCCTCAGCCTGGCCGGGCATCTCCAGCGTGGCCTGCCCCACTCCTGGGAGGCTGCCCCTGCCTCTGTGCACCCCACCAGCAGCTCAGCCGTGACCCTGGGTCTCCCTACGTCCCCACCCTGGAACCAGATGACTGCCAGATTCAGTTTGGTGAAATTATAACCCTAATTAGAGTTGACATTTGCATCCTGCTTTATATTTCTTAGCACTCTTCACTTAAATTATTTTATTTGGTGTTCCCCATTGTGTGAGGCTGATGGTGCAGTTACCAACATCTCCATTTGACAGACAAGAAAGCTGAGGTTCTGCGGGTGGGAGCAGGCTGGCCACAGGCACACAGCAAGTGGTTAGAAGGCCAAGATCAGAATCCACTCCAGGCTTCCCACACACCACAGGGCCTGTTATCCCAGAGAAGGCAAACTTCCCAACCTCACTGAGCCTCAGTTTTCTCGTCTGTAAGATGGAAAACGGGTTAATACCTGCCCTGCCTGTCCCACCCAGGCACAAGTGAAAAGATAGAGAGGGAAGAAGAGGAAAAGGAGGAAGAGGAGGAAGACGAGGAGAAGGAGGAGGAAGAGGAAGAGGATGAGGTAAAAACACTTTAGAAACTTTAAAATGCTGTAAAAAATATAAAGAATTATTCTGATTATATTCTCAAGGAATGTCACAAATTTTCCTCCAAAGTGAATAACTTTCATTTATTTTAAACTTCATCTCCCTGGAAGCCAGGTTCTCCTCCTGGCTTCTTTATTTCTCGCTAAAACAGAGAAGTTCTACCTAACACTTTAACTGGAATCTCAAGGTCCATCTCTAACTCCTCCTTCCAGCTGCACCCAAACCAGGAACCCTCAATCTCCTCTCCCCTAACCCCCATCCCCAGTCTCTCCTGCAATCAGCCCTCCTTTAAAGCTAGAAATTGCCAGTACTCATTTTCAGTCCTCATCCTTCAGGTCTCTCCCCAATCAGAACCAACCTTCGCAATGTTAAAGCAAGTGAAGTGTCACTCCAATCACATCTCTCAGCAGCTCACAATCCCCCGTGGACAGATACAGGGATCCTCCACTAGCAGCCCCAGCGAGCCCCTCCGGCTTGTCACCCACAACTCCTCCACCCCCAGGCAAGTCTAAGCAAATGCCAGTTCTCAAAGGCTCTAGCCCCTTTCCACCTTGATGGCCCCACTGTATCTGGAATTCCCTTTCCCAAGATTCAATTAGCTATTGAGGGAGAGGGGAGAATCAAATTAGACTCTCAATTCCCAACATAAACCAAAACATATTCGAAGTGAATCAAACAATTGAGGTTAAAAAAAAAAAAAAAAAAAAAAAAAGTCCAATGATTATAATAGATGATATACCTGATAACTAAATGGGGAGGGTAAGGAGGAGTGGAATTTCTAAGTTAAATAGCAATGGAATAAATCAGAGAATAATAAACGTGAATGATTGTTAACATTTCCTTATTTTAACTTACTTTAATTGGATATGTATATGGAAAAAAAAAAAAACTTCAACCTTTACCTCACATCATATACAAAAATTAATTCAAAATGGGTTATAGAACTAAAGTTAAAGTTAAAACTAAAAAACTTCTAGAAAAAAAAACATAGGAAAAAATCTTATGACCTTGGGATAGGCAAGGATTCTTAGGACACAAAGAGCAACAACCACAAAAGGAAAAAAGTCGTTATGTGGACTTCATCAAAACACATCTGCTGTTAAGATGAATAGACAAGGCCTATACTGGGAGACAGTATCCATAGTACACATATGTAACAAAGGATCTGTAACCAAAACATGCAAAGAGCTCTAGAAACTCAGTAATAAGGCAAAACAACCCAATTTTTAAAATGGGCAAAAATTGAACAAAAGAAGATAAACAACTTGCCAATAAGCACATGAAAAGATGCTTAGCATCATTAGCCATCAGGGAAAGGCAAATGAGATCTCTCTCACACCCACTAAAATGGCTAAAATCGAAAAGATGGACAATATCAAGTGTTGGCAATGATGCACAGCAAATGAAACATTCATATTGTGGGTGGGAACGTAAAATGGTGTAATCACTCTGGGAAATAGTTTGGAAGTTGCTTATAAATAAACATACACAGGTCATATGAATGAGCTGTTTCACTCCTAGGTATTCATTTACCCAAGAGGAAGGGGGAAAACAAATATGCCCACAAGATGACATACATAAATGCTTATAGCAGCTTTATTCTCAATAGCCAGAAAATGGAAACAACCAAAATTTCCATTAACACGTGAATGGATAAAAAATTTTGGTATATTCACCAATGGAATACTCTCAGCAATAAAAAGAAACGAACTGCTAATATACACAACATGGGTAAACCTCAAAAAAACAAAAAAAAGCTGAGTGAAATAAGCTAGATTTAAAAGAGTACATATTGTATGATTCCATTTATATGAAATTTTAGAACCTAACAAAACTAATCTATAGTGACAGAAAGCAGATCAATGGTTGCCTGGGGCAAGAGGTGGGATTGACTGCAATGGCGCATAAAGGACTTTTAGGGATGATAGAAATATTCTATTATGGTGGCTGTTACATGGATATATATATTTGTTAAAACTCATCAAATTATATACTTAAAATGAGGACATTTTATTGTATATAAATTATACCACCATAAAATCAGCTTTAAAAGAATTTTTTAAAAGTCAAGCTGCAAACTGGTGAAAATATTTGCCACATAAATGACATACATGACTAATTACTATCATTTATAAAGTGCCCATACAAATTTACATAAAAATGCCTTGATAGATAAACGGCCAAAGGACACAGACAAGCCACAAGCGGAAATAAAAATAGCTGATAAACAAAGCAATGAAATGCCATATTTTACACAGCATATTAGCAAAATTTCTTTAAATGAAAATGCTAGTATGATAGGGAGAGAGGGGCACCCTGCTGGTAAAAATATAAATTGAGACACTTCTGTAATACAGCATGGAAATGAGGATGCAGAGCCTTAACAACTGCCAGATTATTTGACCCACTTCTAGGAATTTATGGTAATGAATAATCAAAGAGAAACAACCAAAGACAAAATGAGAGATTCAGATTCATTCCTGATTGGTTTATACCAGAGACAAACAATCCAGGGCAAGCCACTGAGCTGAGTAAACATTGGTTTATTCAATATGATGAAATATCAAATATTTGTCCACAGTAGGTACTTAATAAATATTTCTTAAATTTACAAAATTTATATGCCATGAAAGAACTTTAGGAATGAGTGAGATGTATACATAAAATTACATTCGGGAGTAGGGAAGGATACATACAATTATTTTCATTTCAGCAAAGATTAGAAATTCACCAAAAGGCCCACTGTTCCAGTTTGTTAATGCTGCCATTTTGCAAAATACCAGAAATGGATTGGCTTTAATAAAGGGGGTTTATTTGGTTACAGTTACAGTCCAAAGGCCATAAAGTATCCAAGGTAAGGCATCAACAATAGGGTACCTTCACTGGAGAAAGGCCATTGGCATCCGGAAAACCTCTGTTAGCTGGGAAGGCACATAGCTGGTGTCTGCTTGCTCCCAGGTTGCGTTTCAAAATGGCATTCTCCAAAATGTCAGCTTTCAATGGCCCTCTTCAAAATGTCTCTCATCTGCAGCTGGAGTCCTTCTGTTTCTGAGTTTTATAGGGCTCCAGTAATTAAATCAAGACATAAGCTCAATGGGCAGGCCACACCTCCATGGAAACAATCCCATCAACAGGTCACACCCTAATCAAAGGTGTTGCTGTTCACGTCTCCATGGAAACAATCAAAAGGTTCCTACCTACTTGGCATCATGGGATGGAGAACATCTTCTTGACCAAAAGGGGGATGTGAAAGGAAATGAAATAAGCTTCAGTGGCAGAGAGATTCCAAAAGGAGCCGAGAGGTCACTCTGGTGGGCACTCCTACGCACAATTTAGACAACCCTTTTTAGGTTCTAAAGAATTGGGGTAGCTGGTGGTGGATACCTGAAACTATCAAACTACAACCCAGAACCCATGAATCTCGAAGACAATTGTATAAAAATGTAGCTTATGAGGAGTGACAATGGGATTGGGAAAACCATAAGGACCACACTCCACTTTGTCTAGTTTATGGATGGATGAGTAGAAAAATAGGGGAAGGAAACAAACAAACAGACAAAGGTACCCAGTGTTCTTTTTTACTTCAATTGCTCTTTTTCACTTTAATTATTATTCTTATTATTTTTGTGTGTGTGCTAATGAAGGTGTCAGGGATTGATTTAAGTGATGAATGTACAACTATGTAATGGTACTGTGAACAATCAAATGTACGATTTGTTTTGTATGACTGCGTGGTATGTGAATATATCTCAATAAAATGAAGATTAAAAAAAAAAGGTTCCTACCTAATCAACTATTACATCTGCCCCCACAAGACTGCATCAAAGAACATGGAGTTTTGGGGGATATAAAACATCCAAACCAGCACACCCATCAAGAGGGGTGAAATTAAATAAATCAAGATATATCCACTCAATGAAATTCTATGCACCAGTTAAAAACAGGAAAGATGTATACTTACTGATGTGGAATCATTTCTGAGATATATTGTTATATTTTAAAACAGACCCCTGTTCTAACCCTAGAACAGGGCATTTGGAATACAACTATGCAAAGAAAGAAAAAAAAATAAAAGGATAAATATATATTTATGTTCATAGAACATCTCCAGAAAGATTTAGGGAAATATAAAACTGGTAACAGTGGTTGCCTCTGTATTAGAGAACAAAGGTCTGGGGATGGGGGTGACGGGTGAGGGAGACTTAAGCTAACTTTTTCGGCTGATTTACCCTACAAGTATTTCAGTGTGTTTGTTTGTTTGTTACCATGCACAGGTCTTTCTTTTCAAAAACCAAAATGAAAAAAAAAAATTTTTTAACATTTTTTAGAAGAAGGAAGGGGAAGAAGACTGACATGAAATCAACAAGAAATGATAGGGTTCACAAAGATCAAACCAGCCGTCCTAGAAACATCACCAAATTTTGTACCATAACCAACCCATCATCTAACCCCACTCCCATGCCTATATATGAGCTACAGGGTAAGTGCTTCACATGCACATACACACATACATACAGATAATTAATTTAAATTTTTTTAAAAACAACAAAAAGCATCTGAATTTACTGCAATCATATGTATCAATACTTCCCACCTAAGGGGACCTAGGCCTTTACCCAGAATCCCATGGTGTTGAGATGGAAGAAAAGAACATACCAGAAAACCTCCGGTAACTCTAGTTAGTAACTCAGCTTCTATCTTTAGAATGGAAACTATCCATTTGTCAGTGCCCAAGACACCTTCAAAAAAGAAGTTACATACAGCTCAACAACGAAAAGACAGACAACCCAATTTGAAAATGGGCAAAGGACTTGAATAGGCATTTCTCCAAAAAGGATATACAAAGAATCAATAAGCACATGAAAAAATGCTCAGCATCATTAGCCATTAAGGAACCGTAAATTAAACCTACAATGAGATACCACTTCACACCAACTAGAAAGGCTAAAATTAAAACATCTTGTTGGCAAGATGCAGAGAAATTGAAACTCATATGCATTGCTGGTGGGAATGTAAAATGGTGCAGCCACCATGGAAAAGTTTGGCAGTTTCTCAAAAAGTTAAATGTAGAATTAGCATATGACCCGGCAATTCCATTCTTAGGTATATACCCCACAGAATTGAAAGCAGGGACTCAGATACTTGTACACCAATGTTCATGGCAGCATTATTTGCAATAACCAAAAGAAGGAAACAACAATGTCCATCAACAGCTGAAAAGATAAACAAAACATGGTATATGCATATAATAGAATACTATTCAGTCAATAAAAAGTAATGAAGTTCTGATGCTACAACATGGATGAACCTTGAAAACATGCTCAGTCAAATTAGCCAGACACTAAAGGTCAAAGGTTATATGATTCATCTTACATGAAATGTCCAGAATAAACAAATTCACAGCAACAGAAAGTAGATTAAAGGTTACCGGAGACTGGGAGGGAGGAGAATTGGGGAGTTATTGCCTAAAGAATAAGGAGTTTCTGTTTTGGGTGATGAAAACGTCTTAGTAATGGAAGGTGGTGATGGCAGCATAATATTGTAAAAGTAAGTAATGCCACTAAATTAAACACTTAAAAATGGTTAAAATTGCTAATTATATATATATATATATATATATCCACAATAAATATTTTAAAAAAAAAGAAACTAGACTTTACAACTGTTCTGTAATTCTATAGAAAAAAATCAAGGCTTCTATGGGGTGCCAAGCCATGTACCCAAAATAGAGACAATACCACAGTAAGAGCAGTAACAGAGGGATCCTGTACCATCTGCCTCCCATCCATGAGCCAAACAAAAAAAAACAAGAAAAAAGCCCCCTCCCCCATCTCCAGCCCAGGCTCCAGATCCCCACAAACACCTCACCAAATTTCCCAGCAGCCCTTGTTCCCATCAAGATGGAGTCTTCTTTCCAGGAGGCCTTTCTGTTTTTTCATTCCTATTTCTGCCAGGGCAAAAAGCAACACAGAAGGACACTAAAGCACAATGAAATCTTCGTCATAAAAACCAACTGACCTAGGGTTCTTTTATAGGGAAGGTTTTAAGCTCAAAGGACGCTGGAGAGGAGGTTTCAAAATGGAGCCGAGATTTCAAAATGGCAACTAGCTAAACGCCATTTGGTATAATTCTGCTGGCCCAAACCTCCCTCCCATTCTCTAAGGGGTGTTCATAATTACTAGCACAGCCACCTGCAAAGGTGGAATCTGGGCCCCCCTTCCTTCAAAGATTAGAGAAGTGGGACCAAAAAGATTCGTTAGCAATGCCAGAGAAAAGCCTGTGAGGGAGAGAAGAGACCTTCACAGGGGCCTGCAAGGACATGGCCGACTCGCCCCATCCCATATCTCAGCTCTTCTGTGTTCCCAACTGGCTTGGCCACCATCCAGAGAGGCTCCAGGCTGGTGAGCCTGTGAATGCGAGGCAGAGATAAGCGACTCAGAGAGGGGAAGCCCGCCCACGGTTATGTATGGGCTGCAGCACTGCTGTAGAGAGGAGCCAGCGAATCTTCCATTTCCAAGACATTTCTGCACTCAATCTTGTTCCCCGAAATTATGAATTCTCTTTCTTGGCTTCCTCCCACGTCCTGGAACAGAACTAAGCAGTCACTTAGGAATATGGAAAAATCGGGGGAGGGAGGACTTCAGTGTGTTAAAATCACATTGACACTGTTTGTGATAAAACTGGGAGGCTAGGAATCTCCATTCTTTCCTTCCTCTGCAGGACGGCCACCCAGTAGCACCCATTGTGAAAAACCAATTCCTGGCCTTGCCTCCCGCAAGGGCTATGCTTTGGGAGCTCCAAAAATGGTGCACTTCCTCCCAGCTGTAGAGAAGCTAGGCCTCTGGGGAAAAGTGGAAGCATTTGGTCAAACAGAAACAGGAGGAAGGTCTTCTAAGAGGGGTAAAGCCTGAGCAAAGCCCAGGGAGGGGGTGGTTCTTGACCTTGACCTGGCAGTAACAAAGGCTGGAGGTGGGGCAAAGAAACCTCTTAAGGAAGCTGCAGTATCTGGAGCTGGGAGCCTAGCCACCTTCACCAACACCAGGCACCCGTGAGTTCATTCTCTGCATCCCCCAAAGAGAGCAGAACGCAGGAGCGAAGTCTGGAGAAAAGCAATGTCTGCCCCACCTCTGAGCCTTGCCCCAGGGTCAGATGCCTGGAAAAAAATTCCTGGGATTATTTGGTGTTGTCTGAGATGGACTTGGAGCCACCCTGGCTGGAAGAGGGATGGGGCCTTGGACAGCGGCTGCTGCCAGGACAGGACTGTGGCAAACGAAGGGCACCTTCCTGTCCCTAAGCCTCTGCCCTTACTGTTCGTCAGCCTGGATCTCCTTTCTCTTTCTCTTCTCTGATCACTGAGATCCTTAAAAACCATCTCCTCCGTGAAGCCCTCCTGATTGCCTCATTTAGACTTAATCAGCGGGCTTTTATGCTCCTTCAACAAGTTGCTTGTATCTCCATCTCCATTTACACTTTCCTGCCTTGTGTTACTATTAATCTCACTCTCCCTCTAGATGTAAACTCCCAAATGTCAAGGACCGAATCTTACACAAGACTCGTCCCCTTAGCACCAAGCTTTGCACAGAGCAGATATTCAGTAACTACTTATTGAATTGAATACACAGACCCATAAGGAGTGACCTGGTACTGGCTGGCATTACTTACTCCTCTGTCCATTCATTCATTTGTTCAGTAAACCTGTGAGTGCCCATCTGCCAAACTCATTTACTCTCTCTCTCTCCCAGAGCAAATACTTGAAAGTTCAGTGTTTGATGCATGTCTTGGAGCGAAAAGGAGAATTTATCCCTTGTTTTGACTTGCTCTTCTTGGTTTATTATTTGACACACTATTCAACTTTTTCTCCCAATGTCCCTGATCTTAGACAACGTTTTCAAGTTGTTGGCAGGAGAGGTTCAGGTTAGAATCCTATAATTTTGGAGTTGGAGGAGACCTGAGATAAATGACTGTCCCTGGCAGCCCCCCTCCCTCCCCCTTCTGTATTGTCCCCCCAATGCAGAGCAGTTCCTGGACACAACTGCTTCTCAAGCTATTTGTGCTTATTAATCTCTGAGCAGGGCAGACTTTTCTCATGGCCTTCAGCTTTTCCTCCCAGCTCCATGACCATGTCTTCTACTCTGCTGAGAAGACTTCCTAGAGCCATCCCCTCACCCCAAATTACAGATTCCTTCCTTAATATCCCCCGAGTACACACACATAGCTGAATGAGTTATCTTAATTCTACCAGCTTCTGCGGTAGGTATATCTCGAGTTCCCCTAGGTGGGCAGGACAGAGCCCTTGGGGGGCCCTCACCCACATCCCAGACAATGTGTCTCCCACAAGGGCCTTCTTGTGGGTGTGACTTCCAATCTGGGCAGGTACAGGCAATGGGATATAATCTGCACTCACCCTGCATTTGTCAGGCTTTTGCACAGTGAAGGAGCCTGTGGTATCTTTTATGCCCTAGGCCCAAAAAGAAGCCCTCAAGGGAGAGGGGGCTGCCAGGGATAGTCATTTATCTCAGGTCTCCTCCAACTGCAAAATTATAGGATTCTAACCTGAACCTCTCCTGTCAACAACTTTAAAACGTTGTCTAAGATCAGGGACATTGGGAGAGAAAGTTGAATAGTGTGTCAAATAATAAACCAAGAAGAATTCTGAAGTCAAAACAAGGGATAAATTCTCCTTATCGCTCCAAGACATGCATCAAAGCAGCTAGCTGCGGTCTGCCCAGCCTGGGAAGATGATAATGGTTTTTAATGGCCTGTAAACAATAGGACCAGCCTTCATAATAAAGTTTAACCAATTAAGCTTTTAGGCTTCCTCCCAGCACCCTGCTCACTCCCTCCCTCCCTTTCTGGAACACAGCGAACTTCTTGGGTCCGAGAAGTAGGGAGATCCAGCTCAAGACTCAAGGCCTCCGTGTCCTCAGGTTGGCTTCCGGGGAGAATCAAACCTGTAGGTTGACAGTGAGGATTGCACAGAGGGAGCGTGAAGGAAAATTGCCTCTATCCTGATCTGAATAAAAGGAGGAAGGAACCCTCCTTTCAGAAAATACAAGAAACAAGAAAGAGACTGAGTGCAAGAGGTAAACTTGGTTCTTCCTCAGTGAGCACATTCGTTCCTTCAGCAAAAATGCATATATCCCTACTGTACACAAGGCACTTGCAGAGGATGCAAAAGTATTTAAAGTGCCTGCCCCAGTGGAATTACAGTCTGGAGGTTGGTGTTGGAAATAAGATATATTCACAGATTTCCATAATAATAGTACAACAGCATTTGCAAAGTGCTCCATGAGTTCAGTCCTCTGTTTCCATTTTGCTTCTTTATTTTGTGTACCATATTCAATTTGGTGTGACTGGGGGAGACAAAATTCAAAAAACGGAGGAGTTAGAAAGAGGAAAAGGAAAACTGGGACACACAGGAGAAAGAAAACCAAGCCTTCCCTCTGCCCACTGCTCTCTCTGTATCCAGCCCTAGTTCTGGAAAAGAAAAGGACAAATTGTCACTAGAGGCCTCAGGCAGGGACAGGCCACTGAGTCACAATTCACGCCACATTTGCTTCCTGCATCAACAAGGCATATTTTGCTGAGTTGTCCAAAATTCTGGCCATCTGGGATTTTCTATCTGATATACCAACTCCCAGTACCAGTCAACCATTTCCTTTCCTCTTAGAAATAAAGCGTGTATGCACACACACGTACACACAAGTTAATGGGTTCTGATGGAAGAAATTCGAAGGTTTTGCACCCATGGTTCAAAGGTTAACGATCTCTACTTTTGAAAACAATGATGAGTACCTTGTTTTGCATTTAAAGAGCCTCACATTTTTTCAAAGTTTTTCAATAAATATTATCTCACGTTCATGCCTGGAACCATCTTGGCTGGTAACAAAAGATGAACATTATTATCTCCAATTTAAAATTGCCCTCCTTTCTCCATTTGTTTCTCACTCAGCAAACAATGGTTGAACGCCTATCACGTGCCAAGCACTGTACTGGTGTGGGATTTTACAAGAGAGCAAGATGGACGCAGGCCCTGCCTTCAAAGAGTTCACAGGCCAATGTAGGAGACAGACAGGGAAAGGAAGTCTGTCTCCAGGATCTGGGGTAGCTCCTGGAGATGAGGCCTTAAAATATTAGTAGTATTTCTCCAGGTGGAAAAGAGAAGAAAGGGGATTCCAGAGAGGTGGATCAGCAATTTGTGCCCAGGGGAGAGTGAACCGTCTGGTGTGACTATAGGGTGAGTGGCGGTGAAGGGCAAACAATGAGAAATGAGACTGAAGGGGTAGGCTGGGCCCAGGGAACAGAGCCAAGAATGCTTGCCAAGGAGTTTGGACTTTATCCTGTGGGCAATGAGGAAACCACCGAGGGTTTTAAGTAGAGGTGGGGTGACATGATCAGATTTATGTTTTAGAAAGATTATTCCAGCTGCTGGGTGGAGAATGGACTGCAGTAGGAAGAGACTGGCAGCAGACTCTAGAGACATTTCCATCATAGAATCAACAGGGCTGGGTGCCCCATTAGAGGGAGGAGGAAAAGGAGGTGCCAGAGACGGCTTTCTCACTTGGGTTTGAGAAGACTTCATCCAAGATAGAAACCCAATAAGAAAGTCAGAAGCAGAGAAATAGATGCCTTGCCTAAGATCACATAACTTACTTTTGGCAGACCCAAGCCAATAACCTAAAATTCTTTCCGGCAGAAAACCCTTGCTTTGCCATGTTGGCAACAACCAGTGAATAAACATAGCCATCATTCTCCAGGTTCTTTCCTTACTCTTTACTTGTCTTATGCAACATTTGCCTTTTGTCCCATGGAGTTTGCAAGCCAGTGGGGCAAAACCCCTTTTGACTTCCCCCAGAGCCTGGCACAATGCTAGGCACATAAGTGGTCAATAAATGTTTGTTAGTAAATCAAAGCCCAAGAGCTACCAAGAACTTATTACCTGAGGCATTGCCTTCCTTGCAACACAAGACCCTTTCCTTCTTTAATCCCTAATAAACAGTATTTTTTTATCATTCCTAGATCAAATAATTCCTAGATGTTTGAATTTCACAGACAAGAAAATTTTTAACCAAAGGGTGAAAGAAATTGGAGAGATCGGAGTCTTGCCAACTTTTTAATTTTGCTGAGTAAGGATATCCTAAAACCCAGCTGTCATCTACTAACACCATTTCTTAAAGAACATTTACTACATAGCCACAAAGTCAGAATAATGTAATTTTAAGATTAAGAAAAATCTTTCAAATTAAAGCAGTTTCTCAATTTCAGCACTCTTGACACTTTGGGCTGGATAATTCTTTACCCTTAGGTGGATCGGTGGGGGGTTAGGTCTGTTGTAGGATGATTAGCAGCATCCCTGCCCACAACCCATTAAATGCCAGTAGCAATCTCCCAGTTGTGACAACCAAAAAAATATCTCCAGACATTTCCAAATGTTCCCTCAGGGCAAAATTGACCCCTGTTGAGAACCACGGAATTAAATGAAAGCAAGCCTTATTAGAAATCTAGTTATATTGTCCTTATATTTTTGGACTAATGAAACTTTATTACAGGGTGGCATCAGTCCATAAATCAGCTTTTAGAAATGAGGAGTACAGAGATTAAGAGTATGGGGTTTGAAGTTGAACTTCAACCCAAATCTCAGTTCTTTTACTTATTGCCTATCCTTCAGCAAATGACGGTTCTCAGCCTTTTTCTCACCTGCATCAAAATACCTACCTCATCAAAGTTGTTGGGAAGATAAATGGCATAGATGTAACACACTAAGAACAGGCCAGGCACAGGATTGTCGGGGGCTGGGGAGTGAGTGATCATCTCACTGCTTCTCTAGCACCTAGCACAATGTCCAGCATGTAATAATGACAGCTACCTAAATTTAATTATCTGGGTAAAGGGACCTTATACCTGATGTAATAGGTCTTCCATAGACATTTATTGAATGAATAAATGAACCACCAATCATCTTGCTCTTGTCAGTTGCTTTCCTCAACCCCATCACCCCTAAGTCCTTTTCTCCTTTACCAGAACTTTCTCAAATCCTACCCAGGGGTTAACCTTTACACAAATAAGTGGAACCCTCTAGCAGGCCATATCATTACCCCAGGCTCTATCTGGACTTTGAATAACCCTCAGCCCCACCTCTGAGAGTGCAGACTTTTTGGGTCCAGCCATGAATGTCACCCATTTCATCAGCATCTTTGGGTTGCTACTCTCCTTAGATGCTTAACCCGGTAGTGAGGCAGGGACAGAAAAAGGAGGTAGCTTTATAAAGAGACTGGGGAGAAGCAAGGTAAGCAACAAATTAAACAAGCAGACAGGCTCAGAGGAAGGGCTGGGGGAGGCACCGAGCCTCTCTGGGCTGCTGACTCGGCAGCGAGCCGGTCCAGTTCCAGCTGCTCCTTCCTGCATCTCCACCAGGCTCCCCTTTCTGCCTCGGCAGGCAGAGCACCAGGAGCTCTCACAAGGGGTAAAAACGCTCCTTCTTATAAGCCAGACATAGTCCTGGCCAAAGCTCAGCCAGCAATAAATTACTGGGGTTCAGCTCACAAGTACATTAAGTCTCTTCTGACAATTTCCCAAAAGTCTGCATTTTTCTGGCATCACAGGGTCACAGAAGACGAGCACCAGGAGGAGCCTTGGAGAGCAGGTGGTCTAAGCCCTTGGTCCATGGTTGGGGAACTGAGGGTCAGAGAGGGGAAGGACCTTGCTCAGGATCATTCAAGTGTGTTTCAGCCAAGGGCAGCGCTGAGCCAAGGGCTCAAGACTTCAGTTTTGGCACCGAGCTTTGCCAGAGGCTCCAAGACATACCAAGAAGAGGAAGGGGTATTAAGAACCTAATTTGGCGCCCTCTGAAAATATGGATGATCACCTCTGCAGCCTCAGATGAGGAGAGGATTAACAAGTTCGCGGAAGCAGACATTGATCTAGTCCCGTGGCTTCATGTGTCTACACACATAAAAAGAGGGACGAGAGAGGAAGCAAACATGCAAAAGACTAGGAAATGGCGAATCTGGGCGAAAGGTATATGGGTGCCCATTGTACTATTCTTGCACCTTTCAGAAGATTTGAAATTTTTCAAAGTAAAAATTTGAGAGAGAGAGACAAAGCATCAAATCATCATCTCTATTAAATTAACTTTTTAAAAAATTACTTGGAAATGGCCAAGAATCACTCCTTCAGTTTCATTCTGTTTCTCTACCTAGGGACTAACATTCTCAGAAATCATCAAAAGACTTCCCAGAGCTTAGGGGTATAGGACTCCAAACAAGTATGCAGTACTGGTGTTCATGGTAGCCAGTAGCTATGGCAACCTTGGGAAACAAATCTGATTTCAAATATTTTGTCCCAGCAGTCCCTGAAATTCACATGTGCTTATCACACCATGATCCTGTTATTTCTGGTTCACAAAGTAACTAAAGTCAACTACAGGCTACGGATGGACCAAATGTCAGAATTTTTCCAAAAGAATCCACTGCCTTTGCAACATAGGTGGTTCATAAAAACAATGAAATGCTTAATTTCTATTCAGATTGGAAATCCTTTCATATAAAGAAATTCAATCAAAATCCACATCTAACCCAGACCCTACATTCTCTAACCACAGCAGTATTTAATTATAGCCATATTGGGTCCATAATCTAGCATTAACACATATATAAAACCCAAGCCAATGGCATAGCATTCAAGGCAGGGAGGTTGGAAGGACCGTAGCCCCTTCAAGGAACCTCCAGGAATCGTTGTGGCCAAAGCAAGGACTAAGGGGGGAATGAGCAGGGGAATATGGAGTTGGAGATATAGGTAGAGGCCAGATCCTGGAGGACCCATATAGTTTATCTTTCAGCCAGCAGATTGCCATCGAAGGATTTTCAGATGGTAGCGATATAATCGGATCATTCTGGCAGACCATGGATGGATAAGAGGAACTCAAAAGTAGGGAATCTAGTTGGAATGACAACGATCTGAACTAAGTGAAAGGAGTGAAAAGCTAGAGACAAAGAAGAGAGAGCTACTGAAGAGACCAAATGGACAGAACTTGACTGGAAGAGGGCAGATGTGCTTGAGAGAGAGAGGAAGGAGTCCACAGTGACATCCAGCTTGGCTGACTAGGTAGATGGTGCTGCCGGTCATCGAGATGGGGGACCCAGGAGGAGGCGGAAGCTTGGCAAAAGGGTGTGGTAGGTTTTGAACATGTTGAGGTTCCAGTTGGACATGTAAACATGGAGCTCCAGAGAGAAGTCTGCATTTGGGAGTTGTCGACATATACAGAGTGATAGATGCCAGGGGTATAGACGAGGTCAGCTGGGGAGGAACTGAAAACAAAATAAGAATCAGATCAAGGCCAGAAACTGGGGGGGGGGGACCTCTTAACGGTAGCCAAGGAGGAGGAGACTACCAGGAACATTGAGGAGTGACTTAAGAGGCAGAGGCTGAAGTGTCCCTTAAAGTGAGCCACCCAACTCCTCCATCTGCACAGGCTGGTCACACCATGGCAGAGTCAGGGGAGAAACAATGATGTGTTAAACTCAACAACAAAAAGTGGGCAAGGATTTGAATTGACATGTCTCCAAAGAAGATATGCAAATGGCCAATAAGCACACAAAAAGATGCTCAAGATCATTAGTCACAGGGACATGCAAATCAAAACCACAATGAGATACCACTTCACGCCCACAAGGATGGCCAGCTATAATTAAAAAAAAAAAAAAAGTGTTGGCAAGGATGTGGATAAATCAGAACCCTCATACATTGCTGGTGGAAATGTAAAGTGGTGCAGGCACTGTGGAAAACAGTCTGGCCATTGCCCAAAGAGTTAAACATAACATTACGATACAATATGACCCAGCAATTCCACTCCTAGGTGTATACCCAAGAGAAATGGAAACATATGTCCACACAAAAGCTTGTACATGAATGTTGATAGCAGAATTATTCATAACAGCCAAGAACTGGAAATAACCCAACTGCCCATCCACTGATGAATGGATAAATAGATTATTTGACCATAAAAAGGAATGAGTTCTGGTACATGATACAACACAGATGAACCTTGAAAACATTATACTAATGAATAAAGCCAGACACAAAAGGCCACATATTAAATAGTTGCACTTTTATAAAATTTCCAGAATAGGCAAGTCCAGAAACAGAAGATAGGTTAGTAGTTGCCAGGGGTTAAGGGGAAGAGGAAATAGGAAGTAACTGCTAATGGGTATGGGGTTTCTTTTGGGGTGACGAAAATATTCTGGAATTAGATAGTGGTGACAGTTATGCAGCATTGTGAATATACTCAAAACCACTGAATTGTACACTTTTAAAATGGTTACAATGGTGTATTTTATCTCAATTTTTAAAAAATGTTTTAAATAATAAACTTACTTGACCAAGCTACCCACAGCCAAGTGGAACTGGATGAGCAATTTATCCAGCCTGTAGCAGAAAGTCCAGATAGTCTGATAATGAGGGCAAAGACCATGCTTCTCAAAGGACCCTTTAATGTCTTAAAATGCCTGGAGCTGGACGGAGGGAAGCTTTGCTGAAGAACAGAGATGGACAGCCCAGCCTCAGGACAGCTACTCGCTCCTTGGCCAGGCTGCCTCACCCCCTGAAGACCCCACCATGCCAGGGTGGTGGGATGACAAACCAGCGACTATGATTTGACCCAAAGAGACAGCAAACCAGCTCTGACCTGGCATGGTCACCCCACATTTACAGGAAAGGAGAAACGATTTCTGAGTCTGAATATCCTGAAGACACAGAATACAAAGCTCCAGATCATGCCTTATTGAGTCTTCAACACCTAAAACGTTTACACTGTGTTCAAATCGACCTGCCTGAGACACAATTCCAGGCTGTCCCAAGTGTCGGCATTCCCCGTACACACGGACTCCTCGGGATGGAGTCCTTTAGTTTTGGACACAAGTGGCTTTGAAATTAGCACAACTTACATGATTTACATCCAGCAACACTGCCTGCTGCAGAACTCAAGAACCTTCCTTTGAGGCCCGAAGAAGCCAAGCGAGGGACAGGAGAGTGGCCGTGCGTCTACCAGAGGGGCTCAGAACCTCTAAAGAGGAGAAACTGAGGATGGAGCTCCAGGGCTCTGCAGAACTTCCTGATGATAATTTCATCTCTCTACTTCACGCTCCAATGATAGGCTCCCCTTCCTTCTTGTTCCCTCTCTCCCACCAAACACCTCGGGCAACACTGGATAATAAAGCGACAGAATGCAAGTGCTGTGAGATAGCACACCACCTCCCCAAGGAAACTGTCAGCGAAAGGAGGCAGGTCTGGGGTGAAAAACAAAACCTCTGGCCTGCTCTAGCCACTGGCTAACCAGCCCCTCCTCCATGCATCCCCTACTCCTGTCTGCCCCCAAAGGGAAAAGGAGAGCGCATTGAAACTAGGCCTTCCCTCGGGGTTCTGGCCACCTTGTGGGGAGATTATGATTACCCTGCGGTTGCCATGCCTACTGTGATGTCACTCCTTTTATCATTCCATCTGGGTGGATTTTTTTTCCTTTTCTCTAAAGGAGGCCCTCCTCTCCAGTGCTCCGGAGCTCTGGCCCTTGTCTTATCTGCATCCGGGTAAACTACCTCCACCGTTTGCAAATCTCAGGAGACTCTACAGTCCTAACGGGGCCAGGGAAGAGTTAGGAGCCAGCTCCCAGGACCCAGAGAAACTCTCATCCCAAACTAGTCAACTTTTCCTATACTAGCAGAAGAGAGCCAAGATTTCACCAGCACCTCTCAGAAATGCAAACAATAGAAGGACCTCTGGCAAGGTCCTGTAAGTTTTATTATTCGGTCAGAAGGAAATCACTGTTTAAGTGAATTAAATGCAAAGAAGAATTAGGATTGGGAAAAAAGTGTACAAATCCCACACTTTATCATGCACAGAGGAACGCGAAAGAAGACAGAAAAATATTTTCTAAATGACTGCTTTTCGTGCTGTCAATCCATGGATCTAAAGAGGTTTCCCAGGCAAAAAGCATTTCTTTGTGCTCCTACTGTGCACCAGGCACATACCAGGTACTGGAGACCTAGTCCCTGCCCTTAAGGGACTAATAATAATCAACAGCACTGTTCACAAACATGACATCTGCACAGACTTCTTCAAAACCATTTTACTCCATCAGGTAGAAAATCGGAGGCCCTGAAAGATCAGGCAGTTGGTCCATGGCCACGAGGCTCGGTCTAGAAGCTGTAGGCAGAGAGCAAAAGTCCTGGCCGTGGGCAGGCCTTGCTCCAAATCCTCAAGTGAAGCCCCCAGCCTGCAGCATGCATTCTCCTCAGTCTGTCCTCCCCTGCCCGGGTCTGCGGCTGCTTCTGCAGGCAGTGAAGGAAGGCAGAAGGCAGTGGCTCCAGTCCCCGGCTGCTGCAACCCTACCGGGGGGCATGGCGGCCATGTGCCATAGAGGGAGGGCAGGAGGGCCGAGGTAAGGCTGTCCCTGCAGCCAGCCAGCCTCGTGCAGTCCAGTTAACCTTTACATAACAGGCCTGTCCTGGAGGTCATCAGTGCCATTGTTAAGACACAGCGTCCTCTAGAACAGTGGCCCATGACACTGGAATCGTCCAACTTATTAAATAAAAATGGCGGTTGTTGTTGGTGTCAGCAGCACTATGGTTTTCAGTTCCAGCTCTTTCCTTCCAAATCCTAACAGAACTGGCCTTCTCTAATATATAACATGTTGCTTACAAAAAAAAATTATCCAGATTTTTTAATATATATTCCTATATATATCTTATATATATAAGAATATATATATTCTTTTAATGCAAGGGAAAAATGTTTCCCACTTTATGAATGAGAAAACCAAGGCAAAGAAAGGAAGGGGTCAACTCAGGTGATGTTGATTTGCAGAACTGAGATTTTTATCTCAAGTACTCACTTTGGGAGACCCTTGGCAACAGCACAGTCGCTCAGGGATTTGTGTGGAAGTCATGTTACCAGGCCACCAAACAAGCCACTGCTGTTTGTTCTTTTGTTTGGGTTTAGTGGGGCTGGGGGCTGGCAAGGAGAGGCGGAATAGATCCCCATAAAAGCCCAGCATTGACTCCCAAAGTGGCTGCTGATACGGTTAGGAGGCCAGATGTCAGACTTGGTAAAAATGCCCTCCTTTCTAACGAGCCAGTGTGCCTTTCACCTGTCCTAAGGTAGGACACTAGATGCCCTACTTCTCCACGCAGCCCTGCTCCCTTGGGGACCAGGGCCTGAACAGGCTGCTTCCCTTCGCACAGGTAAGAAGCTTTACCACCAAAAACAGGAACGAGGCCAGCAGGTACACAGAGGGAGCTTTCACACGCGGCGGGGGAATGCAAACCCTACCCTTTAGGATCCACACCCGTGAGAGAGGAACCTACCAGAAATAGTTCAAAGGGGTTCAAAGAAGCAGGGAGCAACAGGATGTGAGCTCAGAGCTGAGATCAGGTGAATTGAGGCTTAAAAAGCAGGAGTTCTAGAGTCAGACACATCTGGGCTTGAACCTTAGCACCACTCCCTCACCAGAGTGCCTTTCGTGGCTTCCATTCAGTTTTCCTCATCAAGTAAGTGGGGATAAAATCATCTCGCTTTGAGAAGTTATGTAAGTGCCGGGATAAATTAGGCACTGCAAAGATGGTAGCTATGATGACTGGTTTCCCAAAAGTAGTGCCGTGTTTGTGCTCAGCCGGCCCATGCTCTGTTCCCTGAGCCACTTCTGGCCAACGTCCTTCACTTACAACACAACTGACCTGGAGGGTAAACCCTTCGGCTACAGAACAGAGCTCATGCACTTGCCAAGCTAACTGGTGTGTGTGAGTTCAGAGTCTTGTTCTCAGTAGAACCACTCTTGTCTGATTTTTTTTTATTTACACATGTATTTTTCATGCATTTCTTTATGCATACATATACATACATGTGTATATAAATAATTTATTCAAATAGGATTATATAATGCAGTCTATTTTCCCAGCCCCCCCTTCTTCCCACATCAGCACCCCCATCCCCACCCCTGCTTTCCCTAGGTACCCCATATTAACATTTTAGTTTGTGTCCTTCTGTATTTTTCTCCATACAAGTGTAATTCTATGCACACATGCACACATGAATAGGGTGGGGGGATGGTGGTTATTATTACAAAAATGGAACTATATATTTCATGCAATTTCTGCCTCTTTTTTCGTTCTGCAGTACTTCGCCTAGAACCTTTTAATGGCTCAGTAACAGTCCATGGTGTGAAGGTACCACAGCCATTGGGACATTCCCCTGCTGGTGAGCAGCCACTCAGTTTCCATTCTTGGCCACTACAAACAAAACAGCAATACATTCCTTGTACATATGTCCTTACCAAAGACTGTCTTCTAACCAGACAAAATACCAAACATGAGGATGTGAAAGTCACCCAACCCAAGGACCTCATGATGAGTTGTTTCAGCCACATCTTCCTTAAAATGCCCATAGAAAAAAGGACCTTCTGTTCCTAGAAGTCCAAATCCCTGGCATGGATCTGGCTTCTGACCTCTAGTTCTTCCAGGATCTTACTGTGTCAAGTCACCTCAGCAGGTCTTAATTTTTCCATCTGTAAAATAAAATCATAACTGCCCCGTGCTGCAACATTTGAGATGTTTTTGCAAGTGATTTTTATGCAGGAGCAGGGTGTGAGGTAATATATTGGCCGTTTTTCTGTGCAGCGTAATTTCTAGTTTGTAGTTTGGGGTCAGGGAAGGGAGGGCAAGCCAAAACTAACAGATAATTAAGTTCCCTCTAATTTATAACGCAGGTGGGGCTGAACAGGAACACCTATCTGTGCATTTCTGAAGCTCCCTTCACTGTGGTTGTTTACAATGAAAAGTCGCCAATTGGAAAGAGGGACTTTTGACTCTCCACTTGCCCTGTTTTGTCAGATTCCAAAGAGGGGCAACTGTAATTGAAATTATGAGAGGAGTGCTCAAATTATCAAATCTGGAAAATGAGTAATCTCACTGGTGTATGGTTTTCACTCAAAAGTTGCCTAAATTCTACATTCTGTTTAGTAAAAGGTGTGAGGAGGAGATTTCTTTTGCAGGGTATATGGTGATTGATACCAAAAATTGGAAAAAAAGAAAGAGAAGGAGAAGAAAAAATAATTTTAGGAAAAAATCCTAACCTTCTATTTCAGGTAGGTTTTCTGAAAGTCTTTCAAGAGCCTCCCCAAAAAGAAACAGTTACAATAACTTGAGTGATTTTACCTTGTTTCAGTATGGCTTATAAGCACGAGAGGAGAATAATGGAAATGGTAAAATCTCCAGAATTTGTGTAATGCTATTCTGTTTTAAAACCCAGATCAAATTTGAATATAGAATAATTTTCTTCATCAAAAGCAAGCAGATGATTGGCGCTGCTCCTTTGGAAAAGCGTTTGGCAATATCTGCTGAACATACGCCCACCTCCAGTCCCAACAACCCCACTTCTAGTTGTGCATAAGTAAGAGCTCCAAAAGACATGGGCCAGACCGTTCACAGAAGCCCATTGTCACGGCTTGGGTTGCGTCCCTCCAAAAAAGACAGGTTCAAGTTCTAACTCCCAGTCCCATGAATGTGACCTTATCTGAACATAGGATCTCTGAAGACATGATTAGCTAAAAGGAGGCCAAACTGGATTAGGATGGGCCCTAATCCAATAAAACTGGTGTCCTTATAAGAAGAGGAGATTTGGATGCACAGGCAGGCCCCGGGAAGAAGGCAATGTGAAGATGGAGGCAGCAGAGTGACGTATCTACAAGCCAAAGAACGCCAAGGATTGTGAGCCAACATCAGAAGCTAGAAGAGGCAGGGAAGAATCATGCCCTGCAGGTTTCAGGTGGAGCCTGGCCCTGCTGACACCCTGATTTCAGACTCTAACCTCCAGAACTGTGAGACAATGAATTTCTGTTTAAAGCCACCCAGTTTGAGGTAGTTAGTGCCCTAGGAAACGAAGACACCCATCAAGAGTAGAAAGGATGAACAAATCAGGGTATCTTCACCTAACAAAATATCATGTAGCAATGAGAATGAATGATTTACAGCTCCAGGCAACCCTACAGATGAATCTCACAAGCACAATGTTGCAGTGGGGGGTGGGAGGGGTTGCAGAATCTGGACTCTGAGGTGGGCACACTGTAAGATTCCACTTGATGGGGTGGAATCAAGATCGTGACCTTGGGTTTGGGTAGGGGGTGCCGTGGACATGGGAGGGCACAGCTAGGCTTCCATAATGAGTTTTCGTATGGATGTTGGTGACACAAGGATTTCAGTTTGTGAAAATTTATGTTGCTGAAGAGATATGTGCACTTGTCTGGAGCTATGTTATACTTCAATTTAAAAATTTTAGAACGTAATTGAATGGCCAATAATAAAGGTGCTTAAGAATGAAATAATCAGATGGACAAGGCACTTGGAGCCAGATTTTATCTGGCATGTGTCTTTCCAGGGAGCTCTCCTGTCGATGCAAGGACTGACTAATTGAACATGGGGAAAGAGAATTCTGTGAGCAGAGATGAAAGGGGAAGAGAGAAATGACGCTTTCTTTGGAAAAGGGGAGTATCCGAAATCTAGATACACAGCCCCCACCCTGGGTAATTAATCCAATGCACAGTCTGTTACAGCTGGACCCAGGTTCACTTCAAAAACATCTGGGGTTTTTGTTTTGTTTTGTTTTTCCTCCCTTTAAAAAAATTGTTTGGAATGAGGGAAAAAGGCACGATTATTTTATATGGAAATCAAATCTATTTTCAGAGAGAAAGATTGGAGAAGTGGTCTGAGCAGCGGTGACAAAATGGAAGCCAGATGGAAAAAGACTTGTAATTCTCTAGCACCACAGGCAAACTTGGGCTTCCATTCATTTCAATAATAATATTTATAATAACAGCTGCTAATAAGTTTATATATAAGTTTATATGTAAGTTTATATATAAGTTATATATGTTTATATGAGTTTATATATAAGTTATATATAAGTTTATATAAGCAGGGTTTATATATGCCAGGTATTGTTCCAAGTGCTCACATACATTAACACATTCAATCTTTGAAGTAGTGACTGATATCAGGCCCACTTCACAGACTGGAACCCAGGCCCAGAGAGGTTAAGTAAGTTGCCCAAAGTCACACAGCTAAGAAGTGACAGAGCTAGGCAGTCTGACTGCAGAACCTGTGCTTTTAACCGTACCATATTGCTTCCTAATATGCATGTATTAAGTACCTACTATGTGCTGGGTACTATACTGGGCAAGAGGATTACTAAGATGAATGAAACACTGGCCCATGGTTGCAGTCCAGGCAGTGACAAGGATCACACAGCCATCCACAGGTCTAACTTCAGAATGAAAAGTTAAAAAACTATCTCCAAATACCTCAATATTAAGTTTCCAACAAATACAAAGCAGTGCTCATTTTCTTACTGATACTGTTTTACACAGCTGAGTAAGTTGTAAGAATAACCATTCCTTGGTGCCCCACCCACCCCTGGGTCATGAAACTCAATAAAGCTCTTTTCATTTTGATTGGGGAGAAAGTGACTTGTAAATATGTTTATTTTTCCTAAATTGCCCTCTTGTGCAAAAAGGATTGCTCACCACTGATCTAGCAGCTTAAATACAGGAACTCTCAGAGAATGAGAGGCCCAGGTGCCAAGATTATTAAAAAATGAAGAAATGCAAAGCAGGATTACAACAATTTATGGCACATTTAAAATGTTTACACTTAAATTCATGCTTATCATACACACACACATATCCACAAACTCAACTACAATGTATAATAATTATGCTCACCACAAGAAAATTACACAATCTATATGAAATATATATATATTTCATATATACATATAGAGAGAGAGAGAAATTATAGATTATAAATATTTGAGAAAGAGAAGACCCATGAATGGGAGACCCAAGTTGAATCAACTCCCACCACCACCACCACCCCATTGACAAGCCTTCCTTAAGGGAAGGAAAGATTGAGCCAAGTAGTAAGTAAGGAACAATGAAGGCCCCTTGGAAACCAGTGATAAAGTAGAAATGTGGTCCACAGAGCTGAAGAAAATGTGGTTGAAACTCCTGGGCCATGTCTACCAACAGATCCAGGCTAACCAGGTGCAGGACCTTTGTGACCTCCTAGAGGTCAAGTCTGGTAGGTCAGCTAAGGTTAAGAGAGACATGCAGGAACACAACCACCTGCCTACTTGCCCAGGAGCTGGCCTCTACCCAGGCCCTCTGATCCTGTACTCACACCCCTGGCCCACCTCTACTGGCCTCTCTACAGATTCTACGTAGGAGTCTTCCAACATGTGCTTCTTTCTCCCATGTCCAAACCACTTGCTAGGAGTTCATTAGAGTTTTAAGAGAATCAGAAAGGGTGCCCATTGCCACATGACACCCAATGCTACTACTTTCCAGAGCATTGTGAAGCCTGATTTTGAGACTTTTTTCCCAGTGTCTTTTCATTTTTCTGCTAAAATCTATCCACTGTGTGAGCTGCCAAGGAAAGTTAAGTTTCTTGTTCTGAAGCGAGGAGGGTTCTCTTTCCCCATGACACCTGCACAAGATGGAAAACATGATACCCTCTGCATATCATAGGACACCCAGTTCCCTGTAAGAGGACATCCCAACTCCTGCCAGCCCAGCACTCATCACAGAGAGCTGTTCTGGTCTTCTCCTCTCACTGCAGGGGCCCAAGAAGGGCCACCAAGGCCTTCCTCAAGAGTAAAGTCCTCCCAAGCCCCCTGTGGGGCGGCCCTGCCCACCATCCCTTTTCTTTAGCTAAATAGCAGAGCTCTAAGCTAATTTCTATAGCTCTTTATCAGGGACATGCCCAAGAAGAGGGGATCTTACCCTTCCCTCCGAGGCCTGTGGACCATGGTCTGAATTCATTGGCTGCTACAAAGCTATAGACATCTGAGCAGGACCTTGAACATCTTCTCCAAAATCCTCCCCTATTTCTATAACAGGCAGATACAAATTGACTCTTTTTTTTTTTTTCAAAACACTTGTCCCTTCAGATGGCCCTGTTTATTTTAATTCACATTTCTCAATGATAAGAGGGGCCAGGGTTCAATGCCCCAAGGTTGCATCCAGGGAGACAAGGCCTGTGGGAGGCTGTAGAACTGAAGGAGCTGGCAAATCAGTGAGCAAGTCCCCGATATCCTTGAGTCAATTGACTCTCTTAAACACATCCCACCCTCACTCTCCAATAGCAACAGCTTACACTTACTAAGCACTCACTCTTGGCCAGGCATGTGCTAAGAGCTGCATGCGGCTTCACTCATTTAACTCTTATACCAAACACTGTGGAGTAAGTCACAGAGGTAAGTGACAGACCTGGGATTTGAAACCAGAAGTCTGATTTCAAAGCCCAAGTTTCCAAGAGGTCCACAACATATTCCTCTACTCAAAGATTACAGCTGTTGCTCTTGAGAGAAGCATTTACCAACTGATAGGAGAACTGATTTACCTATCTTCGTGAAGCATAAACTTCACTGCCCCCACAGTATTCGTTCTCTCTCTTCCATTTTATAATTCCTGCTCCCAAGTTTTAACTAGGCACATGGCAATTGGTTCCAAACCACATTTCCCAGGTTCCCTTGTGGCTAGATGTGGCCATGTGACTACATTCTGGCCAATGGGATGTGAGTACTAGCTCCTTAATAAGCTGCTTGCCTTAGACTTCTTCACCTCCCACCCCCCACATCCTGAAACACAAGAGTTAGAGATGCAAAATAGAAAAGAACTTGAGTCCATGAATGATTTCATGCAGCTACTGGCTCTGCTCACCCTAGGACTTACATGAGCTAGAAATAAATCTGTCTTATTTAAGCATTCTATTTGGGGGTCTCTTTGTTAGAGTGGCTTATCCTATAGCTAGATTCAGTGCCTTAAAACCCAAACCATGAATTATTCTACTCAGCACCCCCAAAACCCTTGCTTAGTGCTTGGAACATAGTAGCTGCTCAGTAAATATTTGTTAAATGAATGAAAGCACCGTGATGTAAACCAGGTGGTACTGGGGCCAAACAAACTGATGTACCCAAGCTCTGTAGATGACCCTTATCCCAGTGGGTACAGTGTCTCCTGCTTTCCTGGAAAACAAGCACTCAGGCCAAAGAGTCTTTGTCTGGGGAAAGGGTAAACTTTTACTGCATCTGTTGTCAACTCTGCTGAGACAATGGAATTTGTGCTTGACCACAAGTTAGCTGAGGTTACTGCTTTTCTCATAATAATAACAAGCTCAGTTTGAGCACTTACCATGTGCCAGGTACCATCCTAAGCACTTTGCAGACATCATGGCATTCATTTCCATGTAATGCTCACAACAGCCCTATGAGGTAGAAACCATCATTATCCCCAGATGAGCAAACCCAGACTCAAAAAATAAAGTAATTTGCCCTGTCCACATGGCTAGGAAGAGACAAACCCAAGTTGTTTGACCCCTAAACTTATTCTCTTCCTAACCACAATACTACTCAGCCTCTCTTCATGTGTGACAGGCTTATATTCCCAACTTCGAGTACAAATTTTATAGGCTGGACCAAGTTTTGTGTTTATAGTAATAGACGCTTCATGCACAGAGCTTCTGGCTGTGGCCGTACCACTTTTCCTCTGTGCATTGTTGCTGAAGGGGCTGCACACACCCATCAGGCTAGAGCAGAGCAGAGGGTAAACAGCCTCAGCCCCAGGACCCACCCCAGCTAGGTCTTGCTCTCTCCTGCCCCCTGAGCTGCCCTTGATGCCCCCCTGACCTCTGCACCCTGCCTGCCCACCACACTGCCACCCACCACCTGCACCATTTTCCCTCAGCTGCCTTCCCGGGATTTGTCCTCCTGCCTGTCTCAATGCACAATTCTTGCCAGGCCTTGCAGCACTCCTCGCTGAAGCCAGCAGGGTCCAGTCCTGCCCATCTGACCTGGTTGTGGTGTGGTCCAAGTTGCATATCCCACCTTCATCCCGACTCTGTTCTCACAGCCGTTCTTCATGTACGACAGCTCCTTCCTCCTCACACCCCAGACTCTGCATAGTAGACTCAGTAGCCGAGTTGGGATAAGCCAGGTAGGCTCTACCCCAGAGGTTACAAACCTGTGGCCTTTCGGCCAAATGTGGCCCCAGGTATGTTTTGTTTGGCCTGCACTGTTTGTTGAAAATTTAATTAGTTACATTTAAAGTTCTTAGAGTTCATATATCAGATTTCAAGGCTCTCTTGAAAATCAGGGGCTCATCCTCCCATACCACAAATGGCTGAAGTGGACTTGGGCAGACCACTAGATGGGCATAAACTTTCCAGTTTACCACAGTCCCCTCCACTCCCTATTCTATTACTCAGGTCCAGAGTCCCCTTCCATCTGCTCTGCTCATTTACATGACCTGCCTGGCCCCTATGGGCCTTTGAGCCTGCAGTGTTTTCCTGAGTGTCTCCATTTTGCTGGTGAGCAAATTGAGAAAGAAGAAATTATTCTTCCAGGTCACACAGTTGAAGTCATCAGCAAATTCATGCCTTGCTATCATTAGATAATATTTATCAAGCTCCTGGACTGTCTGGAGCACCAGAGTGATTTAAATGCAGGTCCCTGGCCCTGCATCTCTCTAGCCACTACACACATCCAAACTGCTGCTCCAAATTCCTGGGCGTACCAGAGAGAGGCACTTTAGTTTTTCAACACACAGGTCACAAACATCTCTTTTACTATATACTATGATGATCTGATTTCCCCTACCTCATCCCAAGATGAACATTTCTCAGATCTGTCTCTCGGATTATACAGCCTGAACCTGCTGAAGTGTGACCTTTGTATAGGGTTAATCCCCTCCGGGCCTGGATCCCTGTGGCTCAGCTGTGGGTGTGGCCCCATGAACACCCGGGGCATGTGCTCCTGGATTAATACTCAGTCTTCTCATGAACTTCCCAGACAGGTGAGAAGTCCACATTTGCCTTAGCGGGTGAACCAGAGAGTGTTGTCCCCACCAGCCCATCTAACAAGGGCAGCAGCTGCTGATCATTTGCTTGGTGGAATGAAAGTCAGGGTTGCCAGATCCTTCCATTTTTCAAGGAGCTAGAAATATAATTTAGAAGAGGGGAAGAGTGATCTCTATTAATAAGACCTGTGCTGAGAAACAAGCCCACCCCCACTCCCACCCACCCAACCCCCAAGTGTTTTGAGAGACTTTGAGAATCAGGTCCTAGTGGGCAAATAGAAATGCCAGGAAATGAAGATTCTCACATTCAAATACCCCATTGGAAAGGGCAGAATCACGTCCTCAAGGCCTGGAGCTACGGAGGCCCTTCCTAGCATTTGGAAAAGGACCCCAACATGCATGGCTGGCTTTGCCCTCCAGCCTGGTCCTCTGTGATGATCAAGGCACTAAGAACACCATTGACTAATCTTATTTTTAAATTCCCTATTTGGTCTGTCCTTTAAACAAGTCACCTTTTTTTTCTTTTCTTTTCTTTTTTTTAATTATCCCTCTTCTCCTTAGAACCCTCAGGTTCTTAACTCAACTCCATTATCTGGATCTTTCCAATAAGTAGGTTGCAGCTTCTATTTCTTCGATTAAACAACTCTCGCAAAGAATTCATTGAGATGAAAATGCTTATCAAGAAGGCAGGTAACATCCTTTCCCTCTCCAAACCACACACAATTAACATATAAATATCCTGGTAAAGGGACTTCTTTGAGAGGTGGAAGATTATAACTACTCTTGCTCCTACACTTATAAAGCTTTAAAAAAGAGAAAAGAACAATTTCCAAATGAGAAAATGACACAGATGGTCACAAACTAACTTCCCCAGGGAAGATCATTTTGATGCAAATACTCTTTCTCCACGTGAAAAATGCACAATGTACAAAATGTCCACTTGAGGATGTGTTCCTCCCTCTTCAGGTAATCACCCGTCTACTTTGGGTAATGAGCAGTCAAAGGAAATGCCCAGTAAAGGCAGCCAATGGGAGACAGCTCGCCCCGCCTCCCGACTGGCCAGGCCTGGCACCAGCTGGAAGCAGGGCAAGCTTTGAGGACAGCAGAGCGACTTGATAGGATTCTCCCTTCAAAGCAGAAAGCAAACATCAATTAATCCTCAAAAGATCCTTTTAAGGAGAACATTATCCCTTTTTGGAGATTTGGAAGCTAAGAGGTGCTGCAGGTAGTGGAAGGGAGGGCAGAGGAGAGGATAAAACAGAGCATTGGGCCCCAAGCCCCAGATCTGGTTCTCTAGAGAGAGTCAAGTTGCAGGAGAAGAATGAACCTACAGAAATGGGGCAAAGAAGGAGATGGCGAGAAGCCACCGCTCTTGAGTGTGCCCCTCGAGGCTTCCTACAGCTCCATCCCAGAGGAGCCCGCAAAATGGAGCAGGGTCTGAGCCTGGAGCATATAGCTAGGCATGCACTAAGCAGGGAACTCGAGAGCGAGTTAAATTTGCTGGACTTGGGCTCCAAAACCCTTCTTTATCATAAGGACCACATCAGTGGGAGGAGGGAAAACTGAAATCCAGATCCAATTCACCACACGGAGACTGCTTTGGTATCCTCACCCCCACCCCCGCTCCCTTTCCTCAAATGGTGAGGAGGGGCAGGGTGCTGGGATTTGTGTGAGTAAACAGAGGCCAAGAGAACCAACCAATCCAGACTTCCTAGAGCGTGCACTCCTAAGGATCACAACCTGTCACCATGTTTGGCAATAAACGTCACACATTCTCACGTTACACATTCATTTGACCTTTAATATCTTGCTCTGGGATTCCTGGAAAAATTATATGCCACTGGTCAAATGTTATAAAACACCCCCAATCTTTTCTTCATGCACATGGGCAGTGTTCCTGCTTCACAGATCGATTTCTACGTTAAATGTTTTTAGCTTTTTTTATTTAAAGTTAGAATACCTTTCATCGCCAAACACTGTGAACTGTTTGCAGTCATTAAACAGAGCCCACGCCATATGCAACATTATGTTATTATAGATATTTAAATGATGATAGAAAGGGTTTTCCTAAAGGGTCTGAATGGGATTTCTCTTCATTTACCATACAGTCAAAGAAATAGGGAAATTACCCTACAAGGGAATTTTTTAATTCAACCATCAACAGCTGTTCTGACATAGCCTTGCATATACATATATATGCTTGTAGAGGCCTAGAAAATATCTGAACAGAAAACTGTCCTTAGCCAGGTCCCCAGAATGGGCAGATGGGAAGACTTTTTTTTTTTTTTTTCAGTGTGTGTTCTTTTTTAAATGTTTAAAATGTAAAAATGAAAAAGCTTCTCTAAGATCATTTATTTTCCCCAAGTTTGGCATTTTGTCTCCTTGCCTGTGCAAAGTCAGTCTGTCTGTTTGGGAACTATCTTGCTGATTTTCATGCAAAAAACTGCACTTTCATTGCAATATCATCAACTCCTGGGTCTCTTCATCTGGAGTGCACCAAGCCAAGACAGAACAATATCTTAGTACGCACTGAACAGAGGAGAAGGTTGAAGCCCGGTTAGGTAAGACACTGAGTCAGATACTTACCCCTAAGACCTGGGAAACAACTCAGCCTTCTTGTCTTGACCTCCTTAAAGATAACACTGAGTGCCAGGCTGACAAAAGCTGCTATTGCACCCAAGTCGGGCACAGTTACTCCCTGGTCTCCACCAGTGACCAGAACATACAAACTTACAAAACCAACTGACAACCTGGAGCCTCTCCAATTACTCAAACAATCTTTTTCTTCTCTCAAGGAATGAATTTTTTGAGTGACACTAAAATTAAATTTAAGTGTTCATTTAGAGAATATTTCAGCTGGACACTTGAGAAATTTAAACCTAACCTCAAAGGGCCCCTACCAGTTGCAAAATAATTAGAAGCAAAATAAAAACAAGGTTGAAGTGATGGAGGCCAATGGGAAAATCCAATTCATTTTCAAAATTTTCACTTACGTCTCTGTTTCTCATAGATACAGCTAGAAACAGTTGTTATCAGCAAATCAGTGACTTGGAAGGTACAACACATCACCCCTCACAATCCTTAAAGTCACCAGAGGGAGCCCGAACTTGCAGCAAACTAGAATGCATTCTTTTGGGGTCATAGATGTCCTTCCAATTCCACTTTTACCCTCTCCCTTCCAAACTGATTTAGAAATGAAAGGGAATAGGCTAAGAAAACCTTCACCTTTAATATTAATAAGAATTGTGCAGTCTCTGGATGATCAGAGCCCAGACTACATAGGACTTGAAAGAATGGTTGAGGCTTTGATATGGAATATGAAAAAGTAGTAGGTGGGGCTGGGAGGTGGGGGGGTGGGGAGGTGGGGGAGACCAAACTGGGAGGCCCAGGGCCTCTGCCAGCTCCATTACTGCCTCACCCAGTGACGATTGCTCCTATTTATTAGGAAAGGATAATGAACACTAACCTCTCTACCTTTTTATCTAGGAGATAAATGAAATGAAATCTCAAGTGGCTTATTTGCCATAACAAAAAAAAAAAAATCTATGTGAACAGAGGCAACTAGGAACTGAGCCCACCTTTTGCCTTCTTTTCAAAGAGATTTCATGTGTGCCAGCTCAACTTTATTCCTGGTGTGATAAGACTAGTATTATGAGCCCCAGTTTACAGAAAGAGCAACTGAGACACAGAGGGGCAACTTGGTTGGTAGAAGAAGCATTGGTCTGTGAGGACCTCTCTGGGTTTATCCAGAAAGCTGAGACACATTGTGGAAGACCCAGAAGTTGGGCCCTCTCCATGCTGGCCTGGAGCGCTCTCCTTGGGCTCCAGCTGCATCCATGCAGCTTGATTTTACAGGGAGCCTTTAACTAAGCCAGTCCCAGAGTCCCACTAACCAAGAGGCCAGTGGAGAGACAAAGGACTCTACTGAGCCAGAATACAGCCCATGTGTACAAATTGGTCCAAAGCAAACATGAACACCCTGGGTCACCAGGCCAGGAGCACACAGCTCAAACCTCAGGGGTTTTAATGGCTTAAGGCGTGAGTGCAGCCCCAAATCATTATGCGTGCACTCAAGGGTCATAATTTCTACTCTTGGACAGTGAGTGTCAGGAACTTGGGTTTTAGAATCTAGATCAGTCAATGTGACCAAATAGTTGGGTGAATTGGAGGCAAAGAATGAAACGAGCATTTGATGATTGTCTACCCTGGCCTGGCCTGGCCTGTGCTCACCTCACATATTGCTGGCTTCAGGTGAGACGAGGCTTCTCCGGATTTTCTTCATCTACAGAACAAGGAGGTGATGTCTGTGGGTCCCTCTGCCTCAGACACGTTATCAGTCACCACCGTGCCCTCATTCCATTACTCAAATTCTCCTCCTCTGTGGACACCAAGGGTGCCACTGGGGGTTCTTCAACCCCACAAAACCCTTCTCACCTCCAGAATATTCTCCTCTGAAGCAGAAGGAGGACATCTTTCCCTCTTCTCCCCTCATCCCAACTGTAACCTGCAAGACCCCTGGCCAGAACATTCCCAATGTACTCATGGATCCATGAGGCAACTTTGAGGGAGGCATGAAGGCAATGGGGGAGAGAGAAGAAGGTTGCAATGGGAGCTTGGCACCCCTGTGAGCAAACCATTCCTCAGCTGCTTTGTGAAGGCCCCCAAACCCTGCACAGGCCTAGGACTGTGCAAAGACCTGCACGGGGCACAAGTCCTCCACAGGAAACAATGTTTTGAAAAGCCCACACGTTTCACCAGGGAAGAAGAAGAGACCATAGCCTGGCTGTTTCCTCCTCCACTTGGCTCTCTCCCTCCAACCCTGACCTGGAGAACATGGTCAAGCCAACCCAGACCCAAAGTAGTGAAAGATATATGGAACCAGCTCTTGCTGCCCGGCCACAGGCAGCCACCACAGGCTGCACAGAAGGCCTTTTCATATGCACAGGCCATGGCCTGGGTGAGCTTAGAACCCAGGGCAGCCTCTAAGCTCCTCCCTCAATAACCATACAAGAGAAAGTAGGGCTCCCCCAGAGAGGTATGAATTGTGGGGAGAGGACTTATGAGTGGCTGGGGAAATGCCAGCCATCCAGGGGCAGACACCAACAGCTAGCATGATTAGTCGGCCCTTTTTTCATGAGTTAATTTGCTTCCAGCAGCTTCCATTAGTGACCTGACAAACCTAGGAACTGGAGGAAGACCCTGGGCCAGCTAGCTGAGGCCCCAGGCCAAAAAAGCACCTGGGAAGGCCAGGCATCTTGCACCCAGCCCTTCTCCCACGGTTTCTATTTGAAGTATAGAATAACAATTTGCTAAACTCTGATTCAGATAGCACCACCAAACTACATGGAGAGGGAAGAGACGGGAGCCTTGACCACCAAATGTAAACAGCCTATCAGAAGCCAACTCAATACAGGAAAAGGACTCCCCCATAAGATGATCGTTTCTCCCCAGAGGAGGAAGAAAGCAAAAGCCGGCTATAAACTGGATCCCATTTGCAACCAGGAACCAAGGCAGAGGGGACGCAGGGGAGCTTTCTTTGCATTCCAGTTGACAATTCTCTGTATTCCAGCAGAGTAAGAAAATAATGACACTTCTACTACTGTTATAACTACAGTTAACATATATTTGGCACCTGATGTGCTAGGGACTGTGCAATGAGCTTTTTCATACATTATTTCATTTACTCCTCACAATAGACCTTTGAGGTAGGTAGATGGCATGAGTAAAAGAAGTCACACAGCTATTAAGTCTCAGAAAGAGATTCAGAGTAGAGTCAAGCCCAGGGGTGTCTGCCTCCAAGCTTGTGCATTTACCCACTCTGCTCCACTGCAAAATCCCACGGGCTGCAGAAGAAGCATGGAAACAGGACCCAGGAGAGCTGGCTCTGGCCCCTGAACTGCCCTGACTAGTTGTGGGATCTTGTGCCAGTGGTTTCAACTCTGTGAGTCTCCAGTTCCATCAAAAAACCAACTGCGTTCTTAAGGGCCCCTTCAATTCAAATCACAGTTATTGCCCAACTTAGTGCCAGACACTGTGACAGGACAGGTGGGGGTGATTCAAATGCTAAAGAGCCTTAAGTGCCCTTTCCATTCTAAAAGACTACTCAGTGATCCCTTTTTAATATAAAAAGTATTTCTGACAGCATTTATAACCACCAGCCATTTGTTCTTCTATGTGAACAAATTTGAAGTGCTTTTCATCAAATGAATTTGGGGTGATATTTTTTGCTCCCATCTTTATGTTGCTTTTTTGTGTTGCTTGAATTTTTAATAAGTATTCATTTTTTTATAAAAACAATAGTCATGTTTAAAATACTGCTAAAATATACCATATATACACACATATACACACACATGCACATCCACACATATATACTTCAACTTTAACTAGATATTTAATAACATTAAGGAATTATTGTTAACTTATACGCTATTGCGATTATGCTTTTAAAAAGAACGCTTATCAGTAAAGGTTGAAACTGACTGTGTGTTAAAACTTCAACTTCCATGTGAGACCAAGGAAAGAGATGTTTATTTGGTTTAGGATCTATATTTTCTAAACATTATAACTTCTGCTGTCAATTTGTTCAAACACTACAATTACATGGAACTTTGAATAGGAAGTGAGCTATGGTAGGTCTGTATAGATTAGAATGAAATAGCAACACATCCTAAAGTAATTTGGGTGGAGAATAAAAACATATATTCGGGGCCCGCCTAAAGAGCTGGGGGAGGATGCAAGGGTGTTGGACTTCCTCACCTGGATTGTTGCTGATGTTCTCACAAACACTGGGGACTGATGGCTTGATGTGCTGAGCCCTCTGTCTTGGAGCTGGCCCCTATGAAGCTGGTTGCTGCAAGGAGAGGCTAAACCTGCTTATAATTGTGCCTAAGAGTCTCCCCCTGAGTGCCTCTTTGTTGCTCGGATGTAGCCCTCTCTCTCTAACTAAGCCACCTTGGTGAGTGATCTCGCTGCCCTTCCTCCTATGTGGGACCCAACTCCCAGGGGTGTAAATCTCCCTGGCAACACAGGATATGACTCCTGGGGATGAATCTGGACCCAGCATCATGGGATTGAGAACATCTTCTTGACCAAAAGGGGGATGCAAAATGAAACAAAATAAAGCTTCAGTGGCTGAGAGATTTCAAATGGAGTCGAGAGGTCACTCTGGTGGACAGTCTTACACACTATATAGATAACACTTTTTAGGTTTTAATATATTGTAATAGCTAGAAGTAAATACCTGAAACTACCAAACTCCAACCCAGTAGCCTTGACTCTTGAAGACAATTTTAAAACAATGTAGCTTACAAGGGATGACAGTACAATTGTGAAAACCTTGTGGATCACACTTCCTTTATCCAGTGTATGAATGGATGAATAGAAAAATGGAAACAAAACCTAAATGAAAAATAGGGTGGGATGAGGGGGGTGATTTGGGTGTTCTTTTTTATTTTTATTTTTTATTCTTATTCTGAATCTTTCTGGTGTAAAGAAAATGTTCAAAAATAGATTGGGGTGATGAATGCACAGTACATATGATGGTACTGTGAACAGTTGATTGTACACCATGGATGATTGTATGGTATGTGAATATATCTCAATAAAACTGAATTTAAAAAAAAAGAACCCTTAACTTTTGCAGATACATGCTGAAATATTTACAGACAAAATTATGTCTGGGATTTACTTCAAAATAATCCCTACTGTGGGAGAGTAGGGGTAGGCTATAGATGAAGCAAGACTGGCTAATGAGTTGCTAATCACTGAAGCTGGGTGATGGGTTTACCAGGTTCATATATAACTACCTATATTTGAAATTTTCCATAATATACAGCAAAAAAGAAGGAACCCCTTTCAATGCCAATAGGGAAGCAAGATCTCCCCAAAGCTAAACTCAGCTCCCACCTAGCAGCCTTTTCACCTGAGCTTTTCGCCACCCTTGGCTGACTCTTTGACTATCATAGTTTAACTTGATTTGTTCTCCTTGGCTGCCCCCATAACTGCCCCTCCCAACCCACCATCCCAAGGCTTCTAGAATCACCTGTCAAGGCTGTTGGTACATTCTGGTGCCCGGGCCATTGCTATTTGACCTTACCCTTGCCCAGGGGACAGAGGGTATGGGCTTGAGCCATACTTCCACACATCTCCATTAACAGAGCTACTCTCAGGCTCTGTTTGCTCTAGAGACAGAACAGCTTGACTGGGGAGTGGGGGGAAATACATTTCACTTGTTGACCACATACTTTGTACCAGGCACTGAGCCAGGTGTTAGGGATCCAGTGGTGAACAAGACAAAATTGCCACCTACAGAGTATTTTCATGCTATAGGAGACACAATAGATGCCATCTCCCAATATTCCAAGATTTGGAGTCAGGGCCATATTCTCCAAAACATCCCTGAATCACCAAAGATCATGCCCGAAATAAGGTATTTCAACCTGAATGACATGATCTGATGCCAAGAGATAGAATTCCACCTGACTACCCAAGTACTCATCCCCAACCAGCTCCCCAGTTTGTGAGACACAGGCCAAACCAACGTAAGACCACCAAGTGAGTAACGGAGGCAAAAGGAAGTGCACCCAGGCCTCACCAGGCCAGGCCCCAGGTGCCAGATTCACATCAAAGTCTTATAACCTTTGCTGATACATTAACAAAAGTTTTTCATCAACTTTTGAGGGGGAACTGGTTAAATTTTCACTAGTACATGATTGTAGCAACTTTTAAAAATGAAACTGCCCTGCCAGAGAAGAAGCTGTTCAAGACAGGGCGGGTTTTGAACCGGGAGCGGCAACTGAGGCACCGGTGGTCGGAGCTGTGATAGGCGAAGGGCTGATCACCCCACACCATCTCAAGAAGCCGGCGTCCAGCGCTCAGGTCAACATTACTCTGTCAGGGAAGAAGTGCAGAAAACTCCTCCAGCAGATCTGTTTTGCCCGGAAGGAGAAAGAGCCATGAAGTGGAAGCTCCCCCAAAGCAAGCCAGGACTAGGGGACCACAGCGCAAACACCGAAAGGGGACGAAAGCCCCCCCAGTATGTAGAAATGGGAGAACTTGAAGAGAAGAGCTAAATCTCTCACCCCTTCCACCAAATGATTCTCCTCTGGAGCCAGGAGGCCCCTGCCAGGGGAGCCCAGGTTTCAGCAGACTTTGGAAAAAGCATTGCCCCTTTCCATTCTCCCCAGACTCCTCCTCCAAAATGGCCTGGAGACCTCCCCTGGAGGGACTTGCTGGGAAGGAAGAGGGTAGAGAAGAAAGATTAGAGGGAGCTGAGGAGGGGGTTCTAGCAGTCAACTCCGTTTGTAATAAAGGCCTAGAGTTCTCACTTTTAAATAAATAAATAAATAAATAAATAAATAAATAAATAAATAAATAAATAAATCTCAATGGTAAATGCGCAGATTTATTCCCCTGTGCCTCTGGAGGTAGCAGTTTGCATCCAGGTCCCAACAAGGCCCACTGGACAGTGCCTTAATCTCCTCCCCCGCTGGAGGCCCAAGCAAGGGCAGCCCCAACAATACAAACACATCTCCACCTGTATGTCTAATAGGCATCTCAAGCTTAGTTTACCATGTGCAAAGCTGAGGCCACACATGCCTCCTGTCCCCACAGTCCTTGCAATTTCACCCTTCCACTTGCTCAGGCCAAAAACCTTGGAGTCATCCACGACATGTCTCTTTTTCTCACACCCCTCTGCCAATTCCTTAGCAAATCCTGTCATCTCTACGCTTGAAACATCTTCAGAATCCAGCCACTTCTGCCAACCTCTACTGCTACCATCCCAGTCCGAGCCACTACCTCCTCACTGGCCCCCCTACTCTGCCTTTGCCCCCTCCATCTACTCTCAATTCAGCAGGGTGTTGCTGTTAAAAGCCTCCAATGGGTTCCCAACTCCAAAGATAAGTCAAGTTCTCCTACTTTCACTAACTCCATTCCAGCCACACCGGCCGCCTTACTGGTCTTCAAAAAAAAGCAGACATGCGCCCACCTCAGGCCCTTTGCACTTGCTATTCCTTCTGCCTTGAATCCTCTTCCCCAGATCTGTGCATGGCTTAATCCCTAGTGTGCTTCTGGTCCTACCCTTTTCAGTGAGGTCACTTTACAGTGAGGGCTTCCTTGGCCACCTTACTTTAAATTGTCCTCCCTTCCACGCTTCCTCTCCCACTGCCTTGCTTTTACCCCAATAGACTAATACCATTTAACATATTTACTTAGTGAGGAATTAACATATTCCCCACTAGAAAATAAGCTCCACAAAGGCAGTAATTTTGCTCACTGTGTTTCCTACTTTATGCCCAACACCCAGAACAGTGCTGAGTGCTCAATAAATATTCATTGAATTAATAAATTAATCCCAGGACACCTGGAAATATTATCTCCCCATCAGGGAGGCAAATCGCCAAATCCCTTTTGAAGACCTATGATTCAGTTCACAGGGAAAAAAAAGAAGAAAGAAAGAAATTACTAGGCCCTTCTCAGGCAAACAAATAAGCTCTAATGAATGTCAAGAGGGAAGGAAGGCTCATTTCATCTTTACTCCCTCTCACCCTTTCCAAGTTAGGGAGCATCACTCCTCCTCCTGGGCCCAAAGCTGGAACACATCTGCTCAGTGGATGCAGGAGCAGGTGCAGGTGCCACCAGACCTGAAGGCAATTGCCACCCCCAAGTTTTAGCGGAAAAGAAGATTACTGAGAAGAGGAAGAAGGATTAGCACCTAGATGAGAAACACATGTTTAAAAACCCCTTCTTGGGCCATGAGTCAGCTGAGTGAAGCTGGCACCAGAGTGACAAATTAATTTCATGACCCTGATGCTTTCATTCGGGAACTGCAGAACTCTCTAAAAAAGCAACTGATGTGTAAGAAAAGGGCAGGTATAGCTGCACACGTCTATACAGGGCAGTCTGGTAACAAAACGTGCTGGTTTCAAATGGAACTTTCTTTCTAAAGAGGACCATATGACTTGAACCCCCTACTGTATACCGAGTGCAGCAGAAGTTCCTGGAAACCAAGAGACATCTAAGACATGGTTTCTGCTCTCGAGGGCCTCCAGCAGGTGGAAATGACTGGCACAGACCCAGCTCACCAAAGTCACTGTGCCAAGTGCTCCGCCAGCATGACCAAAGCACTACAGGACACAGGGGACGGCTACTTGTGCCTGGAGAAGGCTCAGGCCTTTCAGGGTGAGTAGAAACTAGTAGAGTTCAACAGGCAGAGGCATGGAGTCAGGGGAGGAAGCCCTGGCAGAGAATGTCACAAAACCAAAAGCCTAGGGGTGGGAAGTCCATGGTCCAGCACAATTCAAGCTCAGAGTCCATGGGAAAATGGTGGAATGGGGGGCTATCTTAGGAATGTTGGACTAGACAGTTTGGCAGCCTCCTCTGTGAAGTGCCTCTTCTCATCCTCCCAACCCCCAGACAGAGCAGATTCCTCCCTCCCTTTGTACCCCACCGTGTCTGGTACACTGTGTTTGGTACACAGTCCCCAGAGCACTCCCCTTTGGGACAGGGCATTAGTTGCTCAGTCTGCAAGTGTGATGCCTTCCCATCCTTGAGGTCTCTGCTCAATCACCACCTTCTCAGTGAAGTTTTCTCTGAGTATCCTTGACCAGGGGGTAAAACCATACATACGCATGCCCCTTATCTTGTACTATTTTTCTCCGTGGCATTTGTACTTGTGTATTTGTCCATTGTTGGGCTCCTCCCCTAGAAGTTCAGCTCCATGAAGACAGGAAATTTACTTTATTCATGCCGTATCCCTAGCACTTACAGTGCTTGGTCCACAGTAGGGGCTCAATAAATAATCGGCGAATGAATAAAAAGCATCTGCAACACTTGAAAGATTTTGTTTGTTTCTACCTGTCCCCACCTACAAGATTGAAAACTCATAGGAGGATAAAGATTTGTGCTCTCAGTTCTACTGCAGCACCTAGCACAGTGCTGGCACACATTCGGCACTCAGAAAATAGTGGATGGATGGATGGATGGATGGATGGATGGATGGATGGATTTTTACAATCAGTAGGAGCCATTGAAGGTATAAAGATGCTGAACTTTAGAATGGTTCTCCCTGAGGGGAGGGACGGCAGGAGAGGTCACAGGCTGGGAAGTGAATTAGGAAGTCCTGCTAGTGTCCCTGTGAGCACTAATGTGGTCTGAATGAGAGGTGAATGGAGGAGGGGACAGAGTCCAGAGACATTGCAGAGGTTAAGTCAATAGGACTCGGGGACTGAGTATATGTGGGGGGAGGGAGGGGCCAAAGACAGCCCTGAGACTTTTGCTTAATTGATAATGAACCCCAGGAAAATAAGCAGCTATAGGTAAGAAGATAAATTCATTTAGGTTTTAAGTTTGAGGGGGGATATCCTGGTGGAGTGACGTAGGCAGTAGGAAGGTCAGGAGGAGGAAGGGAGGTTAAATCATGGGTGCTGGCTAAAGCCATGCAAATTCACTCATTCATTTATATTTTTGAACACCGCCTGTGTCTGAGGCAGTTACCACATGCCACGTACTTTGGATGCCACAGTACCGAAGACCAACAAGGTCTGTGCTCTCATGGAATTGCCTTCCAAAGAGAAAGGCAGGCAAAAGCAGTGAACAAACAAATACATAAAGATAATTTCTGAACATTCATGCACTACAAGGAAACGGAAACAGGGCACTAGGAGAGTGGTGCGGGGACAATATAAGATGGCAAGGGCAGGGAAGTCCCCTCCAAAGAGGTGGCTTTGCCCCAGTGAGGCAGAGGGCAAGAATGACGAAGAAGTTCCTCTTTCATGGCTTCTATTCTCTGGAACAAGACTGGGGTGAAACCATCTGCTCAGAGCAAGGGGATGGGGAGGATTTTCAGGTAAGTAGCAAAATTTTGGATCAACTGCTACAGGGAAGAAATGAAAAGGGGTGAGAAAAGTCATGATGGGGCACCAAGGACCTAGCTGCCTGCTGAAATCATAAATGTGCTAAGGGAGCCAATCGGCACAGGGCATATATGTATTTCACAAATACTATATATTGATGAAGCTTTTGGGTCCTTGTGGCTAGATTGAAACTAGCACCAATGCCCTGGCACTGATCTGAAAGTTATACCCCTAGTTGATATAAGCTGGGTTTGGCGTGGTTATTTGATTTTAATTAAATTTGATGGGCTGTGAGGGTTTTCATTACTTGGTTTGACCAGGCACATTCCCACTGCCACCCCACCCCACCACCCCCATTGTCACTTCATCTGCGTTCCCGCCACAGCCTTCCCACCCAAGCCATTCTGCAAATTCAGCAGCCTACACATCCATCCTGGCACCTATGGGATCCAGGCCACACTTTTCACACAGGTGTTAATAACTGGCCCTCCATACCTGTCCAGTCTTCTCTCTCCCACCTATCCACATCATTCCTTTCTGGACCCACTCTCCTTTGGATGGACAGATCTAGGAGCATGCCTTCACACCACTGCTCTCACTAGCCAGGGGATCTGGGGCAAGTCACTTAAACTCTTTGGAGTATTCTCATCTGTAAATCAGTCAATGCCACCTGCTTAAAATACTACCTGTTAGGAGGAGTAAATGAGTTAAAGCATGCAAAGCACACAGCACAGGTCTGCCGAGCAGAGCAAAAGTGTTCAGGAGATGGTAGCTGGACCTAATATGATTATTACCTAAAAGGCTGCCATGCAATTAACATAAATTAAAAAGTTGCTGCAGTTTTGCAGCAGGCCACACACACAATACATTGGACGTGTGGTTACTAACATTGTGATCTATCGCTTGGTGTCTATTGCACTCTTTTTTAGGCTTCTCTTAAAAGTCAACTGACGTCTTATAGTTTTCCATTTAAACTAATAGTCAACAGGTCTTGTCCCTCACTAGACAGAAAGTTCCTGGAGAACAGAAAGTGCACCCTCCACTTTTTAGCATCCCCCACAATACCGTACACCATGCCTCCCACTAAGAGGTGCTAAGTAATTCCTAGTTGATGTGCTATATTGGGAGATGGGTTCAACTCTTTAGAGAGGAAGGCTCCCTTGTCATCAGCAACCTCACTTCTGCCCATCTGTCAAGGCCACTTGAGCCCAGCCTCCTCTGTGAAGCTGGCCCAAACACTCCAGGGAAATTGCCTTCTCCTGTGATATTCCATAGCGCTGGTTGTCTGAAATACCACTGTCAAATGCTGCCTTTGAGCCTTTAGACTTTTAGGGCAGGAAGAACTGAGAGAGATGGAACATGTGTCCCATTTGCCCCTGCCAGGACTGATTTTATGGGTATCCTTTTTTTCTAGTCAGGCCAAGAGACCTCCAGGCTAGAGCAAGCATCTTTTTCACAAAGAGGAAGCAAAGGCTGAGGAGGCCAAATGCTAAACTGCCTGGTGTGTTAACCACTGGGGCTCTGGATAGCCTTTCACAGGACTTCAGTCTCCCATGGCTTCGTGCTGGAAAACACCAGAGCCAAAAATGCCAAGAGACCCTCTGTAAAGGAGACAGGACGGCCCGACGTGGAGGACCCGGATCCCAGGCCCAGCTTTGCCTTCTATTCTCTGTGTGAGGCCTAAGAACTAACCCCAGACCTTGGTGGGCCTCTGTGGTTATATCTAGACAGTGGGGAAGACCACTAAAGGTCTCTAAGGTCTATGATTATAATTATAGATCTATCTATTCCTAGATCTATTATATTTATATTTACAAGTTCAAGCACTAGCCCTGCCTATGAGCTCTATTGTTGAGGGCTGGTCATTAGTTGGTAGGGATATTTTGAAAGCTTATGTGTTCCTTCTGCCCATTGTCCTATCATGTTTTTCATTCAACGGACATAAAATGAAAGCATCACAGGGCAAAGTCCAAACAGTTGAAAAGATTCCCCACACCTCTCCCCCCAATCCCTTACAACTGTTGAAACTGAGTGATGGATACACAGGGGATCTTTACACTATTCTGTATAGGTTTGCTATCTTCCATAATAAAAAGTTATAATGATAATAATAATAAACCCATCCAATTCCACCTTTTCATGTACTAACTGGATACCCACTTTCCAGATTTATCTCATGAGCCCAAAAAATTATTGAATCTTTTTTTAATGCAATTTTATTGAGATATATTCACATAACAATCCTCCAAAGTGTACAATCAGTTGAATCCTTTTTTTTTTTAAAGGAACTACATCTGGAAATTGTACGAATTCAATACTTGTTAACCTTGCACACTGGAGAAAAGAGGTGTGGAGAAAGAAAAACAAAGCACAGTGCTTGAAGACAGACATCTGGCTTTGAGCCGCCTCCTCCCACCAACCCCATCAGTTTGTAACTGTGTCGGCTTGGATCCAAAGTTCCCAGAGCTCCAGTTTCTTCAACTGCATTATTGCAAGGCCTAAAAGAGGCCACCTGGGCCTCAAAAGCATTTGGTACCCCTATAAAACCACACACACATAAAGCATCCCTACATTTGTTGTTGCATATGCAGGACTGAGTAGGAAAGTGGTCCTCAAACTATGGAGGGCATTAGGCTCTGATGGCCTCAGCCCTCACAGGTTCTGATTTGGTGGGTCTTGGGAGAGGCCCCGGAATCTGCCTTTGTCATCAGTCACACAGGTGCCTCTCTGGCAGGTGGTCCTCAGACCCCACTTGGAGAAACCCAGAGGAACAGTTGGAGAGAGACGTAGGGAGAGCAGAGGGAGGTAAAACACTCCAAGCATCAAAAACTTGCTATATCCACAGCATCAAAAACTTCCAAGGATGCCAACAAGTCGACTGGGGGGACAGGGAGTTCAGTTTATACAAACTACCAAGTGGGATTGGAATGACAGGAGGGAGGGAAGCAGTTAAAGGGAGCACTCCATTGTCAAAGCCAACACCTTGTCCTTATGCATATGCTCATATCTCATTTTTATTTTTAAAATTTTACCCAGAAGAGCCCCCTCAGAGCTCACTCATGCTGCCCTTCCTCCCTCATTAAATCTCCTTGCAGAAAACTTTTAGAATGCAAATTGGATCAAGTCACTCCCTAACTTTAACCCTTCCATGGCTGCTCACTATTGTTAGAGAAAGAACAAAATCTTTAAAATATCCATCAAAGCGCCGCATGCTCTGGCCCCTCCTGACCTCCCTTACCATATCATGAACCATGTTTTCCTCCCTCTCTGGTGCTCCAGCCACAAAGGCCTTCCCTACCTCCTCCAGTGGGCCTCAGGACCTTTGAACGCGCTGTTCTCTCTGCCTGGGATGGACTGTTACCTCTTCAAGGAAACTTTTCCTCCATACAGTAGACCAAAACATTTCTGTACTGTCTCATATCTTCCTGGACATTCCAACATAACGCAGGTCTCCCTTTTATATATACATATATATATATATCGTGATTTTATAATTAATGTCCGTCTCCCCAACTGGACCACAAAGATAGGATCCATGTCAGTTTTTCTCACCATTGTATGCCCAGGACATTACCAGCTGATCAATGGTACATACTTACCTAATAGAAGATAAATGCCATCTCCCCTGACTGTGGGTCAGGGGAAATGTGTGAGCGAGAAAGAGAAGGGAGATGCAGCTGGAGAAATTCATGATGCAAGTGGCAGACAGGCAGGATGAACTTTCTCCTGGACATTGGCAACCAAGAATCTTCCAGATTGTCATAAGGATGGCGGTCACTGGCCACAAGATCTTACACTCTCTTAAATAAGAACATCGCTTCCAGACTGTCCCCAGGGGGTGGTGGGAATGTGGCTCACCTCTTGGGGCAGGCGGGGGCTACAAAGGAGTGCCAGAAGAGAGAGCACCAACCTCTTCAATGTCCTTCCTGCTATCTTTCTGAGAATGCAGCTGTGTACCCCACAAAGAGGAACAGAGGGAGGCAGGGAGAAGGTCACAGACAGCACTGGTCTTGCTCCCTCCCATCTGGAGCTGCAGATACAGGCAAGCGGGTCTGCTCGGATTATCTTTAGGCTTTTTGCCCTTAGAGATGAGTGGGGGATAGGTGGGCAGGAAGATTCAGAACCCTCAACTCAGAAAACAGGGAGTTTTTTCTGCTTGGTTATCAGACACATGCCCATTCAAGGGATGCAAAACAAGCTAAACTTTAGGTTCCCTGACTAAGCTACTGAGTCCCATCAATTACACCACGTGGAAAAAACTTTGGACAGTTAAAAATAACATAGGGGTCTGGTGTTTGGAAGATCTGGAGTTTGGAATGCCAGCTTGTAAAGTGCAGATCCCTGCCTACCCAACGCATGTGCTGGGAACGCCTATGCACACGCCAGCCAGTAAAGGATGCCGGGGATGGGCAGGATGCCCGGGGCTGCCAGCTGCCTCCCTGACCAAGGCAACTTAGGAGGCAAACACACGCCAGCTCTCAATCTCACCCTCTCTGCTCTGAAAGACTTTCAAGCCCTCTTCTAGCAGGGAAAAGAGCAGAGCTCATCCAAGCCAAAAGCCTTCTCCTCCCCCTTGGAGGAGGCAGCAGTGAATGGAAGCCCAAGCTAGAGGTCCGATTACGTCACCGAGTCAGTTCACCTCTGTGTGCTGTGCTTCTGCATCTGTGAAATGGGGGCATCTGTGACTTCTTGTTCTTTCTCAAAAGGACCCAAAATCAGCCTCAATTAGGTAGTAATTATCTGGACTTCTGGATAAAACATCCCATAGGATAAATGTTTCTCAGAGAATCTTCCAGCACATGTATTCTAAGAGTAAATGATAACAACAACAATAATGATGATGTCACAGACTTTTAGAATTTCTTTCTTCTAAGAAAATCAGAGTTTCTCCTACTTATTTCATTTTCCTTGATACGTCAATGTGGGGGAAAATCAGCTAGTATCTCTTCCCATTTTACAGATGGAAAAACAGTCACCACAAACATCTATTAAGAGGGTGATGTGTGCCAACTCTTCCAAGCACTTTACCTACACTAAATTATTTAATTCTTCCAACAACCCTATAAGGCAGAAATTGTTATTATTCCTACTTTACAAATGAGGAAACTGAGGTGCAGGTCATGGGGCTAGGATTTGAACCCAGACTCTGGCTCCAAAGCCTATACCCAAGCTTCAGGTCACACAACAACTGCTTGCCACGCTCCTGCTCCCCTGGGAGGGAATGGGTGAGATTCAAAGACAGCAAGTCTCAAAGGAACCTCCAGGACTGGGTGCAGTGCCCAGCCTCTCTAGGAAGCTTGCCTCTTAGGCCCTGGGCCTTCCTGCAGGGGAAAGTGAGCAGTAAAGAGGTGGACAGCTGAATGCGTGACGGGGGTGCCTGTGTGCCTGGGTGGGGTGGACAATCACTAGCTTCAGCATAAACCACCTCGATGCCCCTGGGGGAAACACTCTCTTAGAGCCCTGCAGCCTCACTCTCCCCCATCCAGACCATGAAACTAACCAGGCTTTGACTGAGCTATGAGGCTCATTATTTATGCTTTCCTCCCTGGACTGGATTTGTATATTTTAACCATTTATGGATTGTTGTGCTGTTGCTGTTGTTTTTAAAGAAAAGAGGTGTGCGCCTTAGACACACATAGACAGGGGGAGAAGATGGTCCACAACCCAGATGGGCTTAACCCCACAATTCTGTCCTGGTTGGCAAAACTGCTGTGCGGCTGGACAGGGCTGACAGGTATCTGGCAGGATTGATCCTCACCCAGTGAGGCCCCCACACTGTACCCCACTCACCCCCACCCTCCGCAGGGGGTGACTCGGAAAGTACCCAGGACACACACCATACGAAACCACGGGCCAGGAGTCAGGCAAGCTCTTCAGCGAGAGGGAGGGACAGAAGTGGACCGTCCTCCTTGTGAAGGACACAGGATGACAACCCCCCCCTTCCCCTCCCCCTGGAGCCTCTCTTTTGGCCTTCACAGATGCTCGCGCACATCCCAAGAGTTAGCTGCCAAACTGAGGTTCCACTCAAACCTCCTCAGTCCTTTTTCTATTTCCAATTTTACCTTCTGCTCATGGATGCCACCCCCTCCCATCCAGCCAAACAGATCTGTTTGCTGACCTCCACACATTCCTTCCTACCTGGCCGCCCTTTCCCCAGAAAGAAAGGACATTCTCTAAGGAATCACTCAAAACATCCCCAAATCTTTGTTCACTTCCTTTTGCACCTCGCCCCTCACCACTGCTCGCAGCCTGACTGGATCCCACCGTTCTTAAAATTCAGCTCAAAGCCCGCCTCTGCCACGAGGCCCTCTCTGACATCCCAGCCACAGGAACCCCTCTCTCTCTTCCGATTTCACAGGACCCTGGTAGTTATTTACCACCAAGGAACCACAGTTCCTTCCCTCACGGATGCTCCTTTTGCTGTGCATAAGCTTTGCCTTTCTCCCCCTTCCCTCCCCTCACTCCCACTCTCACGAGACGGAGAGTGCCCTCCTCGAAGACAGAGGCAGAACGCTCTTCCCCTCTTCGTGCCCCTTTCCGGGCTTAGTGACCAAGATGCTCTGCACCGGGAAAGGACAGAGATGCAGACGGCGAATGGGTAAAGGGGTGAAGGGTGAACAGGAAACCTAGGCTGGAGGTCGAAACCTTGACATTAAGAATTAAATGGATTATTTCTCCATCTGGGGCTCAGAGAGGCTTGGGAAGCTTAGGTCTGAGAGAAGAAAATAAGAACCAGAAAGCAAAAGAAAAATAAAAGGGTAACCAGTAGGCTTTTCCTCCCTGGGGCTTTGAAGGGCAGTGGAGAGAGAGGAGAGATGCCCGGGGGTTAGACTGCCCGAGGCTCTGGCGCTGGGGCTTGGGGAAAGTCTGGGGTGCTTCCAAGCTTCAATGCTGTCCAGACCAGTTCACCTGGGTGGCAAAGGAGATGGCCATTCGGTGCAACACTCTGGGCAAGAATAGAGATGGTTCCACTGACTTGTATTCCACGGCTGTATTTCTTAGGAATCTAATTCATTCCAGCCAGGTACAGGGTGAGAACAAATAATCACCAGAAGAGGGATCGATATTATTGGATCCTCTCAGTTTGGAAGATCATAAAATAAAACGAGAGCCCTATTGCTCCAAAGACAGAAAAAGCTAGCCATGTCTCAGAAAGTTCCTAAATTCAGACTCACAAAACCAGTCAGGCTTTCCACTCACTCGCCCCGACACTGGCTGGGGTCCCCAGGCCCTGGGCAGCAAACACTGCTCCCTGGTGTGCTTTGGACCGGGGAACTATGAGAACTTTCTGAAATTCCTAGAACTGTATAGATCAGTGTAAACCCAGCTAGCCTGTACATAAGTGACCTAAAATTGAATGATCCAAACCTGTTTCCCATCCCCCAGAGATGTGTGTAATTAGATAAAATGAGGACAGAATATGTATAAGTATCTGTTATACTGGGATGGCTGCCCAGAAAGGAAATGAGCACAAGGAACTGGCCAGCACCGTGTGCCCCTCTGCACCAAGAGGTTCCAGGCTAGAGCTGAGGGAGAGTTTCTTTAGAGAGTAGATGCTAGTGTGGGGCAACCTGTCTGAGTTGACAAACATTTTTGTACAATTCTGTACCTACAGCCTATGTTTTGTGCACTGTCAGCATCTTCTCTGGCTTTCCCTGTTGACGGATGTCTAGTAGAGATGATCTGAACTATTAACTTGACGCTGGTGGCCTGTCTCTACTTTGGGCCTTCGTCTTCCTCCTGACACACAGCCAGGCCTGTCCAGGGTGGTGCCTTCTTCCAAACAGCCGCCAATGAAGAATGATTGTGTGCCGGATTGAACGTATTATGTCCCCCAAAACGCCATTATCTTTTTGATGTAATCTTGTGTGGGCAGATGTATCAGTGTTGATTAGATTGTAATTCTTTGAGTGTTTCTGTGGAGATGCGCCCCACCCAACTTTGGCTGATGACTCTGGATAATTTCCATGGAGGTGTTACCCCACCCATTCAGGGTGGGTCTAAATCAAATCACTGGACCCATACAAATGAGCTGACAAACAAAAGGAAGTCCATGCAGCTGAGAGTGACATTTTGAAGAGGAGCTACAGACAAAAGGGACAGTTTGAAGAATGCACTGGAACTGAGAGAGAAGCTTCAGTTTACAGAGACATTTTGGAGATGGCCTTTGAAAGCAGACTTTTGCTCCGGAGAAGCTGGACAAACGCCCCAAGAGCAACTAAGAGTGACATTTTTGAGGAACTGCAGCCTAGAGAGGAATATCCTGGGAGAAAGCCATTTTGAAACCAGAACTTGGAGCAGATGCCGGCCACGTGCCTTCCCAGCTAACAGAGGTTTTCCAGACACCATCCTCCAGTGAAGGTACCCGATTACTGATGTTACCTTGGACACTTTCTGGCCTTAAGACTGTAACTATGTAACCAAATAAACCCCCTTTATAAAAGCTGATCCATTTCTGGTGTTTTGCATTCCGGCAGCATTAGCAAACTAGAACAATTGGGAAGGTGGAAAAGTGATGGCAGGACATGCAAAAGTTACAATGATCCTTGATAGAGAGAATTTTCTCTCTTCCAACATGCATGATCCCCAGGACATCATTTTTGCTTCATTGTCAAGTGTAGTTATCTGTGTTGCACATAGTTGGGACACTGAGTCATAAGGAAAGTTATTATTTATTTAAGCGTTGATACTGTGAAAGTATACAAAAGGCGTTCTCTCAAAGAATACGTGTCTCCAAACAGTGACTGAGATGAAGTCAGTTCCTGGGACAAAGTCACCTTCAAAACTCAGTAGGACAGGCAGTCAAGTCTCACCAGATCCCAGTCGTTGGTTAAACTATTTTCATACTCTGCACTGGTCTTCTCCGTCTTAAAAACTCAGAAGAGTCCTCAGATCTAAATAAAACTAAAGACTCCCATATACTGCCAAGAACACAGTGGGCACTCAGTTAGAATGTGGTTGATTTATTAATGATTATTCACAAGCCGTATATTCCTTAGTCCCTGAAAGAAAGCAAAGCAAAGACTCGTCTTTATATCCCATGACCAATGGGGAAGAGCCAAGCTTTTTAGATGTACAAGGATGAGGAGGCAAAGACACAAGGGGCTAGATTGAATGGTGTTAATATTTATCACAGCTGTGCATCCTACATACAAGCAAGGCCAGGCCTGCACCTGTTTCCTGACCCTGACGTTGAAGACTCTTTGCAAGGGAATTTTGCTGGCTTTTCCAAACTCCTGCAGCCAAGGGAGAGAATGAGGAACACAACAAACTCTAAAAGGCTAGAAGCAAAGTAGGCAGGAAGAGTGCCTGCCTACTGGCTTCATTTGCTCAGTTCTTCCACGCATGTTAACCAAATGCCTGCTCAGTAGGTCCTGGGAATAGGAAGGCACAGGTGGCTACTGTCCCTGCCTCAAGGGCCTTGCCTTCTAACTCACCACAGTCAAGAATTTCAGTGGCTGAGAGAGTATGCTAGGAACCGTGAGGCCCAGGGCAGGTGTGGCCAGTTCTACACAGGGGCCCACAAGGGCCTCGCTAGGGAAGAGGAGACACTCAAACTCTCTGGAAGGTGAGTAGGTGGATGTCCATCAAGTGCACCTGGGGGCAGGGTGGGGCAGCCTACCTGGAGGAGCCACAGCAGTTTGGTGCTCTCCCTGAGCAGAGATACAGAAGCATCCTTTCAGGACAAGTTCACCCACATCTCTAATTCAGAGGTTCTTAACCCAGAGCCCATGGACCTCCAGGGGCAACCACAGATGGGTTCCTCAAAGTCTGTGGGTCCCATAAAACTGCAGGCAGATGTTCATACCTATGCACAGTTTTTGAGGGGAAGAGGATCCACAACTTCCATCGCATTCTTGAAAGAGTCTATGATTCTAAAGGAAAGGTGAAAAATAAATACCCAGGACACCTGAGTAGCCTGAACACTGGGCTGTGGTGCAGGTGCCATGTTTCTTTCCATCTCTGTATCCTATCTATAGCTTAGTACTTGACATACAGTATGTTTTCAGAGCTGGCGGAGCTAAAATGAAGAGAAAATAATTCCAGTGCAAGAACATGGGAAGAAATCACCATTTTCAACACCAAAACAAATATTTGTTGTGTAGTGACTGTGTGCCAGATACTGGGCTAGACTTTAAAAACCTATACCTCTTTCCATATAGGCACGCAAAGGAATGTCTTCACAACCTCTAGTTGCCTGAGCCAGAATTTCAAACAGAAGCCCCTAAATGTGATATAAGTCACCCCAGGCAATTCATTGCAATTCCCAGACCAGGCTCAAACTCTAGTTGCAGTTGCCTAGCAACAGGTAACCCTGAAGACACATCACCAGACTGAGAGGCCAAAAGGGCATTTTGTGGACAAGTTAGTTCTGAAAACTATACCTCTTGCAAGTCTCTCTGCCAGAATTCTCTGGAGCTGCTGGGGAAGGGTGCAGGCCTTGCTGCCAAAGGTAGGCTGGGAGTAGGGAGCTGGGAATAAGTACTGATGGTTGTGTGTTTCCCAACTCTGGGGAGAAGGCAGTCTCAGCCAGAAAAGGCAATTGGTACCTCTTCAAGTCCTCTTTGAGAACAAACCTACAATTACTCTTCCAAGCAGCTGCTGAACAGATCCCAGCCATAACAAAAGATGCATAAAGGGGCATGAAGATTTGACTGAACCTACATCTAGTCCTGTCCTAAAGCAACTCCTTCCTTTACAGATGCAGCAAGTACAAAGGAGACAAAAAGAACTTGCTCTCTAAAATTTAGATTTGTTTTCTTTAATGTAAAGCTCAGAAACTCCTTCAGCTAAGAATCAGGTGAGACTGGGTTTCCCAAGGCAAAGTTCCAACCCCAACCATCACACAGGCCAATATCAGGCGCCTCTCCCAGCACAGACAGTGAGACATCTGGGGAAACGGGGCCTTCTTGGGAACCCATCATCCCTTCTCCTGAAACATCTTGGGACAGGGGAAGGGGCAAATAAATCAGTCTGGAAGTGATTCAGAAGGAACAAATGCGGAAGTCAAACAACAACAAATAAGGCGGATGTAAATCCAGATAAAATATTAAAATCATTAAAGGGCTGCTGCTCCCTGAAGATTGGGAAAAATGAAGAGAGTTAATTAAAAGCAATCTCCATGCACTGCTGAGCCAGCCGGCCCTGATAAATCAACAGCTGGGGCTGCTGTGGAGGGCAGTCCAGGGGCTCAGGGAGGTGGGGGGGACTGGGCAGGGGAGGCAGTCTGCCATCAGGGAAGGCAGACTGGACACAGTGACTTAAGTTTCATGTTTTATTAAATATTTCATAGCCGCTGAATAAAGTTGTCCCTCCCAAGGGGAGGGGGAGAAAATGATCCGGTGGGTGAATGAAGAGGGGTTGAGATAAGGATGATGAGGTATTGTTTGTTTGACTCCAAACATAGTAGGGACCATGATGTCGGCCTCTCTGATATTACCCCCAGATGCAGAGGCTTTTGTTTTTTCTCTCTACCTAATCTGCAAAGGCACTGTGTCTTCTAGAATCTCTCTACAAAAGCCTGGGTTATATTTGTTTTGGAGGGTGAGGGAAGCAGTGCAAAGTCAGGGAAAGGAATGGAGGAGAAGAGGAAATAGAAAAGACCCTTGAAATTCACATTGCCAATCCAAGCCAGACTTTTAGCACAAAACTAAAAGGTGGGCAAAATGGTGGAAACTAACTTTCTTTCTTTCTTTCTTTCCTTCTTTCTTTCTTTCTTTTTCTTTCCTTCCTTCCTTCTTTCTCTCTTTCCTTCCTTCTCTTCTTTGTAGTCAGATAAAAAAAAATGACTCAATTTTCAGGCCCAATCTAAGTCAAAAAAACAGCGATTTTAGAAATGTTACAGGAGCTGCCATTCTCTATTCTAAGGGAAACCCTCCAGTTCTTCCTTGACTGAAATATAATCAAGAGAAATGATTGGGGAAAAGTGTTATTCTCCTCCATAGAACTGGGATTGGAAGGGGAGTGTGTGCATGGGGAAACATAAGGAATTATGCATTTGGATATGCATTTTAATTAGGTGGACAGAAGCAGCCGCCTGTTAATTTTTCTTGCTTGTTTCCACTTAGCATTCATCACAGGCAGAACCACTATAGAGCGCTCCCACGATAATAGATGGTTCTGCATTGGCTAAGTCCTCAGGGAAAATAATTAGCAGGAGAGAATATATTCTCTCCATTCTCACTGCCCCATCCACCCTGCCCTCCCCTTTCCCTGGAACTGACAGTGGTTTCCCTAAGAGAGGCCTAGAGGAGCTGTCAGCCTCCTGGTTTACAAGTACTTACTTTGTCCTGCCAAAGGAGAAGGGTCTAGAAGGAGAAACACACAGACTGGAGGCCTTCATTGGCATGGAAGTTTCTAGAAGCAGAGAGAGAAGCTGCTATGCTGCTTAGTTCTGAGGGGGCAGGCTGGTGACCAGTGTTAGCCAGGAAAAGATGAAGGAAGCTCAAAAGAGGGCAAGACAGTTGTCTCTGGGCTCAAGTGGCAGCAAACAAAGAAAGGTAGAATTGTTGGTTCAGGATAATGGGAGTGAATGGGGGGATATTTGAACTTAATTTGCTCTATAAATTAAAGGAATTCTGTAGTTCTTGCAGCAAGCTGGAATCTGAAGCCTTTCCAAGGCTGGCAACCAAGACCTAACTTGGTAATTCTGAGATGGGACCCTGCCACGATGCCCTCCATGGTCAACTTTTCTATAAAGGATCAGTTCTTGCTGCTGACCTTGATAAACAGCACACCCTCCCTGCTCACTAGCAGATCTGAGCTCCAGTGCCACCTTCTACCCATCTCTCTCCTCCCGAGTCCTCTTGATAGAGGGAGGGGCCAGAGACCCGGATGATGACCAGGTTCCCCAGAAAACACTCCACTCTGACCAGTTTCCCCAGAAAACACTCCACTCTGCCCATGGAGCTTCTACTATTTCTGGTTTTGTGGGTAGACTGGGTCCAAGGGTGACAATAAGCAGCAGGGAAATGAAATGAAAGGCTTCCCTTGAGCTCATATTTTCACCTACTTCAAATCCAGACAATGGGAAAATCCTACCAAGATCCTCAGGGCTATTTACACATGGCTGGAGGGGAATGAGGTTTTGCATTTCCTAAGAAACAATGATTAGGCATGATGCGTAATGCCAGGATCATTTCATTTATTTTCATTTTAATAGACTAAAGTAATGTTTAATAGATTAGGTATTGTTGACTCTCTGAGAAGGCCTCATTCAGCAATAGGAAACTTTTTTAGTTCTCCTAGTAACAGTTCACATTTGTACCTGACACTTTCTGAAATGTTTTCACAACTATTATTTCATTTGGGCCCCCTGGGCATAAGCAGGGCTGGCTGCAGGAGAAGGGAGGAGAAAGGAGGTATAAACTCTTCTCACTGTAGGAAAAGGTAGGCCTGACTTGCTAGCTCTTGACCTTCAAGCTGTCCTGTCTTCCCAGGTGCTCCCTCCAACCCCCTACTGCCAGACAAAACACTTCCACTCTGCCTAGGAAAACTTCACTCCAAGCCTTACCAGGCAAATACTATTGTTTCAGCTCCTGGAGCCCCCCAAACCCAAACCCTAAACCCCCCAACATGAAGCCCGGCCCTCAGGGTGAGGGACCCAGGGAAGGCAATCCTTATGGCTGTGGTGAGGAGAAATGAGTTTCTGGATTCCCAGTTCCCAGAGCATTTACCCCCAAAACCCAGCGGTAGACGATGGTTTAGACCAAGTTTATAAGCTGGAGACTGCCTGGACTGAGGAGAAGTAGAGCCCCTGAATTTTAAAGCACCCAAAAATGAAGGGAATGCCTCTCTCTATTGGAAGTATAAATGTAACCATTTTGGTTTTTTCTTCATTTTGCTTAAGGCTCAGAATTTACACATCAGCTTCTTTGCATTTTCTGATGGGTTTTGCAACACTATCCACCCCCTCCTCCTTCAGGCTTGCAGAAAGTTGCCAAGGAGGCTTTAAAGTGAAGCTTATCAGGAAAGGCTGATCATAACATCCAAGAGGAATCCAGGATATTCTAGAAGTGTTACTGAAGGGGAAGCCGTGAATTCTCGTCTAGACTACACACTGGGTGGGGGTCGCCCCGGTATGTTGGCTGGACACCTCCATCTCCTCAGCAGTCACACGGGGCACACTTGAGGAAGCTCCAGGGGAAATCAGTAAAGGCCCACTTACTGCACAGTCACCAAATAGCCAGGTATCCGCAGCTGCACAAATGGAAGTAAAATAAACACTCTTTTATTTCCAAGTTAATTTGGATTGGGGATGACAGTGGAGGGGGAGGGTAGGTCTGGGGAGATTATGGATGGCCGAAATTCAGAGGGAAAAAAAAATCCTTTGTTTAGTTCTCCCTCCACACTTAAAAGAAGAAAAAGACAGATGTTCTCAGTAATTTCAGTCTTTTCACAATCAAAACTTTATCTGACTGCTTATAAGTAGCAAAATCGGCCCACTTGTCTTCCAGCTACCCTTTCTTTCCACTCTCAGCCATCCTCTGGTTGGGTTGCTAACGAGAAGAAAAGCACTTGGAGAAAAGTTCAAATTCTAAGTGACCCACCAGCCCTAGGCCCCTGAGAAGGGCTAGGAAGTTCCATTCGGGTTAGAATCTCAACAGGGAGCATCATGAGGCAAGACAGAGCAGAGAAGATGGAACTGAAGAAGCATCTCCCAGTCTTAAGAGTCCCCATAGAGCCACACTTTAAAAACAAGGAAGATTCCCAACTCCGGCCCCTAACTGCCCCCTACCCTGTCCTGATCTACCATAGTAAGAACTAGGAAATTTTTAATTTGTATGGGATTTGGGTGATCAAGGTGTGTCATTCTCATCTTTTTTTTTTTTCTTTTTTTATTCAGTTTTATTGAGATATATTCACAAACCATACAATCATCCATGGTGTACAATCAGCTGTTCACAGTACCATCATATAGTTGTACATTCACCACCACAATCAATTTTTAAACATTTTCATTACTCCAAAAAGGATGAAAATAAGAATAAAAAATAAAAGTAAAAAAGAACACCCAAATCATTCCATCCCCCACCCCCATCTCACCCTATTTTTCATTTCGTTTTTGTCCCCTTTTTTCTACTTATCCATCCATACCCTGAATAAAGGGAGTGTGAGCCACAAGGTTTTCACAATCACACCATCACACCATGTAAGGTACATAGTTATACAATCATCTTCAAGAATCAAGACTACTGGGTTGCAGTTCAACAGTTTCAGGTATCTCCTTCTAGTTATTCCAATACACTAAAACCTAAAAAGGGATATCTATATAGTACATAAGAATGCCCACCAGAGTGACCTCTCGACTCCATTTTTGTTTCATTTCACTTCTCCTTTTGGGTCAAGAAGGTTTTCTCAATCCCATGTTGCTGGGTCCAGGCTTATCCCCAGGAGTCATGTCCTGAGTTGCCAGAGAGATTTATACCCCTGGGAGTCAGGTCCCATGTAGAGCGGAAGAACAGTGAGTTCACCTGCCACATGGGTTTAGAGAGAGACAGAGGGCCACATCTGAGCAACAAAGAGGTTCTCTGAGGGGAGACTCTTAGGCACAATTATAAGTAGGTTTAGCCTCTCCTTTGCAGTAACAAGCTTCATGAAGACAAGCCCCAAGATAGAGGGCTCAGCATCCTAAGTAGTTAGCCCTCAATGTTTGTGGGAATATCAGTAATAACCCAGGTGGGGACATCCAACATTTTCACATTTTCCCCCACTTCTTCAGGGGGGACTTCCTTCTCATCTTAAATACACTGCTCAGAGAAGTTACATGTCGAAGATCACAGAGCTACTTGATGATAAGGATGGGACCAGAACTCAAGGATCTGGAGCTCCTATTCCAGATCTTTTTCTCCCCCATTACTCTGAAGTCACCAAAGCTACTAAAGTCCAAAAAGCCATTGGTGAGAAATGAGCCTGGAAGGGGGACAGAATTTGGGATAAGGCCCCAGTGAAGGCAGGTGAAAGTTTGGGAGTGGGAAAAACCTGTCCAGTGGAGCTTCCAACTGCAGTTAATACAAACAGCAGGTTTTCAAGGTGAATAAAAACAAAAAAGAAAAACCACTCATTTCACAGCAACCCGAGATGACCACAATCCCTGGGTTCAGGGAGGGAGGTGAAGGTGCAACAGGGGGATTAGACATGTGTCCTCATTGTTCCCCCAGCTCAGGACCCAGAGGCCTAGGAGGTGGCGGGCTCAACATCAGCTATTTGAACCTCCTTATTAGGGGCTCTGAGCCTAATCTCCTTGCCCCTCCCTACTTCCAAACATAGCCCCTAAAGCCTGGCCCCCTCAAGGCTTCTCTCTCTTCTCTGGCCATCTACCCCCCCCCCCACTACTATTCACAAACACACAACCTAGAAATTCTCAACCAAGTCTGTTCCTCTTTTCCCACACCCCCTCCAACACCTCTTAACCACTGCTTTTAAAACTTGATGCAAATCACAGGCTTCAAAAACCTTCCTTCGGTGACAGTTTTACGATGCTAGCACTATTCATCCATATGGTTTGACAGACTGTGAAACACTAGTAACCGGACCAATAAGAAAAACAAATTACAAAAACACCACCACACCTCATCTCTCCTGTCACTCACACACCCAAAGAAAACTTTGGAACTTGCAATGGATCATAGTATCAGTCTCTCCAGCTTTTAAACAATAATCTTTTTCAGAGTTCCAGACCACACAGTAATTTTATTCACCCACCTAGTACCACCCCTCACCCCCCACCCCCAGGCCACTCTTTATCTTTCCTTGTTAAATATCTACATGGTTAAAGACTATTTAAAGCCAGGATCAGGCTTATTTAGGTCCCTGCTGGAAAACTCTGGCTGGGCAAAAAATATTTCAGTGGTTATAGGATGTTTTTTTGGCCAGAAACTTACCACATTTGGCTACATTTCTGTTTTCTAGTGACTTTCAAAACACTCAAAAACCACAAAAGTTACTTGGCAGAGGTTGGGATAATAAACAGGCCTGGCTCCTGGTGCCTTTTTATGACCCAGCCCCCACCGCCACTACAATCAGCATGGCAGCACGTTAAAAACCGAAAAAGCCTCAGTTTCCATTCTTTTTCTGGGGCAGGCTCAAAACAAAGCATGCTGTCCGTGGCATTTTATTTTTTGCATGAATCTAAGCAGATGGCTCGGAAACAGCTTTAGACATTATGGTCCTTCTCAGATGTATCCAAACTCTAGCTACCTGCGGGATTCCAAAATGACAGAAGAAAATGAGAAGTTTCCAATTAAGTTGCCTGTGAATTCCAGCCCACCTCATGGGTCTGAGCAGCTCCCATTTGGCTGGAAAGCTATGGAAGTTTCCCAGGTGGTCTGCAGGCTGGGCTATTTTCGGAGGTTTACCCTATGACAATGCCTCGACTGGGGTTCTGGCAGGAATTAATATCCTTTACGGGTATCTCATCAAAACCAGACATTCTTCCCACTGAAAAATAATGTGTGCTAATGAAGTTTGGAGAATTTAGGGTTTTTTTTCCAGTGGCAACCAGAAACAGATGGAGAAGGTGGTTCTCAAGCATCTGTTGACTTAAAATGTTCTTTTTGATAAGCAGCCGAAAGTAATAGCCATAAAAGGCTGCAAGTTCACAAAGTCCCAACCTCAATGTTCCCCACTTAGTACCTACCCACATGCCCCCACCCCAACAGATAAAGCTAAGTAGAGATTAGACTTGGAATGTGTCCCCCTACCCCTTCCTCCCTGATATCTAAACTGAGCGCCACAGCAAGAGTGACATCTGGTTTCTAAGTGGTGACAAGCAACTTTCAATGCACAAAACCACTTTAGATGAGAATAAACTGCAACCAGCAGAGAATGTGTAAAGAGATGAAGAGTTGAGGTCCATCTACACACAAGGACAAGCCCTGTTTGACCTTGGCTTAGCAAGTATATTTACTTCTCTCAGAGTTGTTTGCTAAATAACAGAATAGGGATATGAACACATACCTGCAAGTGAAGGTAAATCCTTAGGAAAGAAAGTTTCTATATAATTATGTATATGTTTGTTCACAGTTACAAGCATGACAAAATAGTTTACTGGCCTCATGCTTTTTAAATAGTTACTTGAGGTAAAGCCCTGTTGTTTTATAGAATAATTAAATAATAATAACAGTTATTCTTTTCTAAGCAGGCAGTTATAATAATAGATATATATGTGCATAATCAAGTCTGGCAGAAGGTGGCAGACATTCCCAGTTAAGTACATACAAACCAACGTTTTGATAACTTAATAAAAGACTAAGTTGTTTAAAGTCCTGATAGCAGATTTGGGGGAGGGTGATTTACCTGAACTAGAATATTAAAGTAGGATTAGAACTTGGATTGAAAGCATTAAGGTTCCTAGGTGTGCAGAAATCAGCCAGAATGCAATGCACATGGTCCTTTATCAAATCCTTATTTATGATTCCCACATGTAATCACTTCACTACATGGCCTTCATCTTGCCTGCATACGTAAGAAATGAGGGGGACTGTCACACATCTAGGTTCAGACGATGTAGCTGCTAAATTAAATAACGTGTAACACACATTTACACATCATACATGCCCATAAATGCTTTTAAATTCTATTTGTCCAGATGTGACTGCTTGGCTGTGGGGCCACCTGCCGTGTCCTTCCCCTTTGTGATCTGATCAGTCCTAGCGGCTCCTGTTTCTGCATCTAACACCCTGTTGGGCAGTAATAAGATGTTAAAGGCAACAACAGAGAGAGAAGCCAGGCTGTCAGCTTCAGAGAGGAAGGGGGTGAAGAAGGGTACAACAAGGGGCAATAAGAAGCGGGTTGAGGGGAGATCAAAGACTGCCAGGAAGAAAGCCACGAGGAGCTGTGGCTTCAGGAGCTTGGGACCCTAAGGAAGACCCCAAAGCAATGAGACTGAAATTGTGCCATCCAGCAACCCGGCTATTGAATTATTGAATGTCCCCCATGGAAAAAGCCAGTATAGTGACAAATGGCCCATGCTCAGGGTAACTCCTACAGAGAGGTTGCATGAGACCTGAGCTTGTTTCTTCCCAGCACAGTTACCAAAGACCACCCTATTCCCTAGTACCAGAGGAAACCTTTGTGTCACCAATTTCTGTAGGGGGCGTCGGTGATGTTGGCTTTTTTCTTTTGGGGAGGGGGAGACTCCGAACGCACACAGAGAAAATGCTAATGTCGCTCAGCTCCGTTTCATTGTCAGGAGGGACGCAGGAGGATAAAAACATAGCTCTCCAAACGGTTCTGCCCGCTTCCCCTCCTCCCAGCACCGCCATCCATCCCCTTCCCTGGATGTGTCTGCGCGCTTTGTTCTAATTTATCCCATGCATAATTTATTCACGTGTGTATTGTTTCCTGCTCAGCAACTTTAAAAAAACAAATGAAATAGGTAAGATGTTTTGTTAAACAAGTTGTTTTTAAAAATAAAGGCAGATGATGTTGGTCTCTCCGTAACACCGTGTGTGCACCAACGTGAGGAGTTTAAAAAACAGTCCGGGGCGCAGGGGGCTCGGCTGGCGGGCGGTATTGTTTACATCCCCTTACCCCCAAGGAAAGGGTTGGGATGTAAAAAGGTGCGGCTAATTATAAGTGACCACGCAACTCCCACCTAGAAAAAGGAGGCAGGGTGTCGTAAGTTAGTGGGGAGGGGGATGCGGGAGGAAGGCGACGCAAAATTGCAAATACATCACACTGCAACTGTTTCTAATTATACAAAGTGCAAGCATAATTCAGAACTAATTCCACTAAGGAGTCGGGATTTAGCTATCCTTTTCCCGCCTCTCTGTCCCTTCCCCTACCCCTAACTCCACCCCTACATAGACACCCTACCCAAAGCAAACACGCACCCTCCTGTGGTTTAAAAAAAAAAAAAAAAAAAAAAACTGGAGCCAGCAGGGAAACCCTGGAGTGGGGAGGCGTTGCGCCCGCGCGTAAACTGGCTCCGGGGTAACGAGGGTACCGCTTTCTCTAGAGGAAACACACCCGGCGCACATGTGAAATAGATTTCTCTAACTTGAGTTTACCAGGTGGTATAAGCCCGGCTATGTGATTTCGGATGAAATTGGTGAAACAGCAAATCCGCTGTGGATTCGATGGAAACTCACAGCATCAGCGGTGTAGCAGCACGAGCGACGGGAAGCGAGGATGCGGCGAAGTTACGCCCATTTATTCTGCCATAAAACATTTTCTTTCTTGGGTGAAACGCTGTGACGTTCAAGTGTAGTGTGTCTCCGAGCTTCCCGGAGAGAGCTGAAGGCGGGAGCTCCTTTCGGATCAGCCTCACCTTCCAATGCCCCCCTCACCCCGCAGATTTAATTACACATATTTAAAACTCCGAGACCTGGGACATTCCTATCCTTTTTCCCTTATTACTGGTGGGAGTTAACCTGTGCAAATACGTCCGATTCTCCCCTGTGCGTCCCTTCGCGTTAAGAGCCGGGCTACTGCCTCAGGGTACGAACCTGGTTTCCAACTCCCGGAGGAGCCCCGGGGGCCGACGCGGATGTGCGCGGTTTAAAGAACCAGGATCGGCATCTGCCAGGCGCAAGGGACACGAAACTCCCCTCCACCCGGACCTCCTCCCCTGGCCCGAGGCTTCCATCCCAGCGGGGAAATCCTGGTCGAATGGGCACGGATCCCGAGTCCCCGTCGCGCCGCGAATCTGGAGGGAGCCCCCACTTCCCACCCCCTACCCCTACAGCACAGCCTTTAGAGCGATGCTAGTTTTCCGCGGCCACCCCGGGCTCCGCCATCGCGAGCGGACTTGGCGGCTTAACAGTTCCACCGACTGGAAGGAAGGAAGGAAGCCAGGATGAAAAGAAGGAGAAAGGCAGGCAGGCAGGAATTGGCTGTCGAACCCGGGGACTGGCCCCCGCGTGTCCTTGCCCAGCCCGCCCCCACCCCACCCCACCCCCTCCGTCCCGGATCTGGGCGTCCGCTCAAAGTCTCCCGGCGGCGGCCAGAGGCACCTGCCCCTTGCTCTGGCTCAGAGCAGACGCTGCCCGCTCCGGCCGGGAGCCCCAAGCAGCCTCTTCGCGCGCCTCGGCATTTCACCCAGAGGAGGCAAGAACACCATTCAGAAGACCTGCAGCTTTACTGCCTCCAAATAAACCCCAAGTTAACCCGAGTCATTAATTTACTACTTCCAGTTCGCCCACAAACACACACACACATACATACAACACGGCTACTGCCCCGAGCGCCGTCATGCTCTGAGGGCTGCCCCGGCAGGAAAGCCCCGGGCAGCCACCTGGGCCCCAGGGCTCCCGGGACCCGCCGCTCCCCCCGCGGTCCTTCTAACTCCGGAAGGTTTGCACAAACTCCCCGCGAGCGATCGGAAGGCGGAGAGCGCCCTGCAAACTCCGGAGCCGCAGCGGTCCGCTGGTCCGGGCGGACCCAGCCGCGGGGCGGGGGCCGCGGGCTCCGGAGGCGCGGGGCTTGGCCAAATACACCCAGGCGGCTCCTGCCCGGCACTCGCCCCCCGCTCGACTGCTCCCCGCGCGGCGCTCGCAGCCCCGCGAGGCCAGGGGCTCCGGGGACCGTGCTGTCCCCGAGCTGCCCACAGTCCCCCTAGTTATAGAGCGCTCGGGCTCCGGGCTCGCCAGCCGATAACCCCTCGCTCTCTCGCTCCACCAATTAAGCAAAACACAAATGTAACAATTTTCTTCTTGTTAATTGCATCTCCTGACATTTCTGCGCGTTGGGGAAAAAGAAAAAGATGAAGAAGTAGGAGCTGAAAGAAAAGAGAGAAGCCCCGCGGCGGCTGGAGGCGCCTGCAAGCGCAGTGCTTTGGCAGCGCTCAGCACGAAGAAGGCGCCTTTTTTTCATATTGAAACCACGCGGAATATGTACATTTTTTAGTCTTACTTACGCTTTCAGGGGGTTGTGAATGACAGTCGCCATTTTGCTACAATGTAACAGAATATTGTCTGTCTCAGAGTTCTAAAGGTTCGCTCAGGGGAAGCGGCGGGCCAATCAGAGCACGGGATACCGGCCCGTCGGCCAATCGGCGTGGCTGGTCGCCAAGTGGGCGGGGCCTGCGCGGTGGTAGTTATTAGGGGAGCTGTCAAAGCCCAGAGGTCACTCCCTTTTGTAGAGCCCAAGAGCGAGCAGGTCTTAAAGGGGCAGTACCGCGCGAGCAGCTCCCTTTCGGCTTGAGGAGTGGAGACGCACGGGATGAGCATTTTAGTTTGGTTTGAGAGCCCACTTCTCTAAATAAGAGCAGAGTTTGCACTCCTGAACAGAAATATTTAAATATTGCCAACAAACCAAGGAACCCCATTCATTATCTTTCGGCTTTGCTACTACAATTTTAAATCTCCCAAAGAGCAAGTCCTCTTGTTCATGTGCAGAAGTTGGAAGTCCGCTGTTTTGTCAAACAAATTAGTAAACGTGGCCGTTTCCTAATGCTGGGTCCTACGGCTTTTTAATAATCTGATTCCCGAAGTGTTTTCTTTATTTCGGCCACCTTCCTCTCTCGGTTTCTTGTAATTGCTGCCGCTGTTCCTGGCGACTCTAGGACAGCAACTCCCCTCCCCCTGGAATGTCTCAATGTCAGACTTGCTCCCTACAGCAGCCAGGGCTTTCGTTACGTAATGCAAGGTGGTCACACTGCACGGCTCCCCACTACCACCCATTCTGTCCACCCCACACCCCGAAACTTCTGAAATGACCGCGGATTCCGGCCGACTAGAGAGCTAAGCTCTCTGACCTTTAGGCTTAGGGGATAGGGAGGTTTAGGAAAACTTGTAGAAACGCCTTCTGTTCCTAGGAAAGCGAGTGATTTGAAGACCGAAGTTACAGAACCTGGAATGGGTGTTGCCTTTCGGGGAGAGGCACCGCGATGCTGGCGTCACCTTTCACTACTTAGATAGAAGCTGAAAAGAATTTGCTAATGAATAATCCAGCGTGACCCGAGGCGTTCAGAGAGACCGTCTGCTTCAAGTTAGTGTGAATTCCCTCACTGGCGAACCCCTGACAAAACTGGGCGACTTCTGCGATATCAGGCATCCACTGGGCAAAGAGGAAGCTCCGGGTGGATGAAATCGTACTAAGCCTTGAATAGGGCAGGCAGGGGCCTCGTTAGCATACAGAAGTCTGGCTACCATCCCAAAGCTGTTTAATCAGGTCAAATAGCTAAGATAGTGGGGGAGGGGAGAGAAGGGGAGAAAGAAGATGCCAATTTGCCCTCTCAGAGCTGTGCCCTGTCACTTCCTTTCTCTAGCTCCTCTACAGGCAATGGATTTTTAAAAAGGGAAAAAAAAGTTCCCAAACTTCAGAGTTCAACTCCATACACCATTATAGTTACAGATAAACAGAACACGGCTGAATCAGTATGTTCATAGTAGACTTGAAATTTTTAACCCCTCTCTTTCTGACTAGTTAATAGCAGAGCCAAGTTCTATAGATGCCTTTGTGACTTCTTTGACAACACCTTGGCAGAGACTGTAGTTTGAAAAAGTTGTCCCTTTTTCTAAAATTGAAGTTTGAAAACTCCCTTATTAATTGAGGCTTATTAATAAAGGGCTTTGTTCCAAAGCTTATACTTTGCCTGGGATGGGCCCTGACATCATTAAAAAGCAAATACTATGTTCTGATGAAGAAGTTCGGGCTGCTTAGATGAGTTTGAAGTATCAGTCATAACTTCCAAAAATTTGGATTGGAAGACAACAACATATTTTAATTTATGCAGTTTTATAAAGGAAGTAGGAAAATATAGAGTCTGCCCTGAACAAGGCTTACAATTTAATGGGAGAAGAGAGGGAAAGCAAATTTATATTACATATTAAAGAAAAAATATATGCTCAAAGCATGTGCATATAGTTTATTGTGTTAAGGCCCAGATGCAAAACTGGCATAATTCCTAATATCTGGTGCACACTTGAAGGTGGCAGACCATGATTTTCAAACTTTCACTTTGCCTTCACTTTGAGAAATTTTTCATCTAGAACTTAAACATCTAAGTTACATCTTATAATCTGTGAACTGAAAAAATACTGAAATAAAAACAGTATGATTTTTTTAAAGGATAATCTTGCTTTTTTTACCCAGTGAAAAGTATGTTAATTCTGTCAATGCAGGAACAACTTTTAAATAAACAGAATCATTGTAAATTTGCCTCTTGTCAATTCTCAGACATATAACAGGTATTATTCTTTTTAATTTTGTTTTCTTTATCACAGATTATGATTTTTCTACAGTAAGGCAAGTCCCATTTGCCAATTTGCAAATGGTATGACCCACTGTGAGGCTAAATTTTCAAAATAGGTCCGAAAATGTACCAATCCCACCCCACAAAAAGACACGTTTTTCACCAGAATGCTTAAAAACAAGAGGGCTTAGAATGGACATGTTTAAAGGTGATAGGAACCTGGAATGGAATTTTAGAAAATGTTTGATTTTATCTTAGTTTTGTGAGGTGATGCTGTGCGTGGTTAGGAGTGTGGGCTCTGAAATCTGCCTGCCTTAGTCTTCTTCCACTTACCAGATGCATTATCTTGAGCCAGTTTACCTGGCAACTCTCAGAATCCTCATCTGAAAGTGGCAATAATGATAGAATCTAGTTCATACAGCTCTTGCCAGAATTGAATGAGATAATATACATCAAGTGTCTGGTACGTAGCAAGCTCTTAATAAATGTTGACCATTATTTTTATATAGATATTTAATACTTTCCTTATGGTATAAGGAATGTAGGGTATCTGAATAAAAGGACACAACAAAAAGTGAAATTGTCCATCAAGTTTAGCTTTTTTTAACTCATTGCTCTAAGAAAAATGGAGAAATGAATACTTTAAGGATAAAAAATAATAAATAGGAATTTTTCAATCAGGGGTCATAAAACTACTTAAAACTAAAAAATGCCCTTTTACTGATTAGACTATCAAGACACTTTTAAAATCACATTTCTAAAGCTCTATAGATATTCATTTACTTGAATACACTCCACCCCACCCCATCTCTTTCATCTTTATGTAGTTGGCTAGGCAGCTTAATTTGCAGGGCAGAGTGGGTCCAGAATAACCTCTTGCCCATCCCACTGGAGAGTCTAGAACTGCATTTGTCCAATATGGGAGCCGCAGGCCATTTGTGGCAATTGAGCACTTGAAATGTGGCTAGTGCAAATTGAGATGGGCTCTTAGTATAAAATGCACACTGGATTTTGTAGACTTTGTATAAAAAAAGGAATGTCACATCTCTCATAAATAATTTTTTATATTGAATATGTGTGAAAATGATATTTTGGATATATTGGGTAAATAAAATACATTATTAAAGCTAATTTCACCTGTTTCTTTTTACTTCTTTTAATTCAACTACAAAAACATTTAAAATTGCACATGTGGCTCACATTGTATTTCTATTGACAGTGCTGCTCAAGACAGCGTGTGTTACCAGGAAAAGAAGAGTAGGGCCTTTTTTCAGTCATGTTCACTCATCCCACGTAGCCTTTTCAAATTCAACCTCATCAGTTAGCAGACTCCCTAGTCCAGCTCAAGGACATGTTCAATGCCATCCAGTCAAAGGAACATTTAGGGTGCAACAAAGACCCAAGCACCCAAACCATGAGAGGCCCCCTATCCCTGTTCATTCCTAAAAAGTTTGAAGGCTGGTTCAGCAATGAGGAGATGTCCATCCAGAAATAGGGAAGAATGGCACTTCAATAGCAGGTGCCAACCTTCCTACCTGAGTTTTTAAGGGCACATCCATATAAGAGAGGGAAGAAAAGAAAGGAGACACAGACTTTACAAACTACCAAAGAGTTCATTTGAAAGAGGAAGTATACCACAAAAGCCATCTAAATGCAGTCCCCAGTGGACCCTGGTCACTGGAGGAATCCCAGGACCTGTGGGTGTTAGAACAAGAACAAGCTCACCCTCAGTCCCTCCATACATCCACAGAACACCAGCAATGGCCAGGGCAGCTGTCAGTCTGGGCTGGTTCTCTGAGAGCCAGAATCAGCTTTGGTACATTCTAGGCCATGAGCTGGAGAAGAATTCTTTTGAAGAAGAGGGGGCACTAAAACCACAGCCTGTGGTTCCTGGAAAAGTTAAACATAGAATTACCATATGATCCAGCAATCCCACTCCTAAGTATATACCTAAAAGAATGGAGAGCAAGGTCTCAGATACATGTACACCAGTGTTCAAGACAGTATTGTTCACAATTGCCCAAAAGTGGAAACAACCCAGGGGTTCATCATTTGATGAATGGATAAAGAAATTGTAGCATATTTTACATCTATATATGAATATTATTTATCCATAAAAAAAGGAAAGAAGCACTGATACATACTACAACAAAATTAACCTTGAACACATTAGGCTGAGTGAAAGAAGCCAGACACAAAAGGACAAATATTGTATAGTTCCATTTATATGAAATATCCAGAATAGCAAATTCATAGAGAAAGAAAGTAGGTCAGAGGTTACCAGGGGTTTGGAGTAGAGGGGAATGCGGAGTTATTGCTTAACAGGTAATGAGTTTCTCTTTGGGATGATGAAAAAAATTGGTAATGGATGGTAGTGATGGTAACACAATGTAAATGTAATTAATGCCACTGAATTGTATACTTAAAAACGGTTAAAATGGCAACTTTCATGTTTATTACAATAATTTTTTTTAAGTTAAAAAAAGAAAAACACAGCCCGTTTTTCTCTCTTCTTGGGGATGTGGTGGGGAGGGGTTCTTATTCCCTTCCCAAAGTCTCAAAGATACATCAAGCTCTGGGTCTAGGGGATGCTCCTAGGGCCAGGCCTCGAAATCACATATTTCTGAGTAGAGTTATAAATAGGAAATCAGTGCTTGCTACTTCCCTTTACCTTAGTTCATTCATTCACTCATCCATGGGGGAATTTCTGTGAGGGAGATATTGTGCTAGGCACAGGTGGCAAAATAAAAACAAACCAGAAGTGGAAACAACCCTCAAAAAGCCCTCTCCCTGCAACTGGAGAGAGAATAAAGATAGCAGACCCATCCCTACAAGTGAGCAGAGCAATTACTTGATGTGACTTAAAAGGGAAGAGCCTCCTGGCCAGCCAGTCTCCTTTTCCTGGCAGGATGCCCACAACGGCAGTGGCTGCATCCTTGGGTGTTTATTGAGTGACTCTATGAACACCATCAAAGGTTCCTCCCTTTGTGTTCTCAAGGTTTCAAGATACCAAGATTTTCATAAACTAGTATAAAGGATACACTAGGGAGGATACTAGGGTATATGTGTCAAAGAATCTCAGTGGAGAGAGCAAGTACTTCTAGCACTGGGGGAGGGAAAGGCTTCACAGAGAAGGTCAGATTTAATTTGGGTCTTACTTGGGTAGATTTTAGAAACCAGTCAAATCGTAGCAACAGCTAATGCATACAGTAAGTATTTGGAGACTCTCTACTCTGTGCCACCATGACACCTTCTCTCCTGGGCCTTGGGCTACAGAGAGACCTAAGATGGTCCCACCTTTAAGGGCTCAAATTCAAAAAGTGGGGGAAGGGGAAGCAATTACATTTCAGAGCCATGGGCACGTGGCACTGTGGGCTGGACAAGGGCACCTAACCTGACCGTGGGATCTTTTCAGAAGAGGTGACCGCTGAGCTGAATACAAGGAAAGGACTTCCCCGCAGAGGTGGTTGTGCACACGAAGGCTCCAGGGAAGTGAGAGAGGGCAGCAGGATTTCAGGGGATCCCTTTGGTAGAGAGGGGTGGGTTGAGACAGAAAAAAAAGCTGGAGAGGCCAGAACGGGGTGCCAATACTAAGAAATGAGTTTTATCTGGAAAGCAATAAGGCAACAAGATTTTAAGCTATCTGTGAAAATGAAGAGATGGGCCTTTTTGGAAAGCTAATTTTGGCAGCGGTGTGGCCGTGGAGTGGAGGGAGGCTGGAGGGCTGGGAACCCACTAGGACACTGTGGTGGTCAAGGCCGAGGCACCAGGGGTCAGGGGCAGAGACAGTGAATTCTAAGGAGGTAGTATGCCCTGGACTTGCTGTGGGCTTGAGGGAGACCGGAGGGCCCCAGATGATGCCAGGTCTGTGGCCCCGATGAGTGGATGAGTCAGCTCCACTTGACTGGAGAAACTTGAAGTTAAGACCAACGCCTGAAGGCTGGAGGCTGGTAAAACACCAGGCCTTTCTGTGGTGGGGGAGGGGCTTGCCTTCTTGAAGACCTTAATCCCCCATCTCCCTCCCACCCCAAGGCTGTTATAAATCTCTTCCCCTGGGGGAACAGTGACCTAGGCTAAGATTCTTCAGAGCCCATCTCCTCTGGCTGTGGATTCTGCCCTCAGCAGAAGGCCTCTTCCAAATGCCCTCCTACCTACTAATTCCCACCCATTTTCACTCCTGACTTGACCTGAATCAGCTTAAAGGAATTTCCCTCTGGCTAGTTGCATCTTAGGAGGGGATTCTAGGACACTCCAACACCTTCACAAGGACGGGATCAAGACACACACACACACACACACACACACACACACACACACACACACACAAGCGGTGGCTTAATTAGAATCTCAGGCACCAGGAAAGGCAGCGGGTGGGATATTTTCATATAGGAGCTTTCTCCATTCAAACCACACTGAGTAATCACAGTCTACTCCAAGGACTGGCCCCAGCCCCTTTTTTCCCTCGCAAATGCCAGCCGATCACAAGCAGGCCCCAGTTTTTCCTCCTGACAGAGTCACTGGTTGCAGGGCTCTTGTGGTGGCTGTTTTCTTAAGATAACTAACCCCCTTCTCTTATAACCTCCTCCGCCTGCCAAGCCTGCATTTTCCAAGCCCTCCCTTGGTCCATCCACACTTACATCATATCCGAAATCCTGGCAGCTCCTGCGAACTGAATCGAAGCAACCGGCAAGGTCCTCCTGCATAGAGAGACAGAATGGAGAAACGGAGGTGTGGGGGACAAAACCTTCCACCATTACCACCAAGGGGATTGAGTAGAACCATGTTTGACCAAGACATCCATGAAGCAAATTTCCTTAAGACTGTACACACATGTGCAGAAATAAATATTCATCCCCCTTGGCTATTTCCTAGCTTTTTATCATCTGCAAAAGTGGCTGCCCCAAGTGCCCCCGAAGAGGGCTTTCTGTGGAATATTGCTTTAAATGTGGTGACACTCCAAGGCACCTGTTTCTCTCACTCACACCATTGACACGATCTCAGGCTTCTACTCTGGCAATAGGCAGGAATCCTCCAGGAGTCGTCTAAAAGCCAAGCATAGGAGTACATATTCAGTCTGGTGGTTCTGTAGATATTTACGCCACCATATAAAAATAGGTGCCCACAACAGAAGAAGTGGATAGAAGCCACAGGACCTAAAATGTCCCACACTCTGGCAAAGAGTGGGCAGAGGCCTGCCGAATTACAGCAGGTGTTTTCTGTTCTCTGACAGCTACAGACAATGACCTTGGCCTTCATAGCTGCAAAAGGACCTCAACTCCATGTTTATTATACACAAGAGGAAAAAAAGAGGAGAAAATGTTCTTAAGTCCACAGAAGACTCAGCGCATTTTACATGCCACTAAGCCAATGGGTCAGCCAGCCTAAGGACAACTTCTCCAATGCAGGATTGAATTCTGGGATGAGAGGTACAGGGCCGGAGAGTCTAGAAACCCAAAGAATATAACAGAGGGATGGAGCAGAGGAAATCGGTGAGGTGGGACTGCAGGAAAAAGAGACAAAGTGGAAGTAATAGGTTGTGTTAAAGAGGAAAAGCAAAAATCCAATGAAATGGGACTATTAAAGCCCTAGTCAGGAAATGAAATTTATTTTGATATCTGGGTCCCCAGATGTTCTCTGTTCTCACCAATCAAAGGATGACACAACTTACTTTATTCCTGTACAAGTGACAAAAATTCATAGAGTTGCTATACTGTGATAGTTGGAATTCATTGACAATTCTGAAAACCAGGGCTATTTTCCAGATCCAAGTGGGCTTACTTATAGCAACTCTGAAAGTCATCATGTTTCTAGGAAGGCTTTTTATGAAACTGTTTTTAAATATTTTAATCTTCCCCATTTAGCAGCTGGAACTTAAACCTAGTACAGATTAAATGAATCTCAAGTTGGTCACTTGCAACTTTCAGCTTCCACAGACTTTATCCATAGCTCCATTAAAATAGTTGCATTTTGATTAATCTAATTTTATATTTCCCTAATCCATAAGACATCTGAAAGTAGGTATGACACCTTTAATAACTGGTCACTGAAAGAATAAATAAAAGCAGAAATAACTAAATCTGAGATATATCCCACCCTATTAAAACAAATCTCTGCTCATAATAAACGCCAGCAGCCCACTTCTAGTCAGGCATGTCTGTGATTATCTTCCCCTTAAGAACTGCATTAGACCTGAAGGAAAATGTTAACCATCAGAGGGGACACCTGGAAGGCAGAAAAAAGTTGAAAACACACCAGTTTTGAACTTGGTGATTCGATATTCTTGTTGGCCTCTTCCTCCACATCAAATAACACAGCAAGAAATCCCTTGCCCTGAAGAGCTTGGAATATTGAAGCTACAACTATGACCAAACAAATGAACTCATTAACAGTGACTCTGAAGACCCTCAGGTTTGTTTCTAGGAAGTCTTTCCAGAAGGGCACATTTAAATATTTAAATCTTGCTTATTAGCCATCCTGGGGTCAGGGCTGAACCTAGAACCTGTATTATCTCAAACTGAGATATAATAAGAGGTGGGGTTGTGGTTTCGTCAGTGAGGCCCATTTTCATTGTCATAGTGTCTTTGGCTAACTTTTATCATGAAATATGAATTTTGAATAAACTCTCGTGGTAAAACTAGGAATATGACTGGAAATATTGACAATATTAAACAGTATGAAAGTCTAAGTTGGCTTGTACAGAAGAAATCAAAATCAGATGACTTTAGAACTAAATCCTGGCTCCAATACTTGCCAGGTACATAACTTCTGGCAGGTGACTTAACTCTGAACCTCAGTTTCTTCATCTCTAAAATGGGGATCGTGATACCAGCTTTAACCATTGTCATGAGGATTACGTGTGATAGCCTCAGTAGCACAAAGAAGACTGACTAAGTCATTGTAAGCACTTGAGAAATACTTTTTCCTTCTCCTCAGATAAGAGGATCAAAGATTGAGTACTGCTTGATGCTAAGAGGTACAAAGAAGGGAAAGAAAGGAGATAAGGAATGGTGGAGGTAGGGGAAGCCAGAGGTTTAGCAGAATGTGGTGCACCAAATCAGCTGAAGCCAGATAATCCTGGCCAACGTGGGAGGCAATACTTGCCTGTGTTCAAGAATAAAGTGCATTGGACCAAACTAGAAAGCAAAATGAGAACCAGAGTGGCCTGTGGGTAAGCTCTTTGAGTTTAAATAGCAGCCAGTCCTTTGGGATATCATGGAATTAGGTGTGGATGTGGTAGATGAAAAGACGCAATTAAATGGAATATCCAAGATATGCAGTCACTAGCAAAAGTTTTTCACAGTTAACAAGGATATTTCAAAAGCCTGGATTTTAAGAGAAAAAGCTGTAATGGGAACCAATGTTTAGTGCACATTTGACTGCCTCCTCCTTTGATGCCCCATTAGGAGGCAAACGGAGTCATGCAACTGATTCTTTACTGAAAAGCATAAAACCAGTCTTGAAATAGTGCACAAAACCCACGCGCTCAAGTTTGTTGCTGGTAACTTTGCGCCCTCTAGTGTCAGTTTATGGAGAAGACACCCTGTGAAAGCCGCAAAGTTGGAAAATCCTGCTGAGTTCCAGCTCCGGAAGAAACTGCCAAACACAGCAGTGTTTACATGGACAGCTGGAAGGCAGAAAAAGGTTGAAAACACATCAAGATGATACAAATAAGTCTCTCTATCATGACGTTCTGGAACATAGTAGGTATTCATAAGATGTTTGCTGAATGAGTGAATGGCATTAGGCCCACAGCAGCATTGCTTTAATGCCACATCAGAGCACTGACATGTAATGAATATGCCACCTGTCAGACCAATGCAGCAGTGGAAAATCTGACTGCTCAGATTTTAGGATACTTTCTGAGTGATACAGTTGAGCGAGAAACATGGCTTGGTTGTCTGCTTGAAATTAAGGAAACTGCTCGACTGGGTCAACCAAAATGTGCATGCTGTCCAAGGTTTCCATTTGCAAGGGGGTGGAGGTGGGGAGCAAGATTTGCCACTGAGAAAAGATTAACAACTCTCCCACATACTGTTTGAGCAGTAAAACATAGTTGATTTATTCATTGATCACCCATGCTGAGTCAGGTAGAAAAAACATGCCCAATTCCATAGCCCAAACTGCTTTGGCATCAGATCTGTTAATTCATTTAAGAGGCAGAAAAAAAAATTAACCACAGAGACTCACCTCAAATTGCTTGCCAGTCCAGTCTCTTATTGCCAGAAACTTATATTCATTGGATTCTCAATATATGGAGAAAGTATTCCCAGCTTTGCCCAGAAGGGTTGCAGAGCTTGGGGAGGAGAAACCAGCCCCATCATGCAATGATCCACTTTGATCTGAGTTCCCATTGCTGGGCCAGCAATGTGTTGGAACCTACATTCTCTTTGTCAAGGGCCTATTAGCACACCTTATGCAAATTCTGTGAGAAGGTGTGATATGCACCAGGCTACTTTCTTCACTTTTGAAATCTACACTTTCTGCTTCTTTCTATGCAAATGCCACGTTGTAGTTATGGCCTATATTTATGTCCCTTGTATGGTCAATAACCTGAAATTGAACATCCAGCAGAATGGCCTGACATGCTGTTTTATAGACCAGGCCTGCTCTGCCTTTTGGAAAAGCCCCAAAGGTCATATCTACTGTTGGTTGATGCTTCCAATGACTTTCTATTCATTTGGCCTAGAAATCACAGCCAGATTTATGGCTCAGACACTCTGAAGAGAGGTACCCAGAGCACAGACTGCTATGAAAACTCAAAAGGACCATTCCCAACCCTGTTTCCAGGACCAAGAGAGTAAAGGGGGACCAGATGCCTCAACTGCTTCCAGGGCAGATGGTGCTGCTAGGGAAGGGATACAAATCTGTCCCCCAGACGAAGCCCTTTAAGAAGGGTGCCAAAACAGGCTGGAGTATACGTGGTCATTTTCAAAAGTAAGGCAGGCAGGTGAGCATTAGAGGTAAGAATTCAGGCTACCAACTGGCCACCACATTTAACTGATTTCCATTTTAAGTAAGGATTACAAGGAATGAGGGGGACAGAGTCCTCCGGCGTTGCCCGAGAGTTAGTAATAGAATTTGAAGACTCTCCTCTTGACTTTCAAGGTCATACACAGGGTGGGGCATTGTAACAGGATGACAGAAAACACTAAACCCAAGAGCAAAACCCTTTATTTCAACCTCATAGCATATCTTAAAAGTTTGTTGTTTTTTTTTTAATTATTAGAAAAAACATCCTTGACGAAGCCTATCAGATATCCTGTGTCTGGTTTCCACGTGTCCTATCCCAAACAGAGAAACAGTAATGTCTGATTTTTATCACAAAATACATTAATTCCAAAAAATCAAAACTATTTTTGACATCCTATTAATTCCCTAAATCTCATTATGAGGTGATTATAAGTAGCCATTGACTGAATTTTGCCATCAAATAAAATGTAGTGCCCTCAAGTTCATGGTGTTGGGTGAAGTGTCATAGGCAAAGTAATTCAGACTGTGTCTCAGAATCTCAAACTACCTGAATACCTTATATTAACGGCCATTTCCTGCTCCCTCCCAAAGAAAAAGGTGCTTCCAGTGCAAACAGACAGATAAGCCCAACCAATGAGAAGATGTTAATAATAATTATCACTAATAACAACAACAAGCACACATAAGTAGCGCTCCCTACCTGGGAGCACTGTTTTAATAAAGCTCTTTACCCATAGCCCATTTAAACCTCTCAAAACTCCCCAGACATGCTCTCCGGATCCTCATTTTACAGGCAGGAAAGATTTCCCTTGTTTTCTCAATCTGTAAAGGGATAACAGTAAATGCAAACTGATCCTAACTAGCAGCCTCGACTTGAGTCTAGGTCAACAAGTTTCCCAGCCTCTAACCCTTGCCCATATAACTCTCCTCTCAGGTTCAAAATGCAGAAATGAGTTTTATTCTGGAATCTAAAATCGGCAATTCTGAGTTTTTAATATCACATAATGGTATTTTCATTAGCTATCTGAAAAGTAGGGATAAGCCTCTTCTTTCTTAAACGGATAAAACCTTACACTTCCAACACAGCAGGCAACATTGAGACACACACCAGCAGGTGAAGAAGTTCCCCACTTTTTTTGCCCTCAACTGTCCTTTCACTTTCCAAACCTGTCCTGTCCGTCCGTTCCCTTTATGTTGTCCTCGGAGGAGGGCAGAGGATTTCGAAAACCTGTTTACTGTGGTTCATAATCCATAAGGAAAAAACAAACACCAAAACAGCAAACTTCTACTAAAAGTTTTTTAAAGTTTACAAAAGGCAGCAAATAATTCTGCTGACACAGTGAAACCCTGAAAAAGAGCTATAGCAAATATATGTGCGACTTTAAGCGCTTTCCCAACTGTCCCATAATTTGCAATGGAAGTAATACTTAACAGCAATAGTCATTCCTTTTGTTCACTCTTTTCCACCCTTTTATCAAATTGGGTTCTCCCAAGCCAACTATAAATAAGAATGTGCATATTACTGAGTTATCACAGTGTTTCCAGTTTGAGGTTTATTTGTTTTTTTGGGAACTTTCAAAATGAAAATAGCTTTTTTTTTTTCTGGATATAAAAATAGTGTGTGTTCATTACAAAGAATTGGAACAATACATAAAGATCCAATAATAAAAGTAAGAGTCCCCTGAAATCTCACCATCCTAACCAGTAACAAATTAGGTAAGCATCCTTCTATGCATATATCTATACACAAATATGTACCATATAGATATACATATGTGCATACATATATATATACACACACATACGGCACTCTTACAATTTTACACCATCAAATCATACTCGCTGTTATTATTGTGGGAAATTTTTACACTCTTCTCCTTTCCTTCCTGCCTCCTCACCCATTAACAATCTAGAGTATATCCATATATTTTTTTTCCTTTGCATGCACATAGATATACAAACACCCTTACATATTCGTATATACCCACATATATAAGGGTTTTTTTTTTAATTGTTCATTTTCTTTTTTTTTTTTTTTTAACAACAATGGAATCCTATTACACTGATTTACTTCTTGCTTTTTCTCACTCACTGGTATCTTGCAAAAATCTCTCCCAGACATCTGTTAAGACTATAATTCATTCCATTTAATGGCCATGTAATATTCTATGGAGTAATATATTTTAATTTTTCAACCATCCCCTAATTAATGGCCATTCACCATGTTTCCAGTTCTTGGCAGCTACAAACAGTGCTGCGATAAACATCCTTGCACACATGTCCTTTCAAATTAGCACTTTTATTTTTTTTATCTTCATTTTATTGAGATATATTCACATACCACGCAGTCATACAAAACAAATCGTACATTCGATTGTTCACAGTACCATTACATAGTTGTACATTCATCACTAAAATCAATCCCTGACACCTTCATTAGCACACACACAAAAATAACAAGAATAATAATTAAAGTGAAAAAGAGCAATTGAAAAAAGAACACTGGGTACCTTTGTCTGTTTGTTTGTTTGTTTCCTTCCCCTATTTTTCTACTCTTCCAACCATAAACTAGACAAAGGGGAGTGTGGTCCTTATGGCTTTCCCAATCCCATTGTCACCCCATCATAAGCTACATTTTTATACAATTGTCTTCGAGATTCATGGGTTCTGGGTTGTAGTTTGATTGTTTCAGGTATCCACCACCAGCTACCCCCATTCTTTAGAACCTAAAAAGGGTTGTCTAAAGTGTGCGTAAGAGTGCCCACCAGAGTGACCTCTCGGCTCCTTTTGGAATCTCTCTGCCACTCAAGCTTATTTCATTTCCTTTCACATCCCCCTTTTGGTCAAGAAGATGTTCTCCGTCCCACGATGCCGGGTCTACATTCCTCCCCGGGAGTCATATTCCACGTTGCCAGGGAGATTCACTCCCCTGGGTGTCTGATCCCACGTAGAGGGGAGGGCAGTCAAATTAGCACTTTTATTTTTATGGAATAGATTGCTAGGAGTAGTTGGGGTCATGAGGAATATGTACTTTTGATTTGAATAGATATTGCCAAAAAGCAGGATATGACTCCCAGGGATGAATCTGGACCCGGCATCGTGGGATTGGGAATATCTTCTTGACCAAAAGGGGGATGTAAAATGAGACGAAATAGTTTCAGTGGCCAAGAGATTTCGGATGGAGTCGAGAGGTCACTCTGGTGGATATTCTTATGCACTATATAGATAACACCTCTTAGGTTTTAATGTATTGGAATAGCTAGAAGTAAATACCTGAAACTACCAAACTCCAACCCAGTAGTCTGGACTCCTGAAGACAATAATGTAGATTACAAGGGGTGACAGTGTGATTCTGAAAACCTTGTGGATCACACTCCCTTTATCTAGTGTGTGGATGGATGAGTAGAAAAATGGGGACAAAAACTAAATGAAAAATAGGGTGGGATGGGGGGGATGGTTTGGGTGTTCTTTTTTACTTTTATTTTTTATTCTTATTCTGATTCTTTCTGATGTAAGGAAAATGTTCAGAAATAGATTGTGGTGATGAATGCATAGCTATATGATCGTACTGTGAACAGCTGATTGTATACCATGGATGACTGTATGGTATGTGAATATATTTCAATAAAACTGAATTTAATTAAAAAAAATAGATATTGCCAGATTGACTTCCAAAAAGGCTGGAAATGCTTTACAATTCCACCAACAATACATGAGAGCACACATTCCCCCGCATCCCTGCTGGCAACAGGTATTAGAGCTCTTTTAAGTTTTTTGCCAGTTTAATGGATATAAAGCGTTATTTCATTATTACTTTAATTTGCATGTCTCTGCATCGGGGCTGCTGCATACATTCTACAGTTTTTGCATAAGGGATTGGGTCTGAAATCCAGACGCTGGTGGCTGGCAAAGCCAACCATCCTGGTTCTGTAAGTGCAGAGGAAGCACTCCTGCTTTTTCCAGTCTATAGGAAAGTGTTGTCAGCGATCCTGTCCTGGCCACCAAGAAATCTGAGCCTCTTTTTTTTTTTCTTTATGATGGTTTATCCTCTTTGTCTTAAGGTCTGTCCCTGTAGCATCTCCCTTTTTTTTTGTTTTTACTATTTTTTATTGAAATATATTCACATACCATACAATCATCCAAAGTGTAATATAATTGTTCACAGTATCATCAAATAGTTGTGCATTCATTACCACAATCAATTTTTGAACATTTTCATTACTCCAAAAAAATAAAAATAAGAATAAAAATAAAAGAAAAACAACACTCAAAATGTCCCATACCCCTCCTCCCCCATACTAGTCATTTACTTTTTGTCCTCATTTTTCTACTCATTTGTCCATATGTTTTATAAAACAGTTGTCCAAAATGTTTTATATTCTACATTTACCTTTTTTCTCCATCTGAAATTTATTTGTGTATATGAAGTAAAATAGGGGTCCAAATTTAATTCCTTTCAGTTCAATAACCAGTTGAACCAACATCATTTAGAGTAGTCCATCCTTTTTCCACTGAATTCAAATACTATCTTTATTTTATATTAACTTCTCTTATGTACCAAGATCTATTGATGGATTCTCAATGAGTCTTTGGTGGAATCCAGCTTCCTAGACCCTTCTATATCTCTTCTAACATGGACCCCACTAATTTTATTATTTTTAATAGAACTCAATGAACTGAAACGTTTGTGACTTTTGGAGTGGCAATGCACTATGCTAGGACCTTCAGAGAAGCACGCTATTCTCCTTGGAATATGTAGTTCCCTTCTATTACTACTTTTTTAGAGTTTTTATTAGCAGTGGGATGGATATTATTAAATTCCTTTTTAGCATCTATTGACCTGATCACATGGTTTTCCTCCATTATTTAAGTTATGGATGTTGTTAGGAAATTTCCTGATATTGAATCATCTGAATAAAAACTTGCTGGTCATTATATACATACATATATATATATATATATATATGTTGCTAAGCTCTGTTTGCTAGATTCTTTTTGCTGGTATTTTACTTAGAATTTCTGAAAATACATGTTCATTAGTGACTTTAGTATATAATTTTCCTTATTTTTGTACTAACTTTGTCAAGTTTTGGTTCTAAAGTCATGCTAGCTTTGTAAAGTGAATTGAAGAATTTTAAGTTCTGTCTGCAGTTCAGAATATTCTAAATAACTTCACCATCATCCATTCTTTAATGCTGAGAAAAAATTCAACTCTGAATCCACCTGTCCCTCTTTTATAAAGGTAAATTTCTAATCACCTTTCCAATTTCTTTTATGGTAAGCAATCTATTCTGGTTTTTCATTTCTTCTTGGGCCAAATTTTGTCCTATGCATTTTGATACGAAATAATCCATTTTCTCTTGGACTTCACATTTGCTGCCCTAGAGATGTATGTTGGAGTCTTGCAAAATTCTTTTAATCTTTTTCTTTCTTGCACTATGGTTATGTCTCCCTTCTCATTCCTAAACTATTCTACTTTTGCTCTTTTTCTTCTTCTTTTCAAGCCCTTCAAAACAATTGATAAAGAAGAAATGGGTGCATTCTAAACCACATTCAATTCTGTGTTTTTCTAAAAATAAACTTTAAGTGCTCATGGCTTAAAATTTAAAGGTTTATAAGGATATACAGTGAAAAGGAATTCTCCATACCACTCCTGTCCCCAGGCAGTACCCCTCCCAAGACACAGCCATTATACAGTTCTTTTTCTCATTTCTTAAGATGAATGCTTATATCATTTTCAGTCTTTCTTCATTTTTTTAATATATGTAATTGAGTATACATTTTCCCCAAGAACTGCTTTAGCTGCATCCCAGGGTTTTAATATGTTGACTTCTGTTAGTAGTCCAATTTTTTTTTTCGAATTTCCATTGTGATTTCTTCCTTGAACCATGGGTTATTTAGAAATGTGTTTCTTCATTTGCTCATAATTATGTTATTGTTCTCACTCCTAACCTGTAAGAGGATTATACGTGCTCCTCCCATTGACTTTGGATTTGGCCATGTGACTTTCTTGGCCCAATGGACTGTGAGCAGATGTATGCCAACCTGAGCAGAAGCTTTAAGTTTGATTTTGTAGTTCGGCTAGGCTTTTTGCACTCTAGTATCTTCTGCCATGAGAAAGCATGTCCACCGCCTTCAGCCTAAGTCCCAGAATAAAAAGACCCAGAAAGCAGACCTGCGGCTAACGCACAGCTGGAAAGGAGCCACAGCAGCACCAAGGCTAGCATGAGTGAGAAATAAATATGTCTTGTAAGTCAAGGAGAGTTGGAGGTTTCTTGTTTGCAAGATAACCTAACTAAAGGGTAATACAATTTGCATACACAAGGGCGATTTATTTTCTAGTTATCTTTTTGTTATTGATTGCTGGTATAATTGAATTGTGGTCTGTTGCGTCCTGCTGAACCTGAAGCAGGAGTCACCCCGAAAGAAGAAATATGGGGAGACTCAGCCAGGACTGCTCCAAAGTGACACACAATGGCACCTGTTGTGATCCTGAAGAAAGAGACACTGAATGCCTGTGTGATCAGTCCTTAACTGTTAATTAGGGGAACTTACTTCCAGAGAGCTGCAGCTACCTCGCAGCAGACAGTGAGATGGCAAGAAGTTCATTCGAGTATGTCCGCACCTATGGCAACCGCTTGTTCAATTTTATAGCACTGGTGGACAAAGGGGGCTGAATGCCAAGGGCTCACATGAAAGTTTTTGGAAAGCATCTGGGTATGTGCTCTTTTCTCAAAATGAAATACGCTCAGGCAGGCAGCCTTCAAGGCTACAACAGCCAGAGCTCAGCGTGCTTCCTGGGAGGGATGCATCAGGAGGAGACAGGGGCAAGGTCAATCCTCAGTCAGGTAGGAGAAGCTATATGCAACATACATGTTCACAAGACACACACTCTTTGATTTCCATCATTTGAAATTTGCCAAGAACTGTCTTAAAGCCCCAGTATATATTTGTGCTGGTTTGAAGCTATTAAGTACCCCAGAAAAGGCCATCTTCCTTTAATCAATTCCTGTGTGTGTAGACCTGTTGTAGGTGGGACCTTTCAGTTAGGTTATTTCAGTTTCAGATGTGACCCACCCCTTGCAAGGTGGGTCTTAATCCTTTTACTGGAGTCCCTTATGAGAGGATAAAGGACAGAAAACGCCCAGAGAGCCCAAAGAGAAACACCCAGAGAGCTTGGGGAAAAAAAGCCCCTGAGATGCTAAGAGAGGACCCACAGAAGCTCAGGGAGGAGACCACTGAAGCCAGAAGCTCAGCCCAGGAAAAAAGGACCAGCACACACCTGCCATGTGCCTTCCCTGTACAGAGATGCCCCAGATGCCAGCAGCCTTTCTTCAGAGAAGGTATTGGTCCTATTGATGCCTTAATTTGGAGCTTTCATGGCCTTAGAATGCAAATTTTTAAGCTAATAAATTCCCCATTGTAAAAGCATTCTGGTAGCTTTAGCAAACCTAAACAATATTCAAGTTTTGTAAATATTACTTGGTCTTGAAAAGAATACATATTCTGCACATGTTGGCTGAAGTGTTTTATACACTGTTCCTATTAAATCAAGTTTGTTCTTCATGTTCTTCAAATCTTCCATGTCCTTACTGATTTTTGTCCTGCTTGTTCTATCAATTACTGAGAGAGATGTGTTAAAATAGCCGGATCATTTTTAGGCATTTGATGGTTTTTTTCTTTGTAGTTCTGTCCATTTTTATTATATATATATATATATATATATATTTTAAGCCATAAGTGTTAGGTGCATTCAAATGTAGATTTAATGTGCCATCCTGGTGAATTGAACCTTTAATCATTATGAAGTAACTATTTTGTTTCGAGTTATGCCTTTTGCCTTAAATTCTATGTTGTCTAATACTAACAAAGCCACAGCAACTATTGCTTCTTGTTAACATGGTGTATTTTTACAGTCCTTTGACTCACAAACTTTTCGTATCCTTATGTTTTAGATGTGTCTCTTATGAATAGCAAGTAATATGGTTTCATTTTGATTTGGTATGGTTTTTTTATCCAGTCTGACAATCTTAGTCTTTTAACTGAAGCACTTGGTTCATGTACAATTAATGTAAATTCCAATACATTTGGATTAAAATCTGTTATACTATTATGTGTTCTCTACTTTTCCCATGAGTACTATGTTACTTTTTCTCTCCTATTTTTTTTCTGCCTTCTGGATTGATTGAACATTTTTCATCATTTTATTTTTTTCACCTCTTTGAAGTTGCATATTATTTTTCTATTCTTTTAGTATGTACCTTAAAGTTACAATACATGGAGAGAAAGCCACAGGAAACAAGAAGCTGAATGTCAATGGAAGCCATAGGCAAACTAAGGACCAAGAATCACTCAGTCAGCCCCAGAACACCATAGTCTTCAGGAAGAAAACATCATCTTGATGACACCTTGATTTGGACTTTTTCCTTACCTCAAACGATAAGTCCTGGAATTCAAGGAGAGCTTTCGTAACACTAGCTGGATACAAGCTTAAAGAACAGATGCCTCATAGTAGAAATTTAAGTGACAAAGCATTAAAATATCAAAATGTCCAGGTTTCAACAAGAGGTTACAAAACATACAAAGAAACCGGGAGTAATGGCCCAGGCAAAGGAGAAGATTAAAGCATTAGAGACCATCAACGAGGAGAAACAGACTTGGGATATACCAAAGACTTTTTTTTAAAAAATGGTCCTAAATATTGCTTAAAGAGCTAAGGGAAAACATGGACAAAGAACTAAAGGAAATCAGGAAAACAACAGTTGAACACAAAGAAAATGTCAACAGATAGATTACAAAGAGAAACCAAACAGAGATGAAGACCACAGTAACAGAAATTTAAAATTCCCTACAGGGGTTCAACAGCAGATTGAAGCTGGCAGAAGAAAGAATCAGAGAAATTGAAGTAAAAGCAATTGAAATCATTCAATCTGAAGAGCAGAAGAGAAAAAGAATGAGGAAACATGAACAGAGCCTGAGGAACCTGTGGGACACCATCAAGCATCTAAATATATTCAATGTGGGAGACCCAGAAGGAGAAAAAGGAGAGAAAGGGTCAGAAAGAATATTCAAAGAAATAATGGCTGAAAACTTCCCAAATTTGATGAAAGACATGAATATACACATCAAAGATGCTCACTGAATTCCAAAAGGATAAATCCAAATGACCCATGCAGCAGCCTATTACAATCAAACTACTGAATGACAAAGCAACATGTCATATACAGCCTAAATAATATTAAGTGCCAAATTCTCATTGTAAACCATGGGGGTAAGAAGGCAGTGGGATGATATATTTAAACTACTGAAGGCAAATAACTTCCAACTATGAATGCTATGTATGAAAAAACTGTCTTTCAAAAATGAGGGAGAGTTTAAGACATTCCCAGATAAATAAAAGCTGAGGGATTTCATCACTAGCTTGGCCCTATAAGAGATGCTAAACAGAGTTCTGCAAGTTGAAAGGAAAGCACAATAGACAACAGATCAAAGCCTCATTAAGAAATAAAGATCTTTCATCTCTTGTGCTGTGCCTTTCATTTCCATAGATTCTACTAGTTGTTTTTTTTGAACTTTCAATTTTTGCCTTATATATGCCCAGTGTTTTCTTTACAGCCTCTATCTCTTTTGTGAAATATTCTCTAAAGTTTTTGAATTGATTTAGCATTAGTTGTTTAAATTCCTGTATCTCAGTTGAAGTGTATGTTTGTTCCTTTGACTGGGTCATAGCTTTGTTTTTGTTAGTGTAGGTTGTAGTTTTCTGTTGTCTAGGCATCTGACCTCCTAGGCCACCCCAGTCAGGTTTTCCCAGGCAAGAACAGGTTCAGGTCACAGAAGGAGGAAATATTCAGTATCTGGTTCCCCTGATGGTTTTTCTTATAGAGGATTAATACATCTGTGCTTTTCTGTTTGGCAGGTGCAGTCTGTCACTGCCTGTGTAACGGGGTGTGGCCTGTGGCTCTCCTACCCCAGGCTTTGGGGTCTGGTTCCGGAAAGGCAGGTGGTAAAGCTGGAACCCTCCCTTTCCTTTGGGAAGCTATGTCCCCTCCAAAGAGGTCACTGCCTATCAGGAAGTTCTTTGTTTCTCTGACTCTGCTGATCAAAGTGTTTTGATTTTAAAATAGCTGAGTCTGTCTTTACTGCAAAGCGCTGCGGGCTGAAAGCAGCTGCAGTTTTCTCCACAGACAGCAAAAGGGACAGAAGAGCTCCCAGGTTCACCTGTCAGCCTCTGGGCTTCTCGTCCTGAGACAGATCTGTCCCCTGACTCTCCCAAGGTCAGTTGTCCCCAAAAGCACAATGGAAACATACAACAGACATCAAGAGGCAAAAGAAAACACTCAAGAACTGGAGAACAAAACACCTGAAAGCCTACATGCAAAGGAGAAGATGGAGAAAAGAATGAAAAAATATGAGCAACATCTCCGGGAACTTAAAGATGAAACAAAGTACAAGAATCTACATATCATTGGTGTCCCAGAAGGAGAGGAGAAGTGAAAAGGTGCAGAGGCAATAATAGAGGAAATAATCAATGAAAATTTCCCATTACTTATGAAAGACATAAAATTACAGATTCAAGAAGTGCAGCGTACTCCAAACAGAATAGATATGAATAGGCCTATGCCAAGACACTTAATAATCAGATTATCAAATGTCAAAGACAAAAAGAGAATCCTGAAAGCAGCAAGAGAAAAGCAATCCATCACATACAAAGGAAGCTTAATAAGACTATGTGCAGATCTCTCAGCAGAAACCATGGAGGCAAGAAGGAAGTAGTGTGATATATTTAAGACACTGAAAGAGAAAAACCTCCAGCCAAGAATCCTACATCCAGCAAAGCTGTCCTTCAAATATGAGGGAGAGCTCAAAATATTTTCTGACAAACAGACAATGAGAGACTTTGTGAAGAAGACACCTGCCCTACAGGAAATACTAAAGGGAACACTGCAGAGTGATAGGAGAATATGGGAGTGTGTGGTTCAGAATACAATTTTGGGAGATGGTACCACAGCAATGTAAGTACATTGAACAAAGATAGCTATGTATACGGTTGAGAGAGGAAGGTTGGGAGCATGTGAGACACCAGAAGAAAGGAGGAAAGATAAAGACTGGGACTGTGTAACTTGGTGAAATCTAGAGTGTTCAACAATTGTGGTAAAATGTACAGATACGTTCTTTTACGAGGGAGAACAAGCAAATGTCAACCTTGCAAGGTGTGGGAGGGATGCAATCAATGTAAACTAGAGACTATAACTAACAGAATCATTGTATTATGCTTCCTTTAATGTAACAAAGGTGATATACCAAGGCAAATGCAGATAAGAAGGGGGGATAGGGGAGGCATGATAGACACTTGACATTGGTGGTGGTGTCTGACTCTTTACCCTACTTTGATTTAAGATTACTTTTCCTTTTGCTACTAGCTGTCATTTTTTCCTCTTTCTTTTCCCTCTCTGCCTTCTTTGACGGTCCCTCCTGCCTTGTGGAAGAAGTGTAGATGCCCTTATATAGATAGTGGTGAAGGTGGTGAACACATAAATATGTGACCATACAGAGAACCATCGATTGTTTACTTAGGATGAAATGTATGGGGTGTGAACAAAACCATCTTAAAAAAAAAAGGGTTGATGTCAAAACCTCAAGGGCAATATACTGAGTGAAATAAGCCAGACACATATGGACAAATATTGCAGGGTCTCACTGGTAAGAACTAACTATAATATATAAACTCATAGACATGAAATCTAAGGTACCAAGATATAGGATGAGGCTTAAGAATGGGGAGTGGTTGCTTAGTATGAGCAGAATGTTCAACTAGGATGAACTTAAATGTTTGGGAATAAACAGAGGTGTAGGTAGCAAGATGTGAGAATAACTAACAGTGCCAAAGGGCATGTGAATGAGATGGAAACGGGAAGCTCAGAGTCATATATGTCACCAGAAGGAAAGTTGGAGGTCAAAAGATGGGAATGTATAAAACTGAATCCTATGGTGGGCAATGTCCATGATTAACTGTACAAATATTAGAAAACTCTTCCATGAACCAAACCAAATGTATGACAATACAACTAGAAGTTAACAATAGAGGGACATATAGGGAAGAAATATATATCTATTGCAAACTATATACTACAGTTTGTAGTATTTCAACATTCTTTCATAAACAGTAACAAATGTACTATACCAACACTACAAGTCAGTAACTGAGGGGGGTTGGTTAGGGATATGGGAGGATTCGAGTTTCCTTTTCTTTTCCTTTTTTTTCCCCCCCAATCTTTCACTTTATTTCTTGCCTGGAGTAATGAAAAGGTTCTAAAAATTGAACAAAAATCAAGTGTGGTGATGGATGCACAGCTGTAAGAGGGTACCAGGGGCAACTGATTGTACACTTTGGATCTTTGGATAATTGTATGGTATCTGAACAATCCCAATAAAAATTAAAAAAAAAAAGTTACAATACATACGATCAACTTATCAAAATCTAATGATAATCAGTACATTTACCTTTTTCCCAGAAAACAGAGAAAAATTTAGAAACTTTAACTCTACATATCCCCCTCCCAACTTATGTTATTGTCATAAATTTTATTTTAAAACTCTACAGTCAATGTACTTCTAGATTTATCCATTTATTTATCCCTTTCTTTGATCCTTATTTTTTTCATTTATCTCTAACCTTCTGTCTGAAACCATTTTCATTTTACCTGGAAAAAAAAATGTGTTTTACAATTTCCTTCAGTGAGTTTGCTTGCAGTGAACTCTTTGTTTCTGTTTGTCTGACAAAAGATCTTTATTTTGCCTTCATTGTTTGTCTAGATCATTTTTTAATTTAGAAATAACTTCAAACTTTAAAAAATTTTCAAGGATAGAACAAAGAACATCTTGTTTTTGTTAGTCATTTGGAAATAAGTTGCCAACCTGATGCCCCACCATGCATACCTAAACACTTCAGTGTGTAATTCTTGCAAACAAGGATATTCTCCTAGATAGCCACAACACAATCATCAGAATCAGGAAATTCATGACACATTATTAACATCTCATTGGGAGACCCATTCAAGTTTTGCCAATTGTTCCAATAATACCCTCTGGGAACAAAAGGATCCACTCCAGATCATATGTTGTGTTAAATTATTACGGCTCTTTAGTCTCCTTCAAGCTGGAGCCATTCCTTAGACTTTCTTTGTCTTTCAAGACCTTGAAACTTTTGAAGATTACAGGACAGTTATTTTATAGAACGTCCCTTGATTGGGTTTGTCTGATGTTTCCTCATGGTTAGATTCAATTTATGCGTTTTGGGCAGAAATACTGCAAAAGTGATGCTGCATTCTTCTCATTACATTCTATCAGACAGTACATGACCTAGATATTTGCCACTACTGGTGATATTACCTTTGATCCCTTGATTAAGGTAGTATCTGCTAAGGTGCTCAATTGTACATTCCCTCTTTTCCCTTTTATAATCAATAAATGTTTCTGGGTGATATATTTTTTAACATAATTTTATTGAGATATATTCACACACCATACATTCCATCCAAAGTATACAATCAATGGTTCACAGTATAATCACTTATTTGTGCATTGTTCACTGTTACGGTTTGCTAGAGTTGTCGTTATGCAAAGTACCAGAAATGGATCAGCTTTTATAAAGGGTACTTATTAGGTTACAAATTTACAGCTCTAAGGTCATAAAAGTGTCCATACTAAGGCATCAACAAGACGATACCTTCACTGAAGAATGGCAGATGGCATCTGGAACACCTTTTCAGCTGGGAAGGCATATGGCTGGTGTCTGCTGGTCTTTTGCTCCCAGGTTGTGTTTCAAAACGACTTTCTCCAAAATGTCTCTCTCAGCTTCTCTATTACCTCCTCTCAGCTCCTGTGGGCCCTTGCTTCTTTCTCTCAGGACATTTCTCTCTAAGCATCTGAGGGTCCTCTCTTAGCTTCTCTGGGGCAAACTCTGGCCTTCATCATTTAGCTTAGCAACTCTGAACATACTTCTGTCTGCATCTCCAAGCATCTCCAAGCATCAGCATCTGTGTCAGGTCTTGAGCTCTGTTAAGTACTCCAGTGAAGTAATCAAGACCCACCTGGAATGGGTGGGGTCGTATCTCCATGGAAATAATTTATTCAAAGATCTTACCCATAGTTGGATGAGTCACATCTCCATAGAGACACTTAACCAAAAGTTTCCACCCAAAAAGATTGGGTTAAAAGATCATGGCTCTTCTGGGGTCCATAACAGTTTCAAACCAGCACAATCACTGTGATAATTTTTAGAACATTTGCATTACTCCAGTGTGCTGATTTGAATCTATTATGTACCCCATAAAAAGCCATGTTCTTTTAATCCAGTCTTGTGGAGGCAGACCTATTGTTGGGTGGGAACTTTTGATTAGTTTATTTCCATGGAGATGTGACCCACCTATATTGAGGGTGGGACCTTTTGATTAAATTATTTCCATGGAAATGTGACCCCACCAATTTAGGGTGGGTCTTGATTAGTTTACTGGAGTCCTCAAGAGAGCTAAAAGTTGACACAGACCCAGATGCTTGGAGACGCAGACAGAAAGATGTTTGGAGATGCTAAGCTAAGAGATGAAGCCCAGAGTTTGCCCTGGAGAAGCAAAGTGAGAACCCACAGATGCTTAAGGAGAAAGCCACTGGGATCAGAAGCTGAAAGCAACATAACACAGGAGCAAAGGACCAGCAGATGCCAGCCATGTGCCTTCCCAGCTGATAGAGGTGTTCCAGATTCTATCAGCCTTTTCCTCAGAGACTTGATGACTTAATTTGGACATTTTCATGGCCTTAGAACTATAAATTTGTGAACTAAAAAAACCCACATTGTAGAAGTCAATCCATTTCTGGTATTTTGCATTCTGGTAGCTTTGGCAAACCAGAACATCCAGAAAAAAGAAATAAAAAGAAAAAAGAAGACCCTAAACATCTCATATCCCTTACCCCTCCCTCTTATTGATCATTAGGTATTGCATTGAACTCTACCCAATTTTAAGACTTGCAATAGTAAGCTAACTAACACAGTGTAGTATTGTCAGAGATAGATATATAGATCAGTGGAACGGAACAAATCATCTGGAAGTAGATCCATACAAACACAGGGTTCCAGTTTGCTAATGATGACAGAATGCAAAATACCAGAAATGGATTGGCTTTTATGAAGGGCATTTATTAGGTTACAAATTTAGAGTTCTAAGGTCATAAAAGTATCCATTCTAAGGCATCAACAAGAGGATACCTTCAATGAAGGAAGGCCAATGGCACAGAACATCTTAGTCAGCTGAGAAGCACATGACTGGCGTCTGCTGGTCCTTTCCTTCTAAGTTGTGTTTCAAAATGGCTTTCTCCAAAATGTCTCTCTCAACTTCTCTCTTAGCTCCTCTCTCAGCTTCTGTGAGTCTTTGCTTCTTTCTCCCAGGGCATTTCTCTCTAAGCATCTGTGGGTCCTCTCTTGGCTTCTCCGGGACAAACTCTGGGCTTCATCTCTTAGCTTAGCATCTCCAAATGTCCTTCTGTCCAAATCTCCAAGCATCTCTAAGTGTGAGCAAGCATCTAGGTCTGTGTTGGCTCTTAGCTTCTCTCTTAGATACTCCAGTGAACTAATCAAGATCTCTTTTGTTACTCAGATGTGGCCTTTCTCTCTCTAAGCCCAACTCAACAAATAAATTCATTAACCTCATCCCTACGAAGGACATGACTCCCAGGGGAATGAATCTCCCTGGTGACATGGGATATGACTCCCAGGAATGAGCCTGGCCCTGGTAGTGAGGGATTGAAAATGCCTACTTGACCAAAAGGGGGAAAAAAGAAAGGAAACAAGCTGAGGTCATGGTGGCTAAGAGATCCCAAACAGAGTTAAGAGGCTATCTTGGAGGTCTCTCTTATGCAAGCTCCAGCTAGACATCTCAAATAGCCACAGTATGCCATGCCCTTACCAAAAGTAGTTCCTAAATACCTAGGTCCCTGCCTGAGATTCTATAAAAGATTCACTCACTGTTTTATCTTTCAGAAACTTAAATCCACCAGAGTGTTCCTATGCTAGACAGTCCTAAAACCCAGAGGCAACAGCCTCTTTAAGAACAACAGTCAGATGCAGCCCCTTCCCCATGATGTCAACACCCCCTTTCAATAAGAACAAGTCAGGGTGCTCACTGCCTAGACACCCCTGAAGATGGAGAAAGAGATTTGGTGAGAGGAAGGGGTAGCAACAGACAAGATAAGATTTAACAAAGGTCTATGAATACTGAAACTTTATATAAATATATATATATTTAGATGCTGGGGTGTTGGAATAGCTGCAAGGAGGTAAATGACATGGTGGAACTGTAACCTTTAACACTCTTTGAAATTTGTTCTAAAGCTATTCGTTGAATTGTGCTTTGAAGGTCTTCACCTTTCTGTATATACCCCATATTGCATAATAAGGAAAAAACTGAAACTGTGGAATTGTAACCCATAACAATTATTGAAATTACCTATGTAACTGCTTCTTGAGCTGTACATTGAAAGTTAACACCTTTCTGTATGTATGTTATATTTTACAATAATGGAAATAGCTAAAGTTGTGGAACTGTGACCCATGACATTCTTTGAAATTTGCTAACTACTTGTTAAATCATTCTTTGAAAGTTATCACTTTATGTATATATGTTAATGTTCACAATTTAAAAATGCATTTAAAAAAAAAAACCTCTCCTTTTTCTGTTCCCTCTCTTGACTCCACCCAGGTTCCTTCCTGGTACCCCACTCAGGGTGGTCTGACAGTGGTGGTTCCCTCCACTATCATGTTATTATAATGGGGGTAGGGGTGCTGGGCTGGTTGTTTCCTTACCATTATATCCTACTGATTCCAACTGGTGCCAAGGAGATCTGAATCTTTCTTCACTCTCCTTGAACTTTGGGTTCTACTTTTTGGCAGAAGCCTCTTTTCCTTAGATTTTTTAAAAATTCTACTAATTTTTAAAACGTTATTAGATCACTTATATCCTATTTTACTCCTCGTCAGAGTGAGTCCAAGGTTGCAGAGAGAAAGGAGAATCATCAGATGTGCAGAGAGAAGCAGAGATAGGACATCATACAGCAATTAAGAGGCAGAGAGAAAATAATCTGGATTCCTTACATTCTGGTTTCTAATTTCACTGCCTCTTGCTCATACATACTGTGACATACCCCTCCACCCCACTCTCCAACCCCGCCAAATCCTTTCACTAAATTCTACTTTGGCTTGTGCTAGTGTGAATGGGTTTCTTGTAGCTTTGCACAAAGAGCTGTGACTAAGACATTAACTTTTCTGCAAAGCAGAGTCCTTCTGACCAAGAGCATCCTTGCCTAAAACCACCACCTACAAATGCTTTGCAATTGTCCAGCCAGACCTATGTAAGTTCTGAGAAGTGCCTTTTTCTATAATGATCTCATGTTCTATATAATTTCAGTATTCTCTGCCAACCATCTGGTCTGTGATGTGCAAAATCTCAGTGTATTTGTATAGGCTGATTCTGTCTTATAGTTAAGGGGCCACATAATAGATTTCACCACAATATATATTCTGTGCATACTGCACCATGATGGGCCCTATTCACTCTGATTATCTCCCCTCAGCAGCACCCACAGGGACTACTTACTGAGCACCAGAGTGCACACTTCCATGCTAGGTGCAGCCTTTGACCAGGAAACCAGCTCAGAGCTTGCTCTGTAATAGGGCATTGCTCAAAATTGCCACCCCTTTAGGAAGTTTGCTTTAAATTGCACTACCACATTACCTTAACTGATTCAAATTTCAGAAACCTGAACAATGACCCCAACTCTTATCTCCAAATCCTTTATCTCACCCATTTTATTCTCTTGGAATTTATGTCTTGCCTTTGTAAGTCTAAGAATGATTGCGTGGGCTGCCTGCCCTGCACAAACTGCTGGGGGCTGAAGGCCCCAGCTGTGCTTTCTCTGCTTCCGACACCTACCCTGGCAATCAGCAGAAGCCTATGAGGGCTTCCCTAATGACTCCAGCCGCAATGCGCATGGCTGCAGCTTGTTAAGAATGCTGCTAGCACCACGGGGCTAATGGGGACAAATGTTTATTTTGTTCCAGAAAATAAGCCAACCCCACCACCAGACACTGTCCAGAGTGGTGCAGTGAGAAGCCATTTCTAGAAAGAGAATCTTATTTTGCTGAAACCTTCACTCTAAGATGAAGTGGTTAGAACTTCTGCAGCAGAAACCCACCATGGCTGATTCTTGGCTTGTTTGAAGGAGCTGCCTCTTCAGGGGTAGGGTAGGCAAGTCATATCCATGCCTCAGAATGGGAAAACAGATGCCTGCCAAAAATCTCCCTCTGCAATCCTCCTTTTCCATCCCAGTTTTTCTCAAGGTGGTGCAGCTAAGTTGCTGAGATATCCACTATCTCTACAAAAAATGGTTAAAATGCAACTTTGGTATTTAGTTTCACCATGGGTCAGGCACAGTCCTAAGCATTTTACATGGTCCAAGTACATTTAATCCTCACATTGAGGTAGATACCCTTATCTTCATTTTTCAGGTGGGGAAACTGAGGCTCAGACAGGTCAAGTATCATGCCCAAAGTTCCATAGCTAAATTGTGACAGAACAGGAATTTGAACACAGGCCAACTGGATTCACAGCACACACTTTTAACCCTTAAGCTGTATTTCAGGTGATGGTTAACGATAATAAGCAACATTTATAAGGTGTCTTCCTTCCAATATACAAAGCACGTTCAAATATATGCCTCATTTATCCATAGCGTAGTATTTTTTTAAACTGGAAAGGTGGGGCTATGTTGCCTTAAATTACTGACTTTAATGCATAACAGAGAACTAGGTAGTCAAATTTAGGACAGGACAAGGAAGAAATTAATTTTGTGGGACAGAACAAGAAAGACATTAATTCTGTAGCCCAGTCATTCGTGTTGATTCATCTGAGAGGTGGAAGGGTGGGGACACAATTTGGGACTGAAGAGATTCTTTACTTTAGCCTTTTGGTTTACCTAATATTGGTATATATATCTATGTATCCATATCCATATATATATATATATATTTCCCCAGGGAAAGGAAAAAAAAAAAACCAGAAAGTCACATCCTAGTCCCATATGCCCTCTCCTGGGGCCAGAAAGAACATTCCCATCGGATTTTCTAAAAGCCTCCCTGGGCACACATGCACACGGGTTCTTTGATGAATTCAGTTCTGCAAGTCCTTCTGCATTTCCTAAAGCGAACGTGAAGCTGAAGTCCCCTCTCCCTCCCTTTCTCATGTTCCCTAAAGGCAAGCCTCCTATCCGTATTAGACAGAAATTCAAATGCAGAAGAAACCAGGGAGGCAGTAAGATTTGGAACGATTACATACCTCAATTTTTTAGCCCTCTCTCATATCACCCTGTTTTTGCAACTTTTTTTTCCCTTCTCTCAATCTATAGCTTTTTTTACGTTTGTAAAGCTGTTGACACTGATAAAGTGAGTGATCGAAAACAGTGCACACCTTTTGAAGGTTCTTTGATGTTGCTGAGGAAATGACAAGGCCTCAGGGAAGCTATAGCAAGTTCTCTTCCTGCCTCCTCCTCATTCTCTAGTCTCGACCATCTTTGGAAGAATCCAGGTTTCCAAATGCTTTACAGGTGGCGGGGGGCGGGGGGGGGAGTTACAAAAGTTATTTGAAGAATCCTCCAAATGGAAGCACAGTTCTTGGCACCAAGCAAATAAGGTATAAAAGAAGGTGGAAAAAATAGGTCCTACAATGGCCTGTCTGTGTGTCCAAGAAAGGGCCCCTCTGACTCCTAATAGGTGAGACCCCTCCCTAGGGAAGTGAGAGGAGAAATACGCTGCTGAGGATGGAGTCTTGTGAAGGAAAACACAGTTCCATATCATAAAGAAGCCAAAATGGTAATTCTTGGATCATCTAGATGCCTGGGGAGGGAGAGTCACAACAGCGTGCACCCTACCCTCTTTAATGCATACCCCAAGAAACTTACACTAGGGCCAGGACAACAACGAATGCATTCTGCACTCAGTTCCAGAAAGAAAAAGCTGACCAATGTTTTCCTTTTTAAACGGATCACACCAAGCTTTTGAAAATCATATACATAAGAATATGTATTGAACTGGGGAAAAAAAAGGTTCACAATAATAGTTTAAACAAACAAACCAAAAATATAACTTCTTTAGAGATCTTTCCTGAAATAGAATCCAACCAGGATGGTTCAAGAGACTTCACTGGAGGAACTCATAATAGGGGTGCACGCAGGGCAAAAGGAAACAAGACCTGTTGGGGTACCCAGGAGCTAGCAACAGTGGAAAGCTATTACACTCCTTGGGCTCAAAGTGACAAGGGGATAGAGTAGTATTCCTGAAGCCGGATGAGAACTGGACCCTGAGGAGAGGCGAATGCCAGAAAACATCCCAAAGCAGGGAAGGAGCAAGCAATGCCCACCTACGTATCTCCCATTGGTTGATCTCTACCAGAAAACAAGCTTCAGGAAAGCCAAGGAAAAGAAAGGTGGAGAGTGTTGGGGATGGCTGTGGGAAGGCATAAAGAAAGAATAATCAACATACCACCCGACCCAAAGATAACACCCCAAACTTCCTACCACATCATGCTGCTTTATCAACAGACTTATCATAACCTGATGTTTTCTTTATTGCCCCATCCCTAGTCATCAGAATATAAGCTCCTTGAAAGCAAGGAATTTGTTTTGTTCAAAATCATATCATGGGGAGGGATCCAAGATGGTGGATTAGGAGAGACAGCAAAATTCTCCTCCATGAAAAACACTAGATAAAGGACAGAAAGTGCTCCAGAACAGCAGTTCTAGAGTTCCATCAGCTGGGAAGGGACTTCTACACCCATAGTGAGTGTGCACTCAGAGAAACCGAGAGGCTGGTTTAAGGCAGATGAGTGTTTGGCCAGAATGCCACCAGGAAACAGGTTGCTGGAGCTGGCTGACAGCACAAAGGGGAGTAGCCTTCCGTGCCCCAGGCACCCTCCTCAGTACCTGCCGTGGGTGATAACCCTTCACAGACCCGCAGCCAAGAGCCCCCGTGCCAGGGACTGGCCATTTGAGCAGGCAGACAGTGACAGAAGGGGGTAGCTTTCCACATCCCATGCAGCCATGTTTGCAGCTGACTAGGAGACAACCCTTCACAGCCCCGCAGCTGAGAACTTTATTGAAGGAATTCAGGATTCATCAGGCTTGTGATGGCATCCACTCTTCCTCCACGGAAGCCCACAGTGTGCATAGCCTAGAGGGAGGGGTGCTGCACAGAAGTGTCAGGAGCCCTCCCCCAATCCCAGGGAATCGTGGGCACACAGCAGAGAGGTACTGTGGGGCATTTGAGCAGGAAGGTGAGACAGGCAGCTCTCCAGCCCCAGACTGCTACACTCACAGCCCCGGTAACGGCCGGGATCTCTGTGTCCTGGAGGGGACTCCCTGGCAACCTGCACAGGGCATGCTACCACCCCCACCCCATCCCCCAGGGCTGGCAGTCCCCAGTGCACATGGAAAATAGGTGCACTGATTAGACTACCACATGGCTTGGACCCCCATTCAGTGCATAGATGAAGATGGGAGGGGGGGGCTGGCTTGAGGGTAAGAGGTGGCTCAATAGCACCATCTGCTGGTAGATCATGGAAAGTGCACTCCACCAAGCTGTAGCTCTGTCAATTTTTAGATAAATTTTCAAATAATACTGCATGTAGTAAAAGAACCTATCAAGATAAACAAATTTCAAGAGGCTAAAAAGCAGAAACAGAAAATTATAAAGCATATGAAGAAACCAGAAGATATGGATAACCAAATGTCCAAATTTAAAAGCCAGAGGCGACACAGAACTTGGAGCAATTAATCAAGAAGTACACACAAACATCAATATCATGGCTCAGGATATAAAAAACATGAAGGAGACCCTAGAAGAGCATAAAGAAGAATTTGCAAGAGTAAATTTAAAAAAAGTAGCAGGTCTTATGGAAATACAAGATACTGTTGATCAAATTAAAAATATTCTTGAGACATATAACACCAGATTTCAAGAGCTGTGAGACACACAATGAGGTGAATGGATCCTGTACATAGTATTTGAGTGAAGTACACTAGAAATAAAGGCAAACACTATAATGCCTCACCAATATGTACTAACTACAATGTGTAAACTCAGAATTGAATCTTAGAACATAGCCTAGAGTGGACATGATTATTGTAATAGTCCCTAGATTGCAAGCTCTTACAGCAGTCAACTCTATTCCTGAATTGTAATGCCTATCTCTAAACTTTGAGATGCTGATCCCTTAGCATACGTATAACCTGATTGGTCTCTGGAAGAATGCATATCTCTGAGACACCTGAAACTCAGAGCTAGAGCTCAGCAGGTATGAATGTCACTATTAGTGCATACAGCAACTGTTAAAAAAAAAAAAAGCTGAAAAAGAGCCCAGACTTTAATTAGTGATATGAATGAAGCAGATCTGGTTAAGACTAGGGCAAACCAGGCCAAAGGGTAAAGGTTGAAACTGACTGTGTTTTAAAACTTCAACTTCCATGTGAGACCAAGGGAAGAGATGTCTATTTGGCATAGGATCTATATTTTCTAAACAGTATAACTCTACAGTCAGTTTGTTCAAACACCACAATTACATGGAACTTTGAATAAGAAGTGAGATACAGTAGGTTAGTATAGGTTAAAGTGAAATAGTGACACATCCCAAAGTAATTTGGGCAGAGAATAAAAAATATATTTACAGCCCCCCCCCCCAAACCCAAAGGAGCTGGGGAAAGGTGCAGAAGACTTGGACTTCCTCACCTGGATTGGTGATGTTGTCACAAACACTGGGACTGGCAGTTTGATATGCCGAGCCCGTGATTGTGGGACTTGCCCTTATGAAGCTCGCACTGCAAAGGAGAGGCTAAACTTGCATATAATTGTGCCTAAGAGTCTCCCCCTGAGTACTTCTTTGTTGCTCAGCTGTGGCTCTCTCTCTAACTGAGCCACCTGGGCAGGTGAATTCAATGCCCTCCCCACTACGTGGGACCTGACTCCCAGGGGTGTAAATCTCCCTGGCAATGCAGGATGTGACTCCTGGGGATGAATCTGGACCTGGCATCATGGGATTGAGATTATCTTCTTGACCAAAAGGGGGATGCAAAATGAGACCAAATAGTTTCAGTGGCTGAGAAATTTCAAATGGAGTCGAGAGGTCATGCTGGTGGACATTCTTATGCACTATACAGATAACACCTCTTAGGTTTTAATGTATTAGAATAGCTAGAAGTAAATACCTGAAACTACCAAACTCCAACCCAGTAGTCTGGACTCCTGAAGACGATTATATAATAATGTAGATTACAAGGGGTGACAGTGTGATTGTGAAAACCTTGTGGATCACACTCCCTTTATCTAGCGTATGGATGGATGAGTAGAAAAATGGGGATAAAAACTAAATGACAAATAGGGTGGGATGGGGGGACGGTTTGGGTGTTCTTTTTTACTTTTTTTTTTTATTCTTATTCTTATTCTTTCTGGTGTAAGGAAAATGTTCAAAAATGGATTGGTATGATGAATGCATAACTATAAGACGGTACTATGAACAGTTGATTGTACAGTATGGATGATTGTACGGTATGTGAATATATCTCAATAAAACTGAATTTAATTAAAAAAACTTACGGGATGCAACAAAGGCAGTATTGAGGGGGAAAATTAAAGCTCTAAATCCATATATTAAAAAGGAAGAAAGAGCTAAAATCAAAGAACTAATGGAACAACTGAAGAAGCTAGAAAATGATCAGCAAGCTAATCCCTAAGCAAGTAGAAGAAAAGAAATAACAAGGATTGACTTCTTCTTTGGCTGCCCAGCGAAGCGTTTCCTGAGTTCATTGAACATGTTCATCAACGATCCCAGTTCATTTCCTGAGGAGTTCGTCGAAGTTGCTGAGAACCCTAACTAATACAACTAGCATCTGTCCAGGAGGCTCAAGGAGAGGAATCACACGCCTATGATCGCACAGCTAGTAAGCTGCAGAGCTAGAATTTGAATCCAGCTCGATGAATTTTGACAGATGTTCACCCCTGTGTAACCACCACCCCAGTCAAGATAGAGAACATCCCCATCACCCCAGAAAGCTTCCTCTTGCCCCTTTCCAGTCAATGCCCCAAGCCCCCACCCTGGCCACCCACTAGAGGCTGAGCTTTAAAAGACAAGTAGTATCAAGCCTAGAAAAGGAAGCAGCAGACAAAACTTAAGGAGGGCAAGATGGCGGACTGGTGAGCTGTATGTTTTAATTACTCCTCCAGGAAAGTAGGTAGAAAGCCAGGAACTGCGTGGACTGGACACCACAGAGCAATCTGACTTTGGGCATACTTCATACAACACTCATGAACACATCGAACTGCTGAGATCAGCGAAGTCTGTAAGTTTTTGCGGTCAGGGGACCCGCACCCCTCCCTGCCAGGCTCAGTCCCGTGGGAGGAGGGGCTGTCAGCTCCGGGAAGGAGAAGGGAGAACTGCAGTGGCAGCCCTTATCGGAAACTCATTCTACTGATCCAAACTCCAACCATAGATAGACTGAGACCAGACACCAGAGAATCTGAGAGCAGCCAGCCCAGCAGAGAGGAGACAGACATTAGAAAAAAACAGCATGAAAAACTCCAAAATAAAAGCGGAGGATTTTTGGAGTTCTGGTGAACATAGAAGGGGGAAGGGCAGAGCTCAGGCCCTCAGGCTCATATGCAAATCCCGAAGAAAAGCTGATCTCTCTGCCCTGTGGACCTTTCCTTAATGGCCCTAATTGCTTTGTCTCTTAGCATTTCAATAACCCATTAGATCTGTGAGGAGGGCCCTTTTTTTTTTTTTAATCCTTTTTTCTTTTTCTAAAACAATTACTCTAAGAAGCCCAATACAGAAAGCTTCAAAGACTTGCAATTTGGGCAGGTCAAGACAAGAGCAGAACTAAGAGAGCTCTGAGACAAAAGGCAATAATCCAGTGGCTGAGAAATTTTACTAAACACCACAACTTCCCAAGAAAAGGGTGGTGTCCGCTCACAGCCATCATCCTGGTGGACAGGAAACACTCCTGCCCATCGCCAGCCCCATAGGCCAGAGCTGCCCCAGACAACCCAGTGTGACGGAAGCGCTTCAAATAACAGGCACACACCACAAAACTGGGCGTGGACATTAGCCTTCCCTGCAACCTCAGCTGATTGTCCCAGAGTTGGGAAGGTGGAGCAGTGTGAATTAACAAAGCCCCATTCAGCCATCATTTCAGCAGACTGGGAGCCTCCCTACACAGCCCAACAGCCCAGAACCGACCTGGGGGGACGGCACTCACCTGTGACATAGCACAGTCATCCCTCAACAGAGGACCAGGGGGTGCACGGCCTGGAAGAGGGACCCACTTGCAAGTCTCAGGAGCCATACACCAATACCAAGGACTTGTGGGTCAGTGGCAGGGACGAGCTGTGGCGGGACTGAACTGAAGGATTAGACTATTGCAGCAGCTTTAAAACTCTAGGATCACCAGGGAGATTTGATTGTTAGAGCCACCCCCACTCCTTGACTGCCCAGAAACACGCCCCATATACAGGGCGGGCAACACCAACTACACACGCAAGCTTGGTACACCAATTGGACCCCACAAGACTCACTCCCCCACTCACCACAAAGGCAAAGCAGGGGAGAACTGGCTTGTGGAGAACAGGTGGCTCGTGGAGAACAGGTGGCTCATGGACGCCACCTGCTGGTTAGTTAGAGAAAGTGTACTCCACAAAGCTGTAGATCTGATAAATTAGAGATAAGGACTTCAATTGGTCTACACATCCTAAAAGAACTGTATCAAGTTCAGCAAATGCCAAGAGGCCAAAAACAACAGAAAATTACAAAGCATATGAAAAAACCAGACGATATGGATAACCCAAGCCCAAGCACCCAAATCAAAAGATCAGAGGAGACACAGCACCTAGAGCAGCTACTCAAAGAACTAAAGATGAACAATGAGACCATAGTACAGAATACAAAGGATATCAAGAAGACCCTAGAAGAGCATAAAGAAGACATTGCAAGACTAAATAAAAAAATAGGTGATCTTATGGAAATTAAAGAAACTGTTGACCACATTAAAAAGATTCTGGACACTCATAGTACAAGACTAGAGGAAGTTGAACAACGAATCAGTGACCTGGAAGATGACAGAATGGAAAATGAAAGCATAAAAGAAAGAATGGGGAAAAAAATCGAAAAAATCGAAACGGACCTCAGGGATATGATAGATAATATAAAACGTCCTAATATAAGACTCATTGGTGTTCCAGAAGGGGAAGAAAAGGGTAAAGGTCTAGGAAGAGTATTCAAAGAAATTGTTGGGGAAAACTTCCCAAATCTTCTAAACAACATAAATACACTAATCATAAATGCTCAGCGAACTCCAAATAGAATAAATCCAAATAAACCCACTCCGAGACATATTCTGATCACACTGTCAAACACGGAAGAGAAGGAGCAAGTTCTGAAAGCAGCAAGACAAAAGCAATTCACCACATACAAAGGAAACAGCATAAGACTAAGTAGTGACTACTCAGCAGCCACCATGGAGGCGAGAAGGCAGTGGCACGATATATTTAAAATTCTGAGTGAGAAAAATTTCCAACCAAGAATACTTGATCCAACAAAGCTCTCCTTCAAATTTGAGGGAGAGCTTAAATTTTTCACAGACAAACAAATGCTGAGAGAATTTGCTAACAAGAGACCTGCCCTACTGGAGATACTAAAGGGAGCCCTACAGACAGAGAAACAAAGAAAGGACAGAGAGACTTGGAGAAAGGTTCAGTACTAAAGAGATTCGGTATGGGTACAATAAAGGATATTAATAGAGAGAGGGGAAAAATATATATGACAAACATAAACCAAAGGATAAGATGGCTGATTCAAGAAATGCCTTCACGGTTATAACGTTGAATGTAAATGGATTAAACTCCCCAATTAAAAGATATAGATTCGCAGAATGGATCAAAAAAAAATGAACCATCAATATATTGCATACAAGAGACTCATCTTAGACATAGGGACACAAAGAAATTGAAAGTGAAAGGATGGAAAAAAATATTTCATGCAAGCTACAGCCAAAAGAAAGCAGGTGTAGCAATATTAATCTCAGATAAAATAGACTTTAAATGCAGGGATGTTTTGAGAGACAAAGAAGGCCACTACATACTAATAAAAGGGGCAATTCAAGAAGAAGAAGTAACAATCGTAAATGTCTATGCACCCAATCAAGGTGCCACAAAATACATGAGAGAAACACTGGCAAAACTAAAGGAAGCAATTGATGTTTCCACAATAATTGTGGGAGACTTCAACACATCACTCTCTCCTATAGATAGATCAACCAGACAGAGGACCAATAAGGAAATTGAAAACCTAAACAATCTGATAAATGAATTAGATTTAACAGACATATACAGAACATTACATCCCAAATCACCAGGATACACATACTTTTCTAGTGCTCATGGAACTTTCTCCAGAATAGATCATATGCTGGGACATAAAACAAGCCTCAATAAATTTAAAAAGATTGAAATTATTCAAAGCACATTCTCTGACCACAATGGAATACAATTGGAAGTCAATAACCATCAGAGACTTAGAAAATTCACAAATACCTGGAGGTTAAACAACACACTCCTAAACAATCAGTGGGTTAAAGAAGAAATAGCAAGAGAAATTGCTAAATATATAGAGACGAATGAAAATGAGAACACAACATACCAAAACCTATGGGATGCAGCAAAAGCAGTGCTAAGGGGAAATTTATAGCACTAAACGCATATATTAAAAAGGAAGAAAGAGCCAAAATCAAAGAACTAATGGATCAACTGAAGAAGCTAGAAAATGAACAGCAAACCAATCCTAAACCAAGTACAAGAAAAGAAATAACAAGGATTAAAGCAGAAATAAATGACATAGAGAACAAAAAAACAATAGAGAGGATAAATATCACCAAAAGTTGGTTCTTTGAGAAGATCAACAAGATTGACAAGCCCCTAGCTAGACTGACAAAATCAAAAAGAGAGAAGACCCATATAAACAAAATAATGAATGAAAAAGGTGACATAACTGCAGATCCTGAAGAAATTAAAAAAATTATAAGAGGATATTATGAACAACTGTATGGCAACAAACTGGATAATGTAGAAGAAATGGACAATTTCCTGGAAACATATGAACAACCTAGACTGACCAGAGAAGAAATAGAAGACCTCAACCAACCCATCACAAGCAAAGAGATCCAATCAGTCATCAAAAATCTTCCCACAAATAAATGCCCAGGGCCAGATGGCTTCACAGGGGAATTCTACCAAACTTTCCAGAAAGTACTGATACCAATCTCACTCAAACTCTTTCAAAACATTGAAAAAAATGGAACACTACCTACCTCATTTTATGAAGCTAACATCAATCTAATACCAAAACCAGGCAAAGATGCTACAAAAAAGGAAAACTACCGGCCAATCTCCCTAATGAATATAGATGCAAAAATCCTCAACAAAATACTTGCAAATCGAATCCAAAGACGCATTTAAAAAAAAAAAAGAAAAAAGAAAAAAAAGAAATAACAAGGATTAAAGCAGAAATAAATGATATGGAGAACTAAAAAAAATAGAGAAAGTAAATAAAACCAAAAGTTGGTTCTGAGAAGATCAACAAGTTTGACAAACCCTTAGAGAGAAGACCCAAATAAACAAAATAATAAATGAGAGGGGGGACATTACTGTGGATCCCAAAGAAATTTAAAATATCATAAGAGGATATTATGAACAACTGTATGCCAACAAACTAGATAATTTAGAGGAAATAGATAATTTCCTGGAAACACATGAACAACGTAGACTGACCAGAGAAGAAACAGAAGACCTCAATGAAGCAATCACAAGCAAAGAGATCCTATCAGTCATCAAAAACCTTCCTACAAATAAAAGCCCAGGGCTAGATGGCTTCACAGGGGAATTCTACCAAACTTTCCAAAAAGAATTGACACCAATCCTAACTTTCAAAAACCTTGAGGAAAATGGAACACTACCTAACTCATTTTATGAAGCCAACATGACTCTAATACCAAAACCAGATAAAGATGCTACAAGAAAGGAAAACTACAGGCCAGTCTCCCTAATGAATATAGATGCAAAAATTCTTAACAAAATACTTGTAAATCTAATCCAAAGACACATTAAAAAAATTATACACCATGACCAAGTGGGGTTCATCCCAGGCATGCAAAGGTGGTTCAACATAAGAAAATCAATCAATGTACTACAACACATTAACAAATCAAAAGGGAAAAAAATCAAATGATCATCTCAATAGATGCTGAAAAAGCATTCAACAAAATACAGCATCCTTTTTTTATACAAACATTTCAAAAGGTAAGAATTGAAGGAAACTTTCACAATATGATAAAGGGCATATATGAAAAACCCACAGCCAGCATAGTATTCAATGGTGAGAGACTGAAAGCCTCCCATCTAAGATCAGGAATGAAATAAGGATGCCTGCTGTCACCACTTGTTCCAGTTTGCTAATGCTGCCATTATGTAAAATACCAGAAATGGGTTGGCTTTTACAAAGGGGGTTTATTTGGCTACAAATCTACAGTTCTAAGTGTCCAAACTAAGGCATCAACAAGATGAGACCTTCACTTAAGAACAGCCGATGGCATCTGGAACACCTCTGTCAGCTGGGAAGTCATGTGGCTGGCGACTGCTGCTTCTTTACTCCTGGGTTGTGTTTCAAAATGGCTTTCTCCAAAATGTCTCTGGGCTTTTGCCTTAGCTCCTCTCTCTTGGCTCCTATGTGTTGTTGCTTCTTTCTCCCATGGCGTTTCTCTCTAAGTCTCTGGGGATCCTCTCAGCTTCTCCAGGGCAAACTCTGAACTTCATCTCTTAACTTAGCATCTCCAAACTTCCTTCTGTCCATATCTCCAAACATTAGCAAGTGTCTTTTCAAAAGTCTCTCCAAAATGTCCCTCTCACCAGTTCTTTTATAGGACTCCAGTGATTAAATCAAGACCCACCCCCTGGACTCCAAAATGACATGATCTTTCCATATACAAAAATACATTGATCCCAAGACAATATTACAAAAAACTTAAATCATTTCAGTAACAATAGGTAAGTACAAGATCCCAACAAAACCAGTCACACGTGTGTTCTTGTTCTAAAGCAAAATTCCCTTCTGTCTGTAGACCTGTGAAACTTGAACAAGTTATCTCCTTCCATTATACAAAAGAGGGACAGTCATAGGATAAACATTCCCATTGCCATAGGGAGAAACTGAAAAGAAAACAGGGTTCACAGGTCCAAAACAATTCCTAAAACCTGCAGGGCAAACTCCATTAGATTTCAAAGTCAGACCCATTTATAGAATGACATTTATCCTCGGGTCTTGAAAGAGAGGCAGTCCCACCCTTTCCAAAGCTTACCCAGTAGCCCTTTTCTCTCCAAACGCTGGGGTGAGTGCTCCAACATATCCACACGTTGGGGAGACCACCTTCTATTTGGCCCCACCCTCCTCAAACATCAGGGTGCCACCCGGATTCTGCCTCTCGAGGACAAAGGCTCTCTCCTCTCCGAACAGCGGGTTGGTGGCCAGGCTCTTCCCAATCTCTGGGGAATGTCTCTACCCTCTCTGAGGCCTGGGGTGACAGCACTCTTCCTGAGCATCTAGACTGAAGGCCCGCCCTCTGCCTCCTGGGCAAACTCATCCTTTCCACATGCATGGGTTGTTATACTCTCCTAGCCCAAGATCTCTTGACTCCAAACCTCAATTTCCATGGTTCTGTGTTTGAAGAAAATTTTTCCTTCAATTTGTTCCTTCTCTGTCCCTCCAGTCCAGACCGGCAGTAGTTCTGTCTAAACGGGTCTCACAAAAAAACCCCTGTAAAGTCAGACAATAGGACGTTCCACAGATCCTTCCTGGATAACTCCATCTGCAATCCTGGCTTGTTCTGAAATGGTGGCCGGGTTCCATGTTTGGTTAAATCCTCACGTGGGGGCACCATCCTCTGGGTTCTCACTTCCTGGAAGTCCAGAATCTTCCAAACCATCAATTTCTGGTTTCTTTGTTCCCAAGAGTTCATTTCTCAGCTTATCTCTGTCCAGTCACATTTTACTATAAGCTGCAAGGAGAGGCAAACTACATCCTCCACACATAGTCTGGAGATCTCCTCAGCTAAGTATCTCAGTTCATTGCTTTCAAATTCTGCCTTCCATCTGACATCAGTACACAATTTTGCCAAATTCTCTGCCACTTTAAAACAAGGATCACCTTTCTTTCCACTCTGGGTACCAAAATCTGTTCTGGTTTGCTAATGCTGCCATTATGCAAAATACCAGAAATAGATTGGCTTTTATAAAAGGGGTGTATTTGGTTACAAAGTTACAGTTTGAAGGCCATAAAAATGTCCAAATTAAGGCATCAACATGAGTATACCTTCACCAAAGGAAGGCTAATGGTGTCCAGAAAACCTCTGTTAGCTGGGAAGGCACACAGCAGGCATCTGCTGATCCCGGGTTGTGTTCCAGCTCCTCCCTCAGTTCCTGTGCTTTCTTCAAAATATTGCTCTTAGGGTTTTTTGTCCTCTCTTAGCTTCTTCAGAGCAAACTCTGGACTAGCTTCCCCAAAGTGTCAGCAAAATTCTGCGTTCAGAGACCATCTCCAAAATGTCTCTCTGAGCTGCTCTCCAAAATGTCACTCTCAGCTGCTCTGAGGTCCTTCAGTTTCTGAGCTTTTATAGGACTCCAGTGATTAAATCAAGACCCATCCTGAATGGACAGGGTCCGTATCTCCATGGAAATAATTTAATCAAACATTTCACCCATAGTTGATCTCCATGGAAACACTCAATCAAAGGATTCCAAGCTAATCAACACTAATATGTCTCCCCCACAAGACTGCATTGAATAACATGGCATTTTGGGGGACATGATCCATCCAAAACAGCACACCACTATTAAGGAGGGGCAAATCAAGACCACAAGATATCATCTCACACAAACAAGAATTGCTGCCATCAAACAAACAGAAAACTATAAATGCTGGAGAGGATGTGGAGAAATTGGAACTCTTATTCATTGTTGGTAGGACTGTATAATGGTACAGTCACACTGGAGGACAGTCTGACAGTTCCTCAGAAAACTAGATATCGAGTTATCCTATGATCCAGCAATTTCATTTCTCAGTATATACCCAAAAGAGCTGAAAGCAGTGACACGAACAGATATTTGCACAACAATATTCACAGAGGCATTGTTCACAGTTGCCAAGAGATGGAAACAATTCAAATGTCGTTCAACAGATGAGTGGATAAACAAAATGTGGTATATACACATGACGGAATACTACACAGCAGTAAGAAGGAATGAGGTCGTGAAACATATGACAACATGGATGAACCCTGAAGACATAATGCTGCGTGAAACAGGCCAGACAAAAAAAGAGAGACATTGTATGCTACCACTAATGTGAACTCTGTGAAAAATGTAAAATAAGTGTCTTATAATGTAGAATATAGGGGACCTAGAGATAGATACTCAGAAGCTAGTGAAGGGGGTGAACTTAATGGTGTAAGAATGGTCAGCTGTGACCCAAGTTCATTAATGGGATCGTAAGTATCAATGAGGCATTGAAGGCACACATGTTCATAAATGGTTGTTTAAAGGCAAGTAACCCACAGAGTAGCACCACAAACCTAAATAATTGTCACTTGATATAAGATATGACAATGGTGCGGAGGGTTAACAACAGAGTGGTATATGGGAAAACTACCCATTACATATTAAAGACTATATTTAATAGGAATATCTTACCAACTCTACACTAATAATAGGGATGAATAATTAGCAGCTGATAAGAGCTCTGGGATGTAGCACATTATGATAATTGTTTAAAGTTGAGAGTGATGAGGATTGTACAACTAAGTGAAGATAATGTAAGAAACTGACCATTTATCCTGGGATATAATATATATTAAGTGAAGTTAGAAACCCACTACTTAATAAATCAAGCCCTTGACTTGAGGCTTGCTCTTGTGAAATTTAGGGTTATAAATAGGAGGCTGAGCCCTCCTATAATTATGCCTGAGAGGCACCTCCAGCAACATCTTTTGTTATTCAGTTGTGGCCTTTCTCTCTCTAAGCCCAACATGGCAAATAAATTCATTAATAACCCCTTCCCACCCCCCACGAAGGACATGACTCCCAGGGGAATGAATCTCCCTGGCAGTGTGGAACATGACACCCAAGAACGAGCCTGGCCATAGCAGTGAGGGATTGAAAATGCCTACTTGACCAAAAGGGGAAAACAGAAAGACAGGTAACAAGCTGACATCACAGTGGCTAAGAGATCCCAAATAGCCGAGAGGCTATCCTGGAAGTTTCTCTTATGCAGGCTAGAGCTAGACATCCCCAATGGCCATAGCATGCCATGCCCTTACCAAAAGTAGTCCCCAAATACCTAGGTCCCTACCTGAGATTCTATAAAAGATTTACTCACTAAGTTTTACCTTTAAGAAACTTAAATCCACCAGAGTGTTCCTATGCCGGACAAGTCCTAAAACACAGAGCCAACAATCAGATGCAGCCCCCTTCCACATACTGTTGACACCCCCTTTCAATATGAACAAGTTAGGATGCTCAGTGTCTAGACACTCCTGGAGATGGAGAAAGACATTAAGTGAGAGGAATGGGTGGCAACAAACAAAATAAGATTTAACAAAGGTCTATAAATTCTGAAACTTTATATAATTATAAATATATATTTTTTGGATGCTGGGGTGTTGGAATGGCTGTAAGGAGGTAAATGACATGGTGGAACTGTAACCTATAGCATCCTTCGGGATTTGCCCTATAGCTGTTCACTGAATTGTGCCTTGAAGGTCTTCACCTTTCTGTATATACCTTGTATTGCATAATAGGGAAGGGACTGAGACTGTGGAACTGTAACCCACAACAATTTCTGAAGTTACCTATATGACTGCTTGTTGAGCTGTACATAGAGAGCTGACACCTTTCTGTATGTATGTTATATTTTACAGTAATGGAAATGGCTGAAGTTGTGGAACTGTGACCCATGACATTCTTTGAAAATTGGCTCTCTAACTACTTGTGAAATTGTCCTTTGAAAGTTATCACTGTTATGTATATATGTTAAAGTTCACCATAAAAAAAAAAAAAAGAACATATACCCACATGGGGCACTGGAGCCCAAGAGAAGTATGAAGGTATTCTCATGGGTGGGGTGGTGAGGGGTGTGGCCCAGCACAGGTTCTCAACCTGAGTGGGGTTAGGAGGGCATCTGCATTAGGAAGGAGGTAGAGGCAGAGACAGAAGATGGTTGCATAGAGGGGGACTGATCAAAGAAGCAAACAAAGATAGTGGAAATTTTGCTCTTGGAGAAGAGAGATACAAATATGGAAAGGGAGAAAACTAGATGAACACTGTGGTGGTGAGTTAGAATTGGAGGTAACTGTGTGAACTCATGGTTTTCAGAATAGATAGATGATTAGATTAGATAGATTTGGATATAGATATATAGATATAGATAGATGATAGATGATGGATAGAAGGATGGATGGATGGATGGATGGTTGGATGGGTAGATAATGAGATAGATGGATAGACAGATGATAGATAGGTAATAAATAGCAAATAAATATAGATGGGAATGTGTGTATATTGTGTGTGCATGTGAGAGACAGTGGGTATGAATACACAACCACTAAAAAGTAACAGTGATTCCTTGATAGCAATTAACATCACTCAGATTTTGGATTCAAAATACCAATCTCCACTAAATGGGACTAGGACTCCTTAGAGACATTTCTGATTCCAGGGCTGGGGCAGGAAATGTACAAGATAAGTCGATACATCTTTGCCAGAAAGCAAGGAAAGGCTTAAAGAATGATAAGGACGTTCCAAAAGGGCGTAGAAGACAGTTTGAAGGTGAAACTGGGAATATTCAAGCATCAAAATAAATAATGAATAGCAATAGATTTAACACCTGATATAAAAGAGAAAACTATGAGTCCATAAACAAATGAATAAATTGAATGTTTGGTGAGGAATAGGATATTTACATAGTCTCACCTCACTACAAATACTTATTAAATTACAAAAAGAAAAAGTAATGTTTTGAATTATAGTTATGTAACTTTCTGCCATTGGGAAAGCTAGGTGGAGGGTACACAGGACCACTCTGGACTAACTTTTTACAACTTCCTACGAAGTTTTGCAACTTCTTGTGAGACTGTAATTATTTGAAAAAAAAATTTTAAGTAAAGAAAAGAGAAAGAGTAACTTTACAATGGAGAAGCCTGGCTGACATCACTTTCATCAAGAAGTTAAATTTAACATCATCGATAATGAGACAAATTAAAATCAGGTTATGGGTCACAGTTCCACAGTCTCAGTCCCTTCCCTATTATGCAATACAAGGTATATAAAGAAAGGTGAAGATCTTCAAGGCACAATTCAATGAGCAGCTATAGAGCAAATCCCAAAGGATGCTATAGGCTACAGTTCTACCATGTAATTTACCTCCTTACAGCCATTCCAACACCCCAGCATCCAAAAAATATATATTTATAATCATATAAAGTTTCAGTATTCATAGATTTTTGTTAAATCTTATCTTTCTCCAACTTTAGGGGTGTCTAGACAGTGAGCATCCTAACTTGCTCATATTGGAAGGGGGACATACACCCAAATATTAACAGTGGTTTTCTTTGGATGGATCTGTCACAGGTAATTTGGAGCTTTTTTTCCCCTGTGTGCTTCAAGTATTATTAACTGGTAAATTGGTCAGGCTGTTAACAAGCTAAGTCTTGTCCTTGAGTTTGTGGGTTCCAACATGCAATATCAGTTACTTGGATCAGGAAACTGTTTCAGTCTATCCAAGTACTTAGAATAAAAATACTATAGGTTATTACTGGGATTTAGAACTTCCTTGTGCCTAGAATATTCTCACCTACTATCCCAGGGTTCTCTCCTTTCTAGAATAGCCATCCTTGGGTAGTGGAGTCAGTTATCAGCGCTTTGGTGAACATGTAATCATACAAAGGAACTTGGAGAGTTTTGTGGGATATTTCATTCAGGTTAGGGAAGGGACAGGAGAATTATTTTGAATCCAGGTTTCCGGGGACCAAGACACTCACATCCCTCAGATACTGCAACTCCTCCCCTTGGATACTGCTAAATAGACGCTGACAGATTCTGTTTAAACAGCTCCTTTTTCTGGGCTCTGAGTGACTGTTACCACATGATGGACATGTTAATTGGGTCATTTTTCTCTTATGTTGATTATATTTTGGATTAGTGTCACCATGATGGGGTTTGACAAGGCAACCTAGTTCCTTTAGCAACACATTTACAAGTCATCTCTTAAAATGGACAACTTCTGCAGGTGGTTGCTGGTCATAATATGTTTCTTTGTTTTAACTAACATTTAAGTTTGATATTTTAATAGAGAAATTTTATATTGTAATTTCATATAGTTGAAATTAAAAAGATACAAGACAGAGTGAAAAGCTTCCCTCCATCCCTGTCTCCTAATCACTTAGGTCCCCTCCCCAAAGGTAACGGATATTATCAGTTTTTTTTTTTTAATCTTCATTTTATTGAGATATATTCACATACCACGCAGACATACAAAACAAATCGTACATTCGATTGTTCACAGTACCATTACATAGTTGTACATTCATCACCTAAATCAATCCCTGACACCTTCATTAGCACACACACAAAAATAACAAGAATAATAATTAGAGTGAAAAAGAGCAATTGAAGTAAAAAAGAACACTGGGTACCTTTGTCTGTTTGTTTGTTTGTTTCCTTCCCCTATTTTTCTACTCATCCATCCATAAACTAGACAAAGGGGAGTGTGGTCCTTATGGCTTTCCCAATCCCATTGTCACCCCTCATAAGCTCCATTTTTATACAATTGTCTTCGAGATTCATGGGTTCTGGGTTGTAGTTTAATAGTTTCAGGTATCCACCACCAGCTACCCCAATTCTTTAGAACCTAAAAAGGGTTGTCTAAAGTGTGCGTAAGAGTGCCCACCAGAGTGACCTCTCGGCTCCTTTTGGAATCTCTCTGCCACTCAAGCTTATTTCATTTCCTTTCATATCCCCCTTTTGGTCAAGAAGATGTTCTCCGTCCCACGATGCCAGGTCTATATTCCTCCCCGGGAGTCATATTCCACGTTGCCAGGGAGATTCACTCCCCTGGGTGTCTGATCCCACGTAGTGGGGAGGGCAGTGATTTCACCTTTCAAGTTGGCTTAGCTAGAGAGAGAGGGCCACATCTGAGCAACAAAGAGGCATTCGGGAGGAGGCTCTTAGGCACAATTATAGGGAGGCCTAGCCTCTCCTTTGCAGCAACCGTCTTCCCAAGGGTAAAACCTATGGTAGAGGGCCCAACCCATCAAACCACCAGTCCCCTATGTCTGTGGTCATGTTAGCAACCATCGAGGTGGGGTAGGCCAATACCCCTGCATTCTCCACAGGCTCCTCAAGGGGGCACTACATATTTTTTTCCTTGTTTTTCTTTTTTTTTTTTAACTTTCCATTCTTTTTTAAATCAACTGTATGAAAAAAAAAATTAAAAAAAAAAACATACAATAAAAGAACATTTCAAAGACACCATAACAAGGGAGTAAGAAAAAGACAACTAACCTAAGATAACTGCTTTACTTCCAACCTGTTCCTACTTTACCCCAAGAAAGTTACATAATATAGCAACATTTCTGTGAACTTGTTCCTACTATATCCATCAGAAATTAACAGACCATAGTCATTCCTGGGCATCCCCAGAACGTTAAATAGCTTATCTGTTCTTCTTGGATTATTGTTCCCCCTTCCTTAATTGCTCTCTGTTGCTAGTTCCCCTACATTCTACATTATAAACCATTTGTTTTACATTTTTCAAAGTTCACATTAGTGGTAGCATATAATATTTCTCTTTTTGTGCTGGCTTATTTCGCTCAGCATTATGTCTTCAAGGTTCATCCATGTTTTTGTATCATTCCAGGGACATATACACACATGCATTTTTTCAGTTTATATGTTACTAAGAGTCTTTCTTGGTTCCCACCTGGGGAATTCCTGATACTCTCTCAAGTAATAGGGACTTCCAATTTAATAAGTCAAGCCCTTGATCTTGAGGCTTGCCCTTATGAAACTTATTTCTGCAATGGTGAAGTAAGCCTACTTATAATTATGCCTAAAAGTCACCCCCAGGGAACCTCTTTTGTTGACCTCTCTCTCCAAGCCAATTCTGCAAATTCCCAGGGGTGTAGGTCTCCCTGGAAACATGGGACATGACTCCCAGGGATGAGCCTGGCCCTGGTATTGTGGGATTGACAATGCCTTCTTGCCCAAAAGGGGGGGAAAATGAAACAAAATAAATTTCAGTGGCTAAGAGATTTCAAATAGAGTTGGGAGGTCATTCTGGAGGTAACTCTTATGCAAGCTTCAACCACATATTGCAAATTGCCACAGTATGTCAAGCCCCAACAAACAGTATTCCAGAAAACCCTAAAGAATAACCTGAGCCCTATCTAAGACTAGAAATGTATTACTAAGTTTATTTTATCAGAATCTTAAGCCCTCCAGATTGTTCCTATGCCAGATAAGCCCTGAAACCCAGTGTTACTAGTCTTGCCAAGAATATCAACTGGTTCCATTCCTTTTCCACATAAGTTTGACACCCCTGTCCAGCATGAAGAACCTAAAATGGTCATTGCCTAGATATCCCTGAAAATTGAGAGAACCATCAAATGAGAGGGAGGAGGTGTAACTGAGAAATTAGGATTTAACAAATGACTATGACTACTGACTGATTATACAGATTTTTTTTTTTAGTTTCTAGTGTATCAGAATAGCCAAAAGGAAATACCCGAAATTGCTGAACTGTAATCCAGTAGACTTGATCTTTGATAATGATTTTGTAACTATATAGCTTTTATCATGTGACCATGAGATTGTAAAACCCTTGTGACTGACACTCCCTTTATCCGGGGTATGGGCAGATGGGAAACAAAATAAAGACATGCACGGAAGAATAATCAATTAGACATAAATGTAAAAAAAAAAAAAGAGTATCTTGGAGGTAATTTCTCATTAGTATATAAAGAACCTCCTCATTCTTTTACTTTTTAACAGCTGCATAGTGTTCCACTGAATTAATGTACAAATTAATGGGCATTAATGCCCATCACTAATGAGCATTAAAGTTGTTTCCAAATTTTTGCTGCCATAAACAAAGCCCAATAAACCTAAGTAATTTTGTATAGAACCAAATATATATTTTAGGATGAATTAGCAGTATAATTGCTCCATCAAATGTCTGTGCATTTTAATTTTTATAAATATCAATATCTTGCCAAATTGTCTCCCTTAGATTGTGAGAAAACCTCACTCACTGAATTTTAACAAACTTCTGGATTTTGCCTATCTGATTAAGAAAAACAGTATGTCAGAGTAGTTTTAAACTGCATTTCCCTTACTGGAGTGAGAATGAGCATCACTTCATATTTATTTCCTTTTTTTGGTATATAGACTGCTCATTTTTCTATTGGGTTTATTTGTAGGAGCTCTTTATATATTAGGAAAATTAGCTTTTCTGTGATAAGAGTTGCAAATATTTTATACCAAATATCAGTGCATGGCTTTTGATTTTCATTACGAAACTTTTTGCCTCGAGAACACAGATTCTGGAAACAGACTGCCTGGATTTGAATCCTGATTCTGCTATTCACCAGCCGTGTGACCTTGAGCAAGTTACCTAACCTCTCTGTGATTCATTCATCAGTAAAGTGGTGATATTAATAGTACCTACCTTATAGGGTTGTTGTAATGAATATATGTAAAGTGCTCAGAAAATATCTGGCATATGGCAAGGACTTAGAGTATTGTTTATCATTTTTACATAGTCAAATTTAATGTTGGTTCATTTCAGATGCCATTTTAAGGAAAAATGTGCATTTACCTTGGTTTCAGATTCTGGAAATGAAACGAAAAGAAAGTAATTATTTTAAATGTATTGATAATACATGACATCTAGATCTCGAGCTATCCTCCTAACAAAGGGTGTTCAATCAATGGGAGCTGTAGATCAAGCACTGTGCAAGGTGCTGTATCCTCACATTTACTCTTCACAACCCTCTTCAGAAGGTATTAATATCCTCTTTCTACTAAGGAAGAAACTGAGATTCAGAAAGGTCATAAGACTTGTCCAAGACCAAGCTTCCTTTGTGCACTGATTTGCAAATGCTCTTTAATCTTTCTCTCTGTGTGCACATTGCAGGTCCCCAAGGTATACCTCATGCCTAACACACACCTCCCTCTGTGGATATTTTCAGTTGACCTGTCCACCATTCATTCACTCAGCAAGCCCAAACCACCTCTTTCTCCTGACTTCCTCCATTCACACCAGCTCTTCAGTTTAGAGTCCTGTTGGTCTCCTTCCACAGTCTATCAAGTCTTGCAGGTTCTCCTGAAATGTCTCCCATCTACCCCTCCCTTCCTTCCCTGGTTGGGCCCTCACTATCTATTATGGGGACTGTTGTTGCAAAAACCCCCTAACAAGTCTCTCAGCTGACTTCCAATCTCCTGTAGTGCTGCCCAGGTGATTTTTCCAAAGCACAGCTCTAGTCGTATCATTCCCCAACTCTCAAGCCTTCAGAAGCTCTTGCTGCCAACTCACTGCCCTCTCCTTTTGTGGCATTTGAGACCCTATGTTAGCAAGCTCCAACTTACTTTGCAGGTTTTGCTTCCAAGACTCCCCTCTTCATTCAGCCAAAGCACGTCTGACTACCTCTTGAACAAGTTTTGGTGGTGTTGTTTATTCCCCCTCTGCCTTCTCTTCAAGGCAGCTCAAGCTTCATGAAGCTGTCCTTTATTCTGATTATACTCAGGTCTCTCATTCCCCTCTCCAGCCCTCCCCACCCACCCCCACTCCATGGGCGGCACTTATTTGTAAACTCCTTCAGAGCTGATATCCTACCTTGATGGTACTGCTTGAAATGCCTTCTAGATACACTGGTACAACTGATAAACCTCACAACCTAGTTTCTGATGGGTGCACCCAGTCACAGGGGCCTTGGTTAGGGCAGGAGGTGAGACAGGCCTGCAGGCGGCCCCAACCCAATCCCGCATATTTGAAGCCAGCTCTCCTCACAAAACTGGTATTTGGTATAAAATATTTGCAACTGTTTACACAGGAATGGGATTCATTGAAGAACTCCATCGCAGGCTTCCGTTTCCCTTTTAGAAGATCTGATGGCTGTCAGCTGAGGCACAGCACACAGAAAACTTTCTGGAAATACTGCTTGTATGGACAAACTGTTCTGGACGTCAGAGCAAGACAGAACGACAGAAAGATCGATTTTCTTGTTTCAAACAGAAGAAACCTAGGCCCAGAAAAGGGAAGAAACTCGCCCTAGGTCACACAGCAAGTAGGAAACCTAGAACCCAGACCTCCCGACTCCCAGATCAGGGCACGCTCCTCTGCACCTCGCAGCCAAGCAGACCTTGGGTCATCGGCGCCGAACACCTGAGGTGTACTGCCGAAGACGTCACCACTTCTTCCTTTTTCTCTCCTTCTCAGAGACTCCTTTGACCTTCACCCCAAACAATCTTTCCTCTTCCCCAAGTCTCAGTCTTGAAGACATTGGCCCCGAGCAGGAGAGGACTTCTCCCGGGCCAGATCTCGGCGGGAGACCCGCGGCTTCTCGAAAGCGGGATCCAAACCCCCGAGCCTCCCAGCGCCGTCTCCGGCCGCGCCCAGGCCGCGTTCACAGGCGCGCCCCGCCCAGACACGCCCACCGACCCACCGCCTCCCAGGTCCCGCCCTCCCCGTGAGGTCAAGTCTATTGACAAACAGAAGCTGAGTCCAATGAGAAAGAAGGGGCGGACGTCGTGGTCCTGTCGGCTGCGACAACACAACAACGGACGCGCCTAACTGGCTGACGCTACAACTCGGTCCTTCCGGGTGCCTCCGCGACTCCTTCCCACACTTGCAGAGCAGGGTGGAGGGGTAGCTCGAAGGGACCCTTTAATCAGGTAGGTCTGTGCTCGCGGAGGTGCCCGTTGGTGTCGGGCGGGGGGCTGCTGCTGCTCTTCCTTACAGAGCTCGGGTGGGTGGGAGCGTAGGGGAAAGGCCAGGGGAAGGGGCGGGGAGGAGCCAAGCAGCACGTGGAATAGCCGGCCTGACGGGGGCTGGGATGGGGGCTGGGCCGCAGGCGATACGTGGGCGCGTGGAGTCTGGGTGTCTCTGAAGGGCCGATCTGCAGTCGTCAACACGGGGGCGGGGTTGAAACGGGGGACCCGGAGTGTCGCCGCTCAGTCTGTGCCGCGCAGGAACGTTTTTTAAAACCCTGATGTGGTGGCCCCATCCCGCAACTGGCACTGGCTGGACTGCGGACCCGTGGGGGCGGTTTCCCCTTCTTAAAGTTCATGTTGTGGTTGACTTTTTCGGTCAGCTCAACATAACAGCTAACGAATATTCAGTGCTTACTAAGTGCTACGCACTGTGCTAACTGCTTTGCAGGCATTGACCAAGTGTTCCGCACAACAGCTCTAGGATATAGGTAGTAGTGTCTTTGTCAAGTGTGGAAAGAAGCGTAGCAAGGTTGAAACTTTCCCAGGATGACTCACCAGCTAGTAAGTGTTGGAGCCCTAATTTGAACGAGGTTTTCTGAGTCCAGAGCCAGCCCCTAACCTCCACACTCAGTCGTATAGTAGCGAGAAAGCCAAAATTTCCACGTAAGTGCTTGCGACTCTAGGAAGCTTTGTCTCTAGTTGACTGCAGAACCCGTGGCACCCTTTTCCTTAATGGGGTAGGATAGTCTGCGGACATCTTGTGAGTTGATCAGTACAGCAAGAAGGAAAAATGAAGAAAAGAAAACTGATGGAACAACTTCCTGGAGGAAACAAGCAAAATTCCAAAGCCCCAAACTCTGGTTTTAACTAACAATGGAAGTTATAGTTGACGAGGGGCCTTGTTAAAACATTGGTTGGAGCTGCAGAGGTGGAATCCTGGTTCCACCATTAGTTGGTTGTGTCATTTCAGGCATGTTAACTCAGCCTTCTAAGCCTCAGTTTACTTATTTGTAAAATAGAGGTAAAAACAGCAACTCAGGGTGGGGAATAGAACAAAGCCTGACACCCTGTAGTATTTTTTGAATAATAGAAAACTTTAATTTTTTTTTTTTTACATTAAGCAGAAGTAAAATTTTACTCCTCAATGCTTCCAAACTGAACTGTTTCCATTTTTCTGTTTCCCTCCAGACTTTGTCCCTAGGTCCACATACTTTTAACAGGTTCGAAAGCTCAGTGTAGAAGCCATTTTGTATTACCCTGTAGAAACCAGAGGCATTAGCATTTTTCTACATTAGAGTTCAGTAGTCTCCATAATTTTGAGTTGCTGCACCATAGTCCACCAAGTGGCTGGGCCATAATTTACTTAATTCCCTGTTGGATATTTAAGATGTGTCTTGCCTTAGATACTACATTAATGCTGTACTAAACATCTTTTTTAAAAAAAATTATAATGTAATTCACATATTATAAAATCTACCATCTAAAAGTAAACAATTCCATGGTTTTAGTATACTTTCAAGGTTCTACAATAATCACCACTATCTAATTCCAGAACATTTTCTCCACCCCAAAGAGAAACCCTGTGGCCCTGGCATGGAGCTTGGCGGCCTGGCTGATGGGCCTTAGTCCCGAGGCCTTATGCTAGGCAAGATGTTGAGGCGCAGCCTGGAAAACTGGTAATGGTCCGGGGCCCAGTTGCCCAGGGCCCCCAGATGCGAGGCCTTCGGTGGGGGAATTGGAGCTTCTCTCCATTGTTCCTCCACGCCCAGCTCCTTGCCCTGGGCCGGAAGCTGAACTGCCCTGCTGTGTGCTGGGGCCTCCCTCCCTAGGCTAGAGTGAGGCCGCTGAGGGGAGCCTGTGGGCCAGCAAGAGGGCTGCTACCCACCCATTTCCCCCAGACTGGGGTCCCAGCACTGCCGTGGACCATGCAAAAGCCTGAAATAGCCCAGGCCACCATGCGGCAGCCTGAGGCCCACGCCCAGTCCTATTCCTTTTTGTGTAACCTACAGCCTCTGGATTTTGAGGCCAGGCCAGGAATGTGATCCTGGAGGAGAGGAAGGGCTGGTTATTGTGAAACTACAGGATACTCAGACCAGACAACTGCAAGATGCTGTCACAAATCGGGAGAAGCATTTTAGAGAACTGTGCCAAATCTTTGCTGCTTATGTGTGGAAAACTGCCACACTGCGAGGCAAAATGGACCTCCTGGTGAACGAAATCAGCGTGTACTTTTCTACAGGGGCCCCAGAGGCCTGAAGAACTTTGCTTATGAGTTTGCCAAACTTCGGGATTGTCAATGAGCAGAGGTGGAAAGACTTGAAGCCAAAGTAGTTGAATCTTTGGAAGGTTCTGTGTGTTGTAAAAATGGAACAGGATAACAGCAAAGAACTGAAAAGCTAAGCAGTTAACTCAGAAAAGGACAAGTCAGCAGGACCCATCTGATGTACTTGTTATTTCACAGGACTATTCTGAGTTTCAAGGGAACTTCAAATAACTCATCACCTGGAAGAAGCTATTAGAAATTTTGAAAAGCAGAAAATAGATGATGTAAAGACTATATTTTCAGAATATCACTATTGAAATATTTCTTGGCAAATCAGAGGTATTCAGTGCTGTTTACCAAAATATACAAAAGATTGAGGAGAAAGATTTAGATGTTGAGCATATTTTCATGTGCTTCTTGGCCATTTGTATGTCTTCTTTGGGGAAATGTCTGTTGAAGTCTTTTGTCCATTTTTTAGCCAGTGTGTTGGTCTTTCTACTGTTAAATCGTTGAAGTTTCTTATATATTCTGGATACTAGACCTTTATTAGATACATGATTTGCACATCTTTTCCCATTCTGTAGGTTGTCTTTTCACTTTCTTGATAATGTCCTTTGATGCACAAAAGTTTTTAATTTTTATCTAAGAGTTTTATAGTTTTAGTTCTACATTTAAGTCTAGGATCCATTTGAGTTAATTTTTGTATATGGTGTGATGCAGGAATCCAACTTCATTGTTTTCCATGTGACTATTCAGTTGTCCCAGCACCGTTTGTTGAAAAGACTACTTTTATTCCCACTGAATGGTCTTGGCACCCTTGTTGAAAATCAGTTGACCCTAGAGGTATGGGTTTATTTTTGGACTCTGTTCTGTTCTATGGAGCTGTCTATCCTTATGCCAGTATCACACTGTCTTGATTACTGTAGCTTTATAGTAAATTTTGAAATCAGGAAGTGTGAGACCTCCAACTTTTTTCTTCTTTTTCAAAATTGTTTTGGCCGTTCTGGGTCCTTTGCATTTATTGCCATAGGGATTTTGGGATCCATTTGTCCATTTGTGCAAAACTGTAGGAATTTTTGTAGAAATTTTATTGAATCTGTGAATCAGTTGGGGGAGTGTGCCATCTTAACTGTGTTAAATTTTCCAATCCATAACACAGGTCTTTCCATTTATTTACGTCTTTAATTTCTTTCAGCAGTGTTTTATAGTTTTCAGTGTACAGATCGTGCCCTTCTTCTGTTAAATTTATTCCTATTGTTTTATTCTCTTTGATGCTGTTGTAAAATGAATTGTTTACTTTAATTGAATTGTTCATTGCCAAATGTATAGAAATACACTGATTTTTGTATGTTGAGCTTGTATTCTGTAACCTTGCTGAAGTCAGTTATTAGCTCTAATAGCTTCTTGTAGATTCTTTAGGATTTTCTGTATATAAAGTCATCTGTAAATATTACTTCTTTTTTTTCCAATTTGAATGTCTTTTATTTCTTTTTCTTGCCTAATTTCCCTGGCCAGAACTTCTAACATGATGTTGAATAGAAGTGGTGACAGTGGACATCCTTGTCTTGTTCCTGGTCTTAGGGGGAAAGTTTTTGGTCTTTAACCACTAAGTGTGATGTTAATTGTGGGTGTTTCATTGGTGCCCTTTATTATTAGGTTGAATAAGTTCCCTTCCATTCCATTCCTAGTTTTTTGAGTATTTGTATCATGAAAGTGTTGGATTTTGTCAGTTCTGCATCTATTGAGATAATCAATGTTGGGTTGTTTTTCCATTTATTCTGTTAATGTGGTATAGTACATTGATTGATTTTTATATGTTGAACCAGCCTTGTATTGTGGGATAAAGTCTACTTGGTCATGGTATATAATCCTTTTTAAATGCCTCTGGATTCAGTTTGCTGGTATTTTGTTGAGGACTTTTGCCATCTGTATTCACAACAGATACTGATGGATAGTTTTCTTGTGATGTCTTTTTCCAGTTTTGGTATCAGGGCAATATTGACCTCAAGAAATGCATTGGGAAGTTGTAGTTAACATCTTGCGTATAATTTTTATAATCTTTTGGATTATTTTCTTAGTATCAATTTCTAGAAGGCATGAGCATTTATAAGTTACTTGATAAGTATTGCCCAGTCACTTTCCAGAAAGGCATATCATGTTTGTTTATCTATTGTTTCAGATTAATGTTGTCTTTCCAGAATAGTGGCTGCTTGGAAATCATTCATCTGTACTCCTTCAAGTATTTAAGATTCTGTGAAAGGCAAAGCCAAGCTCAACCCTCTGCAACATACATCTTATTTGTGTATCTGATGGCTGGCAGAACAACTCCAAAGGAGCTGGAATGGGCATTTCATCTGGCAAATTGTCACTGAGGGCTTCCTGTCTACCACAGAGTTTCTCAACCCCAGCAGGGTTTACATTTTGGGCTAGATAATTCTTGGTTGTGGGCCCCTGTGTTGTGCCTAGAATGGTTAGCACCCTCCCTGGCTTCTACCCACTAGATGCCAATAGCACCCCTCCCCTGAATTGTGACAACTAAATATGTCTCCAGACATTGTCGTGGCCCCTGGTGGGCAAAATTGCTCCCAGGTGGAATTACTGATCGAAAAACTGTGATATGTGCTGGATTTCATATGCTGGTCAGATAAAATTGTCTCTAATTTTGAATTTGAATCTCACTGTACTTGACTTTGGAACCACATTTTTCTTAATCTGTGTGTCACCGCTGTGCTGATTTACAAATCTCTTATTTCTGGCCTCACTTCCTCTCTAATTTCCAGACCCTCCTTTACAGCTGTCTACTTGGGTGTTCTACCAGCACCTTGAGCTTGGCTTGTCCAAAATCTGACTTACTCTCTCCCCTCCCCAAACTGCTCTTCCTTCTTTAGTCCTAGTCTCTCAGCCCATGAGACCACCAATTATCTACTTACCATTCTCAGCTGCTCTCTCTGCTCCTCTCCCACCAAATTCACCTCCTAAATTTTTGTAAGTCCAGGCTCCCTAATTTCATGTGTCACTTCTTTAGTTTGTGAGTTGACCTCACGTCGGTTGCCGCAGCAGTCCTTAACTCCCAACTTACTCCTCCGCCACTGCCTTGAACGTGCCAGTTCTAAAATGCAGATCAACTCCTGTCCCTCCCCTAGCACCCAAAGCCCCCCCTGATCTGCCCCCTGCCTGCCTTTCCAGCCTCATCCCCCGGTCCCCTGTGTTTTCAGCTCTAGCCACACCAATCTGCTTGCAGGCCCCTCATCCCATCGGGCACCAACATACTTCCATGCAGTTGCCCCTGCTGGTCCCACTTCCTAGGAAGCTTTTCCTACCACGTTGCCTGGCACTCTCCTCATTCTTCAGATTGCGGTTCAAACATTCCCTGTGGCCCTTCCAGGCAGGGCAACCGTTCCCTTCCCTTCCACAGTACCTGGAGAGACCTGAGTCTTCACCATACCATCTTGCCCACTACACAGTGAGTGCCTGAGGGCAGAGACCATGGCTTATCTATCTCTGCTTGCTCCCCAGTGCCTAGCCCAGTGCCTGACGTGGGGTGGGTAAACATGTTTATCGAACATTAAATGAATATACCCAGAGCAGAGGGGAGCTACCCGGATTTTCAGTAGGTGTATTTTATTTTTTTTTAGCTCAGCAAACTGAGCGCCGGCCAGGTCAGGGTGCTAGGGATAGAGATAGAAAGAACAAAGCAGGGTCTTTGCCTTAAAGAATTCATATCACATCTTCTAGGGAATGGGAGTGTAAACCAATACGATTCAATACAGAGTAATAAGGGCAAGCATAGACCGTAAAAGTATGTATAACAAGAGTGCACTACGTGTGCATTTGGGGAAGACACATTCCCCACCCTAAAACAGGCTCTTAAAAGTACTGAAAAGATAACATTTTCATCCAGTCTTGACACCCTTTCTGTTTTTGGTCAGCTTCTGTTTGGTCTGGCTTTGAAAAATGACTGGCTCCCTAGACCCGGCATCATGGGATTGAGAAAGTCTTCTTGACCAAAAGGGGGAAGCAAAATGAAACTATAAAGTTTCGTTGGCCAAGAGATTTCAAATGGAGTTGAGAGGTCATTCTGGAGGTTATTCCTATGCATTATGTAGATATCCCTTTTTAGTTTTTAGTGTATTGGACTAGCTAGAGGAAAATACCTGAAACTATTGAACTGCAATGCAGTAGCCTTGATTCTTGAAGACAATTGTGTAACTATGTAGCTTACATGGTGTGACTGTGTGATTGTGAAAACCTTGTGGCTCACACTCCCTTCATCTAGTACATGGACAGATAAGTAGAAAAATGGGAACAGAAATTAAATGAATAATGGGGATGAGGGGATGGGATGTTTTGGGTGTTTTTGTATTTTTATTCTAATTTTTTTTGGAGTAATGATAATGTTCAAAAATTGATTGTGGTGATGAATGCACAACTATATAATCGTACCGTGAGCAATTGATTGTACACTGTGGATGATTGTAGGATATGTGAATATATCTCAATAAAACTGAACTGAAAAAAGTATCTGAATAAATGGGAATTGTTTGAATATTTAAAAAAAAAAAAAGGTTCCGTCTTGCTCATTAGCATTGGGTGGCATTGTCTGCCTCCCTTATTCAGTTGCAGTACCTGTACCTGTGCCTGTTTGGGCTCCTGGCTGAGAAATGTCCTCTCTCTCATGAGTCGGCCCTCACCAGTCATTATCTTATCTGCCCTGTTCTTCCGGCTGCGAAGCCCCCTGGTGGGGATAATGTGTAGGTGGAGCCTGGTCCTGCCCCATGATGGGTGATCTGAAGCCTTTGACTCAACTTTCTGTGTTCTTTACTGTATTCGTGTATTATTTACCTATTTAAAATGGATGAACTGAAATCATTTTATGTGCACAGAATGTACATGCTGAAGCAATTGTGATCTTTTTATAGTGTTTGGTAATAATAACCCTCTCAATTTAATATTTATGTCATTGTTTATTTTTCTTACCAGTTTTCTTAACTTCAGTCATACATGCTTCCCTCCCTGTTTGTACACAGTGCCTTTCAACTTGTAACATAAATAGTTAATAAATACAACTTTATTCTTTGGCTGGGCGTAAGATAATCCATAGGGAAACCCACAGCCATCACGCAAGTTGTTTTCAGGAGTCATGAAAGTGGTTGTTGAGGAAAATGAATAAAATTGTCAAACTCTTAAGAGTGTGAGGAGGGGCAGTGATATTATTTATAGAGAAGGGAAATACAGATTTGCCGAAGAGTAGATTGGGGACCAGGGGGAAATCATGAACTCGCTTTTTTTGTTGTTTTACAGTTTTATTCACACATCATACAGTCCATACAGAGTGTACAATCAGTAGCTCTTGGTATAATCACAGAGTTGTACATCCACCACCACAATCAATTTTAGAACATTTTATTGCTCCAAAAAGAAAAACCCCATACCTCTTATACCCCCCTTTTATTGACACTTAGCATTGGTGTGGTACCTTTGTTAACAATTGATGAAAAAATGCTGTAATATTACTGTTAACTATAGTCCACAGTTTGCATTAGTTGTATTTTTTGCCATGAAAACCACTCTAATAGTAACACCTTGTAATAGTGACATACATTTGTTCTAGTTCATGGAAGAATATTCTTACATTTGTACAGTTAACCACGGTCATTGAACACAACAGGGTTCACTATGTTTTACAGTCCCATGTTTCATCCTCTAGCTTTCCTTCTAGTGACATATGAACGCATTTTTTTAATTCAGTTTTATTGAGATATAGTCACATACCATACAGTCATCCACAGTGTACAATCGGTTGTTCACAGTTGTGCATTCATCACCACAATCAATTTTTGAACATTTTCATTACTGCAAAAAAAAAAGAATAAAAATTAAAGTAAAAAAGAACACCCAAAACATCCCATCCCCCCATCCCTCCCTATTATTCATTTACTTTTTGTCCCCATTTTTCTACTCATCTGTCCATAAACTAAATAAAAGGAGTATGAGCCACAGGTTTTCACAATCACATGGTCACACAGTGTAAGCTATATATTTATACAGTCATCTTCAAGAATCAAGGCTACTGGGTTGCAATTCAACAGTTTCAGGTGTTTCTTTCTGGCTATTCCAATACACTAAAACTAAAAAGGGATATCTATATAATGCATAAGAATAACCTCCAGAATGTCCTCTCAACTCCATTTGAAATCTCTTGGCCACTGAAACTTTGTTTCATTTCTCTTCTCCCTTTGGGTCAAGGAGGCTTTCTCAATCCCTCAATGCCGAGTCCAGGTTCACCCCCAGGAGTCATGTCCCACATTGCCAGGGAGATTTACATCATGCCAGGGAGAGTCATGTCCCATGTAGGGGGGAAGGCAGCAAGTCCAACTGCCAGGCTGGCTTACAGAGAGAAGCCACATCTGAGCAGCAAAAGAAGTTCTCTGGGGGTGACTCTTAGGCACAATTATATGTAGGCTTAGCCTCTCCTTTGCAATAACAAACTTCATAAGGGCAAACCCCAAAATCGAGGGCTCAGCCTTCTAAATTGGTAGTCCCCAAAGCTTGTGAGATATAATTAATTCCTCAAGTGGGCACTTTAATAATTTCCACATTTTCCCCCAGTCCCTCAAGGGCCTTTGCAAATACCTTTTATTCTCTGCCCAAATTACTCTGGGATATATCGGAACTTCATGCTAACCCGTACAAACCACCCAGACTTCACTCCCTATTCAAAGTTCCATGCAATTATGGTGTTTGAATAAACTGACCATACAAGTTAAATTATATAGTGTGTTACAAAAAATATAGATTTTGCAGCTAATAAACATCTCTTCCTTTGGTCTCACACAGAAGTTTTAATTTTAAAACACTGTCAATATTGTCCTTTACCCTTTAATCTGATTTACCTTAGTCCTAACCAAGTCCATTTCATTCATATCTCTAATTTAAGTCTGATCTCTTTTTTAACCTCTTTGATGTTTGTTGTATGGGGTAATGCTGATATTTATAGCTGCTGGACTCTGGTTCAGAGTCTCAGATATCACGTCACCCAGGGACCGACCAGATTATATACAAAGAGCTCAGCATCTCAGAATTTAGAAATAACAATTAAAACCCAGGAACAGATGTAACTGCTGTAAGAGCTTTCAATCTAGGAATCTTTACCATAAGCCTTCCCCTGATAACCTGTGCTCTGAGATTCGATTCTCAAAGTTTGCACATTATAGTTAGTCCACATTAGTATGTCATTATAATGTTTGTCTTCATTTCTGGTTTATTTCACTCAACATACTGTCCTTAAGGTCCATTTACCTCACAACTTCATTCCTTCTTGTAGCTCAATATTCCACTGTATACACCACAGTTTGCCATTCTGTTTATCAGTCGATGTACCCTTAGGCCACCTCCATCCATTGCGAATCATGAATACTGCCTCCATAAACCGCGCTGTGCAAATGTCCTTTCATGGCCCTGTTCTCAGTTCTTCCACGTATATACCTAGTAACAGGGTTGCAGGACCCTGTGGCAACCCCATGCTTGGCATGAACTCACTTTTGATCCTGTTAATTCTGCTGGGCCTGTGAAAATAGACGGAAGGGCAGCAGTATACGAACTTGATGCTCAGGAGGGGTGCTAAGGTTGGAGATGAACCTGGGTGGGTGGGTGCGATGGTGTTAAGTATTAAAAGAAGAGGGTCTAGGACAGAACATTGGGATAACAGTTTTCAGGGTTATTGACCAAGAATAGCCAAGAAAAAGATTAATCTGACAAGTAAGAGGAGAACTAGCAGAGAGACATTCCAGAAGCCAAAGGAGGAATAAAGCTTCCTCATGTGTTACAGGAATAAGGGCTAAAAAGCTTCCATTAAATTTGGCAAGAAGGTGGTCATTAGTTATGACTGTAGCAAGAGCATCTTAGCAGGGAGCAGATGGTAGTGGTGGTGGTGGTCAGGGGGCTTGATCACAGTGGGCTGAAGAATAATTGGAAACAAAGAAGTTGAATTCATGCATTTAGACCACCCTTTCAGAATATTTCTGTTCTCTTTGGATTAAAGATGGGGCATACAGAAACGAGAAACTCAAGCATGTTTATAAGCTGAAATAAGGAAAGGGAGAGATTAAACATTGTAGTAGCACATGTCTGCAGAGTCCCTGAGAAGGGATGGGATCAATCGCCAGGTGGGGTTTGCCTTGAAAGGTGCGTGGAAACCTTTTTCTCTTAAGATGAGGGAAGAGAAGATTTAGTGAAGACAGATGTTTGTGGAGTGGATGGGAGAGAAGTCTGGTAACCGCTCTCTTCTCTGTGAGGTAGGAAATTACGCTGCCTGCTAAAAGTAACGGGAGGGGACGTTAGGAGGGTTTAGGATTGTCTCAAGCCTACCTGTGACTTTTTAGGATTAAATGATGGATTCAGATTATTCAAGAGAAGCCTTTGGAAAAAGCCACTTGAAATAGTTATGGCATGTTTAGGAATGTTTTTATCTCATTCCCTATTTCAAAAAAATGCATGTGCACACCCTTCCCTTCAACAGCTAGTGTACTTCAGGGAGCTAAAGAATTCTGGTACCTACTGTTTTTTCATAAAGCACATTGAGATGCCATGTACCCTGGCTGCCATTTAATTACATTCATAATTTTCCCTGTTTCCTTCCTTTTTGAAACCGCATCAAGAGAAAGCATTTACCACGAACTGTTCTCTCTGTATACAGAATTTGTGTGGATTGAAAAAAAAAAAAAGATTATATTCTCTGTTGTTAACCTGTTATGAGAAGAAGAGTAACCTAAGAGAGTTCTCATGCCAGGCTCAAACTGTTGTCGTACAATAATTGTGAGTGTCTGTCAAAACCCTGCTTTGTTACCAGGGAACGGGCGGTTAGCGGATTGTCAGGACAAGTGTCCTCTGTGAGGTGAGGGGACTGCAGCCAAAGAGGTGACAACAGAAGCACTGGGTTTTGCCGATGTCTCCTTCACCTGGAGGCAGCCGTTTACAGGGAAGGCTTGGTTTGGCAGCTTTGATGATAACCCCACATTAAGCCATTCTCTTTCCCAGTTCTGAGCATAAAGGAACCATCAAGAAGCTAGCAGAAGACAAAAGCACACAGACACACACATATGTATGTGTGTCATTTTTCCTCCCTTTTAGGAACAGAAATGGATAAAAACAGCCGTCAGGGTAGGAGGAGACATGGGAGAAGGAGCCACCAGCAAAATCCTTGGTTCATGCAGGGTGGCTCTAATGAGAGGTAAGTGTGTGTGTGTGTGTGTGTGTGTGTGTGTGTGCGTGTGTGCGCGCTGGGAGCCAGCTTTAACCCAATACCATGTAAGCACCATCCAGCGCGGCACTTCCACACATTCACACGTCAGTGTGCACGCAAATCACTGGCGATTTTGGCAGAAATGGAGGCTCTGATTCCATGGGTCAGAGGTGGGGCCCAAGGAGAGTCTGTCTTTCTCCCAGATTCCCAGGCCATGTCATTGCTGCTGGTCAGCAGACACTCTTGAGTAGTGAGGACACCTGGCCACTCTTTTCTTCCTTTTCGGACTGACCATGACTTCGGGCCACAGCAGAGCCACAAGGCTGGAAGTGGATACTGCCTGATAAAGCTGGAGGAGGGTTGCTCTGTTTTGTAGACCTGTTCTTCCTTGTTTGAACCACAGAAACCCAATTTCATTAATTCAGCCTAAGCCATGAAAAAGGCTAAAAATCTATATATTTGTGTGTGCATGTGTGTATACAGTACAGTATTTAATATATACAAATAGGATACAGGATAATGCCATGTACCCACCACCAGCTTAAGAAGTTAAAAAAAAAATGTTGTACTGACCTGAAGCCCTAAATATCCCCCTTTCTTATCACATCCTAGAGAGAAGGACCTGTGATTCCTAATTTGATATTGATCATTTGACTGTGAGGGATCTTTCAGGACAATCAGCACTTTCCACATTCTTCTTTATTTTTCTGCATGAAGGAAATACAAAAATATACTCTCAGAACAAGATACATTCCTTTTTCCCAGCACTCCCCCACCCCTCCAGGAGGGGCAGCAGTTCCTAGATCAGGGCTGCTGGGGCACTCCCGCCATAAGAAGTCTTTGCACAGCGATTGGTTTCACACACTGCCTCCTCACCAAAGGAGACACAGGCCAATTTCAAAACTCATCCTCTTAAAAGTAAGAGGACAAAAAAAGATATACCAGACAAATATTCAACCAACCAACAAACAAACCCTAAAAAACCTGGAGTAGCTGTATTAATAGCAAGCAAAATAGTCCTTGAAGCAAATAAAATTACTAGAGATAAAGGGAGCCACTACAAAATAATAATAGCTTTCTTTCACCAAGAAGATATAATTTAAGCTTGAACACACCTCATAACACAGCCTCAAAATATATTAGGCAAAAATTGTCAGAATTACCAAGTATAGACAGATATATAATTGATAAGTCAAGCAAATCAAAGATGTGGTGAGGGTATTGAAGAGTTTAAGCACCCCCCCCCAAAAAAAAAAACACATCTGCATTCCAGATTTCCCTTTAAAATGGACACATTTCTAGTTTAGGAGTCAGGAAAGATGTCAAATACTAAGATGCTTCTCTAGAACAGTTTTACCCAAATAATAATGAAAAGCATCAAAATTTTGTGTTAAGAACAAGGGCTTCGAAATTAGGAAGTCTGAATTTGACACCCTAGCTTTTCAAACTATGTGAAATTGGGCTAATTCCTTCCTGACTCGGAGTCAATATTTTTTCTTTGACAAAATGGAGCTAATATTTCTCTTACAAGGTTAGCAATCATGCCGGCAAGCCCTGAACAGACTGCCTGGCGCTAAGTAGGTCTCAGTGCTTGGAAGGTCTCATTTTTGGTGCAGATTGAAATCTATTCCCCCGAGCCAAATTAGCCCAATGTTTATATGTTTCCTAAGGAGAGCCATGGATATTTTCCGGGCCGCAGGCCTTCCCACACGAGCACAGCATGTAGTAACATGTGACCTGTACACGAGGAGAGTCTGCTCAGCTTTGGCAGAACCATATGGAAATCTGCTGGGCTACAGCCCCTGCACAAGGAGCTCCGACATTTGTCGTGATGCTTTGTCCTTCCTGCTGCTGCTCCTTGATCAGAGATGAGTTGCTGCACGAAGCTCTGCGTCCTCAAAGGGGGAATCTGTATTTTTCCCTGAAACTGTGCATAGCATTAGTATTTAAAGAAGAATGAGAAAGGTCTTTCATTCTTTCAGCCTAGTTTTGCAGTTTATCTTCCTTTTGGGGTATGTGTGGGTTTTTCCTTGATTTTACAGTGACTTCTCAGGAAAATAAGATCTTTTTCTTCATCTCCATATTCTTCAGCCTGTAATTTCCACAGGAGCTGCTTAAAGCTTGGCAAATAGAGTATTTTAACCGTGGCTCCATCCCTGTATTACTGAGCAGATCACCTCTGTTCCCTGAAGCTCTGTTTCTCCATCTGTGAGGCAGGATAGCCAAGTAAGATTTAAGCTGCTTGTACGACTGAATCCAATGAAGAATGAAACTCACCTGGCCTCATAACTGCTGTTGAACTGACAAAGGAGCCCTGCTGATAAAATTCTTGTTGGCATGTTTGTTTTCTTTTTAACTTTTTTTTTCATACAGTTGATTTAAAAAAGAAGGGAAAGTTAAAAAAAAGAAAAAAAAGAAAAAAGACAAACAAGGAAAAAAAAAAAAAAAAGATGTAATGCCCCCTTGAGGAGCCTGTGGAGAATGCAGGGGTATTCGCCTACCCCACCTCCATGGTTGCTAACATGACCACAGACATAGGGGACTGGTGGTTTGATGGGTTGAGCCCTCTACCATAAGTTTTACCCTTGGGAAGATGGTTGCTGCAAAGGAGAGGCTAGGCCTCCCTGTATTTGTGCCTAAGAGTCTCCTCCTGAATGCCTCTTTGTTGCTCAGATGTGGCCCTCTCTCTCTGGCTAAGCCAACTTGAAAGGTGAAATCACTGCCCTCCCCCCTACGTGGGATCAGACACCCAGGGAAGTGAATCTCCCTGGCAACGTGGAATATGACTCCCGGGGAGGAATGTAGACCCGGCATCGTGGGATGGAGAACATCTTCTTGACCAAAAGGGGGATGTGAAAGGAAATGAAATAAGCTTCAGTGGCAGAGAGATTCCAAAACGAGCCGAGAGATCACTCTGGTGGGCACTCTTACGCACACTTTAGACAACCCTTTTTAGGTTCTAAAGAATTGGGGTAGCTGGTGGTGGATACCTGAAACTATTAAACTACAACCCAGAACCCATGAATCTCGAAGACAGTTGTATAAAAATGTAGCTTATGAGGGGTGACAGTGGGATTGGGAATGCCATAAGGACCAAACTCCACTTTGTCTAGTTTATGGATGGATGAGTAGAAAAGTAGGGGAAGCAAACAAACAGACAAAGGTACCCAGTGTTCTTTTTTACTTCAATTGCTCTTTTTCACTCTAATTATTATTCTTGTTATTTTTGTGTGTGTGCTAATGAAGGTGTCAGGGATTGATTTAGGTGATGAATGTACAACTATGTAATGGTACTGTAAACAATCGAAAGTACAATTTGTTTTGTATGACTGCGTGGTATGTGAATATATCTCAATAAAATGATGATTAAAAAAAAAAAAGAACAGATAAGATATTGAGGGTAATCTTAATGATATGGGAATGCTCAGGAATGACTATGGTTTGTTAATTTTCTTGGGGTATGGTAGGAACATGTTGGAAGCAATGTACTTATTTTAGGTTAGTTGTTTTTCTTATTCCTTTGTTTTGTTTGAACTTTTTTTAAAATTTTTTGATAAAAAAGTTTTTTTAAAAAAGAATCAATGTCTTGTCTAGAAACATTAAACTGAGTATCCTTCATTAAAAAAAAAAAAAAAAAAAAAAATTCTTGTTGGCAAGGATTTCTGTTCTCCTTTACATCTGGAGAATTCCCAAAGACCTCACATGATGCTCAAGTACAGGGGGACAAGAAAAGGAAATTAGAGAAAAGGAAATTACTGTGCCATTCCTCAAAAAAAAAAGAAAAAAAGAAGAAGAAGTTAAAACCTTGCCCTGACTGTGGTGTATTTGCAGTGGGTGAGCTGCTTTCAAGAGACAGGAAAACCATTGATGGGTCAGTGTTCTCCAAGTAATCTGAAAGGTCAGAGGGTCAGGGGCGAAGGCTGTGGAACTGCCTGAACCCCGCAGTTTGAAGGTGACCAGGAACTTGGCGCCCTTGCGTGACTTAGCATGACTGTGTGTCAACAGGTGTAATGCGGGGTCCCCGCAGGGCCCACAGGATCCTGGCCGTGGCGATGACGAGGCCCCAGCAACCTCGTCCAGCAGGGCCGGAAGTCCTCCTGTGCCAGGTGAGGCGGTCTGCTGGGTGGGAGCCCCTGCCCCTGGCCCTGCCCGTGGGGAGGATCAGGCCTCATCCTGCCTCATCACCTGGCCACGTCTTTTCTCGCTGCCCTTCCTCAACTGGGGCTCGGGTGTGTGTCTGCCTCTCTTCCCTTATGTAGGGGTGTACTTCAGGGGCATCACCTGCCCATTCCTGGTTTGGAAGAAATTCTAAGAGCAAATTGAAGCATTAAAGGAAGGAGCTGGGGATGTGTGGGGAACAGTGATCCTGAGGCAGATGGTCTCCCCCAGGACTGAACTTGGTCCATGGTGGCAACTGACAGTGCCAGCCCCCCCCCCCCCACGCCCCTTAGAAGAGACAGGCAGCTCTGGGAGGGCTGTGGACGGGCCCACCGGGCTCCTTGCTAGTGTTCCCAGTGGAAGTAAATTTTACTTCTTTTGACTGAAGATCTACCAGGATATTACTTCGACCCTGAAAAGAAACGCTACTTCCGCTTGCTGCCCGGACATAACAACTGCAACCCCCTCACAAAGGAGAGCATCCAACAGAAGGAGATGGAGCGCAAAAGACTCCAGCTGCTAGAGGAGGACAAGCAGGTAAAGGTGGACTCCACGCTCCCAGGGCTGCCCCGTCCCCTCCACTCCTGCCAGTGTCCACCTGCTGCTGAAAGGAGGGGCTGGGTAAGAGGCACCCCAAATCTCAGAATAGTGTACTTCAGGGGTAGTATGGCTGAGGATTTTCCCTGACAGAAACTTGATGACAATAAGAACAGGCAAGAGACTTCCCTTCCCCCAGGCCCCTTCTCTGGTTGCCAAGTTTCATCAGTAATCCTCACATTTGTCCTTTCCCAGGGGAGTCTTGGGAAGCAGCATGATACAGTTTCAGTGGCTGTATATTTTAAATATACCGGAAACCAGGCTGCGTAGTTTGGATATGAGGTTTTCTTGGGTCCCTTCTGGGTGACACAGGCAGTCTAGGAGTCAGGTTGATGGTCACGGAAGTAATGGAATGGAAAATCCTGGCCTCAGGTCATAGGTCAAGTGGAAGGCATGACGTGGACCTGAGTGTCCAGCCCTGTTCCTGAGCTCACTAGTTTGGAGGCATCATCACCCCAGGGAGAAATTGATGGGGTGCTCAGCCAGAGGCATTGAGCAGACGTTCCAGTTCTCACATACTGTCTTGTGCTGGGTTCTTCTACTTGCCAAGGAAAGGAGAGTCTTGCAAAGGACTCAGTCAGAATTTTCATGCATGTAATTTCTGCCAGCTTAGCACCTGTTTCTTAATTGCATCCTAGAGAACTAAACACATTCTCCCTTATCCCATAACATAATAAAGCTTCATTGAATTTTTCATTTTTTTCAAACTTAGAAAATCACCAGAATGGGATTTAATGCATCTTCCTTGCTACATAAAAGACAGCTGGGTTTTCTCAAAGGTACCGAATACTGCCGGTGAGTCACTGCCTTGTTGTATTTTCTTTATAAATTTTTTTTTTCTTTCCTCATTCTTATTTCCATGGTCCAAGAATCCAATCAGGATAGAATAAGCAGCTGCTCTGTGAGGTTTCTTCACAGTCAAGGGGCTCCAGCTCACTGTCTGCCCTGTGCTGCTTTAACCAACCCCAGGAGAATAATTCTCTGGGTTGTGGGGCTGGGGGTGGGGGTTGGGGCGAGCGGAGACTCCTGCAGGAGGCCAGGGAGAAAGGGAATCTAAGCAGACAAATGAAGCAGAAATTTCTCATTTTTAGTTTAGTGGCAGGTCCTGTAACTTCATTCTTGTGAGATTTCTACCACCTCCTCTTCCCCTTCTAATGAGTTGTCACCAGAAAACAGGGCATGAAGTAGATGTGTCTGTACTGAGTGTTTGTGATGCCTAAAATGATTCTAACTATAACCCTGCAAGGTGGGGTTGGTATTTCCCCTTTCCCAGAAGAGGAAAGTGAAGCTCTGAAGAAAGGAGCAATTTGCCTGAGGTACAGCTAGAAAGGGCAGGGTCTGTCTGACTCTGACGCCTGAGCTCAGTACCCCTCTGTTCTGCTGCTCCCCCCAGCCCCGTTTCCCCCTTTGAAGATCTGTTCTTCATCTTTGCCCTTAGTGGAGAGGCAGGTGGATGCGGCGGAGGGCAAGGCAGGCTGCATAGCCATCTCCTAGCATGTTCAGTCTCTCTCAAGGCCTCATTCTCTTCATCTCAAGAGAAAGTTGTACTCAATGATCTAAAGCTATTCCTTTCTAGCACTGACTTTCTGTGATTCTGCAAATAGGCCACCATTTCATTGTTTTTGTTTTCCTAATAGTTCTGTAGTAAAACTAAAATTCAGAGTATTGGGGATCTTGCTCCACTCTATCACTGAGACGTGATACTGAGAGGGTCGCCCAGGGGAGATGGTATTAGGTTCTGCCCTTTCCCAACCCCAGATCTTCTCCATGGATGTCTAGGTACAGAGTCCAGGCCCTCCCTGCCCCCTCTTTTTGCCCTCTGCAGTCTAACCCATGAGCTGCGAGTGAGCTGCATGCAGAGGCAGAAGGTCCAGATTCAGAGCTCGGATCCCTCTGCGTTGGCCAGCGACCGATTTAATCTCATTCTGGTAAGTGGGAGGGACACACTTGTGGATGAGAGAAGCATAGTGTCCAGACCCTGGACGCTCTGCCGCTTAGCATTGACTTTCGTCAAGCCTGGCTCTTATAGAAGCCATGAAAGCAGGTGGTTTCCTCCTGGTTTTAGTGTTGTTATCCTACTGGCTACTCAGTAGCAGTTGCTAGGCTGGCGGTGCAGGCTGCACTGAAACCGTGTCCCTCCCCCAACTTCAGCTCTGTCACATGACATTGGAGCCTGGGCCGAGCCACAGATCAGCTAAGAGCCAGTACACAGTAACTTTTCCTTGGATGTGTCATGTACACAACTGGAAAAGTGCACAGTGGCCTGGAGAGGGCTTCTGACCCTTCCTGAGCTGGGGTAGGATTTGGTGGCCAAACCCAAAGCTCCCGTGTGTCATCAATACCAACAGCAGATTGTTTCCTGCCACTGGCCTGAGTGCCCCGTGTCCATGCTTGGGCCTGAACATCCAGTTTGCATCTATCACATCGTTCGCAGGGGGCAGAAAGTCTGTCTGTGCTTTTGTTAAACCCTGGCTGAAAGCCAGGCCTGCTCCTTGAGCCCAGGGGCCAGGGAAAGGTTGGCTGAGAGCTGAAAGGGTCCACTGCAGCCCAAAGGAGCCAGACTAGGAACTTGACGGTCCATGTGAAAGCATGGCCTGCCAGGTGAGCCCTGTCCCTGGAGGCCAGTGGGAAGCCAAGGAAAGTGAGAAGACAGAAAGCAAGAGCCTGGGCTTTGGTCTGCTGTCAGGACTGGAGGCCAAAGCTACAGAATCAACCTTGAGGTTGATGCCGAGTCCTCTAAATAGAAGGGTTCCTCAGTAGATTTTCCCCAGTTACCCCAAGTTATGTCTGGCAAGACCAGAGGAGTGGGAGGGACAGTTTGCCATTCAGAGAGCCAATTTTTCAGATCTGATGCTATTTATGGTAACAATTCTTCTAGGAACACATCTATTCTTCCCAAGTAAACTTTCAAAGTCAGCACAGTTTCACCAGCATCAGAGTCCACTTTGTCCTGTGTGTATGGCCTATTTATTAATATATAGTAGACAGATATAGAGAGTTTTGCTTTGAAGTATTATTAACCACATTATGGAAAAAAAAAAACTTAAAGATAGCCCACATCCTAGGAAACAGTCTTTTCTGTTGCACCTTTTTTTGGGGGGAGGGAGGTGGGGGCGGTGCAGTGTGTTTTCCTTGGTGGTAATTGTAATGCCCATGTCACATGTTTACTAGTTCGTATCCTACTTTTACCCCCTGACAATTAGAATGTATTTCCCACGTTGCTGCCTGGCTTTCAAGGTGGCCACATGAAGTGTCGCCATGCAGCTGCCCCTCACTCATCCGAACAGTTCCTCTGAGGGAGTGTTTAGCTCTTCCCACCCCAGTTCTGAGTAGAGTTCTGAGTACAGACCTTAGTCTTTTGGGCCATGCCCCCTCCTGCTGCTGAACTATTTGACCAGAGAGTGGTTCACTCTGCCTGGAAATGATGGTGTTGCATAGGGGGAAGTTAGGTCATCTCCAGGCTGCCCTGGTGGTGAAAATGCACTGAGTATGTGGGCCAGGAGAGGAGAACAGCCGGTCAGATGGTCTTAGGCAGCCCACCTGGCTCAGCTGCTGAAGTCACCTACTGTTCACTCTTCTCCTCCAGGCAGACACCAACAGGGACCGGCTCTTCACAGTGAACGACGTCAAAGTCGGAGGCTCCAAGTATGGCATCATCCACCTGGGCGGTCTGCAGACCCCGGCACTCACCGTGAAAATGCATGAAAACCTCTACTTCACCAACCGGAAGGTACATAGGCTCACCCTTGTTAGCCTTGCAGCCCACTTTGCATTTGGATCCAGAGCAAGAAGCAGTTGGCCAAATTCAGAGTAGAGGAGAGAACTTTGTGAAGAAACTAAGGCACGGTTGCCTCATTTTCCCAAGGGACAACTTAAGTGTAAATTCCCTAGAATCCACAGAGGAAGGAAAGGGTCTCAGGAGTTTTTTCTCTTGGGATAGAAAATGAATTTATATAGCTAAAGGTCCTTACAACCTTTAACTGGTTGTAAAGATCTTCCTTCCAGGAATATAAAGACTTGATCCAAAGGAGCCCACACCAAGGCACAGGGTTCCTGGGATGGGCAGCAGCAGACTGTGACCTGGATGGGTGGGTCCTCCCCTGGGCCACAGGAGGAGGCATCAGCCAATCAACCAGTCTGTGAACACACTGTTGCCCACGCTGAGATTTAATAAACATAAGAACCTCACCATCAGGGGGGAAGCCTTTAAATTGTCCTGGGGAAATGGCTGCATCTGGAAGAAGCTGCAACCTTCTGTTCAGTTGGTACAGCCACAATGTAGATACAGGTTGAATATGGTTTTGAGTTGAAGTAAGCTACAGTCTCCCTTCTTTAGAGTTAGGTTTGTTCCCCACCATTGCAGAGTACCAGCCCCGCCCTGGAAGGTATACCAGATATCCTCCTCTGGGGCCCATCCTGATGCTGAAGGACTGTGGTCTGGGGTTACTTCCTCCCTGCTTCCCTCACCCGTTCTCAGAATACCCATTCCAGCCATCTCAGAAGAGCAGGACCCAAAGAAAGAAGTCACATGTCTCTATCCCCATGTGTTATTCCACAAAAAAGGCATTTTTCTCTTTTTCCACGTAAGTTGGCAGACAAATCAATCTTTCCATCTCGCTGTGTGCTTCCTCACCAGGTGAATTCCGTGTGCTGGGCGTCGCTGAGTCACTTGGATTCCCACATTCTGTATCTTTTGGCAGGCAGAAAGATTTGGTGGGCAGGCTGCACACCCTGATGTGGCCCTGGGTATTCTGTGGGCTCCGGGGCTGAGCCATTTTGCCCACACGTTTCACCGCTCAGGAAAGAGCAGGGTGCCTGGGTAGAAAATGAGATTTCTGGGTAGAAAATGAGGATTCCTCTGGAGCACAGAGGACTCGAGGTTCCCGTGGTGATGACGCTGGTGTCTGCGTGCACTGTTTTGAGCACTCCATGTGTAAATGGTGGAGCCAGGGGCAGAACCCAGGCAGTCTGGCTCCAGGGCTTGCCCACTTTACCATCATATCATGCAGCCTCAGGCTCTGGGGTCACAAGACAGACCCAGCATCCATGTCAGAGAGATTGAGCTTCAGCAGAGGAATAAAGCAGAAAGGAACGGTAAAGCCTTGTGAAGGAACCACAAATCCTCTTCAAGCGAAGGAGGAGGAGCCAAGAGCAGCAGGGGCAGGGGTCCCAGGGAGGGCTTCCCAGAAGAGGCAGAGGACAGGGACCAGAGGGCGTTCCTCTGGCATTGAGCATAGATCCATAGGCTCTGGGCCTGGGGTCTCTGCCAGGGACAGCCTTCTTCAGAGCACTCTTTATTTCTAGTCTCTGCTTTTTTCTAGGAGCACAGCAGTGCAGTGTCAGGGCGGCTGAGCCTTTCCCTTGGGACCCTTGGGGGCTCTTGTTGCCTGGGACAACTATCTGTCATGTGCTTTAGGGAGTATTGTTTGACTTCAAGTCAAAGCCACATGCTAATGAGGCTGGTCCTTGGTTTCATTGCCAAAATGAATGAGTTCTTGAAGCTTTGTGACCACTTGTTGCAAATAACGTGAGTTGTCATGAGGCTTCTATTAAACAGTGCATGTGAGTACCCTGAGCACAGGGCCTGGCCTCTCACAGGCCCTCACCTGCTGGTGGCTAAGTCAGGACAACTTGTTTTTCCTATTTGTTTCCTGATGCTGGGTTTCAAAGAGTTTTAAAGCCTAAAGTACATTAGAGATCCAATTATAAGTCTTATGTTAGACAAACACAAAACAATGTGTGTTCTGTAAATTTAAAATTCTGTTCTGTGTGACTTCTGTTTGGTGGAGTTCAGTGGGGGGATGGAACAGCCTGTCACTGTGATAATCAAACTGGAGGACAGAAGAGGCCAAGCTCCAAGAGAGGAAACAAGAACCTCGCTCTCATGCCCAATCTGAAAACAGTACAGTGTTTTCTCACACTTCTTCTTGTGGGCTAAGGAGGGGATAAAAATCCTTGTCACTGGATTTAAAACAGACCATCTGTTGTGGCTCGATGGGTGGTTTGCCCTCTGGTGGTCATTTAGGGCCATCTTCAGGCTTTTGTGCCCCTCTGGTTTCTGCTGAAGTTGATGTAACTGACTCCCTCTTAAAAAGGTGGCACCTCATTCAGACCCGCACACTGCGTTTTTCCCCCCAAGAGTGGTAAGAGGTTATCCTGAAATTGTCCTACTCTTCCTAAATTTGTCATACTCTTCCTGGGCTCTTAGTAGCCCGTGGCCTGTTAGGGGATCTAATCGATGCTCTTGGCCCCAGAGGTACCGTATAAAGTTTGAATGCAGCTGGGTTTCAGCCAGAGTAACAAAAAGTGCACTTGAGAGGGGGCCTTTCTCCCCACATCCTCGCCCTCCAAACCCAGGCGCAAAAGAGTGTTTGTTTAGGTTCATTTATAGTCTAACCAGCCTTTCTGCTGACAAGACTTTGAATAAGGGGCTTACCATCCAAAGCAACATGACATGGACACCTCCTGAGTTCAGATGGACGAGAAGGTTGCCTGTTCGCTGTTTAAATGTTTACATTTTTTGATGATCTTATGCCTGTGTTTATTCGACCACCATCTGTTGAGCATATGCACACACTACACAAACACACTCACAAACACACACACACAATTTCTGCGCAAGGTGCTGGAGACAGGCAGGTAAACAGGAGAACTGGATCAGGGAGAAGTTCAAGGGGGCTTTCCAGCTATATCTGTGACATATTTTTCCTTTTTAAAAAAATCTGAAGCTAAATATGGAAGAATGTAAACATGTGGTAAATCCGGATGGCGGGTGTTGGTCTCCATCCTACTTGGTATGTTTGTATAATTTTTGGAAATGGAGAGTCTTGTGCCTCACTGTCCTTAACAGCTTTTCCAGGCTGTGCCTCTTGGGAATTGCAGACACTCCAGGCTGCGCCACTCTGCTCCCGGCGTCACTCTTCGCCAGTAGTAACCCAGGTACTGCTCTCTTCCTTGGAATAAGTTGGTGCTTTGAGGGAGGGTTCATCCTCTGCCCCACATTGTGTTTGCAGCACCACCCAGCAGGAGCTCACAGGGATGCTTGGGAGAAGAGGTATGGGAGCCACAGTGGGTGAGCCCAGGTCAGCTTGTGGGGTGGGGATAGTCTGCAGAAGCACCAGTGGGAGCTCTTAAATCTGTCCCGGGATTAGGACTAGAAGCATGTGCATTTTTTCTAGGTCCCCTCTGTTTTACCCCTCTGGGGTCACTTCAGCAGCCAGATCAGAGTAAAAGGGCATATAATGATGCAAGAAATCAAAACATTGATTTGGTCTATTCAGAAAACATCTGTTAAACTGCTACTATATGACAGGCGCTATCAGGGATAGTTAATTTCTGTCTGGCTGAAGGCAATTTGACTCATCCTTCTTGGAAGCCTTCTGGATATTAAGTTTCTGGTCTTCTGGAGAATTGGGGCTCAGTGAGAGAAGGACAAGACCTGTTAAGATTGAAGGCTTCTGGTAGACTGGGGCATGAGCCCCAGCTCTGTCCCTCACCATTGGGGCGGATTGCCTAACCTCTGCCCCTTCAGGTGACGTGGAGGGTTCATCGATGCACTGTACGCTCAGCTCGGTGCCTGGCATTTCATCTCACAGCAAGCTTCCAAGGCAGGAGTGATTGTTATCACCACTTTACAGATGGGGATGCTAAAGCCAAGAGAGGTTCAGAATTTGCCTCACAAAACTGATCTAGATATTAGGATGGTGGTCACCTTTGGAGAGGAAAGGGGAGCAGTAATTGTGAGGGGTTGTGAGGGGGACTTCTGGGGTGCTGGAATGTTCTATGTCTCAACCTGGGTAATGGTTACCTGGCTGTTTTTACCTAATTCACTGAACTGTATACCTGTGATTTGTATCTTTTACATGTAATATAACAATATAAAAGTGATTTTTTTTAAAAAAAGTTTTTATGGAGATTACACAGCTAGTAGGTGGTAGAGCTGAGATTGAAACCATCTCACCTGTGACACACTCGGGCCTCCCTGCGAGCTGCACTATTTATATAACTACTGGAACATATAGGAAACATAATCATAAGTTCACTCTCTGAATAACCACTTCTGAGCCAGGCTCCACAGCTAAGGGTTTCCTCTTTCTTGCTACCACACAACTCAGAAGGCGCCAGGGGACAGACCATCCTGAGCAGCTGGCCCCAGAGGCTGCAGGGATCTGATGGTCAGTAGCCTGATGGCACGGAGGGAAGAGCTTTACTTTCTGTCCACTATTTCCCAGCAGCAGGAGAACAGCCCGGCATGCTCTGCAGTTTCCGGATCCCCGGTGCCTGGTCCTGCGCCTGGTCCCTGAATATCCAGGCAAATAACTGCTTCAGTACAGGTGAGCCCGGCTGCCTCCCCGGTTCCCAGAGCAGAGGCTGTAACGGACCGCCATCCAGCTGTCCATCTCACCAGCTCCTCTGTGTCTCTGTCAGGCTTGTCTCGGCGGGTCTTGGTGACCGACGTGGTGACAGGGCACCGGCAGTCGTTTGGGACCAACAGTGATGTCTTGGCCCAGAAGTTCGCTGTCACAGTGGGTTGGGTCTGGAGGGGCGGAATATGGTTTCCCAAGAGGGGAACTTTTGCCTGATTGAAATTGGATTCCCCAGTGTGGCGTTTTATCCTCCTCCCTCTTTTATAGGCAAAAAAGAGGGCAGGCATCAGAAAGGATTAACAGTTTACTTTATGAATATGTTTGAGCTAAATGAAAGTTGGCTGATCCAGAAAGGCATGGTTATGCTGGCTTAAACAACTTCCTGTCTAAATGAATTGTTAGCAATGCTTGAGTACTTGAATTAGCCAGTGGGACAAATAACGGGGGAAAAATGTATGAGGTCCTAAGTCCTGGCACTTATTAATTTAATCCATGGCTTTCAGGTTATACATCTTATAAATTTTAAGATTCTAGTCCTTACTGTTTTTCAAAGACTTGCCCAGTAGAAAGTGCCGTCTTGCAGTCAAAGTGTGGAAATTCCCCTTATGGAGGAGGGACTCTGTTGGCCTGCTCTCAGCATCCTGCAGTTCATCCAGGCCTTCTCCAGCCTTCTTCCTCCTCTGTTTGGGACCCCACATCTTACCTGGGTGTCTAATCTCTACTACTCCATACTCATCACCCCAACTTCACAAAAGACCTTGGTGGATTCAGGGTGCCTGTTGTTTGGGCGTCTGTGAGAGGCTGAAGGCAACATTGCAGATTGGAGCCAGCTCATTGGACTCGTGTACTCCCCATGAGGAGTACACTGAGGATATGTGGCGTCCTTTCCTTTACCCACTCCCAGGGCCTTGCCTTCCCTCCAACTACACTGAGACCCAAACCCTGACTAACCCCTCTCCACCTGCACCTTCTGACCCAGGGGCTGGGATGGAGGAGGTGATACCGGGTTCGTTTCCATCAGCCACACCCCTCCCAGCAATAGCTGGGCACCGAGCAGCCCCTCTCCCTACAGACCCCAGTGCTGTATAACGGCTGTCGTTCTGGGGAGATCTTTGCCCTTGACCTGCGCTCTCAAAATCAGAGCAAGGGCTGGAAAACTGTCCGCCTCTTCCATGACTCTGCGGTGACCTCTGTACAGGTCCTCCAACAAGAGCAGTACCTGATGGCATCGGACATGGCTGGAAAGGTAGGGGTAGCACTGACTTTCCCAAGCCGCAGGAATTTGTGGCCCTGGGATTGCCAGGTGAACGGTTGTGTAGCTGAGACCCTTAAACCAAGGCACCGGGCAGGAGAAAGGCATGGGGAGACCAGACAAGTCACAGACTATTAGAGCACTGCTGGGCTGGCCACTGAGCCAGGGTGAACCTTGTCTGGCCCAGTGAGAAGTGCAAGTCCTAGAAGCCTCCCTGGTTACACACTTTTGATAACTCCAGGGCTCAGGTGTTCGAGATTGAGTATCTTTGTAACCCGGAGAGGCCTTGGGAGATACCGCGCCCTCCCTGGCTTCCACACCTTGGGTTCACCAGCATACTTGCCAGCCCCTTTCGCCAACTGCCCCTTGTGTTTCCTCCCACAGATCAAGCTTTGGGACCTGAGGGCCACTAAGTGTGTTAGGCAGTACGAGGGCCACGTGAATGAGTATGCCCACCTGCCCCTGCATGTGCACGAGGAAGAAGGAATCCTGGTGGCAGGTATTGGGGAAGGGGAGAGCCCATCCCTTAGGGCTCTGAGCAACTTAAGCAGCAGAAGTCCCAGGAGGAAAGGAAGAAATTGGTCAAAAATAGAACTGTATAAAGGGGAACGTGGGCATTTGGAGGCAGAGGGCTGCAGGGGAAGCAGAGTCAGATATTCATGAACAACAGCTTCAACATCCGCTCGCCGGCCGGACAGCCCTTTGTCCACATGTCCGTGGACCAGCAGCACTTCAGAAATAGGCACGAGTTAGGCGCAGTGAAACACAGGAGCCCGGGGACCTGGGTTTGCCAGGTCAGCATGCAGAGTGACGTTCATCCCATCACACAACTGTGCAGTCTAAAAACTTGGGCTCCTGGTTCTTTCTACTCACCCTTGCAGAGGCTGCCGAGAAAGGAAGGTAAGGTCATTGTAAAGTAACTGACTCCTGGACCCTTGGTGTAACTCCATCTCTGTGGATCCATGACCTGTAGAATAGGAGCAGAGCTTTCTAGCCACCAACCCCCTTGAAGGGAGTTACAAGTTGACCACAGACTATACTATTCCTGGGCTGTAGTATATTCTGGTATCAGGAAAGATCAGTGTTTTTCATGTGAAATAGCAGGCCCTTGGCATTAAGGAATATGTTCTCAGTTTTCATAGATCTCAAATTTGCTCATATTCCTATAGTAGACACTTCTCCCTTATGGACCTTTTTCTGTTGTTGGGAGAGGGAGGCTAAGAAGCATCACTTTGTTAGAACTTTCTTAGACGTATCTACCACTCTCACTAGCACCAGCAGTTAGCTTCCTTTTAAAGTCTCATTTCCACAAGTTTTCTTCTCAAAAGAGTTTCTGTGCTGCATAGTAGATCACTAGGCCTTGTTGAGAAGCCAATGCAGGTGGTCAGCTGTCTGCAGTAGTACTCAGTGAACTGCTGTTCTAGTTTGCTAATGCTGCCAGAATGCAAAACACCAGAAATGGATTGGCTTTTTTAAAAGGGGGTTTATTTGGTTACACAGTTACAGTCTTAAGGTCATAAAATGTCCAAGGTAACACATCAACAATCGGTTTTCTCCACTGGAGGATGGCCAGTGGCATCCAGAAAACCTCGGTTAGCTGGGAAAGCACGTGCCTGGCGACTGCTCCAGAGTTCTGGTTTCAAAATGGCTTTCTCCCAGGACGTTCCTCTCTAGGCTGCAGCTTCTCTCCAAAATGTTATCACTCTCAGTTGTTCTTGGAGCGTTTGTCCTCTTTTAGCTTCTCCAGAGCAGAAGTCTGCTTTCAAAGGCTGTCACCAAAATGTCTCTGTGAACTGCAGTTCCTCTCTCAGCTCCTGTGCATTCTTCAGAGTGTCCCTCTTGGCTGTAGCAAACTCACTCCTTCTGTCTGAGCTTATATAGTGCTCCAGTAAACTAATCAAGGCCCATGCTGAATGGGTGGGGCCACACCTCTGTGGAAATTATCCAATGAAAGATCTCACCCACAATTCACTAATCACATCTCCATGGAAATATCCAATCAAAAGTCTGCAACCCAATCAACACCAGTACATTTCCTGCCCACACAAGACTACATCAAAAATAATGGCATTTGGGGGGACATAATACATCTAAACCAGCACATTCCACCCCCTGGACCCCAAAAGGATATGATCTTTCCATATACAAAATACATTCATCCTATCACAATATCACAAAAACTTAAATCATTTCAGTAACAATAGTTAAGTACAAGATCCCATTAAATCAGTTACAGGCATGGTCTGTCCAAAAGCAAAATTCCCCTTAGGCTCTGTACCTTTGAAACTTAGAACAAGTTATCTGCTTCCTATATACAAAGGAGGGTCAGTCGTGGAATAAACATTCCCATTGCCATAAGGAGAAACAGTAAGGAAAGCAGGGTTTAAGAGACCAAAACAGTTCTCAAAACCCACAGGGCAAACTCCATTCGATTTCAAAGTCTGAGAGTCATTTACAGAACAGCATTGCATCCTTGGGGCTGAGAGAGTGGGAGTCTAACCTTTCGGCAGCCCTTTCCTCTCCAAATGCTGGGGTGAGTGCTCCAACATATCCACACACTGGGGAGACTGCCCTCTCAGCCCTACCGTCAAACATTGGGGCAGCACCCGGGTTCTCTTCCATCTCTGGGGCACACGCTCAATCCCTTCAGAACAGTAGGGTAGTGGCTAGGCTCTCCCCAGTCCCCTGGGAATGTGCTCCACCCTCTTTGAGACCTAAGGTGGCAACACCTTTTAGGAGCATCAAGGTGGAAGGCCCACCCTTGACCTCTGGGGCACATTCACCCTTTCTATGCATGTGGGCCACTCCGTTCTCCCAGCCTGAGACCTCTTGATTCCAGACCTCAACCTCCATGGCTCTGTCTTTGAAGAAATTTTTCCTTCAATATGTTTCTTGTCTGTCTCCTCCAATCCAGACCGGCAGCGGCTCCATCTATAAAGATCTTGCAAAAATTCTGTTGGCTTTGCATGAAGCACACAGGGGTCAAAGCCGTCAGGCAATAGGACTTCCACAGATCCTGTCTGGGTAACTCCATCTCCAACATTGGCTTGTAGTGGAACGGTGGTCGGGTTCCATGTTTGGTTAAATCCTCACGTTGGGCTGTAGCTTCTGGGGTTCCACCCCCTGGAATCCCAGAATTTTCCAAACCATCAGTTTCTGGTTTCTTTGTACCCAAGAGTTCAGTTCTAAGTTTATCTCTCCACTTGCATTTTACTATAAGCTGCAAGGAGAAGCCGTGCTATATCTTCAACTTTTAGTTTTGAAATCTCAGCAGCCAAGTATACCAGCTCTTTGCTCCCAAATTCTCCCTTCTAGCTGACACCAGGACTCAATTTTGCCAAATTCTTTGCCACTTTAAAACAAGGATCACCTTTTTTCCAGTTCACAACAAAACATTCATCATTTCTGCTCAAGGCCTCATCAAAAGTATCTTATTTCAAGATAAAGTCTGTATTTCCATGAAGTCTCTTCAAAGCAGTTTAGACCTTTTCTATCAAGCTCCTCACAATTCTTCCAGACTCTTCCCCTTATCCATTTAAAAAGCCATTCCAACATGTTTGGTATTTGCAGTCTCAGCAGCTCCAGCACCCCACTCTCGGTACCAAAATCTGTTCTAGTTTGCTAATGCTGCTGGAATGCAAAACACCAGAAATGGATTGGCTTTTATAAAAGGGGGTTTATTTGGTTACACAGTTACAGTCTTAAGGCCATAAAATGCCTTCACTGGAGGATGACCAATGGCATCCGGAAAAGCTCTGCTAGCTGGGAAGGCACGTGGCTGGCGACTGCTCCAGAGTTCTGGTTTCAAAATGGCTTTCCCCCAGGACATTCCTCTTTAGGCTTCAGCTTCTCTCCAAAATGTCACTCTCAGTTGCTCTTGGGGCGTTTGTCCTCTCTTAGCTTCTCCAGAGCAAAAGTCTGCTTTCAAAGGCTGTCTCCAAAATGTCTCTGTGAACTACAGCTCCTCTCTCAGCTCCTGTGCTTTCTTCAAAATATCCCTCTTGGCTGGAGCAAGCTCGCTCCTTCTGTCTGAGCTTATATAGTGCTCCAGTAAACTAATCAAGGCCCATGCTGAATGGGCAGGGGCACACCTCTGTGGAAATTATCCAATGAAAGATCTCGCCCACAGTTCAGTAATCACATCTCCATGGAAACATCCAATCAAAAGTCTGCAACCCAATCAACACCAATACATTTCCTTCCCACACAAGACTGCGTAAAAGATAATTGCGTTTGGGGGGACATAATACATCTAAACCAGCACAACTGCACAGCCGGAATTCATCCTTAACCCGATGTAGCATCTACTTCAATGACGTGTTCTTGGAGTCATTGAAGTGGTCAAAAGCACCAGTGTGAAATCCACAAGGGCTAAAGGGCGGCCCTCCTCTTCCCCTTCGGAGCTCTCCAGGAGTGTATGTCATAAGTCTGGGCTACCATAACCAGTGGGGTGGTGGGTCATGGGTCTCAGAACTTTGAGACCTGAAGACTTGAACTGGACTTACGAGCCAAACTATTAAACCAGTTGGGGAGAGCTGTCACTTGGTTTGTCCTTGATCGTCTTTTTGGCTTTACTCTGCCCTTCCTTTCCCCAGAATATAATGAAGTTAAGAGATCTTCCTGGCTACTGTTTCTCAAAAAGGAAATCAGTTGTGTGCCATGTTGACTGGATGGGCTGGGCTCTCTCTTGAACAGCGCATGACACCAAGAGAAACACAATCCCACCCGTTAGCCAGGAGGCCGCCCAGCCACACGTGACATCATAACTGGCCAGTGCTTCTTGTGACTTGGAATACCTGCAGTTAGTTATGGTTCTAGAGCACCAGGGCTACTCATAATTTTGATTTTTAAAAAGTACCTATTACCAGTAGAAATAATTTCCATTTGTGAGTTTTTACTTGGGTTCACATGAAGTCATTTTTAGCCCTTAGGATTCCTAAGAGGCCACGCATTATGCCTGCATTTTCCTTTGCCCTCTCTTGCTAACCTGCTACGTGTCTTCCCTCTCTCTCAGTGGGCCAAGACTGCAACACAAGAATCTGGAGCCTCCACGATGCCCGCCTGCTGAGAACTATACCCTCACCGTACGCTGCCTCCAAGGCGGACATCCCCAGCGTGGCCTTCTCTTCTAGGCTCGGCGGCTTCCGGGGAGTGCCGGGGCTACTCATGGCAGTCCGGCAGGACCTTTACCATTTCTCCTACAGCTGATTCTGTGGTGTGCAGCCTGGAGGAATGTGGATTTGACTTAAGGGCGTTTTAAATGGACATTTGCTGTACACAGATCCCATCTGTCCAGCTGCTGGGCTGAAGGTGGAAGTGTTTCTATGGAGACACTTCAGTAAAGCTATTTTAGTTAAATTGTGGGCTCAGAGAGCTTGTAAGTCCTTTTCATAAAAGGTACCTATTTCTCTTTCTTGTTGAATTCCTTAGGATAGCCTTCCCACCAGCCAGCTGACTTGTTTCTTTGTTTTTTTAACAAAGATACTTTTTTCCGAGTACTGAAGATTGGTGAAAACAAAACCAACTAAATTAGTTGCCTCTTCTTTCACCAAAAGCCCTTTCAAGAAGCCAGATGTGATGCGACTGGGTGAGGCTGTGTTAGGCTGGTTGGTGCATCTGTTTGAGAAAACCAACCGGAAAGAAGGGGGAAGTCATTTCTCTGAGTCTCTACAGAGCAGATTTAAAGGATGGAGTTTAGAATCATTAAACTTGGCCTTTTTGAGTAAAGTTCACTCAATGGCTGGTCTCTGGGATTCTCCTTTTTAGTATCATTCACAGGCATTTAAATGCTAGCAGGTTTTAAACAGACAGGACTTCATGCCTTTGTTGAAGCACCTTCTAGAATGTTAGGTATGGCTGCTCCTATTTCTGTTATGGTAACTTGAATGAGATTTAAGAGCCCAGGAAACAAATTTTGCTTTGACTTTGTAATCTGGAAAAAGCAATTTGTAAAATGGGCTTACAAAGTGCTGAAATAATAAAACAATAAAACTAGAAAGAATAAAAATTTTTTAAAAATCAATGGAAATACATTACACAAGCAGTGAACCCTAAGTTAAACCATGGACTATAATTAATAATACAGTTATAAAAATGTGCTTTCATCAATTGTCACATGTTCCACACCAATGCAAGGTGTTAATAATAAGGTGATGAATGGGAATCCTGTATTTTATGTATGATTGTTCTGTAAACCCACAACTTCTCTAATAAGAAAAAAAAACTAAAAAGAATCAGTGTGGCGTGTTGCTTCTGTTGATGATTTAGAAGACCATGAGCTCAGGCATCTTGTGACAGCAAACCAGCTGCAGGAATGTCTAAGACCCTAGGTGAGGGAAAACTAGAACAGTAGAGACTGAGACCAGCTTTAAAAACTTGACTACAGGACAGCTTCCGCTTGGCCCTCCAGTCCACTCTGCCCTTCTCCCTGCTCTGCGTGTGCGGGAGGCTGGCCTCTCCGGCCCTCACCAGTGGCTCCCTGGCCCCTGGCTTCAGCAGATGGGAAGTCCCAGCAGGAAAGCATAGGGCAAGAGGAGAGTGACAAAGGATTTTTAGCTCCCTGGCTCCCTGCTGGGCCACAGGTTGGCACTGGCTGTGTTCCTCAACCTAAGGCCACAGCTTCAATTCAACAGAACTCTCTGGGTTCCAATAGCTGTTCTGTCAGTTTGTCCTTCCAGACCTATGGCTGGTAATTGCACCTCTGTTGCCAGTCCCAGGATGCTTTGCCTTAGGTTATCCCCTTTAACTGTTTCATCTTTTCCTTCCAGAATCCTGACCAATACACGTTATTGTACAGAGACCAAAATAAACAAAAAAGGTGAGAAGACTGAGATTAGTTATCTGATAGATGAGCTACACGTTATAATACGTCTTTAGTGCCTCATGTTTTGTAAAGCACTTTTCCCTGTGTTATTTTATTTGACCCTTATAACAATCCCTAAAGGAGGTAGAACAATACTGGTAATGTAATAATACTATTAACAGCATTTTATAGATAAACTGGGGCACAGAGACCTTCAGTGACTTGCCTCAGATCACAGAGCTATTTAAGTGTAGGGCTGGGACTTGGCATCCAAAGACTTGAGAGTGCATTCTCCAGTTTTCATGCTTCTCCATCCTGCTGACAGAATAATTAACCTGTGTGTCACAGCTGTAGTGGTGGAGAAATCAGGAAGTGGCTTACTGTGTGTGTAAATGTGTGATGTCAACATTTCATGATATTTAGTCACCACGTAAATGAATTTCTCTGGCTCTCACTGATGGATAAGGAGCTTGTTACCAAAGTCCTCCTATTTAATCATTTAGGTTTTGTCCCAAGGTCCTGGCAACCCCTGGCAACAATGACTTGCACATAGTAGATCCCAGGAATTATGTATCAAGTTGAAGGGCCCGGGAGCCCCTATCGCTGCAGGGTGAAATCCTGCTGCCCGAAATCAGTATCCACACACACAGTGTGGTAAATGCTGGGCCGCAACCCTAACATCCACCCAAACCCTTGTCCCCATCAATAGGATATACACGTTCATTTGTCACAGGATCTGAAATTTAGAACCACTGGTCTCGTTCATCTTAATGCAGTTTTCCCACAGCTCTGCACAGATAATGTCACTGGAGCTGAGCCCATGGGTGGCTCCTCAGTCCAACCTCAGTCCCTCCCCCAACAGTGGAGACAATCCTACCACTCAAGAGAATATAAATTCTGGTATGTATGGCCCTATCCCTAGGTACCATCTTAACTCTCTTTATCAAAATGGGCCATAGCTTGAATTTCCTACTTAACTGAATAGAGTTGTAAAATGAATCCTTTTAGATTTCTCGTAAGCAAAGGAAAAAAAAGGTTCTTCTAAACCTCTCATTTAAACTTCGCAGCAGCACTTCATTCAGGGGTGAGTAATCACTGCTCCTAACACTTGGTATAGGCTGTACTAAAATTGGTGAAACAAGAAGTTGTAGATTAAGTGCCTTGATCTGTTCACTTAAAAAAGCGCTGTAAAGATTAAAATGTAGTCTTTTTCACTTGCAGATCTGTCAGGGTATTCTGCACTGTTCTCCAAGTAGCAGAAAGGTAGAGAATGAGCAGGTGATGGCAGCAGCATCGAGCTATTACATACTGCTTGCGAACTGGCCCAGTGTTTGCTTTGCTTGTAGCCTTCTGAACAGATGAGGGATGAGTGACATGTACTGATTATCAAAAATGCCCACAAATAAACATTTACCTCTCACACTCCACGTTGCTGTGTAGTCACTCTAGAATTCAGCTGGCCCGACATGCTCTAGAGGGCACTGATGGCCTCTTCAGTGTCTCCAGAAGTATCCTTTGAGCCAAGTCAGCTTCTTCTTGTCACCTGCCAGCCTTAGATTTGTCCTGGTCTAAATCTTTCATGTAACCATCTCCAAATCTCTAAAAACAATCCTAGGCTAAACTCAGTTTCTTCCATTTCTCCCTTTATAGATATTGGTAAAAAGCCCCTAGTCCCACTCCTGTAAGTTTGTCCCCTCTCCTCCACCCACCACACTGCCACTGCCACAGGAACGACCTTTCTAAAAGATCACTACTTTCAATGGCTTCCTGTGTATCCGAATAGAATGTGTGGCCTTCTGTGATTTGGTCACGGTTATACCTCTGCATCCTGTTGCACATCTCTGCCTCCAACCGGGTGCTTCTGGGACCACGAATGTTTCAAGTTCCCCCGCACATGCTGTTACCCTCATCTGGGCCTCTGCTCAAGCCATCCTTCACTCCCCTTCATCTGTAAAAGTCCAGCTTTTTAAGTCTCAGCTTGAAGGATGCCTCCAGAAGCTTCATTTCCCTAGCACTTGACACAAGTAGACACTTGGTATGCAGAATGAACTTCTGCCAGCATTATTTCCTTTTTATTTTACAACTTGATGAAGTAGGCAATGTACCTCCAATTTACTGAAGAAGAAACAATCTCAAGTTTAGTGACTTATTCAATGTCGTCTGCTAAGAAGTGGCAGAGCAGGCTGGGTCGCCTGTTCAAGTCTAAGGATCTTTTTATTATGCCCCTTGTGTTTGAAAGAATTGGATTTTTACTTTTCCTCTGGATGTTTAAGATCTCTTTGAGTTCAATTCAACATAGAATTTTCCCTTTTTGCCCCTTTCCTCAAGACCAGCTGCCCCAACTCCTACAGATGACATCCAGATTGCTCACGTATCTTTGTTCACGTGTCCCTGCTTGCTCCTATCACCTACCCACTTGCACTCCTGGCTTCATTTGAATACAAGCATTTGTTTCAAGAACAAAAAAGGACATTGTCTGCATCATCTGAGCAGAGGCACACAGATACAAATATAGGCAAATATTGGCAGTCCAGCACAGCCAGAACTGAGGGGACATGGCAACCGAGAAATCCATGTAGGCTCTGCTGGAGTTTGCAGGATCTTTGGGACATCTAAGAGAGTTGTTAGGGATGAGGCCAGAGCTTTGGAGAGATTCAGGCTAGAGTTAAGGATTTACTATCATCAGTCTATTGTGGCTGTTGAAACCATGGCAGTGGATCAAGTTTTGTATTAGCATATTAACCTGAACTTCACCAGGCACATAAAGACATGCTGTCACCTACAAATGGTAGCTCCGAAGATGTCTCTGGTCACATGAGCAAATCACTGAATTGCAGATTCGCTAAGACAACCATGCCCTCTTACCATATGGGTTTTAGGGCTCACAAGTCTGACAGTTTCTGCACCTCTGTGAAGGGGGAAATTAAGCAGTTAAAAGGTAGACCTCACATTTGAACAGTAAAATTCATTCTGTTAATGCCTAGGAGAGTTACAGGCTACCGTTATGGTTTCAACCCTCCTCCCTCAATGAGTGTAGTTCTGAAATTGAAAATGCAAATGTGGTTGCTAACTCACCATTAAAGTAGAGTTTGTCTGGTTTTGTTTTTTTTTTTTTAAGCAATTTAAAGCTTAGCTGTTGGGTAACAGACCAGATCAACTTGCTTAACTTCTAAGCCAGTTTCCGTTTCTTTTTAGTGAAAAAGAAGCACTACTGTCTTCTGCCATAAGAACTTCTGAAGACAATGGAAAAAATTAGCTATAAAAGCTAAGCTCTCCTGACACAACTGTAGCAGGTAACCTTGATTTCTTTTTAAACTTTCCCCTTAAAAAGATACTGACCTTATCTGGAAGTGCAAATGAATTCACAATCCTTGAAGTGGAAGGAAAAACTATGGGGAGAGGCTCTACAGTGCAATGCCAGTGGCAGGCTGGGTGGCACAAGGAGTGTACACTCCTCACCCTGGAATCAACCAGGCCTGCCTGGACTCAAACCCAGATGGAGTCTCATTTGCCAGGCAACCCTGGACTTCCGAACCATCCTGAGCCAGTGTCTTCACCAGTAAAACATGGACACTACTACTTACATTCCAGTGTGGTAGTTAGGATTAACTATCAACTCTGTAAAGCTACTACTATGTTCTACCATAGCTCAGGCATCTGAATATTGGTTCTCTTTTCCAATTCCCAAATAAGTCAAACCAGCAGTTAAACCCAAGGAATGTGGCAAGGATCCTTCTGGGTTCCACTGTTTAGGGAACAGCTGTTTTCAGCCACAAGGAGAAATCTCTAGCTCTCATGGACATGTTCAACACATTCCTCCATCTATGAGCAAGCCTTTTAAACCAGAAAGATATTGAAAGCTTCTATGTACACACACATACATACGTGTACATATGCATACTCAAAGGGCAAAGCCAATCTCTGCTATTAGATGTCAGGATAGTGGTTATTTCTGCTGAGGGAAAGAACCAGGAGTTCCTGGGGTGTGGCTATTTTCTGTTTCTTGATCTGGGGGTGCTCACTGGTTGCATGCTAATTTGTTTGAAAAAATGAATCAAGATGATGTGTATGTGTAGGGTAGTCCAAAAGGTGTTCTTCAGCCCTTGTGTTTTTACCTGGAATTTAGTTGAGGCTGGGATTCACTGTGTACGGATCAAGAAAGGGTATCTTCCTACTAATTTGACACTGGGAGAACCTTTCTTTCCTCAGCTGGTCTAACTAATGTGAGGAAAGGAATTTAGAAGATTTTTCTGCATTGTTTCTATGGAAAGTCTTAGACAGGACAGTGGCAGGCTAATGTCACTCCCATGTGGCTAGGCAGCCCCACATGCTCAGGGGTGCCCTGGCACAAGGATAGAACAAATATCTGAGTCTAACACAGGCCACCATTCACCTCTTCTTCTCCCCAAACCCTTCCCAGCCTGCCCTACTCTCCCCCAAAATAAAAGAAAATAAGGGCAAAAGGGTCAAAGGCAGGAAACAGTGAAAGGACAAAAAAGAAACTGGGGCAAGAAGAAAAGGAAGAAAGAAGAGAGAGCTAAAGGCAACAGAGAATGAGGAAACAGGTGACGAGACACAGGAATTAAAAAGATGAGGCAGGAAAGGATGAAGAGGGGAATGCCAATAAAAAGGTAGAAAAAAAAATTTTTAAGTGTTTTCATAGGTCATTAGCAGTATCTATTTTAAACCCAGAAATGACAAATCAGGAGTAAGATGTAGTCTGTTCTATCAGGAAAGATTCCCCCTAATAGACCGTTCACGCCACCAGCCTTTAACCCTGAGAACCCAAGTTATTAAACCACTGCTGCCACAGAGCTGTGCAGCCCTGACACTGGCTTTCCCATGTGGGCCAGCACAACTCTGCCCGGGCTGCTACTCCCCCAGCGCCCCGCAGCAGCCCAGTCCCAAACACCTGCTTTGGAAAGGTCTCATGAACAAGCCAGAATCCAGGAAAACAGCAAGGTAAGTGAGAACGTATGGTGCCCTCTCCCCAAGCTCAGGAGTTCTGTGATCATCAGTCATCATCACACCCTAAGGCTCTGCTTATTAGCAAACTGCCATGGCATGCACTCCATCTAGAAGCTGGGGGAAACCAGCCTGCCATCCTAATATTCAGACCCGCTCCATGTGTTAATGGTTTTGTGGTATTTGGTTATGCTTTTTCTTTAAAAGTTCCTATTTGTTAGTTATAAACTGAGGTATTTACAGGTGAAATATTACAACACTAGAAATAGGGCCTCTCGTAGAGCTTCTGCTCCAAAAGCCACCGGCTTCTTTCCCATCGACTAGGAGGGGAGGGAGTGAGATATTGATGGAGAGGCCAAGGAAAGAATCAGCAAAGTCCATGCTCAGCAGGAAGATTCCTTTATAAGGGTGAATTTGATATTACACAGTTCGAAAGTGGAGCCTCAGCCACTGGGCCACGGGAGGCAGTAGGGGAGCAGGTCGAGAAGGATCAACACACTCCAGGGCTCACATCCCACTGACACTCATGCCGGGACGACTGCCACATGCCTCCCTGAAGCTCAACCCACCCACCCAGTTCCATCAACAACTGTGTTGTTTTTGATTCTTCCTTTTGGGCCACTGAAGATAAAATCCACACAATAGGATTTCGGCACAACAGTCTCTTTCCAGTCACAATAGAAACGGATGTCCAAGCTCTTGATGAGAACCAAAAGTGCCTTTGACTTCTCTTGCAAGGACTGAAGAGATAGAATTTTTTCTTTATGATCTGTTGAAATATTTATATGCACTTTAAAAAACAAAACAAAACAAAACTAAGAGTCCATTCTGAGCTCTGTTTCCCTGGAAGATTTCTCATGATCACCCAAAACAAAACTAAGAGTCCATTCTGAGCTCTGTTTCCCTGGAAGATTTCTCATGATCACCCCTCCAAAAGTTAGAGGGTCTTGGGTCTGGGAACAAAGAATTGAGACACTTTAAAATAAGCAATAAAAATCCTAGTGTGACACTCAAAAGCAGACTGTGGGCTGGAGGGGCTGGAGAGGGGGTAGGCAGCAGGTGCTCTGATTTAGGAGCAGGGTGCCCACCTTTTAGGAAAGCCTAGCAGTGACACAGACAGAAGCAACAACAAGCAGGAAACACGCCGGCGAAGGCCCATTTCCTTCTGTGCTCTTCCAGGTATAGGGGGTATCACGTCACCTGCATTTTGATTTCTCAGGGCTGACAACCCTACCCCTCAACCTCCACCCACTCTGGTGACCTGCACGCCAAGCTGGGTGATCTCTGACTGAAACAGGCTTCTGCTAAGAATTGGGATTCAATTCCCCTGAGGGCCCAAACACAATTCCCTTCAGGCTGTTCCAAGCAGGAAGCACCTGGGAAGCTCAGCCTAGGGGGGAAAGGCAAGGAACGCAGAGGCTTGGAAGGCTCAGGGAGAAGGAGCAAAAGTTACTAGCGATGCAGTGGCTTTGACTGGCTCGGCTTTGCCAGGGAAGACCTGCCGCCACTGCCACCTTACACCCAAGCTGGGGACAGACTGTCATAAGTCTTTGCAGCCAGCAGCAGCTTGAATACACACCAAGTTCCTTTCATATGTATATATGGGCATATATATATTTATATTTATTATTTTTAACTGTAATAAATGCAACAGATTCCGGTTCCTTTCCTTTTGCTATGAGCTGCTCGGTCCCCTGCCCCGAGGGGTTCACACCTTTGGGCCTGCTGCCAGGCTCCACTGGTTTGTCATCTGCCCCAGCCACCACCAGGGAAAGTGGCCTCAGGATGAGCAGAGGAGAGGTCACACACCACAAAAGGTGATCAGGAGGAGGGCTACCCCAACGAGATTTCTGTTTCTAACCCTGAGAACCTACGGAATTGTGAAGGACTTGGAGAGGGAGCTGGGGCTAAAGGTCACCAGGCTTTTTATTGCAGTTAAAGCAGACTCGGACAGGATGGTCCCAGCCCCGAGACGGGACGGCCCGGCGGTCATGGGAGCACTCATCACAGAAGCCCTGCCCGCAGGCCCGGCAGTGGTGCTTGGAAAGCTTGATGCTGAACTCCTTCCGGCAGTTGTGGCAGTGCAGGATCTCATGGTCCGGCACCCAGTACGCCGGCCTGGCCGCGTCCTTCACCAGACCTGCAGTGGGGAAGGGATGATGACAGGACACGCAAAACCTAATAACCCCGAGAGCCAACTGGCTCTCAATCCCAACTGCACAGAGAATCACCAGAACAAAACCAGATGCCCAGCCTTCACCCCATGCCATCCAGATCAAAGTCTTTGGGGTAGGGGTCCAGGCATTGATATTTATGTATCTATTAAGCTCTCCAGGTGATCCTAACGTCAGCTACATGAAGAACCACTGGGGTAACTACAGCCATGTCCAGACTCTGGGGTCAGACATACCTTTATTCAAACCTGAGTTCCACTGAACCCAAGTTAATTAGTAGCTAAAGGATTAAGAGAAGTTACTTACTTCTCAGGGCCTTAACTTACTCATCTCCAACAACCCCAATTCAAGACCTGTTCTGAGGATTACAAGAAATAACATCTGCAGTGCACTGGCCTGGGACTCAATGCCCAGTAAGTGAACGCTGCACTTGGTGAGCCACAGTTGGTGGGTTCTCTGTGCCAAGAGCAGCCCCTGCCCCTCCCAGTAACTCCTGAGGGCAGATGCAGCCTGAGCTTCAAGCCTGGGCAAATTGATCTATTCCTACACTCTTGAGTCAAAAGCTCATCATCTGCTCATTTTTGTGCACCCGCCATAGTGATTAAATTGGATCCAAGCAGTTTTCATCACCACCACCCAGGAATCTTTGGTTTCTCACCCAAAATGGGTTGAACTACCCCAAGTCTAAGCTCTCCACCCACTGCATCCCTGCATCCTGGTTATAAGTACCCCTAAACACATGGAGCTGAGTAGCCACCCTAAATCCTTAATGAATAATAATTTGGCTACTGCAGGGGTAACGTAGCCACAAATTCTTTGCTACTCTTCTTATTGAGAAAAGGGATGGTTCTGTGTCCCCTCCCTTGAATCAAGACAGGTTCTTTGACTGCTTTGACCAAGAGACTACAGTAGCAGTGACCATGTCCCAGTTTCCAGGCCTAAGAGACTGGTTGCTTCTACCTCCTGTCCTTGGAACTTTAGCTCTTGGAGCCCTGAAACCAGAGAATAACTGGAGGGGGAGGGGGCTCTCCTGAGCCCAAACTTCCAGCTGTCCTCCAGGCCACCCAGGATGTAAGCAAGGCCAGCATGGACCCTTGAAACCAGTCTGGCTGTCAGTGGAACAGCATCCAATAACTCTAGTCAGTGCCATTTAGAGCAGAATGGTTACCCAGTCAAACCCTTTCTGACTTCCAGATCCACAAAAGCCTAAGATACGATAAAATATGGTTGTATTTTAAGCTGCTACACTGATGGTAATATGTTGTGCAGCAATAGATGGCATATAATAGGATGGCCTCCAGGAATAAACATGAAATCACTAAGGCATTCAGCAGAAGTCATAAGCACACATTTTTAATGGATTCCTTGCTGCCCACCTCAATATAGGTCAGCAAGCCTTGGACAAAATGATAGCCCAGGGAACTCTGAAACCCCTCATCCCACATACACTATACTCAAGAGAAGCACTGCCAAGCCCACCTAGGGGTATGTCGATGGCTGTCACCACAGCTCCCAGAGTGTTCTGCACAGCCTCGCCCACCTTCCGAGCAATCAGTGTTCCACCTTCCTCATCCGCCTGTGCCTCAGCAACATCTGTAAACAAATGATAAAAGAGGAGCCGTCGCCCCTTAGTCCAATGGAAATTGAAAACCCAGAGCACTTCTGGATTTTTCTCCCAGGGTACTGATGTGCTGTCCTGCAAACAGTTGCAAGCCCAGACCCTGAAACTGGGTGCCATCTCTTAGTCCTTTACTCACAACCCTCTACTTTAAACCCCCTATAAAAAAAGGCTATTTTATAACCTGCCTTATTAGGTAAGCCAGAAAGGTGCTGGGAGCATCATCTAGAACCCTCTTCAGAGAAAAGACTCAGTCTGAGCCATCTCTGGCAAAGTCTGCTGCCTTTTCAGAACTCAGCTGCTATGTGGCTATCTCCTTCCCTCCAAAACACTTTTACAGTTTAGAGCACAGGAAACGTTCAGCTCCACTAAGGAACAGCACCTACAGGATTCTAAAAAAGAGCTTAGGGAGTGACGGGCCTTGGCTCTCAGAAGAGTGATGTGGTTAGGAACATGGCTGGGGCATGTGTCCCAGGGAGTCCAGTTCCCAGCACCCAGTGCCAAGGAGAGAGGCTCTCCCCCTCTACCCTTGCAGCTCACGGGCCCCACGTTACCTAACTGGACATTCCTGGCTTCGTAGCAGTTGTCACACACCCGCACAGGCGCAGGGCCCCAGCCCCGCTCGGGCACTGGCCGGGTCTTGGATGAACAGCTGTCACAGAAGCCCTCCCCACAGGCCCGGCAGTGATGTTTGGTGTCGTTATCTTTAAAGGATGTCGCACACTTGTTGCAGCTCTGTTCCAACCCCAAAACAAAGCAGAGAGGCAGGTATCGTTTACGTCTGCTCAGCTGAGAAAGTCAGCGAGACCCAGGAAGAGGACCATGGAACCATCCTGGAATAGCGGGACCCCGACAGTCCTAACAGAAGGGCTCTAAGATCTCCAGCCACATGGAATGCCCCTGCTGAAGCACAGCTGGATTATCATTTTCTTCCAAGAAGTGCCCTGAAGGGCCCTTCAAATCTCCTCTCAAGGACTGGCTGAGTCACAGGGTTCCCAGAAGGGACTGTGCTAATTCTAGCCAGAACAGTTAGGAGAATTCATTTTCTTCACAGCTTCTTGAAAGAGCCTCTGGAAAGCTCTAGTTGCAGAGGCAACTAGAAACTATGGGAGGTAGGTTTTAGATCAAAAACTTTCTAGTAATAAGTGTGGAAAGGAAGCCTGGTGAAGAGTGAGTTTCCTAACACAAAGAGCTTGGACCAAAGCTGGGCACTCCTTTGCTGTAGGTGCTATAGAGATTTACATGCCCAGCTGTAGATGAGGCTAAGTGACCTCCTAAGATCTTTTTTCCTCCATGAGGTCTCTGACCAATACTAATCAGCCCTGACAGGTAAGGAAACTAAAACCCACCATGGAGAAATAAGACAAAGGGAAGTCAGTGGGCAAAGAGGAAACTCGCTGCCTCAGTGTATCCCACCTGGAAGCTAGTTTTACTGGAGGAAGTATTCCATTCCTCCCTCACAGAACAAGCTTAGCACTAGGGCGAAGTGGCACCAGCAGGATGGGCCATGTGAGGGATGTTGGGGGCACCCTGCTACCCCATACCAAAATCTGAGAGTTGGGCCTCCAGTACGCAGGGGCGATCTGATCTGTCAGCCAGGAAGTCACAGCCTTGGTGGGCCCAAGGCTAAGCTCAGACACCGACTGAGCCATGAAGTTCATCCCGTCCAACAGGCGCTGGGCAGCATTGTTGTTGTCCTTCAGGAATCCATCGGTCTGAAATGAAAATGCGGGCTCCCATCATGCTCTGAGTGGAAGCGGGGAAAGGACGGAGGGACAGGGAGGGAGGTGAATGACACACTCACCACGGCCCATTCAGAATCACACACCCCCTTGGCAGAGAAGTTTGGGGTCAGACCAGGAATCTTCTGGCTTCTAGGCAATCCCACACCCAACCAGTCATCACTGATTTATTCTCTTCAGAGGCTAACCTTAATTCTAAGCTTTTCCACACACATGAATAACTGAATGATACAAGAGAAAGAAGAAAAATAAAACAGCTCTTACTCCAGGCCACACATGCACAATCTCAGTCCGCACCACCGTATCCACAGGATCTTGGTTCCCAAACCAGTACTGCCGGCTGCGATAGACCACGCCACAGTTAGGACATTCGATTACATACCTGCAAGGAAGGCAAATAAATACTGTTACCCAGCCACATGCCTCTGGGGACAAACACCAAAAGACCTTTAGCCACGTCATTTAAACTCACCCAGACCAGGCATATTTTGCAAGACCCATCCAGGGGGAGTCAGTGGAAGCAGATGTTTTGGGCACTACGCTGACTTCCTTGCCTCTCTCATAGCAGGCCTGAAACACAGAGCACTCTGCGAGCTTTTTATGTGAACACCAGATCCCATGGCCTCTTTATGTCCCCCATCCAGCCCTCCACCCTGCAAACCAGCTGAGGCTTTAAAGACTCCAAGTTTAGTATGTCAGAAGAAAGTTCACATATCTAAAGAAGCCAGTGCCCTGAATGTTAATGAACTGAGTATGCGCCATCCCAGGCCCCAAAAGTGAGCTCTAAATTATACATCTGTCACAGACAGTTGAGAAAACCATCAAAACTGGTTTCCTGAAGAGCACTTCTGCTCCTGAGAATGAAAAGTCAACTTACATGACCCTTACACAGAAGCTCAACAGAAAAATGAGAATATAAGCTTCTAAAAAAATAAACAAAGGGGCCCCAGCAACGAAGACACGTGAGTTCTTTTAGTTAGAGTAGGGGAGAAGTTGCAGAGAGATCAATTTGAATGTCTGTGCCTGTTTGGATATATTATGTCCCCCAAAACACTATTATCTTTGACGTAATCTTGTGTGGGCAGACATATTAGTGTTGATTAGATGGTAATTCTTTGATTGAGTGTTTCCATGGAGATGCGACCCACCCAACTGTAGGTGATAACTCTGATTAGATAATTTCCATGGAGGTGTGGCCCCACCCATACAGCGTGGGCCTTGATTAGTTCACTGGAGCCCTATAAAAGCTCAGACAGAAGGAGCAAGCTTGCCACAGCCAAGAGGGACACTTTGAAGAACGCACAGGAACTGAAAGAGGAGCTGCAGATGAGATACATTTTGGAGATGGCCTTTGAAAGCAGACTTTCACTCCATAGAAGCTAAGAGAGGACAAATGCCCCGAGAGCAACTGAGAGTGACATTTTGGAAAGAGAAGCTGAAGCCTCGAGATGAATGTCCCAGGAGAAAGCCATTTTGAAACCAGAACTCTGGAGCAGACGCCAGCCACACGCCTTCCCATCTAACAGGTTTGCCGGATGCCATTGGCCATCCTTCAGTGAAGGTACCCCCCTTACCTTGGACACTTTATGGCCTTAAGACTGTAACTTTGTAACCAAATAAACCCCATTTATAAAAGCCAATCCATCTCTGGTGTTTTGCATTCCGGCAGCATTAGCAAACTAGAACAATGTCAAATACTTTTGGATGCAGCAAAGCACAGCATCAAGCTGGTCTTGCCAAAGGGAGAGAGTGCAACCAGCAAGCCAGGTGCTGAAGCAGGGGAGAAGCTCAGGGTACTCACCTTGCAGGTGTAAACTCGGTTGTCATACTGGTGGGTGTATCTGCAGCGGCTCTTGGCTTCATGTGGCACTCCTTCTTTCCCATGATTCATGCTGTTCTTACATCCAGCCCTGGGTGAGGCCCAAAAGCTAACAATGAAGCGGCTACAAGGAGCCAGTGCCACATACGCACAGGAATCTGACCCTGAGCCAGGCATGGGCTAAAACTAGACCAGGGTTATTAACTGGGCTCCAGATGCTGAGCACTGAAAGTGTTGGTTCACCCAGAAACCCACATGCCTCAGCTTCACTTGCAATCAACAGCACTACAGAGGCAGAGCATCTATCACCCTTGGAGGAGGAAAAAGGGGAGAAAGAGAAATCTCTTCTTGGAAAAAACTACCTGGTTGCTCTAAGGCCCTCTGCAGGAATGGAGGAGCCAGAAGACACCAACAACTTGATAAGAGATGAAACCTGAATGGCTCTAGTGAAACTCAAACATTCAAACAGGATGAGGTGGAAAGTTTAACCAGAGCAAGCTGCCAAGGTGCAACACAAAAACCAACTGCCAAAATTTCACAATGCATTAAGGGGAGGCTGAAGCAGAACAAGAAAACCTTCTAGTGAGGTCTGCCATCCTGAAACAGAGAAACAGAGATTGGGAACTTAAAAAGAATTTAACTATGATAAAAGGGAAAATTCTGGCAACCCTGGTGAAGCTCTGTTAGAATGGAAAAGCAGTGACACAACAGGGCCCTACATCCCTTCTGCTGGGCTCACAGGGCAAGCAAAAGAGGGATGGTCAAGTCACAGTGGTAACTAATATCCCTCTCCCCTTTCTAACTGAACTCTCCAAAATAATCCTCAGTTCTCTGTAGTTCAGAGTGGATAATCTGAGAGCCAAGTCTTTTTTAACAAAGCTCAGAGGTAATACTGTATCCAGCAGGTAATAGTGTATCCAGGGTTCAATGTCAAAGGCTAATCAGTCCATTCATTAAGCTCAGGTCTCCTCCTTTCCATGAGCAAATGACACAGGCAGTAGTCCTGATGAAAGTAAAGACAGCTCAGTGGCAAAGAGGTGAGGGGGCAGGGTAGTCACAAGAGATGAGACTGCAATCTGACCCTGACACAGCACACTGAAGTTCCCTGGGGTCCAACAGACAAGTCATCAGACTGTGGTTTAACAGCCATCAATAGTACAGGCCAAGTTCAAACCAATCCAGTGATCTTCAAAGTGAGGTTCAAACCAGCAACATCAGCATCATCTGGAAATTTATCAGAAATACAATTTCCCAGGCCCTGCTGAATCAGAAACTCTGGGGTGGGGCCCAACAATCTGTTTTAACAAGCCCTTCAGGCTTTTCTGGTGCATCCTGATCCCTGGGTCAGCAGCACAGGGAATCCCTGGGAGCCTGTTAGAAATGCAGAATCTCAGGCTCCACCCCAGGCCTACTGAATCATAATCTGCATTTTAACAAAACCCCAAGAGGATGCATGTGCAGATGAGTTTGGAGAAGCACTGCTCTAATTCAGTGTCTCAACCCAGACTACACATTAGATATACCTGAGAAATCTTTGAAAAATATTGTTGCTTAGACCCTAACCCAGACCCACTAAACCAGAGGTCTAGGCCTCAGCAATTTTGAAAGTTCCCTGGATAATTGTAGTGCAAAGAGGCACAGTGGAAAGAATCACCAAGGATCAATGCTTACTGCAGAGCTTTGCACACACTGGGCACTCAAATATTAGTTGAATAAATTGAATGACTATGGATAAACACAAAAAGAAACCCAGAAAAAAACACAGAAATGCAAGCCACCCAAAGTTTTCTGCCATAAAAACTGCCCAAACTAGAAGCCAGTCAATTTCACATCTCAACCAGGTTGGAATTTTCAGAAAATTCCTCATAACCAGGTGTCCTCTGAGCTCTGAGTTCTTGCTCCTCAAAGTGTGATCCCCAGACATCAGCATCACCTCAGAATTTGTTATAAATGCACTATCTCAGCCCCATTCCCATCTTCAAAATCAGAACTTGTAATTCAACCAAACCAGGTGATTTGCATGCACACTGCAGTCTGAGAAGTGCCACTCTAAACTCGTTTCCCAAGGTTGGGGGAGGGGAAGCTTGCCTCACTTACCCACAGCTGAGGCACAAGGAGGAGCAGGTGAAGTACTCATCTGGAAAAAAGGAGCTGTGTGCCATCTGGTCATCAGGGATCTCACCACTGAAGCGGTCGCTCAGGGCCTGTGGAGGCGGGAAGGCAACACTTGAAAGCACTCAGCAGGGCAACTTCCACTACTTGCCTTTTGAGGATCCCCACTGCTGGCATATTTCTCACTGGCTCCACCGCTGGAAGAGGGAACCTAATGACATCTGCTCCTTACCCACAACCTCTTGGTCCAACTTGCATCAACCCTCACCACAGGAAATCTGAGACAGAGCCGGCCCATTTCCCTAAGAGGTCAGAAGTAAGTAGAGAAAGTTACTGTTCTCTCGTAAATACTTTGGATGTTATAAACACCTTACACATGCAATCTTTTTTCCAAGACTATCACAGATATTGACTAATGCCAATCTCATCTTTGTGAAGCTGGCACAAAGAAACCAAGACTGGGGAGGGTACCTTGTGTGTACGTTAGGGACAAAGCCGAGAAGTGAGCTGGGAGTTTCCTGGACACCATCCCAATTCTAACCCAAGTGCTCATTTGGCATTTACTAGGCTACAGAACTATCTCAGCATAGAAAAAACATCACCTGCCAGAAAACAAGGAAGAATTATTATAGTGTCTGGCAGTCGTTTATCAACTCTACTAACCTAAAAGATAAGAAATGGCCCAAATAAATGCCAAGGAGAAAAAGTATTTGCTGAAGCAAACTGCAAAATTTATGTTGAAAGGCAGCTTCCATTTCTAATCCTGTTTTCACCCACTATTTTATATGGAAAGTATTCTCAGGCCTGATTTTTCCTTCTAGGCCTTAGTCATATGCAGTGGGAAAAGTTATATAAATTAAACAGAAATGGGCTTTCCAGCTTTTAAAAAATCAATAAATGCAGGCAGTTCCAAGCTTCTAACTTTCAGTCTCCCAGTTTGAGGCAGCCAGACACCATTCAGGGAAGAGAAGGGAAAAAAAGCTAAAACAAAGGGACAATATGTTACTTCCTTTAGTAAAAGAGCATTAGAAATTTTAAGATGAATTTTGAGAAAAGGCAGATTAGGTTTTAAACAAGCTGTGAGAAGAGTTTCACTTAATAAGAACATGTTTGTTAAGGTTCCTTTTTTCAATGAAATCTTAACACCAGGAGCTGAAACTCAGATGCCTACACGGGCAGGTGGTATCAGTGTTGAGGCATAAGATAAACTAAACTAGTGGCAAGGAGTGTGTCAAACTGACGGCATTCAATTTCAGCTTCTGAAAGGATCAGGTGCATGCCCAGAAAACACTATCAGCCGGAAACGGCAGACCAAGTTGCAATCCTTGACTTAGACCAATTAAAAAAATGATCTGACAAATAATAGTGCATGTAAGTCTTGTCCTCCTTTGGGGTAATTTTGTAAAACTTAACTTAGTGAAAACCGTAAGATTTTGAAAAAGAGAATATGAAATAATATATATACATGAATATTAATAAAAATGAATGAGAAGCAGGGCAGGGTAATCACTCAGGACCCTACATGGTCCTCCTTTCTCCTAGTTCTAAATGTGACCCATTCTTCAGGGACTTTTTTGGTTTCACTTCCTTCACAAAGCCTTCCCAACTACTCCTGACCACTCTACTTTCTGCCTTCTCTGCACTCCTACTGTACTCAATATCTGTAGTAGGTATCGAGTAATTAGGTAATGATATTAAGCCCTCCTCACCTTGGAACTGGCCCCAGGCCTCATGCCGCTTCCACAGGCCCTCTCAAATTTAAGGCAACTACTCCCTAACCAGCCAAATTGTTAGTAAAGGCTTAAGGCTGTGTTTTTCAAACAAGTGCGTGCATAACTCTCTGGGAATACCTAATGGGAAAATAATGCATCAATATACTAAAAGATTGGGGGTGAGGGCATTTTATATAAATGTATAAAAAAACAAACATGGTTATATGTAGTATAATCAAGAACTTGGCTGGTCTTTGTCCCTATTTCCTGGGAGACATCCTCTAAATCTTTGAAAGACAGAGGAGTGCTTTTATTATTCATGGTGGGCCCCAGAGCACGCCTGAATAGTTTATGCTAATGAGATGACTCAGGGTTGGGGCTCTGAGCCACATCACAGCCTCCCCAACTTCCCCAACCTCCCCAACCTCCCCAACGTCTGGGTGGGGGGCTGCGATTGAGTTTAACCAGATGGGCACGGATCCCATCCATCATGCCTATGTAAGAGACCCCAATAAAAACTCATGGGCTCCAGTGAGTGTGACACTCCTGAGGACATGAAAGCTTTGATTTGAAACCCTCCCAGACCTCACCCTATGTGTCTCTTATTTGTATCCCTTTTGCTATAATAAAACTTTAAATCATAAGTGTAGCTCTTTCTTGAGTTCTGTGAACATCATCATTCTAGTAAATTATCAAACCCAAGGGGGTTGTGGGAACCCATAAATTTCTAGCCAGTTGATCAGAAGTGCAGGTAGCCTGGGCCTCCAAACTTGTGGCTGGTGTCTGAAGGACAATCCTATAGAGGATAGCCCTTAACCTGTCCTAACTCTGGATAGTTAGTCAGAATTGAATGTTAGAAGTATGTGAAATCACCAATAACCCAATAAAGAATGGGCAAAAGACTTGAAAAGGCATTTCTCCAAAGAAATTTTACAAAAAGCACATGAAAAGATGCCCAATATCATTGGCCATTAGGGAAATGCAAATCAAAATCACAATGGGATACCTTTTCACACCCACTAGAATGCTATGATTAAAAAAAAAAAAAAAGGAAAATTACAAGTGTTAGAGAAGATCTGGAGAAATAGGAACACTCAGTCATTACTGGTGGGAATGTAAAATGGTGCAGTTGCTATGGAAGACAGTTTGGTGGTTCCTCAGAAAGGTAAATATAGAATTACCATAAGACCCAGCAATCCCTCTTGTAGGTATATACCCAAAAGATTTTAAAGCAGGGACTTAAACAGATATTTGCACACCAATGCTCAGAGCAGCATTATTCACAATTGCCAAAAGACAGAAGCAACCCAAGTATCCATTAACAATTGAATGGATTAAAAAAAATGGATATATACATACAACGTTATTCAGCTAAAAAAAGGAATGACGTTCTGATAATGAGACAACATGGATGAACCTTGAAGACATGTTAAGCGATCATGTCTTGAACATGTTGAGTAACGCAAGATCTCACTGATATGAAATAATTAGAATTAGCAAATCCATAGAATCAGAAACTAGAATATAGGTTACCAGGGGCCAGGCTGGGGATAAGGAATGGGGAGTTAATACTTAAATTCTGCAGCTTCTATTTGGAGTGATAGAAAAGTTTTGATAATGGATGGAAACGATGGTAGCACAATATTGTGAACATAATTAACTGTACTGAATTATACATTTGAGTATGACTCAGAGGAAATTTTAGGCTGTATATATGTTGCTAGAATTTATTTTTTTAAATCCTTGGAACTGTTCAACACAGTGAACCCTAAAGTAAACCATGGACTATATACTCAATAGTATAATTATAAAAATGTTTTTTTCATCAATTGTAACAAATGTACTACACTAAAGCAAGGTGTTAATAACAGGGTGGTATATGGGAACTTGAGTATTCTATGCATGATTTTTTTTCTGTAAAACTACAACTTCTCTAATAAAAAAAAAAAGACAGGAAAAAAAGAAAATAATAATCAGGGATAGGAACAAAGGAAAAATAAAGAAGTGGATGAAATCACTTGCAATATATTATGAAACTAAATAGAAAATTTGTATAAATAAAACATGAGAGCCTTCTCCAACTTATTACAGCTTGTAGTTGGCAGCTTGGCGCTCTCAGTGCCTCTATTTCTTTATTTATAAAATGGGTGTGGCTAGTAGTACCTTCCTTAATAGGTATCTTCATGGATTACACTGTGAGGATCGAATGAGGTAACTCATATAGGGCACTTTGCAAAGAATGAGAGTTCAGAAAATGTTAGCTACCATTATTAACATCATTTTTATTGTTTTTAATGCTGAGAATTTTCTTATTTTTTTCCTCAGACATGACACTCTTGCTATCTAATTCATGTATACTGAGGAGTTAAGAATCCCTCTCCTTCTGATTATAGGTCATTGGTGTTCATGGCTGCTTGCATTTGTGGGGGAATATTTAGCCGCAAGAAGACGCGGCTAATATCTCTAAAGAGGTGATAGGGAAAGTAAGAGAAAAAAAAAAAGAGGAAATAACTAAGGAATGTATAAACCATCAAAGAAGATATAGGGAAAACCAAAGAAGAGATTTTGCCTCAGAGTTTTTTCTTTTAAATAGGTAACCTAAATACAGGTTTTCCATAGGACAAATAATGTTAAATTTAACATGAATTTAACAGCTGTAGAAATATAAAGTTCTAGCCAAATAACAGTGACAACAAAAGGTTTTTTCTGTTCTAAGCCCAAGTGGCCTGGTTTACTAGTCTGATACTTCTTCAGAGAAATGGGGGGCATTTCTAACTATCTCAAGGCGTGGCGCAAAACAGTCTGTGGCCTGATTTGCTATGGTACACATGCCCATGGAATGTCCATCATTCCTTGCCCTAGACAAATTAACCACTGGCTGACGTTGACCCAGGCAACAGTAACCTCTATGACATCACAAAGAGAAGAACTCCTAGACAAACCAGCCCCAGATGCACCTCACTTCCCTCACAAGTCATTATTGAAGAGTTGGCAGTTAGTAATAATCAGACCTTGACAAGCTTCAGTAGGCCTTCAAGAATCAAGAGTATGGGAAAATAACAGCAACTCTTAAACAAGCAAACAAACAAACAAATATTAGTGTGTTTTAGATGCTAGGGAGAAATTGTCTTTAATCTACAACCTGATTTTTCTTCCCCAATGTAAACACTACCAACTGATCCATACAATTTCCCTGTTCAAAAATTCCAAATCTTACGTCATTCCAGAGTTTCTTGAGCTCTCCTCCTCCTGAGGTCCCAAAGCTGGCAGAGAAAGGCAGGAAGGGCCTCTCCTGAGAAAGCCTGGGAAAGCATTTGAGGTAAGTCTGGAAAAGGTTGCCTGGAGACGAGGTGATCTTGAACGTTAGTTGCCTTAGCAACAGTATGGCTCTTTCTATTGTATCTATAAGGTTAGCTCCAATCATCAAGGGCTAATACTGAATTTTCTGGTTCAAAATGGGTTACTAATGCAATCAGTAATAGCTACTTTGCCACAAAACATCCTAATATTATAAATATTTAATATATGCTTCCTGACAGTGATGGAATTAGAAAGTCAAGAATGTGTACAGAGATCAGAGGCTGAAGAAGGTATTATCTAAAACTTATTTGAATTCAACTATAAAATAGTTTTCCCAGTTACTCAGAACTGTAAGTTCAGACAACCATAGTAAAATCACTATTAAATATGAACTTGAGCATCTGCTTGCTTTAAAACGTTTATCTGTTCAGGGAGGGTATGATCTGCTGGTGGGTATCTGGGCTCTTGCAAATGAGCAAAGGAGTGAGTGGTTAGAAGTGAAAAACACCCCAGCTGGAAGAAAGGACTGGAGCCTGGATGGCAGGCAGGTAGCTGAATGGCAAGAAAAGTGATCCATTGTCTCTCTTTCTCTTTCTCTCTCCCTCTCTCTCTCTCTCTCTCTCTCACACACACACACACACACACACACACATTCTCTACAAACTCTTCATTCCTTCTCATTAATCATATTTATAAATCCACATTTGTTGTTCAATAAGCACTTGGGCTCCTTTTGACTCTGAAAGGGCTACACCAATTAGATGGAACCTTATAAATAAGATATTGCTAATAACTTTTTTTAAGCATACTAAAGGCATTAAAAAGAATGAGGCATGTATTTTGTACTAATATACCATGTTAACCAGATGCATAATTAGGTGGAAAAAAATCAGATGTAAAATAGTATGAGTGGTATGATCCCATTTATGAAGGGAAAAAAGGTTAAATATAAATAATGTACACCTTGTTATATATAACACCAGAAATTTCTAGATGCATATACAAGAAACTACTATCAGTGTTTATTTGAAGAGTAAGAAGAGGAGATCAGGGAAGAGAAAAGGACTTCATTTCTCTATGATCCCATTTATTTAGGGAGAAAAAACACATACGTTATATACATATGCTTACATATATGTTTATGCAGCACAGAAAATTTCTAGAAGCATATAAAAGAATAATGGCTATCTCTAAAGGGTGAGGAGGGAAGGTGAGGGAAGGAAAGGGGACTTAACTTGTACCTTACACATTTCTGTACTACTTGAATTCCTTATCATAAACAGGCATTGCTTTTATAATTTAAAAAATGACATCAGTTTTTTTAAATTAAAATAATCAGTCACTAAATACCACTTATGGGAATGCCCCATCTACAGACAATTGGCAATATGTGTCAAAAACCTTTAAAAATGGTCATATCCTCTGATCTTAGAAGTGGAATAACTATTGAGAAGGAATATAGCAAAGGCTTAAAAGCAACAGTTCAAGTGCTCAGCCACTTAATAGATGAGTTACTTCAGGCAAATTAAACTCTCTATGCCTCAGTTTCCTTACTGCCCAGTTCACAGGGCTGGTACAGGATTACATGAATTAAAAATATAAAGTGCAAGGAGCAGTGCCTGGCATATAGTGGGAAATCATAAATATTGGCCAGGAGTAATAGTGGGAGTAGTAATTTATACTAAAGAAACAGGAAGAATGTGGATACATATCTTTCTGTACATGGAGAACAGAACAGGGGGGAAAACAGAAACCATTATTAAATAAGGCTGGAATTATAAAATGCAAAAACTGATCCATCCAGCAACATCATTAAATATCAGGGAAATGTAAATCAAGACCACAGTGAGATACCATTTCACACCCACTAGAATGGCTACTATTAAAAATACAGAAAATAGCACCTGTTGGAGAGGAGATGGAAAAAGAGCACTGTTGGTGGGAACGTAAAATGATGCAGCCACTACGAAAAGCAGCTTGGCTGTTCTTCAGAAAGTTAAGTACAGAATTACACATATGACCTGGCAATCCCACTACCAGGTATATACCCAAAAGAATTGAAAGCAGGGACTCGGATAGATATTTGCACACCGATGTTCACAGCAGCATTATTCATAATTAACAAAAGATAGAAGCAACCCAAGTGCCCATCAACTGATAAATGGATAAGCAAAATGTGGCATAGTCATACAATGGAATATTATTTAGCCATAAAAAGGAATGGAGTTCTGATTCATGCAACTTGAAGACATGCAACTTGAGTCAAACGAATCAGACACAAAAGGACAAATATTGTATGATCTCACCGATACGAAATAATTAAAATAAGCAAATTCATAGAGTCAGAAACTAGAATATATTACAGGGTGAGGGTGGAAGTAGGGAATGGGGAGTTAAGGCTTAATTGCTGCAGAATTTTTGTTTAGGGTGATGGAAAGGTTTTGGTAACAGACAGTAGTGATGATAGCACAGCATTGTAAAAGTAACTGACACCAGTGAATTATATACTAGAATGTGGTTAAAAGGGGAAATTTTAGGTTGCATATATTTTACTAGAATAAAAATTAAAAAAAACAGGACTGTACAACACAACGAACTATAATAGAAACTATGAACTACCGTTAATAGTACAGTTATATTTTTTATCAAAAGATACCACACAAATGCAAAGTGTTAATAATGGGGTAGTATATGGGAACTCTGTGTTTTCTGCATGATTTTTCTGTAAACCTACAACTTCTCTAATTAAAAAAATTTTTAGAAAAAAGACATAGAAAAAAACAAGGCTAGAAGTAGTACATGTCAAAAATGACCCACCCATCAACATCGTTAGCCATTAGGAAAATGCAAATCAAAGCGAGATACCACCTCACACCCACTAGAAAGGCTACTATTAAAAAAAGGAAAATTAATAAGTGCTGACAACGATGTGAAGAAATAGGAACCCTCATAAATTGTTGGTGAGTATGTAAAATGGAAACCAGTTTGGCAGGTCCTCAAAAAGTTAAACAGAGAACTACCATATGACCCGGCAATCCCACTTCTATGCATATACTCCCAAAATTGAAAGCAGGGACTCAGATTTTATACACCAATGTTCATAGCAACAATATTTACAAAAGGTAGAAGCAATCCAAATGTCCACCAGCAGATGAATGGATAAACAAAATATAGTATATGCCTACAATGGAATATTACTCAGCCTTAAAAAGGAATGAAGTTCTGATACTATCACTCATACTGAGTGATATGTCAGACACAAAGGGACAGATTTGTATGATACCACTTATAAAAAATAGGTAGAATAAGCAAACTCATAGAGATAGAAAATAGAGTAGAGACGCTGGGAGATGGAGAGTTAATGTATAATGGATATTGCGGTCGGGGTTACTGCTTCTGGGGGGAGAGGCGGCCGGTAGCTGAGCCCTCAGCTCTCGGGGCTGCTTAAAGGGTACCGGCGGCGGGGGCTCTTTCCCGGAGGCGAGGGGGAGGCGGAGGACTTGGCCGGGTCCTCGGCGGGAGGCGTGCAAGGTGTGGAGGGCGGCGATAAGGACAAGACACTCTTCATCCAGTAGGAGTATGCGCCAAAGAGAGTTTATTCAGGGGTGATCACAGGTTATATAGGCTGGTAAGAAGGGTAGGGCTGGAGAAGAGGTGAAGTAGCCTTAAATGGCAATACTGAAGGAAGAGGGGCTAGGATTGGTTCTGAGAGGACGCAGGAGCCGTTGCAGCGGGCGGGGGTTGTTCTGGCCACGGTGCATGCGCGCTGGCGGTGGCAGGAGTGGCCTTGGCACAAGGGAGTGTGTGGGCAAGATAAGGAAGTGAGGAAAGGGCGGTTGGGAGAAAGGCGGTTTCCTCCGGCAAGCCTCCCCTGCCCGTGACATTTTGGGTGAGGAAAAGGGAGCTGCCCTGACCTCGCTCCTCAGGCTCGGGGGGGCTGCAGAGGGCACTAACGCCCGTACCTACTACCCTCCCCAGGGGGTGATATCAGGTCCCCTGGCCCAGGCCTGGCAAGCCGAGGTACAAGCTCAGCTACCCGCAATTCCCCTTTCTTTTCTAATTAGAGGAAGAGGCTTTACCGGAGAGGCCCGCTAAGGGTGAGGGAAGGGGGAGGTCAGGGAAGGGAAAAAGGGGTTGACGGTGGCTCGGTGAGGCTGGAGCTCAGTGTTGGTGTGGTGCCCGGGCGCTTGACAATGGCTTCGCTGCAGCGGGCTGGGCGAAGGTGAGGGGTTTAAAGTTCAGGGGCTCAGAGAAGCTGGAACTCGAGGCGAGAGCGATGTTCAGGTGATTGAGAAGGGCCTCGCGGTCGGCGGGTTGACCGGTGGCGTTGAGGTCGCGGAGGGTTGGCTGTCATCTTGGAGTGGGGGGCGTCAGAGGTGGCGAGTCGCTGATACTGGATTTGCACGAACGAGGAAAAAATGGCATCCGTTTGTTTCCTTACAAGCTGGACAATTTTGCGGATGAGGCAGGGTCCTTGCAGGCGAGGAAACGGGAAGCTGGAGAGGCGTCCGGGCGAGCGGGCGACCTGCCGAACTGTTGTGTGGAGACGCTCCTCACACGGGGCACCAGTTGCGGTCGGGGTTACTGCTTCTGGGGGGAGAGGCGGCCGGTAGCTGAGCCCTCAGCTCTCGGGGCTGCTTAAAGGGTACCGGCGGCGGGGGCTCTTTCCCGGAGGCGAGGGGGAGGCGGAGGACTTGGCCGGGTCCTCGGCGGGAGGCGTGCAAGGTGTGGAGGGCGGCGATAAGGACAAGACACTCTTCATCCAGTAGGAGTATGCGCCAAAGAGAGTTTATTCAGGGGTGATCACAGGTTATATAGGCTGGTAAGAAGGGTAGGGCTGGAGAAGAGGTGAAGTAGCCTTAAATGGCAATACTGAAGGAAGAGGGGCTAGGATTGGTTCTGAGAGGACGCAGGAGCCGTTGCAGCGGGCGGGGGTTGTTCTGGCCACGGTGCATGCGCGCTGGCGGTGGCAGGAGTGGCCTTGGCACAAGGGAGTGTGTGGGCAAGATAAGGAAGTGAGGAAAGGGCGGTTGGGAGAAAGGCGGTTTCCTCCGGCAAGCCTCCCCTGCCCGTGACATTTTGGGTGAGGAAAAGGGAGCTGCCCTGACCTCGCTCCTCAGGCTCGGGGGGGCTGCAGAGGGCACTAACGCCCGTACCTACTACCCTCCCCAGGGGGTGATATCAGGTCCCCTGGCCCAGGCCTGGCAAGCCGAGGTACAAGCTCAGCTACCCGCAATTCCCCTTTCTTTTCTAATTAGAGGAAGAGGCTTTACCGGAGAGGCCCGCTAAGGGTGAGGGAAGGGGGAGGTCAGGGAAGGGAAAAAGGGGTTGACGGTGGCTCGGTGAGGCTGGAGCTCAGTGTTGGTGTGGTGCCCGGGCGCTTGACAATGGCTTCGCTGCAGCGGGCTGGGCGAAGGTGAGGGGTTTAAAGTTCAGGGGCTCAGAGAAGCTGGAACTCGAGGCGAGAGCGATGTTCAGGTGATTGAGAAGGGCCTCGCGGTCGGCGGGTTGACCGGTGGCGTTGAGGTCGCGGAGGGTTGGCTGTCATCTTGGAGTGGGGGGCGTCAGAGGTGGCGAGTCGCTGATACTGGATTTGCACGAACGAGGAAAAAATGGCATCCGTTTGTTTCCTTACAAGCTGGACAATTTTGCGGATGAGGCAGGGTCCTTGCAGGCGAGGAAACGGGAAGCTGGAGAGGCGTCCGGGCGAGCGGGCGACCTGCCGAACTGTTGTGTGGAGACGCTCCTCACACGGGGCACCAGTTGCGGTCGGGGTTACTGCTTCTGGGGGGAGAGGCGGCCGGTAGCTGAGCCCTCAGCTCTCGGGGCTGCTTAAAGGGTACCGGCGGCGGGGGCTCTTTCCCGGAGGCGAGGGGGAGGCGGAGGACTTGGCCGGGTCCTCGGCGGGAGGCGTGCAAGGTGTGGAGGGCGGCGATAAGGACAAGACACTCTTCATCCAGTAGGAGTATGCGCCAAAGAGAGTTTATTCAGGGGTGATCACAGGTTATATAGGCTGGTAAGAAGGGTAGGGCTGGAGAAGAGGTGAAGTAGCCTTAAATGGCAATACTGAAGGAAGAGGGGCTAGGATTGGTTCTGAGAGGACGCAGGAGCCGTTGCAGCGGGCGGGGGTTGTTCTGGCCACGGTGCATGCGCGCTGGCGGTGGCAGGAGTGGCCTTGGCACAAGGGAGTGTGTGGGCAAGATAAGGAAGTGAGGAAAGGGCGGTTGGGAGAAAGGCGGTTTCCTCCGGCAAGCCTCCCCTGCCCGTGACATTTTGGGTGAGGAAAAGGGAGCTGCCCTGACCTCGCTCCTCAGGCTCGGGGGGGCTGCAGAGGGCACTAACGCCCGTACCTACTACCCTCCCCAGGGGGTGATATCAGGTCCCCTGGCCCAGGCCTGGCAAGCCGAGGTACAAGCTCAGCTACCCGCAGGATATAGGGTTTCTATTTGGGGTAATGGAAAATGAAAAGTTCTGGTAATGATGGTGATGAGAAAGTCCAACCGTAATTAATCACACTGGATGGTATGCTTGAGAGTACTTGAGAAAGGAAAGTTTAGATTGTACATAAGTTCCCACAATTAAAAAATTATACATCCAGATCCCACCCCAACCAAGAGGATGGAGTGAGAAGCTTCTGGGCTCTATCACCCCCCAGAATCTCTAAACAACCCACAAAAACTGGCAGAAACATCTTTGGAAAAGTTCCAGAAAAACAATTAAAGGATTGCAGTAACAGAGTGAGTGCTGAATCAAGAAAAAGGCATCTTAAAAGTCATAGGATCTCGTGGCATCCAGCTGGCCCTTCTCCATTCCCCTCACCAGCTCAGAACAGAGCCAGCCCACACTTCCAGTGCAAACCCCTGTTCCTGGTTCCAGAGGAGCAGAGTAACCTTCTTGCACATACCAGGAGTATATATGTCTGGCCCAACCTGTCTGGTGGCAGCCTGAGGGACAGAACCAGGACATCTGTCGCAAGCTCACGTTCCATCAGGTTGAAGGCAGCTCATAGAGCTCTCATACAGAATGCTGTAGGAAAGTAGCCAAGCCATGCTGCCTGGGGTAAGGGACTGATGAGTATAGGACATACAGTGCAGTGCTTGAAACCATTAGGAAACTGTTTCCTAGGAAAGAGGGGACATTTGTGACATTTGTATCCATGTAAACGGGGGAGTTCCTAGGGCCACATGCACATGCCCAAGACAAGAAACATGCACAGAAAGGACCAGAGAGGGACCTACAATTTGGTCTCAAGCTATTCTCTAAACTCATTGTATGGAAAAGCTCTGAAGGAAAGCACTCAAATAGGTCAGTGTGCAAACTAGGAAGGGTGTTTTCTTTTTTCCCTTTTATTTACTTTTGTGATCTCCAAGCACTCAAGCAAACCTCTGTCATAAAACTAGCTGGATTTAAGATTAAAGAACAGATGCCTCAGAGTCAAAATCCCAGCAATAACAGTTTAAAATATCAAAGTGTCCAGGTTTCAACAAAAGATTACAAAACGTACAAAGAAACAGAAAGTGATGGTCCAGGCAAAGGAGAAAATTAAACCATTAGAAACCATCAATGAGGAGAACCAGATGGACTTTTAAAATGGTACTAAATATGCTAAAAAAGCTAAAGGAAAACATGGACAAAGAACTAAATGAAATCAAGAAAACAATAGATGAACACAAAGGGAATATCAATAGAGAGCTAGAAATAATGAAAATAAACCAAACAGAGCTGAAGACCACAGTAACAGAAATTTAAAATTCCTTAGAGGGGCTCAACAGTAGATTGGAGCTGGCAGAAGAATCAGTGAACTTGAAGATAAGACAACTGAAATCATCTAAGGAGCAGAAAGAGGAAAGAAAAAAGAAAAGTGAACAGAGCCTGAAGAACCTATGGGACACTATCAAGTGTACCAATATATAATTGGTGGCAATTCCAGAAGGAGAAGAAAGGGGCAAAGAGAATATTCAAAGAAATAATGTCTGAAAACTTCCTAAATTTAACAGGAGATCTGAATTGTACACATCCAACATGGTTAACAAACACGTAACAGGATAAACAAACCCAAATGGACCAATGCTGTGCCATATTAGAATCAAACTGTCAAATGCCAAAGATAAAGAGAGAATTCTGAAATTTGCAAGACAGAAGCAATGTGGCACTCATAAGGGAGTTGCAACAAGATTAAATTCTGATTTCTCATCAGAAACCATGGATGCAAGAAGGCACTGGGATGATATATTTAAAGTGCTGGAAGCAAAAAAATTGCCACACAAGAATTCTGTATCTGGCAAAACTGTCTTTCAAAAATGGGAGAGGAGCACTTTCAGAGGCAGACCTAGGATGCTTGTTCCAGAGTATGGGGAGTACAGGCGGAGCCCGAGGCCTGATGAGGGATTACAGGCCAGCAGAGCCCCTGATGCGACCACCTGCAGGTCACTGCTGCCATGGCCCTGTTCCTGGTGTACTGAATTCGGTGTCGGCCTGCCTGGCGAGCAGTGAGCTGAGCTCAAGTTCCTGTTCCATTGGCTCGTGAGCAAGAAGAAGCTGGAGCACATGCAGAGTGGCCTCGAAGTCTTCTTGAGCAGAAAGAGCTGGACCTGCAGCACAACAGGCTACTATGTGAGCTGCTCACCTCCCTGCACAACACGACCTGCAGTGGTGCCTGGATGACTTCAAAGTGGGTGCTGCAGCCCGGGTTGCACCTGAGGAGGGAAGTTCTGTGTGCAGCATTTGACATCGTATGTGATAATATAGGGAAAGACTGGAGAAGACTAGTTTGTCAGCTTAAAGTTCCTGACACCAAAATCAATGCTATAGATGAGAAATACTCTGATATTTCTGAAAATCTAGAAGAACATGCATAAGGAGGACACTACAATGTCCCACCTGGTGGGAGCTTTTAGGATCTGCAAGCTGAACCCGGTGGCTGATTTTGTCACAGAGGAGAAGGCCCGCAGTCTCAAGAATGGGGCTGGAGACATGGCCACAGTGGAATGGGATCCACACAGGTCCACCTCTAGAGCTCCGTGACGAGCCTGGCTCCTCTTCCTGAGGGAGACTGAGGACATTTGTGCAGTCTGCACTTCTATTCTCTCCACTGAGCTTTAGAGCGCCTTCCATGTGCCCACCACTGTCAGGTCTGAGCAGTGGCCAGACAGGTGGGCAAATAAATGCTGGTTTTTAATGATTGCTTACTTTGTGCCAGGCAGGGTTTCAAGCATTGTCCACATATTTTTACTCTTCACAATCATCCTTTTAAAAGGGATTCTGTCGCTCCAATAAATGAGTTAATAAGGAGAAAGTGTGGCAACAGTGTCTGGTACATGGAAGGACTCTGTAAAAGTTAGCAATTGTTACCACTAGTATTCTACAGGCAAGGAAACAAGCTCAGAGAGGTTCAGGAACTGGACAGAAGTCACAGAGGAGCAATCGGAGAGCTAGGATTTGAACTCCAGAGCCCACACTTCTACAAACACTGTATCATTCTACCACCCCCACAATGGGCAGAGTGGATGGTTTGTCAGGTTTCCTTAGAAGGCCTCAATCTGGGCTTGACTACCAGGTCAGATTGGGTGATGGAACAAGACACACCCTGACCTTGGAGCTGGGAGACCTGATCTGTTATCTTCCAGGTCCATCACCTGCCCTTGACCAGCTCAGTCTCTCTGAGGCATGCAGAAGGAGCAGTGATGGTTGTGAGGGTTTACTGAGAACACAGTTCATTGTAGTCCAATAGTGACTGGCTCTTGGACAGTCCACAAACGGTGGCTTTTGTAAGTGTTGACATTCCTGTGATTCTACAGTTTACTATTTTATATCAAAATCAATCTTTCAGATAACAGAAGTGGCAATGGAGCTGCATCCTGTAATTTAAAAATAAGCATTTTTCCTGCAACCAAGGTGTATCCTATTGAAGAAAATGCCTTTACAGTGGAAACCTCCATATTTCAAAGAATTCTCCATTCCTATTGATGATTCCTTCATTTCAAATAATATTCTCAAAAGTCCCAATACAGCCCATTTCAGGTATTCCTTGCAGCTTATAATTGTGAGTAAGGTGGCTAGATTTAATAACAGTTCCACTCAGGGAATTGTGGCAGCTTGCACCAGCTTTGGGACCTGCCTGCCTCCAAGAGCATCATAGAGCCACGCTCTTCACCATGACCTTGGGAAAGCCACTGTGGGATGCCATCCTGTGCAGATGTGACCTGGATTGCTGAGATCTTAGCCAAGGTTGTGTCCCTGGTAGGCTATGGGGCCCCACCTCTCAGCCTTTTCACGCCTTTCTCAGATGTTTACCAATGCCAGGTGCTGTGCAGGAGCTGGGGCTAGAGCAGTGATGAGAGATGTTCTAGTTTCCTAATGCTGCCTTTTCGCAAAATACCAGAAATGGATCAGCTTTTATAAAGGGGGTTTATTTGGTTACACAGTTACAGTCTTAAGGCTATAAAGCGTCCAAGGTAAGTCATCAACAATCGGGTACCTTCACTGGAGGATGGCCAATGGCATCGGGAAAACCTCTGTTAGCTGGGAAGGCACATGGCTGGCATCGGCTCCAAATTCTGGTTTCAAAATGGCTTTCTCCCAGGACATTCCTCTCTACGCTGCAGCTTCTCTCCAAAATGTCACTCTCAGTTGCTCCTGGAGCATTTGTCCTCTCTTAGCTTCTCCACAGCAAAAGCCTGCTTTCAAAGACCATCTCCAAAATGTCTCTGTAAACTGCAGTTCCTCTCTCAGCTCCTGTGCATTCTTCAAAGTGTCCCTCTTGGCTGTAGCAAGCTCACTCCTTCTGTCTGAGCTTATATAGTGCTCTAGTAAACTAATCAAGGCCCACGCTGAATGGGCAGGGTCAAAGCTCCATGGAAACTATCCAATCAGAGTCATCACCCATGGTTGGGTGGGTCGCATCTCCATGGAAACACTCAAAAGAATTTCAATCTAATCAACACTGATACGTCTGCTCACACAAGATTACATCAAAGATAATGGCGTTTTGGGGGACATAATACATTCAAACCGGCACAAGAGACATGGCCCTACCCTGTGGATCCTAAAAGTCTGGTGGGGAACACCACATATGTGAACCAGTGCACCACAGGTTTCACAGTGCAGCAGAGGAGCCGAGCCAGTTGCTCTGCAGCCCCATGACAGGGTGCAGTCTGACATACTGCACCCCTCGCCCCATAGCAGCAACCACCTTTACAAACCTCAGCTCAGAGTTAGTTCTATGTGTTACTATTTTATATCAAAATCAGTCTTTCAGATAACACATCCCATCGATAAACAGGAGAGGCTCGAGAATTCATATTCTCTGAACGAAAACAGATTTCAGAGGTTCTAGCATTCCCATAATGTTCATGGTGTGAACTACTGAAATGAGGAAATGCTGGACATTCTGGCACTCACCTTACGTCTCCCTGCATGTGTCTCACACCCAGAAGGAAACACAGACCTTCCATCACACTGAGTGATCCTATATGGATTTTGACAATGCACAATTATTGTACCCAAACTCTTTCATTCCCGAGAGCGAACACTGGAGAACTGGCTCCTTCTCCAATTCAGCAAGTGGCCCCAAATCATTCATTCTCTGCTTTTCCCCATGTCCAGCACTAAACTTCAAGGACTTCTCTGGGAGAGTGGCTCCCATTTGCAGGGTGAAGTGCTCAGAATCAGACCTGGCCCTCTCAGCCTCCCAATGGCTCACGTGTGCCTTAAGCCTGGTCCTCACCTACAATGCCTGTGGAGGTAAGGCCCAAGACTCAAAAATGGGGGTGGATGAGAGACACCTGGCTCACAGCCTGTGCCCAGTGGTCCTCTTCACATGCTGCCCTGTCCTAGCACCCAGAAGGGGAGAGCCCTTGGCAGCTGGTGACACCAGGGCAGGGCTTGAGAGCATGGTAGCCTGGGGTGACCTGTACTAGGAACTGCCCTTGGGACCCATGTGTCCCACCAGTCCCCCAGGCAGGTTTCCAAAGGCATCCCCATCCTGGGCAGTGCGCTGGGCTTCGGGGCTGCAGCTGCACATGGGGTAAAAAACTGCCTTTGGGAAGCAAAGAATTTCCGCAATGTCAAACAGAGAGAAAAAGTATGTAATATATACACAAACGTACAGAAAGCACTAGTGCTTATACTGGCAGTAAAAGTGAAAAATGCACAGCAAGTATTCAATGATGGTTATTTTCTGGGTGATTAACTGTTCTGTTCTGTTTTCTATATTTTCCATAATAAATGTATTTTTCTTAACAAGTGCCCACCAGACACCGGAACAAGCAAGCCTGGAAGTACCCAAGGAAGTGTGTACCGAGAGCAGCAGAGCTTGTGGGCTCTCAAGTGTGACCTGGGTTAGAGCTCAGCTCTCCCCTCTCCCCCTTAGTGACTCCCACCACCTGAAAGGGGCTATTAGGAATATAGTAAATGCTTGCCAAAATCTGTGGCAGCTTGCTTCAGGATACTTTAAAAATAAAGCCATGAAATTTCAGCCGGAGATCAAAAGGTTCTTCTGTTGTCCCTTTATGTCTTCTCCAAACACCAGCCCAGCATGCTCCTGAGATGTGCTCGTAACCCTCATCCGTCTAAACAGATCTGCGACCGCTTTGGGCAAGGGTAAATGCACAGTTCCTGCCACTGATGGGAACTGCTGCTTGCAAGGCAGAAGGTGTTCTCGATTTTTTTCTCACCTCTCCGGTGACAGGGTAGGTAGAGATGGCTGGTCAGAACTGTGACCTTTGGACCTGTTTAGTTGTGCCCTTCTCTCTTCAGCACTCCACCCTGAGCAGCAAGCTGCTACAGTTTTGGGACAAGATTTCTCATAGCAACAATGACAAATCCATGCTCCTTTCTCTTTGCAATCACATAAAATTTACATTTCTGAAAAAGGTGCACATAAATCATGGGGTTTACTTGAAAGCAATAGGTAAGAGCCCAGAAAAGTTCAAGCGTGTGTGCTTTCCACAGGACATGAGGCCTGTAAGGCGAATTTGGCCAAGGGTGTCCTATAGCAAGGGGAGATTCCCTTGTCTTCTTGCCCTACAAATTTCCCAGCATCATACCCTCCCTCACTTCCTTCCCTTTTGCTTTACGGAACAAAGTGCCCCTCCTCACCATGGCCAGTCCTGCTCTCTGGTCTCCCCACCCCAAATGTGTCCTACCAATCACAGGACTGTCAGCCCCTTCAGACTCTCCCATCAGGGTGAGGGGTCGTGATGGGCCCTCCTCTCCATTCTAGTTTCTGTTTGCTCTCCTCACTCATCTTGCTGTATCTTCCTCCCCAGCACCCATAAGACCACCCCACCCCCATATCACACTGAAGTCACTACCAAGGCCATGGTATACCTTCTGTCCTATCTTGTTCCACCTTTAGGGCACCTGATGCTTCCCTTGACCCTTCTCTCTGTGAACTTTTCTCCTTCCTTTCCCAGTGCCCATCAGCTGCCCCTTCTCTCCCTACACACTCCCCTTCTCTGGCTTTCCTTAGCCCAGCCCCTAGCCCCCTGTTGCCACCTGCTAGATGGACAGCCTGACTGGTGCGTCATGAAACAAACTCTGCATTCCCCAACATACTCCCAGCATGGTGGCTAGCACCACCTACCAACCTGCCCTCCTTCCCCTCCCAGGTGCTCACTCTCCTCTCCCTTTTCTAACTGAGCCTCAAGTCTTGTAGATGCAACCTCATACATGTCCCTCCTCACTACCACCACTCCTGTGCCCTGGCTGCCACCTGCTCCCACAGGAGCCTCACCCCTTCTCTGTAACTGCAAAGATCTCCTAGCTCACCTCCCCGTCTCTGCTCTTGCCCTCCCACACCAGCAGCCAGAAACACAACCATGCTACAGACCCCTTAGAAACCCCAAGCTCTCTACACCTGGTTTTTGGGTTTGTATTTTTATGTCCATGGCAATTAGTCTAGTCAGCCTGCTGACTGCGCTCTAACCACACAATTCCTGTGTGACTTGTGCTGACGTGTGCTAATGCCGAAATGCCCAGTCACCCCATATCTGCTCACATGCTCTTGTGACTCTGACCCACTGTAAAGGCAAAACTTCTCTTTTACAGGGGAGATTTGCAATTGAAAGCCATTTTCACCAAAGCCCTTAATATCCTGAGATATTTTTGAAGTTGAGACATTGTGACAAGAATCATGGATACCAACCACTTGAACTGTCACCAAGGAGCAGAGGCGGCTTCAAGGCATAATAGTTTTTATCGGCTGAAAGCCAAATGACACGGGGATAATGCTTTCATAGTATATCTGAAAGAGAAACATCCTGCAGGCCATTCTGGTCACCCCAGGCAGGGGCGGGTACAATCCTCCCAAATCCCAAACTTGCGCAAGACAGTCACTAGACAGGAGGCTATAGCTGCTATTCTGTTTCAGCAAAACATCATCATACCTCACATTAAATTAACCATGCATTTAATTACATGATTAATCTAAATCATAGTAGTTTTGTAGGCTTCTCACTCCTAGTTTGTCATTTTATTGGAGTTTTATAGTTTACAAGGGCTAAATGAAATGCGTAAGCTTTTATCTCATTATATGTCTGTATGTATTGAAGTAGCATTAGTATAAATAAATACAGTTGTCATCTCTGGGGGGAAAAATGAGGGAGAGAGGAAGAATTCCCAGATAAAGAAAACCTAAGCAACTTCATCACCACTAGAATGGCCCTACAAGAGAGGCTAAAGAGAGTTCTGCAGGTTGAAAGGAAAGGGTATTAGACGATAGATTGGGAAGAAATAAAGAACTTTGTTGAGGGTAATGACATCAGTAAATAAAAATGCTAGTACATTGTATTTTTTTAATTTATAATTCTTTCTATTTTTTACAAAAACTAAAAAGCAAATGCATAAATCAGTCGTTTTGGACTCAATGTATAAACATGCAATTTGTGACAAGAAGTACATAAAAGTGGGCAGATCGAGGAATGAAGGAACATAGTTTGTGTAGACATGGAAGTTAAGTTGATATCTAAACAAATAAGAGAGTTTTAGATTTAGAATGTTAAATTTAAGCCCCATAGTGACTACAAAGAAAACACTGGAGAACATGCAAGCTCATAAAGAGGAAAAGTAAAGTACAGATTGCCAGGGGTGGGAAGGCAAGGGAAACGGGGAATTAATACATAGTGGACACAGGGTTTCTGTTTGGGTAGATCGCAAAGTTACAGTAATGGAAGGCTGTGAGGGTACTGCAATGGTGTAAATACAAGTAATCCCACTGAATGGTATGCTTGGAAGTGGTTGAGATGGGAAACTTAATGTTGTATATATACGCCTACAATTGAAAAAAAGAATGAGCAACTAAAGAGACAATGACAATTAAATGCAATATGTGATCTCAGACTGGATCTAATAATGGAGAAGAGGCCCAAAAAGATGTTTTGAAAACATACGAAAACAATTGGAATATGGAATGTAAGCTTTATATCAAAGTTAAATTTCTTTAACTTGTTAACTACACTTTAAGGTGGTTACATAAGTGAATATCTTTTTTCTTAGGAAATGTATGTGGAAATACTATGTCGTCAAGAAGCATGATATATACAACACACTATCAAATGTTTAGAAAATGGATCAACAGATAGGCAGGTAGAAAGATGGATCAGTAGAAAGATGGAAGTATAGATAGAATGACATAGCAAATGTGGCAAAATGTTAAAATTTATAGATCTGGGTATCTGGGGGTAGGTGGGTATGTTGGAGTTCTCTGTATGGGTTTTGTATTATTTTTGCAACTTTCTTGTAAATTTGAAAGTATTGCAGACTAAAAAGCTTAAAATACACGCAAATAACATAAAATGAAAAATAAGTTGCTAACAGACAGCCATTATATTATACACTGCTATGAAGTATAAAGAACTATTAGAGCTCTATTTCAACGGCAATAAAACTCTACTTGGTCAATCTGCCTAATGCAAACTTTAAAGGTGTCCTTTTATAACAGTGAACATCAGAAGATTAACTCCTAATTTGAAGGAGTTAAAAACGAAACAAAAACCAAAGAAAAAGCAAAAACACTTTTTTCAAGGATTTGGGTAAGTTGCAAGAACCCCACAATTCCTTGGGAGGAGCCCAAGCCACATGCTTAAACAGATTACTCCTTAACATGTACAGAAGTAGCAGGTTCCACAACTCAGAACAGCATAACAACCCACCCATTCCCACCTTGGAGAAAATATTGGATCCAGGTGAAACTCTGGGGATACCCATTACCATGAATCACCAGAACCCCAGCTGACCAGGCTCATTTTAATCAAAGGAAACTTCATGAATCATATCACTTCATAAGAATACACTTTTTCTCAAAAGTACCTAACAAACTGGCCTGGGGTGGCAGATCCAAGACAGACTCCTGAGTGTAAAATCCCTAAGCACTAATTATTGCTTACAGGACTCAGTTTCCCTGATGTTCTTATTTAAACCCTAAACTGGGTTAGCTTCCAGAAGAACTAGCTAAGGAACTGCTAAAATCCAGCCACTGGCCCATTCACCTTATAGTTCATATTGATCAGAGTTGCAACCCTTCACATACCACAGTATGGTTCGGGCCTCTTTCGAGAATGCTGCATTACTTAGGAATTATCTTCCACTTTACAAGGACATTAGCCAATATATCTAAGCACATACTTTAACTCAAATTCTAATTAGAAATATGAAATCATCAAATGTATGATATTTCATGCATGATTCAAATTTAATCCTTTTTCATAGTTTTTTCTTAATATTATTGACAATAGCTAACATTTATTGAACTTTATTTACTGTACTTTATTTCTTGATTATGTTTTCATTTACCCCCCACCCCCTCCCATATCTCATTCGGAAGATTCTATTATTACCCCTACTCATTTAGGAATGAGGTTTGAAGAGGAAGTACTATAAGGACAGAGATTTTTGTCTATTTTGTTCACCCCAATAATCCCAGCACCTCAAACTCTATCTGGCACATTGGTGCACTCATTTATTTTTTGAATGAATGAACAAACTAACAAATAAATTTCCCTAAATTAAGGAGCTTGTAAGTGGCAGAACTGGGATTCCAATACAAGCCTGCCTGACTCCAGAGCCCAAGCTTTAAACTCAAACCTTGAAATGGACACAGGTGACGGTAGCACATTATTTTGAGAATAATTAACAGTGCTGAATGGTGTGTGAATGTGGGGAAGTTTAGAGTCATGTATGTCACCAGAAGGAAGGCTGGAGGTTAAAACATGGGAATGTATAACACAGTGAATCATGTGGTGGACAATATTCATGATTAACAGTATAAATATAAGAAAGTTCTTTCATGAACTAGAAAAAAAAAACAAAAACCTTTTATTGTAACTTTTCAGTTTGATATAATTTCAAACTTACAGAAAAGTTGCAAAAATAGTACAAAGAATTCCCATATAAACCCATAAGGACCACACTCCCCTTTGTCTAGTTTACGGATGGATGAGTAGAAAAATGGGGGAAGGAAACAAACGAACAAACAAACAAAGGCACCCAGTGTTCTTTTTTAGTTTAATTGCTCTTTTTCACTTTAATTATTCTTCTTGTTATTTTTGTGTGTATGGTAATGAAGGTGTAAGGGATTGATTTTAGTGATGAACATACAACTATGTAATAGTACTGTGAACAACTGAATGTACGATTTGTTTTGTATGACTGCATGGTATGTGAATATATCTCAATAAAATGAATATTAAAAAAAAAAAAGAATTCCCATATACAATTTACCCTGATTCACTAATTGTTACATTTTGCCCCACTACAAACCTCTTACATTCAATGATTTATTAAGCAAATTAGCATATTTTTGAAGTTTGCTTCTGTGTAATAGGACCTGCCTAGCTTCACGCCAACCCCCTTCTCCTATCCCTTCCTTCCCATCCCTTCCAGTCCCAAGTCTCTAGCCCCTATCCCACTGGGCATCCTCATCCCTAGCCCCCACTTTGCTGTCTCTATTGCTGAACACTTCCCCGTCCTTCCCCCAGGATACCCACCTACTACTGCCCCAGAGGCCCTGCTCCATTCCCTTGGCCTGCAGGGTCTGAAACATGGTGAAACAAAGGGATACAGAAAGCAAACAGCAAAAAGGAGGCAGTATTCTCAGGGGGCTCAATCTCATGAATTCATGATGAAGAATGGTAAATTAAAGAAGTACATATTAAAGATAAGAATATTATGTGAAAGGAAATACCTTGAAAAACTAAAAATGGGCAATTTAGCTAAAAGACACCAAAAATGCTTACACAGAATTATATATCCAACTATGTGAAATGCCGGGAATGTGATAGATGCTTGCTGTATTTATACAGTCATACCCAAATTGCAGAATTAAAGTAATCCTACTTCAAGGGACTATAACCTAGAAAAGTAATTCCAAATATGGAAAGCTTTTATGATATTTAGTTGTGATGTTATTTATAACAGGGAAAATTTATAAACAATCTCTTGTCCAACAATTTTTATTTTGGTACATTTACAATGAAATATTTTGCAGCCATCAGAACTATTTGTAAAGACCCTTTAATAATGAAGTATTTAATGATGCTGCAAGGGAAAATGATTACAAATTTATTGCTATAATATGATGATAAGCTATATATCTATTTTATTAATGCAAAGAGCACATACTATAAGGATATACATTAAAATATCAACAGTGGTTAACCCTAGGTGGCACGATTATAGATGGTCTTTCATCATCATATTCTACTATGGTATCCACATTTTCTATACTTAGCATGTATTCCTTATGGAAACAAGAAGGATATGAATTTAGACAAATGCAATATAAACTGATCATTGAGAAAATTGTCCTAAAATTAGAATTCTTATTCCCATAATGATAACAACTTTTAAATTTCATTTGGGAAAACATCTTTTCCCAGCATTACTGGACCCAGGGGGATGCTTTAGCCAATTCATGTGTGAAAAGACATCAGAATTTTATTGAGACTATCACCAATTCTAAAATGGCAATTTTCAATAATCAGTACTATCCCAGGTTATACTTTTCAAGTATCCTATTCCATTTCCCTGCACTGCCCGTGTACCAGTGATTTCTCACCTGATGGCTGTGATAATAGAACCTCTGACCACTGTAGGAGGGGGTGCTAATACCCGATACAGTGATCTCCACCCACCTAAGTACCTGCCAGGCCTAAGAAATGTTATTTGATAAAGAGAAGGCAACATATTAATCCTTGAGGGACTCAAGAGGATACATAGAACCTCGTAATGGTGGAATGACTAGAAGCTCACCCAGGTGGCAGCTTTCTATATTACAAAGAAGGAAGCACCATCCATCAGGACAGGGGAAAGTGAATCTGGAAAGCAAGGTGTTTTATGACAGGATGTCACTGTACTATAGAAACAGTACATTGATGCCCTTACTGGAATACACAAGAAAAACAATTTACCTGATTTTAAGAGTCAAAAAATACAATGTTTAGAAAGGAACTTCCCCAAAGGTGGGCCTCACAGTCACCGGTGGTATACAAGATGGATTTTAGGTGGTACAGGACATGAATATAGGTGACACATTAACATGACATGCTGAATAACATCAAATTCCACAGTAGAAATTACTCCCTTTTCAATTCTTTTTCAAAATTTCAGATTATTTCAAGGAGAAAAATCTCACTTAGGTCATACATCTTTATCATCTCCTAAGCACTTGCCAAACTCCCTTTAAAATAAAGGAAAAACAGGTCCCAGTCTCGGAACCTTCCATGAGCAACAGTCTCTAAGAAATAATGTAATTTCTTGAGAGAATACACTCTAGAATGAAATGGCCTAATTTGTGCCTACTGTCACTTAGTAACTGTGTGTAATCAATTACTTCATCTTTCTGTGCCTCAGTTAACTCATCTGCAAAATGAGGATAATAATAGTACTTAATTCATGGAGTTGGTGTGAGGATTAAATGCACTAATACATATATAGTGCTCAGAACTCTGGTACATAATAAAAAACAGTAATTATTATTGTTATTTTGTGTCTGTTTGGGGTTTTACTTTGTTAATTTGCTACCTGTGATACCAGTTTTCCATTTATAGTTATAAAAAATGCTTCCTTCTTAAGTAAAGTTTAAAAAAAATAAAAAAATTTCACTCGATATAAAAAAAGCACAAAGACTATCCAGATGACTCAACACAAGGTCAACTCACCAGAGCTGGACAACACCATCCAGGAATGACTGCTTTTTCCTATTTTCTGAAAGCCTAACTTTTTCTGACATGAGGACCATTAGTTTTGTTTTTTTTTTCCAATACAGTACTACTGAGATATATTCACACACCCTACAACCATCCACAGTGTACAATTAACTATTCACAGTACCATCACATCACCAAAATCAACCCCCAAACATCTTCCCCAATCCAAAATAAAAATAAAAATAAAAATAAAAGTAAAAAAGGACACCCAAAACATTCCATCCCCCCCACCCCCCATCCCACTCACCCTCCATTCAGTATCCGTGCCCATCCCTCCACTCATCTATCCACACACTGGACAAAGGGAGCACGAACCATGAGGCCTTTGCAATCACACAGCCACACCATGTAAGCCACACAGCCATGCAATCATCCCCAAGAATCAAGGCCACCAGGCTGCTGCTCAACAGTTTCAAGCACCTCCCTCCAGCTATTCTAATACACCAAAAACCAAAAAGGGACATCTATATAGTGCATAAGAATGCCCTCCAGAGTGACCTCTCAACTCTACCTGAAATCTCTCAGGCACTGAAACCCTGCCTTGTCTCACCTCACTTCCCCCTTTTGGTCAAGAAGACCCCCTCAATCCCATGATGCCGCGTCCAGGGCCATCACCAGGAGCCATGCCCCACATTGCCAGAGAGACCCACACCCCCGGGAGTCAAGTCCCACCCAGGGGGGAGGGCAATAAAGAAGCCATCACTTTTTAACAACCACTCAAGACTGCTCAGTACTCCTAGCAAGATGAAGGCATGCGCCTTCTTTTCTTATAACCTCTCTCTTTCCAGCCCAGATTTCCAATCACCAGCACAAGAAAAGCTGGAGAACTGAGTGTTCTCACCACCTACTGGTACCCCAATGAGAAGCACTTGGGGCAGCAGCCAACTGACCTTCAGGGCTTTGAAGATGACCCCCGGGTGCCGGGGAGAACGGGTGGTGTTGTTCTCTAATTGCTGTTCCAAAGCACGCCGGAGCCCAGAGAAATCTGTGGGAGGGTTGTAAGTTCTCGTTCCCTTGTAGTGAATGGAACTAAAGGCTTCAGGGAAGCGACCCAGCTTCCGAAACCGGTCCTGGATGAGCTTCTCCGGCACCTCTGAGGGGTGATCTGTTGAAGCAGAAAGAGGTACATGAGCAGTGACCCTACTTTAAAAAAAAATAAAAGTTGCCTATATTTCGTATAAAAGTAATATGTACTTTTTTTATTAGAGAAGTTGTCGATTCACGGAAAAATCATGCAGAAAATACAGAATTCTCATATACCCTCATCCCCCTCCCCCTCCATTAACACTTGCATTAGTGTGGTACATCTGATGGCAGAATATTATTATATTTGTACTATTACCTATAGTCCATGGTTTATATTAGGGTTCCCTATTTGTGTGGCATATTTATATGGGTTTTTTTTTTAATTTTTGCTTTTATTCTAGTAATATACATACAACCTCAAATTTCTCCTTTTAACCACATTCAAGTATATAACTCAGTGGTGTCAATTACATTCACAATGTTGTGCTACTATCACCTCCACCCATTACCAAAACTTTTCCATGACCCCAAATAGAAACCATGTACAATTTAAGCAATAACTCCCCATTCTCTACCCCCACCCCAGCCCATAGTAACCTATATTCTAGTTCCTGATGAGTTTCCTTATTCTAATTATTTCCTATCAGTGAAATCATACAGTATTTGTCCTTTTGTATCTGGTTTATTTCACTCAACATGATATCTTCAAGGGTCATCCATGTGATCATGTGCATCAGAACTTCATTCCTTTTTAAGGCTGAATAATATTCCATTATATTTACATTCCATATTTGTTTATCTTTTCATTGGTTGATGGATATGGGTTGATTCCATCTTTTGGCAATTGTGAGTAGTGACACGATGTACATCAGTGCACAAATACCTGTTTGGGTCCCAGCTTTCAATTCTTTGGGGTATATACCTAGAAGTGGGCTTACTGGGTCATATGGTAATTCTATTTCTGAGAAACCACCAAACTGGCTTGTAAAGAAGCTGCCCATTTTACATTCCTGCCAACAATGAATGACAGTGTTCTTCTTTCTACACATTCTCACCAACACTTGCGCTTTCCCATTTTTCAAACAGTAGCCATTCTAGTGGGTGTGAAATGATATTTCATTGTGGTTTTGATTTGCATTTCCCTAACGGCTAATGATGTAGATCTTCTCAAGTGCTTTTTAGCCATTTGTATACTTTCTCTGGAGAAATGTCTTTTGCCTAATTTTTAATTGGGTTGTCTTTTTGTTGTTTCGTTGTAGGATTTCCTTATATATTTGGATATTAAACCCTTTTCAGACATGTGGTTTCCAAATATTTTCTACCAATGTGTAGATTGTCATTTTAATTTCATGGCAATGTCCCTTGATGCACAGAAGTTTTAATTTTGATGAAGTCCAATTTACCTATTTTTTCTTTCATTGCTTATGCTTCAGGTATAAAGTCCAAGAAACTATTGCCTAACAAATTGCTTCCCTATGTTTTCTTCTAGGAGTTTTATAGTCCTGGTTCTTATATTTAGGTCTTTGATCCATTTTGAGTTGACTTTTGCATATGGTATGAAATAGGGGTCCACCTTCATTCTTTTGCATATGGACATCCCAACACCATTTGTTGAAGAGACTATTCTTTCCCCATTGAGTGGACTTGGCACCTTGTTAAAAATCAGCTGACCACAGACGTGAAGGTTTATTTCTGAACCCTCAATTCGATTCCATTGGTTTAAATGCCTAACTTGTGCTAGTAACATGCTTTTTTGATTACTGTGACTTTGTAATAAACTTCAAGAATGGGAACTGTGAGTCCTACAACTTTGTTCTTTTTAAAGAAGGTTTTGGCTATTCAGTGCCCCTTACCCTTCCATATAAATTTGATGACTGGGTTTTCCCTTTCTGCAAAGAAGGCTGTAGGAATTTTGTTTGGGATTGCATGAATCTGTAAATCACTTTGAGTGGAACTAACATCTTAACAATATTTACTCTTACAACTCATAAACATGGAATGTCTTTCCATTTGTTTAGGTCTTTTAGCAATGTTTTGTACTTTTCTTTGTACAAGTACTTTACATCCTTAGTTAGATTTATTCCTAGACATTTGAGTCTTTCAGTTGCTATTATAAATAGGATTTTTTGCTTCATTTCCTCTTCAGATTATCCATTACCAGGGTATAGAAACCCTACTGATTTTTGCATGTTGATCTTGTACCCTGCTACTATGCTGAATTTGTTTATTAGTTCTAGTAGCTTTGTCAGGATTTTCTGAATATAGGATCATGTCATCCACAAAAGGGGGGAAAGTTTTACTTCTTCCTTTCTGATTTGGATGCCTTTATTTCTATTTCTTGTCTAATTATTCTGGTTAGAACTTCCAGTACAATGTTGTATAACAGTGGTGGCAGTGGGCAACCTCGTCTTGTTCTTGATCTTAGAGGAAAAGCTTTCAGTCATTCACCATTGAGTATAATGTTAGCAGCGGGTTTTTCATATATGCCCTTTATCATATTAAAGAAGTTACCTTCTTTGCTTACTTTTCTAAGTGTTTTTATCAAGAATGGGTGCTGGATTTTTGTCAAAAGCCTTTTCTGCATCAATTGAGGTGATTATGTGTTTTTCTTTTCCTTCACTCTGTTAATGTAATGTACATGGTGTGTAACTCCTTTAATGTGCTGTTGGATTCAATTTGCTAGTATTTTGTTGAGGATTTTGCATCTATATTCATAAGGGATATTGGTCTGTACTTTTCTTGTGGTATCTTTTTCTGGCTTTGGTATAAGGGTGATCTTGGCCTCATAGAAAAGGAGAGCATTCCCTCCTCTTCAATTTTTTGGAAGAGTTTGAGCAGGACTGGTGTTACTTCCTCTTGGAATGTTTGGTAAAATTCACCTGTGAAGCCATCTGGCCCTGAAATTTTCTTTGTTGGGAGGTTTTTCATTACTCATTCAACCTCTTTACTAGCTATTAATTTGGTAAGATCTTCTATTTCATCCTGAATCAGTGAAGGTAGTTTGTGCATTTCCAGGAATTTGTCCATTTCATCTAGGTTATCTAATTTGTCTGCATACAGTTGTTCATAGTATCCTCTTATAATCCTTATTTCTGTGGTATCAGCAGTAATGGCCCCTTTTCATTTCTGATTTTAGTTATTTGTGTCTTCTCTCTTTTGTCAGCCTAGCTATAGGTTTGTTGATTTTATTGATCTTTGCAAAGAACCAACTTATGGTCCACTGATTCAATTGTATTTTGATTCCTTATTTCATTAATCACTACTCTACTCTTTGTTATTTACGTCCTTCTGCTCACTTCGGGTTTTGTTTGCTTTTCTTTTTCTAGATCCTCCACTTGTGAATTCAGGTCTCTTATTTGAGATCTTTTCTTCTATTTTAATGTAAGCAGTTACAGCTATAAACTTCCCTCTCAGCACTGCCTTTGCTCTATTCCATAAGTTTGGGTATGTTGTGTTTTCATTTTCATTTGCCTCAAGATATTTCCTAATTTCCCCTGAGATTTCTTCTTTGACCCACTGGTTGTCTAAGAATACGTTGTTTAATTTCCACATATTTGTTAATTTTCTATTTCTTCCCCTGTTACTGATTTCTAGCCTTCTGTGGTCAGAGAAGATACTTTGAATGACTTCAATATTTTTCAATTTATTGAGACTTGTTTTGTGACCTAATGTATAGTCTATCCATGTGCACTGGAGAAGAATGTATATTCTGCTGCTGTTGGGTGAAGTGTTCTATATATGTCTGTTAGGCCTAATTAGTTTAGCATATTGTTCAAGTCTTCTATTTCCTTACTGATCTTCTGACGAGATGTTCTGCCCATTACTGAAAGTGATATATTGAAATCTCCTTCTATTGATGTAGAAGAATCTATCTCTCCCTTCAAATCCGTCAACATTTGCCTCATATATTTTAGGTCTCTGTTACTGGGTGCACATGTATTTATCATTGTTATGTCTTCTTATTGAATTGATGGCTTAACTCTTTTAATATAAAGTATATAAATAGGCAGAACTAATCTATGCTGTTAGAATTCAGGTCACCTTTGCCTGCAAAGGAGTTCAAGGAAGCTTCTATGAGGCAGGTACTGATGTTTCTTGATTTGGTTCCAATTACACAATATGTTCAGGTTGTGAAAATTCATCAAGTTATACACCTTTGAAATGAGGTGCGTTAGACTTCAATGAAGAGTCTTTTAAGAAAAAATCTGCTCTTTGTAAAAAATCCAATCAATGCCAAAGCATAAAAGGAAATAAAGGTATGTCCTCTATTCCTTCCTACTCCCCATAGGTAACTACAGCAAAATGTTTACCCACCTTTTTTCTACATGCTTATCAACATAAAGATGCAACTTACTTTTATCACTTAATGACATACTACAGATATCCGTCCTTGTCATGATATAATCTGAGAAGTTCCTTATTCTTTTTAACAGCTACATAGTTATCCATCCTGTGGATATACTTAACCAGTCACTTCCTAATAAAGATTTAAAATAAATAGCTAATTTGATAAGTCTGGTCTTATGTTGATAAAGCTTTGGGCAAACTACCAATGTATGAGGGTATTAGCTCAAGAATGAAGGGTGAGGGACCCAGAGAAGGGGGTCAGAGACATAAGCAGGAGTTAGCATGAGTATACCCCATTTAGGGATTTGGATTTTATTATGAATGTGGTGGAAAAACATTGACAATTTATAAACAGGAATGTAACATGATCTAAATCATAAATTAAGCTTTTAAAAAGGTCACTCTAGATGCCATGAGGAGAACGGCCGAAAGAGAGCTAGAATGGAATTTAGGAAGCTTACTGCAGAACTACTGCAGTTCCCTAAACACAACTTATACCTTCAAAGCACTATGTGTTTGCTCTTCCCAGAATATCCTTCCTCCGCCCTATCTAGTCAATCTTTCAGGGTTCAAATGTCATCTCCTCTTTTCCAGATCCATTTGGAAAAGTAAAATGTTCTCCCTCTGTGTTCCCACAGCTGCAGTATCTACGTGTATCACAGAACAAAACACCTTGTGTTCTCTCCAACTAGACTATAAGCTATTCAAGAGTGGGAATTGTTTTGTTTTGTTTTTACAGCTCCGTGCCCCAGTTGTTCAGCATATGACATTGTGTATCCAATAAATGTTGTTGAATGAATGAACAAATGGATAGTATAATTGTTTTAGGGGCCAATACTACTGTCACTCTGCATTCAAATACTGCTGTTGCCCCTCCTCTCTCATCCTCCTACTCAGGGGGTGATCTTGTGCCTTATTTCTCTAACAAAACAGTAACAGTAAGACAAGAAATTACATACATACACACACAAATAGACACCCCATCTACCTACTTACCTGCAACTGTGCCTATATGCTCTGACTCTCTCCTGTTGCTCTGGACGAACCATCTATGCTCCTAAGGCCAATTCTTCCTCTTGTGAAGCACTCCAATTGTTCCTGTTCTTTCTTGTACCATCAATTGTCCCCTCCCCTCTCTAATGAATCATTCCCTTAGGTCAAAAGTATCTGTAATATCTCAAATCTTAAACTTCAAAAAAAGAAAATTCCTTTAAATCCTACATCTTCTTCCAGCTACCATTTTGTTTTTCTGTCTTCATTTCAGTCTTTGAAAGAGGCAAACACACTCACTGTCTCCAATTCTTCTCCTACTGTACTCTCTTGATCCCACTCTAATCAGGCTTTCATGCCCCTATCCCAGCTCCTGTCCAGATCACCACTGACCTCATATTGCGAAAGCCAACTGTCAGTTCTGATTCTTACACTTCTTAACCTATAAGCAGATTTTGACATGGTTGATCACTCCATCCCATTTGAAACACTTCCTTGTGTCTCACCTGGGCAAAAATTTTTCTGTGCAATCCACTACCACCAAGTTGCTATTGCCATTCAACGGCCACCTCCTTGTACTGAGAAACGTCAATCTGTATCACAGCACCCCAGATACTTACCAGAGCCCAGCAGCTGTGTATGTACAGTCTCATGGAAAATAATTACAGCAGGGCCCAAGGTGGATAATGGGACATCCAGGCCACAGCGGGCAGTGGTAGCCTTGAGCTCCTTGGTGAAGTGCTTCAGATAAGCTTCTGAAGCGTCCCCAAGGAACTTGAAGAGGTCATTATGCAGTCGGTCTGCATGAGTTCGATAGATGACCAGGTCTGAGATGGCCAGGACCTTAAGTAGTAGCCGTGTTCTCTGGCTTATATTCACCGTAGCCCCTAAAAGGCCTTCTGTGTCTATCACTGCTACTTTGTGGACTGGGTCATAGGCAGCCCATACTCCCACAGTACAGGACTCCTGGGCAGGGGAAGTTTTGAAGACTTCACGACCATAAAAGAAAGTGTGGTTGAGGGTATGAGACTTTCCATCACCAGTATTTCCAAAAATGGAAACCACCTTCAGATGCTGATCAGGTCTGCAGTCCAATTTCCTAATAAAGTCCTCTTCATTTGTTACCTTCCAAAAACAAACAAACAAAAATGAAATATAGAAACCACAAAATAGCTAGAAACATTTACTTTCCAGGGTTAAGGTTCTCAATTGGCTTATTGAAGTGGCAAGGAAAGAAAGCCCCAGGTAACAGCCTCCCACCCTAACCCCTGCCCCTACCAAACAGCTCACAGGAGCCTCTAAAGCCTCAGACAGTATAAGAACTGCGTGGTCATGAAAAAGCTAAAACTATAAAAATCTAAGAATAAAACACAGGAGTAAATTTTCATGACTCTGGATTAGGCAATGGTTTTTTAGATATGACACCAAAAGCACAAGCAACAAAAGAAAAAATAAATAGACTGGACTTCATCAAAATTAAAACTTTTGTACCTCAAAGGATACCATCAAGAAAGTGAAAAAACAACCCTTGGAATGGGAATCAATATTTGCAAATCATATATCTGATAGGTACTAGTATCCAGAATATATATAAAGAACTCTTACAACTGAATAATTAAAAAGACAAATAACCCAATTAAAAACTGGGCAAAAGATATGAATTGACATTTCGTCAAAGAAAACATACAAATGGCCAATAAGCACACGAAAAAATGCTCAACATCATTGGTAATTAGACAAATGCAAATCAAAGCCACATTGAGATGCCATTTCACACCCACTATGATGGCTAGGATCAAAAAGACAGAAATAACAATGCTAGCGAGGATGTGGAGAAATTGCAATCCTCATACGCTGCTGGGGGGAAAGTAAAATGGTGAGCTGCTCTGGAAAACAGTTTGGCAAATTCTCAAAGAGTTAAACATAGAGTTACTATGTAACTCAATAATTCCACTCCTAGGTATATACAAAGGAAAATTGAAAAACATATGTTCTCACAAAAACCACATGTGAATGTGCACAGTTATATTATTTATAATAGCAAAATGTGGAAAACAACCAAATATCAACTAATGAATGGGTAAAGAAAACATGATTTATCCATTTAATGGAATATCAGTCAGCCATAAACAAGAAAAAAGTACTGATACATGCTACAACATGGATGAACACTGAAAACATTATACTAAGTGAAGTCAGACACAAAAGGACACATATTGTATGATTCCATTTATATGAAATGACCAGAATAGATAAATGGATCGAGATAGGATAGTGGTTGCCAGGGGCTGGGGGGGAAGGGAGAGTGGTAGTAAGTGTTAATGGATACAGGGTTATTTTGGGGGTGAAGAGATGTTCTAGAATTAGATAGCAGTAATAGATGCACAACATTGTAAATATACTAGAAACACTCATACTTTAAAAGAGTGATTTTTTTTAACTTTAAAAAAATTTACTGTGGTAACATACATGTAACATTAATTTGCCATTTTAACAATTTTTTCATGCATGTCTTTATTTTATTACTCATCTTCCCATATACTAGATAAAGGGGGTATCAGACACAAGGTTTTTACAATCACATGGTCACAAGATAAAAGTATATAGTTCTACAATCATTATCCAAGATCAAGGCTACTGGGTTATAGCTCAACAATTTCAGGTATTTCTGGCTACTCTAATACACCAGAAACTAAAAAGAAATACATATACAATGAGTCAATAGTCATAATCATTTGTTAAATTCTAACTTCTCTGTTACAACTCCACCCTCTCATTTGATTATTCTGTCAATCTTCAGGGATATCTGGGCAATGACCATTCTAACTTCTTCATGCTGAAAAGAGGTGTCAATATTATGGGGTAGAGGAATGAAAACTGATTGATGTTCTTAGAGAGACTGGTACCTCTGGGTTTCAGGGCTTAACTGGCATAGGAACAATCTGGAGGTTTTGAGTTTCGGAAAAACTAAACTTAATAAGTAAAACTTTTATAGAGTCTTAGATAGAGCTAAGGGTATTCTTTAGGATTTTCAGGAAAACTGTAGGTTGGGGCTTGACATACTGTGGGATTGTGTGATATCTGACTACAGCTTGCATAAGAGTAACTTCCAGAATGACCTCTTGACTATTTGAAATCTCTTCGCCATTGAAACTTTACTTTGTTTCACTTCTTATTCCCCTTTCCGTCAAGAAGGCATTGTCAATTCCATGATGTCAGGGCCAGGCTCATCCCTGGGAGTCACATCCCATGTTGCCAGGGAAACTTAAGACCCCTGGAAGTCATATCCCATGTAGAGGAGAGGGTAGTGAGTTCATCTGCAGAGTCTGGGTTACAGAGAGGGAGGCCACATCTGAGCAACAAAAGAGGTTCCCTGGGGGTGACTCAGGCATAATTATAAATAGGCTTAGCTTCACCACTACAGAAATAAGTTTCATAATGGCAAGCCTCAAGACTGAGGGCTTGGTTTATTAAATTGGGAGTCCCTAATACTTGAGAGAATATCAGGTATTTCCCAGGTGGGGAAGTTTAATAGTCCCTCAAGGGACTTTGCAAATACTTTTTTTATTTTCTGCCCAAAATACTTTACAATGTATCAGGGTATTACCTTAATCTATACAGAATAACAACCTCTCATTCCCTATTCCAGGCTCCATGTAATTAAGCATTTTAACTATTTTTAGGTGTATAATTAAGCAATATTACAATGTTGTACTACCATCATGAGCATCCATTACCAAAAGTTTTTCATCATTCCAAATAGAAATTCTGTACTCATTAAGCAGTAACTCCCCATTCCTGCCTCCCCCAAGCTCCTGGTAGCCTCTAATCTACTTTCTATCTCAATGAATTTGCTTACTCTAGGTATTTCATATAAGTAGAATCATACAACATTTGTCCTTTTGTGTTTAGCTTATTTCACTTAGCATAATGTTTTCAACTTCCATCCATGTTGCTGCATGTGTCACAACTTTATTGCTTTTTCTGGCATTCCACTGTCTGTATACATCACATTTTGTTGATGGATTCATCTGGAGAAAGATATTTTGATTGTTTCACCTTTTAGCTATTGTGAATAATGCGGCTGTGAACATCGCTGTGCAATTATCTGTTTAAGTCCCTGGTTTCAATCCTTTTGGGTATATACCTAGTAGTGGCATTGCTGGGTCATATGATCATTCTATGTTTAACTTTTGAAGGATCCACCATACTGTTTTCCACAGTGGCTACACCATTTTTTGCATTACTATCACCAATGCATGAGGGTTCCAATTTCTTCACATCTATGCCAGTTCGGATATATTATGACCCCTAAAAGCCATATTCTTTAATGCAATCTTGTGGGGGCAGACATATTAGTGTTGATTAGGTTGGAATGTTCTGATTGTGTGTTTCCAAGGAGATATGACTCAATCAACTGTGGACAAAACACTTGATTAAATTATTTCCATGGTGATATGGACACCACCCATTCAGGGGTGGGTCTTGACTTAATAACTGGAATCCTATAAAAGAGCTCACAAACAGAAGGAACTCAGAGCAGCTAAGAGGGGCATTTTGGAGAGAAGCTAAGAGCTGACACTGACGCTGACACTTGGAGATGCTTGGAGACGTTTGGAAATGCTAGCTCAGAGTTTGCTCCAAAGAAGCTAAGAGAGGACCCTGATGCTTATATGCACCAGAGCTGAAGAAGCTAAGAGAAACACAGAGACATTTTGAAGAAAGTCACTTTGAAATGCAACCTAGGAGCAAAGGAACAGCAGGCACCAGCCATATGCCTTTCCAGCTGACAGAGGTGTTCCAGACCCCGTTGGCCATTCTTCAGTGAAGGTACCATCTTGATGCCTTACTTTGGACACTTTTATGGCCTCAGAACTGGAAATTTGTAACTTAAGAAATCCCCTTTATAAAAGCCAATCTGGAGAGGATCCAAGATAGCAGATTTCAAGAAACAGAGCAAAATACTTCTCCATGAAAAACACTAGGTAAAAGACAGAAAGTACTCCAGAATACCTAAATAAATCTACAGGGACTGTGCACTTGGTGAAACCGAGAGTCTGCACTTAGAAACGAGTGAGTGAGGCTGCTGGTGAAACAGCAGCCATGCCGCGGTCACAAGAAACTGGGGGTCAGCATTTGGAGATGGATTAGTTTTAAAACCCCAAAAGCAGCTGTGGATCTGGCAGCGAGGGCCATGCAGTCGAGTGCAGTGGGGAGTGATTACAAGCCCCGGGCACCCACATCAGTATCTGCGTAGATCATAGACTTTCGCACACCCACAGCTAATTGTCACGGAGCTAGGAAGGTGGAGGTCCATAGAAAGGGGAAATTACCATGCCCCATACAGCCATCTTCTCAGCAGGCTGGGGACACCCCTGCACAGCACCATGACCGGGAGCTTCCCTAGGGGATTTTGCTTGCCTGTGACGTTGCACAGTCTTCCCTCCTGGGGGCCTGCAGAGGACACAGCTTGGAGGCGAGGTCCTGCACGGAAGTCCCAAGGGCCCTACACCAATCCCAGGGACTTGTGGGCCTGCAGCAGAGAGAGACTGTGGGGGGTCCGAGCCAAAGGGTCGGGTTCGTCCAACAGCTTTAAGTCTCCAGGAATGGCTGGGAGATTTGACTTTTAAAGCCGTCTTCCCTCCCTAACTGCACAGGGCACAGCCCCCAACTTCAAGACTGGCTGCACCAACTACACACAGAAATTTAGTGCACTGACTGGACCTCCACAAGACTCGGACCCCCACTTGCTGCATGGATGAAGTTGGGGAGAACTGGCTAAGGGTAATAGGTGGCTCGAGGGCACCATCTGCTGTTAAGTCATAGAAAGCGCACTCCACCAAGCTGTAGCTCTGACAAGTTATAGATAATTGTTCAAATAAGCCTGCATATCCTAAAAGATCCCTATCAAGATAAGCAAATGCAAAGAGGGCAAAAACAACAAAATTTTAAAGCATATGAAGAAACCAGAAGATATGGATAACCCAAACCCAAACAACCATATCAAAAAATCAGAAGAGACAGAGTATTTGGAGATATTAATCTAAGAAGTAATCACAAACAACAACATCATGGCACAGGATGTAAAGGACATGAAGAAGACCCTAGAAGAGCATAAAGAATAACTGGCAAGAGTAAATTAAAAAATAGACAATCTTATGGAAATAAAAGAAAATGATGATCAAATTAAAAAGATACTAGATACACACAGTACTAGATTACAGGAAGCTTAGGAAAGAATAAGCGAACTCAAAGAGTGCAGAATGGAAAGTGAAAGTATAAAAAAAATGGAGAAAAATTGAAATGGATCTCAGGGATATGATGGACAACATAAAGCGCACAAATATAACAATCATTGGTGTTCCAGAAGGCGAAGAGAAGGGTAAAGGTCTAGGAAGAATATTCAAAGAAATTGTTGGGGAAAACTCCCCAACCCATCTAAACAACATAAATACACAAATCATAGATGCCCAACGAACTCCAAACAGAATAAACCCAAATAAACCCACTCCAAGACATATTCTGATCAGATTGTCAAATGCTAAAGAGAAGGAGCAAGTTCTGAATGCAGCAAGAGAGAAGCAATTCACCACACACAAGGGAAACAACATAAGACTAAGCAGTGACTACTCAGCGGCAACCATGGAGGTGAGAAGGCAGTGGTATAACACACTTAAAATTCTGAAAAAGAAAAATTGCCAAACAAGAATTCTTTATCCAGCAAAGCTCTCCTTTGAATTTGAGGGAGAGCTTAAAATCTTCACAGACAAACAAGTGGTGAGAGAATTTGCTAACAAGAGACCTGCCCTATTTGAGATACTAAAGGGAGCCCTACTGGCAGAGAAACAAAGAAAAGAGAGACAGGTATGGAAAAGAGTTCAGACCTAAAGAGATTAAGTAAGGGTACATTAAAGGAAATAAAGAGAGAGAGGGGAAAAGATATATCTGACAAACAAAAAACAAAGGATAGGATGGCTGATTCAAGAAATGCCTTCACAGTAATAACACTGAATGTGAATGGATTAAACTCCCCAATTAAAAGTTATAGATTGGCAGAATGGATTAAAAAATATGAACCATCAATCTGTTGCTTCGAAAGACTCATCTTAGACACAGGGACACAAAGAAACTGAAAGTGAAAGGATGAAAAAATATTCCATGCAAGCTATAGCCAAAAGAAAGCAGGAGTAGCAATATTGATCTCAGATAAAATAGACTTTAAATGCAAGGATGTTATAAGAGACAAAGAAGTTCACTATATACTAATAAAAGGGACAATTCAACAAGAAGAAGTAACAATCATAAATGTCTATGCACCCAATCAAGGTACCTCAAAATACATGAGACAAACATTGGCAAAACTGAAGGAAGCAATAGATGTTTCCACAATAATTGTGGGAGACTTCAACACATCACTCTCTCCCATAAAGATCAACCAGACAGAGGACCAATAAGGAAATTGAAGCCTAAACAATCTGATAGATGAATTTGAATTAATGGACATATACAGAGCATTACATCCCAAATCACCAGGATACACATTCTTCTCACGGAACTTGCTCCAGAATAGGCCATATGCTGGGCCATAAAACAAGCCTCAATAAATTTAAAAAGATTGAAATTATTCAAAGCACGTTCTCTGACTACAGTGGAATATGATTAGAAGTCAATAACCATCAGAGACAGAAAATTCACAAATATCTGGAGGATAAACAACACACTCCTAAATAATCAGTGGGTTAAAAGAGAAATAGAAAGAGAAATTGCTAAATATATAGAGATGAATGAAAATGAGAACACAACTTATCAAAACTTATGGGATGCATCAAAGGTGGTATTGAGGGAGAAATTTATAGCTCTAAAAGCATACATTAAAAAGGAAGAAAGAGCTAAAATCAAAGAACTAATGGAACAACTGAAGAAGCTAGAAAATGAACAGCAAACTAATCCTAAACGAAGTAGAAGAAAAGAAATAACAAGGATTAAAGCAGAAATAAACGACACAGAGAACAAAAAAACAACAGAGAGAATAAATAACACCAAAAGTTGGTTCTTTGAGAAGATCAACAAGATTGACAAGTCCCTAGCTAGACTGACAAAATCAAAAAAAGAAGACCCAAATAAACAAAATAATAAATGACAGAGGTGACATTACTGTGGATCCCGAAGAAATTTTAAAAATTGTAAGAGGATACTATGAACAACTATATGCCAACAAACTAGCTAATGTAGAAGAAATGGACAATTTCCTGGAAACACATGAACAACCTAGACTGACCAAAGAAGAAACGGAAGACCTCAACCAACCCATCACAAGCAAAGACATCCAATTAGTCACCAAAGAGCTTCCCACAAATAAATGCCCAAAGACAGATGGCTTCACAGAGGAATTCTACCAAACTTTCCAAAAAGAATTGACACCAATCTTACTTAAACTCTTTCAAAACATTGAAGAAAATGGAACACTAACTCATTTTATGAGGTTAACATCACTCTAATACCAAAACCAGGTAAAGATGCTGCAAGAAAGGAAAACTGCAGGCCAATCTTCCTAATGCATATAGATGCAAAAATTCTCAAGAAAATACTTGCAAATCGAATCCAAAGACACATTAAAAAAATCATACACCATGACTAAGTGGGGTTCATTTCAGACATGCAAGGATGATTCAACATAAGAAAATCAATCAATGTAATACAACACGTTAACAAATCAAAAGGGAAAAAAATCAAACGATCATCTCACTAGATGCTGAAAAAGCATTCAACGAAATCCAGCATCCTTTTTTGACAAAAACACTTCAATAGGTAGGAATTGAAGGAAACTTCCTCAATATGATAAAGGGCATATATGAAAAACCCACAGCCAGCATAGTACTCACTGGCAAGAGACTGAAAGTCTTCCCTCTAAGATCCGGAACGAGACAAGGATGCCCGCTGTCACCACTGTTATTCAACATTGTGCTAGAAGTGCTAGCCAGAGCAATCTGACAAGACAAAGAAACAAAAGGCATCCAAATTGGAAAGGAAGAAGTAAAACTGTCATTATTTGCAGATGATATGATCTTATATCTGGAAAATCCTGAGAAATTGATGATACAGGTACTGGAGCTAATAAACAAATTTAGAAAAGTAGTGGGATACAAGATTAATGCACATAAGTCAGTAATGTTCCTATACACTAGAAATGACCTAACTGAAGAGACACTCAAGAAAAAGATACCATTCTCAATAGCAACTAAAAAAATCAAGTACCTAGGAATAAACTTAACCAAAGATGTAAGAGACATACATAGAAAACTACATAACTTTACTAAAAGAAATAGAAGAGGACCTAAAAAAATGGGAAAATATTCTTTGCTCATGGATAGGAGGGCTAAATGTCATTAAGATGTCAATTCTACACAAAGTCATCTACAGATTCAATGCAATTACTATCAAAATTCCAACAACCTGGCGGAGGTTCCTTGTTGCCGGTCCCTCCCTCCAACGTACTCCTCTCCCCAGCGTGACAGACTCTGAGAGCCGGCCGACCTTGGGCGCTCCCGCCATCGCGTTGTTGCTTCTCAAGGCTGCTGCTGCCCCTTGTGCCAAGAGGTTTTAAAATGGAAAATTCTGATGCATCACTTAGTCCCTATTTCAAGGCATTTCTAGGTACCTGAAATACCAGAGTAAAAGGATGGTTTCTTTTGGACAATTATATACCAACTTTTATTTATTCTGTCATATACTTATTAACTGTATGGCTGGGACCAAAGTACATGAAAAACAGACAGCCATTCTCTTGCTGGGAATATTAGTGGTATATAACCTTGGACTCACATTGCTGTCTCTCTATATGTTCTGTGAGAATGAAGGCAGTTTAATTAGCTTCAAAGATGAATATTGCAAGACTAGAGGCAGGGAAAGTACAAGGAATGACTCCTGGCCCCACTGTGCAGAATTTTCTCAGTTTTCATGGGACAAAACCACAGCAAGCTGTCGGGTTTTTCAGGGTGAACTGTTTATTTTCCCATAATTGATAGACGATAGAGCCATTTCCTAAAGAAAACTTTTATAGAGTTCATTATTACACACAGTAGTATTTTTTTAAAAGATATTTAAGATTATTAAGTCTTAATAGAACTTAAGTATTTGCCTTATATGTTTCTCAAGTCCTGGAGACATAGCTGTAACTAACTGCATAATTTAACCTCTCTTAAACAGATAATTGGTAAAGAAGGGAAGAAAATTGCTGCATTAATTACTGCTTGGAGCATTTGAGTGAATTTGGGGGGTTCCAAACTCACTGTAATAGGAAATAGAGATTTTCCTCTGACAGTTTTTGGTGAGAAAAATAGAAGACTTTGAGCAGTGTCTAAGCACTGAATATAGAGATTTAAGGACTATACAGAAGAGGAAAATAACATTTTTAACTCAAAATTTAGTGTACATACAGAGGTATATGCAAATTAACTAAGTTCATAAAAATATACACAGATGAGATATGCCTGGGTTGAGAATAATCCCTAGCACTCCAAGTTAGATGATATTTACATGTGATTTTATCTGACTTTTTATCTCTGCTTACATAAAGCTGTGAGTAGTACCATGGTAATATGTCCTTTGTCCAGCTTTGAATTTCATTTTAGCTACTTGTTTTTCTGTTTTTATTTAGCATTTATATTCCACTGAATACTAAAACACAGAGTCTGTAAAGAATTTTTTAAATAAATACGTAGTCACTTGTGAAAGAAAAAAAAAATTCCAACAACCTTCTTTGCAGACTTGGAAAAGCTAGTTATCAAATTTATATGGAAGAGGAAGATGCCTCGAATTGCTAAAAACATTCTAAAAAAGAAAAACGAAGAAGGAGGACTTACACTCCCTGACTTTGAAGCTTATTATAAAGCCATGGTAGTCAAAACAGCATGGTACTGGCACAAAGATAGACATATTGATCAGTGGAATCAAACTGAGAATTTGGAGATAGACCCCCAGATCTATGGTTGACTGTTCTTTGATAAGGCCCCCAAAACCACTCAACTGAGACATAACAGTCTATTCAACAAATGGGGCTGGGAGAGCTGGATATCCATATCCAAAGAAAGAAAGAGGACCCCTACCTCACACTCTACACAAAAATTAACTCAAAAGTTTGGATTAAATACCTCAATGTAAGAGTACCATAAAACTCCTAGAAGATAATGTAGGGAAACATCTTCAAAACCTTGTATTAGGAAGCCACTTCCTAGACCTTACTACACCCAAAACACAAGCAACAAAAGAAAAAATAAATAAATGGAACTCCTCAAACTTAAAAGCTTCTGTACCTCAAAGGAATTTTTCAAAAAGCTGAAGAGGCAGCCAACTCAATAGGAAAAAATATTTGGAAACCATGTATTTGACAAAAGACTTGTTATCTTGCATATATAAAGAACTCCTACAACTCAATGACAATAGTACAGACAGCCCAATTATAAAATGGGCAAAAGATATAAAAATACAGTTCTCTGAAGAAGAAATACAAATGACCAAAAAACACATGAAAAAATGTTCAACTTCACTAGCTATTAGAGAGATGCAAATTAAGACCACAACAAGATATCATCTCACACCAATTAGATTGGCTGCCATTAAACAAATAGGGAACTTCAAATGCTGGAGAGCATGTGGAGAAATTGGAACTCTTATTCATTGTTGGTGGGACTGTGTAATGGTATAGCCATTCTGGAAGACAGTCTAGCAGTTCCTTAGAAAACTAGATATAGAGTTACCCTTCAATCCAGCAACTGCACTTCTCGGTATACACCCGGAAGATCTGAAAGCAGTGACACTAACATATATCTGCACGCCAATGTTCATAGCAGCATATTCACAATTGCCAAGAGATGGAAACAACCCAAATGTCCTTCAACAGATGAGTGGATAAACAAAATGTAGTATATACACACGACAGAATACTAGGCTGCAGTAAAAAGGAACAAGGTTGTGAAACACATGACAACATGGATGAACCCTGAAGACCTAATGCTGAGTGAAATACACCAGGCACAAAAAGAGAAATATTGTATGTTACCACTATTGTGAACACTGAAAAATGTAAAATAAATGGTTTATATTGTAGAATGTAGGGGACCTAGCAATAGATAGCAAATAGTGAAGGGGGAACGATAATCTAATAAGAACAGGTAAGTTATCGAGGGTAAACTTCATGTTCTGAGAATGCTAAGGAACGACTATGGTTTGTTAATTTCTAGGGGGTATGGTAGGAACAAGTTTGCAGAAATATAGTTATTTTAGGTTACGTTTTCTTATTCCTTTGTTGGGTTATAGTCTATCTATTTTCTTGGGGTAGGGCATGAACATGTTGGAAGCAATGTAGTTATTTCAGGTTAATGTTTTGGTTTTGTTTGAAATTTTTTTTGTTTGTTTTTTTAATATTTTGATAAAGTTAAAAAAAAACAATGAATGAGTGTGAAAAAAAGTAAATGAATAATGGGGGGAGGAGGGGAATGGAATGTTTTGGATGTTCTTTTTTATTCTAATTTTTATTTATTTTTTTTGGAGTAATGAAAATGTTCAAAGATTAAAAAGAAAAAGCCAACCCCTTTCTGATACTTTGCATTAACGGTAGCATTAGCAAACTGAAACAACATCCTAGTCAACTCTTTATTTTCTGTTTTTTTGTTTGTTTGTTTTGATTTTTAGTAGCCATTCTAGTGGGTGTGAAGTGGTATCTCACTGTGGGATTTTTTTAATTAATTAATTTATTATTTTTTAGAGCAGTTGTATGTTTATAGAAAAACCATGCAGAAAGTAGAGTTCCCACATACCCTGCATACACAGTTTTCCCAATTATTAACATTTTTGCATTAGTGTGGTACATCTGTTACAAATGATGAACCAATATTATGATAGTTATATTATTAACTAAAGTCCATAATTTACATTAGGGTTTACTGTGTTGTACAGTTCTATGCATTTTTAAAAATTTTTTTATTGTGGTAATATATATAAACAACATAAAATTTCCAACATTAATCACTTTCAAGTATACAATTCAGTGATGTCAATTACATTAACAATGTTGTGCTACCATCAACACCATCCATTACCAAAACTTAAAAGGGTAAATTTTATGGCATGTGAATTATATCTCACTAAAGCCATTATTTAAAAAATAAAAGAACTTTTCAGTCAAACTTTGTGTATCCATAGTTTCCTTGTTTACAGTTTAAAGAATACTGCAGTCCTTGTAAAAAGCCCAGCCTGGGAGGGAAAGACCTGGTGCCAGTAAGATCCCAGACTGGAGCTCCAGAAAGAAGCTCACAGCTCCTACTCAGAAAATAGAACCCCAGGTTAAAGCTCCTAATCCAATGGGCAATGTTCTACTCCAGCTAAAGGGGTAATGAACCTTTACCCTGAATACCTGCCAGCCATCAGAGGAAAAAAAAACCATCTGATTATCAAGACTCTGCTGGTTTGATAAAGAACAGGTAGAGAAATGCAGACAGACCACTGGGAATGATGATGGGATAAGACCCCAACAAGATAATAAACCACCCATTATTCTATTAATAACATCACTCTTGTAACATTAAGAGCCTTAATGTTAATGACAACACTAATAATTCACTGCTGCCCACTACACTGACAGTGCCCTTTGCTAGATCCACAAGGGCTGGGAAACTGTCACAGTTATCTTTACATCCCTAATACTTGGCACACAGCCTGGCACATGGGAGGAGCTCAATATCTAGTTGTTGAATGAAGGAATGAATGAATGCCAGGACTTGTTAGGTAGTTTAATCACTTTTCCCCAGCCTACATCTTAACGTACAGCAGGAGTCCATAAACCTGATGATGGGCTAACTATTCTACCAGACAACTGAGGGAAAACAAGAATTCACACAGAACAGCCCATTTTTTGGCTTGTGTCACCCAGCCAGCCTGATTCCAAGCTGCTAAGTTGGCTAGCAAGAGAAACAAAACAAACAGCTCCATGAACCTCTCCCAGCAAGGAGTCAGATAAGGTCAGCTTAGCAAGCTGGAAGAGCCCTCCACCTTCTCAAACACTCTTGGTGAGGCAGACAAGGCCTAGGGATTCCCTCCCCAAGGAAATCAATACTGTCATGGATCTATTAAACCACAAAACAACGACTGCTGTATTGAACAATTAAGAGCCGGCACTGAAAAGGGGCATGTGGGAGTCTTTAGGTAGAATTAAATGTCTCAGGATTCATATTTCATTAGTGCTCATTACTAACCAAATTATGTATATAATGTATATAAATAAACAGCTCATTTAGGATGAAAATAAAACACCTCTGACCACACTCCACTTTGTCTAGTTTATGGATGGATGAGTAGAAAAATAGGGGAAGGAAACAAACAGACAAAGGTACCCAGTGTTCTTTTTTACTTCAATTGCTCTTTTTCACTCTAATTATTATTCTTGTTATTTTTGTGTGTGTGCTAATGAAGGTGTCAGGGATTGATTTAGGTGATGAATGTACAACTATGTAATGGTACTGTGAACAATCGAAAGTACGATTTGTTTTGTATGACTGCGTGGTATGTGAATATATCTCAATAAAATGAAGATTAAAAAAAAAAAAACACCTCTGTTAGCATTTGGGAATATTATTTTGGCATTTGGGGTTTGTATGTTAAACAGGCATATTCATCTGTTGGTTTATGCATCTGAGTTCAGGGCAAAGATACCTGGGAGGAGAAGCTCAAAGCCCGAGGTGAGTTCTTTCATGGACAAGCCATTTACCATACACTGATTGCATTCTTCTCCTCTGTAAAATGAGGTCATCTTTATCTCCCCTGACTGGGTGATGACTGCTGATTAAATAAGTAGATAAATGAGAACATGCCTGGCATGCTTCATTTTTCTTTCTTCTGCCTTTCACACTGTTTTGCTCCCTGTTATACTACTAAATTCATACCTGTGGACATTTTCCCCTGAGCCAGAAAGAGCAGCTTGGGCCTAGGTGGCAGCAAGACTGGTTTTTCAATCAGGTGAGGAAAAGGTAAAGAAAAAAAGATTGCCTTTGGTGAGGGAATTGCTGCTCTCCTCATTCTAATGCTTGTGATCAATGATCCCACTTTGCCCCATTCCTGGAGTGAAATAAACTACTGACCCTGAGCACTGCCAACTGGCCACCTACCTCTATCTACAGCATGTTTGAAATGGCCCTCAGCCCTTAAACAACAGCAAAAGCTGAAGCAACACAAAGTTGTCCCTCCCCAGCTTCTGCTTCCATCCTGTGGAGCTTGCTAGACCATCTCTTGCCCTCAGGTAAGTCACCTGAATTCCACTTCTGGCTTTGCCACTGTGACCCTGGGAAAGTTATTAAGCCTCGGGGAAATGAGAACAGATTCTACAACTTTAAGGGATACTAAGAGAACTAAATGAGATAAGTATGTAAAGGGCATAGCACAGTGCCTTGCACATAATAAGCACTGGATAAATTCTAGTCACTATTATTTAAGGATCAGCCCATTGGGAAAATACTCAGGTGCACAGCAGTAGCAGCTGGACCTGCACCTATTTGTTACACAGAAAGTTGCTCATTCAGGGACTATTTCAGCAATGGTGAGATCTAAACTGATTGTACCTGAAAATGAAAGAGCAGGCTGCTTGCTTCAGATAACTCCTTCCCTCCCCCTTTAATCAAAACAACTTATTATTATTAATACTGGCTTTATAGTTGACTCTTAATAAAATAACCATCCAATATCATATTAATCTTTAAGAAACCCAATAATATCTCTCTCTGAATTTTTTTCTCTATCTCACCCACAACCTTTTTTACCTTGTTTAGAGTTCTAAGTTGAATTTGTAAAATGATATACAACAGTACTTAATGACCTCCATTGCTCCAATTTAGAAGTCAGAGTGGTTCATGGTTGTGAAACGCGTCCAGCAGACAACCTCTGACCCAAACAGGCAAAGGGGATGATGACAGTCTCCATTAAGAGATTCTAACCAAGAGACTTCCTCCTTACCCTCAGAGGGTCATTCCAGGAAGAATGACCACACACAGGCTTTGGTCTGAGGAGGTCAGGGAAGGGAAAAGCAAAAGATGGGGAAGGACCTAGAGTCTTGGGAGGAAGAAGTTGGAGAGCAGAATCAGAGACTCAAGAAGTTAAATCCCAGTGCCACCAGAAAACACACTCAAGGAGAACAGCTCAGTATAGAGGTCCTTTCCATTCTGACCTCTCCAGATGAAAGGATTCAAGTTGTACCCACCACAATCACACATTCCTCTAAATTATTATAAAGGTGTTTCCTGAGGCTAAAGGCAAAAATCAGCTTCTTCAGAAAAGCAATGGAAAGGCCACTGGGAAGCTTAGTCGCTCCCAATCGCAACCGAAGGTTTATAATAAATCCCATCCCTGGGCCAACAAATGATTATGTTATACCTCTCCATTCAGATTCTAAAACTGGCCTAAGTCAATAGCTATTCCCAAAGTTAAGTTCCCATTAGCGACTTTTATTAGTAGTTATCCAGTTTATTTTGCCTTCATTTCCTGTCTTGGCTGAGTTTAGAGGAAGACACAGAACCCAGAAAAAACAAACAAGATTCTTGCTCTTATCAGAACTGGGACTAATACCCCAAATGGAAGCCAGGACTTCATTGCTTCATTTAATCAACAGACTGCTATCGAACTTCATCTAGTATCTGGCACTGATCCCATGATGTTAGACCAGCACAGGTACAGAACTCTGGTAACAGTTTCTTTCGTCTGAGGGAGGGAGAGGGAGAGTGGGAGGTATGGGAACTCTTCCTTGAAAAATCCAGAACCACCTTCATCATACTGAAAAGTACTTCAGGCAATGATTTAAGTCCATGCTCTAGTTTTCAGATAGGATGTTACTTAAACCATGTTAAACAGATCACAGGCAGCAGTCTATTTTAAAAATCCAAATAAGGAGGTTCCATTCCAATAGCAAACGCCCTTTGCCCAAAGGTTCTATTAAAACTGTTTCCCCAACCTAGCAAGTTCAGACAACAACTTTTCATTCTAACCTAAAGGAGTGAATATCTTTGTGTTTATGCATGTATGTGTTGATTGAAACGCAGTCATTTCTCAAGCAAAATATTTCTTAAGACCACTAAAGTCACGAGGTTGGCCTCACAAACACATTAAGTATATTCGGTAAGGGCAAAGTTCACTTTCTTCCACTCCAGTGTCCCCAAAGTGTTCCCTTATTTGAGAGGTCAGGAATTCTCCTCCCATAACTTACTAACTGCTTCTGACACATAGCCTCACAGACACTGCCTGCAGCTCCCCTCATACCCCAGCAGGGAAGAGAATGTTTCTATGTAGAGATGACCCACAAAACAAATTATTTAAAGAGTCATTTTTAGTTCCAGGATCAGTTTCTTTGACCACACCCAACTCACCCAGTTCAGCATTCCATTTATATTTTAAAAAAAGGCTTTCCAAGGCAAGGCTGAATTCTGAGGACAGACTGGAAATACCCAGTCACCCTCAAGACCCAGAACATCCTAAAGGAACCCTTCCAAGGAGTTTCCGGATAGGAGATGCAGCCCCTCTTTTAAGTAGCATGACAAACCCATATTTGGCCAGCTGTGTAAACAGACATGAGCTCTGGTAAAGGCTCTGGGACTTAGCAGTAAAAGCCCCAGACTCGAAAGAAAAGAGGTTTAGGTTCAAGCCCACCTCTACCTTGATCACATCATGGGCAATTTACTCAATTCCCATGCACCCCACCCTTCCCCTGTCCCATCTCTAATATTTTCCCATTCTTCCTGGCTCTGAGGTTCCCAACTAGAATGTAAGCTCCATGCTGGCAGGGGTCTGGTCTGTATTCACCACTGTATTCCTAGCACTGTGCTGATGCATAATAGGAGATCAATACATACTTGTTAAATAATGAATGAACATGGCACTGAATGTCTACATGCCATGTTCTCTCTGGGAGAGGGGAAAGTGTGGTATCCTGCTTAAGGGTTCAACCAACCTGCTTCTACCACCCACTAGGTGTAGAATAACTTTGAAGAAATTATTAAACTTCTCTGGGCCTCAGTTTTCTCACCTGTAAAATCAGGATTACAGCACAATCTACTTCATAGGGTTGCTGCAAGGATTAAATGAAATAATGCATGTCAAGCACTTAGCACAGTGTGAGGCACATAGTAGATGATACAGAAATGTCAACTGACATTATTGTTATAGTTGTCCTGGTTTGCCCATTTGCCCATAGGTCACAGTCATCACCATCATTATCACAGAATTTCATTCCATTATCCCAAGTAAAAATTTTCCTTAGGTAAGGTTTTCAAAAAAATCGTTCATTAAAGAATTAGGGATAATGGAACAAAGAGGATACTCCCTAGATATTACCACTCCCTCCCTCAAAAGGATGAATCTTTTCAATTAAAAAAAAAAAAAAGCTGCAATAAGGTTGCATAATGCATATATTATGCATAAGAAAACATTCAGTCTTCTTCAAAAGAATGATGTGACATGGTTCCAAGAAGTATTACTACACCAGATTCATTTAAATGCTCTTCTCACAGTTTATGCTAAACATCTGAGTAGATGGCACAGCTTTGTAAGAGATCTTTGGTGTCTGAGGTAGAGGCTGAAAGGGATCTGATTTCTATTCTATATAGAATGTGAGGGTGGGGCCCTGGTGAAGTAAGAACATAGCATATAACTATTTAAAGTCAATAACAATAGTAATCCCTCCATCAGTATTGCCCTCTTCTGAATCCCCATCCTATTCTCTCTATACTCTGACATCACCCATCTTGTTTTTATATATTTGTCTCTTATTACCACTAGACTTTCCTCTCCCCAAGGGCAAGTTCAGTGTCTTAGAGTCACTTTGTATTTCCTCAGTCATCGGCACATGGTAGGCACTCACTAAATGTTTATTGAATTAATGATTAAATTGATTCATTTTCATTAGCTCATTTCATTCTTTTAACAAGTATTATTTGTGTACCTATTTTGTGCCAGATACTGTTCTAGAGGCTGATGAACAGAAGAGTCAAAAATCACTGCCCTTATAGAGTCAACATTCTAGTGAGAAGAGACAAAATATTCAAACAATTTAAAAATATGGTATACAAAATGCCCATCAACAGACAAACAGATAATCAAATTGTGGTATATCTGTACAATGGAATACCACTCAAGAATAAAAAGAAATGAACTACTGATACACGCAACATGAATGAACCTCAAAAACATCATGGTGAGTAAAAGAAGCCAGACACAAAACAGTATTGTATGATTGCATTCGTATGAAACTCCAAAAGTGTCAAATCTAATCCATAGTGATAGGAAACTGCGGGACACTGATTACGTGCTTCAACTTGGCGGGCCTGGGCCAGGGGACCGGATCCGCCCCTGGGGAGGGTGGTGGGCACGGGCGACAGCGCCCTCCACAGCCCCCCAGGCCTGGGAAAGTGAGGCCGGAGGCAGGCCCCATTTCCTCACCCAAAATACCACCGTTAGGGGAGGCTTGCCGGAGGGAACCGCCTTTTCCCCACCCCCTTATCTTGCCCGGACACTCCCCGTTGCCAGTGCAACTCCCATCACCACCAGTGCGCATACATTGTTGCCAGACACCGTTGCCAGAGCAACTCCCGCCCCTTTTCAAACAACCTCCGTGCTCTCTTAGAACCAATCCTAACCTCCGCACCCTCTCAGAACCAATCCTAGCCTTTATCCCCTCAGCATTGACTTGTAACAACCCCCGCCCTCTATGCCAGCCTATATAACCTGTGCTCACCCCTAATAAACTCTCTTGGCTTCTTCACCCTCAAAGAACCGTGTCCTGCCTGTTCCTTCTCGCCGCCCTCCACACCTTGCACGCCTCCGCCGGGGACCGGGCCCAGTCCCCCGCCTCGCCCTCGCCACCGGGAAAGAGCCCCCGCCGCCGGTACCCTCCGAGCAGTCCTGAGAGCCTAGGATTTAGCAACCGGCCGCCACCCCCCCCCCAGACGAGTCAACTGCGACCGCAACTGGCGCCCAACGTGGGGCTAACCCTAACCCATGCTCTACCGACCCTGGGATTAAAAGTCCTCTCCACGCAGCGGTCCAGTAAAACCACCCGCTCGCCCAGACGCCTCTCCAACTCCCCTTCTCCTCGCCTGCAAGGTAAGGGCCGCCTCTCCCTCGCCGCCCCGCGGAGCCGCCTCTCCCTCGCCGCTCCACTTCCGGAGCCGCCTCTCCCATGCCGCTCCGCGCCCAGGCCGCTCTTCCTTTCCCGCATTAACCTGGCTCTTGCCCCCGACTACCTTTCGTCTTCTTTTCCTATGTCCCCCATTCCTCCTGACACTCTCCCTCTTCCCCTCCATTACTTTGCTGTGGTCCTTTGTGTCTTTGTCTCTTTGTTTGGAGCCCTGTGCCTCTTTACAACCGCCCCCCCCCAGACTGTTCACGCTGCCACAGGGTCCTGCTTTCTGTTCTCGCCGTCTCCTTCGGCCTCGCGGCCACGGTTTACCTCATTTTCTTTACTCAGTAATCAACCCCCCCCCTCCTTCCCCCTCCGCTATGGGTAATCGTCTGTCTGCACGCCAAGCACCTCAAGTTCGCGCTCTGGCGGGTCTCCGAGACACATATCGCTGTAAGGTGTCTATCCGGCAGCTGCAAGTATACTGGGACCTCCTGCTGCCCTTTAACCCATGGCTCACCACTTGCCATCTTTGGGACCCTGTTACTTATACTCGCCTTATTGATCGGGTCACCAATGCCATGGAACATGAGAGCAAGCGCTTCCCTCCTGGCTTGCTCCCCACCTTAATAACAGTCCGCTCCTGCCTTCAAGGCTCCCTCCCCCCTGATCGGGGCCCTATTAAATCCAAGGAGGCCCTATCAACTCAGTCCACAGATTCAGACAGCGAGACTAATGCGGACCACGATTCGGACACAGAATCCTTAGTTGAGCAAATTAACAACGCGCTCGAAGTCACCCCCCAGAAACAAAGCAATACTCAGTCTCTCCAAAATGGCGAGCTTCCTCCTTCTTCTTCCACTGAGGGGAGGAAGTGCTCTAGTGATGACGTCAGCCCTAAGCTGGGCCGGAAACCGCATGCGCTTTACCCCGCCCTTTCACAGGGCGGAGCTACTCCGCCATCTTACGCCTTAGGCCCCGCCCTTTCACAGGGCGGAGCTAGTCCGCCATCTTATGCCTTAGGCCCCGCCCTTTCACAGGGCGGAGTTAGTCCGCCATCTTATGCCTTAGGCCCCGCCCTTTCACAGGGCGTAGCTAGTCCGCCATCTTGTGTCTTAGCCACGCCTACCATGCCGCCATCTTGCGACGCTTGGGGCCTCCCACTTCCGCCTCCCCCTTCGACAAGCTCCCCCTCGGAACCGCTACTGGCAGCTGCCGCTGCTCCTCCCACCCTGCCGACTAACAACCCCTGGCTGCCTTCTACACCTCAAGGCAACCCTTGGGGCAACGCTGCCCCTACCCCCACTCCCGTGCCAGGCCCTCTGGAAATTTAAACTCCTCCATGATCTGCGGGAGATCAATTCTTCCCATGGGTTCCCCGCAGCCTGGCCTCCCCCATCCGGTGGCCATCCCAGCCCACTATCATGTAGCCACTATTGACATCAAAGACTGTTTCTTTTCCATCCCGCTACATAAGCGAGACCGCCCGCGCTTTGCCTTTACAGTTCCCGTCCCCAATCACGCGGGCGCGGCTAGCAGGTACCAATGGAAAGTCCTCCCTCAAGGGATGCGTAACAGTCCGGCCATCTGCCAAATGTATGTTAATCACGCAGTGGCCCCCCTGCGAAAGCGGGCCATGCTCATCCATTACATGGATGACATTTTGGTGGCCTCTGAGGACGCCGAGGCGCTTCCTCTAATCCTTAAAGACCTCACCGCTAATTTAGCTGACCTCGGCCTCACGGTTCAGCCCGATAAAGTTCAGATTGTGCCACCATTAGCCTTCTTAGGGTTTAGTATTAATAAAACCATTGCCCCGTCCGCTCCCCAGCTAGACATACCGGATCGGGTCACTATCACTGAGCTCCAACAGCTCTGTGGCCAGATCAATTGGCTCCGCTCTGCGTTGCCAATCACCACCGCGCAGCTCCAACCACTCTTTATGCTGCTCAGTGTCCCTGAAGCCCCACCGTTAGCAATCTCTCGGTGCATTAAGCTCACCCAGGAGGCAAAGGAAGCCATTGCTGCCATTAACAAGGCGCTCGCTGCCTGCTGTCTCAACAGGTTTAGCACTAAAGAGGGCAATCTTATAGCACTCATCCTTCCTACGCCCGGCACACCCATGGGCTGCCTGTGGCAGGAAGGCCCTCTGCTTTGGGTGCACCCCGCTAAAAGCCGGCTTAGGAAAATTTGCCCCGCAGTGCGGCTCTGGATCAGCCTAGCTTCAGATCTAGTCACCCTGGCTGTTCATGTATTTGGAGTGCCGCCGGAAAAAATTGTTTGGCCCCTGGACGCAGGCCAAACCCGCCTGCTCATACGTGATAACCCGGACATGCAAATCCTCTTAGAAGAATTTCAGGGGGAATTCAGCTGCCACTATCCTAGCCATCGACTGTTACAGGGGCTCGCCAAGCTTCCCTTCCGCAGCCCCTTCCATCCTTTCCCCTCCTCTGCACCCATCCCGGGTGCCACTACCGTCTTCACTGACACCTCCAAAACCCGTTTCGCCTTCCTCTCTTATTCTCAGGACCACCCAAAACCCCGCCTATTCAGCTATGTCAACCTTCATTCAGTCCAAGTGGGGGAAATTCTGGCGGTGTCATACGCGCTAAACGCCCACTGCAACCACCCAGTAAACATTTTCACAGACAGCCTCTACACGTATCAGGTCTGCCGAGTCCTCGCGTTTTCCACCTTTTTCCCGGGAGACTCGGCCATTGATAAAGCACTTTCTGACCTCAGAAGCATCCTGGAGCATCGACAGGATCCTTGGTTCATTAGCCACATTCGTAGTCACTCAGGCCTTCCGGGGCCCCTGGCTAATGGCAATAGTATAGTAGACCAAGCGGTCTCACCTCAGAATACCCAAGCTATGCTAACCCACACGGCAGCCCCTCCGGGGGATGCTGTTAACCAGGCCAAGTTATTGCATTCCAGGTTTCACTTTTCGGCTACGTCGTTACATCATCTATGTGGCCTCCCCCTAGACACCTGTAAACATCTTGTCCGCAATTGCGCAACTTGTGCGCCCTTCGCGCCGCTTGGCCCCCTGCAACCTCAGGGAGTCAACCCACGAGGCCTAAAACCCAATTCTAGATGGCAAATGGACATAACTCACGTTCCGTCCTTTGGGCGCCTCAAATATGTGCATGTAATAATTGACACCTTCTCGGCCATGTGTTATGCAGTCCCCCTTGCCGGGGAAACGGCCACACACTGTATCAAGGCCCTAAGACAAGGAATTCTCTTCATGGGAGTCCCCTGGGACCTAAAACGGACAATGGGCCTGCCTATCGCAGTGCCTCCTTTGCGGCCTTTCTTCAGTTATATAACATCACCCATCATTTCGGCATCCCCTATAATCCACAGGGGCAAGCCATTGTGGAAGCAGTCCATCGCCGCTTAAAAACACAAATTGAAAAAGAAAGGGCAATGCTCCCCCAGGCAACTCCAGGGGACCTTATCATAGCAGCCCTTATTCACCTTAATCTACTCACATTCAATAAAGAAGGGCTTTCGCCCCTACATAAACATTGGGGGCCCTCGTATAGGCCCACCCAGGCCCCGATGGTTTACTGGAAGGACCCAGAGACTAATGCCTGGAAGGGTCCCTCCCCACTCCTCGCCCAGGGGCGCGGGTTTGCTTGTGTTTTCCCAGATGCAGCAGCACAACCAATCTGGATCCCAGGAAGGGCAATCCAGCCCGCCACCAGCAACCACGCGTCTAACGAGACAAGAACGCCGTGGTCTCCGCAACCTGGTGCACCAGATGACAACAGTACACCTGGGCCTGGACCCCAGTCTGAGTGAACCCCTTTTTCCACAGCCCTCCAGCCGCACCTCAGCTCCAACCAGCCGCACCTCAGCTGCAAACAACGCATCGCCAACCCCACCACCCCAACCTTTCCTACCCCCCTCTCGTTACTCCTCTCCCCTCCTCGACTTTATCCAAGCAGCCTTCACCTCGGTAAATTCCTCCCACCCCAATCTTACCTCCTCTTGTTGGCTTTACCTCTCCACTTCCTCCCCCCTGTATGAGCCAGTTGCCTCCAACCTTTCCTTTTCAGAAAATACAGAAAACAGCCCCTTAGAATGCAATTGAAATACCTCTGCCATCCCCCTAACCTTTCATTCGGTCTCCTTTACAGGAAAGTGCATCCGCCCTTGCTCAAGTAACTCTCCCAACCTCACAGCTTGTGCCAACTACTCATCTCCCAGCAGCTCTGCCAAGTTTCTTATTCCCCACAACTCCTCCCAATGGCTCTGCTCCTCTACAGGACTTACCCCCTGCCTTAACATGCAAACCCTCAATACAACTAATAAAACTTGCCTCCTAATTGTCCTTATCCCTAGGGTCCTATACCACAGCGAAGAAGACTTCTTCCTCCGCCTGGAAAGAACTGCAGCTCCTGCCCCTCTGCAAAAGCAAGAGCCCATCACCGCCCTCACGATTGCCTCCCTCCTAGGTCTTGCAGGCGCTGGCACCGGAATCGCTGCGCTAGCCAGTCAAGGCTCCGCCCTAACTCACCTCCAGGCGGCCGTTGACGAGGACATTCGTCACCTACAAAACGCTATTTCCCATCTTAAAAATTCTGTTAACTCCCTCTCTGAGGTCGTGCTCCAAAACCGCTGAAGTCTCGACCTTCTTCTCCTCAAAGAAGGAGGCCTTTGCGCCGCCCTAGGAGAAGAATGCTGTGTTTATGCCAATTTCACAGGTCTTGCCGAAGACAGCCTAAAGAAAGTCCGAGAGGGACTAGAACAGCGCAAAAGGGACCGTGAAGTGCCAACTATTGGTCCCACATCTTTACCTCCCTCCTCCCTTACCTCCTCCCCCTCATAGGCCCCCTACTAATAATTATTCTAGCTCTCACCCTAGGACCCTGGGTTATCCGCAGACTTCGCCAACTTGCTAAAAGCCAGGCCAATACCAATGCTGTCCTCTCATCATTTGTGCAAGTCCAGTATCAACAACTTGCCTCCACTGAAGAAGCTAACCCTCCTCAGCGTCGCCACCCTCGTCCATCCCGCAAGCAGCGAGACCCCTGTCAAGCGCCCGGGCGCCACACCAACATCAAGCTCCAACCTCGCTGAGCCACCGTCAACCCCTTTTCCCCTCCCCGGCCTCCCCCTTCCCTCATCCCTTAGCGGACCTCTCCGGTAAGCTTCTTCCTTCAATTAGAAAAGAAGGGGGAAATGCGGGACACTGATTACGTGCTTCAACTTGGCGGGCCTGGGCCAGGGGACCGGATCCGCCCCTGGGGAGGGTGGTGGGCACGGGCGACAGCGCCCTCCACAGCCCCTCAGGCCTGGGAAAGTGAGGCCGGAGGCAGGCCCCATTTCCTCACCCAAAATACCACCGTTAGGGGAGGCTTGCAGGAGGGAACCGAGTTTTCCCCACCCCCTTATCTTGCCCGGACACTCCCCGTTGCCAGTGCAACTCCCATCACCACCAGTGCGCATACATTGTTGCCAGACACCGTTGCCAGAGCAACTCCCGCCCCTTTTCAAACAACCTCCGTGCTCTCTTAGAACCAATCCTAACCTCCGCACCCTCTCAGAACCAATCCTAGCCTTTATCCCCTCAGCATTGACTTGTAACAACCCCCGCCCTCTATGCCAGCCTATATAACCTGTGCTCACCCCTAATAAACTCTCTTGGCTTCTTCACCCTCAAAGAACTGTGTCCTGCCTGTTCCTTCTCGCCGCCCTCCACACCTTGCACGCCTCCGCCGGGGACCGGGCCCAGTCCCCCGCCTCGCCCTCGCCGCCGGGAAAGAGCCCCCGCCGCCGGTACCCTCCGAGCAACGCCAAGAGCCTAGGGTTCAGCAACCGGCCCCCCCCCCCCCCCCAGATAAATCAACTGCGACCGCAGGAAACAGATCAGTGATTGCTGGGGACTGACTTCCTAGGACATAAGGGAACCTTTTTGGTTGATAGTGATGTTGACTATGGTGGTAGTTACACAGGCGTATACATTTGTCAAAACTCATATAACTATACCTTTAAAATGTGTGCATTGTTATGGATATATTATACCAAAATAAAGTTGATTTTTAAAAATACATGGTATAGCATATGGTGATAAGAGGTATGAAGAAAAATCAGGAAAGGAGGCTAGGAACTACAAGGTGGGGGGCAGGGGTTGCTCTTTTAATATGTGGTCAAAGAAGGTAGCAATTTAAAGCTGAAACCTTTTTTGGCTAACCCTTTAAAAAATGTAGCAAACTTAATTTTCTGTGCTAATGGAGGAAAGAGAAATGTCCTAAAGAATCCAAAATAGTATATAAACCTAAAAGTCATTTATATTTAGTTCTAGAAAGAAACTATTTGCCCATGCAGTGATAGATTTAGCTTTTTGATGAAAGAAGAAAGAATGAGAAAGAGAGAAAAAGAGAGAGAGAGAGAGAAAGAGGAAGAAAGGAAGGAAGGAGGAAAGGAGGAAAGAAGTCTTTCTGAAAGATAATTCAGACTAAATAACAGAGCTAATTAAGACATAGGGGGAAAACAGTAGTGTATCCTCTGACCTACTAACAGACTAAACTCTTGGTCACCAGGGCCAGAAAGGGCATGCAGAAAGAACTCTGGGATCCTCAAATAGCCTCTACTAAAGACAAACACAAAAGAGAGCTGGGTTTTCCTGAGAATGATTAGGCCTCTGCCATCCCTCTCCAGATTCACTTAACCTCTTTGAGTTTTCATTTTAAATCATTTTTTCATAGAGACGTTACCCAAACTATTAAGGCATATAATTGACACTGAATAAATGTTTATAACTGTTGTTGAATGATACATGTAAACTATACTGAGCTCTTTGAAAGAAAAGGCTATGAGAGATCATGGAAAAGAATTTAGCCATGTAGATGACATATTCATCAGAAAGAAGGGATTGGGCTAGAAAGTAGAGGAATTACTAGAATACTCAATGACTGCTGAATTGCTTGGGATTATGGTGTCTCTTAATCTGAACCTGAAGTGTCTGTGAATAAATGCCAGAATCCAGGTCTGTCAGTTTTTTTCTAGCATTCGAGCATCTAGAGTCAAATTCTCTGGGAAATGACAGCAATATTTCACCCTCAAATTGAAGGAAATCAGGAAGTGAAAAAAATTTTCCAGAAGCTACCAGAAAGTAGAATCGCCCTCCAATGAAGTCAAACCAGAGGTCAGGTGCTTACACATGGTTGGTACATACATGTCTCTAAGAACACTAAGAACTCTAAGAACTCTAAGAACACCAGCTACCACAAACCAGTCAAATAAAGCCTTTTAATTGCCAGCCAAAAGCCACCAGAAAGAGGAACAAAACATCCTCCTCAATCTCCAAGGAAGCATCCACCCTTTCCTGCCTTCAGAAGTCCCTCTATGGCTAAACCTGCTTAAAATTGTGCCTAAGAGTCTCCCCCTGAGTGCCTCTTTGTTGCTAAGATGTGGCCCTCTCTCTCTAGCTAAGCCACTTTGGCAGGTGAACTCACTGCCTTCCCCACTATGTGGGACCTGACTCCCAGGGGTGCAAATGTCCCTGGCAACGCAGAATATGATTCCCGGGGATGATTCTGGACCCGGCATTGTGGGATTGAGAACATCTCCTTGACCAAAAGGCGGAAGCAAAATGAAACGAAATAAAGCTTCACTGGCTGAGAGATTTCAAATAGAGTCGAGAAGTCACTCTGGTGGACACTTTCATGCACTATATAGATAACCCTTTATAGCTTTTAATGTATTGGAATAGCTAGAAGTAAACACCTGAAACTATCAAACTCCAACCCAACAGCCTTCACTCTTGAAGACAACTGTATAACAATGTACCTTACAAGAGGTGACAGCGTGATTGTGAAAACCTTGTGGATCACATTCCCTTTATCCAGTGTGTGGATGGATGAGTAAAAAAAATGGGGACAAAAACTAAATGAAAAATAGGGTGGGATGGGAGGATAATTTGGGTGTTCTTTTTATTTTTATTTTTATTCTTTCTGGTATAAGGAAAACGTTCAAAAATAGATTGGGGTGATGAATGCACAACTATATGATGGTGCTGTGAACAGCTGATTGTACACCATGGATGACTGTATGCTATGTGAATATATCTCAATAAAACTGAATTTAAAAAAAAAGTCCCTCAATGTCCCATCCCATAAGTCTTTCCAATTCATCTTGCCTGGAACTTTCTATATGTTTGTTCTCCTTCCCTTCCTCATGGTCTCCCCAACTAGCTTTCCTCTGATTTTCGATCACCAATCAAATGTGATAAAAACATTTAGCAGTTCTAACCTCAGACTGAAATGACCTTATGGGAGCTCCTCCCAAAGCAGGCAAGTCTCCCCAGAAAAGTTCAGCCTTCAGAAGTGCTTCTGTGCTACACACAATTTCCAGGTGTGCCACTCAAGGGTGGCACCTCTGGGAGACACATCCACAGGGAAAACACACAAGGTCAACTTAAGAAATCTGCCTGTTATATTAACCCAGCTCAAACAGCCAAATGTTTGTCCAGTTCTGGCAAAATCAATCACTTCAAGGAAGTGACAAAACAGAAAAAAAAAAAAAAAAGAAAAATACAATCATGCAAACTGGAGGTAACTTGAAATAGTTAAAGAGAGGTTCCCTGAAAAGCTGACTCATGGTGGTTTTGATGGCTTATATGGGTCAAATCTTAAATAGCCCCACACTAAACAAAATCACCTTCCAGGTAAAATGCCAGAAGCCTGTTATAACTGAATGAGCCCAAGTCTGAGAAAGCTCAGAAGATGTGAGCAGAAAGAAAAGGCCCAAAATAGGGCTCTTTCATCTTTCTGCTTGTCTGAGTCATCCTCAACCCTGGGTTTCCCAGTAATCCCATACAATGCCCTCCCCTCTATCACCAACACTAAACAAAAGGGGCTTTTACTTGGGCTTCTATGAATAAAAGGCAGCAGTGGAGAAGGGAGGCTCTGGTACTACATACAATTATGCTTATTATTCTGGCAGCACCTAAGCAGATCTGGTTTTTTGTTTGTTATGTTTCCTATATGGCACCTAAGAAACCAATAGTAAATGTATTTATGTTCTGACCAGAACTCGCCCAAGGGCTAACTAGACAATGCATCAAAATTAGTCTTTACACCCTAACAGTTTGGCCGTTCGAAAAGAAAAATAGGGATGTTAAACAATTTAGAAGAGTCAGATCCCTCTTGCTCATGACTATTGACTAGAAGTAAGTCCTAATAGGTTTCCAGCAGTCTGTTTGAAACAGAGGGCCTGGAAAGGGTCAAGCCCCAAGAAGCTACCTGTGCCGGTTTGCGTGTATTGTGTCCCCCAAATGCCATTATCTTTGTAGTCTTGTGTGGGGCAGACGTTTTTGGTGCTGGTTGGATTTGCTTGGAATGTGCCCCACCCAGCTGTGGGAGATGATTCTGATGAGATGTTCCCATGGAGGCGTGGCCCCGCCCATTTGGGGTGGGCCTTGATCGGTGGAGCTATATAAATGAGCTGACTCAAAGAGGAAAGAGAGTGCAGCTGGGAGTGATGTTTTGAAGAGAAGCAAGCTTGCTGGAGAGGAACGTCCTGGGAGAAAGTCGTTTTGAGGCCGGAGCTTTGGAGCAGATGCCAGCTGTCTTCCTAGCTAACAGAGGTTTTCCAGAGGCCATTGGCCATCCTCCGGTGCGGGTACCCGATTGCTGAGGTGTTACCTTGGACGTTTTGTGGCCTTAAGACTGTAATTGTGTAGTGAAATAAACCCCCGTTTTATAAAAGCCTATCCATCTCTGGTGTTCTGCATTCTGCAGCATTAGCAGACTAGGACACTACCCCATACCAGGAAGCAGAGGATGGACCAAGAGGTCAACAGCAGATGAGACAAAGACAGAAGTAGCACAGAAATGTGGTAAATAAGCACAGCCCATTTGCGGTCAAGAATTCCCATACAGTAGGAAAACATCCTCTGCTATTTTCCATTCCCCAAACCCACTGGAATAATGTATCTTTTAGCCAATTTGGAGGGGGAAAAAAAAGCAAAGTCCCAGTATTTTGAGCTGCACTATTCTGGGACTGTAAACAAGTAAAGCAGCCAAGCAATGTGATGGGTCTTCTTAAAGGGGCGGTCTCAATGAGATGAGGTCCACCACTGACTTTGCTGAAAGAAAAGGCAGATACGACTCTCACCTTGGGCCCCATTTGTGAGAGGGACCAAGGCTGTCTATTTCTAGATCAAGTAGAGCCTGCCCAAGATAGACACTTTCTTAGTGTCTTATTGACCACTCTTGGGTCAACCAAGACTGAGCTCCCTTATCACCTTGAATGTTTGGCATGAGAAGACTAAGTTCATGAGTCTTTTGGCATGAAAAACTCTTCAACTCTCCTAAGAGTCCAGTCAGGGGTCAGCTGGCATGAGGTGAAACAGGTACGATTTCCTGTTAGTTTGCTGCTCTACTCTCTTGGAAGGATGGCAGTCATAAGAAGTTTGTATTAAACAGACCAAGAGGAGAATGATGTGCTTATGAAAAAAAGGAAAAATAAATTGTATGGAGTTTAAAAAAAAATACAAGAATGAAAGAAAAAAAAGTCTTTGATGTTTTTACTTCCCCCACCCCCAACCCCACTTGGACTGGTAAACATTTTGATAAAACAAGATGTCTGAAGCCCTCCCAAGATTCAACAGATAGGAAAATACTATCTTCTTCCTCCACTAAGACCTCTAATTGTCAGAAACTTTATTGTTTAACCTTTGAATTATTTGCTAAGGGTGTTGCCTCTGGCTTCAGGAGATTATAGCTGAGTTGTCCTTGTGGATTACTTATTTATCATTGGCTCTAAATAATGGGTCAGTAAGTCCTTTGGCCTTCCTTGTATGGTTCCACTAAGGCCTAGGAAAAATAAATGAAGACAACCCAGAAAAATCTCAACCATTTCACTTGAGGGTCTACAAAATATGCCAAAAGAGAATATTTCACTAGCTAGGTTATTTCTGAGGAGTGAACAGAAGCTAAAGAGGGAAGAAAAACTGGCCTATTGGTTAACTTTTTTGTCCCTGATATATTTTCCGTTTCACTAGAATCCAGATCGTCTATTAGACCAAAACAACCATTAGATAAATTTCTCAGTCTTGGCACTACTGACATCTTGGGGCAGACAATTGTTTGCTGTGGAGGTACTGCCCTATGTATTGTATGCTCTTTAGAAGCACTCTGGCCTCTCTCCACTTGTCAGTTATGACAACCAAAAATGCCACACATTGCCAAATGTCCCCCGGGGAGGGAGGCTGGGGGGAATTACTCCCAGTTGAGAACAACCATGTTAGATAATACCAAATAAGACTAATTTAACTCCTTTTATTGCACGAATTGAGTTCTTACTTAAAGAATTTTCGTTTTTATCAATTTAAGTCAATAAAATCTGGGGTATTAAGCAGGTATTAGTCGTACAAACCAAATGCCTAGGAGTCACCAGTGAGCCCTCTCATTCCTTCACCCTGCCACCCAACAGATCAGAATTCCTCCAACTTTATCCCAAATGCATACAAACTTTATTCCAAACTCATCAATGTCTCTACATCTCATTAACAACACCAAATATAAGAGACTATCACCTCTCACTTCATCTTCTCCTAAGTAGTCTCCCTGCTTTCCCTCTTGTCCCTCTACAATCGCTACAAACTAGTCTTCAAACTGCAATCAAGAGCCTGCTCTTAAAAAACTTTTATCAGATCATGGGATTTACCAGCATATGAAATTTGGTACCTCCCACTACACTTAAAATAAAATCCAAATTTATTTCTATGGCCTAAAAGGCCCCACACAATCTTGCCCCTGCTCACATCTGGTCTTCTTTCCATATCACTCTCCAGCTCATTCCAACCACAATGGCATTCTTTCTATACTTCAAATATGCTATCCCACCTTTGTTTTTTTCCCCACTTCCTCCTTCTGATAGCCTATATCTCCAACCAGTATTATTCATCAGGTCTCTACTTAAAAGTCAAGTTCTTGAACTTGATAACTGTACTTAAGGTTGTTATATAAGTGAGTATACTTGTTCTTAGGATATGTACATGGAAGTATTAAGTGTTCAAGGAGCATGAGGTATACAACCTACTCTCAAATGTTTAGAAAATAGACAGATGATAGATAGAAGGATGGAAAGACAAATGTCACAAGTTGGTGGATCTGCGTATCTGGGTAGCGGGTATGCTGAAGTTCTCTGAATGCCTTTTGTATTATTTTTGCAACTGTTCTGTAAATTTGAAATATTTCAAAATAAAAAGTTTGTTTTTTTAAAAAAAAGGGAGGAAAAATAAATATTTTTCTGAGACCAAAAAAAAAAAAAAGAAAAATTCACCTCTACAATAAGGTCTTCCCTGACCATGTTGCAAAAGTGGTTTCCAAGATAACACTTCCTTAATAACACTTACTACATCTGAACCATCTTTGTATGTGTTTATATGTGTGAAATCTGTTCTCCTTACTTGAATGATGAGCTCTATGAAGGTATGGACCAGATCTTACTAACCACAGATCCCTGGCACCTAGGAAGTACCTGGCATATAACATATTTAATGAAAGTTTTTGGCTAGCAGGTCACATGTATCCATTTAAGAGCCACAAAGGGACTTCATGAGCTCAAAAATAATGGACATGGTTCCTACAACAAAGTTAGTCTCTCTTCAAACTTACCATTACAGTACAAACTCAAATGACAATAGGGTAATGATAAAATTTTAACCTCTAAAATTTGTCCCTTTATGCTTTCCAGAAGAAATTTAATAATACTTAAACCAAAAGTAACAAATCTTAGGGGATTCTAGGTCACAGGATTTGAGGAAACCACACATAATAGTTATAGACCATAAACTACTAAAATAATCCCAATGTACTAAACTGAATACAATGAAAATCTACAAATGCCTAGAAATAAGAAAAGAAAAAGAGAGAGCCAGGAGCCTCACTCACAGAATCTTTACTGCTCTGAGGAAGCAGCTCTTCAATGGTAATACTGTCTTACTCTTATACAGAGCTATGTTTCATTTGATCCTCACAATTGGTGAGCTGATGCTATCGACCATAATGAAGCTTAATTAGAGAGTCTGAATGACTCAATCAGTGTGCAGGCGTGTAAGAATTAAGAGCAAAGACTTCGAAGGCAGATACCTACGTTCAAATCCCTGTCTCTGCTGCTTACCATATGACTTCAACAAGTTACTTCACTTGCATGCTCCAGAGACCTCGTCTATAAAACAGAACCTACTTCTTATGGTGTGATAGGCTGAATATTGGTCCCCCAAAGATGTCCACATCCTAATCCCAGAACCTGTGACTACGTCACTTTAAATGGCAAAAAGGATTTGAGATGGGGAGATTATCCTGGATTATCCAGGTGAGCCTGATGTAATCATAAGAATCCTTATGAGAGGGAGGTAGGAGGGCCACAGACACAGAAGGTGAAAACAGAAGCAGAGGGACAAAGAAAGAGATTGGAAGATGCTAAACTGCCGGCTTTGAAGACGGAATATGGGGCCACAGGCCAAGAAAAACAGGCAACCTCAAAAGTAGAAAAGGCAAGAAAATGGATTCTTCCCAGGAGCCTCCTGCTCTGAACACAACCCAGCTGACCCATTTTAGGACTTCTGACCTCCAGAAGTGTAAGAAAATAAATGCGCATGTTTTAAGCCACTAAATAGGAAATTAACGCACAGGGCTATGATGAGGATTCAACAAGCTCATACATGTAAAGAGCTAAGAACAGTTCCTGGCACCAAACACCTACCATGTAAGAGCTCTATAGCTTTTAGCTGTTACGAGCCAAAACCAGAACTCATAGGAAATTCACAAAAGTACTTCAGAGGTTAAAAAAAGGAGATTTAGAAATTTAGCGATATCTATCTAAATTTAAAATGCTCATCTCATTTGACAAAGATTCCATTTCTAGATAATTATACAGGGTATTCAATATATCTTTGTTTCTAATAACTCAAGTATCCATTAACAGGCTAAAATTACAGAAAAACCATTCAACAAAATACCAGTCAGCCTTTAAATAATGAGGTAGATCTCAATGTGCTGATATGGGAAGTTTTCCAAGAAGTATCCTTTAGTGAAAAAAAAAAAAAGTAAAGCTCAGAATGGCAAGTATGTTAGGTTCCGTTTTGGTTTAAAAATAAAAGGAATAAGTACATGTATTCATATACATCTATGAAAAAATTCTAGAAGGGCATGCAGTTACTGTTAAGGGTGACTGCCTCTGAGAAAAGAGACTGAGGGTATGGAATGGAATCAAATCATAAGCAACAAATCTTAGGGGACGCTAGGCCATAGGATTTTCCCTGTATGCCCTTTTATATTATTTCAGTTTTATGCTAGAAATGTTTGTGATCTCCTTTTCTAAAAAATTGAATTTGAGAGGTAATATCACCAATCAATCAAGTATTTATGTGCTGACAAAGTGCCTCCCACTGTACAAGATACAGGACATAAGATATGGTCCTCGTTCTTTAGAAGTTTACAGTCTAGTCAAATTTTATAATCTAGATTTGTAACAGACAATCATCTCTCTAATTATTTTGGACATTCACCTATCAGAAAACCGAACCTGATATTTTTTCAAAGTATTTTTCAACTTACAACTCAATGAGAACAAATCATCACTTCAAAGAGTAAATTCTATGTTCAATCCATTAGTCCAAACCAATATTGTTTGTGATTAATAAACTGTTATTTCCTGGAGAAGTGGTCAGTGTTGACGAAGGGAGGAAAAGCAGGAGGAATCTTTACAAACACCTCAATTATATACATATTACACACTGCAAGAAAAAAAGATGAAGGACAAATGTCATCTGTATATAGTTGTATTTGTCTTCATTACACTTCTTTATATTTTCCTAATTCTTTTAAAAGGCACATGTATCAATGTTAGAAAAAGAAATACAGATTCACACCCTTCCCCCCACCCCCCCCACCCCCAAAAAACACTTTATTTTGGTGTCAACACACTCTATAAAGTTTACTGGTTCGTGCCAAATCTTCCTTTCAGTTTCCCAAATAACAGCAACCCAAAAGGCTAACATTAAAGAGAACTGATAGCAAAACCTTTAAGAATCATCCAAATCCAAGTGTTCCATTTATATAATATTTAGTCCCCACTGTTACCCAATTAGAGCATAATCCATAATGAAGACATTATTGCTGACAAGAGAGGCAGAATGGGATCTGGGTCACTCTTCCACAACTCTGTTAGTTCCTCTAAAGCCAATAAAGAAAGGTCTGTGTTAGCAAAGTATTTAGCTGAGAACAGAAGTAGATAGGAATCATAATGTAACTCATTTCCATAAGCTTATCCAAGGAGGAAAAAACACAGAGATGAAAATATTTTTCACATGGTAACTTACATAGGTACTCATCCAACCTGGAGATGTAAGAAGTCATCACCACTAGAAGTACTGAGTTAATGTACCACAAATACTCCAATGATTCTGGCAAAAACAATGAACCACAGCTGAACGAACACTATGTGCCAGACCCTGTGATAAATCCTTTCCATTCCTAATCTCTATGAATCCTCCCGGCAAACCTACGAAGTAGAAGTGAAACTGAGGCAGGGAGCTTCAATACTAGGTCATATGGTCAATAAGTGGTGAAGCCTGGATGTGAACTCAAGCAGGGTTCACACCAAAGCCCACGTTTTTAAACATTATACTACCCCTTCCCCAATCGCTCCTAACCATCACACACTACCACCTCCCCAACTCACTGGAAATCAAACCAAATATTCCCTACTCATTCTGTAATCCCAGATGCCCTCATTGACTTTTACTGATTAGAAACCTATTTGTGAAAATAAAAAGAGGCCATTTGGGGAGAATACTGTCCTTATCAAAAGCCACTTTTTAAAGACCTGCCTCTCTAAATTGAAATAGCAGGTTTGTGCCCTAGTGCCTAGCAGTCCCATGGGACCCAGTGTCAGTATTTCTTTACCTGCACGTGCACAGTCCCTTATCACTGACATTTTTTCTCAACTTGCCCAAGTGCTCTCATTCAGAAAATTGTTCTAAATCATTTCTTCCTGATAATTATCCTAATAATAATAACACCAGTATCATATACAATAACACAGCTATCACATACTGAGCAATTATTATGTGGCAGGCTCTGTGGTATACACAGTCTCATTTCATTCTCACAACCCAATGAAATAGGCACAATCCCCATTATATAGATGAGGAAACTAAGGCTCAGAGAGGGAAACTAATTCAGCCAAGGTCACACAGCTGATAAATGACTAAATCTGACTCTATGCAACTTAAGTCTTCCAATCATTAAAATGTGAGCCCCTCCTGGCTTTCTTGAGAGCCACCTTCCAACAAAAGATCTGCTGCACTACAACATATTCACTAACCCAAGCACTTACCTGAATTTCTTCATTTTCATCCACTAGGAGGAAACTGACAACCTTCTCAGTCATCTTCTTCCTCTTGGTCTCCTCATCCATCTCTTCTTCCTCCAGTGACTCCTGGACCTTAGTGACATGATACACAGTCACAGGGTGTCTCCTTTTGTAACCCCCAGAATGAATCCTCTTCTGGCACTCCAGGCACAAATTGATTTTGCAGGTCTGGCACCTCATGGCTGCCCTCTGCCTAACACCAGGTGAATGTCCACTGGGGCCTTTGCAGGGGTCACAGTAAGGGATGTGGCCAGGTTTGAGCCTTATCCGCTCATGCTCTCTCAGGCGCTCCTGCCGATGGAGCTCCTCCTCGCAGCGGAGACACTGGAGACTGCAGCACTCATCACACTCAAAGACAGCTTCGTCTGACCCGCTGCAGGCATAACTCTCCTGGCACATCAGCCCTGGATTCAGGCCCTTCTCCACTGGGGAAGCCTGGGCACTCATGCTCAGTTTGGGAAGGAAACACAATCACCATGCAACAGTCACTGAGCGGCTCCCCAGGAGTGGAGACAAAGGCTTTGAGTCTAAAGACCACCCAGAAACTTCCACAGCGTTCTGAACACCTTTTAAAAACACTTTGGTGTCCTATTATAATGCTTCACACACTCATAAATGTTCGAAATTTTAATTTTCTGCCTCCAACAGTCTTGTATCAGCAGCAATGTTGATTTGTTCTGATGATTTCATCCTCCATAAAGTACAGGCAAATGCATAGTCAAAATTAACTTGAAAGGGTCTTTTATGGCTATCTGAGAGAGGTTTGATGGGTTCACTGAGGTGGGCTCTTTGGTTGAGCCTCAGCCACAGGGTTTGGGTTTTGGTGTTGAAAGAGAGTGGTCAGGAGGTTTTCAATATAATCTAACCTCAAGTTAATATTTCAGGAGACCAGGAGATACCTAGAGTAGAAGAAGGAAAGAGATTTCATTCACCTAAAAAAAAAAAAGCTCTAAAAAAAAAAGAAAAAAAGAGAGAGATTGTGATTAAATAGTAGGCCAAAGCTCTTGAGAGAAATTTCATTCTTGCTGGTAATTCACACTGGCTTGTAATGACACTAGAAATTTCTTCTCAAAATCATGGCTAAGTCTCCTCCTTTTGAAAACAAACACCACCTCTAGGCCCAAGGCACTTAAGAGACTTTGCTGCTCTATTTCCCAGACAGAAATTCTCTGTTCATTCAGTTATTAAATTCAGAATCAAAATTACTAAGCAAATAGTCTTTGGAGGGACAATCCTCTGCATCCCTACTCCCACCCCACCACTGGGAGAGGTGGAGAAAAGAGGACCATCAACAGCTAAAGAAAAAAAAAATTAAACTTCAGCTTCATCAAAGACCTGGGCAGATCTGGTTACCCTTGTAATTAGATTGTTTCAATTCTAGACAGATGTCTGTTAAGGACTCTAAACCTGGAAACAATAGTCACTATTTTATGTTGAAAAGAATAAAAACAATTATTGTCCTTCCTTTTGTCCCTTCTCTAACTGCCAAAAAAAAAAAAAAAAAGACAGCAACAGGAGACAGAATTCCTCCACCACTATGGCCCACTGCAAAGTCAGGCCTGCAGTGAGTCAAAACAAATGATTTTTCTCTTCCTCACTCAAAAACTAACTTAAAAATAACTTAAAAAGAAGAAGAAGGAGAAAAGAAATACCTAGGTGAGGAAAGGGGCCTTCTTTACTTCCCCTACAATTATATTCTTAACGACCGTGACTTTGCCTCCCCATTACAAGGAATGGGTGTAAAGCCCTTCTTTCTGATATTCACTCCTCCACTACCGTAATCGATCTAGCAATCTTATTTTTAGATAAACAAGGAAGGCAAGGGAGAGACGAGGGCACCTTATTTACACCCTAACCTCAGATGTGCCCAGTCAACTCGCAAAACGGAAACAAAAATCAAAGCTTGTCATAATTGAGAAAAATATAAAATTAACCTTCAAAAGAACACCTCACCCTCGCCAAGCCAAGCAGACAATCTGCCTCGCGCCCCCACCACGACGCCTCTCTTCAGCTGGGGGTTCCTCACCCTTCCTTCCTCTGGGACACCACCACCTCAACCAGAGGGGCAGAAGCGGAGTCCAAGAACAAAGAAGGCCCCCCAAATCCCCCCACGCCGACAGAGCCCAGAGACGAATCCATTGTTTATACCACCCCACCCCCATCCCAGCCGCACCCGCCCCCCCCCTTTCTCCCGGGGACAGTCAGAGCCCCAAGACGATTGCTCGCCCCGCGCAGGGCCATGCCCTGCCCTCCCCGCCCGCTGTGGCCCAGGAACCCCACCACGAAACAGCTCGGCCGCGGCGGGGCGGTGTCGCGGAGCCGCGGGGCGCCGGTGAGGGCGGGGGCTGTTCCTCAGGACACCGGTGGATTCATCCTCATCTCCATCTCCAGCCCCCTCCTCCTGCGTTGCCTCCCGGGTTTCCACCTCTCCTGTTGTCAGTTAAGATCAGCTGATCAGAGTGAACTTCTCCCAGCTCGAACTAACAGGAAGGCGTGAGCTGTGCAGCCGGGGAGGGAGGAGTGGGAGGGGGTGGAGCCCGACGCCGACCGGAGAGGAGAATGGTGTGCACAGCCTTTTGGGAGGTGTAGTTCCCCCCAAATGCGTCCTCTCCCGCTTCCTGGGAGCAAAGAGCCTGAAGGACTACAGCTCCCAGCACCGAAAAGGCTGCGCTTGCGATTAGGTAGGTGAAGACCGGCACCAGGCATTTCGGGATTTGGAGTTTTGGTATTGACTGGTTTCCGCCGATATCAGGGAGATTTGTTTTGGAAAGTGGCCCGGGAGGGAGTGGTGCTAAATTAGAGAACTGATGAAATAATGGGAATAGTAGTGGGAAATGGCGAGACAAATAATTTGTTTTCAAGCAAACCTTACAGCACACCATTTTTTTGAGATATATGTTAAAATAGGCAGCCTTCCTTCCCCAGTTTCAAAGGGCACAAACTAGAAAAAGACCAGAAAGAATTGATGAGAATATAAGTACTCTTGTGGGAATTTTGTTTTCCCCTCAAGAGTGCTTTCCACGCTAATCATTTTTCTTAATGCAATTTTATTGAAATATATTCACGTACCATACAATCATCCAGTGTACAATTATTCACAGTATCATCATATAGTTGTGCATTCATCACCACAATTTCTGAACATTTTCATTACTCAAAAAAATAAAAGTAAAAAGAACACCCAAAACATCCCATACCCCTCCTCCCCCACTATTAGTCATTTGCTTTTTTTTCCCCATTTTTCTACTCATCTGTCCATACACTGGATAAACGGAGTATGAGCCATAAGGTCTTCACAATCACATGGTCATACCATGTAAGTTATATAGTTACACACTCATCTTCAAGAATCAAGGTTACTGGATTGCAGTTCAACAGTTTCAGGTATTTCCTTCTAGCTATTCTAATAAACTAAAAGCTAAAAAGGGATATCTATATAATGCATAAGAGTAACCTCCAGAATGACCTATTAACTCCATTTGAAATCTCTCAGCCACTGAAACTTTATTTTGCTTCATTCTCTTCCCCCTTTCTCAATCCTACAAAGGTGGTCCAGGCTCATCCCCGGGAGTCACGTCCCGCGGACAACCATTTTTTTCCCTACATATTATTTTTCTGACATTTCCTTAAATAGTTAAAAACTTCTGAATTTTAAATTATCTTTGGTTTAGATGGGGTACACTTTCAAGGTAAAGTTATCAGGCTACAGAGTAGGCTAATGATTAACACTCTCATCAACTTTTTAAAAACGGCTTTATATTTGTTTAGCACTTTCACTTTTTCTGTTTTGTTTTGCTTTGTTTTCTCTCCTGTTTGTTTCTTGGACAAAACTGAGAGAAAGCCTGATGTAATGAAAACAGCACCAGTTTATGATGCTGAAGACTGGAGGTTTGTTCTAAAAAAACCTCTTAACTATCTAGGTGGCTTGAGTAAGTCACCCAACCTCTCCATAAAATAAAGTAGTACTGTGTGATCTCTGAGGTCCCTGCTAATTCTAACATTCTATGATACTATCTCGATAATTGTTAATCCATATGAGAAGACTAAGATTAAATGACTTGCCAAGGTCACAAGCAAACTATTGACGAAGCTGGGACAAGAATCCAAAATTCTTTACTTGAAGCAGGACATTCTTTTCCCTTATAATTCAATGGATATAATTAGAACAATGGTAAAAACCAAATCTGCATAATAATGACCGAGCCATGTATGAGGGTTTTATTGCTGAAAATTATGTTTTGAAGACTGGGCAGAGAGTGACTAGTTGGACTGGCTACACAACATGGCTGGGAATTTTTTTTTCCTATGCCAGACCAAAAACCAGGATATTAAGAACTAAGCTATGGAGAGATTTCAAACGGAATGGAGAAGTCACTCTGGAGGGCATTTTTATGCGCTGTGGCATCCCCAGGCCTGAACAAAACAGGCCTGTGGACTTTGGCGCACTGTGACCTAGACAGCTAATATTTAACCTATCATCTTTGTAAGTTGGTGAAGAGAAAAAGGGTGAGTTGACCTTAAACTGTAACTTTAAAATGTGAAACGGGAAGCAGGCAGGAGGTGAGAGGCTCTTGGTCTCACAAAAGAGCAAGATGTAATTGTATCCCAGACCTCCCACCCTCAAATGTTAATCTAGTCTTTCCTTCACCAACCCCATGTCACAGTGACCTGTTCCCACATCTATGCTCCCCAACCCTTAGGATTATCTTTGTCTTAAACCCTTATAACTGGCTTGCTGTCCTCTCTCAATCAGCCGGTCGACTTCCCTGCGAATGTGATGCCCGCCTGGCATGAGAGAGCCATCATGATCTCTCCATGACTTCTCACCCTGTTGGTAAGCCCTGAATAAAAGTTCATGTATCAGAAAATGCTCATTGTCTTCTTTGGCCTCTGGACTGGCATAGCCCTTATGGGCTGCGACATGCACTACACAGATATCCCTTCTTAGTTTTTAGTGTATTGGAATAGCTGGAAAGAAATACCCGAAACTGTCAAACTGCAACACAGTAGCCTTGATTCTTGAAGACGATTGCATAATTATGTAGCTTATGTGGTGTAACTGTGTGATTGTGAAAACCTCATGGCTCACACTCCCTTCATCCAGTGTGTGGACAGATGAGTAGAAAAATGGGGACAAAAACTAAATGTAAAATAGGGTGAGATGTGGGCATGGAATGTTTTGGATGTTCCTTTTTACTTTTATTTTTATTTATTTATTTATTTATTTTTTTTGGAGTAAGGAAAATGTTCAAAAGTTGATTCTGGTGATGAATGCACAACTATATGATGGTACTGTGAATTGATTGTACACTGTGGATGATTGCAGGATATATGAATATATCTCAATAAAACTGTATTAAAAACGAACAAACAAACAAAAAGCAATACAGTATAAAATATGGTGCAAAACAAAGACAGACATATAGATCAATGGAATCGAATTGAGAATTCGGAGACAGACCCTCAGATCTATGGCCGACTGATCTTTGATAAGGCCCCCAAAGTCACTGAACTGAGTCATAATGGTCTTTTCAACAAATGGGGCTGGGAGAGTTGGATATCCATATCCAAAAGAATGAAAGAGGACCCCTACCTCACCCCCTACACAAAAATTAACTCAAAATGGACCAAAGATCTCAATATAAAAGAAAGTACCATAAAACTCCTAGAAGATAATGTAGGAAAACATCTTCAAGACCTTGTATTAGGCGGCCACTTCCTAGACTTTACACCCAAAGCACAAGCAACAAAAGAGAAAATAGACTAAATGGGAACTCCTCAAGCTTAGAAGTTTCTGCACCTCAAAGGAATTTCTCAAAAAGGTAAAGAGGCAGCCAACTCAATGGGAAAAAATTTTTGGAAACCATGTATCTGACAAAAGACTGATATCTTGCATATATAAAGAAATCCTACAACTCAATGACAATAGTACAGTCGGCCCAATTATAAAATGGGCAAAAGATATGAAAAGACAGTTCTCTGAAGAGGAAATACAAATGGCCAAGAAACACATGAAAAAATGTTCAGCTTCACTAGCTATTAGAGAGATGCAAATTAAGACCACAATGAGATACCATCTAACACCGGTTAGAATGGCTGCCATTAAACAAACAGGAAACTACAAATGCTGGAGGGGATGTGGAGAAATTGGAACTCTTATTCATTGTTGGTGGGACTGTATAATGGTTCAGCCACTCTGGAAGTCAGTCTGGCAGTTCCTTAGAAAACTAGATATAGAGTTACCATTCGATCCAGCGATTGCACTTCTCGGTATATACCCAGAAGATTGGAAAGCAGTGACACGAACAGATATCTGCACGCCAATGTTCATAGCAGCATTATTCACAATTGCCAAGAGATGGAAACAACCCAAATGTCCTTCAACAGATGAGTAGATAAATAAAATGTGGTATATACACACGATGGAATACTACGTGGCAGTAAGAAGGAACGATCTCGTGAAACATATGACAACATGGATGAACCTTGAAGACATAATGCTGAGCGAAATAAGCCAGGCACAAAAAGAGAAATATTATATGCTACCACTAATGTGAACTTTGAAAAATGTAAAACAAATGGTTTATAATGTAGAATGTAGGGGAACTAGCAATAGAGAGCAATTAAGGAAGGGGGAACAATAATCCAAGAAGAACAGATAAGCTATTTAACGTTCTGGGGATGCCCAGGAATGACTATGGTCTGTTAATTTCTGATGGATATAGTAGGAGCAAGTTCACAGAATTGTTGCTATATTAGGTAACTTTCTTGGGGTAAAGTAGGAACATGTTGGAAGTTAAGCAGTTATCTTAGGTTAGTTGTCTTTTTCTTACTCCCTTGTTATGGTCTCTTTGAAATGTTCTTTTATTGTATGTTTGTTTTCTTTTTAACTTTTTTTTCATACAGTTGATTTAAAAAGAAGGGAAAGTTAAAAAAAAAAAAAAAGAAAAGAAAAACAAGGAAAAAAAAAAAGATGTAGTGCCCCCTTGAGGAGCCTGTGGAGAATGCAGGGGTATTCGCCTACCCCACCTCCATGGTTGCTAACATGACCACAGACATAGGGGACTGGTGGTTTGATGGGTTGAGCCCTCTACCACAGGTTTTACCCTTGGGAATCCGGTTGCTGCAAAGGAGAGGCTAGGCCTCCCTATGGTTGTGCCTAAGAGCCTCCTCCCGAATGCCTCTTTGTTGCTCAGATGTGGCCCTGTCTCTCTAGGTAAGCCAACTTGAAAGGTGAAATCACTGCCCTCCCCCCTACATGGGATCAGACACCCAGGGGAGTGAATCTCCCTGGCAACGTGGAATATGACTCCCGGGGAGGAATGTAGACCTGGCATCGTGGGACGGAGAACATCTTCTTGACCAAAAGGGGGATGTGAAAGGAAATGAAATAAGCTTCAGTGGCAGAGAGATTCCAAAAGGAGCCGAGAGGTCACTCTGGTGGGCACTCTTATGCACACTTTAGACAACCCTTTTTAGGTTCTAAAGAATTGGGGTAGCTGGTGGTGGATACCTGAAACTATCAAACTACAACCCAGAACCCATGAATCTCGAAGACAGTTGTATAAAAATGTAGCTTATGAGGGGTGACAATGGGATTGGGAAAGCCATAAGGACCACACTCCACTTTGTCTAGTTTAGGGATGGATGAGTAGAAAAATAGGGGAAGGAAACAAACAGACAAAGGTACCCAGTGTTCTTTTTTACTTCAATTGCTCTTTTTCACTCTAATTATTATTCTTGTTATTTTTGTGTGTGTGCTAATGAAGGTGTCAGGGATTGATTTGGGTGATGAATGTACCACTATGTAATGGTACTGTAAACAATCGAAAGTACGATTTGTTTTGTATGACTGTGTGGTATGTGAATATATCTCAATAAAATGAAGATTTAAAAAAAAATAAAAATAAAAAAATAAAAAGAAACAATGTGCTCCACAAAAAAAAAAAAAAAAAATATGGTGCAAATGAAGAAAATCAACCTTCCTAAGTTTACTTGACTGGGCACTTGTGGCTTGGGATAAAATCATCAATGACTCTAATAGGTATAGATGCAAAAAAGTGTTATATCTCAAAATATACTCTGGAAAACTGTTTTGTAGACTCAAAGTAGTTCTAAGTGATGATATAGATACTGATGCAGTAGAGTATATATAAATTTTTTCCCAAAAAACATAAATTACACTATAATTTTATATGTGATTTCAAAATATGTATGTATAAATAATTAATAAAAATTTTAAGTAGAAAAAAAAAACTAAGCTATCCATGAACCTTCAAACTTCAAAGTTTACTTGGAAATAGAGGGAGAAAAAGAGGAAAGGGGGTGTGCTGGTTTGGATGTATAATGTCCACCAAAACACTGTGTCCTTTGATGCACTCCTGTGGGGCAGACATATTAGTGTTGATTAGGTTGGAATCTTTGGATTAGGTTGTTTCCATGGAGATGTGACCCACATAGCTGTGGGTAATACCTTTGATTAGATTATTTCCATGGAGGTGTGGCCCCATCCATTCAGGGTGGGTCTTGATTGATTTACTGGAGTCCTATAAAAACAGCCACACAGGCCCAGATGCTTGCTGCAGCCAAGAGAGGCATTCTGAAGATGGCCATTGCATTAGTTAGGGCTCTCGAGCAAAACAGAATCAACAAGAGATATCTATAAATATAAGATTTATAAAAGTGTCTCACACAACTGTGGGGATGCCCAAGTCCAAATTCCATAGGGCAGACAGCAAACTGGCAACTCCAATGAAGATGTTTGATGAAATCCTCCGGCAATGAGTTGGCAACTTTGATGAACATGCTCGATGAACTCCTCAGGAAACGAACTGGCAACTTTGACAAACTCCTCAGGAAATGCTTAGCTGGTCAGCGGAAGAAGAAGTAAAGGTCCTCTATCTGTCTACCTTAAAAGTCTTTAACTGATTGGATTAAATCCACCTGACTGTATTCTTGCATTGTGGAACACATGCCCTTTGTTAATGTCATCAGTCACAGCTGCAGCCAACTGACTGATGATTTAATAAACCAGCCTGTGGTTTTTTACCCAGCCACAAATGTCCTTGCAGCAAGGTTAGGCCAGTGCTTGCTTGACCAGACACCTAGGTACCATCACCTGGCCAAGTTGACACATGAACTTAACCATCACAGTCATTGAAGGTAGACTTTTACTATTCCAGATTTTGACTAGGAGAAACTAAGACAATACCGCCAGATGCCTGGAGAGAAACATCCTGGGAGAAAGCCATTTTGAAACACAATCTGAGAGCAAAGGAAGACACCAGCCACGTGCCTTCCCAGACAGCAGAGGTGTTCCAGATGCAATTGGCCATTCTTCTGTGAAGGTACCCTATTGTTGACACCTGAGGTTGGACATTTTTATGACTTTAAGACTGTAACTTTGTAACCAAATAGATCCCCTTTATAAAAGCCAATCCATTTCTGGTGTTTTGCAAAACAGCAGCATTACCAAACCAGAATAGGTGGGATTTTAGAAAGAAAGTTCAGACAACAAATCTTGAGCTAGGCTCTTGAATCTGGTTGGCATGCCATAAAATTTCTCTAGAAGGTTTTGTTCCTAGGCCTATCACCAAAATTTCTTTGTAACCTTGATAGTTTGCTTCATAACCCCCCCTCCCAAATAAAATAAGGATATTAACATATCCTGGGAAAACAGTACTCAATAAATTCTTTTTAAAGCCAATGATGCACATTTTAAAGTATATTTTTTAAAGTTATAATGGTAACCCCTAAAGGAACCACTAAAACTGTTGGAAATGGTTGCCTCTGAGGAAGGTAACTAAGGTGAAGAAGAAGAAAAATACTTTTCATTTTAAAACATTTGTACTCTTAACATTTTTTTGCTATGTGAGTGCAATATGTCAATAGTAGGAAAACTTTTACTTTTATTTCTTTTAACAGATAATTGGAATTATCAGATGTTTCTGTTATTGGTAGTTTTTGCTCTTTCTCATTCTTTATGTACTTAGTTATTTTTTACTGTGAGCTGCTTTTTCCTTGGAATATTATTTGTGGGATTACTTTGAGGCCTAGAATAAAGTTTCATTCCTCCAGAGAGGATTTGCTTTGGCTTGTGCCAGAAGGGACCACTCTAAACCAAATCTACTGTTTTTAGTTTTTTGTTTTGTTTTTCTTTTGACCACCAGGATATGTATATTTGGGCTACATATCCCTAGGAGGGCTAGCTAATGGGACCCGTTCTGACACCCTACCACCCACCTCTATATCCTCCTCCTTCTGCTCCAAGGCAACTTTCTTTCTAGTATGTTAGGTAGGGGTATACTTCTGATTCACTCTTAAACTAAAATTTGAGGTCCAGCTTTAGATTTCCCACTTCTAGCAGGCCCTTGGCTTTTCCTTATGTTTCATTTACTCCATGGGACCTCAAGAAAATGAGTTTAAGTTCACCAAGTATGGCACATGACATTAGGGTGAAAGCAGCATCGTTGCTCTATTTAGTTCTCTGGATCTGTCCTCACCTAGATTTCAGTCTCATAATTCTTTATCTTCTTATCAACTCTTCAGTATTTTACTAACAGTTTTAGTTGTTTTCAGTTGATGGTTGGTTTGCCATATTATCAGCCATTTTACAAAAAGGAACAATCAGGCTAGCAGTTAGCTCAGGGAGAGAGGTCAATATGATCAGGGCACATGGTAGCCTTCTGGGATGTCGGTAGTGTTCTACTGTTGACCTGGGTTACATCAATCTTACTTCATAATTATGCTTTCAACAATTCACATGTCTTTTGTGCCCTTCTGTCTGTATGGTATATCTTACACACACACAAAAAAAAAGTTAAGAAAAAAATTTAATTAGGAAAGAGAAATGAATGAAGTAAAAGGTGCCATGAAATAGATTCAACAAGGTAAGCAAACCAAGCCCTTGGATTTAATGAAGTCATTTCCTTGATTCATTCAGCACAGCATTATAAAGATCTTCACAATATTTAACCACAGCAGGATACATAAAACAAATAGTAGGCAGGTTTTCCAGGCTTGTTCCCTTCAACTTTCCATATCACCTCCCCCTTAAAGGGAGTCCTCAGTATGAACACACATGTGCATATACACACACACAAACACACACACAATTGGTCTGTAGCTATTTTAAAACACACTCCCAAGCCCATACTGTTATATCCAGGTATCCAGTGTGAGTGAATTGAAGTCTGTTTCCCAAGTGGTGCTAAGAGATTGCATTTATTATTATTTCCTTGGTGAATTTTCCAGAGCCCAGAATCCAACCTTCAGGCTTACAGGCCCAGAATTTTTATTTTATCACTCATCTACAGTGGATCCAGCTCTTCAGAGTAGACACACATTAACCAAGCTTACCGGACTAAGGATGCCAATCCAATAATTTACAATGAAAAATCACCATTACCCAGACTGGAATGCTTAAACTTAACACTGCACATTCATTCCCATGATAATAGTCTTATAGGAGAATCCCTGTGAAAAAGTTGCTTGGTGAGTTTAGAATCAGAACAAGAGGAAAGGGATCAGATAAACTGGATATTTATGATATAAAGCTAATGTATAGACCTTCTGCTGGAGATGTCTTTGCCCACAGGACCAGAATAATTGAATTATTTTAAAGCTATCTTTCTCCTCTACATTACTTAGTTAATCACCAAGATAGGACTCAGAAATTCTCTCTGGATAATTTAATAAGAAAGTTAATTTATTGGAAGGGTGTTAGGAATCTTAGAATTGTTGGGAAAGTTGGAGAACTTAGCTCAGAAAACGGTCAGGAACAAAGGAAGTGGTTATGGGAATCACAACCAAGTTCTCACTCGAGGAAGTCAGGGAAGAATGGTATCATTAACACTGTCTGCACTAAACACCTTTTCTTCTGGTCTCTCTGTACTATTGCCACTACTCTACCCACAACAATGGCAATTGTGGTAAGCAGAATAATAACCCCCACCCGCAGAGATGTCCACATCCTGATCCCCAGAACTTTTTCCTTATATCCAAAAGGGACTTTGCAGATGTGATTAAGGTTAAGGACCTTGAGTTGGAAAGATTATCCTGGATTATGACATATTCCCACACTAATCACATGAGTCCCTGGAAGCAAAGAACCTTTCCAGACTCTTGTCAGAGAGAGATGTGATGAGACTCAGAATTACTTGCTTTGAAGATTGAGGAAAGGGGACATGAGTCAAGGAATACAGGTGGCAAGGCAAGGAAATGGATTCTCCCCTAGAGCCGCAGAAAAGAACACAGCCTTGCCAACACCTTGATTTTAGCCCAGTGAATTTCTCGCCTATGGAAGAGTAAGATAATAAATTTGTGTTGTTTTAAGCCACTATTTGTGGTAATTTGTAACTGCATCAGTAGAAAACTAACACAGCAATGCTGCTTTGAATAACTTCTTAAGTGTTCTTGTATCTTTATATCTCTCTGTCAAGATTCAAAATCCTGGGCAAGAGAATACAATTGTGTCACATGGATCACATACCCATGGCCTGGATGCAAGGGAAATGGAGAGAAGGAAGATCCTTCCTCTTGAGTTCTGGAGTGGGAAGCATGACACAATGGAAGATCACTGCAAAAAGGGGGGAAGATTGGATGCCAGATGACAAAAAGGCAACAAATATCCATTAGAGGCCAAGCTATACTTGGCCAAGAGGACTTTGCTTTTCCTACACTTAAATGGTTGACCTCCTCCACTTCTGGTTTTCTTTAAATATGATAATATATTTAATCAAATTATATTTACATCTTGCCAACCCCTACACTGTATCTGTCTTCCATTAGTTAAAACAGAAACTGCAACTCAAACTGCCTTAACCAATAAAAGAAATGTATTGACTCACATAATTGAACAAGAGGGAGATTAAAGTTTAATCCAAAACTCAATCTAGGACTCAAATAATAGGCTCAAGACCTTGTGCCCTCCATTTCTCAACTCTGAGTAATGTACCCAACTGATTTTTGACAAAGGTGCAGAAGCAAGTCAATACGGGAAGGATTGTATTTTCAACAAATGATACTGGAACAACTGGGCAAAAAATAGGCAAAAAAATGAAGCTCACCCTGAACCTCATACCTTATACAAAAATTCAAATTGTATTGTAAATTAAATGCAAAACTATACATCTTTTAGGAAAAAATATATGAGAAAATCTTCAGGACCTGTTGAGTTAGGCGAAGAGTTCTTAAACATGGCAGCAAAAGCACCATTCATAAGAGACAATCGATAAAATTGTATTTCATCAAATTAAAAACTTTTGCTCTATAAAGGTACTAGAAAAGCCCATATGAAACATACCATGAATTGAGAAGAAAAAACGGAAGGACCACCAAAGATGTATTCAACATAAGAATTCGGGCAGTATTCAAATATTGTCCGTTTATTTTTACTACTAAGGCTAAAACAATGATGTCTTTTGAGCCTGCAGACTGATGAACTCTTCTGGAGCTCTACAGAAAGTAGAGAAGGTAAAATAGATACCTTCTAAAAAATCTGCTCAGTGAGTAATTACTTTCTCTTTCTCTGGAAATTGCCACACCAGCCCACAGAGGTGGGCCCTGTTCCAGTTTGCTAATACTGCCGTTATGCAAAATACCAGAAATGGATTGGCTTTTATAAAGGGGGTTTATTGGTTTACAAATTACAGTCTGAAGGTCATGAAAATGTCCAAATTAAGGCATTAATATGCCTATACCTTCACCAAAGGAAGGCCAATGGTGTCTGGAAAACCTCTGTTAACTGGGAAGGCATGTGGCTGGCATCTGCTGATCCCGGGTTGTGTTCCAGCTCCCTTTCAGCTCCTGTGCATTCTTCAAAATGTTGCTCTTGGGATGTTTAGTCCTCTCTTAGCTTCTTTCGGAGAAAAGTGTCAGCAAAAGTCTGCTTTTGATGGCCATCTCCAAAATGTCTCTCTTGGCTGTAGCACCAAGATTCTTCTGTCTGCGCTGTTATAGGGCTTCAGTGATTTAATTAAGACCCATGCTGAATGGGCGGTGCCATAACTCCATGTAAATAATCCAATCAGAGTCATCACCTACAGTTGGGTGGGTCACATCTCCATGGAAACAACCTAATCTAAAGATTCCAACTTAACCAACACTAATACATCTACCTCCACAAGATAGCATTAAAAGATCATGGCTTTTTCTTGGGGGATATAATATATCCAGACTGGCACATCAATCTTTTCTCTTTTAGTTATGCTTATCGTATTTTGCTTAAGAAATCCTCCCCCGCACTGTGGTCACAAAGATATTCTCAAAATTTAATCATTCATATTTAAGTTGTTAATCTTCTAAATATGGTTAAAGTGAGATTCTCTACTCCACCTCCCCTGACAAATGAATGATATTAGGAATGATAATGGGGCGATAGCTACAGAAATAGGAGAGATTAAAGAGAATTATAGGAACAGCTTTACGGTGATAAATTAGAAAATGGACACATTCCTAGAAAATATAACTTACTGAAATTCACCCCAAAAGAAACAGAAAACTCAAATACTCATATATGAGTATTAAGGAAATAAAATTGTAATATAGAACTTTCCCAAAAATAAAGCACCAGACCCAGATGATTTTAAAAACAGTGAATCTTACCAAATAAAAAAAAATTAAACAAAATGGAAGAATACTAACACATCCAAAGAATAAAGAGAGAGAGAGAAGAGAGACTGCTTCACTCATTCTGTGAAGCTAATATCACTCCTTTATCCAAAACTGACAAGAACTATCTGAAAAAGAATACTGCAGGTTCATCTCACTCAGGAACATGATACAAAAACCCTTAAAAAATAGTTAGTTTAATCAAATCCAACATTGTATAAAAAATACATCATGGCCAATTAGTCATCATAAATGCAGTTTATCACAAGAACAGATTAAATGGGAAAATATGATCATTTCAAAATTTGCCAAAAACAATTCAATAAAATTCTACACCTATTGATGCTTTAAAATTCTGAAAGCAAGCTAAGAGTATAAAAGAAACCTCCTTAACCTGATAGAGTCAATTTCCTCATTTATTGAACAGCTCCTCATTTTCCAGTGACCTGCCATTGCCACCTTTGTCATATCTTAATTTTTCACATACGTATTGGGCTTTTCCCAGACCCTCCAGTCCATCAATCAGTGCGCTTAGTCTTGTACTGTTATCACAGTTTTAATACTATGGTTTATAAAATGTCTTGATACAAGGTAGGGTGTATTATTTGTGTAACATTAACATCAGTAATAAATAGACCTCCAAATTTTAATTTCTCCCTCTTATTTCTTTTTTTTCCCTCTCTTACCTTTTTCTTAAATGTTTGTGCCAGTTCAAATGTATTACGTCCCCCTAAATGCCATTATCTTTGATGCAATCTTGTGTGGGTAGACCTATTAGTATTGATTAGATTGTAATTCTTTGAGTGTTTCCATGGAGATGTGACCCACCCAACTGTGGGTGATAGCTCTGATTGGATAATTTCCATGGAGGTGTGGCCCTGCCCATTCAGCATGGGCCTTTGTCTATACTAGAGTGCTATATAAGCTCAGACAGAAGGAGCAACTTGCTATAGCCAAGAGGGACACTTTGAAGAACGCACAGGAGCTGAGAGAGGAACTGCAGTTTATAGAGACATTTTGGCGACAGCCTTTGAAAGCAGACTTTTATTCTGGAGAAGCTAAGAGAGGACAAATGGCCCAAGAGCAACTGAGAGTGACATTTTGGAGAGAAGCTGAAGCCTAGAGAGGAATGTCCTTGGAGAAAGATATTTTGAAACCAGAATTCCGGAGCAGACGCCAGCCATGTGCCTTCCTAGCTAACAGAGGTTTTCTGGACACCATTGGCCATCCTCCAGTGAAAGTACCCAATTGTTGATGCGTTACTTTGGACACTTTATGACCTTAAGACTGTAACTGCATAACCAAGTAAACCCCCTTTTATAAAAGCCAATCCATTTCCGGTGTTTTGCATTTCAGCAGCATTAGCAAACTAAAACGATGTTGTTTATTTTATTTGCTTTCTGCTAGTTTGCAAATTATACAATTCAATTTCTGTTCTTTTTTGTGGACCTTCTTGAAATTATGCTATTGAGAGTTTTACTATTAGTCTAAGAGTCATTTCTATATATGTGACCTCTTTTCATTTTGCCTGCTTTTAAGATCTTTTTGTCATTGGTTTCTGCTGTTTCACTACCATGTGTCTAGATTTCTTTTAATTCATCCTGCTTGATAATTGTGGGACTTCTTATATCCATGTATTTATGCTTTACATGTGTTCTGAAAAATTATCTCTTCAAATATTGCCTCTTTCTTCTTCCCGTTAGGGGCCTACTAAACCTTTTAATTCTCTTCCCCATGTTTCTTAATCTTTCTTTCATATTTTCCACTTACTCGTCTCTCTTTAATGTAGTATCTTATTTTTTTAATGTATCTTATCTCTTTCTTCAGCTGTGCCAAATCTTCTCTTTAACCCATCAGTTGAGTTTTAAATTTTCATTATTTATATTTTTCATTTGTAAAAGTTTATTTGGTTCTCTTTTTATATTTGCTTAATTATTTTATTGGTCACTTGTCTTTTGCTAATTTTTAGAAATTTCAAAAATTTCTTTAAACATTTCATACATAGTTATTTTATACTCTGTGTCTAATTATTTCAATATTATTTAGGGCTCTTTCTGTTGCAAGGAATGAAAACTCAACTCAATTTTGGTAAAGGTGAATTTATTAGCTTCCATATTGAAAAGTCTAGTAGCCTGACATAAATTCTCTCTCTTTAAGGTTTTATTTTATTACACAGATAATACATAAATTCATGTACAGAGTTTCTAACAATAGGATACAGAGTAACCTGAGAGGATTTCTGTGATTATGCTTGTGGTTGTAAATAAAGGCACAGACTTTTTATGTAGAAAATGTAACCAGCACTTTACCAAACCAAGTGTTTTCACGTGTATTAGCTAATTTAATCTTTACACTAGCCCCAGGAAGTAGGAATTATTAGCCCTACTGAATGGTGAGAAAACCTAGCAAGCAGAAATATGGATGGATGTAAATTTTACACCTCTCTTCCCTCTGATGGAAGTAATGAGTTACAGCCTATCCTATTAGTGCACCCACTGCATTTTGAGTTCTGATTGTACTCAACATATGGTAATCATTTTTTTCATCCAAAAATTTTATGAAGCATTTGCTATGACCCGGGCACTGTCTAGGTACTGAGATAGAAGTGAACAAAAGAGAGAATCCTTGTACTCAGTAAGTTTACATTCTAGAGTGGTAGAAGAAGATAGACCATAAACAAAAAATAAAAATATGTAGGATGTTAGATGGTGATAAGCACTGTAGAGAAATATAAAGCAGGTAAGGGAGAAAGGGAGTGTGGATATGTTTGTTATATATACGGTGGTCAGTGTCTGTCATCTACATCTTCCATGTTGTCCGCAGTTCCTCTAAGACAGGAACATCTACATCTTCCATGTTGTCCGCAGTTCCTCTAAGACAGGAACAAAAATCTCTCTCCCATTCAACTTTTTACTCCCAACATTTAGTTCACAGGCACTGAGGGAGACCATAACTTCGTATTGAATAGATTATAAGCCTTCTGAGAAGCAGTTGGAAAAACAAAGCTCTGTAAATAGATATTTACTATAAAGTCCATAAACTAAATAACATAATCCTTTGTGATGAGATTTATTCATTTCATTAATCTAATAAGTGAAGTTCTTCGAACATGTTTACATTAATGAAGCTGTGTTATATATTTTTACATGCCTTTCCAAGTATCTCATACATCTTTTACCCACTTTGTTTCCCGGTAACATGCTCTAATAGCGCGAATAAGCTTTTTCGTGCACTTTTTAAAAAACTGCCACGGCCTCTTCCAGTTATTTCTTCAGATCCAGAGTAATTCTTTTTTAGGGACATATTAGCCCATGGGATTTCTATTGAAGTGCTGGATGGGGCCTAATCATCCAGTCTCTCGAACCCCAGTAAACCACCAAGCAAAGTTCTAATGCCCGAAACACAAATTACAGGAAGTGAGAAACCTTATTAGCAGATCTCGCACCGTACCCACCCGGAACCTTGACCTCAAGATGGCGTCGCGTAGTCACAAGATTCAATTAGCTCCAATAAAAAATGGCAGGGTGGGTCGTAATTTACAGCTCGAGCCTTTCTAGTCCCCAGTAGGCGTTCCTTCTCTATGGTCAGTGGACTCTCCGTGGCGATTCAGAGCCAACCGTGAAGACTCTCTATCTCCGTTCTTCTCTATGACCGTCCTTTCCACTCCCCCCGCCGCAGTGCATGCTGGGCAAGAGGAAGACCTCTAGAAAGCTCCCCGCGCAGCGCGGTTGTGTTCGCGGCCTACGCGAGTAGGTGCATCCGAACCAGTCTCACGGGCGAGCGGCGCGTAGAAACCTCGAACCGGTGGAGCCCACTCATAACCTGGAGCCTGGAAGACCGCGAAGACAATATCGTTTCCTCAGCGGCGGGTGAGTTCGCTCCTCTGAACGCGTGGGGAACCCGGGAGACCGGATACCTCGGTTGGGGGAGGAACGAAAGCCAGGTTGCTGCGAAGGGACTGGGGTGGAGTAACGGGGGAGTTGGGGTGGGGGAGGGGACGGGCACGAGGCTTGGGTTTCTTCACTTCTCTAAGGCCTCGAAAACCAGCGGGCCCAGCGGGGCGCAGGAGCCGGAGGAGGCCGGATCTATTGCCTGAACTTGCATTGTTGCCCACTTTCCCTTTCTCTTGGCCACGTTCCTCTACAGAGTGAATCGCCTTGGCCTGTTCTGGACTCCACGCTTGCCACAAAACGATTGGTCTTCCCTGGGGATCCCTTTCCTAAGTCCCCTTTGTCACGGAATCCTACGGTAGATTTTCTAGGCCTAGGAAACAGTCGCCTCAGGCTCTGCCTTGAAGCCGGTCAGCACCCGCTCTTACTAACGAGGTGCTGGCCACCAACGGTTTTCTTTCCCTTCCTTATTGGTCATCCAGAGCTCTCCACTAAATGAACTGGGCCCTGCCCACCTTGAATTTAGCTAATGCCCACCTTTCCTTAGCCCCTTCCCTGCCCGATTGTCTTAAGATTGTTATGAGTATTGCTGTCCTCTTTCTCTGTCCCATTAGAGGTTGTGTCAATTCTTCGTTAAAACGTGTTGCTTTCTCACCCTTTTTTTGGTCTTCGGTATTACTATTTAAATACGTTTTTCAAAATAGATCTAGGAGTATGAAGATTATTTTGAAGTTATGTAATAATGGATATATATTGCAATGGAAATGCCATTTTGATACTGGGCAGAGTGGAGCAGACCAAAACGGGGGAAGAGATTGGACTTCTACTCTGACAACGGACTTCCATAGTGTGAAGTAATGTGTATTAGGGAGTTGGCGGTGGTGTGCAAATAATTTCTGTATTGTCTTGAAAGCTTTAATTTTTAAAGTTATTTCCCCCAAACATTCAAAGGTCTGGAAAGACATTATTTATCAATTCCAGTCTCTACGTGATTGAAGCAGATATTATCCTATTCTAATTAATTTAACCTTCTTTAAGTTTTGGTTTTCTTTATCTGTAAAATAAGGATTGTACCACTATCCACCTCATAGACTGTGGGGATTGGGGATTAATTGAGGAAAATGTAGGTAAAGTTCTCACTTCGTGCAGTAACCAAGTAACATAAGTATTTACTCCATGTTAGCTGATATTTTTTGTTATTCTTAAAGAATTTTCAGTGAAGTGCAAGCACTTAGCCTGACTCTTAAGGTTTCTTTCAGTGTACTCTGGTTTGACTTCTATAAAGTTAATCCTTCAAAAGAAGTTCTTTAGTCTCTTACTGGCATGTTACTATCTATATTACTGTACAGAGGCGTTGTGGTACAGTGAAAAAGCCGTTGGATTTGTAATTTCAGGATAATGGGTACCTTCCCACCCATTAATTGTGTTCCTTTGGACAGGTTAGTTTCCTTATCCACGAAATGAGAATAATATATCTGCTCCAGGTTATTGTGAGAATAAATGAGCTAATGTATGCTGAAGGCTTTTGTAAGCATTAAAACTAAGTAATTTATCTTCTTTGGGTTACCAGGTTTCCTCTTTTGACTTCTCAAGTGGTTCTTTTGTTGAGTGAGTGGGGGGGCAGTATTGGTGGGATCCCAAAAGGAGACTTTTCTCATAAGAAAAAAAAAAATTAAATATTTTTATTTTCTTACTGTTGCATATAGGCAACATATATTAATAATGGTTTTGACTAAGTTTTTAAATTTTGTGGTTTAATATCTTTTAATTTCCCTATGTGGAGTCTCTGAATATATTTTTTAATAAGATTAAAAATTTAAAGTTGGCTAACTACTTTAAATCTAAGTGAGACTTTTAAGTTACCTTTTTGGCAACTGATTATTTATGTTCTTTTCTCATTTAAACATGATTTAGGAAATAGTTATATTATTTTATAACTTTGGAAGCAAAAGAAATGAATTATTTTGTAGAAACAAAATTTCTATAGAGTTTTAACACTTATCACTGCCATTCATAAAAGGGGATTTTGATTGATCCCTCTTTATAGCTTCTTGAAACTTCAGAAAATAAAAGGAAGAACATAATAATGTTCTCCCTACTCAGGATTATTGGTATCACTTTTTTAAAAACTTTATGTTGAAATGATTTCATACTTACAGTACAGTTGCAAAAATAATACAGACACATATGGAGGGCACCAACATACCCCCCTCAGTCTACCAATTTTTAAACTTTTTTCCGCATTTGCCTTATTCTTTGTGTCCATCTATTTATGTTTCTGTTTACCTATTTATCTCTACCTATTTCTGAACATCTGAGAGTAGGTTGTATACCTCATGCTCTTTGAATACTTAATACTTCCATGTACATTTCCTAAGAAAAAGGATAGGTAGGTAGTTATTCTACCTAAGAAATAAATAAATTTCAGTTCAAGAAATTTAACATTGGTAAAAGCTTACAGTCTATACTGTAGTTATTTCAAGTGTATCAGTAATGTCCTTTTGAGCATTTTCTCCATTATTACATCCTATCTGGAATTATGTTGCCTTTAGTTGTCATTGTCTCTTTAATCTCTCTTTTAAATTGTAGAAGTAAGTATGGCATGAACTTTCCCATCTCAACCACTTTCAAGCATATAATTCAGTGGGATTAATCACATTCATAATGTGCTACCCTTACTGATATTGCTTTTTTGTAAACTTTTTATTTTGATGTAAATTCAAACTTAAAAAAATTTTAAGAATTCTCAGGTAACTTTTACCCAGATGCTTCAAACGTTACCATTTTACAAATTTGCTTTATCCCCTTCCTCTCCTCTTACCATATTTTTCTTCTGAAATGTTTTACTAGTAAGTGCAACCGCTAAATACTTAAGTGTGTATTTCTTAAAAATAAGGACTTTCTCTGATGTAACAGCAGAACAGTTAGGAAATTAACATTGATATAATAATATTGCCTAGGCTTCGGGTGTTAATTGGATTTTGCCAGTTGTCCTGAATTGGTATTGCTCTAAAATATATAAGGTATGATTGACATGCCATAAAATTCATTTGTTGTAAATGTATAATTTAATGATTCTTGGTAAGTGTACAAAGTTGTGCAACCCTCACCAGAATCCAGTTTTAGAACATTTCCAGCACCCAAAAAGGATTCTTCCTGCCTATTTGCAAGTCACTTCCGTTCTTCCTCCAGCTCCAGGCACCCACTAATCTTTCTGTCTCTATAGATGCTTTTTTAATTATTGAGAATGGTAAAATAGCAAAGTGGAAATCTCCCAGAAAAAGGTCACTACCTTTTTAGAAATTCAAAGCATGAATGTTTTTATGCCACTGAAAAGTTTTTCTGTAAAGGAACTTTTTTGTTAATCAGGCATTTCCCCTTCTTTGGGCATGGAACATTTTTCTAGGAGTAATGCCTGCAGAGATGGCTCCAGTTCTGTGGAAATTCAATTTGAGAAATGATAATTTAAAGGGATGGCCATTATGTCAGCCTCCAGTGTACCTAGCAGTCTGAGCAGGGCAGGAAACAGCACGTTACACTGATAATCATTTATCTTTAATGTATAGCCACTGGGCTGCCCGTATAATTTTATCTAGTAACTTGTATTTCACTCTTTCAGAACTAATACAGATATCCTAAAAACGTGGCACATAATTGAAGCTAGATATCTATTGAAGGAATAAATAAGTTATCTATAAATGTTTGCCAAAGTGAATCTGTTGGTTTCTTTGCTGCCTCATTTCAAAAAATTTTTGGCACACAGTGTCCTTATGGGTCTAGCTTATCAATCTTCCCCTGGTGAAATATTTTGATTTCTAACTGGGTAAATTTGCAGTGGAGGAATGCTAATAAGCAGTAACTCACTATACTTTGCCTACCTGTGTTACTCTCAGGGGTGCCAAAAAATAAAAATGGTTTGGAAGAGTGAAATATAAATAAAAAAGGGAAAAGCAAAATGCATGCATGTGTTAAGTAGTAGAGACAAATCTTTAGATGTTTTTCTTTTTTTGACTGAATTTAATGAGAAAATATACGTAAATAAAATGGCACCCATTTTAATTTCAATGAATTTAATCAAATGAACACACCTGTGTGAGCACCGTCACATTCGCGATAAGAAGCACTTATGTCCATCATAAGTGCTTGTTTTTGGTACTTTAGGCCATAAAGTTTCATACTTGCAGACTTTATAAAAGTGAAGAATTACCTATTCAAATATCCTTTAAAATTTTTCAAATTTTATTGTGATAAAATACATATAAATTTGACATTTTAACCATTTTTAAGTCAAATATTTTTTAAAATGTTCTTTCAGTAACAAAATACATTTGCCTCTTTTTCTTAAATCCAACATGCAGTACCCTATTGACTTAACCTGCAAAATATATTCAGAATCCAACCACTTGTTTCTGCTTTCACTACTACCACCTTTTCCAGACCAACATCTCTAGTCTGAATTATGGCAGTAATCTCTTGCTTCCATTCTTGTCACCTCCAGTTTTGTCTTAACATAGTGGTTAAAGTGTCAATCAAGTCAAAAACCTTTTAGATGTTTTCCATCGCAATGAGAATAGAAACCAAAATTTTTATAGTGGCCTACAAAACCACACTGAACCCTCTCCCCAATTAATACTCAGCATTTGTCTCCTACTACTTTTCCTTAGTCTGTTCTAGCCACAACTGTTGGCCTTGCTGTTATTCCCTCAAACACTCCATGCTCCCGCTTTAGCTTCTTTGTATTTGCTCTTTGCTCTGCTTGGAAGATGACCGCCAGATATGAATATGATTCCTGCCCCAGCTCTTTAAAGTCTTTGTTCACATGTCACCTTCTTAGTGAGGTCTGATCACCATTTTCCAAATATACACTCCCTTGCTTTCTTTATTTTTCTCTTTTTCTTCAAAGCATTGACCAACTTTTAATATCTGTGTAATTAATTTATTATAAGAGTATCATATCATCTCTGGGTAACATAGCATTATCTTTGCTTATGGTTATGAAAGTTGATTCTTGGTCATTTTCACATATGCTAAAACATATATGCTTGGCTGATACTCTTATTTTAGGATATTTAAAGTGAACGTTGATATTCATCAGAGATCACCAGAAATGTACTTTTTCTGAATTTCCATGGGAGGGGCCATTATCTTAAGGGAAAAAAAGAAATATTCATAAAAATTCGTTCATTAGCCATGGTAATTTTACCTTTACCTTTGAAGTCCAACCTGTGAATAATTAAGTTTAGAGCAACTACAAATAAAAGGGAACTATTTCATGGAAAAATTAGAAGTGAATGGAATAGTTATACTGACATAAACTAAAGTTAAACATACCTGGGTAGTTTATATAATGAATTATACATTTGAAAACCTTGACTATAGTTTAAACCCCAAGAATATAGGATTTTTTCAAATTATTATTTATATCCTATATTGATTGGGGGAAAAAGTGGTTCTAAAGATGAATTCATGGCTCAACTTGATAACCGTTGTGTGGCTAGGCCACTGGGTCATTGCCAGCGTAGTACTTGGCACGTAGTAACATCTTAATAAATTTAATAAGGTCCTCAGTTTGTTTTTTGGCTCATTCATTGATTATTTATTCAACAGGTATTAAAATCAGCTGCCCTCCTAAGAAAATGCTGAGATAGAGTATTATAATGATAATACAAGAGCTTCTGTAAGTAGGACAGTAGCCCTCTGTTTTAAAAGACATGTAACTATCTCTTTTCCATATAGAATACTTGTTTTCATTGTTTGGGCAAAAAGTGTTACTAACAGATTTTAATATAAAAAACTCAACACATTTACAGTCTTAAATCAATTGTATTTTTCTTTTTTAATTTCTGTTGATACCTAATATTTGAAATCACTTCCAGTGTCTTATTTGGTAAGTATTTGAAATCATCCTAGGAATTCCCTTTAACTGTAAAGGTTTCTGAATATTTTAAGTGTACTGTGTTTCATGACCTTGAAGTTTAAATTTTATAGAATGTTGCATTACCCCACTTACTAAGTTAAGGAAACCCTGAGGAAGAACAGTAAAGATACTCAGCTTCATTAGTGATCAGGGAAATGTAAATTAAAATTAGAGTGTTTTTTTACGTTGGTAGATTGTTAGAATTTAAACTCTGATTTACTCCAGTGATAGTGCGGATGTGAGGAAAAGGGCATACTCATATACTGGGAGTAGGAATATAATCTTATGCCATAGTTTTGGAGGATGATTTGGAGGTGAAGTATGGATACATACAGTACTAATCTGTATTTAGAATAATTAGCACAGGTACATATGGTTATATGTTCAATAGTCATCATTATTTGTAAGTTCTAAAAAAATGGAGCCAACTATCATTGTTGGTTAAATAATTATTTTATATCTGTGTTGAAATAGTCCACAGCATTACAAAAGAATGGAATAGAATTTTATGAACTGATATGAAGAGATGTTAGTGATAGGAGGGGAAAATGAATGTAATATGGTATGATTGCATTTTTTGTGGAAAAGCACAAATGATTATATGTTAGTTTATGTATAGAAAAACATTTAGAGAAATACACGCATATATGGCAGACTGTTGGGATTAGGCGGCAAGAAGTGGAAGACTTGTACTTTTTACTTTCTTTCTTCTAAAGGGTGACTTGACAGAGAGATTGAGACGATGTATAAAACCCCAAAGAAGAAAATAACCAACAAACTCCTTTGCTTGGTTATAGAGCATAGGTGGGGTAATTTTTCCTAGTGTCCGTTAGTATATCTCCTGTTGTGCTAATTTTGTAGGATCCCTGATATATGGAATCAATCTACCTATTTTGGATGCTGTTTTTACTGATGCATGGAGCCCTCCTAGAATATCCTAACTTTTTTTTTTTCTAGTTTTTCCAGTAGATCTGGACTCTAAAATATGTTTTAAAAAAATATAAAATTTTGAAGGGAGGAAAAGTTTTATATACATCTGTTCACTTAACTAGAAGATAAAGTTATGTTTCCTTCAAGTAATAGTATGACAACCTGTACTTAAATTGTTCTTGTATTTAAATGCTAGCATTTGATTCTTGAATTTAGGAGTAATTAAGAAGTTTGTTTGTTTTGTTTTTCTCACTTAATGTAGTTTTTACCAAAATATACTTAATGTAGTTTTTACCAAAATATCACGGTACTAAGAATATACTACATTCAAGAAATAACATTATGTTAATAGATGTTAGAGGGAAACCTATGATTTAGGCATAAGGTAGGTAGATACATCACTATTTCCATATTTTTATTCTTTTATCGCTTTCTACAAAAGCAACAAAAAAGTTTTTACGTGCCATCTAACTAAAAACATTCGCTTTACCATGATAAATCCCTTCCTTGAAAGAAGAAATGAATAGTAGGCAAAGTCTAGTTATAAATTGTTTACTTCCCTTGTTTGCTGTGAAGGTTTTATTTTCCCTGTAATAAAGAAATGAAGCCATGCCAAGGGGAGATATTCCTATTTATCTGATGGCACTGGATTTTGAGAGGAAAAAAAGAAGTATCTAGAGGAGGAAAGAAAGATATCCATGTAAGGCATAAAAACCTATTTCTAATCTTAAATATAGCATGGCTTTTATGTATGTATGGGTGTGTATATATATATATATTTTTTTTTAATGGATTTTTTAAAAAAATTGTTTTATTGAGATATATTCACATACCTTACAGTCATCCACAGTGTACAATTACGGTACCATCATAAATTGTGTAAGAGGTTTGCTTTTAAGTTTTAAAATGATTGACTTTTTCTCATTGCCACAAGTTCTGTGATCTTTTTTTATGAGTGTTTACTATGACCTGATGTCAAGAGTCCCATCCCCCTCCCCCCTCAGGTTTGTACTTCAGTGACACATTTATCCTTGAGGAACTGGCCACATTGAATCAACAAAAACTGTGTAACTTTGTAAATATAGTTTTCAGGGTGCTGATGGGTATAGAAAAATGAATGCATCATAACACTTTCAGAAAATACTGTTAGATATCCTCCTGGATTCTGAGTTTGGTTTAAAAAGATTCATTAATGTTTGGCTTTTAATTTTTGGATATTAACTGAAGCTCAAAATTCTTTTCTTCCTTTATATGCATTCCCATATGATTGTAGGAGTCTATCCTGAACTTAGATCGTGTACATTTTGGGAACTTATTTTAGAAAAGATCTAAGTTTTAAAAATTCTTAATGGACAGACAGAGAAAAGAGGGTCTTTGCCAACTCCTTTGGGTAAGAAAATGTTAGAATTTTGCAGATACTCTGAAAATGAAGGTCAACAAACCAGGCAATTCAAATTGTAAAGTTTTCAAATAAAATGGTCTGTCATGATTTTTTTCTTTAGACTGCTGCAGTAAGAATGTCTTTCCCCCCTCATTTGAATCGCCCTCCCATGGGAATCCCAGCACTTCCACCAGGGATCCCACCCCCACAGTTCCCTGGCTTTCCTCCACCTGTACCTCCAGGTAAGTTTTTCATATTGTTTTATTTTCAACCTGTACTTTTGTTATTACATACTAACATTAGAAAAAAGATATATATGTGTGAATGTTAGTATTAAAGAGGTCTGTTAGTATTGGTTTGCAGTGGTTTGCAAATCTGGTTGAGTATCAAACTCATCTGGGAAGTTCTCAAAGTGTGGAAAGGTAAAAAAGTCCTGATGTCCACTCGTCTGCTGTTACCATCCACCTAAGAAAGGAAACCTAACCAAGAACCATTAGTTTCTTTATCCTTCCAAATATTTTTTGTGAATCTTAAAAGTACATATGCTTGATCACTTAGGTTTTTGTTTTTAACGCAGATACATAGTAGCTTCTTATATACATTATTCTGCACCTTTTTTCACATAACAATTTATCTACATTGATATGTAAAAGATTCCTCTTTCTCTGAAGTTTTATGAAATTAAAAAAATTATTGCTGAATCAGATTCTCAGAAATTGGAGACCAGGAATCTTTATTTTTAACACACTCGCAGGTGATTCTTGGGCTTCCATTTAAGCCTAGTTAAGAGAACTCACATTTGAGAATCAACTTGAAGTACGCAGTTAACATTGTTTGGCCTAAGAGAAAGTGATAGTTTTTCTTTGGCTTTATAGGTGATAGTCCAGGTATTTTTTCTATTTTAATAGGGTTAAAAACATTTCATACAAAATCAGTGACACTCCCCACTTTTCCAAAAGATGGTATCTAACAGCACCTCCCTTAATTTGCATGTTGGGAGTATTTGCAATATAATCCACATACTACTTCAGGCTGAAATCAGCTAATGGTTTTGTAGATCATTCAGAAGTCTTTCTATGAGGAAAATTTTATAAGGGGCCTGATTTTTTTTGGTTTTTGTTTTAAACATTTTTTTATTGTTGAAATATAACATGCAGAAAAATCATAAATTTCAAAGTTCAGTTTTGCAACTAATTATAGAGCAAATTCCAAAGTATAGTATAGGTTACAGTTCCACAATTTTGGGTATTTCCTTCTGGCTGTTCTAGTTACATTAGAAACTAAAAGGAAGTATTTGTATAATGATTCAGTAGTCATAATTATTTGTTGAATCCTAACTTCTCTGTTAACAACTCCTCCCTCTCATTTGATCATTCTCTCAATCTTCAGGGGTGTTTTGGCAATGACCATTCTAACTTCATGTTGTGAAGGGGTGTCAGCATTATGGATTGGGGAATGCAATTGGTTGATGTTCTGGGAGAGACTGGTACCTCTAAGTTTTCAGGGCTTATCTGGCATAGGAACAATCTGGAGGTTTTAAGTTTCTGAAAAATAAACTTAATGAGTAAAACTTTCTATAGAGTCTTAGATAAAGTCCTGGGTTTTCTTTAGGGTTTTCAGGGATACTGTTTGTTTTGGATGTGACATATTGAGGCAATTCTCAATATCTGGCTGAAGCTTTCATAAGGCTAACTTCCAGAATGACCTCTTGACTCTATTTGAAATTTCTTTGCCACTGAAACCTTATTTTGTTACATTTCTTTTCCCCCTTTTGGTCAAGAATGCATTGTCAATCCCACAATTCCAGGGCCAGGCTCATGAAGTACCTGTTTTTTTGTTTTGTTTGTTTTTATTTCAATTTTATTGAAATGTATTCACATACTATACATTCATCCAAAGTGGACGATCAGTTGTTCACAGTACCATTATTTAGTTGTGCATTCATTACCACAATCAATTTTTGAACATTTTCAACCACAGGGAAAAAACAAGAATAAAAATTAAAAGTAAAAAAGAACACCCCTCCCCTCCCTAGTATTCATTTACTTTTTGTCCCCATTTTTCTATTCATCTGTCCATACACTGGATAAAGGGAGGGTGAGCCACAAGATTTTCACAATCACAGGGTAACACAGCAAAAGCTATATAGTTATGCAGTCGTCTTTAAGAATCAAGGCTCCTGGGTTGCAGTTCAACAGTTTCAGGTATTTCCTTCTAGCTATTCCAGTACACTAAAAACTAAAATGGGATATCTGTATAATGCATAAGAATAAACTCCAGAATGTTCTCTCAACTCCATTTGAAATCTTGCAGCCATTGAAACTTTATTTTGTTTCATTTCTCTTCCTCCTTTTGGTCAAGAAGGCTTTCTTAATCCCTCAGTGCCATGTCTAGATTCATCCCCGGGAGTCATTTCCAATATTCCCAGGGAGATTCGCACCCCTGGGAGTCATGGGAGGGACCTGTTTTTAACCATTGGTTTTTCAATTTGAAATTGCATTATTTTACTAAAAAGTTTGTTGAAAATCAAAAATGTGTTGCAGTTGCTTCATGATGTTTGCTAATTCACAGTAGGTACATTACAGGGGTTGTACAAACAGCAGATCTGTCTTTATTTTGGATTTGACTATTCACTTCTTAATATTGAATTAGGAAATCAGGGGTAGTTGCCCTGGCTCAGCTTTGGAGACCCTCCTTCACTAAGTCTTGGTGACAGCAGTGTTTTAGTAGGTGTGAAATGCCACAAGGTAAACATGGCATTCTTTATGGAGTATCAATTTTGACTTGAAGAATTTGGAGGTAAATCATCATCTTAAAAATATGAACTGTTTATGCATATATATAATGTAGTAGAATGCAATATTTGTACAAATTTTTAAAACATGCTTGTAGTGGACTGCTTTAAGCTGTGCTTTAGATAATTGTGGGTGTGTATATCTTCTGCCAGGGTTGTATAGTGGAAAAGTTTAAATACTACCAGTTCATAATTCCAGGTAACGGTAATGGACTATAAAGGAATTTCTGTTGAAAGATGGATTGAGAAAATAAAGCTGTCAGAAAACTGAATGCAGTTAGTTCTCAACCTTCAAATAGATTAACAACTGTGGAAGGACAGCATCTTGAACCACTTGGGTTTGGGCATCAATTTTTTTGTTTTGGTCTGTATATCCTAATTTTGTTCATAGTACAAGTTTAGTTTTTAATAGGCTTATGATACTTTATAAAGCCTTGGTGTTACAGAGTTATAGGGAAACATAGTTTCTGTTTTGTGTGTGTGTGTGTGTGAAGAGATTTAAGAGTGGAAATTGCAGCTTAATCACTTGTTCAGAATCAGGAGAATTGATAATGGAAAATCAGAGCCTTAATTTCCTTCAGTAGATTGGGTTTATATAAATGACTTTAAATTTTTTTGAATTTTTAAAGAGAAAATACTAAGCGTAACTTTTTCTGATGAATACCATACCAAATTATAAATGGAATGGAAGGTAATCGGGGCATGTTTCTCCTTGCGTCTCTTTTCATACGGGTTAGCTGATCCCAAAACTAGTTTTCAGTATTTCTTGTTGCCTATTTTGTTGATGCCATACTAACGTGGGCATTTACTTCTCATTCCATTCATATCAGCATATGGTACCATTTCTGTTTAAGGGAAACATAGTTTACTTGGGTGATGGATCAGACTTTAGTTGCACTCAGTCACTACCAGCAATTTGTATTGGCATCAGTACTTTGAAAGGTAAGGAGTGAAATAGTATGCTAACCTAATGTAATACAAAATTGCAATACCTCATGTGTAATTTTCTCATTTTGCCTATTAGTGCAGTTAATTAAACTCTGAGATAAACATTGTAGCAAATGCATTTTATATTAAATTACAAAATAAATTTGAAAAATGGCTATTATTCTTCCTTGAAAAGTAATACGTGTATCTAGAAAAAAGGACATTTTTTTCCCCTCACAGTTCCTCAGTTTTCTTCCTCAAATGCAACCCTTCTTACGGGTTTCTAGTGTGTAACTCTCCAGATACATGCTATGCACATCTCAGCATGTTGGTTTATGTTTGTTCTTTCCTTTTTTTTTTTTTTTTTTTAATTCAATTTTATTGAGATTGTTCACATACCATTCAGTCATCCGAAGTGCATTCAGTTGCCCACGGTACCATCACACAGCTGTGCATCCATCACCACAATTGATTTTTTTTCTCAAATTTTTAGAACATTTTTATTATTCCAGAAAAGAAAATAAAAACAAAAAGGAAAACTCAAATCCTCCCAGTATTGACTCATAGTATTGGTATAGTACATTTGTTACTGTTAATGAAAGAATGTTAAAATACTATTAACTGTAGGACATAGTTTGTAATACGTTTATTTTTACCCTATATACTCCTTTTATTAACTTCTAGTTATAGTGTCATATATTTGTTCTGGTTCATGAAATAAACTTCTAATATTTGTGCAGTTAATCACGGACATTGTCCACCACTAGATTCACTGTTTTATACATTCCCATCTTTTAACCTCCAGCTTTCCTTCCAGCGATATACATGACTCTAAGCTTTCCCTTTCCACCACATTCGCACACCATTCAGCACTGTTAGTTATTCTCACAATAATGAGCTACCTTCATGTCTGTCCATTTCCAAACACCTAGTTAAACATTCAGCCTAGTTAAACATTCTGCTCATAATAAGCTACAGCTCCCAATTCTTTAGCCTCATTCTGTATCCTTGTAACCTATATTTCATGTCTGTGAGTTTATGTATTATAATTATTTCATATCAGTGAGACCATACAATATTTGTCCTTTTATGTCTGACTTACATCATTCAATATAGTGCCCTCAAGGTTTCTTCATCAACCCGTTTTTTTAAAGACGATTTTGTTCACTCACCATACATTCCATCCTAAGTAAACAATTGATGGTTCCCTGTATAATCACATATTTATGTATTCACCACCATCACTACTATATATATAAGGACATCTCCATTTCTTCTTCAAAGGAGGAAGAGTCAAAGAAGGTAGAGAGAAAAAAGAAAAAGAAAGAAAAATGACAGCTAAAAAGCAACAAAAGGAAAGACAGAATTGAAATAAAGTACAATAAAAGAGTCAGACAACATCACCAATGCCAAGAGTGCCATACCCTTCCCTTTGTTACATAAAAGGGAACATAAAACGTTTTTGTTAACTGTAGTTTCTCGTTTGCATTAATTATATTTTTTCCCCCAATACATCTCATTTTTAACACCTTGCAAGGTTGTCATTCATTTGTTCTCCCTCATATAAAAACATTTGTACTCTTTATGACAATTGTTGAGCACTCTAGGTTTTACTAAGTTATACAGTCTCAGTCTTTCCCTCTCGTGTCCCACGTCCGTAACCTTTCTCTTTCAACCGTACTCAAAGTCATCTTTGTTCAGTGTACTTACATTGTTGTGCTACTATCACCCAAAATTGTGTTTCAAACCTCTCACTCCTGTCTTTTCCTATCTGTCTGTAGTGCTCCCCTTGGTATTTTCTGTAGAGCATGTATCTTGTTCACAAACTCGCTCATTGTCTGTTTGTCAGAGAATATTTTAAACTCTCCCTCATATTTGAAGGACAGTTTTGCCAGATATAGAATTCTTTGTTGGTGGTTTTTCTCTTTCAGTATCTTAAATATATCACACCACTTCATTCTTGCCTCCATGGTTTCTACTGAGAAAACTGCACATAGTTTTATCAAGCTTCCTTTGTATGTGATGGATCACTTTTCTCCTGCTGCTTTAGGATTCTCTCTTTGTCTTTGACATTTGATAATCTGATTATTAAGTGTCTTGGTGTAGGTCTATTCAGATCTATTCTGTTTGGGGTAGGCTGTGCTTCTTGGGTCTGTAATTTCATGTCTTTCATAAGAGATGGGAAATTTTTATTGATTATTTCCTCTATTATTGCTTCTACCCCTTTTCCTTTCTCTTCTTCTGGGACACCCATCACATATACATTCATGCACTTTATATTGTCATTCAATTCCCTGAGAAATTGCTCATATTTTCCCATTCTTTTCCCTATCTGCTCTTTTGTGTGTATGATTTTAGGTGTCTTGTTCTCCAGTTCCTGAATGTTTTCTTCTACTTCTTGAGATCTGCTGTTGTGTCTCCATTGTGTTTTTCATCTCTTGTGTTTTGCCTTTTCCAGATTTTGCCAGTTGTTTTTTCAAACTTTGGATTTCTACCTTATGTTTGTCCAGTGTTTTCTTTATAGCCTTCATCTCTTTTGCCATATCTTTCCTAAACTTGTTGAATTGATTTAGCATTAGTTGTTTTACTTCCTGTATCTCAGTTGAAGTGTAGGTTTGTTCCTCTGACTGGGCCATATCTTCGTTTTCCCTAGTGTGAATTGTGGTTTTCTGTTGTCTAAGCATCTGGTTTCCTTGATTACTCCTATCAGATTTTCCCTGACCAGAAGGGGCCAGTATTTAGTGTCAGGTTTCCCAAGGGGGTGTGTCTTAGAAGGTTGACAGACTTTCCTTTGAGGCCTCTAACTGCTGTGCTTTTCCTAACCTGCCCAGCAGGTGGCACCTGTCAGCCTGTCACTCTCCACTGGTGTAAAGGGGTGGGGCCCCTTTAATTTTCAGGTTGTTTCTGGATTGATTGTTTCCCCCAGGCCCTGGGGCCTGAATTCTGAAGGGAGGGCGGACACTTGAGCTGGGCCCCACCTCCTTCCTCTTAGGGAAGATACACCCCCTAAGGAGTTATCATCTGCATTTGATTGGCTCCTTTGTGTCTCTGACTGCCAACTCCACCTCTGTCTGGGTCAGTGCTGTGAACTGAAAATGGCTGAGGCTCTCTCCACTGAGCCACTCTGGTTGAGAGAAAAAGGAAAAGAAAGCCCCCTTTCAGAGCCAGTCCACGGCCCCCAGTTTCGCCCATCGGCCAGAGAGAGCACCCCTTCTCCTGGGCTCCTTTTCCAGGGCACAGGCACCCTCCAGTTCTCTAAGGTCCATCTCTAAAAGTCTCTGTAGTTTTTTTCTTTTTTTAATTAATTCTTTTCTCCATCAGCTCCACCTCCTCTTCACTGGGAGTGACCTCAGGGTACTTTGCTGCTTATTAGGGGTTTGTCTGTTTGTAGCTTGTATTCAGCAGTCCACATTTGTTAATTAAAACCCCACTTGAAGCTAGGCTGAGCTATATTCCCTGTCTCCTGGAATGGGAATGCTGCTTGCTCCCATGAGGTCTTGCAGCTCAGCTGTGGCGGGAGGGGGCTCCCGGCACAGTTCCACAGTTTTTAGTTACAGATTTTGTGCTGCGATTTCAGCCATTCCACCCAGTCTAGGTTGGTGTACAATGTTGTAGACAGTCAATGGTTGTCCCTCAGCAATTGTTCCAGATTATTTACTAATTGTTCCTGGTTGTTTATTATTTGCTCTGGGGGACTGGCTAAACTCCACACCTTTCTATGCTGCCTTCTTGCCCCTCTTTTTTTTTTTAGACACAAATAGTAGTATGCTGTTCATACTTTGTGCACCTTTTTTTCCACTTCATCCTGCATAGATCCTTGTAACAAGTAGCAGTACATTTTTAAATGTGAATTCTAAATTGTATGACATTAATAAGACATTGGTAAGAAACATACTATCAAACTTTTGGTAAATGCAAAAAAAAAAAAGTTTTCAATGTTTTTTTCCGAATGTTTTCTCTAATAGCAAGTTTACTTATGAAAGAGGTTCCACAAAGATTATAATGTGGTCAATAGGGGAGTATTTTTTTGTTTTATAACAAACTGAAAAATTTAGATACAAGTTGATTAATTGTAGTTTTGAACAGAGATTGTACTTAGGTGCTTCATTTAAATAATCTCAGTCAATCTCACAGGCACTTTGAAGAAATAATTACTTAAACAGAACTGAGTAAACTGTAGCTGAGGTTATAGAGTTTACCCAAGGTTACATAACAAAAAGAAATACACCCAAAGAATTGAGCCCAAATTTGATTCTGAAGGCTTTATATTTTTTTCTATTTGGTATAATTTTCTGTGGACTTATTGTTAGGAATCTTGATTTTTTTTACTCTTTAAAAATCTTATTTTGAAAAATGTGAAGTTATTTTATAATGAGAAAAATTTATACAGATAAAGGGATGGTGTTAAATGTAACGATTTGTTACCAGTTTAAATGGAGAATTATCTTAAATGCTGAATTTTAACTGAAGGTTGATTTTGGAACTTCTTGATATATTTAGAAACATAACATTTATAGTAGAAAAGTAGACAAGTCTTTAATTTTTTTGCCCTTATTGGAAACTTTTTCTTAGTTCACAAATGGTAAGATTTTTTTCCCTAGTTTTGTGAACAAGGACTCAATATAGCAGCCATTGATTAGTAATCTGTGTGATTGAAAAAAATATATAAATGCATATATCATGAAGTTGTCAAGAGTAGTCCATCGATAGCTCTTAAACTCTCAAAATGAGTAATAGTCACTTGTCTCAGAGATTGATTTTAGAGATTGATTGCCTCTAAGACAATTGGTTTCCTCTGTGCATGATTATAGGTTATAGTTTTCTATTAGAGAACCAGTAATAACAAGGTTCTTCTTGGGTTTCCAGCTTAATTTCTCATTTGGTACTTGTTTTTATGTTCAAATGATTTGTTAATAGCACTGTTCACAATATGTTAATTAATCTATATTTCTGAAAGGTAACCGGTTTTGAGGATCTGCTGAGCCAGAATCTAAACTATCTAGAATTTTATACTCCTTAAGGCAAAAGCTGTGCTTGTAGTGGTAGCCTTTTTGCTTTTTAGAATTACTTGTTGCTGCATGTACATTCATGTAGACCCATGTGTTATCATATCACTTTTGAAAATCAGGATTTGTCAGTATCTCATTTTCATTAATTCTACATTTCTGTGTACATTAACTAAGGATGCTTACCTGTATGGCATGTAATTGACATAGAATATAATTATATATAATACTATTAAGATTCATTGTATTTTTTTCTTTTCTTAGGGACCCCGATGATTCCTGTACCAATGAGCATTATGGCTCCTGCTCCAACTGTAAGTTAATTTTATGGCATTATTGGGAGATACATAGAGCTAGGGCTTTTAAAGCTAAAAAACTTGATAAACTTCAGTGAATTATTTATAAGGGTTTAGAGTGATAGCATCCAGGAATGTCATACTGATTTGAATGAGTATTATTTTCACTCAGCTATACATATATGCATTTACTTCCTAAAGTGTGGTCCCTAAATAGATAATTTTATAATTTTCCCTTTAAATATTCTCTAGATTCTTATATACTTGTTACTACCGATTTAGGACATTTAGATCACTCCCTCATCTTGGTCCTGAGAGATAGAGTGGTTTGACATGTCTGATGTTTTAAAACAGAAAAAAGATAAGAATGTAGCAAAAACTTTAATTTTAAAATGAGATTTGAGTTGAGTCCCGTTTTACCCTTTTCCCATTGGAAAAAAAGCTGCTTCTAAGCTGTTTTTCGTCTTACTATTTATTCACTGTTTTCTAGTATGATATCGTCAAGCTTTATAAAACTTTATAAGACTTAATGATATCTTCAAGCTTTATAAAAGTGCTGAAGTACTTCATTATTCAATCTTCCATATAAAACTTGACTCCACATTCATCCAAGCTCCTGTACACTGCAAGCATCTTAGTTAAGAAAGTAATCATAAGATTAATATATGAAAACACATGAATAAATGTTAACTTTTATTAAACCAGAATTTTTCTTTTAGTTAATTGGTAGAACATCAGCTTCTTTGGGTAGTTTCGTTATGAAGGGGGGTACAACTCATTACTTTCAACTGTTCTTCTGTCTGTCAGTTTTGGAAAGGGAAGGGAGTGTTATTCGTATTAAAAGGGAGAAGGGAATTACTACTTGGGCAATTAAGGATCTGCTGTGAGGCAGACCATAAAGAAGACATGGTTCTGCATCCCAGCAGAAGTCCATCTTTTCTTGCATTGGACACCCATAGTTTGGGTATTTTGAAAAGCCTCCACATGACAGGTACTCTTACCCCCTTGTATTTCAGGTTGGAAAGTTAGAGTTTGGAGCAGCTCCCCAATTCACCACTCTTTATTCAGTGCTTACTGTGGGTGCTTGGCTAATTCAATGCCAGATATTCAAAGATGAGTAAGACTGTTTTTCCTCTGGCAAGTTTAAAAGTAACTGATAAAAGGCAAAATGTAAGTGTGGGGAGTGTGCTAAGGGGGTATTTGAATATTCTGCCAGAGGAATAGTAGGGATAATTGAAATTTGCTTTTATACTGATAGAGAGAATAGAGTTGTGAAAAAATTTCTGGAATATTAAATAATTTCAAATGGTTGTAAACATTTAAAAATTAGTTTAGAGTTTTCTGTCTTCAAAATTTTAGTGGAAAGGTAATTTAATAGTGGAACTTAACTTGTGAATGTTTGTGTTAATAAAATGTACTGTGCTTTAGGAACTTTACTATACAGAAGTTTCAGTAAGGTATTATATATTTACTGCTTTAAATTTGATGCTTTTAGCCAAACTTACATTAAACTTGAGAGTAAGTTTTAATTGCCAGATTAAATTTTATTGCCTTTCTTCACCTTTAGGTCTTAGTACCCACTGTGTCTATGGTTGGAAAGCATTTGGGAGCAAGAAAAGATCATCCAGGCTTAAAAACTAAAGAAAATGATGAAAATTGTGGTCCCACTACTACAGTTTTTGTTGGCAACATTTCCGAGAAAGCCTCAGACATGCTTATAAGACAGCTCCTAGCTGTAAGTTTATTTTTCATAAAAAATTTTTATTACAAATTTCAAATCTATGAGAAAGCCGAAAGAAGACTCTAAATGATTATTTTCTTCTGCCTTTTTATTTTGAAAATTTTCACTCCTGCTGAAAAAGTGATAGAGTAGTACAGTGAACACCATTTTACCCTTTACCTAGATTCATCAGTTAACATCTCTTGCCACATTTACTTATCTCTTAAGAATAAGGACATTCTGTACAAACAAAATGCCATTGTCACACTTAAGAGATTTAAGATATCGGTAAGTATTAACTAATGCATATATGGTTCACATTTAATTTTTCCTATTATGTCCATTGTAATAGCTGCTTTGTTTTTGACCTTTTACCATTGTATTTAATTGTCATGCCTCTGCAGATAGATTCATCAGTATCAAACATCATTTCCCCTGCCTTTTTTTGTTTGCTTATTTTGTTTTTGTCTTTCATGACATTGGCATTTTTGAGAAGTCCAGGTCATTTTGCCTTTTTTTTCCCCCCAGAATGTCTCTCCAAATTTGGATTTGACTGATTGTCATGGTTAGGTACAGAGTAAGCATTTGTAAAATGATGTTTCATGGCTGATGTGCCCTTATCAGTGCATCACAGTGGGAGTCACATGATGTCTTTTCATCCTATTTTTATGAAATTAAGTTAAATAACTTGGTTATGGTTGTCAGATGTATTATATACTTATCTTTGTAAGGGTACCTTTCCCCCACTTTGTTACTGATCTTTGGGTAGTATTTTGAGATTGGGTGAGTCCTGTTGCCCAGCAACTTGTAAAACAGTGCTTTTAATATCCAGTGGTAATTGATTCCATTCAAAGTTTTTGTTATGAGCAGAATCTTAAGTTCACTAGATTTGGTAAAATCATTGATTTGCTTCCATCCTATCTGGTGTTGCAGGTTCCAAACCTATTCTCTTCACTTTCTTCATACTATAACTCTCCAGGCTGTCTTCTCTGGGAGTGGGGATAGGGTCGATGATTGAAAAGAGGCCCTGAAGCTCTGATTATTCCATTTTCAGTTTGTTGGACATGCACTTGGTTTTATTCACCCTCATACTTAACCCCATCCTCTACTATAACTTTTACCTTCAGTCTCTAGCCTCTTGTATTTTTTTTTTAATCTTCATTTTATTGAGATATATTCACATACCACGCAGTCATACAAAACAAATCGTACATTCGATTGTTCACAGTACCATTACATAGTCGTACATTCATCACCTGAATCAATCCCTGACACCTTCATTAGCACACACACAAAAATAACAAGAATAATAATTAAAATGAAAAAGAACGATTAAAGTAAAAAAAGAACACTGGGTACCTTTGTCTGTTTGTTTGTTTCCTTCCCCTATTTTTCTACTCATCCATCCATAAACTAGACAAAGTGGAGTGTGGTCCTTATGGCTTTCCCAATCCCACTGTCACCCCTCATAAGCTCCATTTTTATACAATTGTCTTCAAGATTCATGGGTTCTGGGTTGTAGTTTGATAGTTTCAGGTATCCACCACCAGCTACCCCCATTCTTTAGAACCTAAAAAGGGTTGTCTAAAGTGTGCGTTAGAGTGCCCACCAGAGTGACCCCTCGGCTCCTTTTGGAATCTCTCTGCCACTGAAGCTTATTTCATTTCCTTTCACATCCCCCTTTTGGTCAAGAAGATGTTCTCCATCCCACGATGCCAGGTCTACATTCCTCCCCGGGAGTCATACTCCACGTTGCCAGGGAGATTCACTCCCCTGGGTGTCTGATCCCACGTAGGGGGGAGGGCAGTGATTTCACCTTTGAAGTTGGCTTAGCTAGAGAGAGAGGGCCACATCTGAGCAACAAAGAGGCATTTGGGAGGAGGCTCTTAGGCACAAATATAGGGAGGCCTAGCCTCTCCTTTGCAGCAACCGTCTTCCCAAGGGTAAAACCTATGGTAGAGTAGCCTCTTGTCTTAATGGCAGCTATTAGATTGAATCTTTCTCATCAGTATCTGTCTCTGTAGGCATTTGGAGTTATAGTGTTTCCTCAACTAGCTGAACTACCATCCATCCACTTGTATTTTACCTTTGAAAATTTGGTTGAAATCTTGTCTGCTGCTGTTTTCTCATCTTACACTTCACCTTGTGGGTTTGTATCTTTTATATTCTTTGCTATCATTTTAGTGGCCTCTCTGAAGGTGGGTGGGAAAAATTCATGCTTTCTGTCAGCTTTGACAGGCAGTCGTCAGTAAATAACTTGTCTTTTACCTTCTAGTGTTTACTTTCATAATTAGAAATAATGTTAAAACTGAAAGTAAGAAAAGTGTAATGTCCTACCCTTCAGACTACCTACCCCTTTAAGAATTTGGAATCTTATCCTCTTCATGGAAATTTTTTTTTCAATACTAGTGTTTTTTTTTTTAAGATACACATTTGGAAACCTTGCTTGGATTAATCTTTGAACTCTTAGGAGCAAACCATATTGTTTGGGGGATATATTAGGTAATTTGGTATTGAAATTAAAATCACATGTTCTTTAATTCGTGGTTCGTTTGTCTACGTATAGTTAAAATCTTAGTTGCATACTGTATCAAGCATTTCCCCCAGGTCATTAAAACCCTTTGTAAATATATATTTTAAAAATATAATCTTAATGGATTAATAATATTTTCTTAAATTTTTTATAGTTGTAACTATTCTAAATTTGGACAAGTGTTTATATATTTATTTTGATATAAAATGATGCTGTAAAATTTCTAGTTTACAAAAAGGTAGGCCATTTTCTGCAAATAAAGAAGAAATCAATAAGGATTTATATTTTTAGAAATAATTTCATTCATGTAATAAATTTCTGGAAATTGGGAGAATATTAACACACTTAGCTGCTGGTATACTCTTTTTTGCTAGCTTGTTCTTATAGTTTTGCATTAAAAGTTAATTTTGTTAAGTGTTTACAGTGTTACTGTGTGTTTGTTTTTTAAGAAATGTGGTTTGGTTTTGAGCTGGAAGAGAGTACAAGGTGCATCTGGAAAACTTCAAGGTAGGTAATTTTTTTCTGTGTTTTTTTGTTGAGGTCATTGCAACCTCTGTACATAAATCAGTTTTTGCATGTTTTACTCTCTGCCTTTAACCATGAAATTGTTCTATTAGCATTCGTTGTCTTTCTTCTTATTGGATAGGATTAAAAGGCAGTTGGGAAGATGTTGGCTGAGAGTTGAGGTTAGAAGGTGGAAAAGTGTAACAGGAAGGAGGTAGGAAAGGCAAAAATAAAAATTTCTCAGACTAAATTACTGAATTTTTTTGTAAGATTACTTTAAAAAATCATTTTTGTCTCAGACTGTAATCAAGATGGAACAGGTAAGATCTAGATGAGAGTCACATAAAATACTGAGATAGCCTGTTGCTCTATAAAGCAAACTGGTTTTTTTTTTGTTGGTGGTGGAAACACCTGTTTGATTTACATTGTTTTATTTTTATAGAATAGTTCATACATATATAAAAATTAAAACAGTATGATAAACTCCCATGTACTCAGTATCCAGCTTTAACATTTATCAACCTATAACCAATTGTTTTTCATCTGTACCCCACCCACTTCCTCCCTCTTACTTTTTTTGAAGCAAATTTCAAGCACCAGATCATTTTGCCATAAATATTTTAGTATGTATGTCTAAAGGATAAGGACTTTTTAAAAAGCATATCCAGAATACCATTATAAGACTTACAAAAAGTTTAAGTCTTTTTCTTATCATTACATCTCCAGGTGGTGATCAAATACCCAGTTGTCTCAAATGTCAATTCTCTATCCTTTCTATTTTCTGTAAACTAGTCAGTAGTTGTACCTTGACACTTGATCATATTTGAGTTCTGTGTTATTTTTTATTTTAAACTTTTTATTTTGAAATACTTTGAAACTTACTGGATCAATAAAAAAAAATGATACAAACCCCATACAGAGAATTAGAATATACCCTCATTCCTTTAGATACTCAGATCCACCAATTTTAATATTTTGCCACATTCGCCATATCATTGTATCTGTTCATCCATCCTTGTATCAACTCGTCTATTCATTATCTGTTTGTCTACCTGCCTATCAGTTTTCTGAACAGCTGAGTGTAGGTTGTATAGATCGATTTATATAGGAAAGACAGGATGAATGCTTTGGTCCTTTTATTTCTCATAGGAATCAACTGGTGTCCTCAGCACCCTCTAGCAGTGACTTTTTTTTAAGAATCATTTTGAACTTACGGATTGAAGCATATTCATTATGTTCCAGTCCATTGTAGTTATCATTGTTATTGATGCCTGAGTTGTCTTATTTTTGACCAGTGGGAGCCTCTGCAAGTTGGATCTTGGTAGCTTTGATTCAACTAATTGTCTTTGATTGCTTCCTTTTTCTCAGTGTGAAAGATAGCCCAAGCTCACCTTCTAGTTTTTTTTATCCCAGACTTGCAGTGAGCTTTTTCTCTGAGGCACACTGGTTCCTTTTAGTGAGGAATTGTTTTCAAGGTCACCATCTCAGCCCTAGGTGTGGCATACTCATTCTAAGAGTGGCTTGGTCTTTTTTTTTTTAAGGGTTTTCCAGTTTACATCAATTTAATTTCAGGAGTAAAGGGCTTTTATTTAACCTCTTCAGTCATATATCTCTATTTCCTTTCTCCCACATTTTGAATTCTAATTTTCAGGGACACTGAGGATGATGATAGACCATTAAGTAATTAATGCCTTGTTTCATCTCACATTATACTTAAGTTTCAGACAAATATTACCAATATTCATCAACAATATAATTATTGAAAAGTTTCGTTTTGGAGGGGACCCAGGTCTTTTTGACATTAGGGTATATTACACTTAAAATACATGGTCAAATTTGCTGTTTTGTTTTAAATCACTTGGAATAGTTCTCTTCTGTGTGGTTATGTTACTAGCTGGGTACATATTTAGGTTCATTTGTTTCATTTTGTTTTCAATTTTTGGTTTGCTTTTATAAAATTTAATTATCTTTGATTATCCTTGTTTGATTTTAAGGCATGTGAATGGTAGTGAAATTGATGAGTTATTAAAATGAAACAAAAATAAACAGATTAAGAACTGATAACCATCAGTATTTTTGTAATCTAACATCTCAGAATTGAAAGTGCTTTACTTAGGTTCAAGCAGTCTGTTCTCACTTATTATGGCTGTGAAGAAGTCTGGATGGAATAAGTTCATGAAATAATTAAAAGGCTCAATTTAATTATGAAATTCATGGACTCTGCTAAATATTTTGTGAGAGTTGCTAAGAAGAAGCAAATTGCCTGATTTGAATTTTTCTTCCTTTTCCCTGCTTTTTTGTTTTCTCTTGGTTGTTGAAGTGCTAATGAAAATAGAATGTTTATCAAAATGAATTGAAGGAGAGGGGGAGAAATGAGGACCTGGATAATCTTTCTATTAGAACATTTGATCTCTAATGATTTTAATTTTCCATAATTTTATTTCATCTTTCATCATTGCCTTGATTATTTCACTAATTCCTTACATCCATTGCTAGCCTTCGGATTCTGTGAGTATAAGGAGCCTGAATCTACCCTCCGTGCACTCAGGTTATTGCATGATCTACAGATTGGAGAGAAGAAATTGCTTGTTAAAGTTGATGCAAAGACAAAGGCACAACTTGATGAGTGGAAAGCAAAGAAGAAAGCTTCTAATGGGGTACGTTTTCTTTAATGTTATTACCTTCTCTTTTGGTTAGCTGTGCTATTTTAACGTAAATACTTCTCTTATTTATTATAAATGAATCTAATGTGGGGCTTCACAAGATCATCATCATAATATTATGTGCTTATGGCTAAAATGCAGGAGGGTGATTTATAGTTTGTAGTTATTTTAAGTCTTTTATCTACCCACAGTGGGTGGATGACTGTTGGTTTGCTTGTTCCAGGTTGGGATGAAGGTAGTAAGGGAGGCTGGACAAGGTTAACTTGCCAGAGAAAACACTGGTACAGACTATTCCAAACAGAACTAATTCATTAAGGCAGCTTTGTAAGTAAGTACAAAATATATTTCAACCTACACGATTTTTATTAGTTGCCCTCTCTTTTAAAAGTACACAGGTTCTAAAATGAATAAAAAATAAGTCTTATTACTTTCCTCAGTTGGGTGGAAATATTCAGGACCTATTAAATGAAGCTAAAGTAAAGGAATTTTTTTGCATGTTACATTATTAATTCATGTATTATTATCTCCTCTCAACAAAACAAAAAATAGCTAGCCAAAACCTGAGTTTATGTTTCCTTGCCTTCCTTCCAATTTCCTTTTTTGTGTCTCAAGCTGAGCAAATCCAAAATAGATTTATTATTACCTTCCCCTCCCAACAAAACAAAATTTTTTAAAAGCTTTTTTGCTCTCTAGTTTATTCTAGCTTTCGTTATCTTTCCTCAAAATAGAAATAGCTTTAAGTAGAGAGAAGAAATTACATAGTCCACACATAGTCCCATCACTACAAGTAACCACTGAGATATTTTGGTTGCATATTCTTCCATATTTCTCTTTGTGGGTAAAAATAATTATAATTGGAATATTTCGATTTTTTTTTTTCTTTCATTAGAAACAACTGAATTCTACTTTAAATAGTTCTGTAAACAGCTTTTTATTTCACTTAATCCTTTTTTTCCTTGGACTTTGAAGGATATTTTAACTGATTTCCGTGGATTTAGTTTCCTTGTGTCTGTTACTGTACTGCTTATATTTCTAAAACTAAATATAATTAATGTCAAACCCACTGCTCATGCATCTTTACTGATGTTGAATATTTTATAGAATGAACCCCAAGTTTAGCCTGGCCTTCAAATCTTGCTCTAGTCTATCTTTTTAGCTGTCTCCTTTCCCCCCTCTTTTTCCCTCTTAACTTTGTACCAGTCCAATTACCCCTGCAAACTTTGTGCTTTGCCAGTCATCTTATGTCCTTGTTGCTCACCCAAGTACCCTGTTGAAATTTTATTCTTAGAGTTATATTTAAAATGTCCCTTGTTTCATATAACCTTCATTGATCATACACTTGGTCTCTCTCAGGCAGAATTAAATCTTTACTGTTTGATCACATGTAAAGCATAGTTTTTACTGCTGTATGTCAGTCAACTTTGTATTATATATTGTTTACACTTCTCCATCTCTTAGGTCCCCTAGTTCCTGGGCTCATTTTCATTCTCTCCCCCTCCCTCCCATTCACTGATTATAAAGCAGGAAAGGAAGTTTGAGGATTATGTCTCTTTCATCTTGCATTTCCCACAGCACCTAGCACAATGTCTTGCCCACAGCAAGTTGTAGTTATATTGTTTATCTGATAGTCTGGATAACTGTTCTCACCCAGCTTTATAAGTAATTACTAAAAAACAGTGTCTGTATTGTAAATTGGATCTCAAATCAGCAGTGTTGCCTGTCACATCACTAATAACTTAAAAGCAAAACCAAGTAAGCAGAGAAACTGCGACAAGAATTTTCAGATACTCCTTGCTATGATAATGGAATTCTTATTTATGGATTTGGTGTCTTCAGAGTTTTTGATTAATTTCCCTTGAACTTATTGTTTTGCTTGTGTTTAATCACTAGCTTATGAGGTGGTTTAATTTGTAGTATTTGCAAATGGTGCACTAAAAAACTATAAACATGAAGTAAATTACTGAAAACAAGGAAATGCACAATGATGTGACTTTTGATTTCATTTGGTAGCCAGAGGACCCATGTGCTTAAATCTGTTTATAGCTTCAAGAATGGAATTAAGGTCGCCTCCAGTAAAAACATACAGAACAATTATTTCAAATAAAATGAAATTAAAATAATTAACAGACATCACTTAGGTTAATCATTTTATTTTCCAGCTATTGTATGTGTACTTCTGGGTGTACATGACGTGGTGCCCAGATGTATTTGAAGTTACAGGACAAACAGTATCTTTTCCTGGAGTGTCCGTTTTACTCAGCAGTGTGGGTTAAAAGTTAAAAATTGAGAATTCTAAGCTGACATAAACATTTCTTCCCCCAATGATTTAATCAAACATAACTGTATAATAGTATGCAGATTTGCCATGATTTTTCAGCCAAAACATGAGGTCTTGAGGGTACTTGTTTTTATTGTTGATATTTTGGAGTGATTTAGAAAGCAGCAACTTAGGTGGATGATGGGAGAGTGAGACATTGAGAAAATTGTAGAAGGGAGAACACAATTAGTTCTATAGTTTTCATTGACTAAAAGAGAAACATACAAGTTTATCTAGAAAGTGACAGACATTTTTTCCTAATCCAGAATTTTAAGAGTAATTATGTGCCTTGTATAAGGTACTTCGTCAAACAGTTGGATTGAAAGCTTTTAATCTAGATTTTGCAGAAGGACCCTTTTGGGGGTGGGGTGGGGGTGCCATTTCTTTAGTAAAAGTGTTTTATTTGAGGCCGTCATTTCAGTCTAGTCCATGTCCTATTTTTCTGGGTATCCAGCAACAGCAGTATGGGAATAGATACGTCTGCTAGATTGTCACAAGTAGTGGTTGTTAACCTTACATTCAGGAATGAACTCTGACACGTATTTGAAGTACAGATACTCACTGGCAGAGAGCCACACGCATGACATTCTAATAGAGGATGGAGGCTCCAGGTGGTCATCTTCACATCTTTGCCTGGAAACTAGTCTGTCTGAGTGAGTCCATATTATTTCATAAAAAGAGTTGTGAAAATGTTGCAGTTCCCAGAAAGGATCTTATTTTGAGCCGTAAAAGCCACTGCCAATAAGTAAGCCTAGAAGAGCTGTTTTAAGACTTTACATCTAGTAACTGTACTATTGAAAAACTGTGGTTTGGTTCTTCTAATTCCTCTCAAAAGAGCCATTTGGGCAGGTCACATAAAAGTCCCAGTTATTCAGTTGATTTCTGTGAACCTCTTGTACTGCTAAACCCCTTCCACCTTTTGCTCCTCAGAATAATTGAATGTGCTCTCTGATTTCTGAAGTGGAAGAAGAAACTAGAAGTCTGGAAATCGTTTCTGGTTGAGGACCTAGAGGTAGAGCTTGAAATGAAACCTGCCAGCCTATATGGAATGGCCTTTCTAACCAAAAATAACTTCTCCTTCCATGAGGTCTCATTCTTTTTCTTTTTTTTTTTTTTTTTTTTTTTTTGGTACATTAGCAATCAGTTAAGAGATTTGTCTCTGTAGATCAAGGGGCTAATAATTCACACAGTAGTATGAATTAGTTCATTATAAATGCTTTATTTCTAATTTAAGTAAAACCAGGTAATGTTTAAATTTTGGTTAGGATGGGGGTGATAGGGAATTGGCCGTGAGTAGTTTTATATGAGTAGGTGTCTGGATTTATAACCCCACTTTTCTCACTGCTTAAGAAAGCCTAGAGAGCTCATGGAAGGGAATTCAGGAGGTAGGGAAAATGGCCAGAGTGGGTGCTCTCTACAACGTGTAGTTTTATAATATACAATTTAGGTTTCAAAAGCTACAAGTTTGGGTTGAAATACCCATGTATGTGTCTTAGCACCTACACCTTCAGTGCAGAGTTATCACTGAAGGTAATTCTTTTCATTTAAGTCCTAGGCAGAATCTCACTGAAGGGACTTTTGAGAGGGCTGTATAGATTAAAGACCTATTGTAACATATTATTGATTTAATGTAAGAAAGGAACACATCACCACAATTATAGTTCACTATATTTTTGGTAAATAATTTTAACAATTTAATTACAGTCCTTGGGTAAAGTATCTTGTCTTATTAAATGCCAAGTAGAAAGTTGGCTACAAGAAGATTGGATGAAGAGTCGGGTTTGAAAAAGTAAGAAATTCCCATTTGTAGCAATTAGTTTTATTACACTTTATAATACCTTATATTGAAGTTATATGTGTCACAATCCATCTCTTATCCTATATTTTAAACACTTGAGGGCAAGGTTATCTTTTTGCAGTTTTGAATTTTATGTCATCTAGCAAGGGACCTGTTCAAAGAAGGCACTTAATAAGAATTTGCTAAGTGAATTAAAATGTATATGCTTGTTGAATAGATATCCGTTGGAAACAGCTTCAGAATAGCGGTAGTTATGAAATTACTGCTAGTTTATGTTATTGGGGAGCTACAAGCCATGAAGCTCACTTTGAGTAGAATTGTATGCATTTTGACCCAAGAGTCAGGCATTTGTGCAAAAGAGCATGGTTTTCTCTTTTGTATCTGTGAGAATGTTTACAATATATGCTTACCAAGTAAATTGATATATTTTGGAGTATGTGTATGTATATAGCTTTAAGTTACAACGCGTCCTGTTTCTTTGTCATCTTTTCCCCCTTTCCTTGTTTTAAGAAACCAGTAGCTGATAGTAACGTGAAGTTATCCAAAGCTTTGAGGTCATTCTGTAGATTCTATTTGTGATTTAAACTGGATTAATTTCTTAACCATGGGACTTAAAATTAAGAAACAAGAAGAATAGTAGTGTATTAGAAGACAGTAATTCTTTTTCAGAGATGGTTAATAATCTAGAGTTGTCTTAGAAGTTATTAGTAATGCTCTAGAATTAGTCAGTTACTTATTTGTGAGAAGAAGCACAAGATATATTGATTTATTTATCATTGTTGTATGTGCATGTCATTGGGAGGAAAACGTATGCAGTATTTAGAGTTGATTGCTTATCGTGTAAGTATATAGATTTTTGTAAGTGGTATTCCCACATTACAGAAATTACAGAAGCAGAGTGGGAAACAAGCCACAATTTTAGCCCCTAGCCTATCTTATAATTGCGTTTTGTGTATAATTGGTTTTGTTTGTTAACATTAACATGTTTTTGTTTATTTTAATGGTCATAAATAGATGAATGTTTAATGCCTGTTTGCAAGAATGAGTTAGTTATTTAGTAAATAAATGGTTATTTAGTAAATAGTGTGGACAGCTATTGAGCAACACAATATTAAAAATTGTGAAAGCTTTGCAGAATGGTTGTGTAAATAATAGTCCTGCCGTTTAATATTTTTCCCCCTGGTTAGGGGCCATAATTTTAGCTATCAAGGGAACAGAGGAAAAAAAAAAAAAAAGTACCAGTGTCTCAGGGAAAAAAACTAAATAAAACAAATGAAGCTTAGTTTTGTGAAATTAAGACAAAACCAGCTCTTCATTTATAGGACTACAGAGATGTTTTAGAGAAAAATGTGGTTTTGTTTCTTTACCAACTCTTTAGAATGATTTTCATTTTCTTGTTTGATTCTCCCTTTCCTCCCAAAATTTGCCTTGTTTCTTAAGAATGCCAGGCCAGAGACTGTCACTAATGATGATGAGGAAGCCTTAGATGAAGAAACAAAGAGAAGAGATCAGATGATTAAAGGGGCGATTGAGGTTTTAATACGTGAATACTCCAGTGAGCTCAATGCCCCCTCCCAGGAATCTGACTCTCACCCCAGGAAGAAGAAGAAAGAAAAGAAGGAGGACGTATGTGTTACTGATTTCTGACAAAACAGACTCATTTCTACAATTTATTTTTTATAATGTCACTATTAGGCTTTGATTACGTTTCATCTTTTGAGGGGAAAACAGAATGGTGTTTGTAACAATATACTGTTAAACCTAATTTGACAGTCTTTACCAACTAATTAGCGTCCTAATTTTCTGACTAAAATGTTCCTGTTTTGTATGTTTGGAATGCACTGGCATGGAGGCTTGTGGTTATCTTTCAGTTCAAATTAAGTAGAAAAGTAATTGAGTGATAAAGTAGAAACTGATAGTAAGCAATAAATTGAGATTTTTTTTTCTTAGCCAAGAAGTGACTGGCTCTGTTTTGCCTTACCTCCAGTTGTGGCTGTTCTGTCTCTGCTTTAAGCAGGAAAGCAGGTCTCATTAACCGAGAATTTTCACTCATACTTTAATTTGTAGTTGCCTTTCCTTTTAGTAATCCTTAGTAACCCTCCATGGACAGAAATGCTATTGAGTATTTAACTGGAGGACCAAGAAAAAGCAGTGCAAGGTGAAACACTCCTCCCCAGTGGATTGACTTTCACTTCCCTGCTTTGTCAGCCTAAGCCGACTGACAGTAGGGAACCCAGATTGAAAGGAAATGTTTGGTTCTCTTACACGTATTTCTTTGTATAAAGCTGAGAAATTATGGAAATGTTTTTTAAGAATACTAGAAGTATTTTGTATTTATGGATTGTATATGCCATGAAAATACTATTAAAACATACATATTGTGATTGATTATCCAGGGATATTTATAGTTCATGTTATTCTTTGGATTTTAGTGCCTTACCAGCACCATCTTCAATTTTCTTTGTGGCAAATACATTTTTTATTGGTATTTTTCTAACTGCCGCAGTCATGAAAACCTATGTAGTGAAGTGGCTATCTTGGGGGAATGGTAGTTGGTAGGATCAGTCAGATACAGGGTAATTGAGGCCTGTAAGACTGGCCCTTGAGTTAGTTTGTTCCTTCGTTTCTCTCGTATGAATGGAGTAGAAGTAAGAAAATGAACATTTGTTTGATACAAGTTAGGAGGAGAGGATCACAGAAATCCTGTTCTATGGCAGGAATTATGGGTAAATTTTGTGGGTGTAATTTTTCCTTTATCTGGGATGGTATTAGGGAAAATTAGGGTACTGTGAGACCCTCCTTATTCCATAGGTTGGCAGTGTTCGAGGGAGAGTGGGAGGTGGGTGGATGGAGTTGTAGAGGGAGAGGATGAATGAAACTATCAAAAAGTCTTGATTTTTTTTTTTTTTTACTAGCAAGTAATTTGAAATCAACAAATGTCACAGAAATGCATTGCTTACAACATAAACATATTCAGAGCATTGTTTTTTACGTAGTGTGAAGTTTTTTTTTGTTTTTTAATTTTTGTGATTTTTCCGCAGATTTTCCGCAGATTTCCAGTGGCCCCACTGATCCCTTATCCACTTATCACTAAGGTTGGTTTACATTGTTGACATTGACAAAAGCTGTTTACTGCTACTTGCCAGATTTTTTATTTGTTTCCATCTGTTTGTTTGTTTTATTTAAAAAAAACTATTTAACTTCGATTGTTAGGTTTGTTATTGTAGGGGGGCTATTTATTTATTTACTCCTATCTTTTGTAAGACCTGTACAAAATATCTAACCTTTATACTCTTTCTCTTTGTGTTGATAATGATTGATGTAAGCATTCCCTTCTGACCTTGTCTTTTAGGAGGATATAAATGCTATAGAAATGGAAGAAGACAAAAGAGACCTGATATCCCGAGAGATCAGCAAATTCAGAGACACACACAAGGTAGTATTCTTTTTTTTTTCACTTGATACCAAACTAGACTTTTCACAGATTCCAAAGCAAACAGACAAAAAAACAACCTTACATTAGAATATAATTTAAATGGTTTTTATAGGTTTAATTGATATTTAGAAAGAAACAGAAGACCAATGCCATATTAAAGTGGACATTTCATGCTTAGTTTTTTCAGTTACTGATTACTCTGCAGTCTTCTCACTTTAATATGAATAAAGGTTAATTTTTTTTTTTAGATTTCAACATAAACACCAAGGTCAGATTTAAATTAGATTCAGGGGGCAGCAGGATGACATACACTGTAGTATATTTCTGGGGGGCAGTTGTTTAACTTAATCTTAGGAAAACCTTTTCATTAGAGCTGAAATTAAAATTAAAGATTTATATTTGTATAGATTTAATTTGAGAGGGGGAGATTTTGAAAAGTAGGTCAGTGGTTACCAGACTTACCAAATTTTAGATGCATGGAAGAACTGTAAATTCCCATAAAGCTAATCTATTCATTGACCCCCACCATTATGATAGAGATCATATGGTGACTAATGCAAGATGAAACTCTCAGCTTGGAAAGTAACAAGGAATAGGATGTAAGTATGAGCTTCTGTTTTTTATTATATTTATGGATGCCCCCTCAGAAAAATATGCAAAGGGGTAACTGGCTTGGAAATGGGTATTTGTGCACAGTAAATCCCACTCACGAGTTTTGCCTATGAAAGCTTCTCTCAATGACAGTGCATCTATGAGTGTTCACTGATGTTGAAGGTGATGCTTATGGACAGGTGAATTGGCAAACACTGCATGAAATGTATTTTGATGTTAGAGGTAATAAATATTATCCATAAACCGAGTGGCCTTTGACTCAGTGAAATGTTGTGTTCCCATTTTCTTTTCACACAATTTTATTTTTTCTCATTGTTTTCAAAATCCCAAGTTGATAATTAATGGTAATGAATTAATACTGCTGAACACTTATTATCCAGGTGCCCAGCCGTAGCTCACATACATAGTACATTTTAGGAATGGGATGTGTTTCAAAGCACAAATGTTATTCTCCAAAATTTTTAGAGTCCATGGAAAGTCATTTTAAAGGAATGCTTTTGGTTAGGTTCAATACTCAAATTTAGTGTCTGAGTAAGCTTGAAAATGGTATACAGTTGTGTGTGTGGTTTACCCCCCCTTCTGTTAATTTGTTGAACAAACCCTGTCGTGTCATTGGTAAATTATGAGGAAATCATGTTTAAAAAATGAATTCAAAAAGATACTTGCTTCAGAGATTGAGAAGCTGTCAGGCATTTGACTGCCTTAGACCTAGCTCAGTGGGGGGAGTATTTTGAATTTCTAAAATGTGCTTTAAAAATAAAAAAAACAAAAAACAAAAAAAACGAAAATTTTCAAAACACTGCTGTTTTTATTGGGGTTGTATACTTAAAGGGGATATTTTGAACTGCAAGTAACAAAAAATGAGCTCAGTGAACCTTTGCATGTTTTGGTATAAGTTTATTTAAATAACCATAGACTGTCAGGGTATCAGCGTGGCAGGGGGCGTCCATTTACAGCACGGACGAGTCTGAAGAGAGAATGAGGTAAGATTTATGATTTTTTATCTGTCCTTTCCTCTTCATTACTTTCTTAAATTTTTGTCTACTTGCCCCATTTCATTTTTCTCAGTCTTTTTGTCTTTTAAGTATGTATGTGTTTATTTATAATAAAAAAAGATCTTTTTGAAAAGCATTTAATATCAATGAAATTCACTTTTTCATTTACTTAAAACTTTAAAGTGAGTTGAAACAAATTAATACATAAGTGAAACTATGCACCTAAGAAATAAGTAGTGCAGTGAATAAGAAACAGTAAAAAATTCATAAATTCTACAAAGGAAATTATTATTGGAACAGCTAAAATAATCTGTAAGTATCTTTCAGAAATAAACAGATTTCTTTATAAGCGTATTATGACATTGAGGTAAGTTTTTTGTAGTCTAGCCTCATTTTACAGTATAAATATTTGTTACATTAGAACTTTTCATAGATGAGATTTTGCCCCTTTAAATAGTTTTCCGTTTCTGTCCTCTTTCTGTCATTTCTTTTCTCTTCTCTTTTTAATTTCAATGTATTCAGTATTGGCTTTGCCTGATTTCTACTTTGATATAGACTGGGCATAGCAGCTGATTATATTGATGTTTCATGCATTAGTTCTTCTTTCATAATCTTCTATCAGTTCTCTGATCCATGAGCAAGACAAAAAGTATCTAAAGGTAAGATTGCTTTTTAAAGTTTTAAAATGCTTTACAGAAATGAAAAAGAAAAAAATGCACATTTTATTGTTGCAGTTTAAATTTCATTTCAGTGACACTAAACATGGAACCAAAGGAATAAATGTGTTTTGTTTTGTTGTTTTTCTTGTTTGGGGAATTTTTTTCTAAGTTTGTGTAGAAACCATGTGGTACACTGGTAATCTTCTCAGGGTGCAAATTTGGTCTGACTTTGTTATTTGGTTTATTTTTGAACCATGTACTTGCTCTTCCTCCCAGAAACATAGCTTGTAGGCAAGGTTAATCCAGTGTTGGCGATCCATGTCCTAGCACAGCATCTGTAAGTTAATATACAATCGTTCCTTCCAAGGATGGATTTATCATTGATATATTTTATTGTTTTTATAGGCATAATGGGCATAAATATGTTGCTTTTAAAAGTTAAGTGAAGTGAAAATATTACAATTATGTACATTTTTTGCTTGAAGTGAGTGATTTTCAAATCTTTTGTATCTGGTGGGCTGTCCATCTTGTAATGGTGGGAGTAAATGTTTCCAGAGTGAGGCAGACCTTGGGTAGAAAAACCAAAGGACAGAAGATTATTTTATTACATTATACTGACCTGACTCTTCCACCTATCCTTTAAAACCCTCAAACTAGTAACCTTTAGGTAATAGGAAGCTGGGTTATAATTATCAGTAGTACAGCTGTTTTACAGAAATCCGTAATGGGTACAGTTAATATTTAGTCAAGTGCTGAGTGATTGTATTTCTAGAAATAATTGTGAACCACCACATTCCTCAGGGTCATTTTAGTTATTACATAGTATTGAGTGGCCAGCTACACTTGACACAATCTCCCAACATCCAAGATTGGAGATTCCTGGTCTGTGTAGAGTATATATGGTTTTGCACGAAATCTTAATCAGTTTTGTGATTGCTTCGTTTTAATATGTCAAGTTAAAACCACCAGTATTTAATATTAAAGTACCAGTCGTTTGGTGTTTTTGCTCCTAATATTGGGCATTGCACTGGGAAACATCTGAATATTGGTGCTACAGAGTTAACTCTAAAAGTCCTTTTATTGGTTTCTAGAAACTGGAAGAAGAGAAAGGCAAAAAGGAGAAGGAAAGACAGGAAATTGAGAAAGAACGGAGAGAAAGAGAGAGGGAGCGTGAAAGGGAACGAGAAAGGCGAGAACGGGAACGAGAAAGGGAAAGAGAACGTGAACGAGAAAAGGAGAAGGAACGGGAGCGGGAACGAGAACGGGATAGGGATCGTGACCGGACAAAAGAGAGAGATCGAGACCGGGATCGAGAGAGAGATCGTGACCGCGATCGAGAAAGGAGCTCAGATCGAAATAAGGATCGGAGTCGATCAAGGTAAGGCTTTATAGAAGTTGCTGTTCCCTGGTACTTTTTATAGAACCACTGTTCAACAGTTTTCTGTAAAACCATATGCATTTATTTGATGAGAGAACTTTAAGTTGTGGAAGTGCCTGGCTTGCTCCCTCACACACGTGTACAGCACTGGTTAAAATAAGTGTCCAACTGTGTGGTTGGTTTCTATCTGGACCCAGCTTTAATAAACACGCAGAACACATGAACTGTCCACCCAGTGTTTTAGGCAAAGACATAATTCCTTGTATCCCTGAGTTGGTAGGCATTTTTGTAGTCTCACTTTCATGGAGTTACTATACTGGTAAATTCTAGCTACGCTGCTTTTAGCTCCTGGTTTCTTTATTTGGTCCTATAGCTCGCTAGTCTCAGTAGGCTGCCTGGCTCTAAATTTTTCTTTTTATTTCTGGCTCAGGAATTTCACTTTAGTTTGTTAAACTAGGTTTATAGCATTTTCACCTGATTGTATCTAGAGGGAAGTCTACTTTTAGGTCATCTACCATGTTGCTAGAACTGGAAGTTCAAAGTGTTCTCAGTCTTTAATGGTCATTAAAGTCCTTCCCTTCCTTCTTCCCCAGGTTAATACCATGTGGTTTTTAATGGTAGCATAGTGTTTTATCATAGGATTGTGCCAGATACATTTTGTCCATTTTGTATTGTTTTCTGATCTTGCCTTTGAAAATACAAATTTCAGTTATAATCTAGTTAGTTTTGTCTTCTCTTAATTAACCATTTTTGAAATTAAGCCATTAAACTGAAAGCTTAATTTAAGATAAATTCACCCCCTCTCCCCCAGTTTCCACAACCAATTAAAAAAGAAAACTTCACAGATACATCTGGGAACTTGGAAAAGGAAAGTACTGGAGAGCTTTCCCTGAGTATTTAAAGCACTTTATTTTGTTTGTTAATCCATTAAGAGTTTAGGCATCTAACATCTACTTTTCTACATCTTCTGTTCATACAAATTGGGAATATATGGAATATATTTTCTACAGCTCTATTTTCCCTTAAATTGTTTCAGATAGCTTGATTTTGATGATGATTTTTAATTTCAATTAGAGAATTGTAGATGTGGTGCTCCTTTACTATTTTATCTCTACCATATTTCATATCAAGTCCTTTTATCATTGTTATTATTAATGAAGCTTTATGTATCAATTTTTTTGATACAATTCAGTTTTCCTAGTCTTCACAACCCGAGACTAGAATGGCAGGGTTATCTCTTTCATAGATGAGGAAACTGAGACAGAGAGTTTAAATGACTTGCATATGGTTTTTTTTTTTTTTTTTTTAATCATTTTATTGAGATATATTCACATACCACGCAGTCATACAAAACAAATCGTACTTTCCATTGTTTACAGTACCATTACATAGTTGTACATTCATCACCTAAATCAATCCCTGACACCTTCATTAGCACACACACAAAACTAACAAGAATAATAATTAGAGTGAAAAAGAGCAATTGAAGTAAAAAAGAACACTGGGTACCTTTGTCTGTTTGTTTCCTTCCCCTATTTTTCTATTCATCCATCCATAAACTAGACAAAGTGGAGTGTGGTCCTTATGGCTTTCCCAATCCCATTGTCACCCCTCATAAGCTACATTTTTATACATCTGTCTTCGAGATTCATGGGTTCTGGGTTGTAGTTTGATAGTTTCAGGTATCCACCACCAGCTACCCCAATTCTTTAGAACCTAAAAAGGATTGTCTAAAGTGTGCGTAAGAGTGCCCACCAGAGTGACCTCTCGGCTCGTTTTGGAATCTCTCTGCCACTGAAGCTTATTTCATTTCCTTTCACATCCCCCTTTTGGTCAAGAAGATGTTCTCCGTCCCACGATGCCGGGTCTACATTCCTCCCCGGGAGTCATATTCCACGTTGCCAGGGAGATTCACTCCCCTGGGTGTCTGATCCCACGTAGGGGGGAGGGCAGTGATTTCACCTTTCAAGTTGGCTTAGCCAGAGAGAGAGGGCCACATCTGAGCAACAAAGAGGCATTCAGGAGGAGACTCTTAGGCACAGATATAGGGAGGCCTAGCCTCTCCTTTGCAGCAACCATCTTCCCAAGGGTAAAACTTATGGTAGAGGGCTCAACCCATCAAACCACCAGTCCCCTATGTCTGTGGTCATGTTAGCAACCATGGAGGTGGGGTAGGCGAATACCCCTGCATTCTCCACAGGCTCCTCAAGGGGGCACTACATCATTTTTTTTCCTTGTTTTTCTTTCTTTCTTTTTTTTTTTTTAACTTTCCCTTCTTTTTTAAATCAACTGTATGAAAAAAAAAAGTTAAAAAGAAAACAAACATACAATAAAAGAACATTTCAAAGTGACCATAACAAGGGAGTAAGAAAAAGACAACTAACCTAAGATAACTGCTTAACTTCCAACATGTTCCTACTTTACCCCAAGAAAGTTACATAATATAGCAACCTTTCTGTGAACTTGTTCCTACTTTATCCATCAGAAATTAACAGACCATAGTCATTTCTGGGCATCCCCAGAACATTAAAAAGCTTATCTCTTCTTCTTGGATTATTGTTCCCCCTTCCTTAATTACTCTCTACTGCTAGTTCCCCTACATTCTACATTATAAACCATTTGTTTTACATTTTTGAAAGTTCACATTAGTGGTAGCATATAATATTTCTCTGTTTGTGCCTGGCTTATTTCACTCAGCATTATGTTTTCAAGGTTCATCCATGTTGTCATATGTTTCACAAGATCGTTCCTTCTTACTGACGCGTAGTATTCCATCGTGTGTATATACCACATTTTATTTATCCACTCATCTGTTGAAGGACATTTGGGTTGTTTCCATCTCTTGGCAATTGTGAATAATGCTGCTATGAACATTGGCGTGCAGATATCTGTTCGTGTCACTGCTTTCCGATCTTCCGGGTATATACCGAGAAGTGTAATCGCCGGATCGAATGGTAGCTCTATATCTAGTTTTCTAAGGACCTGCCAGACTGACTTCCAGAGTGGCTGAACCATTATACAGTCCCACCAACAATGAATAAGAGTTCCAATTTCTCCACATCCCCTCCAGCATTTGTAGTTTCCTGTTTGTTTAATGGCAGCCATTCTAACCGGTGTTAGATGGTATCTCATTGTGGTCTTAATTTGCATCTCTCTAATAGCTAGTGAAGCTGAACATTTTTTCATGTGTTTCTTGGCCATTTGTATTTCCTCTTCAGAGAACTGTCTTTTCATATCTTTTGCCCATTTTATAATTGGGCTGTCTGTACTATTGTCATTGAGTTGTAGGATTTCTTTGTATATGCAAGATATCAGTCTTTTGTCAGATACATGGTTTCCAAAAATTTTTTCCCATTGAGTTGGCTGCCTCTTTACCTTTTTGAGAAATTCCTTTGAGGTGCAGAAACTTCTAAGCTTGAGGAGTTCCCATTTATCTGTTTTCTCTTTTGTTGCTTGTGCTTTGGGTGTAAAGTCTAGGAAGTGGCCGCCTAATACAAGGTCTTGAAGATGTTTTCCTACATTATCTTCTAGGAGTTTTATGGTACTTTCTTTTATATTGAGATCTTTGGTCCATTTTGAGTTAATTTTTGTGTAGGGGGTGAGGTAGGGGTCCTCTTTCATTCTTTTGGATATGGATATCCAACTCTCCCAGCCCCATTTGTTGAAAAGACCATTATGACTCAGTTCAGTGACTTTGGGGGCCTTATCAAAGATCAGTCGACCATAGATCTGAGGGTCTATCTCTGAATTCTCAATTCGATTCCATTGATCTATATGTCTATCTTTGTGCCAGTACCATGCTGTTTTGGCAACTGTGGCTTTATAATAAGCTTCAAAGTCAGGGAGTGTAAGTCCTCCCACTTCGTTTTTCTTTTTTTAGAGTGTCTTTAGCAATTCGAGGCATCTTCCCTTTCCAAATAAATTTGATAACTAGCTTTTCCAAGTCTGCAAAGTAGGTTGTTGGAATTTTGATTGGGATTGCATTGAATCTGTAGATGAGTTTGGGTAGAATTGACATCTTAATGACATTTAGCCTTCCTATCCATGAACATGGAATATTTTTCCATCTTTTAAGGTCCCCTTCTATTTCTTTTAGTAGAGTTACGTAGTTTTCTTTGTATAGGTCTTTTACATCTTTGGTTAAGTTTATTCCTAGGTACTTGATTTTTTTAGTTGCTATTGAAAATGGTATCTTTTTCTTGAGTGTCTCTTCAGTTTGTTCATTTCTAGCATATAGAACATTACTGACTTATGTGCATTAATCTTGTATCCCGCTACTTTGCTAAATTTGTTTATTAGCTCTAGTAGCTGTATCGTTGATTTCTCAGGGTTTTCTAGATATAAGATCATATCGTCTGCAAACAATGACAGTTTTACTTCTTCTTTTCCAATTTGGATGCCTTTTATTTCTTTGTCTTGCCGGATTGCCCTGGCCAGCACTTCCAGCACAATGTTGAATAACAGTGGTGACAGCGGGCATCCTTGTCTTGTTCCTGATCTTAGAGGGAAGGCTTTCAGTCTCTCACCATTGAGTACTATGCTGGCTGTGGGTTTTTCATATATGCTCTTTATCATGTTGAGGAAGTTTCCTTCAATTCCTACCTTTTGAAGTGTTTTTATCAAAAAGGGATGTTGGATTTTGTCAGATGCTTTTTCAGCATCTATTGAGATGATCAATTGATTTTTCCCTTTTGACTTGTTAATGTGTTGTAATACATTGATTGTTTTTCTTATGTTGAACCATCCTTGCATGCCTGGAATGAACCCCACTTGGTCATGGTGTATGATTTTTTTAATGTGTCTTTGGATTCGAATTGCAAGTATTTTGTTGAGGATTTTTGCATCTATATTCATTAGGGAGATTGGCCGGTAGTTTTCCTTTTTTGTAGCATCTTGCCTGGTTTTGGTATTAGATTGATGTTAGCTTCATAAAATGAGTTAGGTAGTGTTCCATTTTCTTCAATGTTTTGAAAGAGTTTGAGTAAGATTGGTGTCAGTTCTTTCTGGAAAGTTTGGTAGAATTCCCCTATGAAGCCATCTGGCCCTGGGCATTTATTTGTGGGAAGATTTTTGATGACTGATTGGATCTCTTTGCTTGTGATGGGTTGGTTGAGTTCTTCTATTTCTTCTCTGGTCAGTCTAGGTTGTTCATATGTTTCCAGGAAATTGTCCATTTCCTCTACATTATCCAGTTTGTTGCCATACAGTTGTTCATAGTATCGTCTCATAATTTTTTTAATTTCTTCAGGATCTGCAGTTATGTCACCTTTTTCATTCATTATTTTGTTTATATGGGTCTTCTCTCTTTTTGATTTTGTCAGTCTAGCTAGGGGCTTGTCAATCTTGTTGATCTTCTCAAAGAACCAACTTTTGGTGATATTATCCTCTCTATTGTTTTTTTTGTTCTCTATGTCATTTATTTCTGCTTTAATCCTTGTTATTTCTTTTCTTCTACTTGGTTTAGGATTGGTTTGCTGTTCATTTTCTAGCTTCTTCAGTTGATCCATTAGTTCTTTGATTTTGGCTCTTTCTTCCTTTTTAATATATGCGTTTAGTGCTATAAATTTCCCCCTTAGCACTGCTTTTGCTGCATCCCATAGGTTTTGGTATGTTGTGTTCTCATTTTCGTTCGTCTCTATATATTTAGCAATTTCTCTTGCTATTTCTTCTTTAACCCACTGATTGTTTAGGAGTGTGTTGTTTAACCTCCAGGTATTTGTGAATTTTCTAAGTCTCTGATGGTTATTGACTTCTAATTGTATTCCATTGTGGTCAGAGAATGTGCTTTGAATAATTTCAATCTTTTTAAATTTATTGAGGCTTGTTTTATGTCCCAGCATATGATCTATTCTGGAGAAAGTTCCGTGAGCACTAGAAAGTATGTGTATCCTGGTGATTTGGGATGTAATGTCCTGTATATGTCTGTTAAATCTAATTCATTTATCAGATTGTTTAGGTTTTCAATTTCCTTATTGGTCTTCTGTCTGGTTGATCTATCTATAGGAGAGAGTGATGTGTTGAAGTCTCCCACAATTATTGTGGAAACATCAATTGCTTCCTTTAGTTTTGCCAGTGTTTCTCTCATGTATTTTGTGGCACCTTGGTTGGGTGCATAGACATTTACGATTGTTATTTCTTCTTGCTGAATTGCCCCTTTTATTAGTATGTAGTGGCCTTCTTTGTCTCTCAAAACATCCCTGCATTTGAAGTCTATTTTATCTGAGATTAATATTGCTACACCTGCTTTCTTTTGGCTGTAGCTTGCATGAAATATTTTTTTCCATCCTTTCACTTTCAGTTTTCTTTGTGTCCCTATGTCTAAGATGAGTCTCTTGTATGCAACATATTGATGGTTCATTTTTTTTGATCCATTCTGCGAATCTATATCTTTTAATTGGGGAGTTTAATCCATTTACATTCAACGTTATAACCGTGAAGGCATTTCTTGAATCAGCCATCTTATCCTTTGGTTTATGTTTGCCATATTTTTCCCCTCTCTCTATTAATATCCTTTATTGTACCCATACCGAATCTCTTTAGTACTGAACCTTTCTCCAAGTCTCTCTGTCCTGTCTTTGTTTCTCTGTCTGTAGGGCTCCCTTTAGTATCTCCAGTAGGGCAGGTCTCTTGTTAGCAAATTCTCTCAGCATTTCTTTGTCTGTGAAAAATTTAAGCTCTCCCTCAAATTTGAAGGAGAGCTTTGCTGGATAAAGTATTCTTGGCTGGAAATTCCTCTCACTCAGAATTTTAAATATATCGTGCCACTGCCTTCTCGCCTCCATGGTGGCTGCTGAGTAGTCACTACTTAGTCTTATGCTGTTTCCTTTGTATGTGGTGAATTGCTTTTGTCTTGCTGCTTTCAGAACTTGCTCCTTCTCTTCCGTGTTTGACAGTGTGATCAGAATATGTCTCGGAGTGGGTTTATTTGGATTTATTCTATTTGGAGTTCGCTGAGCATTTATGATTAGTGTATTTATGTTGTTTAGAAGATTTGGAAAGTTTTCCCCAACAATTTCTTTGAATACTCTTCCTAGACCTTTACCCTTTTCTTCCCCTTCTGGAACACCAATGAGTCTTATATTAGGACGTTTTATATTATCTATCATATCCCTGAGGTCCGTTTCGATTTTTTCGATTTTTTTTCCCCATTCTTTCTTTTATGCTTTCATTTTCCATTCTGTCATCTTCCAGGTCACTGATTCGTTGTTCAACTTCCTCTAGTCTTGTACTATGAGTGTCCAGAATCTTTTTAATGTGGTCAACAGTTTCTTTAATTTCCATAAGATCACCTATTTTTTTATTTAGTCTTGCAATGTCTTCTTTATGCTCTTCTAGGGTCTTCTTGATATCCTTTGTATTCTGTACTATGGTCTCATTGGCTTGGGTTATCCATATCGTCTGGTTTTTTCATATGCTTTATAATTTTCTGTTGTTTTTGGCCTCGTGGCATTTGCTGAACTTGATAGGGTTCTTTTAGGATTTGTAGACCAATTGAAGTCCTTATCTCTAATTTATCAGATCTACAGCTTCGTGGAGTACACTTTCTCTAACTAACCAGCAGGTGGCGTCCACGAGCCACCTGTTCTCCACAAGCCAGTTCTCCCCTGCTTAGCCTTTTTGGTGAGTGGGAGAGTGAGTCTTGTGGGGTCCAATTGGTGTACCAAGCTTGCGTGTGTAGTTGGTGTTGCCTGCCCTGTATGTGGGGCATGTTTCTGGGCAGTCGGGGAGGGGGGGTGGCGCTAACAATCAAATCTCCCTGGTGATCCTAGAGTTTTAAAGCTGCTGCAATAGTCTAATCCTTCAGTTCAGTCCTGCCACAGTTTGTCTCTGCCACTGACCCACAAGTCCTTGGTATTGGCGTATGGCTCCTGAGACTTGCAAGTGGGCCCCTCTTCCAGGCTGTGCACCCGGGGTCCTCTGTTGAGGGATGACTGTGCTATGTCACAGGTGAGTGCCGTCCCCTCAGGGCAGTTCTGGGCTGCTGGGCTGTGTAGGGAGGCTCCCAGTCTGCTCAAATGATGGCTGAATGGGGCTTTGTTAATTCACACTGCTCCACCTTCCCAACTCTGGGACAATCAGCTGAGGTTGCAGGGAAGGCTAATGTCCACGCCCAGTTTTGTGGTGTGTGCCTGTTATTTGAAGCCCTTCCGTCACACTGGGTTGTCTGGGGCAGCTCTGGGCTATGGGGCTGGTGATGGGCAGGAGTGTTTCCTGTCCACCAGGATGGTGGCTGTGAGCGGACACCCCCGTTTTCTTGGGAAGTTGTGGTGTTTAGTGAATTTTCTCAGCCACTGAATTATTGCCTTTTGTCTCAGAGCTCTCTTAGTTCTGCTCTTGACTTGACGTGCCCAAATTGAAAGTCTTTGAAGCTTTCTGTATTGGGCTTCTTAGAGTAATTGTTTTAGAAAAAGAAAAAAGGATTAAAAAAAAAAAAAAAAAAAAAGGGTCCTCCTCAGAGATCTAATGGGTTATTGAAATGCTAAGAGAGAAAGCAACCAGGGCCATTAAGGAAAGGTCCACAGGGCAGAGAGATCGGCTTTTCTTTGGGATTTGCATATGAGCCTTAGGGCCTGAGCTCCTCCCTTCCCCTTTCTGTGTTCACCAGAACTCTAAAAATCCTCTGCTTTTATTTTGGAGTTTTTCGTGTTGTTTTTTTTTTTCTATGCCTGTCTCCTCTCTGCTGGGCTGGCTGCTCACACATTCTCTGGTGTCTGGTCTGTGTCTATCTATGGTTGGAGTCTGGATCAGTAGAATGAGTTTCCGATAAGAGCAGCCACTGCAGTTCTCCCTTCTCCTTCCCGGAGCTGACAGCCCCTCCTCCCACGGGACTGAGCCTGGCAGGGAGGGGCGCGGGTCCCCTGGCCGCAAAAACTTACAGATTTCGCCGATCTCAGCAGTTCGACATTTTCATGAGTGTTGTATGAAGTATGCCCAAAGACAGATTTCTCTGTGGTGTCCAGTCCACGCAGTTCCTGGCTTTCTACCTACTTTCCTGGAGGAGTAACTAAAACATCGCATATGGTTTTTTTAATTCATTTTTATTGCGATATATTCACATACCATACAGTCATCCAAAGTGTACAATCAGTTGTTCACAGTGCCATCATATAGTGCCATCATTTAGTTGTGCATTCATCACCCCGATGCATTTTTTGAATATTTTCCTTGTACCAGAAAAAGTGAAAAAAAATAAAAAATAAATAAAAAATAAAAGTAAAAAGAACACCCAAATCACCCCACCACCACCACCACCTTATTTTTCATTTAGTTTTTTGTTACCATTTTCTACTCATCCATCCATACACTGGATAAAAGGCCTGCGATCCGCAAGGCTTTCACAATCACAGTCATCCCTTGTAAGCTGTATTGCTAAACAGTCATCTTCAAGAGTCCAGGCTACTGGGTTGTAGTTTGATAGTTTCAGGCATTTATTTTTAGCTATTTCACTGCACTAAAACCTAAAAAGAGTTATCTGTATAGTGCATAAGAGCTCCCACCAGAGTGACCTCTTGACTCCATTTGGAATCTCTCAGCCATGGAAACCTTTGTTTCGTTTCATATCCATCCCCTTTTGGTCAAGAAGATGTTCTCAATCCCACAGATGCCAGTTCCAGATTCATCCCCGGGAGTCATACCCCACGTTGCCGGGGAGATTTACACCCCTCAGAATCAGATCCCACTTAGGGGAGAGGGCAGTGAGTTCAACACCGAGTTGGCTTAGCTAGAGAGAGAGGGCCACATCTGAGCAACAAAGAGGTACTCGGGGAGACTGTCAGGCACATTTATAAGCAGGTTTAGCCTCTCCTTTGCAGTAAGGAGCCTCATAAGGGAAAGTCCCATTACAGAGGGCTCAGCACTTCGAACCGTGAGACCTCAATGTTTTTGAGACATCAGCAACAATCCAGGTGAGGGGGCCCTGAGTATATATATTTTTATTCTCTGCCCAAATTACTTTGGGATGTGTCGCTATTTCACATTAACCTATTGCGTATGGTTTTGAAGTTAGTGATTAACACAGTGCTAACTACAATTCAAGTCTTTTGAGTCCAGTGTTTTTCTGTTATTCTGTATGGTCCCAACTCAACTTCCTACAGTTTGTATAAATTTGTTGTTTGGTTACAAGAAAAATGTAATTATTCTTTATTGCTGTTGAATTTGTCATTAAAACTATGACTATAAATTTCTATTTCTTATTTAAAGAAAATAAGTAGAAAAAATATACATTCATTAAACTATTTTAACCATGTTAGTATTCCAGAGGGGAGACCTGACATGTAGTTCCTACTTCACAGTATGAGTTTCATTAGTTGAGGTGACCTTGTCCTCATTCTGGTTACTTTTGAGCCCTCTCTAGCCCCATAGAATATCTGTTTCACAGAATTTGATGCAAGCTTAGGTATTTCATGCACAGAGCTGTCAATGTTAATACCTATTCCCACCATAATTCCCTGAGTTAAGAGGTAGCATGATGCTTGTGGCTTTAACTATGATTCTCGTTTTAAACTTTCTGTAATGCTAAATAAAATTGTTGTGTAAACTCAGAAATTGCAAATTAAAAAGAGGAAAATAAAAATCACCCATTAGGCAGTACCTAGAGATACTGATTATACTTTACGAAGTCTCATATAGACTCCTTGGGTCTATACCTCAGTGTTTTTTTTTTTAATTTTTATTAGAGAAATTGTGGGTTTATAGAACAATCACACTGTGGCAATTTGCGGTTTCTGGCTGAAGCTTGCATAAGAGTAACCTCCAAAATAACCACTCAACTCTGTTTGAAATCTCTTAGCCACTGAGACTTTATTTTGTTACCTTTCTTTTTCTCCTTTTGATCAAAAAGGCATTGTCAATCCCGCCATATGCTTCATGTTTAAACAAAATGGTGTCATACCATAGATAGTCTTAACTTGCATTTTACAATTTTCCATATAAATATATCCTCATTATAGAATATTCAGATAATAGAGAAGTGAATAAACATAGAAGCTTTCCTTTCTCATGGTCCAGGGCTCACCATTGTTAATAGTTTGTATAGGATTCCTAAGTTTTTTTAGTACCTAGACACATGAAATAAACACACGTGAATGGTACCATAATTTATTTAGCTATTATTCTTGATGGACCTTTAGCTTGTCTCCAGTTTATCTTTTTAATAAAATAATGATAGAATAAACATTTGTATTTTTATTCAAGTATTGCTACCTAAAAATAGATTGGCCAGGTCAGTCATACTTTATTTTCTTTGGCTAAGTATTGCTGAAATGCTGTTTTCTTCACAACCTGTACCAATACTATATCCCTTGATCTAGTGAGGTAGAATATCTTTTAACATGTTTAGTAGCTTTTTATGTTTCTTTTGGGAATTATCTTTTTGTAATTGTCTGTGTAGTATTTCAGAATTTGATGAACCACAACCATTTTTCAGTCCTTTATAATAATTATATCCAGTTTATTTGTTTTCTGAGATACCAAGAAGCATTAACATTGAATTTAGAATGTAATTCAAATTTTGGGGCTGGAATTAATTCTGTGTGTTTCTGACGAGCATAGAAGTTTACAATTTTGTGGAAATCAGATGCTTAATTCTGTGTGAGTTTGTATTACTTCATAATGTATGTTGTTTTCCTTCTGTGATTGTTTTGAAGGAAAACAAAGTAGATATACAGATTTTTTTAAATCTCTTGTCTACACAGAGAGAAGAGCAGAGACCGTGAAAGGGAACGAGAGCGGGAAAGAGAGAGAGAACGAGAACGGGAACGGGAGAGGGAACGGGAGCGAGAGAGAGAGCGAGAAAGGGAACGGGAACGAGAAAGAGAGAAAGACAAAAAACGCGATCGAGAAGAAGATGAAGAAGATGCATATGAACGAAGAAAACTAGAAAGAAAACTCCGAGAGAAAGAAGCTGCATATCAAGAGGTAAATTTAAAAATGCCTGTATATTTAAAGCCTGCTACTAGCAGGTTATTCAAAATTTGTAGATCTTTTTGTATAGCATTTTAAAGCTTTGACAATTTTTTTAGCGTCTTAAGAATTGGGAAATCCGAGAACGAAAGAAAACCCGCGAATATGAAAAAGAGGCTGAAAGAGAAGAAGAAAGAAGAAGAGAAATGGTAAGATTCTAGGTATTTTTAAAGTGCAATCTCGCAGATAAGATTCATATCAAATCCTTACTGTTAATTAGAAGTAACTTGATAATTAAAATTTGTATGCTTCCTGTTCATAGATAATTTAATTTTTGCATTTCAGACAACATTGAGACAATTTCAGTACTCAAATCTTTTTCCCTCCTATTTTTCATTCTTTGTACAGTTTTGGTAAACTGTCATAGTGAAATGTAGAGAAATGAGAATATACAGGATGTTCTTTGATTTAGCATCTGCAAAGTTGGTTGAATTTGGGGAGGCTTTGATATTGTTCTGTATAATTGCAGTGCATTTGGATGAAGCAAATAATGTGGGAAGAACTCTGCTTTTTTATAGCAAATCAAACTTACTGTCTATAAAGCATTTGCAAATTATAGTTTTTCCTTATTTTACCATGTTATCCTTTCTTTTAACTACATGATAATTGTTAAAATGGATTTTGTCTTTTCCATTTCCTTTGTTAATAAACTGTAACAGTGAAGTGATTGCCATAGGTTTTTACTGAGTAAAATGATGAAAAGAAAATGTATTTCATCATAATATTTTCTTCAGCAGTATGTTCCATGTTTTCTCCAGTTTGGAGATTATTATTCCAAAAACTTCACTGACGTTAGAAAGCTTGTTCAAATAGCTTTTGAACAGAGACATACAGAGAAGTTTTGTAAGTAACCAAAAGGGCATGTGCAGCAATAGATAGTATGGGATTTCCGGATATTAGATACTCTAATGTCATGCAATTATTTAAGATTATTTAAATTTCCCTGTAGCTCCCATTCTGGAATTTCTTTTTCATCCCCAGATTAGAAAATAGGCAAGAGAACAATATAGCAAATGATATAATTATTTGAAGGGATGTTTGCCATCAACAACATTGTGGAGTAACTTGAAATGATTCTGTAAATCTGAAACCTTTCCAGTGAAAAATTTCTATTATTTTTTGTTTAGGAGATAAAAATATTCAGTTATGTAAACAGTTACTTGCTCATTAAAAAAGTTAGCAACACAAGGATATAAAGTAAAAAGTGAAGGTTTCTACCCCTCTGCTCAAGAATAGTAACTTCTGTATATATTTTATCATGTACTTTTCTTGTTTGTGTCCATACTTTAACAAATTATTGTTTTAGATATTCATAAGTATTGTCACTGCCACTGAACAATCTGTCCCTTTGTTTGACAAATTGAGAGTGCACATTGTTGTGGTAGTGTAAAAGAATGACTAATGGTCCTTACTTTGGAAACACTGGGTACTATAGCAAGGGAGATGGGGGTTTCTCTAGACAGGAAGTGTGTCTTTAGGGTATCATGAAGTTGGTTTGTAAATATTTTGGGTGTGCGTAGAAAGAATGACTAATTCTGCCTTTGGGGGAGGGCTTTATAGAGATAGATGGTTAGCTTGGGGAAGTTATTATAGAGAGGTGGCATTTGAATTAAATGGAATGTGTTGTAATTACTGTAGGTAGAAACCTATCATAATTTACTGTGCATAGTTGTTAGATACGATAATTGTTGTATCTGAAATTCCAAGAATTAGAGTAAGACAGTCATATATTTTCATGGTTTACTCTAGTTAAGGAGTCATTACCTTCAGATTGAAGTGTGGTAACATGAATTAAATTTTTAATCCTACATTTCATAAAAAAAACTACCTCCTGTAACTTTATCTACAAAATGAAATTTAAAATATTTTTGCCTATTTTAGACAGTTAACAATTTTGTTTCATGGTATGCCCGGGTTTCATTAGAATACAATTGCTATTTTTTGAAGAATTTATTCAGGGAGGATATTTATTGTAGCAACACTATATGTGGTTTTTGTTACATCAGTGAGTCTCATAAATCTGACTTGTTTTACGTGTAAAAGATAAAGGGTATCTAATATGATTTACGCTTAATATATGAAGTAGAATTATATAGAGTTTAAGTGATATGGATAAGAAAAATATCTGTTCTCAAGAACGAATGAGGGATAATCTAAATGACTTTTCATGCTAATTTTGCATACTTTTTCGTCCATTTCCCCATAGGCAAAAGAAGCTAAACGACTAAAGGAATTCTTAGAAGACTATGATGATGATAGAGATGATCCCAAATATTACAGGTAAAGAAGCTTTTATAAACTTATACTTTTCGCTTTTTGTTAGGTGTAATTTTCCCTCATCTACCAAAGAGTACAAGTTCACTAAGTGGAAAAAGAGAAATCTTCAAATTCCATCTCATAATCACCCTATAGCTGATGATATGCTGTTTTCTGGAGGAAAAATAGCTGTTGAAAAATGATCAATAATTCTCTGCATCTTTTTTGGGGAAATGCCAATGATAGTAGTGTAGCAGTTTTTTTTACTTCAGTGTATTTAAATAGGACTGATTTTTGTAACTCTACGGTTGCCTAAAACTTTTTGTTTTCAAGGATTTGGGGAATGATATGTAGTATCCTGACCCATCCGACCCCACACACATCCCCAAAACAAAAAATTGATAAATTACTGTGAAATGCGAGTCTGCCTGCCTTCTCTCATCTTTTTTGTTCTCATGGCATTTCTTAACTACTTCTATCCTAGCACTTAACATAAAATTGTCTTCAGAGTTCGCTCTGTAAGTTCCCTGATGGTATGAATGGTGTCTAGAGGGTCTGACATGCAGGCATGAAGTGAAGACATTTACTATATAAATTTAACTTAATACGGTAGCCAAAATAGTCAAAACACTAGAATTAGCAACTTAATTGAAAGTGCCAAAGGATTTGACTTTGATGTAGAAATGTTACAAAATCATAAAGAGTCAGTGCATAACTTGAACATTTTGAGATGTAATGAACTGCTAGTTAAATAGATTGATAGATATAATCTCTCCTTTCTATTGATTACACACTACTTCTTTCTGGGATTTTTCCACAATGGAAATAATTATTTGAGAATAGAGAACTATTCTTAGTGGTGTTAATGCTACTTATGTTAGTTTTTCACAGCTTGGCATTGAAGAAAAGACAAATTATGTCTTGGGGGTAGGGGAATTTCCCTTTGGAACAGATACAAAATGAACTGTCTCTTCTTTCCTCTGAAAACTACCTTTCTGCTTGTTTTCTAGTGACTTCAGCACAAGGCATGCTGATAAATGACAAGATGGGCAGTGCTTACTTATTAAGCACTAACATGTAGAGAGCAGATAGTCTTCAGTCTCTTTGCATGCAGCTTTTAGTATTGATGACAATTGATGTTGGAGATGTGAAATAGTTGATGATATGGATATTAAATGCGGCCTGTGATTTACTTTTGCAGGGGAAGTGCTCTTCAGAAAAGGTTGCGTGATAGGGAAAAGGAAATGGAAGCAGATGAACGGGATAGGAAGAGAGAAAAGGAAGAGTTGGAGGAAATCAGGCAGCGCCTTTTGGCAGAAGGACACCCAGATCCAGATGCAGAGCTCCAAAGGGTGAGATAACTGTCTGTTAACATCCATAATTATTTTGTTTTAAGGTTACCTCATAATCTTAAGCAAGCCAACTCTGCTGTCAGTTTTGTTTATAGTTGAGAAAAATATACTTTATGCTTCATTTATCTTGCTATTTTGTGGATGGATGTTAGTATTTCCTTTTTACACAAATCATCAGTATTGATTGATTTGTAACTTTAAGCATTTTACATATGTCTTATCCCTTTGTTTTCTGTGAAGTATTTACCTAAGTTAAAGGAATGTCTTAAACTTGCTAGAAACCTGTCTTTACTGTAATTTGCTCTGATGCTTAAAACTTTTTGTGGTTTGAGTTCCTTCTTTCACTTCATCACAAATGTTATGTTTCAAAAATAAAGATGTTTTCATGAACATCTTGAAAAAGAAACAATCACAGGACATGACATACCCTATTTTTGCATTTAAGAATAGTGTGTCATTTTAATTTTTAATACATATCATGAATCTAATATTATGAATTCTTCATATAATTTTTTTTACCTGTTATATGCTTTTGGTTAGCAGAGATCATGTACATATCCCTTTTGCTTTTCAAAATGTTCCTTTATTTTGTTACAGTGAATACTTACGAGTAAGTAGAAAGTTCAGACAACAAAGAAAAAGATAATGAAATTAAAATCCATCTAAATTCTTATATATACTTATATATATCAACTATAGCTATATATAAGTCAACTATTATAAATGCTGTTGTGAACAACCTTTTAAATGTTATCACAGATGTATATTTATATCCTCCTCACACAAAAGTTTTATAAGTGGGATTGCTATTTTCTAATGAGCTCTTTAAATCAAGTACAATCTTCCACCCGGATTTTACCAGTTTATAGCCCTTATATGTCCTTCCATGTCTTCACCATCATGGCATATTGTTGGTCTTTTTAATCTTTACCATTGTAGTGTTTAAGAGTAGGGGTGTTTATTTTTAATTCTCAGAATACCAATGGGTTTAAATACCTTATAGATTATTCATTGGCCATTTGTACTTCCTTTGTGAATTGGATATTTAGATGGTGTTATGTCATGCAGAAATTTTAAGGTTTTATGTAGTTAGATATATTTTTCTACATTTGTTTTTTAAATACTCAGAAAAATTGATTATTCATCCTATTTTTATAATTTTTTTCACATTTGTATTTTTTTTTTATTATCTTTGATCATTTCATGGGGTGTTTGCTATAGGCCCATGACTCCAAAATTCCTTCTCTTACCTATTTCTTCCTTTTCCTATTGTTCATGAATTACAAAAGTGATAACCAGTCTCAGTGAAGATATAGAGAGAACAGACGATACTGCATGGCCAGACTGAGGATTTGAGTTGCCTTTGTATGTATTGTCTATAATGTTTTAAAGTAAAACATTTAGTTTTATAATTTTTAAAATTAAAGTACAAAAATATACTTTGTCCTTCAGAAATTCAGGAGACTACAGTGTAATCTTTGTTCTCTGAAGAGCCTATATAAGTCTCTGAAGAATAATAGATACAAAATAGTTTTTAAAGTTTGGCATTGTACCTAATATATTCTAGATTTACTCAATTTTTCTGAGTATAGAAACAGGCAGTATTTAAGTTATTCCTGATCAAAAAGAGAAGTAGAAATTTTAGGGCTGTGAAAAACAAAAAGAAAGTTGAATTGAGTATAGTTACAGTCTCTCCAAGTTAAAATCAGATTATTTTTGGATTATAGATGGAACAAGAGGCCGAGAGGCGCAGACAACCACAAATAAAGCAAGAACCAGAATCAGAGGAAGAGGAAGAAGAAAAGCAAGAAAAAGAAGAAAAACGAGAAGAACCTGTGGAAGAGGAAGAAGAGCCAGAGCAAAAGCCCTGTCTCAAACCAACACTGAGGCCCATCAGCTCTGCCCCATCTGTTTCCTCTGCCAGTGGGAACGCAACCCCCAACACTCCTGGGGATGAGTCTCCCTGTGGAATTATTATTCCTCACGAAAACTCACCTGATCAACAACAACCTGAGGAGCATAGGCCAAAAATAGGACTAAGTCTTAAACTGGGTATGTTAACAATTCTTTCCATCCTTTCTGCCTTCCTTTTTTCCTACAAATGCCTAAATTTTACCATAATGAAAATAAATTTATGGTGCTTGGTAGGTAGAAAGAGAATTATTCAAAAATGCTTTTCTAGCTCATGATTGTTTTCATAGTTCTACTACTGCTTCCTATATGTGCAACTGCCTCAAGTTCTGAGAAGAAGTGAAAAGTTAAATTTTCTAGCACTTGTGAGTAGTGGGTTATTTTTTTACAGTTGGGACCTTTCTCTGAGACTTGTGAAAGTATTCTATTTTACACTGCTTTTGAGGGATGGTGGGTTGTAAAATACAATATTTGAAAATTGTCACCATGTTAAGATTCTGTTTTTACTATAGGTGCTTCCAATAGTCCTGGTCAACCTAATTCTGTGAAGAGGAAGAAACTCCCTGTAGATAGTGTCTTTAATAAATTTGAGGATGAAGACAGTGATGATGTACCCCGGAAAAGAAAACTGGTTCCCTTAGATTATGGTGAAGATGATAAAAATGCTGCCAAAGGCACTGTAAACACTGAAGAAAAGCGCAAACACATAAAGAGTCTTATTGAGAAAATCCCTACAGCGAAACCTGAGCTCTTTGCTTATCCCCTTGATTGGTCTATTGTGGATTCTGTGAGTAGCATATTGCATTTCATAATGTTCAGTTGGGAATGATTTTGAATATGGCATGCAAATTCTTTTGATTCTATTCATAATAAATAAGTAGGGATCATAGCATGGTTGGAATCTTGACAAAGGAAATGTCATGGCCAGGGAAGTTAGACAGGGAAAATTCTTGGTGGTCCTTGAACTCCTTTGAAGTCTTCAAATATTAGAAACAAATAATTATACTTTGGTACATCTCAGTTTTAGTCCTTACTTCAGGTGTATATTAGGGTAAAACCTAAGGATTCTAGGTTAATATTGACCCCAGAGGGAAAGTGTGTTATTAAATCCCTCTAGTCGCATAGCTTTGCCTGATGCCTTATTTTCATACCTTTCCTCACATTTAAACTTTATTCTGAGATTTGTCTGGTTTTGTAAGTAGTTGTGATAGTCTGTATTTTAGTATAATTTTTAAATAAACATATTGTGAGTAAGTCTCAGGAAAATTTCTGAGGTTATTTGCTTCAGTAAATGTAACAAAAAACTAAAGTTTTAAAATTCACTAACCATACTTTGTTTTGTAGATACTGATGGAACGGCGAATTAGACCATGGATTAATAAGAAAATCATAGAATACATAGGTGAAGAAGAGGCTACATTAGTTGATTTTGTTTGTTCTAAGGTTAGTCTTTTACTCCTTCTACCCTTAATGTTTGTTTTGTAGTTTTAAATATTTGATACTTTTCTAAAATAAAAAATCATGTGGAGCCAAGTCCATGATCATTTCAGTTAACTAATTCAGGGCTGCTTAAATAAGCCCCTCTATCCCTTTTCAAACCCTGCCACCACCACCACCACATGTTTTTATTTCATGGGTCAAGGAGGACAAAATTGCTGGATGCTTCCAATTATTATTTCTTCCTGTCCCAGAGAATGCCATGCCAAACCCTTGTTTTAATGATTAGAATGCTGCCTAACTATAGCTTGTCTCCTCAACCCCTTTGTCAGTCAACTGTCTTTTGGAAGTGGAGGAAAATAGCCCCCTCCATATCATAAGTGAGTGGTTATTGATTATTGTATTCTAGACTTTGTTGTTGACAGGTACTGTAGTAAGCATTTTATAGAACTTAATCTCCTTTAAACCTCCCAACAACCTTAAGTATATGTTGCTAATGTTATCCCTCATGTGGCTCAATGAGACATTGTGTCTTGGCCAAAGTTATATGATCAATTATAATAAATATTAGCGCTAAGCTTGTGAAACCTGTGTATTTAAACACCAAGGCATACCATGTCCTTCCATTGTTTCCTGGAAGCAGTCTTAACATTAATAAGACAGTTAATATAGTAGAATATTATATTCTTTGAAGATATAACTATTTGCATTCCATCAGTACTACTCTTCATATTAGAAAGAGCACATTTAGACTACCCCTTCCATTTATAATTATCGTAGCATTAAAACGCATATAAATGAGTTCTGGCTTTGAATTAGAAGACTATTAGAACACTATAGTGATTAGGACCCACAATTTTGCTGTCAACCTTCCATTGAAGTTCATGAGATTCTAGGGAATTACAAGATTTATAGAAAGGTTTCTTAGCCACAAGAACTTCCCGTAGCAGTTTGAGAGTTTGTACCTTAAAGTTTCTTGATTAACATTGCTAATTTTTTGTTTATTTTCAAAGTGGCAATTATTTGTTTGTTTCTCTCCTCCTCCCCACCAGGTTATGGCTCACAGTTCACCTCAGAGCATTTTAGACGATGTTGCCATGGTAAGTTAGAAATTCACTATTACTAATTATTTATGTATATGAACAGACTGTAGCTTCTGAGTTTGATTTGTTTTTCTATGTTAGTTTCAGAATCTTTCTTTTTATAGATCTGAGTTAAAATTTGCATATGCATTAAGAGGTTAAAAGCAACCCAAAGCAAGATATCATCACACAACACTAAAATTAGAGTTGTTTTTTTTTTTTTAAGCCAGTTGCCTCTCCCCTTCCTTTGGCTTTGTGTGCATAAAAATAAATCTTGGATTTATTCATACATTTATGAAATGCTTACTGGATTGAGTAGTGCATTAGGTGCTAGGGCATAAAAGGAGGAACATTTGCCCTTGAAGAGCTAGTAGGAAGACAAGTGTACACGTATTAATACTATAATATACTTGCTAGAATGGAGGTATATAAAAAAAAAATCATAGGATTAGAGAATAGGATCTAGAACATCTGATTGTAACTGAGGGGTAGTTAGAGAAAGCAAAATACTAATTATCGTCTCAACCAAGCCGTGAAGATAGTATAACCATTTTGTCCTTGGGCAGGTGTCTGTTGGTCATTAGTTAGGCACCAAATTGCCAGTTGTATTTCCTTTGGTATTAGAGTAGGGTCTATGGTTGCATTCACCTTACATTGCGATTTTTGTGGAGGAAAAAAAAAAAAAAAAAGGGATCGGAAAGAGAATTGCAAGGATGAGAGAGAGTGATGGAAATAATGGGTACTGTGCTCCATGCTAGGTAGAGAAGAGAATATAGTTATCCCTTCTACATCATGGGTTTTAGGTGTCACATCTCACGATCTGGAAAATCTGTGTAAAATTTTTTGGCTCTCCCTTCGTACCAGAGAAGTCTGAATTTTTCTTTTTCTTTTGTGGGTGTTTACAGTACTTGTAAAATTTGAGTTACATATGCATATTTTCTGCATTTGGGAGTTCCTAAACTTTTTCTGTGTTGTCTTCTGGCCTTGACATATTATCTGCAGCTTCTGCAAAACCCCCAAAATTCCCGTTTAATTTCTTATGCCTACCTGTGATGTCTCTTAATTGTGATGAGGAAAGTTGCAATGGGGAAAGTAGCAATTTGGAAGGGGTCACTGTTATACAAGAAGAGAGCTGGTGGTTAGAATGAATTAAGGACTGGTGTTTCCAGCTAAGTCATGAAAGGTGTATTAGAATTAAAAAAAAATAATGGAAAGAGAGGTTGTGGTCAGAGGATGGAATGTCAAAATTTAAGAATATAGTGCTGGATAAGTCCAGATGATGGCATTGGGAGAGGATTTATGGAGCTGTGTTGATATCATTCTTCGGGATGTTGATTAACTTTAAGCCTGGGTCATGCACATAGGTGTTGAAATTCTTGGGTGTTGGAACAGGGATTAGAGAGAAGTAATGGAACTAGATGACAGAGTGCTCATTTAATGGGGGAGGAACAGGTGATTGCTAGATACCTGCTGTTGGAGTGAAAAGGGTGGTATATAGTGAGAATTCATGAATCTCAGTGGAGCTGGGTTTTTTGAAGATAGAAATAGTGAGCCATCAGAATGCTGCCAGTTATTTCCCCCTTCCTGTAATATAGAAATGAAGGCATTGGGAGTGAGGAACTACCTAAAAGAGCTACAGAGTTGGTGTTCTAGGGGAATAGAACAGGTTTCGGTGAGGAGATCAAAAGGCTAATGAAAGAAATTAAGGATAGTTAGAATAGAATGGAATAGGGGCAGAGTGAAGATGAGTTAAGAGAAAGGAAGAAACATGAAATAGAATATGAGATAATAGGTGACTGGAGGAACTTGCGTTTTGAACTGCAGTGAAGGAGGGCAGTGAGGGGCATAGTGGGTTTCCAAACCAAAAGGAGCTCGGAGGTCAGTTGTTTTTTTTTGTCCAGGCCCTATATGATGTCTATAGCCAGGTGAGATTCATTTTCTGCTGCTCAGCCAACCTGATGCAGCTATTGTTTAGAACCTGATAAAACATTTGTGAAACAAATATTGCCTCCAGCTTAGACAAAAAAAAAGTGTAAATTGGTCCCCATCTTTGGGAGAGAAATGTGAACTTCCCTAAGCTTCCAGCTTCTCTATAGATTATCCCTGGTGTAGAGAGAGGTTGTCATAGTTAGACCCAAATAAAGGAATTTTTAAATTTTCTGCTAATTTTTGGCCTTAGCAGAGTTGCAGTCACTCACTGTCAGTGAAGATTTTGTGTATCAGTGTTAATCTAGTCTGATATATAGAAACATTCTGATACTGTATTATTGACTCTTTGCTGCTTACTTCTCTTACATGGTTTTTTGATTATTTTGTGGATCACTGTTGATCACTGTGGGAGGAAATCATATTGATCCAATGTTAGATCAGTTTTGGGCCCTCTATATGTCTCTTGAATGAAGAGATTGAATTTTTAATGCAAGTAGTATTTTTTCCTCATTTTGCATTAATTAATGAACTTTAGTTGCATTTTGTACTTAAATCTGTATTACTTGCAGCATAGGTCTTGACCTGTTGTTTGATGACAGTGTTCATTAGAATGTTTACTGTATATCAGACATTGTATTAAGTTCTTTACATGTATTCTCATTTAATGTTTAATTCAGTGTCATACACATAATAAGTGCTTGATAAATGTTAAATTGTAAGATTTTTTATGGGGGATAAATGCAATAACTGAAGTTATTTTATAGTTGTATATTTAATTCTGCTTAAATTACTATGTTCTTTATAACAAGCATTTGCTTTCTTTAGGAAATAAGTTTTGCCAGACATGGATAAATGTAGTATCTGTAAAGGTAAAATAAGAGTAAAAGAATAAAAGTTAAGTCAGAAAGATGCTGTGGTGTCAGTGTTTAAGTAAGCCATGGAATTTTCTGAATGATTTTTTTTTTTTTTTTTGTAATTTACATGTATTACTTAATACATTTCTCACATTAGACAGATTTCCTTTAAGTCTTTTATTGATAAAATCCTTTTTTGTATTGGTCACTATTGTCAGAGATGCTGCTGATTATCTTACATGTGTTCCATTGTTTTTCTCCTCTAGGTACTTGATGAAGAAGCAGAAGTTTTTATAGTCAAAATGTGGAGATTATTGATATATGAAACAGAAGCCAAGAAAATTGGTCTTGTGAAGTAAAACTCCTTTTTTCATTTAGAGCTCCATTTCAGATTTCTTCTTTCTCATCATTCAAAGGACTTTGAAGTTTTCTTTGTCCTCAAAGACATTTGTGAGACCTGTAATTTTTTTTAATGTAGAAAATGTGAATTTTTTTTTTTTTTCGGTCCTCTGATTTGTTGATCCCCTGTGTTGTAAAGTCATCTGAGTCCTGCCTTGGTTCTCTTTATATTCACCAGGTACAAATTACTGGTATGTTTTATAAACTGCAGCTACTGTACACAGCCTATCTGATATAATCTTGTTCTGCTGATTTGTTCCTTGTAAATATTAAAATGACTCCCCAATTCTTTTGCAGAATTGCACTTAATGTTGAACTGTACTGTATAGGAACCCACACGAACAATTCTAGTTGAAAGAATACCACTCATACCTATTATCCATCTTTGATAAGAAATGGCAAGTCCTGGTAAAGGTGTGGAATTTAACATTAGAATGCAAAAATTAGTAGACAGTCTATTCCTTCTGTATTTCTGGATGAATGTGTTTGTGTGAATGTATGTGTAAAAGTCTTAACATTTCCCTAATTTTCTTTGGAAGGCTCGCATAAACATTTCCTAATTGCAGAATGGAATCATAAAGGAAGAGTAATACTGTGCCAACCCCAGTGTCCGGGAAAATTAGGTTATTAGTCTCTCAGATAATGGTATTCTTTTGTGGTAAGCAACTGGCTGCTTCAGCCTCTCTTTTAAGCGATTATAAATCATAGTGACCCCCCCACCCCCAATAATTTCATTGTTCAGAAATGAGGCAGATACTTAGATTCTTCATAGTTGTATTTAATGCATTTTTCTATTAATTGGGCCTTGGTTTACTTTTGCTGTACCCCTTTGTAAAACAACTTCCTTCCTAAAGCATAAGTGAAAAAAAAAATCCTTTTATATTTAATTTTAAAAACAAAGATAAAATTAGGCCATAGTAGACACTAGGAAAAGTTTGATAAAACAAATAAAATTGAGCTTGGTACTTTACAAAGTTTACATCTTATTTCTAAGGAAAAAGTAAATCATTTTAAGGCAGTTCCTGGTCACTAATTTTTTGCTGTCATTTTTTTCTGTGAACAGTTTGTATCTTTGTGTGTACATGTACACACACCCATACTTTGAGTTGCCTCTGCTCATCAAAGTTGAAATACATACTGATGATGTGCTTAGAGACTCATATGAGCTGTTTTATTGTAGATCAGAACTTAGGAGCAAAATTACCTGAAAATGTAACATGTTTTAAACAGTTGATTACACAAATTAGGTGCAGCTGTTTCCATATCAGTATATTTATTTAAAAGAATGATAAAGATTGGCCTGTTAGAAAAGCATAACTGTGAGCTTGGGTTACTAGATTTTTTTACATCTTAAGAAGACATTTGAAAATACTGTTCTTAACATTGGAACACAAAACTGCTCCATTGTGTAAATATTTCAAATATTAAAAATGTATATATTCTTTCAGAATCTTGTCAAATAAATGGCATCATGTTGCAGTTGTGCAATGCATACTAGAAAACTTGAAAAGATGCACTGAAATTTTGGTGGACTTGATTTTTATGAGTATTGGTAGCTGAAGGCCAAAGAGGCCATTTACCTTAATTACTCCTTACTTATTTGGATTAATCTATACAGCTATAGAACTATCCTTTTTAGTGTTAAAATATCTTAAATTCTGGTTTCCCAAAAATTTCAGAAAGATGCTTTTTGCCATTTACAAATTTATTTACTAGTCTTTTCTCAGATCCACTTGTACCCTATTCCCAGCCTAAGACCTTTTTGAGGAGTTGGTTATACCTCTATATTTTCTTAACATAGTGTACAGTTTCTGCTTCTGAGGCTTTGTAGTAGGTTGTTATTTAGCCTATATTAACAGGCAGGTTTATTCGGGTAGATTTAATTTCACTTACTTTGAGTTCTCCTGCTCTTTCAACTGTACTTAAAGAACACTACTAAAAGTTAGAGATACTCCTTATATGAAACCCTTGGGGGCAAATAGCACCCTCAGTAGAGTTTGTGTGAAGGATCCCAAATTCAAATAGTAACATTTCTGCAGCAGAACAGAGATCGTCACAACTAAGTGGGGTAAAGACCACTAATAGCATGTCAGTTCAAGTCAGGTTTTCCACCCAGCTTAATGAAAAACCTATAGGTTTTCAGAGCTTCTTGTTAAGAATTGCATATAAAGAATTGGACAGGTATAAACTGGTATATTCTAATATCTGGGAAAATAGTAAATTGCTTGGGCTTTCTGGATTGTCTTTACCATGTTTGTATGAATTAGTTTCAGTTTCGAAATCATTTAGTAAATTATATTTCCTATTCGAGTTATAAAAACTATGAAAATCTTGAGAACCACTCTTGATCTAGCACTTGAAAATCTAAATATGAACATCTGTACAGAGAAAAAGTAAGTTATTCGAGGTAGTGTTTCTCAAACTTGAATGTGCATTTGAATCACTTAGGGGATCTTGTTAAAATGCAGACTCTGGTTTAGTAGGCCTGGAATGGGGCCTAAAATTTTACACTTCTAACCAGCTTCTGGGTGATTCCAAGGACTACACTTTGATTAGTAAGCAGTTCAAGTATCTACTCAGTACTATTTTATTCTAAAACTATACCAGTGCAACTTTTCTTTCTAAAGAGAAACATTTTTCTGAGGCAAATATACAGGTACATGTTATGTGTGTTCATAAACATAAAGTAATCTAAAATGATGCCTGAGATCAACCCTAGTAGTAGTCTAGGCTTTATTCCCCAGAACGTTTTCTCAGAATTCTTTGTTATTACCTACTCTGCATTTGAGCATAGTGCTTCCATACAAACTGTTTAATAGTAGGAGCTAATGATTCTTTTTGTGGAGAGTGCTATTTCAGATATTAATCAGACATGAATCCAGATATAGTGGACATGCTGAGAAAACAGTGGGCTTGAGGGCCAAATTGAACTAAAACACTTATCACTTTCTCCTTTTAACATGAAGTAAATTTTTTAAATATGTAAATAAAATATTAACAGGTATACAGTGTTTATATGAGGCTTGTTTATCCAGCTCTAATAGTTATGAATGTTCCCAATTTCTACTCCCAGAAATGAAATTGAGTAATAGTTTTGCTCAGCCATAGAGGATGAAATTGACTTGTGAAAGCCACTGGAAATAGAGGAGAATCCCAAGTAGGCAAAGAAACAAACAGTCTAGGTGTCAAGAAGAAAACTGGAAAATTCATATATGCATATATATATATATATATATAAATTTTTTTTAACCCAGGAGGTATTACTATTACATTCATTCTCTAGACCAAAGTGAGCTTATGATAAACTGGTAGATTTTTTGAAATGTAATTGTGGTAAGTTATTGAAGTATTTATGTTTGTTTATATGCATTTAAATGCTTACATTTTTATATTTATTTTACAGACAGATTTTGCTTTTTATTTCATTATTTGACTCATGTGAAGGTCACATTAGGAATGGCAGTCTAAAATGCCCAGGAAAAAAGATAATTTCTATTAAAAATGAATAAAGATTTTTTCAAGCCATGTTGTTTGAATTAAATGACATTCCAAGTCTGCCTACTCTGCCACTTCATGTGTTAATTGGATTGATGACTCTTAGATTCTTGTGCACAGAGTGGGAGCTAAAAAATGAAACCTTCCTTTTTGTGTGTTTACTTCTGAAGCTCATGGTATAGAAGACATGGCCATTTTTGCCTAAATGGATAACCTTACTATGTCTTAACCATTAGAATTTCTATTGCAATTGTATGTTTATATTATATATATATATTCATTCACCGAACATTTATCAAACATTTGATATGTGCCTTTCAAGTTATAAGCTAGGTGGAAATGAATACAGACAATTGAACTCCTCTTACTACCTCATAGTTGATGTTGAAGAAGGAATAATTACAATAATTGGAGAAATGCTAATAACATAAAGTACTGTAAGAACTGTCGGATTTGATCAGCTAACTTCAAGGTTGAGGAGAGAGGGATGATAGGAAGATTCTCAGCAAATATGTAGAAGAGACCATCAAGGTCACCTGGTCTATTCTACCTGGATATCTAGAGGCCTGTATGGGATTCTAATTCATTATCTAGATTACACTAATAAATAGTAACTAGTAGTGACAAGTGGTAAGTTAAAGTTAAAAATCCAGTTGTAGTCACAACAGCCACGTGACTAATTAAAATACAGTTTTTTGCACGATTTACATTTCAAATGCTCAATAGTCACATATAGGTGGAGGCTACTATAGTGAAAATAGTTCATAGAACATGTTTGCAGAAAGTTACTTTGGACAGTGCTGCTGTAGATACTGTATGGCCCTAAGGTCAGAGGAAGTGCTTATTAATAAAATGCCTACATAGAAAGAAAGCTTTTTGAGCTAATCTGTGTAAGCAAAAAAGGTAAGTTGTGAAGTTGAAAAGTTATTTAAACAATTATTTTTTCCCGTTTTGTATAACAAGAACTAGTGAGCATCTTACATTGTAGAATCCAGAAACTGATTTTTTTTTGTCAATATTACAGTATTGGTAAAGGTAGTACTCACGTTAAGAGTTGTGTGTTACTGTAATTAGAAAATGAATTTTCATTTTATTAAGTACATTATTAAGCCAAGCTTTTTAAGAGCAAGGGGGTGGTGGTGGTAGCAAAGTTTGTGGTTAAAATGGGAATTGGATATAATAGAACAGTGACAGCCATATTCCAAATTTAAGGCTGGGAATACAAGATGGATGAGATAAATCCAGCCCCTGATCTCAAGTAGGTTCTCATTCTAAGGAGATCCTAATTCTTCGAAAGAATTAGAAGAGAGCAAGAATGTGGTCAAGCACTGAGCTCTGTTGATAATATTTTAATCTCATCAACTCTGCTTTCCTGCCATTGGAAACACGGCAGTGACTTGTATATAAAGGCAAAGATTTGATTGTTTCTCTCATCTAGCAAATAACTCTCAAAAGTTAAGGAAAAAAAAAAAAAAAGGTTATTAGGCATGGTTGCCTCGACACTAGCTTTCCAGTTTATGGCAACATCCATCTTAAACCTTTCTGCAATTAACGGTGGGTAATACATCCATACCCTCTGTAGTCCTCACCCCCCTGGCTCTCTTTTTCTAACCTGCAGGGTTTTTTTTTAATTCAGTTTTATTGAGATATATTCACATCATACAGTCTGTGGTGTACAATTAACTGTTCACAGTACCGTCATATAGTAGTGCATTCATCACCCCAATCTAGTTTTTGAACATTTTCCTTGATAGCCGAAAAACTAAAAATAAGTATAAAAATTAAAAGTAAAAAAGAACACCCAGATCACCCCTGCCACCGTATTTTTCATTTAGTTTTTGTCCCTTTTTCTCATCCATCCATACACTCGATAGAGGGAGTGTGATCCACAAGACTTTCACAATCACACTGTCACCCCTTGTAAGCTACATTGTTAATCGTCTTCAAGAGTCAAGGCTACTGGGTTGGCGTTTGATAGTTTCGGGTATTTACTTCTAGCTATTCCAATACATTAAACCTAAAAAGGATTATCTATGTAGTGCGTAAGAGTGCCCATCAGAGTGACCTCTTGATTCCATTTGAAATCTCAGCCACTGAAACAGTATGTTTCATTTTGCATCTCCCTTTTGCTCAAGATGTTCTCAATCCCACGATGTCGGTCTAGATTCATCTTCAGAAGTCATATTCTGCATTGCCAGATAGATTTACACCTCTGGGAGTCAGATCCCATGTAGGGGGGAGGGCAGTGAGTTCACCTGCTGAAGTTGGGTAAGCTAGAGAGAGAGCACCACATCTGCGCACAAAGAGGTACTTGGGGGGGGGGAGACTTAGGCACAATTATAAGCAGGTTTAGCCTCCTTAGCAGTAATGAGCTTCATAAGGGCAAGCCCCAAGTTAGAGGGCTCGGCAGACCAAACATCATCAATCCAGTCTAATCTGCAGTTTTTTGTGCCTTGCTCAGTATTTCCAATATCTTTTTCCCTAGTCTGGTATGTTTTAAAAACAGACTTTCCCTGGATCTTGTCTCCTCTCCCTTCACCACTGAGATTCCAGGAAGAGTAGCTTTGTAGTATACTACTGCAAATTTCTCACTCATATCGTCAGTAACTGTTCTCAGCACTTGGGATATGCAAGCGAACAAAGTGAGCAAACAGGTAAAAATTCTTACCCATGTGTATCTTTTAATGACTGTGTATGTGTGAGGAGGGGGCACAGATAAGGACTTTTAAAAAAGTTTTCCTGCCAAATTTTACCCCGTTAGTGGAAGATTACTTTTGCTGTTAAGTTCTTATACATAAAAACCTAGACTCTGTTGATGAATTGGGGCAGAATTGGGAGTGGAGAGAATAGGAAAGAGATTCGGAAATTGATGCTCTAGGAATGTGAAAGTGTTTTTTGTTTGTTTGTTTGTTTTTGGGGGGGTTCAAACAAAAAAAAATTAATTTGACCAGATGCGATATATCCTTAATTTGTCAGTTTTCTGATTGCCTGAGTTTCAACATTTCGCTGTTGTTCAACTTTGCATTTACATACTGGTATTCGTTGTTTGTAGCCTTCAGATGAATGTGTGAGTGTGGTATGATGCTGAAGATTGTTGGTTCTGTTTTCACTGCAATTTGGAAGAAAAGCTGGTGGGTGCCAAAAGCAAATGACTGCTGACCCACCCACTGTGTACAAGAATAGCTAGGTCTTGGGGTTCCAAAAGTAAGACCCAAAGTCCCATTTTTCTGCTCACCATCTAGGAAGACTGCAGTTTCTCAGGTCTTCCCACCCACCAGATTTTTGATTCAGTGGGCCTAGGTGGATGGGTCACAGGTATTTACAATTTGAACTAGCAGTCTCTTGATCATGATGCAGCTGGTTCTCATTTTGAGAAAACACTAAAAATAACCACTGGATAAAGGAAAGAAGCGTTCAATTTAAGATGCCATCTATCATTTGTGGGCCAGGAGAGGTATACTGTTCACGAAGTCTCGAATCCCTGAGATAAACCCACGCCGGCACTCTGCGGGGAGACCACCAGGCGGAACAAGCCCGCCGTAGCCCTGTGCTGCCCTGGAATCAGCCGGCACTGCCGAAGGGCCCGCCCCGCTAACTCCAGGCTCCGCCCCTCCCCCGACGGGCGGGCCGCCAACGACGCCCGAGCCGGAAGTGACGACGCCGGCGAGGCCTTTTGGGCGGGGTTTGGGACAGGCAGCTCCGGGGGCCGCGACTTCACATCGGAAACAAAACAGCGGCTGTTGGGGAAGAAACGTCGGTGGCTGGCGGCCGGCGGCGGCGAGGAAACAGTAGGTGCATGATGGGGCGTCCTGGGAGAGGAAGGCGTCCCTTACCCAGTGCAGACATGGGGCCGCGGGCGGGGTTCGGCTTTCTGTCTCCGCCGGAGCTACGGAGCGGGTGCCCTCGAGGATGAGAGGCGGGGCGCGGCCGGGCGGGGGCCGAGGAACCCCGCCTGGAAAACGATGGGGGGCGGCCAGTTTCTCGGTCACAGGGCTTGTCGCGGGGTCCGGTCGAAGAGAGATTCCCCTTTGGATCTTGGTCTGAAAATGTGGGTTTCCCGAAGACGGCTCAGAGCGCAGGTGCCTTGGGCCGGGATTGATCGTCTTGGAGTGGAGAAGGAGAAAAGAGGAAGCGCCTTGCTCTGGTTCTGGTTGAGCAACTGGTGAAACTCCGCGCCTTGTGCTTAAGAGTGTGTCCTCGTTCCCGAGAATCCAGGGGCACTAAGTTCCCTGTCTCACATTTGAGACGGAAAGCCGAGTCTGATGCCTTTGCCTTGATCGGGACTGTAACGAAGCATGTGTGGACAATGCTTTGCGTTTGTCTTCAGTATTTTTTCTTCCCTTGCGGATTATTTTTTTTAAATAGGTCTCTCTTGTAGGGAGGTAATTTAATAATTTTAAAAGCTTTGTTGGCCTGTTGTGGACAAAATTGAATAAAGTCTTCAAGGTTTAGTATGGAAGGTAAGAATAGTATACTTCATGGCAGAGCATTTGTAAAGTCGTAACAGTCTCTGAAGTTTGAGGCAAGGAGACATCAGATCTGGTTAAGAGAATGTCTATTTGACTTATCTTTTACAGTGGAAGGGTTTCAATCTTGGAGTTGAAGGGGAAGGAAGGCATTGTAATCAGAGGGCGTACCACAAACAGGGGCCTCTGGGTCTTAAATTAAGCGTCCAGCGACTCAGCCTGAACACTTAACTTTTATGAAGAGGATAAAAGAAGAAAGTAGATTGGCGCCTGCTGTATGTGTCTAATTTCAGTCACCAGCAAAAAGCCTATTTCAATTCTCCCTGGCCCGTCTGCAGAGTTCAACATACTTAAGCTTCCTTTTAAAAATAAGCCCTTACAGTGAAAAAGCCGATTTATTGAGCACATAGACCTCTTTGTCCACCCCCTCCTTAGCCTCCAACAAAAAATAGGCAGAGAAGTGGCATCAATCATCTGGCTTCCCCTTCTATTCCTGGCCTTTAGGTAGATGGCTTTTCCAGTTCTGGTATGCTTTCCTCTGAATGGTATAACTTATCACTGAATTTGAAGTTAATGGTCGCTACTAGAACAAGATTGCTGCATGAATTCCCAACTTTCCTATTCTTGGGAGAACTGGATGGTTGAAGTTGGATCGGATGTATCATCCTAGCAGGAAAGATGTAACATTTGCCTGTGACCAAGGCATATATGGTCCATTTCCTCTCTCTCAGATCCAGGTTCCCACCGTTTCTGCAGTGGGAGCACTGTTATTATACCACACTGTAGGGAGAGACTTATTTCTCTTGGGTATATTCTCAAAGATCTTTTCAAAGACTTCTTTTACTGCTTTTCCTTAATCTTATGGATGCCAGGCAGAATTGAAAGGTATTTTGAGTGTGGCACTGTTGTAATCAGAGCTTTGCTTTAGACACATTAATCTGGTAGTGGGGGCTAGAGAGGGTAAGAGAGAGGAGGTGACTCTTGCATAGTTCAAGCGAGATACAAAAGTTTGATTTTGGTTGGTGGTAGAGGCCTAGAAAGGAGAAATGTGAACAGGACGGGGCATCTGGTTTAGGAGCAAGGAATAAAGTGTAAAGTTGACCATGAGGTTTTGAACTTGGAGAAAGGAGGAGACTATCTCAGAAAAAAAAAAAGTAAGCTAGGAGGAAAGAATGCTAAAGAGGAAGATGAGGACGTTCTTTTGAAGTATCACTTGTGAAGTGCCAGCAGATGAAAATGTCCCATGGACAGGACTTGAGCTATAAACATGAGAGTCACTGAAATAGGTTTGCCCATTGACATTGGAGCAGTGGAGGAGACACCTAAGGGAAGTAAGGGGGCAAGGGAGCCAAGGATAGACCCTTAGGAATACTTACAATGAGGGGTAGGAGAAGGGTGCAGAGCCAGCTTAGGTATGGAAGGAGAACTTCGATAGTGCAGTGTCACAAAAGTGAGAAAGAGGGCGAAGCTTCAGGAAGGACAAGGTTGTCAGGGATTTTAAGTATTAGGTCTGGTGTAGAAGAAAGATTTAGGGCGGTGATATCTAATAGAAATGTAATACAAGTCACAAATGTAATTTAACTTTTTAAGTAAACACATTTTATAAAAAGGTAAAAAGAAACAGGTGAAATTAACGTTAATAATTTCTTTTAACCCAATCCAAAATATTTCCATATATAATCAATATAAAAATTTACTTGTCTATCTTCCCCACTAGATAGTAAGCTCCTTATGAAAACGGAAGCAATTTATGAATCAGTAGTAAACCCAGGACCTTTCTGGTGTGTAGAAAAAGCCTGACAAGTGTTTGTTGACTAAAGGGTATTAATGTTTGATTTTCACAATGCCTTGCACTGTTTCTTGTTTAAGGTGATCCAAGGCAAAAGACAGTGCAGAGTAATAACCAATGATTTACAAATTAATTACATGTAAGTAGTCATTTTTTTCATTAAAAATTAATTGTATTCTAACCATTTCCAAAGAGAATTTGATACTGTGACTTGGGATAATCATACCTTCTTCCTGGAGTTATTGAAATTAAATGTTCTTTAGGAAAAAGTCTTTATATTTATAGAAATGTTGATAACACAGAACCATAATCCCAATATTCACAATTCTGAAATCCAAACACCTCTGAGAATTGAAAGGTTTTTCTTAACTCATTTGACAACAAAATCTGACTTGAGCCAAGTTAGTCTTTGTTATGTGATTTAAGACTATTCACATTTTACTGTAGACTTTTATTGGACTCACTGTAGACTAATGTGTTTGATTTGGAGTTTCTGCCTAAGACCCTATGGGAGCATTATGTAATATATTGGATCTGCATCATTTTTTCTTTATAAAATTTAAAAAAATCTGGGTTCAGAAACACGTTTAGTCCTAAGGGATTCAGATAAGGGATTCTGAATTTGTATTTAAGTCCATGGTTGTTGTTCTTCATTGTATCCTCTGAGCCCACATAACCATAATTATTTAAAAACAAGTTGCCACAATGATAATCCGTAAAAGACCTCTGGAAAATTTGGTGGTTTAGAGCAGTTATTCTCACTCAAGGATCTCCTTCAGGGTACAAGGTCTGCAGGTCATCTGGGGCAACTCTGCTTTTCAAGTCTCATTCTTGGGTTGGACTGAAGGGGTAGTGGCCCTCCTTGGTAAGCTCTTCTCTAGGCTACAGCAGAAGTGCAAGAAGGCAAGAGCAATTGCACAGGTATAGTTCAAGTCTCTGGTTGTGCCACATCTGTTAAAATCCCATTGACCAAAGCAAGTCATGTGATTGTGCCCAAAAGCACGAGGTAGGGTAGTAGACTGCACTACTGTGAGGCCAAACAAATGACCAAACCAAGCCCATCATCACTTTAGAGAAGTATGCTTCTTCCCTGGGATGACAGGAGAGGGAATGAATATTTGCTGAATAATAATCTAATCTGCCACAGGTGGTACAGAGAAATGAAGTGAGACAGAAAGAGAAAAACAAAATCACCAAATAAAATATATCACTATTCTTGCTCTTTTTGGCATCTCTTAGTTTCACAAAGCCTCTTCTACGGCTGGGGAAATTATTTGTTCCTAGTCTGTTAAAAATTAGAGGAGTCTTCCCATGATGTAATTCCTAAAGTTTTACAGTATTTTAAAATTTTGATTATAGACTGCAATTTAGAGTTTGGTTACATTAACTGTTGGAATCCTACAATCCTATCCATATAATCAGAATTTGGGCTGCCTGACAAGAGAGATACTATTAAAGGAAGACCAAGGCTGGTTACATACACTTGTGGAAAAATAATAAATCACAAGCTTCTTTGCCACTTGAAAACAACTTGGTATTAAAATGCAGAGGCAGCAAAAAATATTTTTCTTTTGGTAGTTTCTTAAGCGAGAGACTAGGCAAGTGGCCAGAGTCATTAGAGCAAGCCACGAGCCCTTTCTGTTGGAGAAGATCATGATAACAAGTCTTATGAAGATGTTTACTTTTGTAGAATCCAAATTTTTTTCTCATTTATTTCCAAGAGTGAAGAAGGAAAATGGTATCAGTAGTCAGGTAGCCATGCTGTATAGGAATTTGGGGTTAGTTGTTAACCTTGGGATATTGTGAGAGACAAAAATGTACTTTTCTACCTGCTGTATAGGAATTTGGGGTTAGTTGTTAACCTTGGGATATTGTGAGAGACAAAAATGTACTTTTCTACCTGCGCTTCCTTGATTGAGATTTTTAATCAACTTATTTTTACATTCTAAACCCTGGTCCTGTGAAACTTTTTAACAGTGCTGTGGGTAGAAAGTTTTCTGGGCACACAGACTTTTCTATTCAACATATCTAAACTTTGAGATTGTTTGTAATTTTCCTATGTATATCTCTTTGTATGCATTATAATAGAAAGAAACCATCAGAGAAAGATTTCTTTTTCCTTTTCTCTGATTGAGCCAGTATCTTGAGATAAAGGAAATGGAAGGTAGTGAATTCAAGTGTCCTGCTGTGTAAGTCTTAGAAAGTCTTTAGCAGGTGGCCAGAGAGAGAAAACACCAGAATCTACTTCCATTCCTGCCCTCCTCTCCGTCTGCAAGCCAGGTCGCATGTAAGATCCTTACTTCCAGCAGCTATCTTTTCTTGTTCTCAGTGCTCTAAGCATGTAGTGTCTTTTGCCATGGCTGCCTGAACAGTGGGGTCATTGACCTTCTCAATGCAGACACCAATTGTTTTCAGCTGTTACTGGACTGAAATCCAATCTGGCTTTGCCTGCCCCTTTCTTTGTACCAACAGTGTTTGTTCACTAGTCCTGTCACCTCTGCCTCTGCTTCCTACGGAGCTTCCACGTAACAGCTATTCCAGGAAAGGCTATCCATTGGCATTATGATCTCCAGAGCATCAGGGAAGGAAAAGAACTTGGCTGGGTAATAGAAGGCCTGGGTTCTGGAGGATGCGCAAATTCCTTCACCTTACCTGAAGCTTAGTTCCTGTTGTATGAATGTGGATGCCTTTCCTCATGGGATTTCTCCCTCACTCCCTGCTTCCCTCCCTCTCTCTCTCTCTGCCTGCCTACCCCCTCTCTTCTTTCTTTTTGAATCAAATGGAATAATGGATGTGAAAAGTATTTTGAAAATAGTGTTGGGATATGCTAAAGTGACCACTGTATTATTGATGATTCTTACAAAATTTGTCTGAGAAAGCTCCAGTATGATTAGTTTGTACGGTTTCTTGTAGTTAAACAGATCATAGAAGGATAATGCTAAAAATGGAAACTACTTAAATTAAAATGACCAGATTCTCATTATAGTTTATCTTTTTTTTTTTTTTTGTTAAAGAAATACTAGTATTATATATTGGGGAATAACTTTAGTACTTCAGTTTTTAATTTACGGTTAGACCAGTTATTGAAGTTTAAGATCACACTTGCTTCTAAGCCATAGTTTTATTAGTGATAAAACTCATTATTTTTTTTTGTTGTACTTCAGTACTCATTACTGTAACCTCCTAGAAGGCAGGGTTAAGTTTTACACAAGCAGCAGCATTGCTTACTGAAAGTGTGACCTTGGGCAAGTTAGTTAACGTCTTTTTACCACATTGTTTTCAACTATAAAATGGGTAAAGTGAACATATCCTCTCAGTGTTGAAATCTGAGTTTTGCATGTAAGGGGACAGTCAATAAACTCTTAGTGAATGATCACCTGTAACTGCAATATACTTTGATTTTGCCTGTCAGTGCCCTTTCTTTCCCTTTGCCTTGATTTATTCGGCTAACACTATCTTGCTTGTTTTGTTTTTGAGGGGTCATATGAGATTATTAAATATAGATTTCTAAGGTTTTTTCCCATTATAGAGCTATACTTTAAATGTTATAGTAAAGACTTCAGAGCAGCCAGTAGATATAACTGATTGCAACTTTTTCTGTTTGATATCTTGTGGCATTTCCGGGTTAGCTGAGGTGATAGGTACTGTTCTAAATGTTTTTGTGGAAAGGAAGAGTGTAATTTTTGCCCTGTTTCCTAATCACTAATGCTACACTAACATAAAAGTTTCAACTGTGGAATTACTCTTAACAGTATATGAGGCTTAGGCCAGAACATTTAATTTGAATATTTATTGTACTTAGAAAATGTAACTAGTTTTTTGGACACTGACTCTTTTGGGTAATATAATATACATATTGCCAAGTCTTAATTTAAAAAATAGTGGAAATGGTATGAATAATCCTAAATAGAAGTTTACTCCCACAAAAGTCTATTTGAGTATTTTAATTGAAGTATAATAAAATATATAAATGCACATAGATCATAGACAGCTCTGTGATTTTCGCAAACTGAAATCCCTGTGTTATTAGCATTCAGATCAAGGAACAGCACATTAACCTGTTTCAGGAGCTTCCCCTGTGCCCCCTATCCAGGGAATAACCCCCCACTGTCACCACTGTTGTTCAGCATTGTACTGGAAGTTTTAGCCACAGCAGTTAGGCAAGAAAAAATAATAAAAGGCACCCAGATTGGAAAACAAGAAGTAAAACTTTCAGTGTTTGCAGATGGCGTGTTCCTATATGTAGAAAATCCTGAAAAATCTACAACAAAGCCACTGAAACTAATGAATGAGTTCAGCAAAGTGGTGGGATAAAAGATCAACACGCTAAAATCAGTAGTGTTTCAGTACATTAGTAATGGGCAATCTGAGGAGGAAATCAAGAAAAAAAGTTCTGTTTACAATAGCAACTAAAATTATCAGATATCTAGAAATAAATTTAACCAAGCATGTAAAGGACTTGCACACAGAAAACTACAAAACATTGCTAAAAGAAATCAAAGATTACCCAAATAAATGGAAGGACATTCCATGCGTATGGATTGGAAGACTAAATATTGTTAAGATGTCAATTCTGCCCAAAATGATTATAGATTCAATGCAATCCCAATCAAAATTCCAACATCCTACTTTGCAGAAATGGAAAAGCCAATCATTAGATTTATTTGGAAGAGCCTCAAACAACCAAAAACATCTTGAGGAAGAACAAAGAAGTTGGAGGACTCACACTTCCTGAGTTTAAAACTTATTACAAAGCTATAGTAGTCAGAACAGCATGGTACTGGCACAAGGATAGATATATAGACCAATGGAATCAAGTGGCCAATTGATTTTTGATAAGGCTGCCTTGTCCACTAAATTGGAAAAGAATAGTCTTTTTAACAGTGGTGCTGGGAGAACTGGATGTCCGTATATAAAAGAATGAAAGAGGACCCTTATCTTACACCATATACAAATATTGGATCAAAGATCTAAATATAAGAACCAGGACTGTAAAACTCCTAGAAGAAAATATTGGGAAGTGTGCCAGTTGGGATATATTATGTCCTTCAAAAAGCCATGTTCTTTGATGCAATCTTGTGGGGTCAGATGTATTAGTGTTGATTAGATTGTAATTCTTTGATTGAGTGTTTCCATAGAGATGTGACTCACATCAACTGTGAGCAAGATCTCTGATTGGATAATTTCCATGGAGCTGTTACCCCACCCGTTCAGCGTGGGTCTGAATTAAATCACTGGAGCCATATTAAAAGCTGACAAACAGAAGGAACTCAGAGCAACTGAGAGTGACATTCTGAAGAGGAGCTGCATCTAAGAGAGGACAGAATGCCCCAAGAGCAACATTTTGGAGAACGCCATTTTGAAACACAACCTGGGAGCAAGTGGACGCCAGCCACGTGCCTTCTGAGCTAACAGAGGTTTTCTGGACACCATCGGCCATTCTTCTGTGAAAGTACTAATTCTAGTTTGCTAATGCTGCCATTAAGCAAAACACCAGAAATGGATTGGCTTTTATAAAAGGGGTTTATTTGGTTACAAAGTTACAGTCTTAAGGCCATAAAGTGTCCAAGGTAAGTCATCACCAGTCAGGTACCTTCACAGGAGGATGGCCAATGGTGTCTGGATAACCTCTGTTAGCTGGGAAGGTACGTGGCTGGCGTCTGCTCCAGAGTTCTGGTTTCAAAATGGCTTTCTCCAAGGACATTCCTCTCTAGGCTGCAGTTCCTCAAAAATGTCACTCTTAGTTGCTGTTGAGGCATTTTTCCTCTCTTAGCTTCTCCAGAGCAAAAGTCTGCTTTCAACGGCCATCTTCAGACTGTCTCTCATCTGCAGCTACTCTCTCAGCTTCTGTGCATTCTTCAAAGTGTCCCTCTTGGCTGTAGCAAGCTCGCTCCTTCTGTCTGAGCTTGTATAGTGCTTCAGTAAACTCATCAAGACCCATGCTGACTGTGCGGGGCAACACCTCCACAGAAACTATCCAATCAGAGTCATCACCCACAGTTGGGTGGGGCTCATCTCCGTGGAAACACTCAAAGAATTACAATCTAATCAACACTGATACATCTGCCCACACAAGATTACATCATAGATAATGGCGTCTTGGGGAACATGATGTATTCAAACTGGCACAGTACCCTATGGTTAACACCTTAGCTTGGACACTTTTATGGCCTTAAGACTCTAACTTTGTAACCAAATAAACCCCCTTTTTAAAAGCCAATCCATTTCTGGTGTTTTGCATTCCAGCAGCATTAGCAAAGTGGAACAGATTTTGGTACCAGAGAAGTGGGGTGTTGCTGAGCTTGCAAATACCAAACATGTTGGAATGGCTTTTTAAATGGAGAAGGGGAAGATTTTGGAAGAGTTGTGAGGAGCTTGATAAAAAAGGCCTAAATTGCTTTGAAGAGACTGTGGAAATATGGACTCTAAAGATACTTTTGATGAGGCCTTAAGCAGAAATGATGAATTTGTCATTGCAAACTGGGAGAAAGGTGACCCTTGTTTCAAAGTGGTGGAGAATTTGGCAAAGTTGAGTCCTGGTGTTGGATGGAAGGCAGCATTTGAAAACGACTAGCTGGGATACTTAGCTGAGGAAATCTGCAAACTACATGTGGAGGATATAGCCTGGCTTCTACTTGCAGCTTATAGTAAAATGTGACAGGACAGAGATCAGCTGAGAAATGAACTCTTGGGTGCAAAGAAACCAGAAACTGATAGTTTGGAAAATTCTGGGTTTCCAAAATGTGAGATCCCAGAGGCTACAGCCCCATATGTGGATTTAACCAAACATGGAACCTGACCGCCATTTCAGTACAAGCCAGGATTAGAGATGGAGTTATCCAGAAGGGATTTGTGGAAAGTCCTGTTGTCTCAAGGTTTTGACCCCTGTAAACTTCATGCCAAGCCAACGAGATTTTTGCAAAATCTGTATAAACAGAGCCACTGCCAGTCTGGATTGGAGGAGATGAAAAAGGAACAAATAGACGGAAAAATTTCTTCAAATAAAGAGCTATGGAGATTGAGGTCTGGAGTCAAAAGGTCTTGGACAGGGAGAACGGAAGGGCCCATGCATGTGGAAAGTGCAGGCCTTCCACCTGGATGTTCAGGAAGGGTGCTGCCACCCCAGGCCCTGGAGACGGTGGAACACATTCCTCGGGGATTGAGGAGAGCCTGGCCACCACCCCACTGTTCAGAGAGGGGAGAGCCTTTGCCCCGCAGAAGCAGCGTCCGGATGGTGCTCCGATGTTTGAGGAAGGTGGGGCCGAGAAGGTGGTCTCTCCAATGTGTGGATACGTTCGAGCACTCATCCCAGCGTTTGGAGAAAAAAGGGCTGCCACATAGGCCCTTGGAAAGGGTTGGACTCCCGCAGCACTCTCAAGCCTCAAGGATACAACGTCCTTCTGTGAATGACTCTCAGATTTTGAAATCCAATGGAGTTTGCCCTGAGGGTTTTAGGAAGTGTTTTGATCCCTTAAACCCTGTTTTCCTTACTATTTCTCCTTATGGCAATGGGAATGTTTATCCTATGAATGTCCCTCCTTTGTATATTGGAAGCAGATAACTTGTTCTGAGTTTCACAGGTCTACAGCAAGAGGGGAATTTTGCCTTAGGACAGACCACACCTGTAACTGATTTTAATGGGATCTTGTACTTAACTATTGTAACTGAAATGATTTAAGTTGCTGTGATATTGTGATGGGATGAATGTATTTTGTGTATGGAAAGATCATGTCGTTTTGGGGTCCAGGTGGTAGAATGTGCCAGTTTGGATGTATTATGTCCCCCAGAACGCCATGTTCTTTGATGCAATCTTGTGGGGACAGATGTATTAGAGTTGATTATATTGTAATTCTTTGATTGAGTGTTTCCATGGAGATGTGACTCAATCAGCTGTGAGCAAGATCTCTGATTGGATGATTTCCATGGAGATGTTACTCCGCCCATTCAGCGTAGGTCTGAATTAAATCACTGGAGCCACATAAAAAGCTGACAAACAGAAGGAACTCAGAGCAACTGAAAGTGACATTTTGAAGAGGAGCTGCATCTAAGAGAGGACAGAATGCCCCAAGATCAACATTTTGGAGAACGCTGTTTTGAAACACAACCTGGGACAAATGGACACCAGCCATGTGCCTTCTGAGCTAACAGGTTTTCCAGACACCATTGGCCATTCTTCTGTGAAGGTACCCTATGGTTGATGCCTTAGCTTGAACACTTTTGTGGCCTTAAGACTGTAACTTTGTAACCAAATAAACCCCCTTTATAAAAGCCAATCCATTTCTGGTGTTTTGCGTTCTGGCAGCATTAGCAAATTGGAACAGGAAGCATCTTCAGGATCTTGTGTTAGTCAGTGGTTTCTTAGACTTTATACCTAAAGCACAAGCAACAAAAGAAAAAATAGGTAAATGGGACCTCATCAAAATTAAAAACTTTTGTGCCTCAAAGGACTTTATCATGAAAGTGAGATGACAGCCTACTCAATGGGAGAAAATATTTGGAAACTACATATCCAATAAGGGTTTAATATCCAGAATATAAAAAGAAGGCCTGCAGCTCAACAATAAAAAGACAAACAACTCGATTAAAAATGGTAAAAAGACTTGAGTAGACATTTCTTCAAAGAGGATGTACAAATGGCCAAAAGTACAAGAAAAGATTCTCAGCATCATTAGCTATTAGGGAAATGGAGATCAAAACCACAGTAAGATACCATTTCACACCCTCTAGAATGGGTACTATTAATAAAATAGAAAATGAAAAGTGTTGAAGAGGATGTGGAGAAATAGGGACACTTATTCACTGCTGGTGGGAAAGTAAAATGGTGCAGCTGCTGTGGAAGACAGTTTGACAGTTCCTCAGAGAGCTAAGTATAGAGTTACCATATGACTTGGAAGTCCCACTACTAGGAATATATCCAAAAGAATTGAAAGCAGGGACTCAAACAGATATTTGCTAATCAATATTCATAGCAACATTATTCACAATTGCCAAAAGATGGAAGCAACCCAAGTATCCATAAATGGATGAACAGATAAATAAAATGTGGCGTATACATACAATGGAATATTATTCAGCTTTAGAAAGGAATGAAGTTCTGATTCATGTGAAACATATATGAACCTCGAAGACATCATGTTGCGTGAAATAAGCCAGACACAAAAGGGCAAATATTGTATGATCTCACTGCTTTGAAATCATTAGAATAAGCAAACTCATGAAGTCAGAATCTAGAACATAGGTTACCAGGGGCTGTACTGGGGGTAGATAATAGGGAGTTAATATTTAAATTATACAGAATTTCTGTTTGGGTTGATTGTAAAGTTTTTGGAAATGCGTGGTAATCCACTGGGTGATCCAAATGGATTCTTAATGTATTTAACAGCACTGAATTGTATATGTAAATGTAGTTAAAAGGGGGAAATTTTGGTCATATATATGTAATAGAATAAAAATTGAAAGATCAAAATAGGACTGTATGACACAATGAACCCTATTGTAAATGATGGACTATAGTTAATAGTACAATTGTAAAAATGTTCTATCATGAATACCATTTATTAATTAGATTGCCACTTTGGAAATGCAAGCAGATTTTTCCAACTATATATATTTTTTAAAGTTTTATTCACATATACAGTCCGTCCTAAGTATACAATCAGTGGCTCCTGGTGTATTCACATAGTTATGAATGCAGGCATTCTTCCTTCAGACAGTCTTAATTATCATGTGCCATCTTTTAAAAAAAAAATAAATTGTATTTTTCACAGGCTTTCGTCAGTTTAAGAAACATTTACTTGAACTTGAACATGATTATATAACAAGTATAAGTGACAAAAACAGGTTTAGGAACAAAGGCAATCAACATTTGTTAAATATTTAACATCTGTTCACCTGTATTTTGAAGGATTTCTATGAAAAGGAAAGTTAAAGTCGTAAAGAATCAGCTGATGGGAATTGAAGTCAACAAGCAAATGGGATTGTGGTCCCAGGAGGGTGAACTCTGGCCAAGAGAGTGATGCACAGAAATAAGGCTGTGCCAGGATACAAAAGAGTTTTGATGCTTGCCTTGGCTCTGCCTAACTGATTATGGATGTAAAGCAAGGCACTGAACTACTCTGGGTGGCCTTCTGCTTTTGTAAAATAGGTATATTTCCTGTTCTTCTTGCCTTGGGACATCATGGTAAGGATAAAATAGAGATGACAAAAAAATTTGCAAACTTAAAAACACTAGACAAAATTTTATGGATGTATAAAAATGAGGTTGCATTGGTCAGCATAGAAAAAGGACAGTTATGAAGACGTGCCTTATGATCTTTCAGCAACCTTTGCTTTAAATCTGATGTCATTAAGTCTCTTCATGAGTGAAAAGTATTTGGTTTTAGAAGTACACCTCGTTACCAAGGAGCTACCATGAACTGATGATAAATTTGTTAGTCCAAGGTCATTGGCAAATTATTACATTTGTGGTTTACAGATTTGTCTTATGAGAATTTTGTTGGTGTGAATGGATTTACTAGGATTGAACCAACTTTGAGTGACCTGGTAAAATCCTATTTCATTTCTAATCTGGGAGCCTGCAAGTGACAGCAGCCCCTGAGGTCCTTAGAAGGCTTGACCTGGAGGAGAACACATGAAAGACAGGGATTTTTCCCCTTCCCCAAATAAAAGTATTATGTTATTTTGTTTTTTATATTAGAGAAGTTGTAGGTTTCCAAAAAAATAATGCAGAATATACAGAGTTCCCCAACAATTTTTTCTATTAGTAATGCTTTGCATTAGTTTGGTGCCTTTGTTAAAATTGATGAAATAATATTATTATAATTATACTATTAACTGTAGTTCACACTTTACATTAGGGTTCACTGTTGGTGTTTATTTTTCTATGGTTTTTCTTTTTAATTTTTATTCTAGTTGTATTTATAATCTAAAATTTCCCAAGAAGGGTTTATTTTTGCTGAATGTAATTTATGAAAGTGTTCAAAAATAAAAGTAATGCACAAAGAACTGTTTTCTGTTTCCCTTTTCAGAATCTCAAGAAGCATTGTGTTCTGTGAAAAGTATTTCTATACAGTTGCTCCAATGACAGAGATACCTGCACCTTTATCCTACTTCCAGAATGCACAGATGTCTGAGGACAACCACCTGAGCAATACTGTACGTAGCCAGGTACAGTGTCAGCCTCTGAAACTGCCCTTGTCATACAGAGAGGGCTGAGCAGGCTTTGTTTACTTCACCAAATTATCTATATTGAACTTCAACTGAGGATAAAGCTTTGTACCCTTCGGTGCTGGGAACACAAAGGTATTTAAGACCTGGGTGTTGATATGGTTACTCCCTGGCTCAAATGTCTTCTCCTTTGTTGAAGCTTCCTCCACCTTCCCAGGTGTACAGTACCTCAGAGTTGCATAGTTTTATTATTGTACCTCTTTTGCTCTCATTCTTCTGCAGACTGAGCTCTCGACGGGAGCCTTGTCTTAATTAAACTTTTTCTTTTATACTTCTTATCCAAGTATAGTATGCATACATTTTATTTACTTTTATTTTTTCAGTACCTGGCATGGTTCCTGACAGTGCTCAGTCAGTAAGTGTTCATTGACAGATGATTGTACATTGATGAACGCAAGACCAATTGTAGAAGTTCTGAGTTCAAAGGAGGGAATTGGGAAAGGGGTGTAATCCATGGCATAGGGCACAGCAATTCCACTGCCACACAGACATCAAACCTGGGCCTGCCACCCTGTTAGCTATTCATTACAGAGAGAATGCAGACTCCGCAGATCACCTGTGAGATGCTAGAGAATTGGTAGGATTTTTAGAGAGGGAGCCAGTATGGGGGAAAACACAAGGCCAAATTTAAACTATGAAGGCTGCCTTGGAGGATGGGTGTGGTTCGAGTTCCTCTGTTTGGACCAGAGGTAGAGCTAGGAACCACCCTCCCATTTTATACCCTACCCCTCACTCACTGCTTCCTCAGTGCTATCTGTGGACCCCGGGGTCTGCTCTCACTCTTCTCCCAGATGGCTCCCTTCTTCACTTTCTTTATGAGGTACCTTATCAGTGAGGTCTTCCCTATAGAAAATAGAAACCTTCCTCAGCTCCCTGCGTCAACCCAGCACCCTCTATCCCCTTAGTGCACTTTACTTGGACGTAGCACGTGTCGGTATTTCTGGCATTCTGTATTTACTTGTCGATTACTTTACCTGCCTCTCCCTACTGTTTGTAAGCTGCTTGAGGTCAGGGTCATTATCTGCTTTGTTCACAGCTGTATCCTCAACTCCAAGAACAGTGCTAGAACTCTATGTTGTTAATATAGTAATATTTATATCCCTCATGCTCAGGTTTTTTTCCTGCCTTTTTTTTTCTTTAATTCCTAAATGACTGATAAGTTGAAGTGAAAGGGTGCTCCAGAGGATGTAGATTGATACAGGATTTTTGTTGTTAATTGCATGTGTTTCATGGTTTAGTTTTAGCCAGTTTAGTGCTAGTGTTCTCAGGGGTATCTTCTAGTCCTATTAGGGGAGTACTATGAAGAAAATCAGGCTTGATTTCTTTGTTTAGTTTTACTATGCTATTAATAATTTGATGTCAAATAAGTTTCCTTAAAAATGCCTTCTATGATTTATAAAAATCTTCTGTATATATTCTCATTTAAATGTTCCATTTACCATGGATAGTTATACTGATTTTGCAGTTTAAATATTTATTCAAGATCAGATAGGAAATTAAATGACAAACCTGGAACTTAAAACTATGCTTTCTCATTCCAAATCTCCTATGTGCTTTCAGTTCTTCCTACTGTCTCTTCAGAAACATGTTATGGTACTGAGAGCAGATAAGTATGAAAAAACTCTGGGGAAGAAAAACACCAAGTCTCTGTGTTCATTTTTTTACTGATATACTTTTAAAAAATTCCAAAGAAAGAGGAAAAGAATCTCATTGTTAAGTTTTTTTAGTTATAAAGAATCCACTGTAAATGTTGTGAATGATTATGAAAGATGGGAGTAGGTCCAAATTTAAATTAGACATAGATGACTGTTTTTGTGGAGTAACTGAAAGCAGCTCTTCTACTTTAGCTCTTCAATAGTGGATTTATTAAATACAAAGCACAGTAAGACAAGCTTCTGCAGTCATAAATAATCCTTATCAGCATTATTTTTTCCTTTTATGTTCACTGGCTAGCTTATCTTTCCACACTAAAGGAAAGAAAACTAACCTATTGTCTTCAGTGTGCCAGACTCTGTGCCAGTTAATGTCACAAGCTTGTGATTTTAGGGCCTTGCATTTTGGGGGCACACACCGTAAGTGAGCAGTTTCCCCTCTGCATTCCCCTCCTTGGAATATCTATGTGAATATATACACAAGAGTACACAAACATGCTATTTTACATTAATACACAAAAAAAGAAAAGATTCACTTAACCTGTTTTTAAAACTGGAAAGACAGTGAATAACCTCCCTATAGACTATTCAAAGAGTAATATACTCATCTCTTCCTCCAAGGTCAGGAGCACCCCTAGTCTTGAACAAATATCATGAGACATCTTTGAGTTTGGGAAAGAGTAAGAGGGTATCAAGATAGTGAAAACTGTCCACAAAACACTGAAGAATTGGCATTTAGGGGTTTTGACTGAATGACATAAAAATAGGCACCCCAAAGGAAATACTTAGCTTTGATCCAGTTGTAATTTAAAGCAAATTTGTGTGTAAATTTGTCTCATTTAATTTCTTAGTACTTCACCCACCTGTAAAATTAGATGATTAACTAGATAATGTCAAGTTCTCTCCCAACTCCAAAGTTTTGATATGAGCAGAGGTTAGGGTGACCCGGATCCCAGTTCAGGACTGAGGGGTTCCTGGAATGCACGACTTTGGGCTTTAAACCTGGGACAGTCCTGGGCAAATAGGGACAAGTTGAATATCCTACCAGAAGTATAATGAACTTGAAATAATTTTGGATCTGACTAACCAAGTCTTAATCAATTAGTTGACTTCTTTGTATAACTTGTAGTACTGTTACAGTGCTACATTGTCATTGTTGAAGTAGACGATAACATTTAAAGGCATGTTTCTCCATTCCAGAGGTCAGGTGTTGTCTTTAGCTTCATTTCTTCAAGCCTTAGTAGATACTATATAAAATGATACTCTTCTAGCAATGCTACTATAGCCCAGAAAGTAGTTTTTCCTTTTGTGGCCTGCTATGAATAATCTCATTCACAGTGAGGGGAGTTTAAGTTTGATGAGAGTAGTCAAGACATAAAAACAGGTTGTTGTTTTTTCTAAACCCAAATGTTTATTTCTCAGATTTTTATTATGTGCTATTTCAAGCGTGTACAGAAAAGTATGGCAAATGGTATAATGAGCACCCATATACCTACCACCCAACTTTATTAAACTTTGACATCTTGTCTTATTTGCTTTGTATACCTTGTTTTACGAAGTTTTTACACGAAGCCTTTTATATTTCTATTATATGTTAATCCTACACTAAACAAAACCCTAACTAAACAAAACCAAATTTTGGATGTAATTTGGAAAGAGAGACTAGTTACATAACCAGTAACAACAACAATAAAATGCAGATATAATTGAAGTGCCTCCCTCACTCCATTCCCCAGATGTTTATTGGCCATCTGAGTTTCCTCTTTTGTGATTTGACTATTCATGTTCTTTGTCCATTTTTCTATCGGGTTGAATTTGGTGTTTATCATTCTCATACAGCTTTTAAATGCTTACTGTAAGTATTTATGTGTACAAACAACATATAATATTATTTTGCCTGCTTTAAAACTTTATATAAATAGCATCATACCTTAAGAAAGCATGTGTGTGTATACATGTGTATGTAAAAGTTTTAGAAGTTCATGTTATAGATTCATGTTACATGTTTTTGGAGTTTATATATAGATACATGTAGCTCTAGTTCATTCATTTTCTCTTATATGAATATATTTAAAAGTATCTATTCTGTTCACAAATATTTGGTTAATCTCAATTTTTTGTAATAGTGCTGCAGTGGTATTCTAATTTACTAATTTTGTATGCATTTGTGAGTTTCTCAAAGGGAACTGCCATATTTGGGTATGTGGATCTTAAACTATATTAGGGGTTCCTAGAATGCTTTCTAAAGTATTATACGTTAACAGTGTATGGCAGTTTCCATTGCTTTACATCCTTGCCAGTTCTTGGAATTGTCTGTCTTATTTCATGTCAACCTGATGTGTGAAATGAGATCTCATGTTATTTTAATTGTATTTCTCACTAATAAGGTTGAACATTGTTGTTGTTGTTGTTATGTTTACTGGCCATCTGAGTTTCTTCTTTGGTGATTTGCCTATTCACATTCTTTGCCCATTTTTCTATCGGGTTGTCTTTTTTCTTATTGATTTTGTAAAAATATAATAAGTTATATGTATTTATGGTGCATAGTTTAAATGTTTTTAGTAGGTGAATACTTTCCTTTTAAAAATTAAATTTATTTGCATTTTTCAATTAAAAATAGTTTAAGAAAAAAGAATAGTATAGATTAACAGCCCTGAATATGAAAAAAGCTTTTCCATATCTTATAAAGAAAGACTAAGCTAAACTATCCTGGAAACTGCTGTATACTCAGCTAATGTCATTTGCTCCATCATTGTCTTATATTGATTCCAGAAAGGAAAAAGATTGGTGTTCTCAGTGACTTTCCACTTTCATTTTCCAAATTTCTATAATATAGTTGTCTCATGATTTAAAAGAAAAGATATTTTATAAAAGGAAATATTTGAATGCGAAGAAAGATTGCAGAAGAGCAGTATGCTACCTGAGGAAAATCTGGGGAAAGAGGACAAGCATTCAGGGTTCTCCTTGGTGACTGACAATAGTGGGGGAATCAGAACAGCTGATATGAAAGAAACAAAATATGCCTGATAGCATGTGGCATTTCAGAGCACCACCTAAACTGGAAATTGGAGTTTATAATATGACCTCATCATCAATAAAAGCTTCAGTTATATTTGTTCATCTCCATTTTAAAAGAGTGAAATGTTTACCATGTATTATAAAAATTTTTCTTCAAAAATATTAAAAAATTTTGGACTTACCCTTTAAGCTTTGATTAGCTGGAAAACTAACCTGTATGAAACAAATTAATTCCTGCTGATGCCAGATGAGATGGTTAACACGTTGCATTATTTCTCACCTTTTCACTTGTTAGTTTTTTACACTTTTAGGTTTGTTTACCCCATCTTGGTTGTAAATTCCCTGAAGGCAAAACTTTAACTGCCTTGTAAACTGAAGGCAGTTTCTGAGCTGCTTTTAGAGTTTTTGGTCACCCAGTATCTCTAAACCAGTTGGACACAAATCTCCCAGCAAAAGAACAAAGGAGTTTTTGGCCTTTTTTCAGATGTTAGTAAGAGAAATTAAAAAATTTTGTGTCTGCAAATTAAAGTCCAAAGTAAATCTAACCAGTTGCTTAAGAACTGTAGCTTTGGTTTAAGAGATTCCTGGGCTCTCTGTTCTGGACACACTTAGCCAGCTCACATCGCTGCTCTAGCTGCCAAGTTAAATCTGCATTGCTCTCTCTTGATTTTTATGTAGAACAGCTTTCAGAAGATTGCCTGGCATGGCACAGGAGCCAAGTGGAGAATCTGTTTTACTTTATTTTTGTCGGGAATGTTGTCTTGCTTCCTTAGAGATAGCATTCAGTTTACGATTTCACTTCTTTCCATTAGTTTACCCTCCACTTCTAGCTGGAAGCTAGCGTGGACTTCACGTTTGTTTTTGCAGTTGGTTGGCTAGATCTAGTTAGGGACTGGAGACCAGGGGCAAACTGACTAATGATTCAGCTGTATCTGACAAACGGCAGTTTACAAGTTGCAAAATGAAGTTCTTTATTTCCTAAATATATTTTATAAGTTGGATATTGAAGTAGCCCTAACAAGAATATTATCTGAGTATTTTTTCTACAGCTTATGATCTATCATAATTCTTTTATTTATTTATTTATTTTTCATTTTTATTGAGATTGTTCAGATACCATACAATTATCCAAAGATCCAAAGTGTGCAATCACTTGCCTCTGGGTACCCTCATACAGCTGTGCATCCATCACACTTAATTTTTGTTCAGTTTTTAGAAACTTTTCATTACTCCAGACAAGAAATAAAGTGAAAGATGAAAAAAAGAAAAGGAAACTCTAATCCTCCCCTATCCCTAACCAACCCCCCTCAATTGTTGACTCGTAGTATTGGTATAGTACATTTATTGCTGTTTATGAAAAAATGTTGAAATACTACTAACTGTAGTATATAGTTTGTAATAGGTATATAGTTCTTCCCTATATGCCCCTCTATTATTAACTTCTAATTGTATTGTCATACATTTGTTCTGGTTCATGGAAGCGATTTCTAGTGTTTGTACAGTTGATCATGGACATTGCCCACCATAGGATTCAGTTTTATACATTCCCATCTTTTGACCTCCAACTTTCCTTTTGGTGACATATATGACTCTGAGCTTCCCCTTTCCACCTCATTCACACACCATTCGGCGCTGTTGGTTATTCTTACATCATGCTACCGACACCCCTGTTCATTTCCAAACATTTAAGTTCATCCTAATTGAACATTCTGCTCATACTAAGCAGCCACTCCCCATTCTTAAGCCTTGTCCTATATCTTGGTACCTTATATTTCATGTGTATGAGTTTACATATTATAATTAGTTCCTATCAGTGAGACCCTGCAATAGTTGTCCTAATGTGTCTGGCTTACTTCACTCAGTATATTGCCCGCGAGATTTTGTCATCAACCCATTTTTTTAAATATGGTTTTGTTCACACCCCATACATTCCATCCCAAGTAAATAATCGATGGTTTTCTGCATGGTCATACATTTATGTGTTCACCACCTTCACCACTATCTATATAAGAGCATCTACATTTCTTCCACAAGGCAGGAGGGAGAGTCAAAGAAGGTAGAGAGGCAAAAGAAAGAGGGAAAAAAAAAATGACAGCTAGGAAGCAGCAAAAGGAAAAATAACCTTAAATCAAAGTAGAATAAAGAATCAGACAATACCACCAATGTCAAGTGTCTAACATGCCTCCCCTATCCCCCCCTCTTATCTGCATTCACCTTGGTATATCACCTTTGTTACATTAAAGGAAGCATAATACAATGATTCTATTAGTTAGTCTCTAGTTTATGCTGATTGCATCCCTCCCCCAATGCCTCCCCATTTTTAACACCTTGCAAGGTTGACATTTGCTTGTTCTCCCTCGTAAAAGAACATATTTGTACATTTTATCACAATTGTTGAATACTCTAGATTTCACCAAGTTACACAGTCCCAGTCTTTATCTTTCCTCCTTTCTCGTGGTGTCTCACATGCTCCCCACCTTCCTCTCTCAATCGTATTGATAGTTACCTTTGTTCAGTGTACTTACATTGTTGTGCTTCCATCTCCCAAAATTGTGTTCCAAACCACGCACTCCTGTCTTCTATCACCCTGTAGTGCTCCCTTTAGTATTTCCTTTAGTGCAGGTGTCTTGTTCACAAAGTCTCTCATTGTCTGTTTGTCAGAAAATATTTTGAGCTCTCCCTCATATTTGAAGGACAGCTTTGCTGGATATAGGATTCTTGGTTGGCGGTTTTTCTCTTTCAGTATCTTAAATATATCACACCACTTCCTTCTTGCCTCCATGGTTTCTGCTGAGAGATCCGCACATAGTCTTATTAAGCTTCCTTTGTATGTAATGGATCACTTTTCTCTTGCTGCTTTCAGGATTCTCTCTTTGTTTTTGACATTTGATAATCTGATTATTAAGTGTCTTGGCGTAGGCCTATTCATATCTCTTCTGTTTGGAGTACGCTGCGCTTCTTGGATCTGTAATTTTATGTCTTTCATAAGAGATGGGAAATTTTCATTAATTATTTCCTCTATTATTGCTTCTGCCCCCTTTCCCTTCTCTTCTCCTTCTGGGACACCAATGATACATACATTATTGTACTTTGTTTCATCCTTGAGTTCCCGGAGACGTTGCTCATATTTTTTCATTCTTTTCTCCATCTGCTCCTTTGCGTGTGGGCTTTCAGGTGTTTTGTTCTCCAGTTCCTGGGTGTTTTCTTCTGCCTCTTGAGATCTGCTGTTGTATGTTTCCATTGTGTTTTTCATCTCTTGTGTTGTGCCTTTCATTTCCATAGATTCTACTAGTTGTTTTTTTGAACTTTTGATTTCTGCCGTATATATGCCCAGTGTTTCCTTTACAGCCTCTGTCTCTTTTGGAATATCTTCTCTAAACTTTTTTGATTTGATTTAGCATTAGTTATTTAAATTCCTGTATCTCAGTAGAAGTGTACATTTGTTCCTTTGACTGGGCCATAACTTTGTTTTTCTTAGTGTAGGTTGTAATTTTCTGTTGTCTAGGCATGGTTTCCTTGGTTATCCAAATCAGGTTTTCCCAGACCAGAACAGGCTCAGGTCCCAGAGGGAAGAAATATTCAGTATCTGGTTTCCCTGAGGTTGTGTCTTAGAAAATTGCTCCACCCTTTGATGCCTCGGGTCACTGTGCTTTTCTGCCCAGCAGGTGATGCCTGTTAGCCTATAATTCTTGACTGGTGTGAGGAGGTATGGCCATGTTCCCCCAGGCTCTGGGGTCTGGTTCTGAATGGAAAGGGCCCCACCCCTTTCCTCCTAGAGAAGACAGACCCCCTAGGTGGAGGTCATTAGCATTTCAGTGGTCTCTCTCTCTCTGCTTGTGCTGTCTCCACCCTTTCCTGAGTCACAGCCCTGGAAACTGAATATGATTGGGGCTTTCTCCACTGAGCCAAAAAAGAAACAGATAGTCCCCTTCAGACCCAGACCAAGGCGACCCTCTGGCTCTCCAAGGTCAGTCATCACCCAAAGCCTCTGTCTGTTTTTTGGGGATGCATACCTGTAGTGAGCAGTTCACACTCCCTACTTAAAACCCCAGTTGGAGCTCAGCTGAGCTATATTCACTTGCTGGGAGAGAGCTTCTCTCTGGCACCACGAGTCTTTGCAGCTCGGGCTATGGGAGAGGGGGTCTCGCGACTTGGATCTGCAGGTTTTACTTACAGATTTTATGCTGTGTTCTCGGGCATTCCTCCCAATTCAGGTTGGTGTATGATGAGTGGATGGTCTCGTTTGTCCCCCCACAGTTATTCTGGATTATTTACTAGTTGTTTCTGGTTTTTTGTAGTTGTTCCAGGGGGGCTACTTAGCTTCCACTCCTCTCTATGCCGCCATCTTGCCCCAAGTCCTCTTTGATTTATTTTTAATATACCTATTAAATTTTTTTTTAAGATTTAATTTTTCTTCTGCAATAAATTTTTGATGGGTAGAGTTCTTTTTCCTTGACTTGTCATAGTTCTTGGCCAGGAGTCAGCCTCCATTTCATTTTTAGTGACATTAAAGGAATATTCTAAAACCAGAGGAAATTAAAAATATAACATCGGAATAGTGAATGTTCATGTTTTGATTTGGTAGGCTTACCAAAGACTACCAATGTGAGTCTGACTGAGACACTGTTTTCCTAAGGTACAGAAAAAATGAATGTATTGGAGTAAGTCTAAAGTCAGTCTATATTGCTAATTAAGCCTTATAGAATGTACATTAGATTAGTGATTTTTTACCTTTAATGTGCTTTGGATTCCCCTGGAGGGCTTCTTTAAACAAATTATCTGGCCCTACTCCCAGCATTCCTGATTCTGTAGGTTTGGAGTGAGGCCAGAGAATTTGTATTTCTGACCAATTACCAGGCCAGTGCTTCTGGTGCAGGGACCGTACTTTGAGAACAACTGTATTGGAGGGTATTGGAGGTAAAGAAATGAAGGGAAAGTGATGTTAGAGAAAAATGGTTAGGTTTACAAATTGAATTTTCTTGGTATTTTTATTAATATTGATTTATTCTGACCCCAGTTTTCTAGTCCTTAAGGAAATATATTGTCAACAGCCTTTTTGATTTAAAATAAAAAACAGTCTTCTGTTAGCTAAAAAATAAGCCTTAAGTAGTAATCAATTGAAAGACTGATAATGATTCCCTTTATGAAGCAATTTCTGAAGAACATTTATGTAAAAGCATTACTGTCAGCTGCTAAATTTATAACATTAAAATGTATCTGTTCTTTATAAGTGAAGGTCATCTGCACTATCTTTTCTCAAAACAAAGCATTAAATTTAAAGAATTTTATTAAGTCATTAGGAAATCACGGATTGGCAGAATTATCCTCATTTTCTGGAGAATTGTGAGTCATATTTTGAAGTGTGAGAAATCCTATAAAATTATAACTTTTATAGTAATTATGTTTTATAATATATCATTGTAATTTGTATTATAATTATGTTATAAATGTTTCTATTAAAATTGTTATTAATTTATATTAATAATTCTATAATTATTATAAATTTGCTTTCTATTATAAAACAGAAAGCAACCTTTAAGCTATTTAAAGTAGTGTTTATGTGGGACCTTGAGAAAAATAAAAGGAAGTAGTGATCTAAATTAACTGAATCGGATCCACAGGTCTGCTAAGCGTTTGACAGTGTTATTGTACTGTTTATAGTAATCAATTTGTTTTCCCAGTTATGTCCAAGAGAAGTAAAGAGAAAAAGAACTTAAAATCTTAGTGATCTCCAGAGAAACATGCTTACCTTTCTGTCAGAGTATCAGAGTATAATCAGTAATCTTAATGATTTGTTAAGAAACTGTAGGTTCAAACCTAACACAACAGCACCATAAATGTTAAATATTATCTCTAACTGGTTATGTCAGCTATTCCAGGAAATGATAGCCTTCCTTGACGTTAGAGTAATGGCTAAACCCCTAACTTCAGGGAAATCTCAAAGCTTGGCAGGTGGCTGGAATTCTGTGTGTTGTTGGAAATATATTGCCTCTGATTAGTAAATGTTTTCAAGTTTTCCACTTAACTTGCCAGTTCTTCAGTTAAGCTACCATTCTAATTCTTTCTACAACTAGAAATATGAGGCTCTTCCTAGGAGCCTCATATTTCTAGTTGTAGAAATCTAAATAATATCCATAAAACCTAACACAGTTTATAATTCTTATAAATATAGTTCATGCAGACTATGAATATATCAACATAATAGAATACATTGTGATTAAAAATTATAGGCAGTTTGACAGTTATTACATGGCAGTGTATGAATGAAATAACATCAAGTGAAAAAAGTAGAACATAGAATTTGTGAACATTCTTTATAACTATGTATATATGTATATATGTTTGTATCAGGGTTTTCCAGAGAAATAGAGCCAATAGGAGATATATGGGGGGGAGGGGGCAGAGGAGATTGATTGATGATAATTTACTGGCTCATGTGACTGTGGGGGCTGGCGGACAAGTCTGAACTCACAGGGCAGGCACCAGGCTGGAAACTCCCCTAAAGGTGATGTTGAAGTCTTGAGACAAATTTTTTAGACCTCTGGAGCTCTCAGTCCTTGCTTCTAAGACCCCCAAATGATTGGAGGAGGCCCACCCACATTATGGAGGGTAATCTCCTTTACTTAAAGTCAGTTGATTGTAGATGTTAATCCCACCTACGAAATACCTTCATAGAAACCACTAGGCCAGTATTTGACTAATTGGATACCATAACCTAGCCACGTTGATACATAAAATGAACTATCGCGATGTTGAAAATAATTTGGAATGTTGTAAAAAGAAGTTTTTGTTTTCCTTATAAAATCACTTAAATTTATATTCAACTCCACAAAATTAAAAATTTCATGGGTGGCACAACTGCTGTGAACAAAGTAAAAAAACAAACCAGGGCAAAGGTTTGCAACACCTAATGACAGATGTATCCTGATAAACAAAGAATTCTTATGAAGTCATTAGGAACACAACTCATTAGAACATTAGCAAAGGATATGAGCAGAAGAAATATAAATGGCAAAAAATATATGGAAAAAAAACAAGTTGATCAACCTCACTAATAAATCAGAGATGTAGAAATTAAAACATTTCATTTTTCACTTATCAGTGAGCAAAGATTGAAACCCATTGCTATACTAGCTATACTAATAAGGAAATTGAAGATGTGAGGAAACAGGCACTCCCAAATGCATTTGGTGGGAGTTAAATAAGTATTTATTTGGAGGCATTTTGGCAATTAAATCTAAAAAATGCACATACCTTTTGACCAAACATTTCCACTTTTAGAAATCCTACAAACACTACCATGAGAGTATCAAGAAATTTAGACCAGATGATAATAATTGAAGCATTATTTGTAACAGAATTTGGAGGTAACCTCATTTTTTTTTTTTTTTAATTGAGGCATTAGTTAATTATGGTATACCCATGCAGTGAAACACTAGGAGAGGCAGTAATAGAAGGTAATGGTTAATAGGAGGGGCCTGATTGAGGCTTCTCTGAATTTAATCTCTGCTCTGGAAGCTGTGTGATCTTTGGTGAATTATCTGGCCTCTCTAAGCTTCATTTTCTTTATACACAAAATGAAGTTTATAATAGTAATGAACTCAGTTTTATTAGAATTAAATGAGATAACCCACCCAAAGTGCTTAGCATATTATATAACAAATACTAAGCAATAAATACTAGAAAATATTATCATAATTGTCATAATTACCATGCTGCTATTATAATATTTAAAGATTGAGGTATATTTATGCGTATGAAAGATAACTGATATATTATTAAGTGGTAAAAGCAAGTTGCAGAAATAAGTTTTAAAAAATCCAAAAGTACATCAGATTGTTCACCATGTTCATTTTGTGGGTCAGAGGAGATTAGTTTCTTTGTTATAAACTTTTGTTCATTACAATCTGATTACAGAAACAAACACTGGGGGAAAAAAACAGGACAAGCAAAAAAACAAGGTGGGGTAAAAAAAAAAAAACAAACAGGTACTCCATTGTAATGAAGATATCCCCACAATTTTTGCTGCCTTGGAAATATCCTCCCTGCTTGTGAGGTCCTGCCTTGGGTTTGCTGGACCTGTACTGGCATCCTGTTCTGAAGCAGAGAGAAGGGAGAAAGAATTAAAATGAAGCTCCTGACTCAATGTGGCAGGAACTCTGAGGACTCTGGCTTCATAGGAACTCACTTCCACATACTCACCACTTCCTATAGGACCCCACCCTCCCTGAAACAACATTTATATAGTGAGTAATCCTGGGCTTTGCCACTAAAATGATTATCATTTATGATAGCTACAACACTGGCTTTTCTTAACCTTAAAAATAGCCTTTAAGTTCTTATCTTTTAGAAATATATACTAGAATATTATTGCAGCGAGGGATTGCAAATGCCTACTTGACCAAAAGAGGGAAAAAGAAAGGGAACAAGCTGAGGTTACAGTGGCTGAGAGATCCCAAATACAGTCGAGAGGCTATCCTGAAGGTTTCTCTTTTGCAAGCTCCAGTTAGATATCCCAGATGGCCACAGTATACCATGTCCTCACCAAAAGTAGTCCCCAAATACCTAGGCCCCTACCTGAGATTCTATAAAAGATTCACTCACTGAGTTTTATCTCTCAGAAACAAACTCACCAGAGTGTTCCTATGCCAGACAAGTCCTAAAACCCAGAGGCAACAGCCTCTTTAAGAACTGTTGACACCCTTTCAATATGAACAAGTTAGGATGCTCACTGCCTAGGCACCCCTGAAGCTGGAGAAAGAGATTGAGAGGAAGGGATAGCAACAAACAAGGTAAGATTTAACAAAGGTCTGTGAATACTGAAACTTTATATAAATATATGTATTTTTTCTTTAGATGCTAGGGTGTTGGAATAGCTGGAAGGAGGTGAATGACATGGTAGAACTATAACCTATAACATTCTTTGAAATTTGCTCTATTGAACTGTGCTATGAAAGTCTTCACCTTTCTGTATACACCCTTTATTTCATAATAAGGAAAGAACTGAAATCCATAACAATTTTTTAAATTACCTATCTAAATGCTTGTTGGGCTGTACATCGAAACGTTGTGTTTTACAGTAATGGAAATAGCTGAAGTTGTGGAAGTGTGACCTATGACATAACTACTTGTTAAATTGTACTTTGAAAGTTATCACTTAGTATATATGTTAAAGTTCACAATAAAAAATGCATTACTAAAAAAATATATTCTAGAATATTTATAAAGGAAATGATGTATCTGAGATTTGCCTCAAAGTAATATGGTAGGAGGGGCAAGGTGGGTAGGGGAATAGGTGAAACAAGATCAGCCATGAGTTGATACTTATTGAAGCTCAGTATGTGAACATGGGGTTTCATTTTACTCTTTTGACAATAACTGTTTAAACTTTTTCCATAATAAAAAGTTTTTTAAAATTAGCCTTAAAAATAATGCTATGTATAAGTCATCATTGAATATTTAGCTATCAAGAGTTTTCACTTAGGAAGTGCCTGGTGGTAATTCTAGCTGCATCATTTGACAGTTTTCAAAGCACCTACACATTCCTTTGAGAAAGGCGCTGTTTTTTTAAACTGCTTTATTAAGGTATAATATAAATACAATAAATTATACATATTTAAAGTTTAAAATTTGATCAGTTTTGACATACGTATACGCCCTTGAAACCCCCCACCACAATCAAGATAATGAACATATCCATCACCCCCAAAAGTTTTCTTGTACTCCTTTCCAGTCTTTCCTTCCTGTCCCTTCCCGGTCCTTCCCTGGTTAACCACTGATTAAATTTTTGTTACTATACTCTAATTTTTATTTTCTAGAATTTTATATGCATGATATACATTATGTACTCTTTTGTCTGACTTCTTTCATTCAGCATAATTATTTTGAGATTCATTAATGTTGTAGCTTGTATCAATAGTAGGTTCCTTTTTACTTCTGAGTAGTATTCCATTGTATGAATATATCAGTATTTTTACCCGTTCACTTGTTGATGGACATTTGGATTGTTTCCTGTTTGGAGCTACTAAAAATAAGGCCACCATCAACATTCATGCACAGATCTTTGTATGGACATATGCTTTCATTTCTCTTGGGTAAATATCTAGGAGGAGAATATCTGGATCATATGGTAGATGTCTAATAAGTTTTTAAAATACTGTCAAATCATTTCCCAAAGTGGTCGTATAATTTTGCCTTCCCACTAGCTGTGTATGAAGCGTTTGTTTCTCCTTAACCTTCTGAACATGTGGTATGGTCAGTCTTTTTACTTTTAGCCGTTCTAGAAGCTGTACAGTGGTATCTCATTGTGGTTTTAATTTGCATTTTTCCAATGAGTAATCATAGTGAGTATCTTTTCATGTGCTTGTCATCCTGATATCTTTCTTGGTGAAGTGTCTGTTCAAATCTCTTGCTCATTTTTTAAATTAGATTGTTTGTATTCTTATTACTGAGGTTTTTTTTTTTTTTTGACCAAAATTTAAGTCCACATGATTTTGAAATAATTTCATACTTACAGAAAATTGCAAAAATAATACAAACTCCATACAGAGAACTTCAACATACCCCTATACCCCAGATACCCAGATCTACCATTTTTAACATGTTGCCACCTTTGCTATTGCCTGCTTTCCTTCCTTCCTTCCTTCCTTCCTTCCTTCCTTCTTCCATCCATCTATCCATCTATGTATGTTCTGAACATTTGAGAGCAGGTTGCACACATCATCTCCTTGAACACATAATACTTCCATGTACATTTCCTGCTAATAAGGATACTCACTTATATAAGCACCTTAAGTGCAGTTATCAAGTTCAAGAAATTTAATGTTGATATAAAACTGGCATTTTGTTTTCCTTTTTACTTTTCCTAATGTCCCAGTAATGTCCTTTTGAGTCTTTTCTCCGCCATTCTTGGATCCCATCCAGTATCTATGTATTGCATTTAATTGTCATTATATTTTTAGTTTATCTTTCTTTTTAATTGTGGAAGCATATACAACGTAAATCTTCTCATCCCACTCCCTCCCAGACATACCAGTCAGAGGGATTCACCACTTTCACAATGTTGCAGTACTTTCGCCACCATTCGTTTTCCCTTCACCCCAAACAGAAGCCCTACTCTCATTTTACATTAACTTCCCATTGCCCTGCCCCACACCCCTGGTAACTGGTACTATACTTTCTGTCCCTATGAGTTTGCATATTTTTTGGTATTTTCTTTGTGGTTACCATGGGGCTTAAATTTAACATCCTAAATCTATAGCAGTCTCATTGGCTTTGATATCAGCTTAACTTCAATAGCATTCACACACACTATATTCTTGTACTCCTCCATCCCCCCCACTTTGTGTTTCTTATTCCAAATTACATATTTATACATTATGAATCCAAAACCATTGATTTATCATTACATTTCATTCATTTGCCTTTTTAATGCAAATTTTATTGAAATATATTCACACACCCTATAATCCATCCAAAGTATACAATCAGTGGCTCACAGTATCGTTACATAGTTGTGCAATCATCACCACAGTTTCAGAACTTTTTTTATTACTCCAAAAAGAACAATAAAAAATAGGCATAAAAAACAAAACACCCTGTACCCCTTACCTCCCACCCCCACTGTTGATCCCTAGTATTGATGTGGTATACGTTTGTTGCTGTTGATGAAAAAAGATTAAGATATTGTTAGCTGTGGCCAGTAGTTTGCAAAAGGTACATTTTTTCTCATATACCACTCTTATTAACTCTTTTTAAAAGTATTGTACATTTATTCTGGTTCATGGAAAAACTTAGTTATATTTGTAGTGTTAATCAGAGACATCATGCACCACAAGGTTCACTGTGTTATACATTCTCACTTTTTAACCTCTAGTTTTCCTTCAGGGTATATAGATGACTCTAAACAACCCCTTTCAACCACATTCACAGAGAATTCAGCACTGTTACTTATACTCCCAATAATGTGCTACTGTCACCTCTGTCCATTTCCAAATGGATAGTAAAGTTCAACTTAGTAAAAAATTCTGTACATATTAAGCAACAACTCCCCATTCTCTAGGCTCATTCTCTCTCTTGGTAACCATTATTCTAAATTTTATGACTATGAGTTTACCTTTTATAATTAGTTCATATTAATGAAATCATACAATATTTTTCCATTTTTGTCAGGCTTATTTTACTCAGCATTATGTCCTCAAGGTTCATCCATGTTGTCACATGCTTCAGGACTTCATTCCTTCTTACTGCTGAGTAATATTCTATCATATGTATATACCACATTTTGTTTATCCATTCATTGGTTGATGGGCACTCGGATTGTTTCCATCTTTTGGCAATTGTGAATAGTGGCACTATGAACATTGGTGTGCAAGTGTCTGTTCCTGTCCCTGCTTTCATGTAATTCATTTGCCTTTTAGATTCTGTAGGAAGGAAAAGTGGAGTTACAAATCAAAAATACAGTAATGCTGTTATTTGTATTTATCCATGTAGAGATCTTTATTTCTTCATGTAGCATCCTGTCCTTTCTTTAACTTTAAACTTCCTTTAACATGTCTTGTAGGGCCAATCTAGTGGTCATGAAGTCCCCCTCAGCTTTTGTTTATCTGGGAATGTCTTAATCTCTTCCTCAGTTTTGAAAGACAGTTTTGTTAGGTATAGAATTCTTGGTTGGCAGTTTTTTGCTTTCAGGACTTTAAATATGTCTTCCTACTGTCTTCTTGCCTCCATGGTTTCTGAAGAGAAATCAGCACTTAATTTTATTGAGGGTCCCTTGTATGTGACTTGTTGCTTCTCTCTTGTGGCTTTCAGAATTCTTTTTCTTTGGCATTTAACAGTTTGAGTATAACGTGCGGTATGGATGTATTTGGGTTTATTCTGTTTGGAGTTCATTGAGCATCTTGGATGTATATATTCATGCCTTTTATTAAATTTGGGAAGTTGTCAGGCATTATTTCTTTGAGTATTCTCTCTGCCCCTTTCTTTTTTCTTCTGGGACTCTTACCATGCTTATATTGGTACACTTGGTGTCCCACAGGTTCCTCAGGTTCTGTTCACTTTTCTTCTTTCTTTCCTCTTTCTGATCCTCAGACTGCATAACTTCAATGGCCTTATCTTCAAGTTCACTGATTGTTTTCTTCTGCGAGCTCCAATCTGCTGTTGAATCCCTCTAGAGAATTTTAAATTTCTGCCAGTATGATCTTTAGATCTGTTTAGTTCCTCTTCATAATTTCCATTTCTCTGTTGATAATCTTTGTGTTCATTTATTATTTCCTGATTTCTTTTAGTTCTTGGTGCATATTTTCCTTTGTCTTTCTGAGCATGTTTAAGACCATTTTCTTAAAGTCTTTGTCTAAAATGTCCCAGGTATGATTCTCTTCATCAATGGTTTCTAATGCCTTAATCTTCTTTGCCTGGGCCATTGCTTTGTCTTTCTTCATATGTTTTATAATCTTTAGTTGAAATCTGGACATTTTGATATTTTAGTGTGTTATCACTGAAATTTAGACTCTGAGGTATTTGTTCCTTAAACTTGTAACCAGCTAGTGTTTTTTTTTATTCATTTTATTGAGATATTATTCACATACCATGCAGTCATGCAAAACAAAGCATACATTCAGTTGTTTACAGTACCATTATATAGTTGTGCATTCAGCACCAAAATTAATTTTTGACATTTTCATTACCACACACACAAAAATAATAAGGATAAAAATTAAAGTGAAAAAGAACAACTAAAGTAAAAAAGAACACTGGGTGCCTTTTTTTTTTTTTTTTTTCTTCTTCTTCTTCTTCCCCCATTTTTCTGCTCATTCATCCATAAACTAGACAAAGGGGAGTGTGGTCCATATGACTTTCCCAGTCACATTGTTACCCCTCATAAGCTACATTTTTATGTAATCGTCTTCAAGATTCATGGGTACTAGGTTGTAGTTTGATAGTTTCAGGTATTTACTGCTACCTATTCCAATTCATTAGAACCTAAAAAGGGTTGTCTATATTATGTGTAAGCGTGCCCACCAGAGTGACCTCTCAGCTCCTTTTGGAATCTCTCTGCCACTGAAGCTTATTTCATTTCCTTTCACATCCCCCTTTTGGTCAAGAAGATGTTCTCCATCCCACGATGCCAGGTCTGCATTCCTCGCTGGGAGTCATATTCTACGTTGCCAGGGTGATTCACTCCCCTGGGTATCTGATCGATCCCATGTAGGGGGGAGGGCATTGATTTCACCTGCCAAGTTGGCTTAGCTAGAGAGAGAGGGCCACATCTGAGCAACACAGACCAGCTAGTGTTATAACACAGCTTTCCTTTAATGCCAGGAAGTAACCAAAAAAAGAGGAAAAACAGCTCTCCCAGTCCTTGCACTGCATATTGACCTGTGCAAGTGCTCCTCTTCAGAGCTTATCTATAAAATGAGTTTAGAGAATAGCTCAAGGCCCAAATGTAGGGACCTCCCTGGTCCTTTCTGTGCATGAATCTTGTCTTAGCCATGCACATTAGGTCTAGGAATTCCCCCATTTACATGGGTATGAATGTTCCCTCTTTCCTAGGAAACAGTTTCCTCAGTCCCAAGCACTGTACTATATGTCCTTGTTCCTGTTTGCTAATGCTGCTGTCCTGTAAAATGCCAGAAATGGATTGGCTTTTATAAAGGAGATTTATTGGGTTACAAATTTAGAGTTCTGAGGCCATAAAAGTATCCAAACTAAGGCATCAACAGGAGGATACTTTCAGTGAAGGAAGGTCAATGGTGTTTGGAACACCTCTGTCAGCTGGGAAGTCACATGGCTGGCATCTCCTGGTCCTTTGCTCCTGGGTTAAGTTTCAGATGTCTTTCTCCAAAATGCCTCTGGGCTTCTGTCTTTGCTCCTCTTTTTCAGCTCCTGTGTGTCCTTGCTTCTTTCTCCCAGGGTGTTTCTCTCTGAGCATCTGGGGATCCTGTCTTAGCTTCTCCGGGGCAAACTCTGGGCTTCATTTCTTAGATTAGCATCTCCAGATGTACTTCTGTCTGCATCTCCAAGCATCTCCAAGCGTCAGTGTCTGTGTTGGCTCTTGAGCTCTCTTAAGTACTCTAGTGAACTTATCAAAACCCACCTTGAATGGGTGGCATCCACACCTCCGTGGAATTAGTTTAATCAAAGGTCATACCCACAGCTGGGTGAGTCATCTCTCCATGGAAACTCTCAATCAAAAGGTTCACCCTAATCAAAAGACTAAGTCTGCCTGCACAAGATTGTATTAAAGAACTTGACTTTTGTGGGGGGCATAATAGAACCAGAACCAAAACAGTCCTATAGCCAGCAATCCCTCACTCCAGGTAGCCACTTGACTGCTCTCCCACAGTGATCTGAGGAGAGCTCTGTGAGCCACCTTCTATATACAGGCCAAGTTCTGGTACAGCAAGTCCCTCAGCCCGCCGCCAGACAGATTGGGCCAGACATATATGCTCCCAGTGTGTGCATGAAGGTTACTCTGCTCCCTCAAGAACTGGGACTAGGGATCCGCACTGGGAGTGCAAGCCAGCTCTGCGCTGAACTGGTAAGGAGTGGGGAAGGGGCCAGCCAGGGCATCACGAGCTCCTACCACTTTTTAATAGCCTTTTTTTTTTCTTTCAGTTTACTGCTGTCCTTTAACTGTTTTCTGGACTTTGAGGAAGATGTTTGTGCCACTTCTAGTTGGTTGTTCAAAGCTTCTGTCATTGATGGAGTCCTAAAGCTTCTCACATCTCCGTCTTTATCAGGGCAAGTCTTTGGGTCCCCTTTAGTAATCTTCAGCATCCAGTAACATTGTTTTCTGCATTCAGTTGCCAGTATGGCAGAGGGCCAGCTCCAGAAAGATGAATTTTCCAGAGGCCAGAAGTCCAAATTAAGGTGTTGATTAGAAGGCTTGCTTCCTCCCAGGGTCAGTAGTGTTCTGGGTGGCTTTTTCCCTTCCTTGTTACTGAGCTTTGAGAGTTCTTGATGTATTCTGGATACAAGTCCTCTATCATATATATGCTTTGCAAATAATTTCTCCCAGTCTGTGGCTTTTCTTTTTATTTTCTTGACAGTGTTTTTCAGTAAGCAGAAATTTCAAATATTGATGAAGTTCCATTTATCAATTTGTTCCTTTGTGGATCATGTTTGGTGAAAAGAAATCTTTGCCTAACCCAAGTCCTCAAAGTTTTTCTCCTATATTTTCTTCTAAAAGCTTTATAGTTTTAGGTTTTGCATAGGTCTGTGATCCATTTTGAGTTAATTTTTATATACAGTGTGAGGTATAGATCAAAGTTCATTCTTCTGCATATGGATATCTGATTGTTTCAGCACCATTTATTTTAAAAGACTCTTTTATCCGCTGAATTGCCTTTGCACTTTTGTCAAAAATCAGTTGTTCACATATGTATAGCTCTGTTTCAGGACTTCGTGTTCCGTTCCATTGATCTGTTTGTCTATCTTTGTGCCAATACCACATTTTCTTGATTACTGTCACTGTATAATAAGTCTTTAAAATCAAGTAGTAATAGTCCTCCAATGTTTTTCTTTTTTAACATTGTTTTGGCTATTCTAGATTCTTTGCATTTCCATATGAATTTTACAAACATTTCTACAAAAAAAAAGCCTGCTAGGACTTTGGGATAACGTTGAATGCCAAATTGATCCCTTAACAGTATTGAGCATTCCAATTCACGAACACAGTATATCTATATCTATTTAGGTCTTTAATTTCCCTTGGCAATATTTTATAGTTTTTAGTTGAGAAATATGTTCAGGGGATCCCCACAACTGTTAGGCTGAATGATTTAGCAGAAGGACTCTCAGAACTCAGAAAAGCTGTTATGCTCACAGTTACGGTTTGTTACAGTGAGAGGAAGCAGGTTAAAATTAACATTGGAAAAAGGCACATAGGGCAGGGACCAGGAAAGACCAGGCGTACGTTTCCAGTTGTCCTCTCCGAGAAGAGTTGTAGAGACAGCCCTTAATGCTTCCGTAAATGATGTGTGGACACCTGCAATGGAGTTTTGGCACCCAAGCCTTGCTGTCCAGGGTTTTATTGGAAGTCAGTCACGGAGGCATTGCTGACTGACTGTGTAGCTGACCTTAGTTCTCCATCCCCTCCAGAAGTAAGGTTGATACTGCATGGCCCAAGGTCCCCACCACAGATCACATTGTTAATATAAAGTTTGGCCTGGCCCTAGGCTTCAGGTAACAAAGACACTTTTAATAGGCAGGATATTCCAAGGGCTTTGAGGGTATCTCTTAGGAGCTGGGCAAGAGCGAAACCTTATCTTTTTTGTTCACTGCTATATCCCTGACCCCTAGCACGGTGTTTGGCACATAGCTGGTGTTCACTGTTTTTTGAATTAGTGAATTAATTAGTGCAGTAATTTTACTTAGAAACTAAAACAAAGTATCAGCAACCTAATAGAAAAGTGAAACAGGATATGAATAGTTAGTTCATAGAAAAGGTGCTCAGCCTTCCTGAAGTAGAAATTAAAATTACACCGTGATACCATATTTCACTTAACAGATCTGTAAAACTCTAAACATTTGATAACATACAGTGTTGGCAAGGAGTGTAGTGAAATAGGCACCCTCCTATGTTGCTGAGTCTCTAAACTAGTGTAGCACATAGGGAGGGCAATTTGGTAATATACATAAGAATTTCAAATGCATAGATACTTTGATCCAGCAATTATACTTGAAGGAATTTATTCTACAAATATGCTTATACATGTGAAATGACTTACAGGGGATATTTATTGCAGCATTGTTGATAATAGAAAAAAATTGGAAGCAAGTTAAATGTCCATTATTAGGGGATTAGTCACATAAATTATGAAACATTCATACACTGGTTATGTAGCTGGTAAAAAAATTTTAAGAATGAAGATGTGTTTTATGTACTAATGTGTATGTAAAAAAATCTCTAGGATACATAGTTAAGAAAAGAAAGCAAAGTGCATTTAGTGTGCTACCATTGTGTAATAAAGTGTAGGAGTGTAAGAGTATATATTTGGATTTGCTCCTGTATGCATAAAGAAACTCTGAAAAGATTCTGAAGAATTCAGTAACAGTGGAAACCTGGGGGATTGGTAAACCAGGAAGATAATTAAGAGGGAGGCTTTTACTGCATATTTTTTATGCTTTTTAATTTTAGAATCATGTGAATGGTGTCTAAATAAATAAATTATACTTTAAAAAAGAAATTAAAACAAATAATCATTTATAAAATAATATTCAAAGTGCTACTCCAAAGAGGATTGTTTTGTGCAAATGATTGTGTGTATGTGTGTATTACTCTTGAGTTAAACAGTGCTGTAGCATCCTGTCATCACCCCCAGAAGCAGCGTGGGGTTGGGTGGGGTTGGCTAATGTTCATTACAAACCAGAACATCCAGTTGATTACTGTGAATGAGCATATTGTGATTGCCTCTTTCATGCTCAACTTACCCAGCTAAACTGTTCATATAGCCTAATAGGGCAGCTGTGGTGCCATAGGAAGGACACAGATTTTGAAACTGGCTTCTGCTGTTTTCTGGCTTTGAGATTTAGACAGGTAGCTTTTCTGCTCATCTACCAAGATTTCCCAGGGTATTGAGAAGATTAAATAAGATAATGTGAGAATGCTATGTAAATTATCAAATGCTGTCTGAAAATAAGCTATTATTACTTGTATTTTAGTTTATATTGAACATTAATCAGCCCACCAGGTTGGTTATAATTGTATTGCTGAACGTTAGTCACAAACATAACATTCTTAGCAGATGGCTTAGTCACCTCCTCGGAGAAAATAGGAGTATGGATTCCCTCAACTTTCCTGCTCCTCAGTTCTCTAGCACTCTGTGTCCCTGTGCTCCAGATCCACCTTCATCATAACCATTTCTCATCCTAATTGTAGTGGACTTTGGACACTCTAGGACTTATGTTTAGCAAAAATTATTTTCTTTCATGATTGGGAATAGTTTCCATTCCTCATAGTGGCTGGTCTTCATTAAATATTTTCCCTGTGAAGTCAGTTACTCCCTGACCTCCAAAGTAAGGAAGAGGGCACCAGTGCCTTTGCAGGACCAACTCCTTTCCTATCCCCCTACCCTATTCCATCAGTTATCATCAATCTGTCTTATATTTTTGGTTTCTTCCTCTAATCTTAACTCCATACTTTGACCTTACAATTATGCTCAAGTCTCTAACAGCCCTAAAGCAACTTTTTCAAGTTTGCATCCTTCTCTGTTGTCACGTGACCTGTTTTTCTTTCCCGCTTCAAAGAATAATTGCCTTTACTTTCCAATTTCCATTTGTTTCCCAGTCCATTATGATTTACGATCTGACTTCTCTTTGCTGTTTTAATTTTGTAAAGACCTTGGTGAACTTCGCATTGCCAAATTCAGTGGCTTTTCAGTTGTCATCCTATTTGACTTTAATAGCACCTCGTTGAGATGTCCTCCTCCTTTGGCTTCGCTCTCCTCTATTCTTATCTTAATCTCTTTTGTTGGTTTTCTCCCAGCACCTGCTGATTAAGCTGGGGGTAGGAGTAGGTAATGTTCTCTGATAGTCTTCTCACTCTGTATTCTCTTCTTACATGGCTGTATAGACTAATTAAAGTTTCCCCAACTCTCTTCTGAGCTTGAAATACCTATGGCTAGCTGCCTTGAGATTTTCTTGACTGGATGCAGGTACTTCAGATTTGCCCATTACCCAAACTAAAATGTCTCTTCTTTCCTCTCTTCTAGTCTGTTTACTTTTTTGTGCCGTCACAGTCTACCTAGGTCCTTATGCTGGAAACCGCATAGTCATCCTTGACTCCTCCTTCCTGAGCATTCACATTTAATTTGCCACAAAGCTCTGTCAATTCTAGTTTGGAAATATCTTAGTCATACTTCTATTTTCTGTCACCACTCAATCAAGTTTCCTAAATGTGAAACATCTGATTGTGTCACTTCTTCAACCTTAACAATTTTTATGACTTTCTGTTGCCTACAAGGTAAAGTCTAAAGTCCTTGGCATGCAAACAAGGTTCTTTACAGCCTGTTCCCAGCCTTTTCTTGCCACCCTCACCAACAAACCCTATTCTTCAACCACCTCAGGAATGTTCACTGGTTTTCCGAGTAGACTTTACTCTTCTCTTTTACACCCCTGTGCCTCTGTTAATGTTGTCTCTGCATGGAGCCAACCCCCCCTCCACTTAACTCTTGAAGAGCCTGCTCAAGAATTTTATCTGTTATGTTGCCTTTCTTGACCACAAAGTATTGATCATTTCCTATAGCACTTTGTTCATATCTCTAATATAATATGTGTCACATTAAAAGTAACTTATGAACTTTTTATGGGCAGGGTCTAGATCTTACTAATTTCAGTATTCTAGTTCTTATTTAATTTCAGTATTACTACAGCAAAGTACCTGGAATATAGTAGAATTTTGGTAATTACTTGTGGGGTTAATATTAAAAGTAAAATATATAAGAACTCTCAGCCACAGTGGAGTCTGCAGAGCTCCTGCATTGTTTTGTGAACAGCAAATAAAGAGGTGGTTAAGAACTTGATTTCTGGAGTCAGACCTTATCTGGAACACTTAGTAGCTGTGTCTTTCTCCTCACTGGTAAAATGGTGATAATGGGATGACTGTGAGATTTAAATATAAAGCACATATTTATATAATTTTAAGCTATAATTTACATTGTTATGATTTTAAGCTTTTGTTAAATGTATAATGTGTTTATAATTAATAATAATACTATATAGTAATAATTTATACTCTGTCCTCAAAAATGAGGTACAGGAGAGGAGTGTTCTCAAATGATGTTCCTCAGAAAACTCTGTCTTAACCAAGCTAATTATATCTTTCCAGCAAAGTGACTACCCTCTGCTTTTATCTCCTCTCCTGTTTCCTTATCTGTGAGAAAGGGGTTGGTGGGGGTAGTTTTTGTCCAGTTATGTATTATTTTTATTATTGTTATTCTTGTTACTCATTCTACCCTTTATAAAAACTGAGTTTTAAGATGTGAATAGTGATACCAAAAAAGATGCTGAACTTGAAAAACAGGAAAAGATAAAGATTTTTAAAATAGTTTCTGGATTAAGGGTTTTAGGAAAGTAGAAGTTTAAGGCATAGTTTGTCTCTGCAAGGATTTTTTTTAATTGAATATTGCTTTTGAGATAAGTGTAGATTCACATGCAGTTGTAAGCAGTAATACAGAGAGATCTCTTGTACATCACTGCAAGGATTTTGAAGTCGTTAATAATGAAGGTAAGACAGTTCCTTGTATAACTTTGGTATGAAACCATAGGTAGAAAGTGCTTATTGAATTAAAAAAGGGTGAGATTACTCTGCTTTCAACAGGAGTAAGTAAAGAGGGTTTCATGCAAGAGTCTGTATTTGAGTCAAACCTCAGAGATGAATAGAATTATATTAGGTTGAGAATAGAAGGTGAGAATGAGGTAAGCCAAGAGCCAGGTAAAAGAGAGGACATGGGTGCCTTCAGGGAACAATGGTAAATAATCTAGACTTTCACATTGCGTAAGTCCTGTAAATTGGTTCTGGTTCTTTCTTGCCTCAAGTTTTTGAAACTCAAGTAGAGATGGGCCTGTTGTTAATCCCAGGACTAATTGTTACATTTTCTATTTTTGATGTAGAATACCCTGATTCTTTTGAGAGTTGGTCTTATTTAAGAAGTTTTTCTTGTGCTTTTAGAATGACAATAGAGAACGGCAGCATCATGAGCACAGTGAGAGGCGGCGGGATGGCAACCCTGAGACATTATCTAATGGACGAGCCCAGGGTAACACACGGCAGGTGGTGGAACAAGATGAAGAAGAAGATGAGGAGCTGACATTGAAATATGGTGCCAAACATGTGATCATGCTCTTTGTTCCCGTGACTCTCTGCATGGTGGTGGTTGTGGCTACCATCAAATCGGTCAGCTTTTATACCCGAAAGGATGGGCAACTGTACGTATGAGTGTTGTGTTTTATTTTTCTCAAGGCCATTGTGGTTTTCTTCATAGTGTGTTGACATTATCATAAAGGCCTCTGCACTGAAGGGGCTTGAAGGCTAGAGAGTCCATCCTCTCTGATAGCTCTGAGTCTCATGCTCTAAGTGGAGACGGTGAAGGCTATGGAATTATTTGTCCTGTACAGTGTTACTAGATGGGCCTGAGTTTATCTGGAATTGAGCAGGTAAAGAGTCGAGGAATGATCTTTCCTACCTTGGGGAGGTTGGGTCCATTGTTCTTCTGTCTGGAATGTCTGTTCGTTTTCTAACTTGCTGGGTTAATTCTGATCATACTTCTCATCTTAGCTGAAAACTTAGGTTCTTGAATTTCCCTGACCCTCCTAACAGAATTAGGTTCTTTCTGCTATTCTTTCTCATAGCACCCAGTTTTTTTCACTTTCATAATTTGCAAATATTTATTTACATTATTTAATGCCTGGCTTCCTTCTCTGTTGTAAGCTCTATGAGGACACTCTTTCTCCATGGCCAGGCGTATAAAAAATATTTTCTCAGTAAGAAATTGTTAAAGAATGATTAAATATTGCAAATTTGCACTCTGGACTCTTTGAGAGCTGACTTGAGATTTCCTGGTGCTACTGGTATCAGTCCTTTGCTTCTAACAAAAATGCTTTGATTCAGATGTTGTCTAGTTCTGTCTCTAGGACTCTCAAGGGGCTCAAAAAGGAGTTTTAACTGAGTTTTAGAATTTGAAATTCAAAAGTGTCTGAAAAACTCTGTGGTATTCTGAAAGCCAAAGCTTTTAAGTGAAGGGCAGGAGTTGGAGACGATAGTCAAAAGGGATTAGGGAATATTATCTATATAAATTAGGCTTGGGCTTGGCTGCATATTATAGAATAGGGGTTGAGAAGCTACAGCCCATAGGTAAATCTGGCTGCCACTTGTATTTGTAAACAAAGTTTTATTGGAAAACAGCCATGCCCTTTTGTTTATGTAGTGTGTACGGCTGCTTTCACAGTACGATGGCAAAGTTGAGTAGTTGCAGCAGAGACCGTGTAGCCCACAAAGCTTAGAATATTTACCATCTGGCCCTTTGCATAAAAAGTTTGCTGACCCCTGTTTTAGAAAAATCACAATAATTGGTTTAAATGGTATGTAACTATTTTCTCTCCCACAGAGAAGTACAGAGGTAGACAGTCCAGATTGGTTAAGCAGCGCCACAGTTATCAAGTACTTGGGCTCCTTCTTTCTTTCTTCTTTAGTTTCTATCCTCCAGGTTACTTCAGGGCCCAGTATGGCTGCTGGAACCCCAGCCTTCATTCCAGACAGAGAGAAGAAGGAAGGAGTAATCGAGAAAAGGGCACTGACACACATCTCAGCAGAATCAACTCCTTTCTTAGAAGTTCCTCACAATACATCTGCTTATATCTCAGCACATAGTCTCATGGCCACATCTAACTGAAAGGGAGTCAATAATGAAGTATTTTAGCTGGGAACATTGGCACCTGGAATAAAAGTGTTTAGAACGGGAAATAAGGGGAAGATGGATATGTGACATTATCTCAAGGCAACTCCTGCTTCAATAATCCTACAGATGAAAGACAATAATTTTAAGCCATGTTTCCTTCCTCTGACAACCACTTGTAGCCTAGGTAATTTATGTGGCAGAATCTGGTTCTTGAACAAATCATTAATAAGCTGTGGGATAAAAATTTTTGATGAGGTAATTATTTCAATATAAAGCACCCACTAGATGGAGCCAGTGTCTGTCCCAAATGTCATTTCACCTCCCTTTTAGATCTTTTCTTTGATTTTGAAACAATTGTTTTAGAGTACAGCTATTTTTCTAGGTTAAAAATTCTTGGCTGGAAGATGAGATGGAAAAAAGTGACTTACAAGATATTAATTAAACCAAAGGAGAACAAATCTCTGGTTTGGAGGGTGTATGTGGTTTGCGATATCCATTAACACTTACCTGGGGCTTTTTTGTTTTATTATAGAATCTATACCCCATTCACAGAAGACACTGAGACTGTGGGCCAGAGAGCCCTGCACTCGATTCTGAATGCTGCCATCATGATCAGCGTCATTGTTGTCATGACCATCCTCCTGGTGATTCTGTATAAGTACAGGTGCTATAAGGTGAGCGTGAGACACACAGACTTTGCTTTCCACCAGGTTCTTTTTATGATTGGGTTTTCCTGTCACAGATAACTTACTTGGACTAGCAAAGAAAAAGGGCTTCTCTTCTGGAGCTAAGTTAATTTGTGTTTCTCCCCCCTCACTGTGGAACATTTTAAAAGTACAAAAATGCATAAATGGAAAACAAATATTTTCATATGTCACAATTTAAGTGGTTTTAACATTTTATTGGACAGTAGACTTAGAGTGTTCCGAAGGGATATATCCTAAGACTTTTGTAAATCCCCTCACAATTAGGATATAATTGTCCCCATAAAATGAGGTATTAGTAAAAACTTTCAGATTTTCGTATTTGAGTTTAGAACAACAAAATCACCTTCAGAAGCTGGTGCTGAATTCATTGGTGACTGACCAGATCTCCACTTCTAAACTAGTAGCCATCTGTTTCCTCACCATCTCTCCTACAATAGCACTAATTTTGTGCCGACTCAACCCCCTACCTCCAGCCTCCCCTCTGCTCGTTCTCTGGCTAAATGACTCCTGAATTTCAGCTGCCTGGTATGTATTTCAGATTCATGCCTCAGAAAAATACCGATTATTACAAGTCATGGACCTTTAGAGTCATTTTCAAAGAATACAAATTATAAATGTAAACTTCCCAAATGTTAGGGTCTACTCTGTTTCCTTCTAATATTTATTTCTGTATATTTTTTTAACATGGGTTAAAATGATACGTAATCAGTGTTTGTCTTTTCTTTTACTTTGGCATAAACATTTTCCCATGTTACAAATTCTAAGAAAATATTTCTAGTGGCTACAGAATATTTGACTCAATGGGAATATTGTAATTTACTTCCCCTAATTTCCCTAATGTTGGATATTTAAATTGTTTCCAGATTTTCATTATTATAAAAATCAGTGAATGTCTTTATGCTTAGAGCTTTTTCGATTTTTCAAATTATTTCCTTGGGGTAAAGTTCTAGACATGGAACTTATAGGGCACATTATGTACTTGCTTTTAGCTCTCTCGGTATTCAAAATTACTTTTTCAAAAGGATTGTATCGATTTGTACTTAACACCAATAATGAATGAGAGTCTCTATCTTACTCATCTTCACCAGCATTAAATTAAAAAAAAAAAATTGTGCTAATTTTTACAGGCAAAACCAAAGGTCTAAATTTATATAATAATAATAATATTATTATTATGTGACTAGTAATAGTGACATATTAGTCAGTCACTAGTATGATTGAATACTTTTTCAGTGATCACAAACTCTAAAATTATACAGTTTAACTTTGGTATTTGTTGTACTTTTGAGTAGAAAGATATTTTTCACCAAAGTGATGATCATCTGTAGTCTGAAATTAGTCAGGCTAAGGAGAACATTGAAGATGAAAGTTGGGAAGGATGATGACAGGCAGTCATCACCACTCAGGAGGCCGGAAAGCAAAGGCTGTAAACTCATGCTCAGAAGCATTTTCTTCTCCTTGTTTTAAATATGCTCCTGTCTTAATTATTTTTCTTTATTCTTTTTCTCACCATAGATATTTTTTTCTGTGTAGAAGTGTTTACCTTCCAGTTCCATTTCTCCTCTTATTAGAAGTACTTTGTGATTTTTACTTGAAGGATATACTTCTTTGTTCTTTGATTCTTTTCCAGATTTCATTGGAGGGATAGAATTCTTCTTTTCTTTCTTGAAACCTAAACTTTACTTCCAGGTTTTCTGGTTTCCCCTTTTTAAAATACTTATATAATTGGCTATATGGAATTTTCGACACTTGCTGATTTCAAAACTATTACAAAGCTACAGTAATCAAATCAATGTAATGCTGATACAAGGACAGGCATATAGACCAATGGGATCAAATGATGAGAAATAAACCCACACATCTATGGCTAATTGATTTTTGATATGCCACGTCTACTCAATACGGAAATAATAGTCTTCAACAATTGGAGCTGGGAAAACTGGATATCCACATGCAAAAGAATGAAAGTGGACCCCTTCCTAATACCATATGCAAAAATTAACTCAAAATGAGTCACAGACCTATATGTAAGGACTAAAACTATAAAACTCCTAGAAGAAAACTATAGGGAGATAACTTCAGGACCTTGTATCAATCAGTGGATTCTTTGACTTTGCAGCACATATAGCAACCAAAATTAAAACCTTTTGTACATCAAAAGATATCCTCAAGAAAGTAAGAAGACAGCTTATAGAATAGGAGAAAATATTTGGAAACCATTTGTTGTAGTTTCCTACATTGCTCAAAGTAATTCCATAAAATGGGTTGGGAATTTATTTGCTCATGGTTGAGGTCAGGAAAATGTCCATATCTAGGCATCATCAAGTTGATGCTTTCACCCTTAAAGACAAGCTTCTGGTGATCCTTGGCTCCTCTGCCACATGGCAAGGCACATGGTAGTGTCTGTTGGTCTCTCCCTTCTCTTCTGGGTTTTGTTGCTCTCAGCTTCTTGCTTCTGTGGCTTTCTCTGTCTCTCTTTCTATATTCATTCCATTTATAAAGGACTCCAGTAAGACAATTAATGCCCATCCTGAATGAGGTCACACCGTAACTGATGTAGCCCCAGCAAAAGGTTCTGCTTACAATGGGTTTACACCAATTGGAATGGGTAAGATTTAAGAACATATTTTTCTGGGCTATATACAGCTTCAACCCACCATACCATATATCTGTTAAGGTTTTAATATCCAGAATATATAGAGAAGTCCTATAATTCAACAGCAGAAGATAAAGAATTCATTTTAAAAATGGGCAAAGACTTGAATAAATATTTCTCCAGAAAAGGTACAGAAATGGCCAATAACACATGAAAAGATTCTCAACATCATGAGCCATTAGGGAAATGCAAGTTAAAACTACAGTGAGGTACCACCATACACTCACTAGAATAGCTATTATTTTCAAAATGGAGAACAAGTGCTGGTGAGGTTGCAGAAAAATAGGAACTCATACGTTGTAGGTGGGAAGGAAAAATGGTGCAGCCTCTGGAAAACAGTTTGGTGGAAGAATAACTTGGTAGGTGTTATAGCATTTTGCAAAGCTCCAATATGTTCTTGGTTTAATTAAATGTGAGAGCATTTTAATTTGTTTGAAAGCAAATGTTGAGTGTCCATAATGTGAAAAGCACTGTGTCAGTCCTCTGGGAAAGTAAGATGTTTTAATTTGCTAAAGCTGATGAAATGCAATATACCAGAAATGGGTTGGCTTTTACAATGGGGATTTATTAGAACAAATTTACAGTTCTAAGGCCATGAAAATTCCAAATTAAGGCATCAACAGGACAGTACCTTCCCCAAACAAAGGCTGCCAGCATCTGGGACACCTCTTATCACATGGGAAGACACATGGCCAGTGTCTGCTGGTTCTACTCTCCTAGGTTTCATTGCTTTCAGCTTCTGGCTTCAGTGGTTTCTTTTCTGAGCTTCTGAGGATCCTCTCTTTGTTTTTCTGAGGCTTTTCTCTAAGCTCTCTGGGTTTTCTGTCTTTTAACCTCTCATAAAGGACTCTAGTAAAAGAATTACGACCCACCTTGAATGAGGTGGGCCACATCTCAATTGATGAAATAACCTAACCCCAAGTCCCACCTACAACAGGTCTGCACCCACAGGAATAGATTAAAAGACATGACCTTTTCTGGGGTACAAACAACTTCATACCACCTCACTACCCAAAGTGATTTATAGATTCAACATAATCCCATTCAAAATTTCAGCAACCTTCTTTGCAGAAATGGAAAAGCCAATCATCAAATTTATATGGAAGGATAAGGAGAGGTGATATAAGGGAGGGGTATGGGATTCTTGTGGTTGTGATGGTTGTCTCTCCTTTTTATTTTTTATTCTTTACCCCCACCCACGCACCCACCACCCCTTCTTCCTTCTTTGTGGAAGAAGTGGAAACATTCTCATACAGATTGTGGTATGAATGTGATTTTGCTGGGAGTCTTTTATAGTTCACTTAGGACAGTTTGTATGGTGTAGGAATAAAACTGTTTAAAAAATAAACAGAAAGATAGAAGTGTTGGAGAAGTTGAGAGGGAGAGATACCTATTCACTGTTGGTAGGGAAGTAGAATGGTGCAGTTGCCTCTGGAGGGCAGTGTGGTGGTTCCATAAGAGGCTGGTTGTAGGGCTGCTGTATGATCCTGCAACCCTGTTATTGGGTATATACTTGGAAGAACTGAAAGCAGGGACACGAATAGGCATTTGCACACTGATGTTTATGGTGGCATTATTCACGATTTGCAATGGATGGTGGTGGCCTAAGCGTATATCGATGGATGGAGTGGCAAACTTGGTTTATGCATACAGTGGAACATTGAGCAGCTTCAGGAAGGACTGAAGTCGTGAGGGAGGCACCCAACTAGGTGAATGAAACTTGAGGACGTTATGTTGAGTGAAATAAGCCAGAAACAAAAGGACAAATATACAGTGTATACAAATTATATACAAAAGGCCTCACTAATATAAACGGACTATAATGAGCAAATGCTGAGAATTGAATTCAGGAGCATAGGCTATCGGGATAGACTGGGGGCAGAGATTGGGCAGTCAATGATTAAGGAGTACAGAATGTTTGATAAGGCTTACTATAAAGGTTCCTAGATTATAAGCTCTTACAGCAGTCACATCTATTCCTGAGTTTTAACTGTTATTTCAAATTTCTGAGATACTGAGCTCTTGTGTATAACCTGGTAGTTTCCTGGAAATTTGGGTTCCAGTGTGATACCTGAGACTCAGAGTTAGAGTACTGCAGCTCTGAAAGTCAGCATTACTCCATGCAGCAACTGTTAAAGAAGCTGAAAAAAAGATCAGACTATACTTAGAGATGTGAATGAAACTAAGGTAAATTAGAATACAGGGTAAAGGATAATATTGGCTGTATATTAAAACTTCAACGTCTGTTTGAGACCAAAGGAAGAGAGGTTTATTTGGTACAAAATTTATATTTTCTGTAGTACATTATCTAATTTAACCTGTCTGGTCAGTTTATCTAAATGTAATTACATTGAACCTAAAATAGGGAATGAGATCTTGTTATTCTGTACAGGCTAATGTAATACCCCAATACATCCCATAATATTTTGGACAGAAAATAAAAAAGTATTTGCAAAGTCCCCTTAAGAGACTGGGGGAAAATGTGGAACTATTAAACTTCTCCACCTGGGGAATTCCTGCTATTCTCTTAATCAGTAGGGGCTCCCAGTTTAATAAGCCAAGCCTTCGATCTAGAGGCTTACCCTTATAAAACTTGTCTCTCCAGTGGTGAAGCTAAGCCTACTTATAACTATGCCTAAGAGTCACCCCCCAGAGAATCTCTTTTGTTGCTCGGATGTGGCTTGTATCTCTAAGCCAACTCTGTAAATAAACTCACTACCCTCCCCGCTACATGGCATATGACTCCAGGGGTGTAAGTCTTCCTCGCAACGTGGGACATGATTCCCAGGAAAGAGCCTGTCCCTGGCATCGTGGGATTTAGAATGCCTTCTTGATCAAAAGCGGGAAAGTAAATGGAACAAATAAAGTTTCAGTGGCTAAGAGATTTCAAATAGTCAAGAGGTCATTCTGGAGGTTATTCCTATGCAATATATAGGTATTCCTTTAAGTTTCTAGTGTATTAGAATACCTAGATGGAAATACCTGAATCTGTTGAACTGTAATCCAGGAGACTTGATTCTTGATGATGATTGGGTAACTAGATAGCTTTTATCGTGTGGTCATGTGATTGTGAAAACCTTGTGACTGACACTCCCTTTATCCAGTGTATGGGCAGATGAGTTAATAAAATAAAGACAAAGAATATATAAAAAATAAGGGGTGATAAGGGCTATGGGATATTTTGGGTGTTCTTTTTATTTTTGTTTTTATTTTTTAAATTGTTTTTATTTTTATTTATTTTTTGGAGTAATGAAAATGTTCTAAAATTGATTGTGGTGATGAATGCACAACCATATGATGGCGCTGTGAGCCACTGATTGTATACTTTGGATGGATTTTATGTTGTGTGAATATATCTCAAAGTTGGATTTATGAAAAATGTATATATGGAAGGGCAGGGGTCACTGGATAGCTAAAGCCACCTTGGAAAAGAATGAAGTTGGAGGACTCACACTGCCTGATCTTAAAACGTATTACAAAATGAAAATAGGATGGTACTGGCACAGGATAGACATATAGACTACATAGTGGAAAAAATTGAGAACTCAGAAATCATCCCTCACATTAACAGCCAATTATCCCTCACATTTACTTTATCATGAAAGTAAAACGACAATCGACAGAATGGGAGAAAATATTTGGAAACCACATTTATCTGATAAAGGATTAATATCCACTATATATAAAGAAATCCTTCAACTTAACAACAAAAAAGATAACCCAATTTAAAAATGGGCAAAAGACTTGAACAGAGATGTCTCCAAAGATTTACAAATGGCCAGAAAGCACATGAAAAGTTAGTCACCATCATTAGCCATCAGGGAAATGCAAATCAAAATCACAATGAGATACCATTTCACACCCATTAGAATGGCTGCTGTTGGAAAAATGGAAAATAACAAGTTCTGAAGAGGAATCAGAAAAATAATGTAAAATGGGACAGCCTCTGTGGAAGACAGTTTGGCAGTTCCTCAGAAAGCTAAATATAGAAGTACCATATGACCCGCCTTTCATATACCCCAAAGAATTGAAAGCAGGGACTCAAACAGATATTGGCACACTGATGTTCATAGCAGCATTATTCACAATTGCCAAAAGATGGAAGCAACCCAAGTGTCCATCAACCAATGAATTGAATGTATATATACATAATTGTATATACGTTGTATGTATATACAATGGAATATTATTTGGCCCTAAAAAAGAGCGAAGTCCTGACATGTGACAACATGAATGAACTTCAGAGATGTCATGTTGAGTGCAATAAGCCGGACACAAAAGGGCAAATATTGTATAATCTCATTGATTTGAAACAATTAGAATAAGCAAACTCATAGAGTCAGAATCTAGAACATAGGTTACCAGGGGATGGGGTAGGGGTAGGGAATGGGAAGTTAAAGCTTCCTTTTTGGAGTGATGAAAATGTTTTGGTAATGGATGATGGTGATGGTAGCAGAACATTGTGAATGCAATTAATAGCACTGAAATATATATCTGAATATGATTAAAAGGGTAAATGTTAGATTATACATATGGTAACAGGATAAACAATTGAAAAAAAAACCCATGGAACTATACTACACAGTGAACCCTAAGTTAACTGTGGGCTTTATTTATAGTACAGTTGTAAAAATGTGATATCAATTATAACAAGTGATCCACACCAACGGAGGATGGTGGTGATGGTATGGTATATGAGAATCCTGTATTTTATGCATGACTGTTCTGTAAATCCACAAATTCTCTAATGAAAAAAAACAGTAGTGTACAACGCAGTGATCCCTAATATGAACTATGGACTATAGTTAAGAGTACAATGATGATTATGTTGTTTCATCAGTTATAACCAATATATCACACTAATGCAAAGTGTAAATAATAGAGAAAACTGTGAGGGGTGGGGGTATATGGAGACTCTATTTTCTGTATGCTTTTTCTAGTAAAAAAAATTATAGAAAAAATTGCTTTGAGGAAGTATAATAGAGTGGCTAAGACCCTTGATTGTAGAGCCAGAAATCTGGATTTGCATCCAAGCCTGTGACTTGGGCAATTGATGTAAGCCTCATTTCATCAGCTGTAAAATGATGATGGTAGTAGTATCTACTCACGAAGTTATATGGGTTAAATGAGTTGATATGCATAAAGCACTAGAAATAGTGCCTGGCATTCAGGAATTTCTGTATACATTACCTGATCTTTTATAAAAAATCAAGTAATCTTTATCCTTCTGAACTGTTTCCACAGATCTTGGATTTTTCTCACGCTTTACCTTCTACTCTGATTTCCCATGTTGTTAATGTGTATGTGTGTGTGGCACATTAAGATTGCTCTCTGATTAAAAAAAAAAAAAAACAAAAACTTTGGAAAAAAAAAAAAGAATGGTAACTTATGTTGATTGATTTTTTTGGAGATTGAACTGGTTTTGCATTCCTGGGATAAATCATACTTAGGCACTCGGTTGTGGTGTATTATTCTTTTTATATTACTGTATTCAATTTGCATTGTTTTGTTGAGGATTTTGCTTCTGTGTTCATGAGGGATATTACTTGGTAGTTTTCTTGTTCTGTCCTTGTCTGACTTTGGTATCAGGGTAATGGCGAACTCATAACGTGAGTTGGGAAGTGTTTCTCCTCTTCTGTGCTCTAGAAGAAATTGCATAGACTCAATGCTATTTCTTATTTAAATGTTTGGTAAAAATTGCCAGTGAAACCACTTGTGCCTGAAATTTTTTTTTTTTTTTTTTGGAAGATTTTAGACTGTAAATTCACATTCTTTAATAGTTATAAAAGGACTATTCAACATGTCTGTTTCCTGTTAATTTCTCACTGTCTACTTAGAATCAATATATGCCACTTCAAGTGGAATGTAAAAACCTTATCATCTTGAACTGCAACCCAGTATCCTCAATTCTTGAAGACAGTTGTATAACTATATAGCTTACACAGTGTAACCATGCGATTATGAAAACCTTGTCGCTCACACTCCCTTTACCCAGTGTATGGACAGATGAGAAGAAAAATGGATACAGAAAGTAAATGAATGATAGCGGTGAGGAGGGGTATGAGATGACTTGGGTGTTCTTTTTTACTTTTTATTTTTATTTTTATTCTTATTTTTTTGAGTAACGAAAATATTCAAAAATTGTGGTGATGAATGCACAACTATGTGATGATACTGTGAACAACTGATGGTACACTGTGGATGATTTTATGGTACTTGAATATATCTCAATAAAATCGCATTAAAAAAACCCTTATCAACATATACACCCTCCTCTCTTTGTTATACTTGCATTATATATTACATCTATATTCATTGAAAATCCCATCATATAGTGTCATCATTTTTCCTTTCAGCCATCAAACATATTTTAAAGAACTCAGAAGGAGAAGAGTAATTTATTATATTTACCCAAATATTTATACCCATTCTTCCTTCATTCATGATATTCTAAATTTCCTTCTGGCATCATTTCCCCTCTGAGCAAAGAGCAGGTCTGCTGGCCTCAAATTGTTAGTTTTCCTTCATCTTAGAATGTTCTTATTTTACCATTACTCCAAAGGATATTTTTACTGGGCAGAGAATTCTGTCATGATGGTTCTTTTCTTTTAGCACTTTAAAAATGGTATTCTGGCTTCCATGTTTCTGAAGAGATGTCCCCAAAGTCATTTGAATCATTGTACATAATATGCCTTTTTTTTCCTGGTCATTTTTATGATTTTCTTTTACTTTAGTTTTCAGCAATTTATGTGACTCTGTGAGGATTTCTTTGTGTTTATCCAGTTTGGTGATTGCCGAGTTGCCTGAATCTCTAGGTTTAGTCTTTTGCCAGATTTGGGAAGTTTTCAACCGAATTTTCTTCAGATATTTTTTCTATACACATTCTTTATCCTCTTCTTCTGAGACTTTGATGACACAAGTGTTAATCCTTTATTGTCCAACAGGGTCCGGAGTCTCTGTTCTTTTTTTTTTTTTTCCCCCTAACTTATTTCTCACCTTTGGTTTGGGTAATTTTTTTTTATTAAATTCAGTTTTATTGAAATATATTCACATACCATATAATCACCCATGGTGTACAATCAACTGTTCATAGTACAATCAGTAGTCATGCATTCATCACCCCAGTCTATTTTTGAACATTTTCCTTACATCAGAAAGAATCAGAATAAGAATAAAAAATAAAAGTAAAGAAGAACACCCAAATCATCGCTCCCATCCCACCCTATTTTTCTTTTAGTTTTTGTCCCTATTTTTCTACTCATCCATCCATATACTAGATAAAAGGAGTGCGATCCACAAGGTTTTCACAATCACACTGTCACTTGTTTGGGTAATTTTTATTGATCTGTCTTCAGGTTCACTGACTCCTTTGTCATCTGCATTCTGTTATTGAACCCATTCAGTGAGTTTTTTATTTCAGGTATTATATTTTTAGTCATAAAATTTCTTTATGTCTTCTACTTCTTTCTTTCTGTATTTCCTTTTTTTTTTTTATCATTACAGTTTACGTATTTTAGATCCTATAGGAAGTAAATAGTGGAGTTATAAATAAAAAATACAGTAGTATTGGTAGTTTTATTTACCATGTGATCTTTACTGGAAATCTTTATTTCTTCGTGTAGTTTCAGTCAATTGTTTAGTGCCCCTTCCTTTGAGTCTGCTCAACTCCCTTTCGCATTTCTTATAAGACTGATCTACTGGTGATGAAGTCCCTCAGCTTTTGATTATCCGGGAATGTTTTCATCTCCCCCTCATTTTTACCCTTCAGGTGTTTGTGAATTCTCCAAGTCTCTGATGGTTATTGACTTCTATTTGTATTCCATTGTGGTCAGAGAATGTGCTTTGAACAAACTCTTTTTTTTTTTTTTAATTTATTGAGGCTTGTTTTATGTCCCAGCATACGGTCCATTCTGGAGAAAGATCTGTGATCACTAGAGAAGAATGTTTGTCCTGGTGACCTGGGATGTAATGTTCTATATATGTCTGTTAAATTTTTCTCTCTCTCTCTCTCCTTTCTTTGTTTCTCTGTTGTTAGGGCTCCCTTTAGTATCTGAAGTAGGGCAGGTCTTTTATTAGCAAAATCTCTCAGCATTTGTTTGTCTGTGAAAAATTTAAGCTCTCCCTCAAATTTGAAGGAGAGTTTTGTTGGATAAAGTATTCTTGGTTGGAAATTTTTCTCTCTGAGAATTTTAAATATGTCATACCACTGCCTTCTTGCCTCCATGGTGGCTGCTGAGTAGTCACTTCTTAGTCTTATGTTGTTTCCTTTGTATGTGGTGAATTGCTTGTCTCTTGCTGCTTTCAGAACTTGCTCCTTCTCTTCAGTATTTGAGAGTCTGATCAGAATATGTTTTGGAGTGGGTTTATTTGGATTTATTCTATTTGGAGTTCACTGGGCATTTATGCTTTGTGTATTTATGTTGTGTAGAAGGTTTGGGAAGTTTTCCCCAACAATTTCTCTGAATACTCTTTCTAGACCTTTACCCTCCTCTTCCCCTTCTGGGACACCAATGAGTCTTAAATTTGGACGTTTTATTTTATCTGTCATATCCCTGAGATCCATTTTGATTTTTTCAATTTTTTTCCCCATTCTTTTTCTTTCATTTTCCATTCTGTGGTCCTCTAGGAGGCTGAGTCATTGTTCATCTTCCTCTAATCTTGTATTATGAGTATCCAGAGTCTTTTTAATTTGACCAACAGTTTCTTTTATTTCCGTATGATCTTCTATTTTTTTATTTACTCTTGCAATTTCTTCTTTATGCTTTTCTAGGGTCTTCTTTATGTCCTTTATATCCTGTGCCATGTTCTTCTTCATGTCCTTTATATCTTGTGCCATCCTCTCATTGTCTGCCTTTAGTTCTTTGATTAATTGCGCCGATTACTGTGTCTCTTCTGATCTTTCGATTTGGGTGTTTGGGTTTGGGTTCTCCATATTGTCTGGTTTTATCATATGCTTTAAGATTTTCTGTTGTTTTTGGCCTCTTGGCATTTGCTTTACTTGATCTCTAATTTGTCAGACTATAGCTTGGTAGCGTATGCTTTCTCTAACTAACCAGCAGATGACATCCACGAGTCACCTATTCCCCTCAAGTCAGTTCTCCCCAGCTTTGTCTTTGTGGTGTGTGGGGGTCTGATTCTTGTGGGGTCCAATTGGTGCACCAAGTTTGGGTGTGTTGTTGCTGCTGTCTGCCCTGAATGTGGGGCATGTGTCTGGGTGGTTAGGGAAGCAGGGCTGCTTCAATAATCAAACCTCCCACGTGTTCCCAGAGATTTAAGACTGTTGCAAGAACCTAAGCCTTCATTCCAGTCTTGCCACAGATTGTCTCCGCTGCTGACCCACAAGTCCCTGGCAGTGGTGTAGGGTCCCTGGAATTTCCGAGCGGGTTCCCCTTCTCAGCCGTGCTCTTCCAGGACCTCTGCTGAGGGAAGGTTGCGCCATGTCACAAGTGCACGCCTGCCCGCCAGGGAAGCCCTGGGCCACCGGGCCCTGCAGGGGCGCTCCCAGCCTGCTGTAAAGATGGCTGAATGGGACGTGTTAATTTCCCCCTTTTCACACAGCTCCGCCTTCCCAGCTCCGGGACAATTAGCTGTGGGTGTACTAAAGGCCAGTGTCTATGGCTGAAATTGTGGCATGTGCGCGGTGCTGCAGAAAAGACTCCCCGTCACACTGGGTTTCTTGGTGCAGCCCTGGGCTGTGGGTCTGGCCCCAGGCTGGAGTGTCCCCAGGCCGCCAGGGAGATGGCTGCAAGGGGCACGGTTTCTTTCTCCTTTTGGCTCCCCTCTGCTCCCCTGGCCCCGAGACAATCAGCAGTGGGTATGGGAAGGGCTATCCTCCATGCCAGACACCAAGACGTTGGCCCAGCCCGCTCCTGCCCTGCTTCACTGTGCGGTTCTCCCCATCATATCCACAGCCACTCCTGGGTTTTTTTTTTTTTTTTTGGGTTGTTTTTTTAAAGAAGTATATTTTCCGCTTTCTCCACAACCACTTCCGGGTCCCTTGGCTTTCGATTGTTTGGGCGCCAGTTACTCTGAGCAGTGTTCCAAGTGGAGCTAGTGATTTTTGAAGCCCTGTTATAATTGTTCCCACTAATATCAGGATGCCTGACAAAGCAAATGCCTCCACGAAAAAATCTCAAAAGTTAAAAAGAAATCCAAAAAGAAAAATTGATGATGAAGAAATGGAGTTGTCAGAGAAAGAGTGACAGGAGAAACAAAGCATGCTAATCTGAAACAGCTAAAGATAGCATCCAACAAGAGAAAAACCTGGCAACCTCTTTCAAAGAGTAGCAGAGAGTATTTGCAATCTATGATGGAAACAGTAATAATAGCAATTTTAAGTAAAAATTTTAAAGAAAATGAACAAATTCAATATCATCCCAACTGCTTGAACAAAAGATTGCTGCAGCTGTGTGAAATGCTAGAAGTCCCTCCCAAAAAAGCAGAAAGATTTAACTAATGTGTCAAGTCTACTGAAAATGGAAAGGACACAGCACAGAGCTAATGAAGAAGGTCTGGCATTACTGCAGGAAGAAATAGATAAAATAGTGGAGACTACAGAGTCAATGACTGGGAATATTCAAAGCCTCAAAAGTAAACTTCAGGTTCTAACAAGTGAAGTGGATGAAGAGGAGGAGAAGGTAAAAAAGATGTTTCAAATGGATGGTAGTGAGGTACTCTCTCTTCCAGAACTTTCTCAGAACAGTCTCAAAACACCAATACTTCAGAAAGAAATTTTGATGCTAATCCCAAACCAGAATGCTGTTCTGAAGGACTTGGATATTCTTCATAATTCATCCCAGATGAAGGATATGTTCACTTTCATTGAAGAAGCCTACAAGAGACTTGATGCCTCTTAACAAGTTTTTGTATGAGATTGTTTTATATTAATTTAAAGTTTATGAATTTATATAACTGTTACCTTACCGTGATACTTCAGAGGCTGAGGCTTCTGTGGAAATTATTATCCCTTAATAATTACATGCACTTTAAAATTAGCCTGTGCAGATCTGCTATAAGCATCTAGTGTAGTCCTGGAGACTCTGTTTTAGCAACTGGCAAGCCTGGAAAAATCACATTTATTATTTGCTACATCTCTGATTGTTTGCCTGGAACCATGAAATAAGAATCGCCACAGTCCATTAGTTTATAATGGCTGAAGGGAGGTCATTTGTTGCTTAGTGCAGATAAAATATGCTACGAGTTAATATATATAGTCTTTGTGTAGTACCTAGTACCTAGTTTGCTATCATTAATAGCATTTACCTGGTCTCTTGCAGTTTGTGTCTGGTCAACTAAATCTTGAGAAACCCCCAAATGCCTTTACTCTTTTACAGAACTCCCTAGTCTTTTTGGGAAGTAGTTAAGATTTGCCAGGTGCCGTTAACTGTGAAGGTAGCATCAACGTTTTATTTCTTTGGCTGAATAAGTGAATAGATAATGAATATGTATTTTCCACTGTGATAAAAGCATGTTTTTATTTCAGAAAACTATTAAAAAGGAATTCCTAAGCAAGTTTATTCTTAGTGACCCCTTTAAACAAAGACAAAACAAAAAAACCCCTCTTTCTAAACCATTTTTTTCCTCACTGTGGTAAACGTATGTATATATGTGACTAAATTATCACTACTTTATGGAGAAATCATTTCTAACCAACTACAGTCTGTAGCCTGAGTTACTTTTATCTATTTGTGAAATAAAATCATTAAAATTTCATTATTTTTCTGCCTAACCTAGAATATTTTGTCAGTTAATTGAGAAGATTACGTAATTGTCAATACCGTCCAGGCAAAGTTCACTAGAAACACACCTGTAGCTAAAAAGGTGTGTTTTTGTTTAATGCTCATTGCAACAAAAGGTACCAAACGCCATGAGTCGGCTCAGTAGTGTCAAAAGCAATATCCTTTTAGGAAATAATGGCAAAGGGTTTGGGAGAGAAAGTAAGTCTTTGGGAAAGGAAATCTGCAATGTAGCATTAAAAAAAAAAAAAAGCATTGTGAATGGTTTGGACTGCTACATGCCATATAAAGCAACTAAAAGCAAAACTTTACAAAATGTCTTAAAAGTGTAAAACCTTTTACTTAGAAACTTAAAGCTTCATGTTTTTGAAGTGACAGAGCTTAAAATCATTGATTTTTTTCTAAATATTTATCATGATGTTTATAATAGCTTTTGGGAGGGAAATAAAGGTTACAATGAAAAAAAAAAGTAGTCCGTCTCCATACGCCAACCCCCTGTTTCCCCACACTGCAGCGTGGCCGCTGGACTTTCAGCCATCTCACTCACTCGTTTCAGAATGCAGACTCCGTTTCACCAAATGCATGGTCCCTGTGGATTTAGCGGACCTTGTCTGGCTGGTGCATCGCTGGACCTGGTGTTCTGGGTCACTTTCTGGTTTTTATCTTTATTTTTCACAGAGGTGTTTTTTTGCCCTGTCTTACCTGGCTGCCATCTTACGTTCTCCTGTATTTCCTTTTATTGCAAGAGTATTTGCCCTTCTTGAAGCATTTTTATAATAGTTGCTTTAAAAATTGTTAGAATTCCAGCATCTGTGTCATCTCAACATTGATGTCTGTTGAGTCTTTTTTCATGCAAGTTGAGTTTTTCTAGTTTCTTTATATGCCAAATAATTTTGTATTATATTTGGGACATTTTGAATATTATCTTGTGAGCCTCTGGGTCTTGTTTAAATCCTACAGAGAAGGTTCATATTTTGTTTTATTGGCCAGTCATCTTGTTGGGTTCAGGCTGAAAGTTCCTGCCAGCCTTCTGTTTCATATTGTTGCAATGTCAGTTCAGTTTTCAAAGCTTTTGCTGTGCTGCTCTGTTCTGTCCCATGTTTGTGCCACTCTAATCACCAATCTGGGACTTAAGGGATGTTCTATCTATAATTTAATTGTCAGAGTCTGTGTATGTTGTTTAGGTTCATATCCACATGAATGCACTTCACAGGTGAGCCCAGAAATTTATAAACAGCTTTAAGAAGTTGTTTTCCTAAGCTTCTCTCTTTTTGTCATCTCCCAGGTACTTCCTGGTTCTCTTGGGCTTCCCTTTTCCATTCCTCCAGCCAGAAAGCTGGGCTTTATGCACCCCACGTCAGGGCCAAGCAGCAAGAGGAAGAAGAGAGAAATAAAGCAATGGCCATTCACCTCACTCTCTCAGAACCATAGCTCTTCCGATGGAGAGGAAATTTCCCCTTCCTCTGACTTTTAGGATCATGCTGCCACCACAGGATTGTTTGTGGCCTGGGTGTGAGAGAAAAATGGAAAAGTGAAAAAAAAGGAAAAAAGAGAAACTGGATTTTTGCATTCTGAGTGCTAAAAGACCCCTTTCTTGCTCCTCAAGCCAGAAGTAGAGGGTTTCTCCTTGAGCATTCATTGTCTCACTGATGCCCACTCTGGGTTTCAGGTTGTGTTGAGTTCAGGTCAGGGAATATGGAGGAAAAAGAGTGGTACACTCATTGCCACTTTAGTGGAACTTCTGATTCTCTTCTATCCTACCCACCTGCCTCTGTTTACTTTAGTGGCCTCATGTAGCTCCTCCATGCATTCTATCCAGGTTCTATGGTTGAATTCCATGGGAGAGACAGGATGACTGTGCTTACTCAATTTTACCTGGAACCTATCTTGATATATTTTTGGTAACTTTTGTGTATTTTTAAGTTTTGCTTCATTTTAGACAGACTTTTACAAACTTGTACTCAGCCGGAATTCCATACTTAGTTCTTTGGTGGTTGTTCTTTTAATGTTCAAGTCTTGGCAAGCACAGCCAATTCTATAGAAACAAGTTGTTTACTTTGACTCCTAGTACAAAATAAAAGGAGCTTTTGAGTTAGAAGTTCAGAAACTTGCCAGGACCTGTTTGGAAATAAACCCTGAGGATTTGTCATGTCAGTGGTTGGTTGTGCAATGTCGGTGAGATGTACCAGAAGCCAAAAGACCAAAAAACCTGGAAAGGGTAGAAATAGAAAAGGCAGATAATGATTACATATCATTTGTTTTAGATGAAACTATAACTTATTAAAGTCACTTGAATATTGGCCTGCATAGTTCAAGGTTTGGTAACAGCAGCTTTTTTTTTCCTGGAGCCTTTAGACAGTAAAGTTAAACTAGGGATTTATTTTACTACCTGATTTTCTTTAAAAAGTTTTAAAAAGGGATGCTATTTAGTTGTCGTCAGAAGAGGTTTTGAATTCAGGTAACAATAAAAATTTAAGGTAAATAACCAACCTAAATAGGGAAATATTTACAACTATTATTACAGGCAAAGAGTTAATATTTTTATAATGTAAAAGGCACTTACAAATCGTTAAGAAAATTATGAACATCCTGATAGGAAAACAGTCAAAAGACCTAAGCAGAGAAATGATAAAGGAAATAGAGATGACCAATAAATAAATAGATTAATCAGTAGATAGATAGATGTGTGGTATATTACCTCACAAAAAAAGAAATGCATATTAAAATAATGAACTGACATATTTGGCCTATCAACTTGATAAAGATTAATCTGGACTTTTTTGTGAAGTAACTAAACCAATGTATATCAATAATCAGTAATTACAAAAATTGGTACTCTTTAATTCACTAATTTTGCCTTTATGATTTTATCCCAACAAAAGAATTAGAAATGCAGGAAAATATTTGTTTAGCAGGATGTTCGTCCTAGCATTAATTATAATTGTAACAAAATGAAAGGGAAAAAACCCAGAGTCTAACGTTCCATGCGTAAGGGATAGATTAAATTGTTGATTCATCTATAAGTAGAATATTATTATTTAGTCAGTTCAAAATTATGTTTTCAAAAAATATTTGGTGGCATGAGAATGTGTCTGTAATAGAATATTAAATTTTAAAAAGCAGAATGTAAAAACTGTCTACTACTTTATCCTGATTTTGTTAAAAGGTCTTTACACATGCCTGTACATGCAAGTAGAAAACATGCCTGGGAGGAAAACATTAATGTCAACTCTGGCTGTCATTGCCCATTGGGAATTGTTTTCTTATTTTAGTGTTTTTATATTTTCTAATTGTTACACTAAAAGAATATGTTACTTTTATATTTAGAAAAATGCTTTTTTTTTCTTCCAATTTTTAGCTGTGGTACCATATATATAACTGACTTTGCCATTTTAACCAATTTTAAGTTTTCATTCAGTGGCATTAATCGTATTTGCAGTGTTGTGCAGCCACCAGCACCATCCATTGCCAAAGCTTTTCCATCAACCTAGTCAGAGGCCTTGCACTGATTATGCATTTACTCCCTGTTCTCCCTGTCTCCCCTGCTCTCCCTGCCCCTGGTAACTTGTAAACTTTCTGTCTCTGAATTTGCATGTTCTGGTCATTTCATAGAATTGAAATCATATAATATCTGGCCTTTTATGTCTGGCTTACTTCACTCAACCGGGTGTCTTCAAAGGTTCATCCATTTTGTAAACATGTTTTAAACACGTTTTATTTATCCATTCATTTTTTGGTGAACACATGGGTTGTTTCTACCTTTTGGCTATTGTGAAAAATGCTGCTATGAACACTGGTATACAAGTATCTGTTTGAGTCCCTTTTTTCAATTCTTTTGAGTATGTACCTCAATGTGGTATTGCTGGGTCACACAGTAAATTCTGTGTTTAACTTTTTGAGGAACTGCCAAACCGTTTTCCACCGTGGCTGCACCATTTTACATTCCCGCCAACACTTATTTTCCGTTTTGTTTTGTTTTTAAACAATAGCCATCCTAGTTGATGTGTAGAGGTACCATATTGTGGTTTGATTTGCATTTCCCTGATGACCAGTGTTGTTAGCATCTTTTCATGTACTTACTGGGCATTTGCATATCTTCTTTGGAGAAATGTCTATTCAAGTCCTTTGCCCATTTTTTAACTGGGTTATTTTTCTTTTTAAAAAATGCTTAAAAAAACAAGACATCCCCACACTCCTTTCCCAAAAAACCTTTCTTAAGAAAGATAGGAATTTCAACTATTTAATATTAACTCTGGCCCTTAGTTTAGAGTTTAATATGGAATGCCAGTTTACGTCTTCTGCCCTTTAAAGCTTTTGCACTGTGTAATATTTTATATTGTAAACTTGGATTATTTCTAAAGTTGAGACTTGGGAATATGATGGGGTGGGAGACAAGTGAGGAGATTCCTTTCTGCTTAGCTTTATTGTGGGTTTTTTTGTTGTTGTTGTAGTTGATTTGTTTTTGCGGTTGAAACAGAAAAACTCCCTTTAGAAAATTTTATTAAAGGTGAAGTATTTAGGGAGAAATGTGCAGATATCTGCAGTTTACTTTGATATGTATTAAAAACTAAAATGGACTAATGGATGGGGAGAGGGATAGGAATGTTATAAAACAAGTCCAGCAAAATGTGAATGGTAGAATCGAGGTGGTAAATGAGTATTCACTTTAAAATTCACTTTAACCTTTCTGTGTGTTTGAAATTTTTTATAATAAAATGTTGGGGGAATATTTTTTTGAAAGAACACCAGAAATTAAATTTGTTTTATTTGGATAGTTAAGTTAATTTGTAATATTTAAATACAATAACACCTTCCATGTAAAGCCATTCTGTTGAACTTCTCCCAAATTGTAGCATGTTTTAAAGAGAGAATTTTTAAGAAACCGTTTCTTTCAAAGGAATTAGCAATCACTGATTTTAAAGATCTTGTGTGATCAAAACAGAGCCACAGAGAAAATCAACAGACTGTCTAAGCATGACTAGATTTTGATAGTTCAGAACTTGATTTTTACAACAGCTGGATCTGGTGAAAGGGGTGGGTGATAAAAAGTCAAGACAAGCAATGCTCTTGATTTTGAGGTTTTCTATTCTCTTTTCCTCAAGATTTGACTTGGTCTGTTCTGGTTAAAGGATATGCCGGTTTGGAGAAGTTATAGGTTAAGCAGCACCTTCTGTATTAAACAGTAGAGTCCATTGAAAGATTAAAGCAAGTAATGAATGTATCTGCCTACAAATAATTTCACTTTTGGTTAGAAATTACTTGACAATTTATCATGCTACTTCATTCTGTTTTTAAAACCCCCAGATTTACTGGGTTGTATAATTTTTCCCTAACCATAGATATTATATAAAATTACCATTTATGTAGTACTGTGTGAATTCTACATAATGATGGATTGACTTATAAGTGTTTCAGAAAGTTGCAATATTAATACTTAGTAATGAACCATGTAAAATAAACACAGAAAGCATTGCAATATTTATTGAAACTTCAGATTTTGAATATTCTTTTGTCAGGTTTAAGTTTTAGAAAGCCTGTTTTCTCTGTTCAGTTTATACCCAGTTCACTTAATTGAATATTTGATTTAAAATTGTTTTAATTACTTATTTTAGAAATACTACAAAATTCCTCCATTGAAAATAATCCTGCTTTAAAGTTTAGAAGTTTTAACTGCTATTTTAATAAACTGGCTTGCAGTCTGGTAGGTCTACGACCCCATAGCACAACAGGTTTATAGAGATGTATATAGAATAATTGTCCTTTGGTTTTTTTCCTTTGTGTGAAGCCTTTTGTAACAGATTAACAATCAACTGCATAAATATTAATATTTTAAAAGAGAGAGTTAAGTTGTATTTTGGTAATTCACAATATCATGCAAAGAAAAACTCAGCAAGTAAGACAAGAATTAAATGATTTGAGAAGAAAACTTACACTATTTACAGTGGATGTGGTTTTAATACAAATACTGCCCTAAAATGTCTCTGGTAATGTACAAAAATGTATATACTACATAAGTAGTTGTAAGAGGTAGGAAAAACACAAAATCATGGTGACACTTCCATCCAGTTAAGTGCACTAAATGAAGAGTTAAGTCCCATATTAACTTTTCAGTTTGGTTTGCAATGAGAAAGAGTGGAAATCTGTATTATGTTTTGCTTATAGAATTACAAAGACAGATTGAGGAAGTGTTGAGCTTTACTTTGCTTTCTCATAGTAGATGCAAAAAGTAGGAATGAGATGAAGGTGAAAAGGGGCCACTGAAAGGTGAATTTGATAGCTCAACATTTAAGCATGATTACATATTCAGATAGCTTTTTTTGCTTCCTGTAAATGTATGCATTGTGTGTGTAGCAATAGATGTAAGTTTACACTTTGAAAGCAAATCTTGTTTCAATGTTTTATTACACAAACCTTCCTAATTTAGTGGTGACACTTAACCTTGGTTGTACAAGTGTACATTTGTAAACCTTCATGCTGTAAATGGAATTTATTTTATCTCTTTGGAAAACATTTGCATTTTAGTGTACATTTATGTCCCTGCCGTCTTTGACCTGGCATATAGTGTTGTATAATGTAAATTGATTTCTCCAAATTGAGAGTGATTTTTTAAAAATTTTTTATCTTTATATGGTTTCAGAGGTATGAACCAGCTTTCTTTTTATTGTGAGAAACATTTTGTTTTATAACATAGTTGTTGACTGTTAATATTGACAAGCTAGGATTTTGGATCGCTTTCAATTGAAATCATGGTATTATGCATAATAGAAAGTATTGGACTGAGATTTTTTGGTTACCATGGAGGCCAATGCTTTTTCCATCTTGTTAAATGTGATGTGACGTTTTTCTTTGTACGGAAGAGTACTGTATTTTTGAATAGCCTACTCCCAAGTAAGAGCAAATCTGTATGATAACACTTTTTTCTCTGGACATAAGACATTATAACAGTAACATATGATGTACTTTTACAAGTGGCCTTATGTACATTTCCCAACAATTTTTTTAAGGCAAAAATGTGACCATATGTGTATAATTAAAATCGTTTTTAATCCTTAAAAAAAAAAAAAAGTTTAACTGTTGATTGTGTTAATAATTTGGTATTTTAGAATACATTCTTTTCTTTTCAAAATTTCACATTTCTAAAGAAACAAGGGTTTAGTGTATGTCTTAATGAGGTTTCTATTTTATATTATGAGTAACTCCACACCATAGAGTTCCATATATGTATGTTCCATAAAGTCATTTGTGTTCTGCCATTTGAAAAGCATAACATTTACAGATATAATGTACTGTTTTGAAGTAAGAAATTTGCATTTTTTAAGCGTGGGATCTTTTAATTATATTGATACTCGTTCTTTTCTAGGTTATCCATGCCTGGCTTATTATTTCATCTCTGTTGTTGCTGTTCTTTTTCTCATTCATTTATTTAGGGTAAGTGGTAAAATATTTAGTCTTGTTTTTCAGAAATGAGCTCTGTTTGGGCCCTGTAATTGTCACTTAAAGTCATGTACTTTGTTAATGAATTACTCTTAAAACTATAATTGTTTCCAAATATGGGCCATACTTGGTAGATAAGACGTTATTGATAGGGAATTCTTTTGTTGATCCTTGTTTATAATAAATAGAACTGAATGAACTCAGTAATCCTTCATAGTAGTAATCTATGAATCTGAATGTTGTGAAAGGATTTTGGAAGTGTACTAATTGATTTTCATTCTTTTAAACTGTTTTATCAGTGGATTTTTTTCCCAAATGAAGCTATATATAAAATATGCACATATAAAATAGAAAAAACTGGAGGTGATCCATTGAAGAGAGTAGAGAAGCTCAGAGATTTGTCAACCTGGCTTCTCTCTCAGCCCCCTATACAGTGGTAAACCATTACACTAGCTCTTATATTATGAACAGAGACAGTAAAACTAATAAATAGATTGATGAGTTAATTCTTTGGAGGTGGGGAGGAATAACTACAAATTAAAGAAACAAATGTGAGCATCTATATGAAATGGCTGATTTTCTAGAAAAAAATAGTTACTAGAACTGACCACTGAAGACAGGAAATCTATAAACAGAGCAAAGAAGAAATACAGAAAGTTGTTGAAGAGGTTCCACCTCACCTCCTCCAATAATAACACCAGTCCCAAAATTTCACATGGAAAGTCTGCTAAACCTTTAAGGAATGGATAGCTCTAATAATATTTAAACTGTTCCAGAACACAGAAAAACTTCAGATTCACGCTATGAAGCCAGCATAACATTAATACCAAAACTCCATATTAATTTTTGAGAAAAAGACTATAGACCAGTCCTACTTATTAAAGAATAACTAATATATTAGCAAATAGAATTCAGCAGCACATTAAAAGAATAATACATTATTACCAAATGGAGTTTGTTTGCAGACTGGAAGAATGGTTCAATATTAGGAAATTTCAATATAATTCACTGTATAAGGTGATCTCTATAGATGCTAAAAGGTATTTAATAAATTTCGACACCTGTTCTTGACAAAATGCCTTATTAAACAAATAAATAGTTACTTCTTTAACAATATAAAATGTATGAATCTCATACATTTTATATTGTTATATATATATATATATATATATATATAAATCTTCCTTACAGGGAAACTGTAAAAAGCATTCCTAAAAATAAATAAATAAATAAATAAATAAATAAATAAATAAATAAATAAATAAATAAATAAAATTTTTAAAAAAAGCATTTGTACTCAGGTCAGGAAAACAGTGGGGCTCTCTTTTATCACCACGGTTGTTTAGCATTGTTCTAGAGGTACTAGAGAACACAAACTAGAAAAAGAAAGGAAGAAGTTAAATTACCAATATTTAGAGATAAAATGATTCTTCAGTTGGTTTTATAACTAACCAAAAAAATATAAGAATCACTAAATTTGGTAAAGCAATTGAATGTAAAATTAATAAACAAATCAGCAGCCTTCACATGAACAACTCAGCCCCTGTATGCAGTGGTAAACCATTGTACTAGCTCTTATATTATGAGGATTAAACAAGAATTGTGCAAGATGCATATTAAGAGATTTTTAAATGCTACTGAAGAACTTCAGAAGATTTAAACAAATGGGAAGTTATACCAGATTTTGTAGAGACTTAATGACATAAAGGTGTCAATCCTCTCTTAAGTTTATTTTAGAATTTAACATAAGCCCAACAAAATGCAAATAGGATTTATTTTTAATCTAGATAAGATTTTTTAATTTTTAATTTTAATTTTTAATCTAGATAAGATGATCCTAGTGTTTATTTGGAAAAATAAATAAGCTAGGGAACATGGGAGAATTCTGAAAAGGAAGAAAAATGAAAGGGATATTACTCCTACCTGATATGAAATTATAAAGTTACAATAATTAAAATAGTGTGGCACCTGCACCATGAATAGATGAGCAGTGGAAAAGGTTAAAAAGTCTACACGAATGTTCAAATACATAAAAAAATTTAGTTTATGACAACGGTTGTATAGCATCAATAGGCCATAGATGGTGTTCCGGTTTGCTAATGCTGCTGTTATGCAAAATACCAGAAGTTGATTGGCTTTTATAAAGTGGGTTTATTTGGTTACAAAGTTACAATCTGAAGGCCATGAAGTGTCTAAGGTAAGGCATCAAAAATCAGGTACTTTCACTGAAGGATGGCCTTTGTTGTCTGGAAAACCTCTGTTAGCTCAGAAGGCATGTGGCTGGCGTCTGCTTGCTCCCAGGTGGCCTTTCTAAAGACGGCATTTTCCAAAATGTCAGTGTCAGCTTCCAACAGCCATCTTCAAAATGTATCTCTCAGCTGTAGCTCCTCTTCAGAATGTCACTCTCAGTTGCTCTCCAAAATGTCACTCACAGCTGCACTGAGCCTCTTCTGTTTGTCAGCTCATTTATATGGCTCCAGTGATTTAATTCAGACCCACCCTGGATGGGTGGGGTAACACCTCCATGGAAATTATCTAATCAAAGTCATCACCCACAGTTGGGTGGGTCATATCTCCATGGAAACATCCAACCAAAAGGTCACACCCTAATCAAAAAGATAATCAATCTGCCCCCACAAGATTGCATCAAAGGTAATGGCATTTTGGGGGCCATAATACATCCAAACCGGCGCAGATGGGTTATTTAATAATTGGTGTTGGGACAGTTGGGTAGTTATTTAGGGAAAATGCTTGGATTCCTTCCTTACACTTACACCAGGATTAGTTTCAAATAGATTAAAAATTTAAATAGGAAAGTGAAACCATAAAAGAACTAGAGAAAACCATAGGGAGGGAGGAGTGGTTTTTAAGTAAAATGTTTGGATTTTTATATATAATAAAATATGTATATGTACAGACTCATCTCTGGAAAGATGCACAGGAAATAAGTAGTGATTTCCTCTAGAGAGGGGAACTGTGGGACAGGGTGGGTGAGGGAAACTTACTTTTCACAGTATGTATTATGAATTTTATATCTTATGTATTACCTATTCAAGGATTACTATTTTTTTTTTTTTAATTTTTTGAGCATTACAATGCTGAATACAAATAGCTAGATGGTCCAGAATTGAGCATTTACTTTATCTTGGAATTTCAAAAGCAGAGGGCAGGATCAGCTTCCTCAATAATCCTGTAACCCAGAGTTTATGCTTAAATAAATAAATGCCTTCATTCTCTTCATTTACCCAAGGCATTTTTAATAATTACAATCTTTCTCTTTTTTTAAGATATTTTTTCCAAAGTTAAGCTAGTGTTTTTCTTCATTATAAAAGACAATGAATGCTCATTGTAAAAAAAAAAAAAAATTTTTTTTATAGGATTTAAAGAAAAAAGTAAAAGAATCACCTGAGTCCCATCTCCTAAAGATAAGTAGTATCATCCGTTCAGGAATTAACCTGTCAGTCTTTTGCTCTCCCTCCTCACACACTATTTCACATAAGTGAGATCATTTCTTTTTTCAGGCAGCAATGTGTCATGGTTATATTCCATGGTAGTGTATTTGTGTGAGTGTGTATAAATGACTGTGCTGCAGTTCATTGTATGGAAATAATATCATCTATGTACTAGATAATGATATTTATTGGTGCATGTTTAACTTTTTCCAACTATACATATTTTAAACTAGGCCTTCCCAAAGTATAGTATAGAGAGTTAGATGATAGGTGTGGTCTTTTAAAAATTTTTAATAATCTCATACTTATTTTTACAGTTGGGGCATGTGATACTGGTTTCCCAGAATGATACAGTTTCCTGTTAAAATAAGCTTAACTTTAGGAAAAAAGTGAATTAGTTTAAAGAAAAGTGTTAAATAATAGTACAGTTGCTATTTGATATGGTAGAAATGTGAAGGTGGGATATGAATATCTAATGTTTGGGAGCCATAGTTTAAACAATGCTTTGATGATTACTATACATAAAGTTTTTAAAATCTCTGTTTAATTTTTGCAGGGAAGTGTTTAAAACCTATAACGTTGCCATAGACTATATTACTGTTGCACTCCTGATCTGGAATTTTGGTGTGGTGGGAATGATTGCCATTCACTGGAAAGGTCCTCTTCGACTCCAGCAAGCATATCTTATTATGATCAGTGCCCTCATGGCCCTCGTATTTATCAAGTATCTCCCTGAATGGACTGCATGGCTCATCTTGGCTGTGATTTCAGTATATGGTAAAACCCGAGACTGATAAGTTGTTCATCACAGAAATGCCTTACTGGTGTGTTTTCCTTCCTCTTTTAGTTTTCTTGACTCAGGGAAAATGATAATAGTTAAATCCCATAGCTATTCAGTAAATAAATAGTTAGCTGTGGAATCTTTTTCATATAAAGATTTCAAAAAAAGTTTGGTTAATTTCTTTAAAAATGTTTTATTAATGTCTCCAGTTTAACACAATCGTGGGTCAGTGGAAGGAGCCATGGATGACTTCTAAGAAGACAAGATGCAAATCCCATCTCTACCACTTAAAGTCTTAATGACCTTAGAACGTGCTTCAGTTTCCTCTTGGGTAAAATAGGAACAATGCTGCTCATAGTTGTAAGAATTCAGTGAATTGAATATATGCTGAAAAGCACATTAATTGCTCAATAAATTTTTAAAATCAAAATTAAGTAACAAGTTTTATAGGGCAGCTTGGGCTGAATTATTCTTTTAAAAATAAAATGTATTTGGATAAAGTTCAGATTCTTTAACAGCTAGTGTGGCATAGTTGTTATGCCACAGAACGTATCCCAGACATGAATAACCGAGGCAGCTGTACAGATACATACTCTGTGGCCTGTGTATTATAATAAGACACTGGTGACCTGTGATGGGAAACCTTGTCATCCCCATTTGACTGATGAAGAAAAAGTCTGTGGAAATAGAATTGAACTGGTTCTGTTCTCATAGTTGAGAAGTCAGACCTAGAGCTAGAAATCATAAACTCTATATGCCTGACTTTCATAGTGATCTTTTATATGACTTGGAAAGGACTCATCTAGTATTGTATAGCTGTGGTGAAGAATACCACTTCTGGAGGCAGATTGCCCAGGTTCAACTCCACACTCTTCTCCTATCACTGATTGTGACTGTGTGCCAACAGACAAGTCATTCAACCTCTAAGTCTCAGTTATAGTGAAGATTAAATTAAATAGTGCATATGAAACACCTAGATTAATCAATAAATGTTAGCTGTTATTATTTTTTAAATACAGTCCTGTGAAGTGAGCAAAATGGTTATCATCACTATTTTGTTACTCAGAAATTTGAGGTTTATGGAGGCAAATGATTTGCCCAAGTGTATACTATTTGATCTGGATCTGAGTCCCAAATCCAATATTCTTTCCACTACACCACACTACTTCTACCATCAACCCTCTTTTTCTTCCACTCATGATATAAATTATTATCTCTGCAGAGCTTTGAGTTCCTTTAAAATGAGAGGCTTTTGTATCCAACAATTAGAGTAACGATCTTCAATTCTGTTTTTACAAGGTCTCAAGATATTTTGATTTGTCACAAAGGTTGTTCTGAAATTCCCAAAACAAAATTATTTTTAATTCAGTTTAACTGTTTTTAAAATAAGGAGTTTATCATTTAGCAGTTCCGTAAGAGGGAGTGTGTCATAAAACCAAAACGGTGGCAGGTTGTGGCAGCTTCAAACAAGCTGAAAATCTTATGATTTCAGAACAAGGCAAACTTCCCTCTTCCAAAAAAATTGAACTGGAAGCTCTGAATAGAGATTTCTTTGGATATGTGAGTGTGTGTGTTTTATTACTGTGTTATCATATTATTATAGAAAGATACATGACTACTTGGAGGCATGAGTTTTTTAAATTAAATGCCTATGTATGACAGTAGTGTCAACACAGCTGTCAAGTCTTCCTTTACAGTTTTAGTTATACTTGCTTCATATTTTTAAATGTTTGAAATTATTTTCCATGTTTCTATACTCTGAATTTTCATGAATGAGAAAATATAAGAAGAATTTCAGTCAATGGAAAGAGATGCTGGTAGAATCAGCAGTAAGAATAATTTAGTCATATTGCTTCCTCTCTGAGTTGCTGGTTTTTATAAATAAGTAAACATGGCATTATTTACCACTTTTCAGCACCACATGTGATCTAAGACCTGAATATCTGTGAGATGCTTTTATTTGACAGAAGAACTAAAGAAAACCTAAGCTTTCTTATGCAGACCTATAAGCTAACTTATTTCATTTGAATTTACTGCCCTCTTATATCAAGCATCCTTAAGTAGTAGTTATATTGTTTTTAAAAAGAAGGAACTAATCTCTTCTATACTGCTCTTTGAAATTCAGTCAAATTCCTTCTTATTAAATTCCTCTCAAAGTAAAGCTTCCATTTATAGCTCATAAGTATGATTTGTTTAGAAATGGTTTTTTCCTATTTCTGCTTGTTGTAGATTGGCAGTAGCTCTAAAAAGCTGTCTTGTCATTTTTTCTGCCTCTTACCTTCAAACTGGGAAGACTTGTTGATACACAGTAGACAAACCCCACATGAATTTTCGCACATCTATTACTGTGTGATTTTGTTTATTTTATTTAAGTTGTTTTTTTCCCCACAGGTTACCTACCATTTATTTCTTATTCATTCAACATCTTTTTATGTAAAAAAGCATTAAACCTTGTCCCTTGCTTAATTTCTCCCTAACTTTCCCATTTACAAGTTTAGCCAATATATTTTATTGGATGTCTTTTCTCTTTTTTCTTTGTAGATTTAGTGGCAGTCTTGTGTCCAAAAGGTCCACTTCGTATGCTGGTTGAAACAGCTCAGGAAAGAAATGAAACTCTGTTTCCAGCTCTTATTTACTCCTGTAAGTTTTTCAGAATGATGGCAAATTAGTAATCACCTCAGAATTTACAGGAACTCCAATACATGTACTTATGGTCACTATCATGGTAATTTCTCTCATTGTAAATGCATAGCATTAATGGAGGTCCTGCAGACCTCTTTGTTTCCTGCAAGCTATTGTCTTCAACTTGACATTGGTTCAAGAAGTTTTCAGTATGGGTGGAACGAGAAAATATTTAGAGATTGGGGACCCAGTATTCCCATTTAAAATCTTGTTAGTCAAGACTTAATATGCCCTTGTTATATTTATATATTGCAGGTGGCTCTTACACAAACTTAAAAGAAAGAGTTGTGCTGGTCCTTCAGAATGTGTTTGTCTTCTCCTGTTTCAGAGTCATACTCTTCCTAATCATTCAGTAAATATTTATTGAACATCAGTTGACTTAATCTACTTCCACAGGGCACTGTAGAGGATACTTTGTAAGCTCATTTGCTTACAATTTAGAAATGAGATAAAAACAAGTAGATAAACAATATCCAGAACAGAAAGTTACTAGTTTCATAAAAGAAACAATAAAAAACTGCAAAGAGAGTTAAAAAAAGGGAGACATCAAATCTAGGAGGAGAATTAAGGAAGGATTCATGGAAGAGACAACATTTGGATTGAACCTTTAAGAATGAGGATTTCAGCAAGTACAGGTGAGAGTCGATTCCAAAAGTGGGCTCATCATGAAGAGTGACTTGGAGACATAAAGTCTGAGGCGTCTTTAGCAATTTCAAGTGTTCAGTTTGACTGGAAAATGGAATACAAAATGGGGAGAGTATTAGGAGATGAGTTTGGAAGACACTTGAGAGCAAGATGGAGGACAGTTTTTAGTGACTGATTTAGATGTCTGTATTCTATTCAGTGGTCATTGGGGAACCGTAGAATGTTCTTGAGCAGAAAAGTAATGTGACCAGGGCTGTTTAGCAATGTGTAAGATGAATCAGAGGAGGTGGGGACCTAGATGATGGGCGACGTAACAGAGGATATTGCTGTAATCTTTAGAAAATAATGAAGGTCTGAGTTATGGTATTGGCAGTAGCAGTCAAGGGGAAGGAGTTGATAAAAGGTTTCAGAGGTAGAATCAGTAGTTCTTAGCAACTGATGAGAGAAGTTTTAAGCCTGAAGGAAGGGTGAAGAAGAGATATTTTTCTCATTTGAGGGATCTGTTTACTATTAAATGTATATCTGTGGCCCATTTCTCAATAGTTTAGTTGGCAGCACCTGTGGGCCATCCACATAGAAATTTCCAGCAGGAGTTTAGAAATCAAGTACTAGTGCTTGTGAAAAGGTTGGAATTAGAGATGCATAGTTGAAGAATGTTGTCATGGAAGTGATAGTTCAAGCTGTGAGGATTGTATGAGTGATCTAAATAAGAGAAGTATGCTACAGCCGCTGTTATGCAAAATACCACAAATGGATTGATTTTTATAAAGGGGATTTATTAGGTTACAAATTTATGGTTCTAAAGCCATAAAAGTGTCCAAATTAAGGCATCAACAAGAGGATACCTTCACTGAAGAAAGGCCGATGGCATCCAGAACACCTCTGTCACTGGGAAGGCACATGGCTGGCATCTGTTGGTCCTTTGCTCTCTGGTTCTGGTTTCAAAATGGCTTTCTCCCAAATGTCTCTGGGCTTCTGTCTCTCTTAGCTTCTCTCTCTTAGCTCCTGTGCATCCTTGCTTGTTCTTCCAGGGCATTTCTCTCTAAGCATCTGGGCATCCTCTCTTAGCTTCTCTGGGGCAAACTCTGGGCTTCATCTCTTAGCTTGGCATCTCCAAACATCTTTCTATCTGCATCTCCAAACATGTGGGTCTATGTCAGTTCTTAGCATTTCTCCTGGGGGCAAACTCTGGATTACATATCTTAGCGTCTCTCCAAAATGTCTCTCTTAACTTCTCTGGGCTCCTCTCCATGACCTCTCTTAAAGCACTCCAGTAAACTAATCAAGACCCACCTTGAGTGGGTAGGGTCACATCTCCATGGGAATAATCTAATCAAAGGTCCTACCCACAGTTAGATGGGTCACACCTCCATGGAAAATACTTAATCACAAAATCCCACCCACAATAGGCCTGTACCCACAAGATTGCATTAAAGAAGATGGCTTTTTATGGGGTACATAACAGATTCAAACCAGAATAAGAAGAAAAGAAAATACCACAGGTAGAAGTTTGGCAACTACTGTGTTTAGAGAGTGAGAAAATGGAGAGGAAAAAGTGAAGGAAACTTTTTAAAAATCGGAAAATTGGGAAAGCCAGCAGTTTTCACTGAGCAGAAGCCATATTCCAAAGGGAGGAAAATGTATGTGTGTGTGTGTGTATTTTGCTATTTTTTTCTTGTTAGTACCTGAAGTTATTGCGTAGTCTTCTCTTATATAGATATTCAGTAAAGGATGTCCTTTACTGAAGGACATTTAGGTCATTTCCATTTCTTTTCAGTGACAAATGAAGCTTGCAAAAAAAGATACATGAATTCATGAATATTTTAACATATATATCTAACTGTGGAATTGCTAAGTCAAAGGATATGTATGTTTAAATTTTGATAGGTATTGCTAAATTGCCTCCTAAAAAGGCTATACCAGTTTACATTCCCTTCAGTAGTGTGAAGGTGCCAATTTCCTTACACCTTCACTATAACTTGTTTCTTTGTGTGTGGAGCTAATAAGTAAAAATAACATCTTGTTTCATTTTGCATTTCTTGGCTTATTAGTGGCTATTAGTGATTAATGAACATTTTCCCATGTTTTTCTTAGTTATTTGTATTTCTTGTGACTTGCTTTTTCTAATATTCTTTTCCATGATTTTAAAATTAATTTTTATTCAAGTAATACATGAAAACATTAGCCTTTAAAAATGAAAAATTACAGATAAAGCTAAATTTTGCTGTAATCACATTCCAGTATTAGTCCCTTACCAAGCGATTACCCGTTACCAGTTTGATGTAGATCCTTATAAGCTTTTTTCATTCTTTTGACTGTATTTTCTTGGCTTTTTGGAAAAGCAGAGTTTCAAGCAGTTGGAATGTCAAATGCTGCAGGGAAGTCAAAGATAATAAAGATTACACAAACCAGATAAGATTTGGTACCTAATACATCATTAGTGACATTCAGGAGAGTGATTACAGTAGAATGATAGGCTAGAAGCCATATTCCAAAGGGAGAAAAATGTGTTTGTGTGTGTGTGTGTGTGTGTGTGTGTGTGCGCGTGCGTTTTGCTGTTGGTGCTGGCAATGAAAGTGATGGGGTAGACAAGGAATAGGTGGTGAGCAAGGAGAGGTATAGTAAATATCACCAACTACTTCAAAGATTCCTGATCCACAGACAGAGCAGATGGTGACTGGAGAGGAGAGTAGGTTTAAGAAAAGATGTATACAGAAGAAGGAAGATTTATTCATGTTTCTAAGGCTGAGGTGAAAGAAAAATAGAGAAAAGCTTTGAAGAGATCAGCAAGAGGGAATAATTAATGGAGCAAGATCATTGATAAGGTAGAGGAGTTAGGTGTAGCAGAATTTTAAAGTTCTCACATCGACTCTTAACTAAAATGTGATAGAGATGGATGGGTGGATTGTAGGTAGGTAGGTAGATAGATGTGTATGTTTATAGATATAGATATATATTGATGATATATGTACTGTTGTGGAAGGGACATAGAAAAGCCAATTGACTATCCCCTTTATGTTATTCCTTTTAACTATTTTTTCTCATTCCTTGTATGTAACATAGTTTAGCATTATTGAAAATCTCCTAAGTAAGACATAATATGAAGAAAACTTATTCTGTGCCCTTTTAGAATTATAATCATTAGCTGAGGCTTTTGTGAATCCCATTTCATCCTCAAATTTAATTTGAATAATTGATTTTCATCAATGAGTTCATACTATTTGAGGATATTCAGCTGGTCCACCTAATGTTTTGGTGGAACCTTGCTTGCCTGAAAAGTTTTCCTCTGGTTATTTTTCAGGACTGTAGATGATGATGAACAATTTTGCTATAGCTCTAGTAAAAGTTCAGTTTCTGAATATTTTCTTACATGTCCAAACCAAATGGAACCTTTTTTGTTTTTAATTTGCATTTACCTAGGATTATTAAGGATTCTTAAGGCAGCATGAAGAAGTTTGGTGATTTGTGTAGAGAAATAATGGCCTATTACCTATGTGTTTTCCTTTTGTGTTTCCAGTGCTTATCTGGACTTTTGTCTTTTTCAACAGCAACAATGGTGTGGTTGGTGAATATGGCAGAAGGAGACCCAGAAGCCCAGAGAAGAGTGTCCAGAAAGTCAAATTATAGTACACAAAGTAGGTGTTTTTATTTGATAATTTCCTGTTTTTTTCAGAGTCATTGTGATCTTACTGGCTAACAATGGGCCAAGAAGCACCAATTTAAACTCCTTTTTTGGTCATGAACTCCTTTGAGAATCTTCTGTAAGTGGTGGTAATACCCAGTAAATACACAGATAAATATGTAGAGAGCTGGGAAGATGGCAGATTAGGAAAGACACAACAAAATTTTCCTCCGTGAAAAACACTAGATAAGGGTCAGAAGGCACTCCAGAACAGCAGTTCCAGGGTTCCACTGGCTAGGCGTGGACTTCTATACCCATAGTGAGTATGTACTTGGAGAAGCTGAGAGACTATTTTAAAACCAGTGAGTATTCGGCCTGGAACGCTGCCAGGAAACTGGTGGTTGGAGCTAGTAGATGAGTGCGGAGGGGAGCAGACTTCCATGCCCCAGGCACCCTCCTTAGCACTTGGCTTGGTTGATAACCCTTTGCAGACTCGTGACCAAGAGCCCCCATACCAGGGCCTGGTGGTTGGAGTAGGCTGACAAGCGCAGAAGGGGGCAGCTTTCCACACTCCGTGCAGCAATCACAGCAATTGGCTGGGGAGATGACCCTTCACATGCCTGTGGTCAGGAGCTTCCTTGAGGGAATTCGAGATTTGGCAGGCTTGTGACCAAGTCCACTCTTCCTCCACGGAAACCCACGGTGTGTGTGGCCTAGAGGCAGGGGTGCCACACAGAAGTGCCAAGAGCCCTCTCCCAATCCCAGGGACTCATGGGCCCATGGCAGACAGGGACTGTGGGGGCATTTGAGCTGGAAGGTGAGACATGCAATATGCAACTCCAAAGTACTCCACCCACAGCCCCAGGAATGGCTGGGACCACTGTGTCCCGGAGCAGATTCTCTGCCAAACTGGAGGGCATGGCCCTCACCCACAGGGCTGGCACTGGTTGGACTTCCACATGGTTTGAACCACTACTTAGTACATGGATGAATTCGGGGGAGAACTGACTTAAGGTACTAGATGGCTCAAGAGCGCCATCTGCTGGTGGGTCAGGGAAGGTGCACTCCACCAAGCTGTAGCGCTGCCAAATTATAGATGAATGTGCAAATAATCTTGCATATCCTAAGAGAACCCTATCAAGATAAGCAAATGCCACGAGGCCAAAAAAAAAAAAAAAGAAAAGAAAAAAACCACAGAAAATTATAAAGCATATGAAGAAGCCAGAAGATACGGATAACCCAAATGTCCAAATTAAAAAGCCAGAGGAGACACAGAACTTGGAGCAGTTAATCAAAGAAGTACACAAGAACATCGATGTCATGGCTCAGGATATAAAGGACATGAAGAAGACCCTCGAAGAATGTAAAGAATTTGCAAGAGTAAATTAAAAAATAGTGGCTCTAATGGAAAAGATACTGTTGATCAAATTAAAAATATTCTTGAGACACATAGCAGATTTGAAGAGTTAGAAGAACGAGTTACCAAACTTGAAGATAAGATGATGGAATGTAAAAGCACAAAAGACTGAATGATGAAAAAAAAATTGAAAAATTTGAAATGGATCTCAGGGTAATGATGGATTACATGAAGCGCACAAATATAAGAATCTTGGTGTTCCAGAAGCTGAAGAGAAGACTAAAGGGCTGGGAAGAGTATTCGAAGACCCTTCTAAACAACATAAATATGCAAATCAAAGATGCCTAATGAACTCCAAATAGAATAAATCCAAATAAACCCACTCCAAGACATATTCTGATAGATTGCCAGACGCTGAAGAGAAGGAGAAAGTTCTGAAAGCAGCAAGGGAGAAGTGATTCACCACATACAAGGGAAACAACATAAAACTAGGTACTGACTAGTCCATGGAGGCAAGAAGGCAGTGGCATGACATTCTGAAAGAGAAAAACTGCTAGCCAAGAATTCTTTATCCAGCAGAGCTCTCCTTCAAAATGAAGGAGAGCTTAGAATTTTCATAGACAAACAAATGCTGAGAGAATTTGTTAACAAGAGACCTGTCATACGAGAAATACTAAAGGGAGCTCTTCCGGCTGAGAAAAAAAGACAGGAGAGAGAGGCCTGGAGAAGAGCACAGAACTGAAGATGTTAGTAAGGGTAACTTAAAGAAAATAGAGAGAGGGAAAATAGATGTGACAAGTAAAAATGAAAGGATGAGATGGCTGATTCAAGAACTGCCTTCACAGTAATAACATTGAATGTGAATGTATTAAACTCCCCAATTAAAAGATATAGATCAGAATGGATTTAAAAATATGAACTATCAATATGCTGTTTACAACAGACTCATCTTAGACCCAGCAACACAAAGAGATTGTAAGTGAAAGGATGGAAAAAAATATTCCATGCAAGTTACAGTCCAAAGAAAGCAGGGGTAGCAATTCTAATTTCAGGTAAAATACACTTTAAATGCAAAGATGTCATAAGAGGCAAAAAAGGACACTATATACTAATAAAAGAGACAATTCACCAAGAAGAAATAACAATCATAAATGTTTATGCACCCAATCAGAGTGCTCCAAAATACATGAGACAGACATTGGCAAAACTGAAGGAAGCAATAGATGTTTCCATGCTAATCGTGGGGGACATCAATACAACACTCTCTGATAGATCAACCAGACAGAGGACTTGTAAGGAAATTGAGAACTTAAATAATGCGATAAACAAATTAGACTTAATAACCATATATAGAGCATTGCATCGCAAATTACCAGGATGTACATTCTTCCCTAGTGCTCATGGAACTTTCTTCAGGATAAATCATATGCTGGGGCATTAAACAAACCTCAATAAATTTAAAAAGATTGAAGTTATTCAAAGCACATTTCTCTGACTACAATGGAATGAAAGTAGAAGTTGATAACCATCAAAGATCTAGAACATTCACAAATATCTGGAGGTTAAACAACACACTTCTAAACGATCAGTGGGTCAAGGAGAATTGCAAGAGAAATTGCTAAATATCTAGAGATGAATGAAAACAAGAACATAGCATATCAAAACTTATGGGATATGGCAAAGGCGGTATTGAGGGGGAAATTATAGCTCTAAATGCATACATTAAAAAGGAAGAAAGAACTAAATTCAAAGAACTAATGGAACAACTGAAGAAGCTAGAAAGTAATCAGCAAACTAATCCCAAAGCAACTAGAAGAAAATAAATAACAAGGATTAAAGCATAAATAAATGATATGGAGAACCAAAAAAAAAAAAAAAAAAAAAGAATAAATAAAACCAAAAGTTGGTTCTTTGAGAAGATCAACAAGATTGATAAACCCTTAGCTAAACTGACAAAGTCGAAAGAGAGAAGACCTAAATAAAATAATAAATGGGGGGGGGGGGCATTACTGCAGATCCTGAAGAAATTTTAAAAAATCGTGAGAGGATACTATGAACAACTGTATGCCAACAGACTAGACAATCTAGAGGAAATGGACAATTTCCTGGAAATACATGAACAACCTAGACTGGCCAGAGAAGAAATAGAAGACCTTAACAGACTAATCACAAGTAGAGAGATCCAGTCAGTCATCAGAAAGCTTCCTACAAATAAAAGCTCGGGGCCAGATGGCTTCACGGGAATTCTATCACACTTCCAAAAAGAACTGACACCATTCCTACTCAAACTCCTTAAAAAAATTGAAGAAAATGGAACACTACCTAACTCATTTTATGAAGCCAACATCACTCTAATACCAAAACCAGATAAAGATGCTACAAGAAAGGAAAACTACAGGCCAGTCTCCCTTGTGACTATAGATGCAAAAATTCTCACAAAATACTTGCATATTGAATCCAAAGACACATTAAAAAAATCATACACCATGACGAAGTGGGGTTCATCCCAGGCATGCAAGGGTGGTTCAACATAAGAAAATCAATCGATGTAATACAACACATTAACAAATCAAAAGGAAAAAAATCAAATGATCACCTCAATAGATGCTGAAAAAGCATTCGACAAAATTCAGCATCATTTTTTTTTATAAAAACATTTCAAAAGGTAGGAATTGAAGGAAACTTCCTGAGTGTGATAAAGAGCACATATGAAAAACCCACAGCCAGCATAGTACTCAATGCCGAGAGGCAAAGCCTTCCCTCTAAGATCAGGGATGAGACAAGGATGCCCGCTGTCACCACTGTTATTCAACATTGTGCTAGAAGTTCTAGCCAGAGCAGTGTGGTAAGCCAAATAAATAAAAGGCATCCAAATTGGAAAGGAAGAAGTAAAACTGTCTTTATTTGCAGACGATATGATCTTATGTTTAGAAAACCCTGAGAAATCAACTACACAGCTACTTGAGCTAATAAACAAATTCAGCAAAGTGGCGGGATATAAGATTAATGCACATAAGTCAGTAATGTTTCTATACATTAGAAACTACCTAACTGAAGAAACATTCAAGAGAAAGACTATTCACAATAGCAACTAAAAAAAATCAAGGACCTGGGAATAAACTTAACGAAGAAGTAAAAGACCTCTACGCAGAAAATTATGTAACTTTACTAAAAGAAATAAAAGAGGACCTAAATGAGTGGAAAGATATTCCGTGTTCATGGATAGGAAGACCAAACGCCATTAAGATGTCAGTCCTAACCAAAGTGATCTACAGATTCAGTGTAATTCCAATCAAAATTCCAACAACCTACTTTGTAGACTTGGCAAAGCTCATTATCAAATTTATTTGGAAGGGAAAGTGGCCTTGAATTGCTATTAACATTCTAAAAAAGAAAAATGCAGTGGGAGGACTTACATTGACTGACTTTGAAGCCTACTATGAAGCCACAGTGGTCAAAACAGCATGGTATTGGCACAAAGACAGACATACTGATCATTGGAATCAAACTGAGAATTTGGAAATACACCCCCAGATCTACGGTCGACTGATTTTGGATAAGGCCCCCAAATCCACTGAACTGGGACGGAACAGTCTGTTCAACAAATGGGGCTGGGAGAACTGAATATACATATTCAAAAGAATGAAAAAGGACCCCTACTTCACACCCTATACAAATATTAACTCAAAGTGGATCAAAGACCTCAATATAAGAGATGGTACCTTAAAACTCCTAGAAGATAATGTAGGGAAACACCTCCAAGACCTAGTATTAGGTTGCTTCTTATACCTCACACCTAAAGTACAAGCAGTGAAAGAAAAAATAGATAAATGGGAACTTCTTAAAATCAAAAGCTTCTGTACCTCAAAGGAGTTTGTCAAAAAGGTGAAGAGGCAGCCAACACAATGGGAGAAAATATTTGGAAACCATGTATCTGATAAGAGACTGATACTTTGCATATATAAAGAAATCATACAACTCAATGACAGTAGCACAAACAGCCCAATTATAAAATGGGCAAAAGATATAAGAAGACATTTCTCCAGAGGAAATACAAAATGGTTAAAAAAACCTGAAAAAATGTTCATCTTCACTAGCTATTAGGGAGATGCAAATCAAGACCACAATGAGGTACCATCTCACACCAATAAGAATGGCTGCCATCAGACAAACAGGAGACTACAAATGCTGAAGAGAGGGTGTGGAGAAACTGAATTCTTATTCATCGCTGGTGGGACTGTGTAATGGTACAACCACTCTGGAAGAAAATTTGGCAGTTCCTCAGGAAAATGGATATCAAGTTACCCTATGATCCAGCAGTTTCACTTCTTGGTATATACCCAGAAGATCTGAAAGCAGTGACATGAACAGATATTTGCACACTGATGTTCATAGCGGCATTGTTCGCGATTGACAAGAGATGGAAACAATCCACATGTCCTTCAACAGATGAATGGATAAAAAGTATGTGATACATACATACTATGGAATACTGTGCAGCAGTACGAAGAAATGAGGTCGTGAAATGTATGACAACATGGGTGAACCTTGAAGACATAATGCTGAGTGAAATAAGCCAGACACAAAAGGAGAGATATGATATATCACCACTAATGTGAACCCTGTGAAAAATGTAAAGTAAGTGCCTTATGTAGAATACAGGGGACCTAGAAATAGACAGAAGCTAGCGAAGGGGGAATGATAATCTAATATGTACCAATACGATAATGAGAGTGAACTTGATATGGGAATGGTCAGATGTGACTATGGTTTGTTAATGGGATTATTAGTATTAGTGACTCACTGAAGGCAAATGTGTTTGTAAACAGTTGTTTAAAGGCATGTAACCCACAGACTAGCACCACAAACCTAAATAAGTGTTAGCATGATATACTTACAAGGTATGACACTGGTGCAGAGGGATAACAACAGAGTGGTATATGGAAAAACTACCCATTACATTTTAAAGACCATGTTTAATGGAACTATCATACCAAAACTACACTAATACTAGAGATGAATACTTAGCAGCTGATAATAGCTCTGGGGTGTATTACATTATGATAATTGTTTAAAGTTGAGAGTGATGAAGATTGTACAACTAAGTGAAGATAATATAAGAAACTGACCATTTATCTTGCGATAGAATATGTATTAAGTAAAATTATGAACCCACTGCTTAATAAATCAAGCCCTTGTCTTGAGGCTTGCTATTGTGAAGCTTAGGGTTATAAATGGCAGGCTGAGCCCTCCTATAATTATCCCTAGGAGGCACCTCCAGGAAACCTCTTTTGTTGCTCTCTCTGTAAGCCAAACTCGGCAAAAAAATTTATTAACCTCCCCCTGTGAGGGACATGACTCCCTGGGGAATGAATCTCCCTGGTGACATGGAACACAATGCCCAGGAATGAGCTGGGCCCTGGCAGCAAGGGATTGAAAATGGCTACTCGACCAAAAGTGAGAAAAAAAAAAAAAGGAAAGGTAACAAGCTGAGGTCATAGTGACTGAAAGATTCCAAATAAGAGTCAAGAGGCTATCCTGGAGGCTTCTCTTATGCAAGCTCCAACTAGACATCCCAAATGGCCAAAGTATGCTACGCCCTTAACAAAAGTAGTCTCCAAATACCTAGGTCCTTACCTGGGTTTCTGTAAAATATTCACTCACTGAGTTTTATCTCTCAGAAACTTAAATCCACCCGAGTGTTCCTATGCCAGACAAGTCCTAAAACCCAGAGGCAGTAACCTCTTTAAGAACAACAGTCGGATGCAGCCCTCTTTCCTATACTGTCAACACCCCCTTTCAATATGAAAAAGTTAGAGTGGTCACTGCCTAGATACCTACCCCTGAAGATGGAGAAGGAGATTAAATGAGAGGAATGGGTAGCAATAAATAAGGTAAGATTTAACAAAGTTCTATGAATACTGAAACTTCATATAAATATATATATATTTTTAGGTGCTTGGGTGTTGGAATAGCTGGAAGGAGGTAAATGACATGGTGGAACTGTAACTTATAAAATCCTTTGAAATTTGTTCTATAGCTATTTGTTGAATTGTGCTTTGAAAGTCTTCACCTTTCTGTATATACCCTATATTGCATAATAAGGAAAGAACTGAAACTGTGGAAGTGTAACCCGTAATAGTTTTTGAAATTACCTTTTTAACTACTTGATGAGCTTACATCGAAAGTTAACTAACACCTCTCTGTATGTATGTTATATTTTACAATAATGGAAATAGCTGAAGTTGTGGAACTGTGACCCATGACATTCTTTGAAATTTGCTCTCTAACTTCTTGGTAAATCATACTTTGAAAGTTACCACTCTTATATGTATATGTATATGTGTGTGTGTGTGTGTGTGTGTGTAAAAGTTCACAATAAAAAATGCATTAAAAATATTTAAAGAGTTCTGATAGGCCAAACTCAACAATATAGTCCAGGGACCCTAATTTAAGAATGCTAGCCATTAAATGCATAATTAGTAACTGTGAGAATAGTATATTCTGGCTGTAGCAAAGTAATTTAGTTGTCAGTGTTATTTGGATACTGATAACAGTATAAAAACTGAATGTTAACCCCAAATTATGACATATTTGAGAAGATGGGAAGAGTTAAATTCATATTTGAAAGAGTATGTGCATGAACGCTTATCTTTCTATAAGATGTGAGATAAGTACCTAAAATCCAAACATTGATATGTAGCACTATGAGCTTGCTATTTATAATTAATTGTGGAAGTAAATACCAACTGCTAGAGAGGAGAAAGTGGGAGTGAGGATGGATCAGGAGTGAAGAGGGCTGGGGCAGAGGAGGGACTGCTGTTTTCATTTATAAACCTTATATGATTTTTATAAACTCAACACCCAGGAAGGTTCAAGTTTTTTGGAGTCTGATGATTATACAATTTGGATGGGAGGTAGGGGGAGGCTCCTTAAGAAAAAGAAGACAAAATTTAAAATACAGAATTGCTAGGGCCCCTTCCTTAAGAAGGCCATGCAAGTGAGGGTCCTGAAGCAGAAGCTTCATTAGTTTCATGGTAAATCTACCTCTGCTATGAACATGTATTACCTTTATTAAAAATAAAGGAAGAAAAATATATTATGGATATCACCTATGTATTTTAATTATGTAAGATATGGTAAGTTCTCAAGACTGTCATGTTATGCTCACAGTTTTCAAATATAGACAACCAAATGACCATTGAATCAGATTGACAGCTATTATAAAGAAATGAGTCACCTCTCCCCTTACCTACATCCCCCACAATAAATATACTTTTATATCTTAGTTGCTAAAGTCAGTGGTAAGGGCCAAGGGAAGCTTTCAGCTACAAAAAAAAAAAAGAAAAGAAAAACCCAACTCAATTGTCTTAAAGAGGATTCGTATTCTCTCACATGACAAGAATCCTGGGGGTAAGTACTTCTAGGGTTGATTAATTTTGAAGCTTCATGATGTTATCAGGGCTCGAGTTCTTTCCATCTTCCTACTCTGCCATCCTTAGCACGTAAGTTTGGCCCTCAGTCTGCCATTCCTCATGATCACAGGATGATGACTGTAATTACAAGGCATCATATACAGGTAAAACAACATCTAGAAGAGGGAGCCTGTTTTTTTTTTCTTGATTCTCTCTTGAAAAGAGTGAGAAAAGTATTCCCAGCAATTACTAGCAGACTTTCCTTGACCATTCATTTGCTGGTATCAAGTCACAGCCCCATAGGTTTAGGCATTTCATTGGGAAGAGGAATGGTGGGATTGCCGTTTTTGGCTTGGGTTTGTTGGGATTTACCACCAGAGGGGTGGAAACCCAAATAAAATCAGGGCTCTACCTTCAGGGAATAAGAAGGGAGTGGCTGTTGGGTAAGCAACCAAAAAGCACTGCTGCAGCCCACGATTTGTGGTGTAATAGCAGGCTAACCCACTTATAATGACAGCTGGGTGGTTACTGTTTCCATGTAATTTTCTTAAAGTTATTGAGACTTTTTTCTAAATATCAGGGCCCCATTTTCCACTCTCTCTTGAAGGCACAGAAGATGAAACACAAAATGGTGTTGCAGCGAATGATGATGGAGGCTTCAGTGAAGAATGGGAAGCCCAGAGGGACAGTCATTTGGGGCCTCATCGATCTACACCTGAATCACGAGCTGCTGTACAGGAGCTTCCCAGCAATGTCCCACCCACCGAGGATCCAGAGGAAAGTATGTGATTATCAGTATCTCCACATATAAAGTGAATTGAGGATGCTGCAATCTAATTCTAAATTACAGCGTAGCTTTTAGTGGGAAATACCAATTTTAGTAATTTGTGCTTTTCTCATAGCTAAGTTTATTAATGGGCAGAATTCTTCCCCTTAGATTTTCTTAGTTGGCCATTTGCAGCCCAATCTTTTGGCATTTGTTTTAAAAAGTAAAAGAATTTTTTAAAATTTTTATTCTATTAATACTTTATGTATGTGTTCCGGTTTGCTAATGCTGCTGTTATGCAAAATACCAGAAATGGATTATTTCATAAAAGGGGGATTACTTGGTTATAAATTTACAGTCTGAAGGCCATGAAAATGTCCAAGTTAAGGCATCAGCACAAGTATCCCTTCACCAAAGGAAGGCCAGTGGTGTCTGGAAAACCTCGTTAGCTGGAAAGGCATGTAGCTGGCATCTGCTGATCCCAAGTTGTGTTCCTTCTCCTCTCTCAGCTCCCGTGCATTCTTCAAAGCGTTACTCTTTTGTCCTCCGTTAGCTTTTCTGAAGCAAAGTATCAGCAAAAGTCTGTGTGCCAGTTTGGATTTATTATGTCCCCCAAAACGCCATTATCTTTGATGCAGTCTTGTGGGGGCAGACATATTAGTGTTGATTAGGTTGGAACCTATTGAGTATTTCCATGGAGATGTGACTCAATCAACTGTGGGCAAGACTTTTGATTGGATAATTTCCATAGAGGTATTATCCCACCCATTCAGGATGGGTCTGAATTAAATCACTGGAGCCATATAAAGAGCTGATGAACATAAGGAACTCAGAGCAGCTAAGAGTGACATTTTAGAGAGGTGCTGCAGCTAAAAGAGGAGAAGGCCATTTTGAAACCAGAACCCCGGAGCAGACGCCAGCCACATGCCTTCCCAGCTAACAGAGGTTTTCCAAACGCCATTGGCCACCCTTCAGTGAAGGTACCCAATTGTTGATATCTTACCTTGTACACTTCATGGCCTTAAAACTATAACTGTGTAACCAAATAAACCCCCTTTTATAAAAGTCAATCCATTTCTGGTGTTTTGCATTCCGGCAGCATTAGCAAACTGGAACATCTGGTGACACTCTTTCAAAAGCAAGGGTAAGTAGAGACGTTCATCTCCAGAATCAATTTGAACATTTCATTGCTCCAGAAAGAAAAACCCAATACCCCTTATACCTCCCTATTATTGACACTTAGCATTGGTATGGTACCTTTGTTACAACTGATGGAAGAATATTACAATATTACTGTTAACTATAATCCATTGTTTGCATTGGTTGTATTTTTTCCCCATATATCACCCTATTATTAACACCTTGTAATAGTGACATACATTTGTTCTAGTTCACGGAAGAACATTCTTTTATTTATACTATTAACCACAGTCATTATCCACCTCAGGGTTCACTGTGTTATACAGTCCTATGTTTTATCCTCTGCGTTTCTTCTGGTGACATTCATGACCATAAATTCCCCACAATCACACCCGTAATTCAGCGTTGTTAATTACACTCACAATAAGGTGCTACCATTACTTCTATCCATTTCCAAACATTTGCAATCAACCTTATTAAAAATTCTGCACAAAGTAAGCATCGGCTCCCCATTCTCTCCCCTCATTTTATCTCCTGGTAACCTATACTCTAGATTTTAACTCCATAAGTTTGTTCATTGTAATTAGTTCATATTAATGAGACCATACAATATTTGTTCTTTTGTGTCTGGTTTATTTCACTCAACATAATGTCCTCAGGGTTCATCCATGTTGTCACATGCATCAGGACTTCATTCCTTCTTACAGCTGAATAATATTCCATCATGTGAATATGCTACATTTTGTTTATCCTTTCACTGGTTGATGGACACTTGGGTTGTTTCCATCTTTTGGTGATTGTGAATAATGCCGCTGTGAACATTGGTGTGAAAATGTCTGTTCACATCACTGCTTTCAGTTCTTCTGAATATAAATCTAGTAGATTAGATCAGTGGTTACGTAGGACTGGGGAAGGATAGCGGGATTGGGGGGTGACTGCTAAGGGGTAAGGGGTTTTTCTTTTTGGAGTAATGAAAATGTTCTAAAATTGATTGTGGTGATGAATGCACAACTCTGTGGTTATACTAAAAGCCATTGATTGTACACTTTGGATGGATTGTATGGTATGTGAATATATTTCAGTAAAAACTGCTTTTTAAAAAAAGGGCAAAAAGTTCTTGCTTCAGCAGCACATATACTAAAATTGGAATGATATAGAGAAGATTACCATGGCCCCTGTACAAGGAAGATACATGCAAACTCATGAAAACTGGACAAAAGATGTGAATAGACATTTCACCAAAGTAGTATAATGACTACTAAGTGCATGAAAAGATGCTCATCTTCATTAGTCACTAGGGGAAATGAGACACCACTTCACATCCACTAAAAAGATTATAATAGGAGGCGGGGCAAGATGGCAGACTGGTGAGCTGTATGTTTTAGTTACTCCTCCAGGAAAGTAGGTAGAAAGCCAGGAACTGCGTGGACTGGACACCACAGAGCAATCTGACTTTGGGCATACTTCATACAACACTCATGAAAACGTGGAACTGCTGAGATCAGCGAAATCTGTAAGTTTGGCGGCCAGGGGACCCGCACCCCTCCCTGCCAGGCTCAGTCCCGTGGGAGGAGGGGCTGTCAGCTCCGGGAAGGAGAAGGGAGAACTGCAGTGGCAGCCCTTATCGGAAACTCTTCTACTGATCCAAACTCCAACCATAGGATAGACGGAGACCAGACACCAGAGAATCTGAGAGCTGCCAGCCCAGCAGAGGAGACAGGCATAGAAAAAAAAAACAACACGAAAAACTCCAAATAAAAGCGGAGGATTTTTGGAGTTCTGGTGAACATAGAAGGGTAAGGGCAGAGCTCAGGCCGGAGCCCAGGCCCTGAGGCGCATATGCAAATCCCGAAGAAAAGCTGAGAAAAAGCTGATCTCTCTGCCCTGTGGACCTTTCCTTAATGGCCCTGGTTGCTTTGTCTCTTAGCATTTCAATAACCCATTAGATCTCTGGAGAGGGCCCTTTTTTTTTTTTTAATCCTTTTTTCTTTTTCTAAACAATTACTCTAAGAAGCCCATACAGAAGCTTCAAAGACATGCAATTTGGGCAGGTCAAGTCAAGAGCAGAACTAGGAGAGCTCTGAGACAAAATGCAATAATCCAGTGGCTGAGAAAATTCACTAAACACCACAACTTCCCAAGAAAAGGGGGGTGTCCGCTCACAGCCATCATCCTGGTGGACAGGAAACACTCCTGCCCATTGCCAGCCCCATAGCCCAGAGCTGCCCCAGACAACCCAGTGTGACGGAAGTGCTTCAAATAACAGGCACACACCACAAAACTGCAACCTCAGCTGATTGTCCCAGAGTTGGGAAGGTAGAGCAGTGTGAATTAACAAAGCCCCATTCAGCCATCATTTCAGCAGACTGGGAGCCTCCCTACACAGCCCAGCAGCCCAGAACTGCCCTGGGGGGATGTCACTCACCTGTGACATAGCACAGTCATCCCTCAACAGAGGACCAGGGGGTGCACGGCCTGGAAGAGGGGCCCACTTGCAAGTCTCAGGAGCCATACGCCAATACCAAGGACTTGTGGGTCAGTGGCAGAGACAAACTGTGGCAGGACTGAACTGAAGGATTAGACTATTGCAGCAGCCTTAAAACTCTAGGAGCACCAGGGAGATTTGATTGTTAGAGCCACCCCCCCCTCTCTGACTGCCCAGAAGCACGCCCCATATACAGGGCAGGCAACAACAACTACACATGCAAGCTTGGTACACCAATTGGACCCCACAAGACTCACTCCCCCACTCACCAAAAAGGCTAAGCAGGGGAGAACTGGCTTGTGGAGAACAGGTGGCTCGTGGATGCCACCTGCTGGTTAGTTAGAGAAAGTGTACTCCACGAAGCTGCAGATCTGATAAATTAGAGATAAGGACTTCAATTGGTCTACAAATCCTAAAAGAACCCTATCAAGTTCAGCAAATGCCACGAGGCAAAAAACAACAGAAAATTATAAAGCATATGAAAAAACCAGACGATATGGATAACCCAAGCCCAAGCACCCAACTTAAAAGACCAGAAGAGACACAGCACCTAGAGCAGCTACTTAAAGAACTAAAGATGAACAATGAGACCATAGTACGGGAGACAAAGGAAATCAAGAAGACCCTAGAAGAGCATAAAGAAGACATTGCAAGACTAAATAAAAAAATAGATGATTATGGAAATTAAAGAAACTGTTGACCAAATTAAAAAGATTCTGGACACTCATAGTACAAGACTAGGAAGTTGAACAACGAATCAGTGACCTCGAAGATGACAGAATGGAAAATGAAAGCATAAAAGAAAGAATGGGGAAAAAAATTGAAAAAATCGAAATGGACCTCAGGGATATGATAGATAATATGAAACGTCCAAATATAAGACTCATTGGTGTCCCAGAAGGGGAAGAAAAGGGTAAAGGTCTAGGAAGAGTATTCAAAGAAATTGTTGGGGAAAACTTCCCAAATCTTCTAAACAACATAAATACACAAATCATAAATGCTCAGCGAACCCCAAATAGAATAAATCCAAATAAACCCACTCCGAGACATATACTGATCACACTGTCAAACACAGAAGAGAAGGAGCAAGTTCTGAAAGCAGCAAGAGAAAAGCAATTCACCACATACAAAGGAAACAGCATAAGACTAAGTAGTGACTACTCAGCAGCCACCATGGAGGCGAGAAGGCAGTGGCACGATATATTTAAAATTCTGAGTGAGAAAAATTTCCAGCCAAGAATACTTTATCCAGCAAAGCTCTCCTTCAAATTTGAGGGAGAGCTTAAATTTGTCCCGGACAAACAAATGCTGAGAGAATTTGCTAACAAGAGACCTGCCCTACTGGAGATGCTAAAGGGAGCCCTACAGACAGAGAAAAAAAGAAAGGACAGAGAGACTTGGAGAAAGGTTCAGTGCTAAAGAGATTCGGTATGGGTACAATAAAGGATATTAATAGACAGAGGGGAAAAATATGACAAACATAAACCAAAGGATAAGATGGCTGATTCAAGAAATGCCTTCACGTTTATAACGTTGAATGTAAATGGATTAAACTCCCCAATTAAAAGATATAGATTCGCAGAATGGATCAAAAAAAATGAACCATCATATGTTGCATACAAGAGACTCATCTTAGACACAGGGACACAAAGAAACTGAAAGTGAAAGGATGGAAAAAAATATTTCATGCAAGCTACAGCCAAAAGAAAGCAGGTGTAGCAATATTAATCTCAGATAAAATAGACTTCAAATGCAGGGATGTTTTGAGAGACAAAGAAGACCACTACATACTAATAAAAGGGGCAATTCAGCAAGAAGAAATAACAATCGTAAATGTCTATGCACCCAATCAAGGTGCCACAAAATACATGAGAGAAACACTGGCAAAACTAAAGGAAGCAATTGATGTTTCCACAATAATTGTGGGAGACTTCAACACATCACTCTCTCCTATAGATAGATCAACCAGACAGAAGACCAATAAGGAAACTGAAAACCTAAACAATCTGATAAATGAATTAGATTTAACAGACATATACAGGACATTACATCCCAAATCACCAGGATACACATACTTTTCTAGTGCTCATGGAACTTTCTCCAGAATAGATCATATGCTGGGACATAAAACAAGGCTCAATAAATTTAAAAAGATTGAAATTATTCAAAGCACATTCTCTGACCACGATGGAATACAATTAGAAGTCAATAACCATCAGAGACTTAGAAAATTCACAAATACCTGGAGGTTAAACAACACACCTAAACAATCAGTGGGTTAAAGAAGAAATAGCAAGAGAAATTGCTAAATATATAGAGACGAATGAAAATGAGAACACAACATACCAAAACCTATGGGATGCAGCAAAAGCAGTGCTGAGGGGGAAATTTATAACACTAAATGCATATATTAAAAAGGAAGAAAGAGCCCAAATCAAAGAATTAATGGATCAACTGAAGAAGCTAGAAAATGAACAGCAAACCAATCCTAAACCAAGTACAAGAAAAGAAATAACAAGGTTTAAAGCAGAAATAAATGACATAGAGAACAAAAAAACAATAGAGAGGATAAATATCACCAAAAGTTGGTTCTTTGAGAAGATCAACAAGATTGACAAGCCCCTAGCTAGACTGACAAAATCAAAAAGAGAGAAGACCCATATAAACAAAATAATGAATGAAAAAGGTGACATAACTGCAGATTCTGAAGAAATTAAAGAAATCATAAGAGGATACTATGAACAACTGTATGGCAACAAACTGGATAATGTAGAGGAAATGGACAATTTCCTGGAAACATATGAACAACCTAGACTGACCAGAGAAGAAATAGAAGACCTCAACCAACCCATCACAAGCAAAGAGATCCAATCAGTCATCAAAAATATCCCACAAATAAATGCCCAGGGCCAGATGGCTTCACAGGGGAATTCTACCAAACTTTCCAGAAAGAACTGACACCAATCTTACTCAAACTCTTTCAAAACATTGAAGAAAATGGAACACTACCTAACTCATTCTATGAAGCTAACATCAATCTAATACCAAAACCAGGCAAAGATGCTACAAAAAAGGAAAACTACCGGCCAATCTCCCTAATGAATATAGATGCAAAAATCCTCAACAAAATCCTTGCAAATCAAATCCAAAGACACATTAAAAAAATCATACACCATGACCAAGTGGGGTTTATTCCAGGCATGCAAGCATGGTTCAACATAAGAAAATCAATCAATGTATTACAACACATTAACAAGTCAAAAGGGAAAAATCAATTGATCATCTCAATAGATGCTGAAAAAGCATTTGACAAAATCCAACATCCCTTTTTGATAAAAACACTTCAAAAGGTAGGAATTGAACGAAACTTCCTCAACATGATAAAGAGCATATATGAAAAACCCACAGCCAGCATAGTACTCAATGGTGAGAGACTGAAAGCCTTCCCTCTAAGATCAGGAACAAGACACGGATGCCCACTGTCACCACTGTTACTCAACATTGTGCTGGAAGTGCTAGCCAGGGCAATCCGGCAAGACAAAGAAATAAAAGGCATCCTCATTGGAAAAGAAGAAGTAAAACTGTCATTGTTTGCAGATGATATGATCTTATATCTAGAAAACCCTGAGAAATCGACGATACAGCTACTAGAGCTAATAAACAAATTTAGCAAAGTAGCGGGATACAAGGTTAATGCACATAAGTCAGTAATGTTTCTATATGCTAGAAATGAACAAACTGAAGAGACACTCAAGAAAAAGATACCATTTTCAATAGCAACTAAAAAAATCAAGTACCTAGGAATAAACTTAACCAAAGATGTAAAAGACCTATACAAAGAAAACTACATAACTCTACTAAAAGAAATAGAAGGGACCTTAAAAGATGGAAAAATATTCATGTTCATGGATAGGAAGACTAAATGTCATTAAGATGTCAATTCTACCCAAACTCATCTACAGATTCAATGCAATCCCAATCAAAATTCCAACAACCTACTTTGCAGACTTCGAAAAGCTAGTTATCAAATTTATTTGGAAAGGGAAGATGCCTCGAATTGCTAAAGACACTCTAAAAAAGAAAAACGAAGTGGGAGGACTTACACTCCCTGACTTTGAAGCTTATATAAAGCCACAGTTGCCAAAACAGCATGGTACTGGCACAAAGATAGACATATAGATCAATGGAATCGAATTGAGAATTTGGAGTTAGACCCTCAGATCTATGGTGACTGATCTTTGATAAGGCCCCCAAAGTCACTGAACTGAGTCATAATGGTCTTTTCAACAAATGGGGCTGGGAGAGTTGGATATCCATATCCAAAGAATGAAAGAGGACCCCTACCTCACCCCCTACACAAAAATTAACTCAAAATGACCAAAGATCTCAATATAAAAGAAAGTACCATAAAACTCCTAGAAGATAATGTAGGAAAACATCTTCAAGACCTTGTATTAGGCATCCACTTCCTAGACTTTACACCCAAAGCACAAGCAACAAAAGAGAAATAGATAAATGGGAACTCCTCAAGCTTAGAAGTTTCTGCACCTCAAAGGAATTTCTCAAAAAGGTAAAGAGGCAGCCAACTCAATGGGAAAAAATTTTTGGAAACGATGTATCTGACAAAAGACTGATATCTTGCATATATAAAGAAATCCTAAACTCAATGACAATAGTACAGACAGCCCAATTAGATATGAAGAGACAGTTCTCTGAAGGGGAAATACAAATGGCCAAGAAACACATGAAAAAATGTTCAGCTTCACTAGCTATTAGAGAGATGCAAATTAAGACCACAATGAGATACCATCTCACACCGGTTAGAATGGCTGCCATTAAACAAACAGGAAACTACAAATGCTGGAGGGGATGTGGAGAAATTGGAACTCATTCATTGTTGGTGGGACTGTATAATGGTTCAGCCACTCTGGAAGTCAGTCTGGCAGTTCCTTAGAAAACTAGATATAGAGTTACCATTCGATCCAGCGATTGCACTTCTCGGTATATACCCGGAAGATCGGAAAGCAGTGACACGAACAGATATCTGCACGCCAATGTTCATAGCAGCATTATTCACAATTGCCAAGAGATGGAAACAACCCAAATGTCCTTCAACAGATGAGTGGATAAATAAAATGTGGTATATACACACGATGGAATACTACGCGGCAGTAAGAAGGAACGACCTCGTGAAACATATGACAACATGGATGAACCTTGAAGACATAATGCTGAGCGAAATAAGCCAGGCACAAAAAGAGAAATATTATGCTACCACTAATGTGAACTTTGAAAAATGTAAAACAAATGGTTTATAATGTAGAATGTAGGGGAACTAGCAATAGAGAGCAATTAAGGAAGGGGGAACAATAATCCAAGAAGAACAGATAAGCTATTTAATGTTCTGGGGATGCCCAGGAATGACTATGGTCTGTTAATTTCTGATGGATATAGTAGGAGCAAGTTCCCAGAAATGTTGCTATATTAGGTAACTTTCTTGGGGTAAAGTAGGAACATGTTGGAAGTTAAGCAGTTATCTTAAGTTAGTTGTCTTTTTCTTACTCCCTTGTTATGGTCTCTTTGAAATGTTCTTTTATTGTACGTTTGTTTTCTTTTTAACTTTTTTTTTCATACAGTTGATTTAAAAAAGAAGGGAAAATTAAAAAAAAAAAAAGAAAAAAAGAAAAACAAAGGGAAAAAAAAAAAAGATGTAGTGCCCCCTTGAGGAGCCTGTGGAGAATGCAGGGGTATTCGCCTACCCCACCTCCATGGTTGCTAACATGACCACAGACATAGGGGACTGGTGGTTTGATGGGTTTAGCCCTCTACCACAGGTTTTACCCTTGGGAAGACGGTTGCTGCAAAGGAGAGGCTAGGCCTCCCTATGGTTGTGCCTAAGAGCGTCCTCCCGAATGCCTCTTTGTTGCTCAGATGTGGCCCTGTCTCTCTAGCTAAGCCAACTTGAAAGGTGAAATCACTGCCCTCCCCCCTACGTGGGATCAGACACCCAGGGGAGTGAATCTCCCTGGCAACGTGGAATATGACTCCCGGGAGGAATGTAGACCGGCATCGTGGGACGGAGAACATCTTCTTGACCAAAAGGGGGATGTGAAAGGAAATGAAATAAGCTTCAGTGGCAGAGAGATTCCAAAACGAGCCGAGAGGTCACTCTGGTGGGCACTCTTATGCACACTTTAGACAACCCTTTTTAGGTTCTAAAGAATTGGGGTAGCTGGTGGTGGATACCTGAAACTATCAAACTACAACCCAGAACCCATGAATCTCGAAGACAGTTGTATAAAAATGTAGCTTATGAGGGGTGACAATGGGATTGGGAAACCATAAGGACCACACTCCACTTTGTCTAGTTTATGGATGGATGAGTAGAAAAAGGGGAAGGAAACAAACAGACAAAGGTACCCAGTGTTCTTTTTTACTTCAATTGCTTTTTCACTCTAATTATTATTCTTGTTATTTTTGTGTGTGTGCTAATGAAGGTGCCAGGGATTGATTTGGGTGATGAATGTACCACTATGTAATGGTAATGTAAACAATCGAAAGTACGACTTGTTTTGTATGACTGCATGGTATGTGAATATATCTCAATAAAATGAAGATAAAAAAAAAAGATTATAATAAAAAAAGATTGGTAATGCCAAATGTTGGTAAGGAAGTCAAGAAACTGGAACTCTCGTCCATTGCTGGTGGAAATGTAAACTGTGAGGGCAAAGTAGCAGTTTCTTAAAACACTCAATGTAAACTTACCACACTATCCAGCAGTTCCACTCCTAGGAGTCTACCCAAGGGAAATGAAAACATATGTCCACATAAAGGTGTGTGCACAAATGTTCATATCAGCCTTCCTCATAATAGCCAAAAACAGCAAACAATCCAAATGTCCCTCATAGATAAACAAAATGTGGTATGTCCTTACAGTGGAAAATGATTCAGCACAAAAAGGAGCAAACTACAGATACATGCAATATCATGGGTAAATTTCAAAAAATTATGTTAAATGAAAGAAGCCAAATGCACAAGACTGTATAGTTCATTTATATGAATTGTTTAGAAAAGGCCTGAGATTCGGGGTGGGAGTGGGGTTTAAAATGCAAATAAACGGGAGGAGGGGCAAGGTGGTGTCATGGAGAGGAGTGGAACTTTGTCCCCTGGAGCAACTAATAAACAACCAGGAACAATTAGTAAATAACCTAGAACTGCTGGGGGACAACCATAAGAGTCCACAGATAGTACACCAACCTGGATTGGGATGGCTGAGATTGCAGCATAAAATCTGTAAGTAAAAACTGTGGAACTGCGCCGGGAGCCACCCCTCCTCCCCCATGGCAGGCTGAGCTACAAGCCCTCGCTGTAGGAGAAAGCAACAGCCCTGGAGCAAGTGACTATAGCTCAGCCCAGCTCCAACTGGGGTTTTAATTAACAAATGTGGACTGCTGAATACAAGCTACAAACATAGACAAACCCTTAACAAACAGACAGAGGCTTTTAGAGATGACTGACCTTAGAAAGACAGAAAACTCCTGTGTCCCGGGGAAGGGAGCCCTAAAGGCCAGGTGCTCTCTCTGACCGATGGGCAAAACTAGGGAGCTGTGGACTGGCTCTGAAAGGGGGCTTTCTTTCCCTTTTTCTCTCTCAACCTGAGTGGCTCAGTGGAGAAAGCCTCAGCCATTTTCAGTTCACAGCTCTCTGAGCCAGACAGAGTCAGAGAGACAAAGGAGCAATTCAGATGCAGAAGATAACTCCCTAGGGGGTGTATCTTCCCTAAGAGGAACAAGGTGGGGCCCAGCTCTAGTGCTGGCCTTCCCTTCAGAGTTCAGACCCCAGAGCCTGGGGAAAAACAACCAAAACAAAAAATAAAGGGGCCACACCTCCTTATACCAGTTGGGAGCGACAGGATGACAGGCACCACCCGCTGGGCAGGTTAGGAAAAGCACAGCGTCTAGAGACCTCTTAGGAAAGTCTGTCATTCTTCGAAGATAAATCGTCAGGGAAACTCAACTGAATATAACCCCATTCTGAGACCTGAACCCATTCTGGTCTGGGAAAATCTGATTGGGGTAACCAAGGAAACCAGATGCCTAGACAACAGAAAACTACAAATTACACTACAAAAAATGAAGATATGGCCCAAAGGAATACACTTATACCTCAATTAAGGTAGCATAGAGATATTGTTTCATTTTAATGAAACAATCAAAGACATTCAAAGAAATATGCTAAATCAACTCAAAAACCAAATCAACAAGTTCAAGGAAAATATGGCAAAAGAGATGAAGGGTATAAAGAAAACACTAGGCGAACATAAGTTACAAGTCAGAAGTTTGAAAAAACAACTGGCAGAATCTATGGAAATGAAAGGCACAATAAGAGATGAAAAATACAATGGAGACATACAATAGCAGATCTCAAAAGGCAGAAGAAAACACTCAAGAACTGGAGAACAAGACACCTGAAATCCTACACACAAAAGAACAGATAGGGAAAAGAAAGGAAAAATATGAGCAGCATCTCAGGGAATTGAATGACAATGTGAAATACATGATTGTATGAGTCATGGGTGTCCCAGAAGGAGAAGAGAAGGGAAAAGGGACAGAAGCAATAATAGAGGAAGTAATCAATGAAAATTTCCCATCTCTTATGAAAGACATAAAATTACAGATTCAAGAAGCACAGCCTACCCCAAACAGAATAGATCTGAATAGACCCACACCAAGACACTTAATAATCAGATTATCAAATGTCAAAGACAGAGAGAATCCTGAAAGCAGCAAGAGAAAAGCAGTCCATCACGTACAAGGGAAGCTTGATAAGACTATGTGAAGATTTCTCAGTAGCAATGTGGAGGCAAGAAGGAAGTGGTGTGATATATTTAAGATACTGAAAGAGAAAAACCACCAACCGAGAATCCTGTATCTGGCAAGACTGTCCTTCAAATATGAGGGAGAGTTTAAAATACTCTCTGACAAACACGATGACAAAGTTTGTGAACAAGATACCTGCACTACAGGAAATACTAAAGGGAGCACTACAGACAAAAGGAAAAGACAGGAGTGAGAGGTTTGGAACACAGTTTTGGGTGATGGTAGCATGATAATGTAAGTACACTGGACAAAGATGACTGTGAGTATAGTTGAAAGAGGAAGATTAGGAGCTTGTGGGACACCAGAAGGAAAGAGGAAAGATAAAGACTGGGACTGTATAACCAGTGAAACCTAGAGTGGTCAAAAATTGTGATAAAGTGTACAAATATGTTTTTACATGAGGAAGAACAAACGAATGTCAGCCTTGCAAGGTGTTAAAAAATGGGGTGGTATTGGAGAAAAAAATATAATCAATGCAAACTAGAAACTATAGTTAACAGAAACATTGTGTTATGCTTCCTTTAATGTAACAAAGGCAATATACCAACGCTAAGTGCCTATAGAGGGGGACATAAGGGAGGAGTATGGGACCCTTGGCATTGATGATGTTGTCTGACTTTTTATTGTACTTTGGTTTAATTCTGTCTTTCCTTTTGTAGCTTTTTAGCTGTCTTTTTTTTTTTCTTCTTCTTTTTTCTCTCCACCTTCTTTGACTCTTCCTCCTTCTTTGTGGAAGAAATGGAAATGTCCTTATATAGATAGTGGTGGTAGTGGTGAATGCATAAATATGTGATTATACAGGGAACCATCGATTGTTTACTCAGAGTGGAATGTGTGGTGGGTGAACAAAACCGTCTTTAAAAAAAATGGACTGATGAAGAAACCTTGAGGGCGCTATATTGAGGACAAATACTGTATGGTCTCACTGATATTAACTAATTATAATATGTAAACTCAGACATGAAATATAAGTTAGCAGGATATAGAGCAAGGCTTAAGAATGGGGAGCGGTTGCTTATTATTAGCTGAATGTTTAACTAGGTTGAACTTAAATGTTTGGAAATGGACAGAGGTGACGGTAGCACATTATTGTGAGAATAACTAACGGTACTGAATGGTGTGTAAATGTGGTGGAAAGGGGAAGCTTAGAGTCACATATGTCACCAGAAGGAAAGTTGGAGGTTAAAATGTGGGAATGTATAGAACAGTCAATCCTGTGGTGGACAGTGTCCATGATTATCGGTACAAATATTAGAAATGTCTTTCATGAACTAGAACAAATGTATGACATTATAACTAGAAGTTAATAATAGAGGGATATGTAGGGAAAAAATATATGTATTGAAAACTATGTACTACAGTTTGTACTTTTTTAACATTCTTTCATCAACAGTAACAAATGTACTATACCCATACTGTGCGTCAATAATGGAGGGGGATAGTGGATAGGGGTATGGGAGGATTCGAGTTTTCTTTTTGTCTTTAGTTCTTTTCTGGAGTAATAAAAATGTTCTAAAAATTGAAAAAAAAATTGTGGTGATGGGTGCACAGCTGTATAAGGGTACCACGGGCAATTGATTATGCATTTTGGATTTTTGGATGATTGTATGGTATGTGAACAATCTCAATAAAATTTTTTTAAATATGGAAAAAGTAAATAAGCATAAGGTATCTTACTGGGGTGATGGAAGGGTTGTGATGGATAGATTATGATAATGGTTGCACATCTGTAAAGTTTACTACAGTCATTGAATTGTACGCTAATAATGGGTGAATTTTATGAGGTAAATGATCTCTCAGGAAAGCTTTTTTTTTTGATGGAGATGAAATCTGTCATAGAGAGGGATTCTTTTGAGATTTACTAGTACAAAAACTAGGTATTAGGCATTTGCTATTTTGTTATTATATATAACAGCAACATCTACTATTTATAGTCTAATGGGACCCCAGAGTGAGCCACATAGAATCTGAACTTCACTTCTAGTATAGAAAACAGAGAAGGGGAGAGAGGGAGAGAGGGCACTCATGCAAACCTAGCTAATTTTTGCATGATGTCTTTAACTGATTTCTCATTCAGTGCAGGGTGGAGTACAGTCTTGTTTTTGAGTTGTGAAATCAGTGCCAAGAGTGACAAACTTTTTTATATTTGTAATCTTTCCTTTTTAGGGGGAGTAAAACTTGGATTAGGAGATTTCATTTTCTACAGTGTTTTGGTTGGTAAAGCCTCAGCAACAGCCAGCGGAGACTGGAACACAACCATAGCCTGTTTTGTAGCCATATTAATTGTAAGTATACACAGAAATGTGTCAGAACTCCTAATCTCAAAACTCTGAATGCCCTGTCCCTTTAAGGCAGTCCTGTTTTAATCCCAGGTGGGTTGAGTGTTCCAGTTAACTGGGGAGCCTTGTTAAACAAGATAATTGGACTCACCTGAGTAGTTCGCCACCCTAGCCACACATTAGAATCACCTGGGAGCTTTTGAAACACTGTGCCCTGCCCTGAGATATTTTTATTTATGTTTTAATTGTGTATTTTTTTAAAAAGTTCCCCAGGAAATTTAATAAGTACTTCTGATTAGGAAACACTGCTTCAAGCCCAGCAGCCTAGATTTTATGAAAATAGCTCTGCTAGAGCTCAGTCTTTTTTTTTAAAGGGGTAAGCAGATCCTCACTTAGTCCCTGGACCTAGTCCCTGAGGGTTTGATTGTTGTTTTATGTTTAATGACACGACCTGTGACCTACAGTGTTATGTTGGACACAAGTATAAGGTGCAGGACACTAAAACAGGGCATGATCTCCAGAGATCTTGCTTATAATGCCACATGTGAACGCTAAGGCTCAGAACTACGATGTAGGTAAATGGTGCGTAAAATATTTCTTATTGGTGTTTTTACTAACGATATCTTTGGCAAGTAATATATGAGTGAAGTTAGATGAGTGAGGTAAGAGCCTTTACTTATGTGTTTTTTTTTGTGACTATACATTTGTAATTTATCATGATATAGCCAGTTAAAATTTTCATGTACTTTATTTCTCTTTTGAGATCAGTTTTCTGGGTTTGAAATTATTTATTGGTTGTTGTTGTATCTTTTAAGAAAAAAATTATTTGTTCTTGATAAACTGAAGCAGTGCTCAGCCCCCAGATTTTATAGTTAGTGTCTCAGTCACTAGGGTAAAAAGTGGACCACATCATAGCTGCTCTGGGTTTACAAGAAAGCAGTGTACTCTCCATGAACAAACTTTTGTTGTCAGTATGTTCTATGAAGATCTCTTTGTTGGGGCCCACACAACTTAAAAATGCTTTTCCTTCTGGGATTTTAGCTAGCTGAACTAAAATCACAGGAGACAACTAAATGTTTTTAGATATAAATTTCAGTGTTCTTTAAATTTAAAAAAAAAATTTTTTTTTACTTATTTTTAGATCCTATTCCTTGCCTAGAATTAGCGTTTGGAATATCAACATTGTGTGCATGGTAAACTCTATGAAGCAAAGAAAATAAGTGTTTCCTTTTTATGAGAAAGCTACATTATTTTAGTGGCTCTTCCTCCAGATTTAATGAAAATATTTCTTCTGAAATTTAACCATAAAAGGGTAGTATTCAGTTATTTAAGTTAAAAGCAAGATTTGTGATTGAATTGCTTTAGACATAAATAGTTTCATAATTATCTATGAGTTTGTGTCTTTTCCCCTCTTCTTCACAGGGTTTGTGCCTTACGTTATTACTCCTTGCCATTTTCAAGAAGGCATTGCCAGCTCTTCCCATCTCTATCACCTTTGGGCTTGTTTTCTACTTTGCCACAGATTATCTTGTGCAGCCCTTTATGGACCAACTAGCATTCCATCAATTTTATATTTAGCATATTTGCAGTTGGAATCCCATGGATTTTTCTCCTTTGACTGTTATAAAATCTGGGGAGGACAAAGGTGATTTTCCTGTGTCCACATCTAAAAGACTCAAGATTTCCGGCTGGACTTTTCGCAGCTTCCCTCCAAGTTTTCCTGACTACTCACAGTACTGGACACTGAAGAGCAGGCAGGCACCTGCAGAACCTGGTTTTGAACATACTTCTTCATGGTGGGCTGAGTCCCTCGGTGCAGAAACTACCAGATTTGAGGGACAGAAATAAGGAAACGTGATGGGCCAGAAATCTGCTGTGCTCGACCAGCAGTTTGATCCTTGGTCACAGGTAGATTTTACCAACACTACGAACTCTCAGGACTACCATTGCCAAGAGGTTAAGTGAAGTGGTTTAAACCAAACAGGACTCATCTTAAACTACATGTTGAAAATTAACCTATTCTATACTGGTTGATTTCTGAACCTTTTCAAGAGGTACTGTGAGGAGAGCAGGCACCAGCAGCAAAATGGAAAGGTGGAAAGGGGCTCAAATTTTCACTTTCAGACTTTTTTGCTGCAGACTTGTCATTTTTAAATAAGATTTTTTTTTTTCCTCCTTGGGTCAAGTCGGATGTGTTGGTTGATTTTGACAAGTTATGTTCTCAAGCACTGAAACTCCATTATCATCTATGGTTGCCAGTTCTTCCCAAGGCCAGTTGGAATTTATTTGAGTTTGATTTAAAAAATCTTAATCTCAGGTTCCAAATTCAGTAATTTCTGGGAATAATGGAACTTTTGCTCAACAATTCCCCATCCTTCTTAGGTAAATTCTATATTTTCCACCAAGTTCCTAATTTTTAGATGTACCTGTAAGTTTACTTGCCCCCAGATGCTCTTCTGTTCCCCTTTTCTCCTTTTACTCCCACCCACAAGCAGTTCTCTTATACAGCAAATGAGACAGCTCTGTTATGGTAGCAGATGATCCAGTTATTCTGGGATTTTGCTCTTTGTGTGATGCAAAGAATGTGTTATGAATCAGTGCTATCAGCCTTGCTGTCATAATTTCTTCAGTAGCAAATAAGTTATGTGCCCAAAGGCAGTAGAATTAAAGAAGAGTAAAATGGCTGGTGAAGCACTTTCTGTCCTGGTTTTTTTTTTTATACTATAACCCCTTGTGTCTGACAGTAGATCACAATTAGAGCTAATAGCCCAAAGCTGGTGGTTTATAACGTTTATGAATCAGTCGTGTCAGTACAAAACAAGACTTGGGAGAAAACCATTATTTCTCCTGGCGAGCTGTGGAAGAATGCTGGGTCAGGAGAAGGAAGAGGCCTCCAGTGGTCAATAGGACAAATGAGCTCATGTCCTAGGGCAGATATTAAAGAGAAGATCTAAGAACCTCACAATGGGTGTTTTGTGGTTCTCCATCTGCATTACCTTTCATCTCAATGAATCTTCATGTGAATGGGGCAGTGGAGGCACTGGCTGAAGTCACAAAGGTGTTCAGACTCTGTGCGTTCAAGTCAGACAAAGCATGTGAACAGAACCATCAGCCTGTGTGCATGTGACCCCGCTCAGTGAAGCCTTACCAGGGCACAACCCTTCTTTTACTGCAGACAAGCCTTAGCCATGACGATCAGACTAAGCTTTGTGAGAAACTGATTCCTGTGGACCAGGCTTTTCCCCTTTTGCCTGCTGCTTTCTCTCTGTATCATATGATCCTGTTTGGGAATTCTCCTTGGAACTGGCCTATTTGTTTTCTGTCACAGGGTATTTCTTATAAGAAACTAATTTTTGGAGTAATATGCTGGTCCAACCTTAGTAAAAGTAAAAACTGGCTTATATTAGGCAGTGGGGAACTGCAGGGAAATTCAGAACTATGCAAAGATAGTGGGCTTAGAGAAGTAAGTTCTCTCCTCTCGATTTACTTTTTATCATTTAGCACCTTTTTTCCAACATTCTTTCTCTTCCCAGACAGATGACCTTGTGGGTATTATCCTCTAGAAAGCACATGCAATTCAGTGGCTTCAACAGAGCCACCTGAATGCCAGTTTGTGATTTGAAGCATACTTGAGGGAACCCTAATCTAGAGTAGTTTATTTCAGCAGGGGTCCCAAATGTGTTGTATCTTCCATGACAAGGTTCATCTTAGAAGAGAATTTGTGGGGTTTGGGAGAGAGTGCATTTAAATCCATCCTATGTACTATTGTTCTCTGTGGAAATTTTGCACTGAATCTGTCATTTTCCACAAGTCCGAGCCACATCTCAGCAGTTATAAAGCTGCATACAGAACTCATTTTATTTCTTTAAATCACTGATCTCAGCCACAGAACCTTTCCTTCAAACATTCTTTTTAGATTCAGTTCATTTGTTCCTGAAATATCAAATTGCTGGTCTTCCACCATGAAAAGTAGCTTGTCACCAGAGAGAACAGTAGCAATTCCACAGGGGTTAGGAGCTCACACCCTGGGAAGAGGGGCTGACTGGAGCTAGGTTAGCAGCCGAGCTAACCTTCTTCGTGAAGGGAAGGGAATACAGGAAGAAAAGTGTCTGGGTCTGACTGGCTTACAATACAAAGAGGATTTATATACGGAATGTTGCCACAAACTAGCCTGTGGAAATATTAACCATATTTGGCAGATTTGTAGAGTTGTTTGTTTTTGTTTTGTTTTGTTTCCAGAGAGTAAGGGCTCACCTTCCTGTTTTTGAGTCTCGCCAGGTTAGTGTGTGATTCTTGGGTCACAGCTCTTGCTGTAAATGACTAACTTTCTCAATCAGAAAAAAATGGAGAGAGGGAAGATTTCCAAGCAACTTAGAAGAAAACAGTCATAAGTAAGCAATTTATTGATTTCAATGGAAAAGCAACAACTAAAGATGTAATATTTTTACTTTTTAACCCTGGATATCCTTTTATTTTTATTTTATTTTATTTTATTTTATTTTTGAAATGTCCTCCTTATTTTAAAAATTCTCCCTAGTAGATGTCCAAACACATATGTTTAGTACTTGGCCTCAAACAACGGCATATATGTATTCTTGATCATAATTTGCAGAATGTGAAACAAAAGTTAAGTTTCCAAATAAGGTCTTGCAGGGTCATTAGCAGGTGCCTAAAGGAAGCTTCTGATCCCTGACCCCCCAAATGCAGGATTTTGTGTATTGGATTGTTCATGATCTAACCCTGGAAGGAAAAGAGCTCAGAAACTACTGTGAAAAGATTTATTTGTTCAGTGTCTTCCATACTCCTGGCAATGCGCTGTAGACCAAGGATACCAAGACAAGTAAGATTGATCCTCAGAATGCAGCTGTAGTCTCTTGTTTTCTGGAATATGGCATCTTTAACTTTGCTAAAATATTGGGTGCTTGTCAATAACCACTTCTCCCAGTTACCATTACTGAAGGCCCTACTGCCATGGCACGGTCAGTTCTGAAAATTGTAACATCTGTTGGTATTGTATATAGTCTCGTTCCACAGAAGAGATGGCAGGCTTGTAAAAGTGATGTTACCAAAGTGACTTGATGCTTTCAGAAACCAATCTTCTAAGTAAAATACTCCTTTTTCTCTAAATTTGCTTTTGGGTGGTCTATATAGAACCCTGAGTTTGGGAAGTGGCTTGAAAACTGGACCTTTGGTTTTGCCCTTCGGGAGGTTACATATCATCATCATGAGTTTGAACCTAGTGATCCTGTGATCTTCTCGCCTCTTTTTAAATTCCCCAAACACAGAAGGTTGAAAACACTGGCTTTCAGCTCTTCACAGCCCTCATTGAAATTGCAGGCCAGAGTGTACCAGCAAGGCTTTCTCACACTCAAGTCTCAGAATCTTCTGGATGCTTTCATCTGAACAGGACTCTTCTCTGATAGGAAACACCTGCTTGAGCAAGAGTGCAGTTTAGGCAGCTGCGAGCAACAACATAACCCTCCTCAGGCATTTAAAACCTCAGATTTGCATATTAAAAAGGAGCCTGGTGCTGAAATGAACCCCTTCTTTGACTGTCAAAGCCTTCTCCCAGTGCTTCCCACTGGATGCTGCAACAGTGCCACGAGAAAGCAGTTAGGCCACCCTGGACCCTGGAATGTGTTGTTAGCATTTCAGGTTTGTCTGTGTGACAAGATAGATTTCCCAGAAAGCAGTTTTCCTTTTGAAATAATTGCCAAAACCAAGCAGCTTCAAAACTCAACTGAATTAGAGTAGCAGGTACAGGATTATCTTGGTTTATGATGTGATCGGAGATGCTGGAATGTGCATGTCAGTGGGATCGTTTACTCAGTGTGCTCATTGTCTGGCTTTCGCTTCTGCAGACTCTGCTTTTTACATAATTGAGACAAACTGTGAATACATCTTTTTAAAATACCTTTCAAATTCTTGGTAAGATATAAATTTGATAGATGATTGCAGATTTTCCTGTATTTATCAAATTAATAAAGACTGCATGAATCACCTGTACTAGTTTTCTTACATGGAAGTATTATAATGTGTAACTGAGAACTGTTCAGAAATTCTCAAGAAACAGTTTAGAAACACAAATGCATTGTTGCTATCATTGGCTTATAATAAAATGGTATGGATTATGGCAGGCCATACCACTGAAGGGTCCAATATTAAATCTGTTTATAAAAAGCCTCAAAACAACTATTCTTAATAAATTAGTTTCTGAAAGAATATTTTTCTTGAACTGTTAACTCACATTAATGTAAAGACTGGCAAAACAAAGTATAAACTTACAGGATATGTGTGTTGTAGTATAATGTAGGTATTTCATGTGCTAGAGGATTATCTTAAAAAGAAATAAGTCACACTATTGGAAAAAGCAACTTTACTGCTATTGACCTGGTAAGGCATAGAATATCCTATCATTCTACCCCCAAACTCCACAAAACTCCTGTTTCTGAACAGTGAATAACATCATAATGTTGGGAAGGATTAGTCAGAGATAAGTTTGTGGGAGAAAATACAAAGATTTTCTCCAAAAGGAGCAGATGAAAATGGACGAGTTCCTGGCCACTTCAGCTCAGGGCATTGAGAAGCAAGGGGAAGGTGCTCACCCCTCCTTTGGAATCGGAGGCATCATTTGCTTTCCTGAAGCTCGTAGGCAGTGTCAATAGAGTCTGCCATAGAAGCACCACGATTTGTCCACATCAGCAGGGAGAGGTTTCTGATTTTTAGGGACCTGGACAGTAGTGCTCCTGATGAAAATGAGGAACACATTTGAGCAGGACTGAGGAGCAGGAAGGATGAGGCTGGATTTCCTGCATTGCATGGTAAGTACCACAAATTTCCGTCATCCCAGCCCACACCGCTCTCTCTGCTGCACACTCTTCTGTGTGTTGTGTGTGTAGGGGGGTTGGGGAGGTTGGGGGGTGGAGGGAGACTCTTCCCCCAGCAGCTTAGGATCTGGCAAAGAGTGAAATGACAACATACCTGAGTACATGCAACAGCATTTATTAATTTACCATCATTTGAACTGGAATGCAGAGTAAAGGAGGGAACCATAGAAGACTGGTTTAAGATTGGAGTTTTCTCCAGAAACAGGAAGTTTGGAACCAAGTTTGGAAAGAAGGGAAGAATCTGGATTGGCAAGAAGGCAAAGAACATGAACAAAAACAAAATCAGGAAGGAAGAAATGTGTGGAGACTCCCAAGGATAATTGGGCTTCAAATAAATGTGATTTATCTGAGGAACACCGAATTAGCTAACCAAATATGTTTCCATATTTACTTAGAATATAGCTCCTTCATTAAATGACTTGTGGAAACTATGAAGGGTGATGACCTAATCCACCACGGAGGCTTTTCAACCCCTGGAGTCTCTTGTCCTTGAAAAAGAAGATTTGATTCACTAACCTGGACTGGCCCGTCCGTGCCTGGTATCCCCGGCCCACTAAACAGGAGAGATGGAAGGGCCTCCGGAAGTAAACTTGTTGGAATCCTTATTCTTGGAAGAAGGTTGACATACCCTTGCTGCCTGTTTTTGTTTTTGTTTTTTTCCTAAAATCATTTTAATTATGTAGTATTTGATATAGACTATCCCAGTGTCAATTTCTCATGCGAAAGAGGAGAAGATTTTGTTACGTTTTTACCCATAGCATACCAGGCTGGGCTGACTCTAAAGCCAGCGGGCAGCAGCCGGGCTCGTTTGCCAGCCCGCCCTTCGGTACTTGGAAAGCTCTGCTTGTCTCTACTCCTGGCAGAGCTCCAGCCTCCTGGCGGGTGGGAGGAGTGTGAGGCCTGACCGGCTCCTTGGAGGGCCCACTGCCCCTGAGGCTGGAGACAAGCTTGGGCCCCGCCTCACCCCCAGGAACTCTGCCAACCCAGATGTTTCCCGCAGTCCCTCCCGCTTTTTGCCGCCTCCAACTTGTTTTCTCACACTCCAAGCCCCTCCTTGCCCAGGATTCTGCCTCAAGCTGAGGAAGGACCAAGGCCCTGGTTTTTCCCACCACTGTTTCTCCATTTCCTTGATATTGGATATTCTCTGTCCCCCACTCCCAGACACACTCCTTTGTCATTCTCAGAGCAAGTTCATGCTTTTGTCTGCAGACTCAGGCTCTCTGGACTGGGAAGCTGGCAGAGGAAAATGTCTTGTTCACCTGATGCCTTTGATCCAGAGGAGGGGAGCTCAGGTTGGCAAATACACACAAACCTTTAGGATATACCTCCCCAGCCACCCAAGTCCTAGTGTGTTTTTGCACCTCCCCAGCATGTGGACAAGGCCGGCCTGAGTGGTAAGAGGGAGTTGGGTGTGAGTCTCTCATTTCCCAATCCCAGAGCCTCCCTAGCCCTGGCAGGGCCCCTGGGAATTGCTTAACAAATGTTTGGTGATTAAATGAAATGATGGCTCAATTAGGAGCCCGCAGAGGGGATTTCCATGCAGAATGATGTAAACGGGGCATGTGTGTGAGGATTTGTTTTTAAGTAAGAACAAATATTATCCAATTTTCGTCCCTGTTTACAAGACTGGGCTGCAAAGTGCAGAGCTTGAAGTCAGTTGTCCACTTAAGAGGCCCATTATTTTTAAACAGGTGGTCAAGGGTGAATGCAAACAGGCTTCCTCCCGCCCCCAGGTCACATCTTGAGAAACGGTAATGGGTTTGTCCTGGGCTAGTGTCACTACATTGAATCAGGAGGAAAAAGGATAGTGCAGTTCTTTTTTTATTTCTTTATGTTTTTTATTATGGTAGAACATACATTACATAAAAGTCATTTTAACCATTTTTTAAGTATGCAATTCTGTGACATTCAGTACATTGACAATGTTGTGTAACCATCACCACTATCTCCAAGATATTTTCAACATCCCTAACAGAAACTGGTAGCCGTTAAGAAGTAATTCCCCATTCTTCCCTTCCTGCAGACCCTGGTAACCACTATTGTGCTTTTTGTCTCTTAAGAATTTGCTTATTTTGAGTATTTCATATAAGAGAAATCATACAATACTCGGCCTTTTGTGTCTGGCTTATTTCACTCAACATGATGTCTTCTAGAGTCATCCATGTTGTAGCATGTATCAGTACTTCATTTCCTTTTATGACTGAATTATGTCCACTGCATGCATATACCACATTTTGTTTACCATTCTTCGGTTGAGGGACTCTTGGGTTGCTTCCATCTTTTGGCTATTGTGAATAATGCTGCTGTGAATGTTGGTTGTACAAAAATCTGTATGAGCTTCTGTCTTCAATTCTTTTGCTTCTATACCTAGAAATGGGATTTCTGGGTTGTATGATAATTCTATGTTTAGCTTTCTGAGGAACTGCCAAATTGTCTTCCATTGCAACTGCACCATTTTGCATCCTCATCAACTATGTATGAGGATTCCTATTTCTCTGCATCCTTGCCAACTCCTATTTTTTTTTTTAATAGCCATCCTGTGGGTATGAAGTGGTATCTCATTGCAGTTTTGATTTGCATTTCTTTAATGGCTAATACAAATATTGGCCATTTTTACATCTTTTTTTAAATGAATTTTTATTGAAATATATTCACATACCATATAATCATCCAAAGTGTACAACAGTTGTTCACAGTTTCATCATATATTTGTGCATTAAACACCACAATTTTTGAACATTTTCATCACTCCAAAAAATAAAAATGAAAATAAGAACAAAAATAAAAGTAGAAAAGGACACTCAAAGCATCCCATACCCCTCCTCCCCCCACCCCCATTTACTTTTTTAAAATTAAAATATATTCACATACTGTCATGCCCCAAGAGGAATTTTGTAGCCAAAGGACTAAAGAAAGCACTGGACACAATCTGAGACATGAGCCTTTATTATGGGGCTTACTGACACGGTGGGAAGTCGAGTCACTTTGCCCTGAATTCAGGAGCTTCTCTGAATGGATTCGGGAGCTGCTCTGAATGGCGGCGGGTTCAGAGCTCAACGTGAAAATACTCCGCACTTTGGGGGAGGCTGAATAAGCTGGTTATAAGGGTTCGACATTCCAATGAGTATGAGAGGATAAGGGAGGAGGGGTGTGTCTTTCAACATAGGGAGGGATTGATTGTAATCAACAGGGAGGAGGGGAGGATTATAGATTATCTTGTAGATAACAGTATGTCAGGGAGTCTCAGGGAGGACATAAAGATTACATTTAGCAGAGAGGCCTGATTTACAAGAATAGGTCAAACATTAACTGTCCTAGGTCAAGCAAATTGCTGTGTGCAATCTTCAAGATGTTTGTAACCCAAAGCTCCAGGGACGGAACACGTCACACACAGACAGCTCAAAATCTCAAAATTTAGAAATAACTGTTACAACTCATGAATAAATGTGACTGCTGTAAGAGCTTACAATCTAGGAACCTTTATATAAGCCTTCCCCTTATAGCCCATGTTCCAAATTCAATCCTCAGAGTTTATACATTGTTAATACTCCATGTTAGTGAGGCATTATAATGTTTGTCTTTTCATTTCTGGTTTATTTCACTCAACCTACTGTCCTCATGGTCCATCCACTTCGTTGCAAACCTCATAACTACATTCTTTCTTGCTGCTCTGTCATGCAAAACATTCTTATATTTGTATGTTTGATCAAACACATTGACCACTCTAAGTTTCACTAAGTTACTTAGTCCCAGTCTTTATCTTCTATCTTCCCTTCTGGTGTCATACAGACCCCTAATCTTCCTGTTTCAACAGTCATCTCTCTTCAGTGTACTTACAATATTGTGCTACCATCACACAGTATTGTGCTGTCCATTTCTAGATCTACATAGTCAATCCTCTAGAACATTCTATACTTCAACATCAAATGTCCAATCTCTAATCTCTTTCTATCTCCTGATATCTTCATATCTACACTTCTCCAAATCTCTCTCTCCTGTCTTTTCCTATCTGTCTGTAGCACTCCCTTTAGTATTTCCTGTAGAGGAGGGCTTCTGTTCATGAACTCTCTCAGTGTTTGTTTGTTTATCTCAGTGTTAGTTTAAACTCTACCTCATTTTTGAAGCATAGTTTTGCCCAATATAGGATTCTTGGTTGGCAGTTTTCCTCTTTCACTATCTTGAATATATCATACCACTGCCTTCTTGCCTCCATAGTTTCTGCTGAGAGATCCACACTTAGTCTTCTCAAGCTTCCCTTGTATGTAAGGGATCGCTTTTCTCTTGCTGCTTTTAGAATTCTCTCCTTGTCTTTGATGTTTGAAAATCTGATTAGTGTCTTGGAGTAGGTCTATTTGGATCAATTCTGTTTGGGGTATGCCCTGCTTCTTGGTCCTGTAATTTTATGTCTTTCATAACAGTTGGGAAATTTTCATTGATTATTTCCTCTATTATTCCTTCTGCCACTTTTCCCCTCTCTTCTCCTTCTGATACACCTATAACATGTATATTTGTGCACTTCATGTTGTCTTTCAGTTCCCTGAGACCCTAGCTCATATATTTCCATTCTTTTCACTATCTGTTCCTTTGTATGCAGGATTTCAGATGTCCTGTCCTCCATCTCACTGAGCCTTTCTTCTGCCTCTCCAAGTCTGCTGCTGTTTGTCACCATTGTGTTTTTCATTTCTTCTATTGTGCCTTTCATTCCCATAAGTTCTGCCATTCGTTTTTTCAAACTTATGAATTCTTCCTTGTGATCACCTAGTGTCTTCTTTATATTCTTTATCTGTTTTGTCAAATTCTCTGTCACCTTGTTGATTCAATTTAAAAGATTTGTTTGAACATCTATAATAAGTTGTTTCAACTCCTGAATCTCAGTTAAAATGTTAGTATCCTCCTTTGGGCCATATCTTCCCATTTCTGGATGTGGCTTGTGATTTTTCTGCTGTCTTAGCATGTGGTTTTCATGATTGGTTTATTCTGGAGTTTTCTCTCTTTTGCATAAGGTTTTCTTGTTGGTTGACTTTGGTCTCTATCTTTTCTTTGTTTCTCTCCCTGGCCAGTTGTCATATTAGCTCTGCCCCCTAATGTTCCCCCCAAAATCAGTTGCCCACCGTGGCCTGCCACAGGGATGGGAGGTAGGCACTGGGCACCCCAGCAAGTTCATTGTATTTGGTAATACAAATCTGCTGACCTCCACTGGTGCTCTGTTTTCCATTGACTAACAAGACCTGGGTTTGTTTTAGGTTCCTGCTTTAACAGTTGGGTCTTCCCTTTTTCTCAGCCAAAACAGGGCATATAGACTAGCTCCTGTGTTCCTAAGAAAGGGTCCTTGCACTTTCCAGACTGTCCAGCAGATGGCAGTGCTCGGTAATTTACTCATTCTCAGAGTCCACTCTGCCTCAGAACTGGCCATTGGCTGCTGCTTCCCTCAAGTTTGGGGGAAGGGCTTTCAGACCCAGGGCTGCGAACGCATTTCTGTCTGCATTTGCTCAGTCTCTTTGTCCCTCAGTGATCTGGGCCTTGAAATGTCCTCCCCTCTTCAGTGAGGGTATTTTTCACTGCTTTGAGATTTTTAAATCTGTGACCCTGGTGAGAGAAGTCCTGTATGCCATTTCAGTGCCTTTTCCACACAGAAACCAAGTGAGGGGGAGGGGAGAGGACCAGCTGGTCTGGAATGTAAAATTCCTACCTGATATTTCTTCTCTTTCTTCAAGTCGTCATTTGTAGGGTCATACTCCAGTCTATATCCTCCTCCAGAGTTTCAAATAATTCAGAATTGTCTTTTTTTTCATTGACTCTCTGGAGAGAAGTTTTCAGTAGCTGTTTACATCACCATGTTGATGACATCACTCTGTGTATCTTCTCTGGAGACAAATCTATTCAAATTCTTTGTCCATTTTTAAATTGAGTCATTTGTCTTTTTGTTGTTAGGTGGCAGGAGTTCCTTATATAATTGAGATATTAAACCTTGTCAGATGTGATTTTCAAATGTTTTCTCTCATTCTGTAGGTTGTCTTTTCACTTTCTAGAGATGTCCTTTGATGCACAAAAGTTTTTAATTTTGGTGAAGTTCAGTTTATCTAAATTTTTGTTTTGTTGCTTGTGCTTTGGGTATAAAATCTAAGAATCCATTGCCTAATACAGGGTCCTGAATATATTTTCCCGTTTTCTTGTAAGAGTTTTATAGTACTAGCTCTTTTTAGGTATTAGGTTGTTGATCTATTTGAATGAGTTTTTGTATATGGTGAGAAATAGGAATCCAAATTGATTCCTTTGCATGTGGATTTCCTGTTGTCCTCAGCTCCATTTGTTGAAGAGACTTTTTTTTTCCATTGACTTGGCACCCTTGTTGAGAATCAACTGGCCAAAGGTGTGTGAGGTTTCTTCTGTGTACATTTATATTTTAAACTGAAAAATGAAATCATTCTATTTAATATAGCATTTACTTCTTATTTTACTTTTTAATATTTATCATTGAATTTTTTGGATGCCATGTTAATAACATGAATTTAACCATGAAATTTTTTTATTCAGGTAAGTCTCTTTATTCTTTGGGGAAATATTCTATTTTCACATACTCTGGCATACTTAGAAAACATTAAAAAAAGCAAATCATAAATGCAACTGTGGTTTGGGTCAATGGATAGGCTCAGGAGTTCTGGTGCAGGTGTGCAGTTCTTAATACTTCTGCTTACCCTTCATTTAACCATGAAAGCCCCAGAGGAACCAATATTTATTGAGCATTTACTATGTTATGTCCCAGACACTATGCTAAGCCCATCACAGGCATTATCTCGTGTCATCCTCACCTCACACTGTTACCAGACAAGGAGGTGGATTCTTTCTCCGATGCACTCAAATGACCAACTCCTGAGACAGTGGGATTTCAAATAGAGAAAGAGTTATTGTTGGGCACAAAGCAGGAAAGCAGATGGCCTATTGGCCCAAAAATCTGTCTCTCCCTGCTGCAGTAATTCTGATAGTTTTATAGTATCAAAAGATGGGCAGATTTTAGGATAATGAACACAATAGCTACAGATGATGTAATTAGAGGTGATCTAATTGAGTATGCACAGATTGACTACATGTTTAGTCATGGAACATATGTAAGAAAATGGTGGACTTAATATGATGGGTGTGATTTTTAGTATTATAGTGAGGTATAGGCCACTTATAGATTAAGGTCTAAGCTGTGCATGTCAGGTGGGCCCATTTTGGATAGATCCAGCTTTGGTTATTGTGCCAGTTTGGATGTATTACGTCCCCCAAAATGACATTATCTTTGATGCAATCTTGTGTGGGCAGACGTATTAGTGTTGATTAGATTGTAATTCTTTGAGTGTTTTCATGGAGATGCGACCCACACAACTGTAGGTGATAACTCTGGTTAGAAAATTTCCATAGAGGTGTGGCCCCGCCCATTCAGCATGTGCCTTGATTAGTTTACTGGAGCACTATATAAGCTCAGACAGGAGTGAGCTTGCTACAGCCAAGAGGGACACTTTGAAGAACACACAGGAGCTGAGAGAGGAGCTTCAGCTTAGAGACATTTTGGAGATGGCCTTTGAAAGCAGACCTTTGCTCCAGAGAAGCTAAGAGACGACAAATGCCAGAGCAACTAATAGTGACATTTTTGAGGAGCTACAGCCTAGAGAGGAACATCCTGGGAGAAAGCCATTTTGAAACCAGAACTCTGGAGCAGATACCAGCCATGTGCTTTCCCAGCTAACAGTTCTGGACACCATTGGCCATCCTCCAATGAATGTACCCGATTGTTGTTGACTTACCTCGGACACTTTATGGCCTTAAGACTGTAAATTTGTAACCAAATGAACCCCCTTTAAAAAAGCTGATCCATTTCTGGTGTTTTGCAAAAAGGCAGCATTAGCAAACCGGAACAGTTACAGATAACTTTGGACTTTGGGTGGGTTTGTTCTGGGCTGTCTTTAGTGATCACAAGAGTATAAAGTTGAAAAATCAGATAAAATGGGTACAAGTGAAGGTCAGTCACAAGGTTTTTACAATCACAAGGTCACACGATAAAGGCTATACAATCATTAGAGATCAAGGCAGCTGGATTACAGTTCAGAGATTTTGGGTATTTCCCTCTGTCTACTCTAATATACCATAAAGTATATAATGGTTCAGTAATCAAAATCAGCCCTTAAATCCTAACTTCTTGGTTACAATGCCATGAGGAGGAGCTATTATCCCTATTTTACAAGTAAGAAACAGAAACTTTGAGAGATGAGTAGCATTTCCAGAGTCACACATAGCAAGTAGGAGAGTGTGCCTCAACCTGGGGATGGCTGATGCCAGAGCCTGTGCTTTTAACCAGGACAGCGGAGGCCCTGGAGACCTGTTTCTGTGGAATGGGATCGGTTTCCTGAGCCTCAGTTTTCTCCTCTGTAAAATACGGAGTTTCTCTCCAACCTAGTGGCCTTGACTCTTAAAGACGATTGTATAACAGTTTAGCTTACAAGGGGTGACAGTGTGATTGTGAAAACCTTGTGGATCACACTCTCTTTATCCAGTGTATGGATGGATGAGTAGAAAAATGGGGACAAAAACTAAATGAAAAATAGGGTGGAGGGGGGGGGATGATTTGGGTGTTCTTTTTTACTTTTATGTCTTATTCTGATTCTTCCTGGGGTGAGGAAAGGGGTCAAAAATAGATTGGGGTGATGAAGGCATAACTATATGATGGTACTGTGAACAGCTGATTGTCCACCATGGATGATTGTATGGTATGTGAATATATCTCAACAAAATTGAATTTAATAAAAACAACAGCAAAAACAACAAAAACAAACAAAAAAACCCCACAGATGCAGCATTTTGAATGTTAAATATATATATATATATATATATATATATGGAGTTTCTCAAACTTTCTCATGAAAACCTCTTAAACAGCAGAGGAAACTAGAGATCCTGAGGGTCTAGGACATAGCCAAAGTGGTAGCCACAGGCAGAAGTCTCTCTGAAATAAAAAAAAAAAAAATGATCAAAAAGTTTTTGTTTCATAATATATGCTTGTTTTTTGGTGTTATGATTATTTTTGATATAAAAATAATCATAACACCATCACTAACTATCACCAAAAATATTTACCATCGCTGTACCACTACACATACCCAGTCTTTAAGTTGATTTCCCAGAGCTGTGCCTTGTCTATTTGGTGTCTTTATGTGTCCCCAAGACCACATACCCCAGTTTGAGAAGCCCTGACAGGCTAGGCCTAAGGTCCTTCCCAACTGTAGCCAACTCATACATTGTCACAGTTTGAATTCAGGGTCTATTGAGTGGGAGCTGTGTTTGAGAGTCTTTTGTGGGCCATGGGCATACACTGCTCCCATCTGCCTTCCATCGTTCTGCTGCTCTCCTTTGTTCTCACCTCTGGATCTGTGAATTCTTGAGAACTTTCTATTTTAGTGTTTCTTTTTATCTACATTAATTTAAATGGTTTCCTGGATGTCCACCTGTGGTTGAATACTCAGTTCCAGAGCCAGTGTTTGCAGTTGTGTTTAGGTTTGTGTTCAGCCAAGGAGAAAAGCAGTACGGTTCTCCTGGTCCTCCATGTCTACTGGGGGCCAGAGGAAGTCACTGTGTAACCTGTGTTTGAACTCTGAGTATGAGCACAAAGGTGTTGTAGGAGGAAAGCAGATGAATTGAGCCATTCTACAAATATTTATTTGTTACGTGCTAGAACCCTATAACAAACCATTTTGCATGTATTATTTAATTCAATCTTCACAGGAACTCTCACGGAGGGTTATTATTGTCCTCCTTTTAGAGACGTGGAAACTGTGGAGCAGGAAGGTTAACTTGTCCAAGATGTCACGAGCAGTGAGTGATAGAACCAAGACTCCAACTCAGGCAGCAGAGCCACAGACCTCACATCCCCCGAGACGCCCTGCCTGTCTCACTCAGACTCACATTCATGTTACCAGCCTTGAAGTCATTCCAGCAAGCCAGCATCATCTGCCACAGTATATATATAAATACTGTGTGTGTATGTATAGTTTTTAAAGCAATGTTATTCACATACCATATAATCCATCCAACATGAACTATCAGTGGCTCTCAGTATAATCTTAGAATTGTTCATTCATCACCACAGTCAATTTGAACATTTTCCTTACTCCAAAAAGAAAAAACCCATGCCCTTTATACCCCGCCCCCATTATTGACACCTTGTGTTAGTGTGGTAGCTTTGTTACAATTGATGGGAAAATATTGTAATATTACTGTTAACTATAGTCCGTAGTTATATTTTTTTCCTATATACCACCCTATTATTAGCACCTTGTAAGAGTGACATTTGTTCTAGTTCATGGAAGAATAGTCTTATATTTGTACTGTTAACCACTTTCATCATCCACAACAGGGTTCACTGTGTTATACAGACTCATGTTTTATCCTCTAGCTTTCCTTCTAGTGACATACATGACCTTAAACTTCCCCTTTCAACCACAATCACACAATTCAGTGCTGTTAATTACACTCACAACAATGTGCTACCATCATCTCTATCCATTTCCAAACATTTACAATCAACCTTATTAAGAATTCTGCAGAAATTAAGCATCAGCTTCCCATTCTCTACTTCTGTTCTATCTCCTTGTAGCCTGTATTCTAGATATTAACTCCATGAGTTTGCTCATTATATTTAGTTCATATTAATGAGACCATACAATATTTGTCCTTTTGTTTCTGGCTTATTCACTCAACATAATGTCTTCAAGGTTTATCCATGTTGTCACATACATCATGACTTCATTCCTTCTTCCAGCTGAATAATATTCCATTTCACATATATACTACATTTTGTTTATCCAGTCGTCAGTTGATGGACACTTGAGTTGCTTCCATCTTTTGGCAATTGTGAATAATGCTGCTATGAACATTGGTGTGCAAATGTCTGTTCATGTCCCTGCTTTCAGTTCTTCTGGGTATATAGCTAGTAGCACGATTGCCAGATCATATGGCAGTTCTATACTTAGCTTCCTGAGGAACCACCAAACTGTACACAGCAGCTGTACCATTTTACATTCCCAACAGCAGCGAATAAGTGTTCCTATTTCCCCTACATTTTCTTCTAGGAGTTTTATGGTCCTGGTTCTTATAGTTAGGTCTTTGATCCACTTTGAGTTAATTTTTGTATATGGTGTGAAACACCTTTTGGAGTCATTCTTTTGGATGTGGATATCCAGTTCTCCTAGCACCATTCTTTCAAGAGACTGCTCTGTCGCAGTTGAGTGGATCTGGCAGCCTTGTCAAAAATCAATCACCATAAATGCACGAGTCTATTTCTGCATTCTCAATTCAGTTCTGTTGATCAATATGTCTATCTTTTTGCCATCACAATGCTGTTTTGACCACTGTAGCTTTGCAATATGCTTTAAAGTCAGGAAACATGAGTCTTCCAACTTTATTCTTCTTTTTCAAGATGTTTTTGGTATTTGGGGCCCTTTACCCTTGCAGATAAATTTGATAATTGGCTTTTCCATTTCTTCAAAGTAGGCCATTAGAATTTTTATTGGGATTGCATTGATTCTGTAAACCAATTTGGGTAGAATTGACATCTTAACAATATTTAGTCTTCCAATCAAAGAACATGGAATTTCTTTCCATTTATTTAGGTCTTCTTTGATTTCTTTTAGCAATGTTTTATATTTTTCTGAATACAGGTCCTTTACATCCTTAGTTAAATTTATTCCTAGATATTTGATTATTTTAGTTGCTATTGTAAATGGAATTTTTTTCTTGATTTGCTCCTCAGATTTCTCATTACTAGTATAAAGAAATACTACTGATTTTTGCATGTCAATCTTGTATCCCACCACTTTGCTGAACTCATTTATTAGCTCTAGTAGCTTTGTTATAGACTTTTTAGGACTTCCTACATATAGGATCATGTCATCTGCAAATAGTGAAAGTTTTACTTCTTCCTTTCCAATTTAGTTGCCTTTTATTTCTTTTTCTTGTCTAATTGCTCTAGCTCAAACTTCCATTACAATGTTGAATAACAGTGGTTGCAGTGGGCATCTATGATGGTTAGGTTCATGTGTCAACTTGGCCAGGTGATGGTGCCCAGTTGCCTGGTCAAGCAAGCACTGGCCTCTCTGTTGCTGCGAGGACATCTTGTGGACTTAAATCATCAGTACATTGATTGTGTCTATGGCCGATTCCAATGAGAGACATTTAATCCAATCAGATGAAGGCTTTTAACTGGGAGATTAAAAGTTCTCAGAAGAGAGAACTTTTGTCTGCTTCAGCCAGCCAGCCTCTCCTGGGGAATTCATCGAAGAATTTCATCAGAGTGCCAGCTTGCTACCTGCCCTTTGGAATTTAGACTCATGCATCCCCACAGATGCATGAGATACTTTTATGATATCTCATACTATTTACAGATATCTCCTGTTGATTCTGTTTCCCTAGAGAACCCTGATTAATACAGCATCCTTATCTTGTTCCCAATCTTAGAGGGAAGGCTTTCAGTCTTCCACCATTAAGTATGATGTTAGCTGTGGGTTTTTCATATATGCCCTTTATCGTGTTGAGGAAATCTCCTTCTATTCCTATCTTTTGAAATGTTTTTACAAAGAAAGAATGCTAATTTTGTCAAATATCTTTTCTGCATCAGTTGATATGATCATGTGATTTTGTTAATGTGGTGTATTACATTGATTGATTTTCTTGCGTTGAAATACCCTTGCATATCAGGGATAAAACTCACTTGATCATAGTGTATAATTTTTTAATGTGCTGTTGGATTCAATTTGCACATATTTTATTGAGGATTTTTGCATCTATATTCAATAGAGAGATTGGTCTGAAATTTTCTTTTCTTGTAGTATCTTTATCTGGCTTTGGTATTAGGGTGGTGTTGTCTCATAGGATGAGCTAGGCAGTTATACCAGTTTGAAACTGTTATATACCCAGAAAAGCCATGCTCTTTTAATCCAATCTTGTGGGTGCAGACTTATTGTGGGTGGGATCTTCTGATTATGTTGTTTCCATGGAGATGCGACCCACCCAATTTTGATTAGATTATTTCCATGGAGATGTGACCCTGCCCATTCAAGGTGGGTCTTAGTTAGTTTACTGGGGTCCTTAAGAGAGCTCAGGGAGAGAGAGAGAGAGCTCAGAGCTGACACAGACCCAGATGCTTGGAGATGCAGACAGAAAGACATTTGGGGATGCTAAGTTAAGAGATGAAGCCCAGAGTTTGCCGTGGAGAAGCTAAGTGAGAACCCACAGATGCTTAAAGAGAAAGCCACTGGAATCAGAAACTGAAAGCAAAGCAGTGCAATGTGGAAGCAAAGGATCAGCAGACTCCAGCCATGTGCCTTCCCATGTGACAGAGGAACCAGATGCCATTGACCATTCTTCAGTGAGGGTATCATCTTGATGCCTTAATTGGGACATTTTCATGACCTTAGAACTGTAATTTGTAATCTAATAAATCCCCTGTATACAACCCAATCCATTTCTTGTATTTTGCATTCTGGCAGCTTTGGCAAACCAGAATAGTAGTGTTCCCTCTTGTTCAATTTTTTTGGAAGAGTTTGAGCAGGAGTGGTATTAATTCTTCTTGGAATGATTAGTAGAATTCAGCAATTGTAGAACTGTGAAGCCATCTGTTCCTAGGCTTTTCTTTTTGGGGGAGGTTTTTGATGACTGATTCAATCTCTTTACTTGTGATTGGTTTTTTGAGGTCTACTAGTTCTTCTGGAGTCAGTGTAGGTTGTTCATGTGTTTCCAGGAAATTGTCCGTTTTGTCCTCTTATAATCTTTTTTGTTTCTGTGTGCTCTCTCATTTCTGATTTTGTTTATTTGCATCTTCTTTTTTTCTTTATCAGCCTAGCTAGGCATTTGTCAATTTTATTGATCTTCTCAAAAGAACCATTTTTGGTGTTGTTGAATCTATTTTTTGTTCTCAATTTCATTTATTTCTGCTCTAATCTTTGTTATTTCTTTCTTTCTGCTTGCTTTGGGATAAGTTTGCTGTTCTTTTTCTAGTTCCTCCAGGTGTGCAGTTATGTCTTTGATTTCAGCTCTTTCTTCTTGTTTAATGTAGGTATTTAGGTCCATAAATTTCCCTCTTAGCACTGCCTTCACTGCATCCCATAAAGTTTGTATGTTGTATTCTTGTTTTCATTTGTCTTCAGAGATTTACTGATTTCTCTTGCAATTTCTTCTTTGGCCCAATAATTGTTTAAGAAGGTGTTGTTTAATCTCCATATATTTGTGAGTTTCCCAGTTCTCCACCTGTTATTGATTTCCAGCTTCATTCCATTATGATCAGGTAAAACACTTTGTATAATTTCAATCTCTTAAAATTGAGACTTGTTTTGTGACTCAACATGTGTCTATCCTTGAGAATGATTCATGAGCACTTTAGAAGAATGTATATTCTGCTGTTTTGGAGTGCAAGGTTCTATATATGTCTTTTTTTAAAAAATTCAGTTTTATTGCGATATATTCACAAACCATACAATCATCCATGGTGTACAATCAACTGTTCACAGTACCATCTTATAGTTGTGCATTCATCACCCCAATCTATTTTTGAACATTTTCCTTACATCAGAAGGAATCAGAATCAGAATAAAAAATAAAAAGAAAAAAAAACACCCAAATCACCCCCCCCATCCCACCCTATTTTTCATTAAGGTTTTGTCCCCAATTTTCTACTCATCCATCCATATATATGTCTTTTATGTCCAGTTCATTTATCATATTATTCAAGTTTTCTGTTTCCTTATTGTTTCTGTTTGCTAAAGCTGCTGGAATACAATATACCAGAAATGGACTGGTTTTTAACAATGAGGATTTATTAGGTTACAAGTTAAGGCCATGAAAAATGTCCAAATTAAGTCATCAGCAAGAGGATACCTTCTCTGAACAAAGGCTGCTTGCATCTAGGGTTCCTCTGTCACATGGGAAGGCACATGGCTGGCATCTGCTGGTCCTTCACTACCAGGTTCCCTTGCTTTCAGCTTTTTATTCCAGTGGCTTTCTCTCTGAGCATCTGTGGGTCTTCTCTTAGTACCTATGGGGTATTTCTCTCTCTCTAACCTCTCTCCAAATATCTCTGCCTTTTATCCTCTCATAAAGGACTTCAGGAAAGAATTGAGACCCAACTTGAATGGGCTGGGTCCATCTCAATTGGACAACCTAATCAGAAGTTCCCACCCACAATAGGTCTGCACCCATAAAAATGGATAAAAGAATATGGCCTTTTCTGGGGTACATAACAGCTACAAACTACCATACTATTGATCCTCTGTCTAGATGTTCTATCCTTTGATGATAGTGGTGTACTGAAGTCTCCAATTATTATTGTAGAGCTGCCTATTATTCCCTTCAGTTTTGCCAGTGTTTGCCTCATGTATTTTGGACAATCTGGTTAGGTGCATAAATATTTATGATTGTTATTTCTTCTTGGTGAATTGCCCCTTTTATTAATACATAATATCTTTCTTTGTCTCATAACATTTGTGCATTTAAAAGTCTATTTTGTCTTAAAGTTTCAGTGGCTGAGAGATTCCAAATGGAGTCGAAAGGTCACTCTGGTGGGCATTCTTATGCACTATGTAGATAGCCCTTTTTAGATTTTAATGCATTGGAATAGCTAGAAGTAAATACCTGAAACTGTCAAACTGCAACCCATTAGCCTTGACTCTTGAAGATGATTGTATAGCAATGTAGTTTACAAGAGGTGACTGTGATTGTGAAAGCCTTGTGGATCACACTCCCTTTATCCAGTGTCTGGATGGATGAGTAGAATAATGGGGACAAAAAACTAAATGAAAAATAGCGTGGGGGGTGTTTTGGATGTTCTTCTTTACTTTCATTTTTCTTATTTTCACTTTTTCTGGTACAAGGAAAGTGTTCAAAAAATAGATTGGGGTGATGAATGCACAACTATATGATGGTACTGTGAACAATTGATTGTACACTTTGGATGATTGTATGGTATGTGAATATATCTCAATAAAATTGAAAAAAAAGTCTATTTTGTCTGATATTAGTATAGCTACCCCAGCTCTTTTTTGTTTTGTTTTGTTACTGTTTGTGTGGAATATCTTTTTCCAGCCTTTCAGTTTCAACCTATTTGAATCCTTGGGTCTAAGATGAGTCTCTTGTAGACAGCATATAGCTGGATCATATTTTTTTTAATCCATTCTACCAATCTTTGTCTTTGTACTGGGGAGTTTAATCTATTCACATTCATGTTGTTACTCTAAAGGCAGTACTTCAGAATTTTATCCTTTGGCTTTTATATGTCATTTTGTTTTTGTCTCTTTTTTTCCTCTTTTACCCTTAGTGATAATCTTTATTACTACACTATCCTCCAAGCCTCTCTCTCCTGTCTTTCTTTTCAGCATGTAGAATTCCCTTTAATATTTCTTGTAGAGCAGATCTCTTGTTAATGAACTCTCTCAGCTTCTGTTTATCTGTGAATATTTTAAACTCTCCCTCATTTTTGGTGGACAGTTTTTCTGGATAAAAAATTCTTAGCTAACAGTTTTTCTTTTTCAGTATCTGTTCTAGTTTGCTAATGCTGCCGGAATGCAAAACACCAGAAATGGATTGACTTTTATAAAAGGGGGTTTATTTGGTTACAAAGTTACAGTCTTAAGATCATAAAATGTCCATCAACAAAGGGTACCTTCACTGGAGGATGGCCAATGATGTCTGGAAAACCTCTGTTAGCTGGAAAGGCACGTGGCTGGCATCTGCTCCAAAGTTCTGGGTTCAAAATGTCTTTCTCCCAGGACGTTCCTCTCTAGGCTGCAGTTCCTCAAAAATGTCACTCTTAGTTGCACTTGGAATATTTGTCCTCTCTCAGCTTCTCCAGAGCAAGAGTCTGCTTTCAACAGCCTTCTTCAAAATGTCTCTCATCTGCAGCTCCTGTGCTTTCTTCAAAGTGTCCCTCTTGGCTGTAGCTCCTCTTCAAAATATCACTCATAGCTGCACTGAGTTCCCTCTGCCTGTCAGCTCATTTATATGGCTCCACTGATCAAGGCCCACCCAATGGGCAGGCCAACACTCCATGGAAATTATCCAATTAGAGTCATCATCCACAGTTGGGTGGGGCACATCTCCACAGAAACACTCAAGAATTACAATCTAATCAACACTGATAACGTCTGCCCACACAAGGTTACATCAAAGATAATGGCGTTTGGGGGACACAATATATTCAAACTAGCACAGTATCTTAAATATATCCTACCATTGCCTTATTGCTTCCATGGTTTCTGATGATAAATCAGCATTTAATCTTATTGAGCATCATTTACATGTGATGGATTGTTTTTCTCTTGCTGCTTTCAGAATTCTCAATCTTTGGCAGTTGACAGTCTGATTAGTATGTGTCTTGGAGTATATCTATTCAGATTTATTTTGTTTGGAGTATGTTGCACTTCTTGGATATGTAAATTTTGTCATTCATAATAGGTGGGAAGTTTTCAGCCATTATTTCCTAAAATATTCTTTCTGTCCCTTTTCCCTTATTTTCTACTTCTGGGATACCCATGACATATATGTTTGTGTGCTTCATGCTGTCAATCAGTTCCCTGAGAGTCTGCTCAATTTTTTTCCATTATTTTCTCTATCTCTTCTTTTGTCTATTTGATTTCAGATGTCTTGTCTTCTACATTGCTGATCTTTATTCTGCCAGATCAAATCTGCTGTTTTATGCCTCTTGCATATTTTAAATCTCATCTATTGTGCCTTTCATTCTCATAAGTTCTGTAATTTTTTTCCCATGCTTTAAAAAGTCTTCTTTATGCTCACCCAATGTCTTCTTGGGTGTTTTTTTTTTGTTTTTTTATTTATTTGAATTTTTTTTTGTTTCAGTGTCTTCTTAATATCCCTTATCTCTTTAGCCATATTTTCCTTCATCTCCTTGAATTGTTCAAACAAATATCCAAAATCATCTTTGATTATTTGTTCCAAATTCTGTATCTCCTCTGACTTTTTAATTTGTTCCTTTGACTGGGCCATATATTCCTGTTTCTTATTATGGCTTGTAACTTTTTGCTAATCTGGGCATCTGATTATCTTGATGAGGTTATTCTGAAGGTCAGTTTCTCTCTCTTGTCTAGGATTTTGTTGTTGATTGGGTTTGTGTTAAGGCTCTTCTTTGACACTTGCTCTGCTGGCCAACCCTACACCTTGCATTGACCTTTGCTGAGGCCTGGGCCCTGAACACTTCTCTCACTCAGGAAACTGAGGGTGGGTGATGGGGTTTCCTTTTGTCTTTTGAGGTGTTCAGGCATTTAGCTTCTCCATAGGAGACTGTATACAGGCCAGAAGCTTGCAGAAGTTGTGTGTGTGTGTGTGTGTGTGTGTGTGTGTGTGTGTGTGTGTCCCCTTGTGCAAGGAAGGGGATGAGATTTTAGGGCTGGAGCTGCTGACTGGGGGCCAATAAGAAGAGGTTGTCTGGATAGCCCCTTCCATTCTCTCTTCCTTTCTGCTATCCTGGCTCAGGCCTTGTTCCTCAGAGTGGTGTCCTGCCCACAGTTTCTTCACATGGCCTCACCCTCCTCCTGGTGCCCTTACCTAGGATCTGGATTGAGGCTGGGGCAGATAAAGTAGGTACACATTAGGCCCCATGTCACTGAAGAACACCCCAGGGATTCCTGGTTCTTTCTGGATGAAACTCATGTCTGAGCAGAGGGTAGGAGTAGGTATATTTCTGTCCCAGCTTTAAGTTAAATTACTCACACACACATCCCCCTCCTGCCAAAGGCCAAGTGGCTTATTACAGCCACTAGTCAGACATTCTGGCATTGGACTTCTCACTCTGGGGGGGTCTTGCTTGGTGTTTCAAAAAAGCAGATTTGGATGTGAGAACTAGAGGGAGCAAAGAGGATTCATGTGGATTTAGAAGTATTTTAACTCTCTCCTCTCTCCTCATCCTCCCACCCTTTGAATGACTCTTTTAAGACAAATGAATGGCTATATCTTTTGGAGGGTAGGGAGAAGTTAGAAAAATAGACATAGAATCCTCAAATGTGAATATGTGAATTGTCCTGCCCCCTTTTTTTTTTTTTTTTTTTTTTGCTTTTGGACTTTTAGTGTGTTGTAGCATAGTTTCTGTGACTTTTAGAATGGAAATATTTGAATATTCAGGTTGTAAGAACTGTTTTATTCTAAATTAAAGCATAACACTAGAATGTAATCCCCTGGTAGAATGCAAACTGCCAGAGGGCAGGGCTGAAGTGGTGCATTGCAGCCTGCTCTCACTGGCTTGGGAGAGCTGATTGTGCATCTCTTCCCAACAGCATGTGTAGTGACATCACCTTGATAGCTTAAAAACAGCTACTGGGAGTATTTACACCACAAAAACTGGTCAAGGCTACCAAGGTCAAGGCCTCCCTTCCCCCACTGCATGCACACACGCACACACACACACACACACACACACACACAGAGCAGGTTTGTAAGCATTTGCCACTCTTGAGCAGGTCTGTTTCCAGCTTCTGGCGGCACTCAAATACTCAAGGAATGAATAAATGAAAGAAAAACCCCCACCACAAGAAGAAGGAAGAAGAGAACAGCACATCCTCTAAGTTGTGTTCAACAAGAGTATGAGGACCCCCATGTGCTAGGTGCTGCAGTGCTACAGGGAATAGCAAACATTTGTTTTCTTGGGGTGACCCAGTATTGGCACCCCTTCCCATTTGGGGGACCTGCCAATTCTTGTATTCTCAGGTCCTGGCAGTCAGGATGCAGGCATGGTCCTGGTGGGGTCTGAGTAGACAAGGACAATTTAGGTTTTTTTTCTGGGAGTGGCAGGTGGCAAAGGTCAGTGTTGCCTAAAAGTGGAGGTGGCGGTAGTCCAATGTCCAGTGGGCTAGGTCCTAACCAGAATTGTTCCTGGGCCATGATCTATGACCTTGACAGAGGTTCCAGCCCTTTCCGTGCCTGTGCCTGATTCTTCAGCCTGCTTGCTGATTCTGTGAGCTTCCAACATCCTCCTACCTCTAATTAACTTCTCTATTTAAGTTGACTAAGTCCTTTTCTGTGGTGTGCAACCAAGAGCCCTGGTCCTCCGAAAAAGCAGACACCAAGATAGGATTAGATATGCAAGAAGCTTAATGGGGGGAAATGCCTGTGAAGATCAAGGGGGAGGGAGCAGGAGAGACTTCAGGAGGCCTGCTGGTCGTGCTCAACCAGCTTCCCACCACAGACGCTCTCTCGGGGCCTCCACAAACCTTCCATGGTACAGGTGCAAGGATGAAAAAGACAGATCTCTGTCCTAGAAAAGTTCACAGTTGAGGGGAAGAGAGACAGAGACTGTTGTAGTTGATGGAAAGTACTAGGACAAATCTAGGCCCCATGGGGTGGGGAAAGGCTCCTGGAGTAGGTGGGGCTGAGGCTCTGGAGGTTTTACGTTCTCCTCCCTCCCTGCAGCCTTCTACCCCAACTCAACCACACAAAGAGATCTGACTACTGATTTCTTGGCCTTGTTCCTAGAACTGGAATCTGCAGGGATGATGAAAATAGGGTATCCAGGATACAGATGGAGGGAGCATGGGGCAGAGGAAACTTTTTTTAAAAATAATTTCAAACTTAGAGGACAGTTGCAAAAATAATACAAAAGCTATACAAAAAATTCTAATATATCCTCTACCCAGATATGCAGATTTATTAACTTTTAACATTCTGCCACTTTTGTTGTATCATTCTGCCTGTTTATCTATTTTCTAAACATCTGAGAGCAGGTTGCATACATATATCATGCTCCTTCAACACTTAATATTGGCATGCATATTTCCTACGAACAGAAATATTCACTTATGTGACAACCTGAAGTACAATTTTCAAGTTCAAGAAATTTAACATTGATATAAAGCTTACAGTTTATATTCCAATTTTTTCAATTGTCCCAGTAAAGGAGGAACAAATTTATACTCAGCACCTAGCAGGAGCTATATGGGAACCAGTTATTTTCCTATTCCACTGCCCTCTGTGTGAGACTCAAGTGAGCAAGCTGAGGCTGACAGAAGTGACGTGACTTGTTGAAGTTCACACACAGTGAGACGCACAGCAGGTTCCAACCCAAGTCTGTCTGCCCCCAAGGGTGCTCTTTCTGCCTCCCTGGGTTACCCTTGATCCCCAGATGCAAGGGGGTCTCTGTTGCAGCCAGTGAGAAACATAGGGCCAGTGCAGAGGGCGATTTATAATGGGAGGGAAAGTCATACACTTCTGCGCAGAATCTTCTTTCTAAACCACTTTTTGTGCACCAAATATGTGCTGGGTAGTGTGATCACGGGGTGCCTCTGAAGTACTTGCCCAAGTCAGTCAATGGTGGAGCCTTAACCCTGGCGTCCCCAACCTTCAGGCTTTCTTTGCAGCTGGGGTGGGGGGTAAGAAATCATGGGTCTGGATGTCGAAGAAGAAGAAGGGATCATAAGAAAACAGGAACAGAACAGGAAGGTGAACTCCTTGGACTTCTGCTGCCCACCCCTCACCCCACAGCAGGAGAAGCCAATGCCTCCCATGAAACAGGGGACATTTGACCAAATGCCAAGGACTCCTGGCTGGTGGGGGCAGGGAGTGGGGCATTTTGAATGGAAGAAACTGTTTTCCTTCTATGAAGAGGTCTGGGTAATTCCACTCCCCTTTCTCTGCCAAGCTTTATCTTTGCCTAAGAATTCACACAACTCTCCAGGGGTCTATGCTACACAGCTGCTGCTCCTGTTTTCTTCACTGATGGGTAAGAAATGGGCCTGATTTAAACTGTTTATGTTTTAAATAAGCATTTCGTCTTCACATCAGTGGTGGCCCAGGGACATGTGCTATGGGAGTGGGAGTCTAAGGCGGGGCGGGGGGTGGGGGAGGTGAGTTCAGTACCAGTGACTTTTCTCTGCCTGAATGGAGGCCGGAGAGAAGTGACTTATTCCAGATCAGGCAAGGGACTGGCACAGAAGAGGATGGGGGAAGGAGATCAGCCTTTGTGACTTCCCTGCCCCCCATGTGTACCAGACACAGGGCAATTTTCCTAGGGATGGGTAAAAGCCAGTTCCAAAAACAGATGGCAGGCAAGGAGTGCCTTGGTTGAGAAATAGAAGGACAGGAATGAAATTAAATTTATCACATTTATCAAGCCCCTACCATGATACCTATTAGTGCATTGGGCACTGGCAATGGGGATTTTTTTTTTTTTTTTTTTTAATTGAGGGGCAGGCCTTACCCTCAGGAAACTCACTGCTGAGCCAGAGAGACAGACACCACAATGCACCAGAGAACTACAGCAGACAGGGACGGAGATGAGGGAGCTCTGTCTGGGGCTGTGTCAGGGAAGGCTTCACAGAGGAGATCACATTTGACCAGGGTCTTGAGGGATGGCAATACTTTCGAGGCAGTGGAAAAGCTGGCTGGGAGGTGAGAAACAGCATCACTGTGTGTGCGAAACTAGGGGGACAAGGAAGGAACCGGACACGAGGTGTGTCGCGTGAGGGTAGGGCACAGAACCGGAAGGCTTGGACAAAGAGGAATGGGCTTGGAGAGGTGACTGGCGCTGGCCCAAGAGAGGAGAGACCAGGTGCCGGTAGCTTAGAGGACAAGCCAAACCTTGGCACAAACCCAACGGGGTGGAGGCTCTAGTCACCGCGGGGGCCTCTCCGCGGGGGGCACTGTCCTCACTGTGGTTGGGGGTGGGTGTCAGCAGGGCAGGGTTGGGAGGAGATGGGGCGGAGCGGAAAACAAGCCAGCGGAAAAATCCAACCTCCACCGGCGTTCGGCTCTGCCGGGCCGACCTCCCGGGCTTGGAGTGGGGCGGCCACCGCGTCCCTAGAGGCAGGTAGGAAGGCAGAGGGACAGGAAATAGGCAGCGGTCGGCGGCGGGGGTGGGGTGGGGGCGCCAGAGTTTTTGCGGGAATTCGCCCCTCCTGGCTTGCCGGGAGAGTGATGTCGGAGGAAGTGGGGCCACCGGAGGAGAGCCCCGCCTCCGGCTCCTTCTGTCCGGCCCGCGCAGGGCCGGGTTATGGCTCGGCGCCGCGCGCCCTCGAAGGGCCCCCACGCAGGGGCTGGTACTGGGCGGACCGACAGCAAAGCCGGGCGCACCGCGCGGACGACCCCCGCCTCCTCACCTTCCCTCCGTCAGATGTTGCAGCCAGGGCCGCCGCCGAGGCCAGGGGCCCCGGAGTGCGAGCGTGTCCCTGCCCCGGAGGTGCCGCTGGGGCTGTGGGCTTGGCGTGCCGGGCCCGGAGCCCACATTGCTGACTGCACCTGCCTAGCAGCACTGCGCCTCCAGTCAGAAACGGCACCTCGCCTTTGACCCCCAGCGCCCGGCACGTTCCCCGGACTGGGGTTGGGGGGCGCGGGGCCTGCTCTCCGGGCGTGGAGGGGAGTCCTTGGGGGCGCGTTCCCGAAGTGGGGGCGCGGGACGCTGGGTAACCCCCCAGGGCGGGACAAAGGCGGAGCAAGATCCCTAGTGGCGGAGGTGGGGGGGTGCACGCGGAAGGGAATCGTGTGTGTGGGAAGCGCGGTGCCCAGCTCTCAGAGACCCTCGGGCGCCAGCCCCGGGCGCAGCTTCCGCGCCGGCCGCCTTCGGACCTCATTAAGCACAACAGACGCTTCGCTTGGCAAGAGCCCACACTGCGCGCTCAGTGTGCACCAGGAGCCTGCCCTCGGGCAGCAAGGGAGGTCGAGGCTGCCCAGCCCGCCGAGCCTGCCGAGTCGGTCCGCAGTCTCCCAGGGGCCGAGACGCAGGGCCATTGCCGCCCTGGAGTCGGTCAGGACTGTTGTTTTGGCCACCCAAAAACTTGTTAAAAACTTAAGTTTTCAGGCCTTGAGGACTTTGGAATTGCAGATATGGGGTCGTGGTCCAGTGGTAATTGTAGCGGTGGTGGCAATAGTAGGAGCAATTATATTATAAGTAACATTCTTTCCTCCTGCCCTTTCTTCAGTCTCCCGCTTAGGTTCACCCCCTCCCCTAAAGGCATGTCTCCTATCGATGAAGCATAACACATCACTTATCTTCGTCATTTGCCCTAAAATGAGGCTCCCACAGTCGTGCCTGCCCCACCCCCCCTTCCTGCACAGATGCTGTTGTAGGAGCTGCAGCAGAGGCAGGGGTCTGGCAGGGCGCCCCTCCCAAACCCACTCCTGCCAGCCCCGGGAATCTCTGATTTGACTACAAGAAAACAATGACTAAATGAGTCACCGTTCGTGCCAAATTAACGGGTGTGTACATCATTAGAAGTGTCAGGTTAAATTTTGCTGAACTTGCCCTATATATGCTGTTTTATCCTTGTAAACTGAAGTCATTTAACATTTTTTTAAATTAGAACGTTAGTAGAATTAGAGATTTTTAAACTTAAAAATACAAGTCAGTACTTGTATATTTAACGTTTTGTACGAACGGCACACTTTGCTTATGTCATTCTCCAATAGAGACATGTACACACATGCCCACATACTTCCCACTGCACATGTACAAAACAGGCGTACACCATGCTGCACACACACTGTACATTTGCACACATCCTGCACATGTGCATACACTGCCGATGCACATGCTTGCACGCAGGCACACACTGCAAATACTTTACACACACACTGCACACATACAGCATACTCACACACCGTATACACACACTGCACATGCACTGCATACGCAGTGGTTAAGGAGCCTGCTTGTGGAGCTTTCCCTGTGCTTTCTTTGGCTTAAAATAGGATACAATTAACATTTTTAAAAAGTGTCTTCAGAGACTTAAAAATCTATATAATATTAACGAGTTTTTTTAAATACCGATCGCTTTTTAAAAAGGAATCTCTTGCTGAATTAAAAATACAGTGTCTGATTACTTTATGAACTCCGTTTTTTCAAAAACATAGTATTTTTAACTGCCCTCCTTTTCCTTTCTTTTTTCTGAAACCTTGAAACAGTTGTTCCTGAACTTCTGCCAATTGCGGATGAGCCTTTCCTCCTTCCCGGGTGGGTCGCCGCGTGGCTGGTGCGCGCGCGCACGCGCACGCTGTGTTCTCTAGCCCCGCGGCGCTCCCTCCCACTCCTCTGCGCGTCTCCTGGCCACCTGTGGGCAAGCGGGAGGGAATGACGCGCGCGCACGCACCGCGCCCCCACTCGGCGGACATGCGGCTGCTCCTGCTCCTGCTCCTGCTGCTGGCCCCGGCGCCCGGGTCCTCGGTGAGTGCGGCTTACGGGGCCCGGGAGGGCTTGCTGGGGGCGGGGAGCTCCCGGGAGGACGCCTGGGACTCAGCACTGGGGAGGAGGCGCCCTGCTGGCTGGAGCCGCCGCCCGCCACTGAGCGAGTTCAGAAAAGGGCGGGAACTTGAAGCCCCTTGGCCAAGGAATGTCTGCAGGAATGGCAAGCTCTCCACACTCCCCTTCAGGAAGTGGAGGACTCTATGGAGTGCGCACTAATGTTGGGGAACCCCCTACCCTCCACCTCACTCCTCCAGCCCAGTGGTCTTCCAAAGTGGGAGCTGCCTCTGGTGATGCAGTTGAGAGAGCCGGGGGGGGGGGGTGGGGGGGTGAGAGGATTTGGTGGTGTGGGGGGGGGGTGATTTTGGGACCAGCCAAAGTGCTGGGCTAGGTGGCCCATCTCACCTGCCACCTGCATGGGACAGAACACGGCTGCCCCTCAGCATTGTTTAGGGTACCAGTCATCCCTCTTCCCCTGGGGGTTACCATCTAGGGCCTCACTGTCCAGTAGAACTTTCTAAGAGGATACAAGTGTTCTGTACTGCACTGTCCAGGAAGATAGCCACCAGGCTCATGTGGTTGTTAGCGTTTGAAATGTGGCTAGTGCAACTGAGGAACTGAGTTTTTAATTCTATTTGATTTTAATTAATTTAAATTTAAATGGCCACATGTGGCTACTGGCTACCATATTAGAAAGTGCAAATCTAGAGAGTGTACATAGAAAGCCAACTGATGTCAGAGTAGCTGTTTTATTAAAGGGGACCAAAAGACAGGGCTCCCTGAAGAACATGCTGGGGTCCTGAAGACTTAGAGGAGTCTTCTAGACTACAGGACCCACCTTTGGTGGAGAGCCTGGGTCAGCTCTTGCCAGTCCTGCCTACACCTCTGAGAGAGGGAGGATCCCAAAGAAAGGACCAAAACTATTTGCTACCTTTGGGAGGACAGTGGCAGTGTCACCTCTGTGGAAAGAAAGAAGCTGAGGATGAGAATGACTGCTCTGACCAGGGCCGTGGGGACAGGCAGGATGGATGTGGGCGACAGGTACCCCTCCCAGGGTCTCACAATCTCAATGTGAGCCGCAGTTGGAGTGGTGGATGGAGCAGAGCTGCCCTCTCCCAGGTCTCCTCCACCACCTGCCAGCTTCCACCGGCCCCTCTGCCCTCCTGTGGCCCCCGCTCCCTGGATGACGCTCTTCTGAGGTCCTTCAGAATGTGCTTCCCCTGGAGCCGGCTGTGCAGGTGCAGGGGCCATGGCCACAGTGTCAAGACCCCAGAAAAAAACCTCAGTGCCACCCTCTACCAGCTGTGTGAGCCTGTGCAAATCACCGAGCCTCAGATTCCTTTAATTTGGGGGTAACAGTGGCCGCCTCTCAGGGCCAAAGTACAGATGAAGTGAATCAAGGTTTACAAAGCTCCTGGGTCCCATTAAATTCTTTCTCTCTTGGAAACCAATTTAGCCCCCTCCCACCTCCTACTCTCAGTTTGTGAGCTTCAGATGGTGGACAGGGTGTGTAGGGGTTCACAGCTCAGCTGCCTCCCTGTCTCCGGTTCTAGCTGGGGACAGGAGCCACTCCCAGGGCCCAGACCACCTTCTGCGGCTGGCCCTATGCTGGCGGGGTCAGCTTGAGCAGTGAGCAGATGGTTGAGAGGCCTGGAGCAGAGATGGAGGACTGTCACCAATCTCTCAGGCTGCCCTGAGGCTGGTCAGGGGGACGCTTCCTGAGGCAATGGACTGTGAGCCCCTCTTACCTCCTCTACTTCCACCTGTATGCACCCGCTCTCACACACCCCCACTCACCCCAGGAGCTCACACACACATCCATGCACATTGGGAACAGTGCAAGCAGGAAAGGGGGCTCCTGAGTTGCTCCAGGTGGGAGTTGGAGGAGAAATGGGTGGGGTGCTGAGAGCATCCCGAGGCAGGTGGCGGCAGGCCCAGGGTGAGGTTGGACTGGACCAGCTCATTATGGCTTCGCAATCGTGCAGCTCATGCTTGGTAATTAGAAAGGAATGAATGTGCCTGCGTGGCTCCCATCTGATGTGTTTTCTTTCCTCTGAGAGATGCAAAGCCCTTCAGGCTCTAGGATCCTTTGCTTCACTGTTTGAACCCTCTATTCCCAAGTTACCTCCTGGTCTAGAAGGTTGCCCCAACTCCAGCCATTGTATCTGCTTTTCAGCCAGCAGGAAGGAATATAGGAGGAAAAAGACAAAGGAGCAAAGAGCACATGCAAGCTATCTCTTAAGGAAGATTACTGAAGGCTGTGGCTGAACACTGTCACTTACATCTCATTGACCAGAACTTAGTGATGTGGACACACTTAGCTGTGAGAAGTCTGGGAAAAGTATTTTTTATTTAGGGCAGTCAGGTACCAAGAGTCAAGGGTTCTCTCACAATGGGAGAGAGGAGGCTGGATATTGGGGGACTCCTGGGAATTTCTGTCACAGATGGGCAGGAAAATACCACACCCCCTCCCAGACACACAGACTCACACACACACACACACACACATACACACATAGGATTAGATTAAGTTCCTAGTTTAAATACAGCTGCTACAGAAACGTCTAGAAGTGAAGTCACACAGGGCAGAAGCAGAAACAGCAAGGTTGGCATGGCTTTTCCTCTCTAGACTCTGGTGAAGCATGCTACTGCTTGGGGGTGACATTACCCGTGCAGATGGAGCCCTATCCGCCTGAGAACACTCCCTATTCTTCCTGCCCCTGCCCTTTTATATCTCCACTTTAATAGGGCTCCCTGTGATGATCTGTCGACTCCATTCAGGAGCATGCTTGCAGACATCTTGGTTCCTAAACCAGTCTCTACACGAGCTAGAATGTATCATCTTCAGGAAGGAAATTCTCTGCCCGAGCTTGGCTGTTTCCCCACCGTGCCTGGCAAACAGCAGGAGCTCAGGAGATGCTCCTGGTGATAGCTAGTGAGGAGGGCCAGTGAGGTTAGATGATTTGCCCAAAGTCACACAGTTCTAAGCAGAGGGCCAGAGTGGGAAGCCCTCCTCTCGACCTCCCTTATCATCTGCTGTTCTTCTGTCTTATGTTATTTCCCTTCCTTTCTTTTAGGACCCCCTCTGCTACATCAATGTTGACCCCCAAATGCCTGGGCCCTGGCACTGTCCCTGGCTCCAGGGTTCCCTCCCCCCCTGGGGGCCTCTGGGACTCCAGACTTTCCCAGCTGCCTCATCCCTTTCAGAACATGGCTGGCTTTCAGCTCCTTCTGGTGAAGCCTGGCTAATTTTGTACATGAATGTTTGGGGTGCTTGGTGGGATCACGGTCTTGAAGGGCTGGCATTGTTGAGGAGAATCCCAGCTCCTTGAACAGGCGAGACAGTGTTTTTAGCAGGGGCCAGCAAGTGAGCCTCTAGCTACCCTCATGGGGTCTCCAGGCACAAGCTCCAACTAGGTGGTAGCCTCTTACCCTAGCCCTGGCCAGGGTTTCAGTGGAAGCTGCTAGCTGACTTGGGCTCCTGGGTGTGCCTTCTCCTCCAGGCCAGAAAGGTGAAGCGTCAGAGGCTGCAGAGCTACATCTGGGGCCCCTGGGGCGAGTGGAGCCCCTGCAGTCGGACCTGCGGAGGGGGCATCAGCTTCCGGGAGCGCCACTGTTACTCCCAGAGGTAGGGGAGGTTAGCATGGGCAGCTTGGCAAAAGGGGACATGCACTGGACAGGCCGACCACTGGGTCCTAAGAGAACATCAGCCATGTGGGCAGAACACTGAAGCAACATACTCATTCCAGAAGCTGCATTAGTGGAGTATTTGAAATCAGATCATTTCCCGTGTATTACTTACATTCCGATTTCAACAAACTTATTTTTTAGAGGCGATGAAGCCCTCTCTTTTTCATTCATCCCTGGTCCCTAGCTCATGATGAAGTGCCACATGCAGTAAACTTGGGTTGAATGAATGAGTGGAAAAGATTCACTCCCTTACTGGAGCGGTTTCTTTACCCTCAGCCACTTTGTCAAGCGTGGATGTTCCCTACCTCCAATGATTTATAAGCATCTACAGAGAGGGTGGGATACAAAAAAAGGGGGGTGATAACATTTTCCCTGTTAGTGGATTTAACTCTTTGATCCTGAGAACCCTGTGTGAGAAAAAGAGATATTAGGTAGTGGGATTCTAAGTTCTTACTAAAAGGGATTTAGGTGTGAGCTCACCCCCTCCTCACCTGTCACCCTTACCGCCTGTGCTGCCCACCAACGGGTCCCACAGAAGCTGGCCAGGACTCCTGCAGGAGAGGCCCAAGCTGAGGGGAAGGGTGGGCAGGGGAATGTCGGGTCGTGGGGTGGTGGTGGGAGGCCGAGGGCGCCGAAGGGGGAAGGGCGGGTCTTCTCTCCGCTCTCCTCCTGCAGGAGGGATGGGGGCTCCGGCTGCGTGGGCCCCGCCCGGAGCCACCGCTCGTGCCGCACCGAGGTGAAGCTTGCGGGCCCGGGTGGGGGTGAGGGGGACTCCCTCGGCCCACCCTACCCCGGCTGACGTCCCGCCCGGGGGCGCCTCCCTCTGCCCTCCGTTTGCCCTCGAACATCCCCAAAGCGCGCTGAGGGCAGGGCCCGAGGGTCCTGGGGGTGGAACTCCGCCGCCCGGGCAAGGACGGGGCGGGATCCCGGCCTCCGGGAGGGGTGGGCGCTGTTGCTGCCCCCGGCCGCGGGATCCACTTTCCCCTCCGCCGCCGCAGAGCTGCCCCGAAGGCGCCCGGGACTTCCGGGCCGAGCAGTGCTCGCAGTTCGACGGCGAGGAGTTCCAGGGCCGGCGGTACAAGTGGCTGCCCTACCACGGGGGTGAGCGGGCAGGGCGCCCCCGCGCGGGGCTGTGGCCGCCCTTGTCCGGCCCTGCGTTCTGCTATCCCGGTCCTCATCTTTGGGGGATCTCGTTTAGACATTGTCATTTAACTTCAAAATTCCTATCATCATGTTATAAACCTTTGTCTAATCAACACACCTAATGTTCCAGTAATTGATAATTTTCTTAGAATAGCCTATTGTTAAGGCAGGGGTTCTTATAAATAATGCAATAGAGATAGACCTATAGCTGTTCCCTTATTCTGGAATTTTTCTTCGACTTGATACCCAGAGATGCAGCACTTGGGTGGAGAACATCCCTTCTCCTGGGATGGGGGTGGGAGCCTGAGCCACGCAGGGGGCTGCTGCAGGGGCTTTCTCTCCTGGCCCTTCCTGGGCTGCGGCCCTCACTCCTGCTCAGCTGCTGCTGGGATAGGCCTTGGGCCCGGTGAAGGTCATTGTTAAACCTCAGGATCTTGGCTTTCCCCTTTCACCCTCCCCAGCCCCAAACAAGTGTGAATTGAACTGCATCCCCCAGGGGGAGAGCTTCTACTACAAGCACAGGGAGGCCGTGGTGGATGGGACACCGTGTGAGCCTGGCAGACGGGATGTCTGTGTGGACGGAAGCTGCCGGGTGAGCTTTTCCTTTCCTCTCCCCCACCCGTGAGCAGGCTGGTGGCCACAGCGGTGCTGCCCTGTTCTGGCCCCCGCAGGGCCAGGAGGCCCTCAGGAGCTTGCTGCCTTCTCAAGCCTCTGGGACTCTGGGCCTAGCTCCTAGGTTCATCATGTTACAGATGTCCTGTGGCTCTGTTCTCTTTGCCCTTGAGAGCTCCAGCCCCCAAATAAGAGCAGACCCTGGGGTGGCATGTTCCAGAAACTCAGCTAAAACTGACGGAAGCAAAAAATGTCTGGGACTGGCTGGCTGGCTCCAGGTGCATGAATGATGCAACTAGAAATGGATTTCTCCTTGTCCCCCCTTGGCTTTGCTCTCCTCTGGGTCAGATCATTCTCCAGTGGGTTGCCTTGTGAGGTGGGAAGATGGCCACCAGCAGCTTTGGAATCCTTCTATACCAGCCTGGCACATCCTGGGGAAAGAGGGCTTCATTCCTGGGAGTTGTAACAGCCTGGGATTGGCTGGGGACTCATCCCGGAACCTCAGTTTTTTTGAGCAAGGGGTATAACCCACTGATTTTCCCGTACCCATTGTTTGGGGTACTCCATCTCAACATGGGAGAGTGGTAGCCCACAAAGGGAAAATAAGATGGTGTTGCCAGAGGAGGACAGAGGATGCTGAGCAGGCAAAACAAGCAGATTGCCAGGCACAAGCCAGGTGCCTGTTGGACTCTGCCACCCTTGGACTGCAAATGATTAACTCCTGCTCTTCCAGCACCTGTGTGGACCGTGTGGGGCCTGGGGTTTGAATCCCAGGGTGTCCATCCGTCCCCCTGATCTCTCCCAACTCTTCCTCACCTTTGCCTGGCAGGTTGTGGGCTGTGACCATAAGCTAGACTCATCCAAGCAGGAGGACAAGTGTCTGCAGTGTGGGGGCAATGGTGCATCCTGCCACCCCGTCACAGGCACCTTTGATGCCAACAACCTGAGCAGAGGTGGGAGGTCACGGGGGCCTGCAGCCAGGGTTGGCAGGGGGTCTGCAGACAGTCCAGACGAGGGTCCATTGCCCTCCCCTTCCTCACCTATCTCCCGCTCTGGCAAAGGCTCAAGGCCTGGTCACCCTCCCTGGCACCCAGAGAGTGTGACCCCAGCATTCAGGCCAGGCCTAAAATGTTCCCTGTGGCCTCAGGGCGGGACCCTCCCAGGACCCTCCCCTCCCACAGAGCTCCTGACCACTTAGCTGCCGCCCATGTGCCCCTCGTCACCCCCCCCCATTGTCCCCACGCTGCCCCCTGCGCTTTTATATGCACTGTTTCCTCCCCAGGACTCTGCCCTAAGCAGCCCTGCCCCTGCCTCTCTCCACCTGTCTGCCCCCCAACCCCATTCTTTTCTGCCCTGGTGCGTAGCATCCCCAGGGCAGCTCCTTCCTCTGCCTGGAGGGTCCGAGGGGGGAGGGTTGCTCAACACCCCCCCACACCCCCAAAATCTCCTCTCTGCCTCCTTCAGGCTACAACCAGATCCTCGTTGTGCCTGTAGGGGCCACCAGCATCCACATCGAGGAGGCTGCTGCCAGCAGGAACTTCCTGGGTGAGGGAGAGCCCCAGTGGGGGGCCCCGGCGAGCTGGGGCGCAGCGGGGGGAGGCCTGGTCCCGCTGGCCCCGGCTGAGGAGGACTAGTCTCCCCTGCCCAGCTGTGAGGAGCGTGCATGGCGAGTACTACCTCAATGGGCACTGGGCCATCGAGCCAGCCCGCGCCCTGCCCGCGGCCAGCACCATCCTGCGCTATGAGCGGGGCGCCGAGGGTGACCTGGCCCCCGAGCGGCTCCACGCCCGAGGCCCCACCTCGGAGCCCTTGGTCATCGAGGTGAGCGGGGCCGGGCGGGGAGAGGGCTCTGGACTGGAGTGGGCAGCTCGTGGTCCCCAGAGGCCGGCAGGCCCTGGACAGGGGTGGGCTTGGGGTCCTCTGGGCCTGCAGCTGTCAAGGGGATGGGGGAGATGAGGCAGGGGGAGGACAGTGCCCAGCCGGCTGCAGACCTGACCTCAGCCAGGACCCTCCATGGCAGCTCATCAGCCAGGAGGCCAACCCTGGCGTGCACTACGAGTACTACTTGCCCCTGAGAGCCCCTGACCCCGGCTTCAGCTGGAGCCACGGCTCGTGGAGTGACTGCAGCGTGGCGTGTGGCGGAGGTGAGGGCACAGGGGCAGCCCACGGGAGGCCGACCCTCCGGGTGCCCACTGGGTGCCAGGTACTTCGGAGCAACACGGGCAAGTCCAGCCCTCAAGGTATTTACAGTCCTGAGGGGCAGAGAGACAAGTGTGAGAATTTCCACACCCTGGAGGTCACTTTGGGGGACTAGAGGAAGGACCCTTGACCTAAGCTAAGAGAACCAGGGGGCCTCCCCAGAGGCGGTGGCATCTCAGCAGAGGGGCACTCCATCCGGAGAAGAGGCTGGGCCTGGAGCCAATGACCAGGTGTCAGAACGGGGCTCTGTCCCTCCCAGCTCTCTGCCCCCCCACCTCAGTTTCCTCATCTGTCAGATGGGGATGATAATGGTGGTGACCCCAGGGGGTCACCTCAGGCTTCATCACAATTGCACGTGGGATGTGTCCAGCACGGTGCCTGGCCCGGAGAGTGCACCTAATGAGTGTCTGTTGTCTGCCCAGGTCACCAGTCCCGCCGGGTGTTCTGCACCATTGACAACAAGGCCTCCCCTGACCACATGTGCCAGAGGCAGCCACGGCCGGCCGACCAGCGCCCCTGCAGCCCCCAGCCCTGCCCACAGACCAAGCAGTGAGGCCCTGGCAGACCTCTCCTCCCAGGGTGGGGCCCAAGAACTTGGGTGGGAAAGGGGGGTGTGTGTCCCTAAGTGGCTTGGATGACCCAGGATCCCCTTCAGCTATGGCAGGGTGGGGAGGGGGCAGCTGCCACTAGAAGAGGAGGGCTGGAGGGGGCTGAGCATGTGAGGCCCTGGGGTGTCCTTTACCTGAGGGATATGTGTCTGCCTGTGTGTGCCTCCATAGAACTCAGAATATCTGGCTGGTAGCACACGGGTGGGGAAGGTGTGGGGGACCCTGTGCATCTGAGCCATGGGGGGGCTGGCTGGGCTGATGCCAAGGAGGGCCAGAGGTCTGGCCAAAGGGCTGGTTGGCATCAGCAATGCCTTTGTTGGTACACAGCGGGCCTCTTACCTGCGCCAGCCCAGAGTGTGGTGCCTTGCCAGGACCCAGTGTGAATGTGGGAGCAGGTGATCTGCTGCTCCCCAAGGGGCTGCCCCGGCCCGTGGTCCTTGTGCACCAGCTCCACACACAGCGAGCACTGCCCCTCAGGGAGATGCCCACATCCAAGGGTAGATCCAGAGGGAATGCGGTCTGGCTGGGGCCAGCAAGGTGCCTGGAGGCAAGGAGAAAGGGGGATGCAGGAGGACTGGAACCCTGAGAGGGAGGCAGCGAGGCTCCAGGTTATAGGGGGCAGCTCAGAGAGACAGAGCACAGTGGTCGGAGACGGCGGGAGGAAGGCTGGGTCTTGGCCTTTGCTTGGCCCTCTTTGCCATCCACCTGCACAGGCCCCGATGTCCAGAGGATGGGCGGGATGGGGCAAGGGGCTCCAGCCACTGCCGTGTGTGAGAGCCGGGCTTGGGCCTGCTCCTGGGCCAGCCTTACTGGACTCCTGCTCCCCACCAGCTGGAAGACTGGGCCCTGGAACTCCTGCTCGGCATCTTGCGGAGGTGGCTTCCAGTCCCGCTCTGTCTACTGCGTCTTTTCCAGTGGAGCTGGTGTCCAGGAGGCTGCCGAGGAGGCTGAGTGCGCAAGCCTGCCTGGGAAGCCCCCTGCCACGCAGGCTTGCAACCTGCAACGCTGTGCGGCCTGGAGCGTGGAGCCCTGGGGAGAGGTGAGGCCCCTGGTCTGGACCAGGCTGGGGTGCGGTGGATATCAGGAGCTGTGTCTTGAGACTGGGCAGCAGCAGGGCAGGCCTAGGAGGCTGTCCTCTAACGTGGAAACTGAGATCCTGGGAGGTAATGTATCCTACCAGGTTGTCCTGGAAGCCGGGGCAAGGCAGGCACCAGAAGCAGGAACCTGGACTCCTGGTCCAGTGCTCTTTCTCCTTCTTTAGGATCCCAGGGCAGAAAAGGAAAGGCTCTGGGTTATCAGGGAGTCTCCTCCATGCAGGACCATTGCTTGGGGGTGGGAAAGTGGAGAAGAGAAAGGGTACCCTGGCCGCGTCTGGGGCTGCTGGTCATTGCTTCTAGTGCCCACATATTTTCAAGGTGCAAATGAGGGGATGTGGGAAGCACCCCGCAGCCTGCTGTTGGTTGCCGTAATTCAAACTGTGTGACCTCAGGGCAGTTGCTTGGCCTCTCTGAGCTTGGGCACTGGACATGGGCAGGGGCTGCTGTCTTCCCTCTGTGCCAGGTCGTGGGCCTCCGGTGGTCCGAACTGGCTCCCCTGGGCAGGGCCAGCTCCTGCTGACAGCTGGGTCCTTGCAGTGCTCTGTCAGCTGTGGCTCTGGGGTCCGGACGCGGACTGTCACTTGCCGGAGTGACGAGGGGTCTCTGCTCCATGCCACGGCATGCTCTTTGGAGGACCGGCCACCCCTCACTGAGCCCTGTGTGCGTGATGACTGCCCTATCCTCAGTGACCGGGCTTGGGACGTCAGTGCCTGGGGTCTGGTGAGTGCTCACCCCCCCCACCCCACCCCCACATACCTGGTGCCCGGTTCCTTGGGTCTCTGTCAGGTGGTGGGTCCCCTCTTCCTCCCTCCCTTGTGGGTGCCCCCACCCCCAGCCTCAAGACCCTGTTCTCCACCCACCCCATGGGCCCAGTGCTCCAAGAGCTGCAGCTCAGGCACTCGGAGGAGGCAGGTGGTTTGTGCCCTGGAACCACCCAGCCACTGCAGGAGCCTGCAGCCGTGGAAGCCGGCGGACGTGGAGGCCTGTAACACGCAGCCCTGCCATCTTCCTCAGGGTAAGGACGGGAGGGCCGGAAGAGCCCCGCCGAGCCTCTCCCCACCAAACCCCGCCGGCACTTGCTGCTGGGCCTTTGCCTGCACTGTCAGCCACCTGGAGGGCTCTCCCCTCATCTCCATGTACTAAGACCTTTGCCAGTAAAAGTCCGACTGGGAGGCGACCTCACGAAGCCAGCCCTGTTCTCCCCTACTCAGAAGGACCAACTCCCCCCTCGTCCCACCCCCCATGGCACGCTGTCTCGGACGCGACTAACTTACTAGTCTTCCTTGGTCTGCAGTGGTTTGTATACACCTTGTTCGGAATATTAGCTTTAAGCATCTTCCTTTTTTTTTCTTTTCCATTGGTCCTTTGCTTTTATTTTATTTTGTTTATTTATTCGAGAATTGTGGGTTTACAGAAAAATCATGCAAAAATATAGGATTCCTATACACCACTCTCCCACCAACACCTTGCATTGGTGTGGAACATTTGTCACAATTGACGATAGCACATTTTTATAATTTTACTATTAACTGAAGTCCATGGTTTAGCTAGGGATTCACTGTTTCTGTAGTGTAGTTCCAAGGATTTTTTTTACGTCTTCATTCTGTTACCACATATGCAATCTAACATTTCTCCTTTTAATCTATTCAGATACATATTTCAGTGCTGTTGACTGTGTTGCCAGTGCTGTGCTACCATCACCACCATCCATGACCAAACATTTCCATTGTTCCAAATAGGAACCCTGTATATGTTAAGCCTTAACTTCCCATTCCTTATCTCCACCCTGTCCCCTGGTAATCTCTATTCTAGATTCTGACTCCATGAATTCACTGAGTTTGCTTATTCTGATTGTTTTAAATCAGTGAGGTCATAGAATGTTTGTCCTTTTGTGTCTGGTTTATTTCACTTATCATGATATCTTCAGGGTTCATTCACGTCTCATGTGTCAGGACTTTCATTGCTTTTTAGGACTGAATAATATTTATCCATTTGTCGGTTGATGGACACTTGGCTTGCATCCATCTTTTGGCAATCATGAATAATGCTGCTATGAGCATTGGCATGCAAATATCTGTTCAGGCTCCTGCTTTCGGTTCTTTTGGGTATATATACCTAGTAGTGGGATTGCCGGGTCATATGGTAGTTCTATATTTAGCATTCTGAGGACTCTCCAAACTGTCTTCTACAGAGGCTGCAGTATTTTATGTTCTCTCTAGCAATGAATGAGAGTCCTTATTTCTCTGTCTCCTCTCCAACACCTGTTAGTTTCTGTTTGTTTTTTTTTTTTAATGGCAGCCATTCTATTGGGTGTGAAATGGTATCTCATTGTGGTTTTGATTTGCATTTCCCTGATGGCTAATGATATTGAGCAGCTTTTCATGTGCTTTCTGGTCATTTGTATGTCTTCTTTGGAGAGATGTCTGTTCAAATCTTATACTCATTTTTAAATTAGGTTGTTTGTCTTTTTGTTGTTAAGTTGAGGAATTTCTTTATATATTCTGGATGTTAATCCTTTGTCAAGTATGTGGTTTCTAAATATTTTCTCCCATTGTGTAGGTTGTCATTTTATTTTCATGATAAAGTTCTTTGAGGCACAAAAATTTTTAATTTCGATGAGGTCCCATTTATCTATTTTTTCTTTTGTTGCTTGTGTTTTGGGTAAAAAGTCTAAGAAATCATTGCCTAACACAAGATCCTGAAGATGCGTGCTTCCCTATGTTTTCTTCTAGGAGTTCAACACTTCTACCTCTTATATTAAAGTCTCTGGTCCATTTTGAGTTGATTTTTTTTTTTTTTAATGGAGATCCAGTTTTCCAAGCACCATTTGTTGAAGAGAGTGTTCTTTCCCAATTAAGTGGTCTTTGCCACCTTGTCAAAATAAATTAATTAATTAAATTAATAAATAAAAAATAAATAAAAGAAAAAAAAATCAGTCGCCTATAAATGTGAGCGTTGATATCTGAGTTCTCAGTTCTTATTCCGCTGGTCAATATGTCTGTCCTTGTTCTAATACCATGCTCTTTTGATTACTGTGGCTTTGTAATAAGTTTTAAGACTGGGAAGTGGGACTCCTCCAACTTCATTCTTTTTTCTCAAGATGGCTTTAGCTATTTGGAGCCCCTTACCCTTCCTTATATAGGTGATGATGGCTTTTCCTCTGCAAAGAAGTTGTTGGAATTTTGATTGGGATTCATTGAATCTATAAATTACTTTGGGTAGTGTTTCCATTTGAGAAAGGTGCTGGAATGCAATATACCAGAAGAAAGGCAGTATCTGAAGAAAGGCATTTGGGACACCTCTGTCACATGGAAAGGCACGTGGCTGGTGTCGGCTAGTCCTTCTCTCCTGGGTTTCGTTGCTTTCAGCTTCTGGCTCCAGTGGCTTCCCCTCTCAGCTCCTCCAGAGGCTTTTTCTCTGTGAGCTTCTCTTAATTTCATCTCTCTTAAAAGACTCCAGTAAAAGGATTAAGACCTACCTTGGGGCAACTCCTTTATTGAAATAACCTATTCAAACGGTCCCACCATCAAAGTTCTGTACCCACAGGAATGGATTAAAAGAACATGGCCCTTTCTGGGGTACATAACAGCTTCAAACCACCACAGGTAGTATTGACATCTTAACAATATTTAGTCTTCCAATCTATGAACATGGAATGTCTTTCCATTTATTTATGTCTTCTTCAGTTTCTTTTAGCAGTGTTTGGTAGTTTTCTGTGTACTAGTCCTTTATATCCTTGATTAGATTTATTCCTAGGTATTTGGTTTTTTTAGTTACTGCTGTGAATGGAAGTTTTTTTCTTGGTTTCTTCTGATTGTTCATTGCTTGAGTGTAGAAACACTACTGGTTTTTGGTGTTGATCTTGTACCCCTCCACTTTGCTGAATTCATTTATTAGCTCCAGGAGCTTTGTTGTGGATTTTTCAGGGTTTTCTGTATACAGCATCGTATGTGCAAATAGGAGAAGTTTTACCTCTTCCTTTCCAATTTGGATGCCTTTTATTTCTTTTTCTTGCTTAATTGCTGTGGCAAGATCTTTCAGTATAATGCTGAATAGCAGTGGCAACAGTGGACATCCTTGTCTTGTTCTTGATTTAGAGGGAAAGAATTTCAGCCTTTCACCATTAAGTAGGATGTTAGCTGTGGGCTTTTCATATATGCCTTTAATCAAGTTGAGGATGATTCCTTCTATTCCTAGTGTTCTAAGTGTTTTTATCAAGAATGGGTGCTGTATTTCGTCAAATGCCTTTTCTGTGTCATTTGACATGATCTTGTTTTTTTTCCCCCTACATTCTGTTAATGTGGTGTATTACATTAACTGATTTTCTTATGTTGAATCAACCTTGCATATCAGGGATAAATCCCATTTGATCATGGTGTATAATTCTTTTAATATCCTGTTGGATTTGGTTTGCTAGTATTTTGTTGAAGATTTTTGAATGTATATTCGTAAGAGATATTGATCTGTAGTTTTCTTTACCTGTGGTCTCTTTATCCGGCTTTGGTATGAGGGTGATGTTGGCCTCATAGAATGAGTTAGGGAATGTGCCATTCTCTTCAACTTTTTTGAAGAGTTTTAGCAGAATTGTAGTTAAATCTCTTGGAATGTTTGGCAGAATTCCCTGGCAAAGCCATCTTGTTCTAGGCTTTCTTGGGGGGAGATTTTTGATTACTGATTCAATCTCATCACTGGTAATTGGTTTGTTGAGATCTTCTGTTTCTTCTTGATTCTGTGTAGGTAGGTTTTGTGTTTCTAAGAATTTTTCCATTTATCTATGCTATCTAATTTATTGGAATACAGTTGTTCATAGTCCTTATAGTCCTTTTTATTTCAGTGGGGTCAATAGTAATGTCCTGCTTTTCATTTCTGACTTTTGTTATTTATATCCTCTCTCTTCTTTTGTCAGTCTAGCTAAAGGTTTGTCAATTTTATTGATCTTTTCAAAGTGCCAACCTTTGGTTTTGTTGATTTTATTTATTTTTGTTTTGTTTTCTATTTCACTTATCTTTGCTCTAATCTTTGTTATTTTCTTCCTTGTGCTTACTTTGAGTTTAGTTTGCTCTTCTTTTTCTGGTTCTTCCAGTGTTGAGGTTAGGTCTGATTTGAAGTCTTTCTTCTTTTTTAGTGTAAGCATTTAGAGCTATAAATTTCCCTATCAGCACTGCCTTCACTGCATCCCTTAAGTTTTGATATGTTGTATTTTCATTTTCATTTGCCACAAGATATTTCTTAATTTTGCTTCTGATTTCCTCTTTAACCCATTGGTTGCTTAAGAGTATGTTGTTTAATTTCTACATATTTGTGAATTTTCCATTTCTCCCTCTGTTACTGATTTCTAGCTTCATTCCATCATGGTTGGAAAATATGCATTGTTGATTTCAGTATTTTTAAATTTGTTGCAACTTGTTTTGTGACCCAACATATGCTCTATCTTGGAGAATGACCTGTGTGCATCGAGAAGTATATGTATTCTCTTTCCATTGGGTGCAGTGTTCTATGTATGCCTGTTAGGTCTACTTGGTTTAGTGTAACATTCAAGTCCTGTACTTCCTTACTGATCTTCTGACTAGATGTTCTATCCACTATTGAGAGTGGTCTGTTAGAGTCTCCTACTATTAATGTAGAACCATCAAGTTCTCCCTTCACATCTGTCAGTATTTGCTTCATTTATTTTGGGGCTCTGCTGTTAGGTGAATATGTATATTTATAATTGTTACATCTTGTTGAATTGATCCCTTTATCAGGATGTGTGACCATCTTTGTCCCTTGTAACTGTTTCTGACTTAAAATCTCTTTTATCTGTTACTAGTATAGCCATCCCAGCTTTCTTTTGGTTATTACTGGCATGGTATATATTTTTCCACCCTTTCACCCTCAACCTCCTTGTATCTTTGACTTTAAGGTGAGTCTCTTGAAGACAGCATATAGCTGGGTCATACATTTTTATCCATTCTGCCAGTCTCTCCTTTTGACCAGAGAGGTTAATCCATTTACATTTAAAGTCACTACTGATAATATAGGGCTTTCTTCTGCCATTTTACTATTTAACCTTTGAAAGTGTTATACCTTTTTTTGTCCCCCACTTCTGTTAAAGCCTACTTTTATATTTATTTGATTTTATTTGTGTGTGTTTTACAATATTGAGTGCCTTCTCACTTCTTTGTAGATATATGTTTCATCTGTTTTCCTTGTGGGTACCCTGGAGTTAATATTTAACATCCTAAATATATAATAATCATATTTGGTTTGATACCAACTTAATTTCAATAGGATGCACATACACTTTACCTATAACTCCCTGTCCCCCCCCACCTTTTTTTTTTGTACTTGCTACCACTTATACCTTTGTACCTTGTATGTCCAAAAACCTAGATTTATCATTACTTTCTATGCATTTGCATTTTAGCATCTATAGGAAGTAAGAAGTAGAGTTACATGCCAAAAAATACAATACAATAATACTGGCATTTTCAGTTACCCAAATGGTTACCTTACCACATGTTCTAGTTTGCTAATGCTGCCAGAATACAAAACACCAGAGATAGACTGGCTTTTATATAAGGGGGTTTATTTGGTCACACAGTTACAGTCTTAAGGCCATAAAGTGTCCAGGGTAACACATCAGCAATCGGTACCTTCACTGGAGGATGGCCAATGGTGTCTGGAAAACCTCTGTTAGCTGGGAAGGCATGTGGCTGGCATCTGTTCCAGAGTTCTAGTTTCAAAACGGCTTTCTCCCAGGATGTTCCTCTCTAGGCTGCAGCTCCTCAAAAATGTCACTCTTAGTTGCTCTTGGAGTGTTTTTCCTCTCTAAGCTTCTCTGGAGCTAATATCTGCTTTCAATAGCCATCCTCAGACTGTCTCTCATCTGCAGCTCCTGTGTGTTCTTCAAAGAGTTCCTCTTGGCTGTAGCAAGCTTGCTCCTTCTGTCTGAGCTTATATACTGCTCCAGTAATCGAGACCCACCCTGAATGGGTGGGGCCACGCCTCCATGGAAATTATCTCATCAGAGTTATCACCTACAGTTGGGTGGGTCACATCTCCATGGAAATACTCAAAGGATTCCAATCTAATCAGCACTAAAATCTCTGCCCCACAAGATTGCATCGAAGTACATGGCTTTTTCTGGGGGACATAATACCTTCAAACTGGCACACCACAGGTCTGTCTTTATGCTGCTTTGAACCACTTCATGTCCTTTCCTTTCAGTCTGAAGAACTCCCTTTAGCATTGCTTGTAGGTCAGGTCTAGTGGAGATGAACTCCCTCAGCTTTAGTTTATCTGAGAATGTCTGTACTCACCCTTGCTTTTGAAAGAGAGTCTCACCACATGTTCTGGTTTGCTAATGCTGCCAGAATGCAAAACACCAGAGATGGATTGGCTTTTATAAAAGGGGGTTTATTTGGTTACACAGTTACAGTTTTAAGGCCATAAAGTGTCCAAGGTAACATATCAACAATTGGGTACCTTCACTGGAGGATGGCCAATGGTGTCCTGAAAACCTCTGTTAGCTAGGAAGGCATGTGGCTGGCATCTGCTCCAGAGTTCTGGTTTCAAAATGGCTTTCTCCCAGGACGTTCCTCTCTAGGTCGCAGATGCTCTTCAGAATATCACTTTCAGTTGCTCTTGGGGCATTTGTCCTCTCTCAGCTTCTCAGGAGCAAAAGTCTGCTTTCAAAGGCCATCTCCAAAATGTCTCTGTAAGTGGCAGTTTCTCTCTCAGCTCCTGTGCATTCTTCAAAGTCTCCCTCTTGGCTGTAGCAATCTCGATCCTTCTTCTGAGCTTATATAGTGTTTTAGTAAACTAATCAAGGCCCATGCTGAATGGGTGGGGCCACACCTCCATGGAAATTATCTAATCAGAGTTATCACCTACAGTTGGGTGGGTTGCATCTCCATGGAAATACCCAAATAATTACAATCTAATCAACTCTAATACGTCTGCCCACACAAGATTGCATCAAAGATAATGGCATTTTGGGTGACATAATACATCCAAACTGGCACATCAGATAAAAAATTTTTGACTGGCGGTTGTTTTCCTTCAGCACTTTAAGAATTTCAACCCACTGCCTTCTTGCCTCCATGGTTTCTTAAGAGAAATCAGCACTCAGTCGAATTGCTACTCTCTGGTACATAGCATGTTGCTTTTCTCTTGCAACTTTCAGAACTTTCTCTTTGTCCTTTGCATTTGATAGTGTAATCAGTATATGATGGAGTGTACGTTTCTTCATGTTTCTCCTATTTGGTGTTCTCTGAGCTTCTTGGATGTGCATATTCATGCCTTTTCCTAAGTTTGGTAAGTTCTCTGGCCTTATTTCTTTGACTATTCCTTCTGCCCCTTTCTTTCTTCTTCTGGGACTCTGATAATGCATATATCCGTGTACCTGATGGTGTCCCATGGCTATCTTAGGCTATTTTTGCTTTTAATATTTCTTTTCTTTTTTTTTTTTCTGCTCCTCAGCCTGATTCATTTCAAATGTCCTGTCTTCTGGTTCACTGATTCTTTCTTCTGCCAGTTCCAATCTGCTCTTGAAACCCTCATGGGCATTTTTCCTTTCAGTTATTTTGGTCTTCAAGTCCAGTCTTCAACTTCCTTTGGTTCCCTTTTTTTTTCAAAAATAAATAAATGCAATTTTATTGAGGTATATTCACATAACATAGTCCTCCAAAGTGTACAGTCAGTTGTTCATAGTATCATCATATAGTTGTGCATTATCACCACAATCAATCTTTGAACATTTTCATTACTCTAAAAAATAAAATTAAAATTAAAATAAAAAAATAACATCCAAAACATTCTATTTCCCTCCTCCCATTGTTTAGTTATTTACTTTTTTAAAAACTCATTCATTGTTTTTTTTTGAACTTTATCAAAAAATTAAAAAACAGACAATAAAAAAACATTTCAAACAAAACCAAAGCAAAGTAATAAGAAAAAACAAATAACCTAAAATAACTACATTGCTTCCAACATGTTACAACCATACCCCAATGTTTGGTTCCTTTTTAAAATTTCTCTCTCTTTACTTAGACTCTCATATTGTTCGTTCATTGTTTTCCTGAACTCCTGTAGTTTTATCTCTGTACTTTTCCTTCATCTCCTTGAGCATTTTTTAAAATTCAGTTTTATTGAGATATATTCACATACTATACAGTCATCCATGGTGTACAATCAGCTGTTCACAGTACCATCATATAGCTGTGCATTCATCACCGCAATCTATTTTTGAACATTTTCCTTACAACAGAACGAATCAGAATCAGAATAAGAAATAAAAAAAGAACACTCAAATCACCCCCCCCATCCCACCCTATTTTTCATTTAGGTTTTGTCCCCATTTATCTACTCATCCATCCATACACTGGATAAAGGGAGTGTGATCCACAGATTTTTCACAGTCACACTGTCACCCCTTGTAAGCTACATTGTTATACAATCATCTTCGAGTCAAGGCTACTGGGTTGGAGTTTGGTAGTTTCAGGTATTTACTTCCAGCTATTCCAATATATTAAACACTAAAAAGTGTTCTCTATATAGTGCCTAAGAATGTCCACCAGAGTGACCTCTTGACTCCATTTGAAATCTCTCGGCCACTGAAGCTTTATTTCATCTCATTTCGCATCCCCCTTTTGGTCAAGAAGATGTTCTCAATTCCACAATGCCAGGTCCAGATATATCCCTGGGAGTCATATCCTCCATTGCCAGGGAGATTTATACCCCTGGGAGTCAGGTCCCATGTAGCGGGGAGGGCAGTGAGATCACCCGCCAAGTTGGCTTAGCTAGAGAGAGAGGGCCACATCTGAGCAACAAAGAGGCACTCAGGGGGAGACTCTTAGGCACAATTATAAGCCCCTTGAGCATTTTTAAGATCATTTTTTTAAAAGGCTTTGTTCAGTATGTCCACATTCTCTTCTTTGTTGGTGTTTTCTGTATTTTTATCCTTTTACTTTGGATGGGCCATCATTTCCTGTTTCTTTGTATGTCTTGCACTCTTTTGTGCCACACTGTACATTTTGTTTTTATAATTTGAAAGTATCCACTGTTTATTAACTAACCAGATTACAAAAATAATCATAGTAGACACCTCAGTTCTTCCTTTTAATAAGCCTATTGATCTGGTCTTCCCTGTTGCCAGTATCTCCTCCTTCTACAAACCGGGTGGTCTTTTTCTTCATCGCCCTCTGGGAGAAGGTAATCTGAAGGGCCACAGGAAGTTGTTTGCTTCTTTGAAGCATTTCCCAACAGTATAGATTTCATGAGTCAGGTCCTCCATGCAGATGATGCCATATTTACCAAGAGATCGTGCAAAGAGTTTTCTGTCAAGGCAATCCAATTCTTACTGATTTTGCCAAACCATGCTTGTAGATCAGTTCATTCACTGACTTCAGGTTTGGGTACCCCCATGCAATATATGGTTCCACAATTCTCAGCTTGTTAATTGAAGCCTGGTTGAGCTTAACAAAGATGTCATTGAAGATTTGGCAACGGCAAAGAAGGTGCAACACTTTCTGGACCTTTGGGCTCACTCTGTTGAAACCTCTGATCCTGATGACAAATGCTAATTTGGGTTCCACAGGTATATAGATGTTGCCAGCTCTTCTTGCCATTCTAGTAATTCGAATCTCGGTTCTGTCATCTGCCTGTATTCCTTGTGATAGTGCTTGGCTTTTTCGTAAATAAGCTTCCTCCTTGCCTTTTGAAGCATCTTTTAGGCAAACTTCTTTCTCAAGCGCTTGATCTTCAGTTCAGCAAAATTTCTTTGCTTTTTCTTAAGGGTTTCTGGCACTGTCAGAACCTTCCTCTCTGTGACACCGTCCATGGTTCCGGCTGCAAAAGAGGACACTGTACATTTTAATACTTTACAATGGTAACTGTGGGATTTACTCAGTTTCTTGATTTTGTAACCATCTGGTGACAAGACAGATTTTCTCAAACTTCAGCTCTCCTTTCAGGAAGATCTGCCCAAGGCGAATGCATTGTGCAGAATTTTCCCTGTCTTCCTGGGCCTCTGACTTGTCCTGGGCTTTTGCTTGTTAGTTGTTTTGGTATTCCCCTGTTTGCAGGAGTTTGGTTGTCCTCTTTTTTCTCAGGAGACAGATCTCCTCTCCTGGGTATTTGAGCTAGAAGGCCTTTTCCCCAGACTGTCCGCCTCTATAAGTTTTTACACTCCTTTTGTTGTCTCTTGCTGCTTTTGCATGGAGGGCAAATTCTGGAAGGAGGGTCACCCCAGAGAGGACTTTCCCAAGTCAGTCTTTCCCAGCCAACATAGGGCCAAGGGACCCACGAACGGGGCACAGATCAGCTCCAGAGGGCCCTGGGCAGGGGATCAGGATGGGCTCCAGAAGCTTCTCTGACAGCTCCCTGAAGCTGGTCTTTCCTGGCCTGCCCGGCAAATGCAGCCCCCCAGCTCACTGCCCCCCGCAGACCTGAGGAAGCACTGTGTCTTTAAATCTCCACCACCTCTGCCGCTGTCTGGGGAGGGTTGAAGCAATGGCTGCCGCTGCCTTTGTCAGGGTGGGGTCAAAACAATGGTTGTCGCTGTCTGTGTCCGGGGCAGGTTGAGACGACAGCTGCCCTCAGAGCCGGCGCCCAGTGGTCCAGATTCACTAATCAAAAGCCACAATCATCAATCGGCCGTGCCCATCCCTCTTCTTGGGGAAGGGGATTTTTATGTCCCTTTCTGTCATCAGCCACTAGCCGGGGTCTGGACCCTGCAGTGGTTGCTGCAAAAATGAGGGGGGGGGGGGGTAGGCGCCAGTAGCCAGGCGGAGAGAACAATTTACAGTTCTTCACCGTAATTTATCTGCCTCCTCCACCTGCTCTTCCCTGGATGCTCTACAGTGTTCTTCTGGCTTCTGGAGTTTCAAAATATAGTGGTAACTTGGTACTTGTTAGTTGGTTCCGGGAGGTACGATGAGTACCGAAAATGACAAGTACCAAAGTTTTCCCATAACTAATAATGTAAATAAATTTAATGCCTTCCCAAACCAAAGACAGTAACATTTTTAAGGCAAAATGTAAAAAGATATGTCTGTATATCAGTACTTCATATTATAAATCAATAAATTAATAGATAGTTAGATTACATAAAATAAAAACTTCACTTTACCTGCACTGGGAAGAGTCCATGACCTATTGGGAAGGTGGGAGGAGAGTGGCGGGGAGGAGAGGGGACGTGGAGTGACGCTTGGAAGGAGAGTCCCCTTCCAGTAGGACGTCCGGCACTGGCACTTCAGGTGTTGTTTCTCTTTTCTGCCTTTTTTCAATTTGGAACACAGGCTCTGACACACTCTTTGTCACCTTCACTAAAAACTCACCCAGTGAGGACTGCTTCTATCTTCAGAATTCCTCGAAAATATGAAATTCTTTGGTCATTCAATAAATTCACGTTTCTGCTTGTCAGAGCTTTGTCCGGATGGTACTTCTCCACAAAGTTTTGAACTTCTGCCCATTTTGCACACATTTCTTTTATCAAGGAACTTGGGACATCCTCCTTTATCTCCTCACCTGAAGAAATCTCTTCAGCCACTTCTTGCTGCAGCTCCTCAGTGCTGAGCTCTTCACGACGTTCCTCCACTAACTCCTCAACATCAGCCTTTTTTATCGCTTCATTATTCTTAATGGTGGTGGAGACTTGTTCCAGGCACACCGTATTCCCTGGCAAGATCAGTAATGCAAATACTGCTCTCATAGTTGCCTGTCGTTTCTCTTTTTTTTGCTTAATGGTGGTGTAAAGTAAGTGTCTTTTCTCCTCAGCACTATCACTGCCCATTTTCTTAGGACCCATGATGAGAAAAAAAAATTGCAAAAATACACAAAATGACCATGGAAGCTAAGATAAGGCCGTAAGGGGATGTGCACAGGGCAAGAGCCACATATGACTAATGCGTGACCCTTTGTTTCAGCTGGAAAGGGTAGCGAGTCACAAGGCAACTGACACGTGCATGTCAAATATCAAACAAATGACAAGTACTGGTACAAAACGTTTCACGTTAAAATGCATCAAGTACCAAACTTGACAAGTTTCAAAGCAGCCGAGTACTGAGGTACCCCTGCGGTTGTTTCAGACGCCTCTGCCCGTTTAATAGCTGTTTTGGTGGGAGGGCTGAGTCCTCAGAGCTCCCTACTTTGCCATCTGCCTGGAAAGTCTTTATTGCTATTTTTGTGGTTATAAAAATAATATATGCTCACTGTAGAAAATTTGGAGAAATTAGAAAAGTAGAACATGTAGGAAAAATATAAATTGCTCTTAATCCCATCCTCAGACAAAACTGCCATTAACCTTTAGTGTATTTCCTTGTGTGTGTGTAATTTTGCATCTGCTTTTTTTCCTCACTGTGTGAGCATTGTCTTGTTTCATGATTCGGGTGGTTTCCTGTTGCTGTTTTTTGGCACAGAAACTAACGCTGTGTTGCACACTGTTGTATGCCTGGGGGAAATGAGCCCCATAAGGAGGCCCCTGGAGGCTCGGGCGCCCAAGTTGACGCACCAGTGTGTCTTCTGCTGCTGCTTCTTTCTAGATCTAGAGCAGCACTTCCAGTAGAGCCACTTAATGTAATTTAAATTTTTCTAATGGCTACATTAAAACAAAAAGAAACAGATGAATCTATATTTAATAATACATTTTATTTAACCCAGTGCATCCATAGAACTTTAACGTGATCAGCGTAAAAAATCATTAATGAGATCTTTTATGTTAATATTTTCATGCTCAATCTTCAAAATCCACTGTGTTGTTTACTCTTGTACCGCATCTCAGTTTGGATGCTGAATTTTCATTGGGATATTGATCTATATTTAGAGTCCGTAAAATTTATGGTTGGAAAAGTAGATTCACCTATCCAAGCTGTTCCAAATATACTCAGATATTTTCCAGTAAATGAATCAAGTACTAGTTATTAAATTTAAAAGTAAACTAAATACAGTGAAATAAAATTGGAATCTCGGTTCCTCAGTCACTGCTGGCGGCGTTTGAAGGGCTCAGTAACTCAGCAGTAGGCTCCCCTCATCCCGCCCTCAGCCTGGGGCATGGGGATGGTGAGCAGGGGTCTTCAGGGGCTGGGGTGGGTTCTTCAGGGCCTCGGGCATCGGACTTCAGACGAATTTGTCTAATAGGCCCAGGGGAACCACGGAACGGTTTGGAGCCAGAGATTGACAACTGAAAGCTCCTTAGGAGGACACATTTGGCTCATGCATGACGGTCAAACTAAAGTGGAGACAGATGGGAGGCAGGAGTCACAGGGAGCTGCAGAAATACATGCATTTGAAAGGGTGGCAGATGTGAAGGGACAGGGTGGGAACGAAGGGTAAAGTGCTGACCCAGCAGAGCCAGCCCGAGGCTTGATGCGAGGGTCCAGGACTCTGAGTTACACCTGAAGAAAGCGAAAATAGGAGTCACAGAAGGGAAAGCCACAGGGCAGGCAGAGCTTGGCCGAAAACTGCCTTTATAGTTGAGATGACAGCATAACATGGCCCATTCAGTTCACTTACAAGTATACAATTCCGCGGTGTTAATTATGTTCACAATGTTACATTGTATTTGTGCTTCCACAGTTAAAAATTAAAAAAAGAAAAAAATCTGAGGTGACAGAGGGTCAGACGGAAATTCCCAGTCTGGGGTCTGTGAATACGGAGATGTGGGTGGCTTGTCCTTTGGAGGTGATAGGACCTGGGGGAAGAATCTGAATCAGCCTCATCCAAGGTTTCTGCCTGAGTGTGATAGGAAATAAAATTAAAACTAGGACTCAACTTCCTATCTGCTACAGTTTTCTAACCTCGAATTATTTTGTGTAATATTCCCTGGGGATCAAGTCATATGTAGACCGTGTGGGAATGGAATTTTCACTTATTTGTTATTATTTTTTTCCATCCTGTAGCAAAATACTTATTGTGGGAAATGTGAAAAACAGGCAAATGGAAGGAAGGGAAAATAAACCATAGGAGGCACTCACATGTCACTATGGATATTTTGGGGTGTTTCCTACTAGTGTCCTGTGTCATTAAAAAGTTTTTTTACTGTTGTCTTAATTTCTCGGCTCAGCCTTTTGCATTTTTCCTCCAACAATTTCAACAACTTTATTGAGATGTAATTTGCATACCATAGAATTCATCCATTTTAAGTATACAATTCAATGATTTTTGGTAAATTTACCAAACTGCCACAAGATGATAAAAACATTTAGACATGGAGAAAAGTTGAAGACATTGTATAGTGAGCAGCCACTCACCCTCCCTACATTCTGCAGTGACCATATTTGTTCTCTTCTCCATCTTTGCATCCATGAATCCATTAAAAATTATGTAGTTTTATATCTGGCTCTTCGTTTTGCTGAACACGTAACATCAGCATTTCTATGTGACCAAAGACTTAAAACATGAGAAAGGTGTTTTTATGAAGTCACGTCCTGCTCACTCTCACTTCTGTGGTGCTGGGTGTCCAGACCCTGCCTGGAGTGGCTGCCGGGGAGGGAAGCGGGGTGGGGGGCACTGCTGGCCCGGGCTGGCCGTGCTTGGGCCCACGCCTCCCCCCCCCCCCGCCTCGGCACCCCACACTGCCGCCCCCCCACTGGCTCCCTGCAGATGTCCCCGGGATGCAGGAGAGCCCCAGGAACCCCTGGACGTCTCTAAGTCCTCGGGAGTCCCCTGCCTCAGGTAAGAAGCCTTGTCTGCGCATCTGAGTGGCTGATGCCCGGGGATGGAGGTCCAGGGTTGGGGCCCAACGATGAGTCGGGGGAGAGTGGTCTGGGGGGATGAAGAGAGAGGGGCCCAAAATGGAGACAGATGGAGGGCTCAGGAGCCAGGTGGTTCCTCTTCTTTCTAGATGCTAGAGACCCGTGGTGGGCTCCCCAGGAGCGCCCCTCAGCCCAGGGAAACCCCAGAGGAGCCCAGGACCCGCACTTAGCAGCGCCATCCCTGCAGCAGGCTCACTCGGGGGCCCGGGACTGCAGACACAGCCCCCACGGGTGCTGCCCCGATGGCCACACGGTGTCTCTCGGGCCCCAGTGGCAGGGCTGCCCGGGGGGCTCGTGCCAGCAGAGCAGGTGGGTGCGGGGGACAGGCTGCTCTCCGTCTCCAGGCCAGGGGTGTGGTGGAGGGGAGAGGGGCTGCCGGGAGTAGGACGTGGGGTTTCTGTGTCTGCACCGCCCTAATGGTGCAATCCTGGGCCCTCTGCCCGCTCTCTCGGAGCTCCCCAAGGTGCCGGGTGGGGGTGAAAACCCCGCCTGTGGTGCTGTAGGCTGAGGGATCAGCAGGAGCAGCTTAGAGGAGGCACTGGGGTCATTCTAGCCTGAGGAAGTCTGGAGCAAGGCCAACCCCCAACCTATACCCCCGATCCAGCCTTGCTGAGGGGCCAGCCACTCCCCACTCCCTTCCTGAGGCTGCCCCCTCCCTCTAGGGGCCTCGCTGCTCAGGCCAGCCGGGGGCAGCAGCCTGGGGGCAACTCCCAGCTCAGCCACCTGCCAGCTGAGATGGAGTAAATGTCACGGTGCCTGGCACACCAGAGCAGCCTGAGACAGTCCTTTCACCTTCCTTCCCTACACCTGGTTGGTGGAGGGGAAACAAATGGAGGGGTTCCTTCAAACCCCCTTCCCCTTCCCTTCTCCCTTCTGCCTTTTTGTAAAAATGCCCCCCGGAACCTGATATTGGGGCAGGCTCAGCAGAGTTTCACTCTCTTTGGTTTGGTGGTGGGATGTGTGAGTGGAGGATCCGTCGATTTGGGGGGGGTGCAGGCTCTGTTGATTGTGGGGGACGTGGGTGGAGACGGGCACACACTTGGTAGGCCTGGCCTGGCCGGGATACACCAGCCCCCTCTTCCCACCCAGATCCCCAGGGAGCCTCTGAGCCTGGGTCCTGGGGTGCTGGAGGCTCTGGCACAAGGGTCCTGGAAGGGTGGGGATCGGGGCTGGGCAGCGATGGTGGGGCTCAGCGTGCTGTCTGCCTAGGTATGGGTGCTGCTCTGACGGGGTGTCTGTGGCCGAGGGGCCCCATCAGGCTGGCTGCGCGAAGTCGTATGGTGGCGACAACACTGAGAGCAGGCTGGGGACGACAGCTGTGGCTCCCACGGTGAGTGTCCGGTTCATGCGAGCTGCAGGAGTCCAGCTGCAGCCTGCACAGTGCCACTGAGACTCGGGGTCTTTGGCCTTGGAGAAGGGAGGTCCCCACAAACCTGCCAGCCTCTGGAGGGCACAGGGAGGCTCAGCCAGTATTCTCCAGGTCTCGGATCTCCAGGGTCTCTGAGCCTGCACCGTGGGCTCCCAGTTCTGTCCCTTTTCCCTCCACCACCACCCCTATCCCTCATCCTGCCCTGCGTGCCTGCCAAGAGCCCAGACCCAACTTCTGAATCCCAGGCTTCCTCCCCAGGCCCCCCAGGCCCAGCAGCACCAGCCCAGTGAGTGCCGGGGCTCCCAGTTCGGCTGCTGCTATGACAACGTGGCCTCTGCGGCCGGCCCTCTTGGGGAAGGCTGTGTGGGGCAGCCCAGCTATCGTGAGTGAACGCCCCTGTTCATCCTTCCTGGTCCCATTGGGTCCCCCAAGCCCCTCCCAGAACCAAAGACCTCCTCCTGCCTCAGCTATGCCATCACGTCTCCCACAAGTAGTTACTGGAGCACATACTAGGCGCCAGGCCAGAGAACAGTGTCTGACGGTTCTGCATCTAACAGTTGGTCCTCGAGGCCTGGTGGCTGCCGTGGGAGTCGAGAAGGGTTATGGGTTGGGGTCCCAAGGAGCAGGAAGGCCTGTCCTGCCCTGGAGCCCAGCCCTTCCACAGAGAGAGCCAGTGCAGGGTGGTAGTGCCAGAATGGGGAAGGGCCCCTACCCTGCCTGGGATGTTGGGTGGGCTGTGGCAGCTGAGTCCTGGAGGGGGGATTGGGGGGACTGGAGCCTGGATGCATGAGTGCAGCTGCCGGAGGCCAGGGTGGGGTGCAGGAAGCCAGGCTGGAGCTGCTGGTTGGGTCCTGCAGGAGGCCGGGCATCGGGCCCGGTCACGTCTGAACGCAGAGTGGTCTCGCAGGCTGTGCTGTTGTGCTGTGGGGAGGCTGTTAGAACGGGGATGGGGGTGGGCGCAGAGGCAGGCCTCTTGCTGGGCACCTTCATGCGTCCCCAGAACTCCAGGGGCTGGGTTCTTACCGAGAGCTGAGCACTTCTGGGGCAAGGCCAAGGCTGGCTCCATGTGTGCCCTCCAGGCCCGGGGGTCCACGTCAGGAGAAGGGAAGGGGCACGAGGGAGCAGTTCTGTGGGTGAGGTGGACGGGGGTGGCTCCTGAGGCTGCCGTGGCCCCAGACCAGAGCAGGTCTGGGCAGTGGGTGGATTCTAGTGGCCCAGGGCCTGGTCAGGGGTGCAGGCTCTGCCCTCTGAGCAGCCCTCTTCTGAGCCTTGGAGGAGTGCGTGGGCTCCCCGGCAAGTCTCTGCTGGCAGCAGGTGCAGCTTTCCTGCTGGCCCCGTGGTGACCGATGTGTCACCCCTGCTCCCCAGCCTACCCTGTGCAGTGCCTGCTGCCCAGTGCCCACGGCTCCTGTGCGGACTGGGCTGCCCGCTGGTACTTCGTCTCCTCTGTGGGCCGGTGTAACCGCTTCTGGTACGGTGGCTGCCATGGCAACGCCAATAACTTTGCCTCGGAGGAGGAGTGCATGAGCAGCTGCGGGGAGCCCCAGGGGGGACCCCACCACCCTGAGCCTGGAGCCTCCGGCCAGAGCACCCACAGAGAAGGTGGCAGCAGTGTCTCCAGGAGCCAGCAGGAGACCAGCTGGCACCTGGCAGGGGCCACGGGCCAGAGGAGGCCTCTGCCTTCCGGTGGCCTCTGGTGGCGAGACCCGGAGCCTGGGCTGAGAGAGGCCCACCACCCCCAGGCCTTGGGAGAACGGCACGGGCCCAGTGCCCCAGCGGTGGGTGGAGATGTGGGGCGGCCGGTGCCACCCTCCCACAGCTCCCACTACAGGTGAGACCCACCTCCCCCGGGGACAGGTCAGGGGGCTCAGACTGGGCTGGGCCAGTTCGAGAGAAGACCCTGAGGTTGGCAGGCCCTACCTCCCGTCCCTAACCTCTCCTCCTTCCTGCAGCCGGGCCTGGTGGGCACAGCCACCTTCATCCAACAGTCGGGGAAGCTGAGGCTTCCGGACGGAGGCTTGTCCGAGGTCAGGCAGCCATAGATGGTGGTGCCTGGGTCCCCCCTCAGGTCTTGCCAGGACGCCCTGGGGCCTATAGCTGGAAAGGCTCGCAGGCTTCCTGACTGTTGACAAGGCACCCAACTTCTCTGGGCATCCATTTGTTAACCTATAAAGGGACGATGTTATTTCCTGCCTTGCATATCTCTTAGGTTTTGTGTGTGAGTTCCATTAGTTATTACTCTTGGGGCTGTGTTATATGGATGTGGGATTTGGGAAGATTAAAAACAGAATTAAAAGACAAAAATTTGAGGGGTCGAGCACGTAGTTTAATCCTCCTCAGGTAGCCGGGCTTTGCCTCTCCCCATTGCTGTTGCAAGAATGGGGCTAATGGGCTGGGTTGGGGTTGCGGTGCTTGGGGGTTGGGTGAGAGTTTGGGGGGCAGACCCCTGAGTCCACCAGCTTCTGGGGCTTGACCCGTCTGGGATTGCTCTGGCTCCCGTGAGTGCCCATGACAGGATCGTCATGAGCCATTGGTGGTGGGACAAGTGGCTTTGGCTCTCAGGCCAGGAGGCAGATCCCCCTCCCCCCCTTTCCAGGATTAGCTTCGCAGGCCCAGAGCCCTCCCTGGTGCAGGCTGCCCTGGGGCAGCCCGTGCGGCTCTTCTGCCCAGATGACGCCTCCCCAGATGCCCCTGCTGGGTGGCAGAAAGATGGCCGGCCCGTCTCCTCCGACAGGTACCTGTGACAGTCCTCCCCAGGACGGGAGGGCTGGAGGGCTCAGGAGTGCGCTGTGGGGTGGGGTCTCCTCTAGGGGGTGTCCTGGGGCCCGAGGGAGGACCGGGGCTCAGCTCCTGCCCCCCATCCAGGCACAGGCTGCAGCCCGACGGCTCCCTGGTCATCAGCCCACTGCGGGCAGAGGATGCTGGCACCTACAGCTGTGGCAGCCCTGGGCCAGGCCGCGACTCCCAGATGGTCCAGCTTCGCATCACAGGTTCTCCTGGGCCCCAGAGGGGACAGACAGGGTGGGAGGTACGGGCCAGGGCTGCCCCTCACAGAGGAGCCCAGGGCTGCATTCAGGCTGGGGTGCAGGCCTGGCCCCTGGTGGCCCCCTTGCGTCCACATGTGCCCCCACCCCTGCTCCCCGCAGCTCACCCCTTGCTTCTCCGGCCTCATGACAGGGGGTGACGTGGCCACGCTGTCCGAGGTGGAGCCAAGGCACTTCGCTCGTACCAGGGACCTGGCCCCGGGCCACAGGCCTGTGGACTTCAGCCTGGGGGTTGCTGCTGGGGGTCTGGGGTCCGTATCCTCCTCACACCCACAGCCTGGGACCAGGTAATAGCCCAGCGGTGCCGTCCTGCCCTCAGCCTCCCCCTCCCAAGGGCCAGGGTCGGTGGGGGGCTCGGTGGGTGGGTGCGTCATAGGCCAGCATGTGTGTGACGAGCCTGGCCCTGCCCTGTGCTCTGTGAGGAGGGGACCAGAGGACAAGACAGGGCTCCCCGGCCTCGGGCCTGGCAGCTGGGATGGTGCTTTCCGCGACCCGGGACTCAGGACCCGAGGGGAGGAGGGGCCCTGGGAGCTGGGGGGCCTGGCGCTGGCCTTGCAGGTTGGCACTGTTTCCAGAGGGGACACGGAGGGCTGCGGGGGGTGCCCGAGTCAAGGGTGGGAAGTGGCCGGACGAGGCACTGGGTGCTTGTGTCCGGCCGGCGAAGTGAGAGGAGGTGAGAAAGCCAGGTAGGGGCTCTTAGACTTCACTCCTGGGAGTCACTGCTGGTGTCTTAACTAGAACGAGGCGTGCTTTTCAGAAGATGACTCTGGAAGGGAGTCGGGGGAGGTGGCGGCCAGGGCCCCTCACGGCTGTGGGCTGCTTGTCTGGCAGGCTGCATCTGGACCGGAGCCAGCCTGGGGTGGTGGACGCCAGTGCAGGCCAGTGGGTCCGGCTGAGCTGCTGGGTGGACGGCTTCCCGCCCCCAGCCACCGAGTGGCAGAAAGACGGACAGCCCCTCTCTTCTCCCAGGTTAGGTGTTTCTCCTGCAGGCTGCCTAGCCCCACCCTGTCCTGTGAAGGCCCTTGGGTGGGAGGACATGGGGGTCTGCCAGGCTGTCACCGCTGGACAGTCCCAAGCAGGACCAGGGGCCGAGTAAGAGAGGGAGCTGCCCGGGCCGACCGCCTGTGGGGTCTTGGGCCTGCCCAGGGCGTGGCTGGTGGCTAGGAGTAGCAGCCCCGCCAGCAGGGGTGATGGGGAGGGAGGAGCATGCATTTCTGGCTGCGATCACAATGGCTAACATTTATTGAGCGGAGCACTGAGTGTGAGGGATGTTCTCCAGCTCAGTCTGCAAAACAGCCACCTTGAGGTAGGTGCTATTTGTGCTGCATTTTACACGAGGAAGTAGGCTTCCCACCCCACAGCCGCTAAGCGATAGAAGCAGGATTTGAGGCTGCTAAGTGAGCATAGTGAAAGCTAGACCCCAAGCTAGAATTATTTTGTTATCAGTAAATTAAAGTGCCTGCAGCTGGAAGATGTAATGGCCTAAGGAGGCAGGGCCCCTGAATGGCGGGAGCTGCTTCACCTCTCACCAGGGAGAGGAAGACCCTGCCCTCCCCTCCCTGCCGCTGCCCTCGCCCCCTCGGACAGGAGCCAGCTGATGGTGCTTGGTCCCTAGACACCAGCTGCAGCCCGATGGCTCTCTGGTCATCAGCCGCGTGGCTGTGGAAGACGGTGGCTTCTACGCCTGTGTCACTTTGAATGGGCAGGACCGAGACCAGCGATGGGTCCAGCTCAGAGTTCTGGGTAAAGCGGCAGCCCTGAGCGGAGGAGGGCGGGTGGGGCCAGTGGCCCTTCAGCTGGAGGCCTGGGCTGGGGCAGGACGGGGAAAGCTGCTGACAGTGCATCCTCCTCATGCCCAGGGGAGCTGACAATCACCGGGCTGCCCCCTACCGTGATGGTGCCGGAGGGTGACACGGCCAGGCTGCTGTGTGTGGTGGCAGGAGAAAGCGTGAACATCAGATGGTCCAGGTGAGCTCGATGCCAGGCAGGGATGTCCTGTTGCCACTGCCCCGCTGTCCATTTGTCCCCTCCTGCCTGCAGCCTGGTGCAGGGGAGGGGCTGCTGCTCTTACAGGACCTCTGAAGCCTGGGAGGACCATCTGTTCTCTGCTGGTTGGGCTACACTAGGGTTTCCCAACCTCGGCACAATTGACATTTTGGACCTGATGATTGTTTATTGTGGGGGGCTGTCCAGTGCATTGTGGGATGGTTAGCAGCATCCAGGGCCTCTCCCCACTAAGTGCCAGCAGTGCTCCCCTCCAAGTTCTGACAACCAGAAATATCTCCAGATGTTGCCAGGGTCCCCTTGGGGGCAAAATAGCCCCTGGGTTGTAACTACTGGGCAACACTCAGTTGGGGGGACTTTAGTGGTCTTTTACCCCAGATGGGTTGGTCTTTTATTTGTTCATTCATTCACTCAGTAAACACTCTTTGTCTTCTCCCTTCCTGCAGTATATCAGGCCTAGATTAGACTCTGAGGCTTCTGGGGTGCTCTAAGCCCCCAGGGCACTCCCTGGGGATCCTGGGGGTGTTATCTGAGTCCCAAGGCACACCCAGGCAGGAGATGGCCCAAGGTCTCAGGAGGGCCAGATGAGGTCTGCTTTTGGTGCTGTCCGTGCTCGGAGGAGTGGTGAGGCTGCCGCTGGTCTCAGGGAGCCAAGGAAGGGAGGTGACTGGGGCTGGGCTCATTGAAGGCTGAGGAGTAGGAGGGAGGATGTTCTTGGTGGAGGGAGCAGCAAATGCCAAAGGCAGATGTTTGAGAGATCGTGCCAGGAGGGGAGCAGGCTGCAGCTGCAGGAAAAGGTGATGGGGTTGGAGAGGCCACGGCCTCTGTGTGGCCTTGATGCCAGGCGAGAGCATGGGCTTTGTTGGAAGGCAGTGGGGAGTCTCCAAAGGTTTCAGCTAGTGCCCTAGTGCAGCCCTCTCCAATCAGGACCTGGCTCCCATGAGCCCATCTGGCCTGTAGCTTTGACTTGGCCTCTCCTGGATCTTCCCAGCAGCAAATAAGCTCAGGACCCTCTGGCTTTAAAACAAAACAACAACAACAAAAAATACCCTCCTTCAACCCTGTATGCTCCTGCAGACCCTGCCCTTATATTAACCCCCTGGGCATGTCTCAGTCCTGCCTTCCAGTGCCCACTTGCTCCCTTTGAAATTCTCCTTCCCGGGCTCCTGGGACACCTGCTTTTTTTAGCTGCTGCTTCTCCATTTTCTTGGCTGGCTTGTCTTCTCATACCTGTCCTTTAGATGTTGTGGACCTCAGTGTCCTGTCCATGGCCCTTGGTTTGTCTCACTTTATAACTCCACCTTGGGCAACCTGTAGATTTGCAGTGTTTCAGGACCACCCAATGACGATCCACTGTCTGGGGTCTAGACTCTCTCAAGCTCCAGAAATCAAATCCAACACCTTCTGGATTCTCACAGACACCCCAAATTCAAAATGGTGCAACATAATGTCACCCCTTATATCTGCCTTGGATTTCCCATGTTGGAGAGGCACCACCATTACCCAGTAACGCAAGCTACAGACCTCTTTGTCATCCTTGATTTTCTCTGCTCCCCTACCTCCCACATCCAACCTTTATCTGAGTCCCCTTACTTTGCTGCCAGTGTCATCTTCCTGGTGCTGTACCGCAGCAGCCACCTCCTTGGCCTCTGCTTCCAGGCTTGCCCCCCAGTCCACACTGCAGTCAGCGAGGCTTTCTGCGTGCCAGTCTCCTCATGGCAGTCCCTGCTCAGCGTAACCCCCTCTGCTACCCTCAGGACCCGTCCACACTCAGAGCCCAAGACCCTGCTGCCTGGCTTCTCTCTCTTGCTTCACCATGTACACTTCTTCCCCTGCTCATTCCCCTGGTTCCAGCCGTGGCCTTCCTTCAAGCTCCTTGAGGCCCCGAGTTCTGGCTCCCGTCAGGCAGCTGCTGCCTCACTCCCAGTTGGGTCTTCCTCAGGGAGGGCTCCTCTGAGCACCTGCACCCCCACCCCAGGGCCCTGAAGGCAGGGAGGGCTTACGCCTGCGCATCCAGCATCGGGCCTGGTACCTAACAGCTGCTTAGAAGACTTTGTTAATGAAAAGTGAGAGTGGGATCCCCTTGTGGATAAGAAGCAAATTTACCGTAACTTGGACCAGTGTCCTCATTTGTGTGTGATTTTGCTTTGTTAATATTCTTGTTTCTTTTTTGTATGCTCATCCCATCTCTTCCTTGAGAGTCTATTTGCCCTCAAGGGGAGGAAGTCATGGCTCTGGAATGGCCTCTGATCACCCCTCCGTCTCCTGGCCCAAGGCTCTGGACAGCTTTTCCAGTGTCCCCTTCCCCCCAGGAACGGGCTGCCAGTGCGGGCCGACGGCCAGCGTGTGCACCAGTCCCCGGATGGCACGCTGCTGATCCACAACCTGCGGGCCAGGGACGAGGGCTCCTACACGTGCAGTGCCTACCACGGGAGCCAGGCGGTCAGCCGCAGCACCGAGGTGAAGGTGGCCCCGCCGGGTAAGAGGGGCTACCCAGTGGGCTGGCAGGGTGGGGTGCAATTCCCCAGGGCAATTGCTCCTTCTCCAGGGTGCCTGTATGTTGTGGAGGAGTGCAGGCTCTGCTGTCCCAGGGGCTCTAGTTCAAATTCTAGCTCATTCTGCCAGTTACTAATAGCGTGACTTGAGGCCAGGGCTAAACTTCCCTGCGCCCACTTTGCTCATTGGTGCAGCAGGCCTCCCCCACACCTTATAGGGTGGTAATGAGGATAAAGGAAATGATGCCTATGCTGGGCGCCTGCTGGGTGCTTAACAGATGCTAAGTACCATCATTTAGATTTACTGATTTTATTTTGAGAAATATGATTGACTGGAATTTCCTTGTAATACTTAAGGCAGACCATTAAAATCTGTCCTTCCCAACCAGTGTGGCAAATAGTGCTATGATTGAAAAGTACCTCTGTGGCTATTTGATGGTACAACCCAGAGAGGGAAAGGGCAGGGATTATCATCTTTTTTTTTACGAATGAGACAGATATCCAGAGTGCTTAAGTATGTTTCCACAAGTCACACAGCAAATTAGTGCCCAAATTGAGACTGGACCCCAGGTCTTTTGACTTCCCATATTTAATGTTTTTTTTTTTTCACTGAACTATGACACCTGTAAGTAAATGGAATTTTACTTGCATTATTCAGTATATTATAGCCTTATATTCTCTAGCTCCTGCTTTTTTTGTCATTGTTCTATTATCATATTTCAACAAATCTAAATGCCATACTGTAAGATGCATAATTTTTGTACCACTAAGAAAAAATGCTGCCAATTAAATGACACAGCGCTGACACCATCAGTTATGATGCGGTTCAATTAGAGATGTTAAAATGTGAAAATAACTACATCTTAGAAGTGATGCAATAGAGACTGAGATTTAACTCCTAAGAGTTCTGTGTTCAAATAAGCCAGAGGAAAAGGGGGAGAGGGAGTTCACCTTCCCCACGTGTCAGCCCTAGTTTACTGAATGAAGACCAGGGCAGTGCCCAGGATGAGCGGCTGCTTCTCACGGGACCTGGTGCAGACCTCGGGGGAGAGCATGGCAGGCTGGGAGGCGCCGGGACCCTTCCTGGGTGGGTCTGCCTGGACGGCCACACCTGTCATGACTGCAGCTCTGCAGCAGGAGCACTTCAGGCCTGGCCGCCCCTCTCTGCCAGGCTGCGGGGGGAATGCCAGTGCCCAAGGTGGCTGAACTGTCGCTTAGTGAGTGGCGCTGGTGTCCAGGCTTCCAGTTTGGGAGCTGCTTTGGGAAGTGACTGGGACTCATTCCCTGAGCCCAGCCCAGTCCTTGGCACTCAGCAGGTGCTCAGAGACTTGTGTCTGAGTGAATGGATGAATGAATGAATGATGCCACTACCTTGGCAAAAGCACCATATGGCAGGGGCTACATTTTTGTCTCCATCATGCCCAGAAATTTGATCTTGTCTACATACTAACCAAACTCGCAAGACTTGAGACTAAACCGGAATGCAGATTTACTGTGAGAAAGACCTGTTAAGAGGACCTAGATAGTCATGTTTGTGATTAGCTTATACACATCTACACGGGAAACATTAGAATCAGAAACTTGCTTGATGATGGAGTCTGCTGGGGAGCCTGATGATGTGTGTGGCCAAGTTAAACTGGTCTGATGGCAGCTTCACCTGCCACCTGGACAGGACACTCATGGACCCAGTCAGGCCACCTTGCTGTCCTCTGCTGGATGAGCAGTGCCAGTTTTAGAAATTTTAGAAATTTCCTGAGCTACATGCTGTCATCCCCTTCCTCTCTTTAACTATGTTCATTCTGTAACTGAGAAGTTAGGATTTAAGGACTGATTATGAGTACTGAGTGATTATATAGATATTCCTTTTTATTTCTGGTGTATTAGACAGACAGAAATACCTGAAACTTGAACTGTAATCCAGCCACCTTGATCTCTGATAATGATTTTGTAGCCTTTATCTTATGCCCTTGTAATTGTAAAAACCTTGTGACTGACCTTCACTTGTACCCATTTATCCAGTGTTTCAACTTCAAAACCTATGATCACTAAAGACAGCCCCTAATGTTTATTAATGAAGGGTCTTGGGTCAGCCCAGAACCAACCCACCCGAAGTCCAAAGTTATCTTGATAACTGAAGCTGGATCTAACCAAAATGGGCCTGCCTGACATGTGCCGTAGCTTAAACTTTAATCTACAAGTAAGTCACTTATACCTCATTATAATACTAAAAATCACACCCATCATCATATTAAGGCCCGCCATTTTCTTACATACGTTCTGTGACTAAGCATGTAATCAGTCTGTGCATGCTCAATCATTAGATCACTTCTAATTACATCATCTGGGACAACTGTGCTCATTATCCTAAAACCTGCCCATCTTTTGATACTATAAAACTACCAGAATTATTGCAGTTTGGGGAGACAGAGTTTGGACTGATAGGCCATCTGTTCTCCTGCTTTGTGCCTAGCAATCTCTCTTTGAAACCCTGGTTGTCTCAGGAGTTAGTCATTTGAGTGCATTGGGCAAAAGAATCCACCCATTCTATTGATTAGGCCCAGATATGTGCTCTCCTCTGTTATGCCTTTTTTATGCTTTTTCAGCTTGAGGCTGCTTCACTTTGCCCTATTCGTGGTTTGGTGGCATATTGGAATTACAGTGTTAGTGGCAGGGTAAGGGACCTCGGGCTAATTATGCTCTGGGGTAAGGAACATAGTTGTACTCTGAAACTTCTCAACCTTTCTTCCTAAAAGACTGGGGTGGGGCACAGGGATAAAACATAGAAGGTCACCCACTATGGTCCAGACTCATGTTGTGGGCAAAAAAGTACATAGTGAAGTGCTCGAATTTTAGCCATGGTTATGATGGGCCCCAGGGGCTGTTTTAAGTGCTTGAAAAACCTTAATTTATATAGTTTCTGCAACATCCCTATGATGTGGGTGCTATTAATAGCTCCCTTTTACAGATGAGGAAACACTAAGAGCTTAAGTAATTTGCCCAAAGTCACCAGAGACTTGGGCCCAGGCAGTCTGGCTGCAGAGCAGGTGTGCTGCACCACCAGGCTGGGCAAGGATAGGCCCAGGGGTGCAACAACTGAAATAAAGTTGAATAAAAAGTTATTGATTTTTTAAAAACACAATACATAAATGGCTTTCCATTTATGTAAGTCAAAGTAATTAGTACTCTTAGTCCTCTTTTTATACTGAATATGAAAGCTTTAGACACTCATTAACTGGTATAGTCTTTCGGTTGTACTTTGGGAGGGAGCAAAGGGACAGGATGGTCAGCCTTCCCTCGCCACACGCGTTTGATTTCAGGGAAGATTTTAGGGAAGGTGCTGCTTTGGCTTAAGCTAAGCCAAGTCATAAGAGGCCCTGCCAGAAAGAAAAGGGAAGTAACTAGATAAGGCCCCTTCAGTCCTAAGATGAAGCAACAGAAGGAAACTCGGACAGTGATTTACAAAACCCAGATGCTGCCAGAGCTGGCAGGTAAATTCTGAGGTGGAGGCCTCCTAACAGTCTTGCCAAATACTCATTGCTTTCTCTGGGGAAGGGGGGAAATTGGGGAACTAAGTGGCTCTGATAAGCTGAGGATATTGAGGGCACAAAACTTTTAAGATTGGGAGACACCTAGCAGTGAAAGGGAGAAAAGTAGCTCTTGCCAACTCAAAATTTTACTTAGAGCTAGCCCCATTCTCTCTTCCTTCTAAGGCCAAGGCAGTTGTCATTCAACTCTTCAGGGTGCAATAGTAAGGGTAAGGTAAGGAGTTAATGTCAAGAGATGTCTAATATTCCATCAACAAATATTTAGGAGTCTGCTATGGGCTATGCACTGGGCTGAGGCTGCAAATAAAATTAATGGGGGTGGTGGCAGAGGTAGGGGGCCCATTGCATGCTAAAGCAAGACTGGCAAATGAGTGGAAACTAATCCCTAGTATAGCTTATATCTAGAGATGTTAGAAGGTTGTAGACTAACCACCTTTTTTATTTTTATTTTTTTTTGAATCTGGCAGTTACCATTCTGCTTTTCTTTGAAGGAAATGAAAATGAAATGGTAGATGAGAAAATTCTTCCTTAGCTTCAGCCAACACAGAGCTTCCTGCCACTTTCTCTCTTCCCTTTGTTTTGCAGCACAAGCTGTCCAGCCAAGGGACCCCAGCAGGGACTGCATCGACCAGCCTGAGCTGGCCAACTGCGATTTGATCCTGCAGGCCCAGCTTTGTGGCAATGAGTATTACTCCAGCTTCTGCTGTGCCAGCTGTTCCCGTTTCCAGCCTCCCGCTCATCCCATCTGGCAGTAGGGATGAAGGCTAGCGCCAGCTCTAGTCCCTATGAAACAGATTCTTGGCCTCCTCTTTCTGACTGGCAGAGTTATCTTCTGGGGAGACTTTTAAAAACCACCAAGTGGTTAGCCTCAGCAGTTTCCAGAACAGCGTCCCCTAGTAGTCCTTAGCAGTATCTGCATCTCTGATGCAACCATAGGCTGCTGCTGAGTTGTCAAGAAGAATCTGACTGGACGAGGATAATCTTTACAATTCCCCTCTACAAATTGTCACACAGGACCAGTGTGCTGCATTTTCAAGCAAGCTGTCAGGACTCTCCCTTGAATTCAGGCTGGGTGGGGAGGTATGTACTGGTTTCAAAGTTATCACCTTTCTTTTAAGGGGCATGCCAATCCTGTCATGTCAGGGCAGTATTCTCGGATAGAACTAAATGTTTTCATCTGAGGCCAAACAGTGGGCCATTGCTCTAGTCTTTCTCACTCATCTAGGTAGTGCAGCAACCAGCTTAAAATCCTGTGTATAGGGTCAACAGTAGAATGTTAGTGAGAATCTCAGCCAAGGGGACTATCAAGTCTCAGAATAGGGATTTGGAATAAAAGAGCAGCAGTTTTCGCTATTATCTGAGCAAGAAATACCTGGAGAAGCTCCTAACTGTCATCAGGAAGCTGGACCCTGAAGCCCCTCCTTTTGAGGTCAACTTGTAAAACCTGGCTATGGAGGAGCGTCTCAAACCCATACAGAAGTGATGGGCCTGCTCTCATCCCTAAGCAAATCTCTGAAACAAAATGTTTGCTGCCAAATAAAAATTAGACTACTAATAAACATAGCGTAAGCAGGATGGGGATACTAATGGGGGGAGGGGGCAATGTGATAACAGGGAAGTAGTTTCAGAAATGACTTGGGCTAGGGAAAGTCATCCATCCCTCCCAACCTCCAGTTCTTCAGCTAATACAAGAGGCCTGGATTCAGTGAACCCCCAAGTCCCTTTTCACTTAAACTTTCTATAAGTCCTCCAGAGGACCGGCAGGATCTAGTAATAAAGGTTCTTGGCCAGAATAAACACAGGCATTAGAGGGACTAAAGCTCTGAAAGGTGATTTTTATTACCAACACACTGGCTGGAAAAGAGAAAAAGTGCATCATGTTTGAGTGCTATGTCCCAGTCTTCCTCTCATTTAACAAAGGAAACAAGGGCCAGGGGTAGAGGCATTTTTTTTTGTTTTCTTTCCATCCAAAAAAAAAAAAAAATATTGAGGCTCATCCCCTTTCATTTACCATGGCTGGTTTTGCTGTAGAAATTGGAAAATAAGGGCTACTTTCTTGGACTCCTGAATTTCTTTAATTGAACCAGAATTTGGCCTATTGGTATTCATACTTCAAAAAGTAAATCTGAAGTTATCTTGCTGTTTGCAGCTAGCTCTTCTAAGAACTAATCACAGAACAGGGGGCTAAAGTTAGCGTAAAACTCACTGTAGATCCATGTTTCTCAACTTTCTTGCATATTAGGAACTTTAGAAAACACCCTGGGGTTCCACCTCCAGTAGGTTTTGATTAAATTGGTATGGGGTGTGGACTGGGCAATAGGAGTGTAAAAGCTCCCCAGTAATTCCAGGGTGTAGCCAAGGTTAAGCAAGAATGACTGCTCCAGCCCCGGGCTTCTCATGCTTGAGTGCATGTGGAATCACCTGGGATCTGTTAGAATGAAGGCTCTGATTCAGGAGGTCTGTGGAGTGAGATTTTGCATTTTTAACAAGCCCCCAGTTGATATTTCACTATGCTGTTCCAGACCACACTTTGAGTAACAATATCTGATTTTAGAGATGTGCTCAGGATCACTTGAAGTCCAACACAGGAATGAAAGTATGAATTTTAAGGATATAGTTTCTCAGTAGATTTTCTAGCTACTAAACTAGGGATCTGTAGCAGCAGTAGAATGGAGAGAGAGCAAGACCAAAAAGAACTAAAATTAACACATTCGCCAATAAAGAAAAGGGAAAGAACAGCCCTTTACGGGCAACAGATTCTACCACGAACATTTATTTTTTGTTAAAGCAGATTATAAATTCTCATCAGTACAAATATATATAACTTACATTTGATTGTAAGGCCAACGTTTTAAAGTAAAAATGAGATGGGATCTCATGTTGCTACCAGAGGTCAAGTGGCTGCAACTGGGAATGGGATTTCTTGCTAACCAAAATGGGGAAAATGCACACACACACACAAAGCTAATAGAACCAGAATCCCCATTCCCACAGAACTCCAGAGGACAAAATGTAAAGGACAAAACAAAACTCATCAAACTAAGAACCACATTACAAACTAACACAGTAGCCTGTGTTCCCTTCTGTGGATATGATTATGTAATTGTCACCGTAGTGTTAAAAAAAAAAAAAAAAAGTAAAGGATTAACATAAGGAAATCGCAACAATATATAAAAGAAAAATACATATTCTCTATAGAGCATATTTAGATGATTCCATTAAAATAATGACATTAGAATTTCACCGTAGGTTTAAAACCAGAACAATACTGCTCTTTCGTTTTCTTTATTTAAAACTACAACCTAGTGACTGTATTGGTCATAAGCATGATTGTTGTTGCAATGTGCTACTTACAATGAATGATACCGAGCAAGCTAGGGATCCCGTCTGCATCTCCAACCTTTCTTCTTTTTACTTCAATAGGCATCAATGATAAATCAATCTTATGTACAATTTCTTACAGCTAACCCTTTTACCTTTGGCAAAATTACTTACAACTCATACAACTTTTTAATATTGAGAACTATTTAAAATATTCTAAATGCATAAAAATAAAGATTTTGGCTTTTTTTTTTTTGATATATATTTATAATATTTATTCTGTTACTTAAAATGGAAGCTCAATTTTACTCCCGAAACATAGCTCTGCTGGGCAGTTGACAATGTGCTTCCCAGGAACTCTGAGAGCACAGCCTGCCTCTCTTCCCCAGCCTCAGCCCAAGCCACCTTGTCCTTGATCTCTAAGAGAGGCCAGTACTAAGTTGTGGCAGGTGAATGGCCTGAAAAACAAAGGGAGATCATTCTGCTTCCTGTTGTGTGTTTCATATTCCAGTAAATGTGCTTTGAATACAGATTCCTGTTCAGATACTTTGCCTCTCTGTTTCCAGAGATGTGTAAGGGGGTGGAGAGGGGAACAGAGGGCAATATTTCCTTGATTTCTTTAGCCTAACCGCAAGTTAGCTCTTCTCTTGGAATGGCTTCCCCCACTTCTTTCAAAATCACCCTTCCCAGCACTCTGTGCCTGGACTTGTTCCTTGGGACCTTTGGGATTATTGTTAAATGTACTGATAAGGAAGACAAAGTCTCCTTTGCTCCTTTGACCTCCACCCCCACACTTGCCCAAGTATGGACAAGATAGATAAGCCATAGGGACTGCTTAAAGTTCAATTTCAAATGTCTTCTGTAAGTCACTGGAGAAAGGGTTGGTAGGGGAGGGATTAGTACGCTGCTTGGACTTGCTTTCTAGTGCAGCCCACTGTGCTTCGAAAGGATCCACTGGGCAGGTGCCTGCAGGAACCTCTGTGTGCTTGTCCCCTGAAGCCAACCTGCCATCGCTGACACCATTGAAAGCTGCAGAACCATTGAGGTGCTGAGCAGGAGGCTTAAAGAAGGGACTGGCGGTAGCACTGCTCGTCTCATACTGAGGGAATGTCTGCTGCTTGACCAGGCTGGGTGATTGATGGGGATGGGTGGCCTGAGGATGGCCTGCAGTGCCAAACACATTGGCTACCATCTGGGAGGGAGTGATGCCCACCATAGGCACATTAGGGGCTGGATAGGGCATCCCGTTGGCCATGGGATAGGACTGAGCAGGGACAAAGGCTGGCTGCAGGGGTGGGACCACACCCACTGGCACCGGCTGCGAGGTGAGGAATGCATTTCCTTGGAAAGGTGGTGCTGGCTGGGAGACAGCGGTGGGTGCAGGAGGCTGGAGAACTGGCTGCAGAGGGGCAGGTGAGACCTGGGACTGCTGAGCCCGGATGCTCTTGGACACCTCTTCTAGCCAGCGGTCTGCCTCAGAGGGAGTGCGTCTGTGACCAGCTTGGAAGAGACCTGGAGAGGCAGCACCAGAAGATTGACCCCATTCGGTCCCTGGAACCAACAAAATGAAGAGTGACAGAAGAATCAGAGTCAATAGGGGCTTCTTTCCTTGCTTTATAATACTGTTTATTTGAATGATCCTAAGGTGTGGAAAAGTCCCCTAACAGGACATTTTGTGGTTTTGGTAGGTGAGAGGAGAGTCTCTATGCACATGAAACCAAGGCAGCTCTCTGGTTTTAGAAACCCCTCCCCAATACCGTGGCTCTTCCACAGCATGAGAAACCAGCCTGCACATACTCTAAAGGGCCCAAGGGCAAAAAGAAAACAAGTGACCTAGTACTGTGTCTTGCTGGCCCCTGCTAAGCTTCCAGACGTGTCTTTCTGGTGAACTGCCTTTATTACGTTTTTCAAATTTTGGGGTTTATCGTTAATAAATGTTCATTATAGAAAAACCAGAAAGTACAGAAAAGCAAAAATACAGTGCCAACAACTCACTTTTTGTAGGGCTGCCATTGCTGGAGGCAGGTCCACCCTTCCTACAGGCATGTCCACATATCACCAAATCCAGTGATGAACTCTCTGGGGGTGGGGCCCAGGAATTTATTTTATACAAGCTCCAAAGGGCGGTTCTGTTCCATAATCTTGGCTAAGAACCACTGATATAACCTCTCTTGTTCCTCTCCTTCACCATCCGCTCTTAAAGTTTACTATCAGGAAGGAATACATTTTGCCTAAAGAGATTACTCCCTGATTTTCGCTCAGGTAAATGGTTGATTTTAGAACCAGGGTCACAAATCTGATCCCAGAATCCTTACCACCATCTGTGGCCACCTTACCCGAATGTGTGGCTGCAATTCCCTTGTTAGCAGCATCAGGGGCACTGGCCCAAGGGTTGGTTTCACGCACAGGCATTGCTACAGGTGCTAGAGCAGTATGGGCTGGCTTAGCAGCAAGCACAAGAGAGGCAGAGTCAGTGCCATTTGCTACAATGGGAGCAGACAACATTAATGGAGTTAATTCATGCAGGGTGTACATGTGACACTGGAGCTGGGTCAGTCAGGCCAATGTGGAATACTGGTAATAAAAGGTAAACATAAGACAGCAAAGTTGGTGTAGGGACAACCATGCTATCTTGCAATGGATACACACACCTTCTGGCAAAGATGGAATTAGAGGTTGCAATTTAAAAGTCTGGAATGATAAAGCCAAATGACTGTTCTAAGAAAGTATGTGCATGGGAGGAGGGAAAATGAAGCCCACAAAAACACAACTTTAAGTCAAGGTGAACAGAGTGGCTGTGTTTTAAGAGCAGCAAAGATCTAACTATTATAGTTACAGCTTAGCCTTTGGCATAACAGTAGATAAGGCATTTCCTTTTCCACCAGTTTTCCAAAAGACCAAATTATGCTAATAATAATAATAATGGATAAAACACAATGATTCTTTGTTATGTGCCAGGCACTATGCAAATAGTATTTAAATGTTACTTGAATTTATTTAATTCTCTCAAAAACCCCATAAAGTATTTTCCCCATATTACAGATGAGGAATCAAACTTGGCATATTTTCATTTGCTTAATAAACTTGTAGTTTGCTACAGAGTCAATTTCATCTCTCTCTTTTTTTTTGAAGCGTTTTTTTCCTTAGGTAATGTTTATAATATCTCTAAGTACCTACGGTTCTTTCCTTATCTCTATTAACACTGTCTAACCCTTGCTTCTTTTACTCCAGTTATCTATTCTATCAGTTTCTATTACTCAGTCCTATGTCTCTATCATACAGACATACCTTGTTTTATTGTGCTTCACTTTATTGCACTTCAGAGATATTATGTTTTTTACAAATTGAAGGTTTGTAGCAACCCTTTGTTGAGCAAGTCTATCAGCACCATTTTTCCAACAGCATGTGCTAACATCGTGTCTCTGTGTTACATTTTGGTAATTCTCACACTATTTCAAGATTTTCATTATTTTTATATCTGTAATAATGATCTGAGATCAGTGATCTTTGATGTTACTACTGTAGTTGTTCTGGAGTACCACGAACCATGCCCATATAAGACAACGAACTTAACAGATAAATGTCTTATGTGTTCTGACTACTCCCCCAACTCATTCCCTCTCCTTGGGCCTCCCTATTCCCAGAGACACAAAAATATTGAAATTAGGCCAATTAATAACCCTACAATAGCTTCTAGGTGTTCAAGTGAAAGGAGGAGTCCTTGTCTCTCACTTTAAATAAAAAGCTAGAAATAATTAAGCTTAGTGAGGAAGGCATGTCAAAAGCCGAAACAGGCCCAAAGCTAGGCCTCTTGCGCCCAAACGGCCAAGTTGCGAATACAAAGGAAAAGTTCTTGAAGGAAATTAAAAGTGCTATCCAGTAAGCAAACAAATGATAAGAAAACAAAACAGCCTTTTTGCTGATATGGAGAAGGTTTGGACAGAAGACCAAACCAGTCACAACATTCCCTTAAGACAAAGCAAAATCCAGAGCAAGGCTTTAACTCTTCAATTCTTTGAAGACTGAGAGAGATGAGGAAGCTGCAGAAGAAAAATTTGAAGCTAGCAGAGGTTGGATCATTAGGTTTAAGGACAGAAGCATTTTCATACTATTAAGGTGCAAGGTGAAGCAGCAAGTACTGATGTAGAAGCTACAGCAAGTTATCCAGAAGATCTAGCTAAGATAACTCATGAAGTCAGCTAAACTAAACAATAGATTTTCAGTGTAGAAGAAACAGCCTTATATTGGAAGAAGATGCCATCTAGGACTTTGACAGCTAGAGAGAAGTCAATACCTGGTTTCAAAGCTTCAAAGGACAGGATGACTCTCTTGTTAGGGACTAATGCAGCTTGAAGTTGAAGCCAGTGCTCATTTACCACTCTGAAAATCCTAGGGCACTTAAGAATTATGCTTAATCTATTCTGCCTGTGTTTTATAAATGGAACAATAAGCCTGGATGATAGCATATCTGTTTATAGCATGGTTTACTGAATATTTTAAGCCTGCTATTAAGACCTACTGCTCAGGAAAAAAAAAAAAAGTTTCCTTTCAAAATATTACTGCTCATTGGCCATGTACCTGATCACCCCAGAGCTCTGATGGAGATGTTACAATCAGATGAATGTTGTCTTCATGCCTGCTAACAAAAGATCCATTCTGGAGCCCAGGGATCCAAGAGTCATTTTGACTTTCAAGTCTTATTATTTAAGAAATACATTTTGTAAGGCTATTGCTGCCAAAGATTCCTCTGACAGATCTGGGCAAAGTTAACTGAAAACCTTCTGGAAAGGATTCACCATTCTAGATGCCATAAAAAGAACATTCTTGATTCATGGGAGGAGGTCAAAATATCAACATTAACAAAAGTTTGGAAGAAGTTGATTCTAACCCTCATGGATGACCTTTGAGGGGTTCAAGACTTCAGTAGATGAAGTAATTGCAGATGGGGTGGAAATACAAGAGAACAAGAATTAGAAGTAAAGCCTGAAGATGTGACTGAATTGCTAAAATCTCATGTTAAAATTTTAGATGTTCATAGAGGCATTATTCACAATTGCCAAAAGATGGAAGCAACCCAAGTGTCCATCAATCGATGAATGGATAAATAAAATGTGGTATACACATAGGATGGAATATTATTCAGTCCTAAAAAGGAATAAAGTCCTGATACATGTGACAACATGGATGAACCCTGAAGACATCATGTTGAGTGAAATAAGCCAGCTGCAAAAGGACAAATATTGTATGACCTCACTGATTCGAAACAATGAGAATAAGCAAACTCATAGAGTCAGAATCTAGAATATAGGTTACCAGGGGACAGGGTGGGGATAGGGAATGGGAAGTTAAGGCTTAAAATGTACAGGGTTCCTATGTGGAATGATGGAAAAGTTTTGATAATGGATGATGATGACGGTAGCACAACATTGTGAATGTAATTAACAGCAGTGAAATAGAGATCTAAATACGATTAAAAGGAGAAATGTTAGATTGTATATATGGTAACAGAATAAAAAAATGTAAAAATCCATGGAAGTATACTACACAGTGAACACTAAGTTAAACCATGGACTTTAATTAATAGTATAATTATAAAAATGTGCTATCATCAATTGTAACAAATGTTCCACACACCAATGCAAAGTGTTGGTGGTGGGGTGGTGTACAGGAATCCTACATTTTATGCATGATTGTTACGTAAACCCACAACTTCTCTAATAAAGAAAAAAAAACTTAATATGAGGAGTTTCTTCTTACGGATGAGCAAAGAAAATGGTTTCTTGAGATGGAATCTACTTCTGGTGAAGATGCTGTGAACAATGTTGAAATAACAACAAAGGATTTAGAATATTACATCAATTTAGTTGATAAAGCAGTGGCAGGATTTGAGAGGACTTCAATTTTGAAAGAAGTTCTCCTGTGGGTAAAATGCTATCAAATAGCAATGCACACAATAGAGAAATCTTTCATGATGGGAAGAGTAAACTGATGCAGCAAACTTCATTGTCTTACTTAAGAAATCGCCACAGCCACCCCAACCTTCAGCAACCACCACCCAGATCAGTCAGCAGCCATCGACATCGAGGAAAGACCCTCTATGAGTAAAAAGATTATGACTCGCTGAAGGCTCAGATGATGGTTAGCATTTCTAATTAATGAATGTACATTGTTTTCTTAGACACAATGCTACTGCAGAATTTAATAGTCTACAATATAGTGTAAAAATAATTTCTATATGCACTGGAAAACCAAAAAATTTGTGTTGACTTGCTGTATTGTGATATTTGCTTTATTGTGGTGGTCTGGAACTGAACCTGCAATATCTCTGAGGTGTGCCTGTATTTAGTAGGGAGCAGAAGAGGAAGCACCTTCCCCTGTTCTACACTATAATCATCGCCTCTTCAAGACTGGGCAACCTTGATTATGGCATGGGACTCTTTACCTAGGGCTTGTGTAAAAGTCTATGTCACTCATAGACTGGGAACTAGTGAATGGACAGAGAGTCAGCAGAATGTCATAAGTACTATATTCAGAAAGATCTCAGTTTAACTCCTGGCTGTGTAACTTTTAATTTAACCTCTCTAAGCCTCATTTTTCTTATCTGTAATGCCTACCTCAAAGGGTTGTTTTGGGGATTAAATGAGATAATGCATGAGTCCTTACCACAATGTGCAAGCACTGTGGTAAGGACTCAATAAATTGTATCTATTATTATTGGTATTCTAAATGCTTGTTAGATGAAATGAAAAGTTGTTTTGTGCACATGCCTATAAAGGTTTATTTTAAAAATGAAACTTCCTGTGGAGAAAAAGCCTGTAGTAACTTCCTCCAACAGAAGTGGGGTACTGTCTCCACAGCACAACTTGAATGCCTGGTTCTTTCTCTGAGCTATTTCTCAAAAGGAATGGAGCTCAAATTCTAAAGCAAGACTAATTTAAAAGTTTGTAATTTAAGTTACACAAACTCCTTGCTGACCTCTGAATCAATACCAACTGGTAACTCACCATCTCTGAAAACCACCATTTAGGATACTTCAATGCCACAAAGGCAACTTTTAGGACACTTGTTATAGAAGATGAAGTAAGAGCCAAAAGAAGTACTTTTTTCTTTCTGAGCCTCTTGTGGCAGGATAAAGACTAGGTGAGTCCAGGGTTTCTCAGCCTTGGCAATCCTGGCATTTTGGGCTGGAATATTCTTTGTTGTGAGGGTTGGCCTATGTGTTGAAGAATGTTTAGCAGCATCTCTGGCCTCTACTCAGTTGGTGCCAGCAACACCACCCTCCACCCCAAGTTGTGACACCCCAAAATGTCTCCAGACAATGCCAAAGTCCTCTGGGTGGAGGATTGGGCACTGCCCTAGAGAAAAACATAACCCCAGAACCAATTCTGATGACTGTTCCTTCTGGAAAACTGACTGGATACTATGACCCTTAATAGACAAGTGGCAAATAAAACAGTGGGCTTGGACCATAGATGCTCCTTACAGCATGGGATGAAAGAAGGGTATGTACATGCAAAACAAGGAAGCAAGAAGGGGAACAAAGCACACAGATGTTGCCAAACAGGGAAATTAACGAGTCTTACTAGCTCTTGGGAAACTCAGGATGCCAAGTAAGTGAGCAGCATAATAAAAGTACTAGTTTCAAAGAGAACAGCTAAACAGGCCAAGAGGGCACAAACCTTGAAACGCAGGAGATTGTGGTGCCACCACTGTCACTGGTTTGGTCATTGGGGCGGATGAGAAGGGGTCCTCAGAGGGTCCGCTGAAGGCATTAGTGATCTGTGAGCACAAAGAGCTGATGCTCTCTGCTTCCCCTTCTACCTCTGGCACTGCAAGGCAAACAGAAATGGGCTCCAGACAGAAAAACTAATCCTGAAATATAAGTATGATACAAGAAGATATTTTACACAGTATCCTTTATTTGTAGAAGAAAAAGACTAATTAAAAGTCAGCTGGGGCTACAAAAGCAGCTTAAAAATTTACTGACTACAATTTTCATTGGTTTTTCAGATGGGAAAGTATAACACGTCAACAATTCACTGACTAAGGAACATTTTCCTCCCCTGCAAATCTACAAACTTCTTTATGTCCTCTCCCGTGTGACACTACTGAGAACTTGGTGTTCTCTTTTTGTGCCAAGATGTTCGGCTAGCTAGATCTTTCTAGAAGATACCTGCAATCTGTTTGCCTTCCAACCAGTTCCCAAGGGGGCAGCCTGAGTTAAGTTCTGGAGCCATTTAGTGATTCTATCAGAAAAATGAGTTACTGTCAGGGGCACCAGTGGATGCTCAGTGCTTTTCTCTGTGGTAAACTATGATAATGTCATCACTCTCATTTTTCTCCAAAGTCTCTAGTACTGAGTATACAAACTACGATAACATGATCAAGTGAATTGAGGCCTGGGACTCTAGAGACTTTGCTCTCATAATATTGACTCTGGGATATTTTTTGGGTCACTGAGGAAGCTAATCATGTGTGCTGAATCTTTGTTCATCTATAAAAAGAGAATAATAGCTTTTGCTCCCCATCTGCCCCAGAGAGAGATTGCAAACAAGGTTTTTGAAGCATCTAGAATTTCAAATTTTATAGATGTTGAGCCCTGGAAAGACCCTCGCTAATAATCTATCCAACTGATCTTTAGGCCTAGTTTCATCTGTCAACAGAACTTAGCTCTCAGCAGCAGTGCCCTCTTTTTTTTTTTTTAGGAGTGCCCTCTTGAAACAGAGCTTCCTCATATCCTGTTATAACAATAGTTCAACAGGTCTCAGAGGGAAGTAAAACAGCACTGACCAGATCTGATACTTTAGCTCAAGATCTTATGATGAGGATAGAGCTACCAGGACTGGTTCAACTGCAGAGGCCACACCAAGTCCCCTGTGGCAGTTCCAAAAGGTAATGAATATGCAAGCCCACTGTCTCTGATAAACAAATCTTTGATTTATACATGAGTCCATTTAAAGTTTCCTCCCTAAGGAGGCAACCAGCCACAAGGACAATGAGGACTTATCCATTTCTTCTGGTACATCTGACACTAATCCTATTTAACTGTATGTGTTTCCAAAGCCTCTTTAATTAATTCCCTGCTGGGTCCCAAATGTCAGAAAAAGAATAGAAACTTGAGACCCTTGATGTTTGGAAGCAGGTTGGCTAAGAGGCAGTACACTCACATCAAGACAGACCACAGACATTACAAACCAGGCTAGAAATTTTCATCATGACTCTGTCACCTATTTGTTGAAAAAAAAAACTAACGATTCACACACCCCTCCACAGACTAGTTTTCTCCTACTGGGAAATGATACAAGATGCAACCACCAACCAGCCTGAGTGAGAGGAGTGGCTAATTTGATGTAAGTGAAGATAAAGCTTCAGTGCTTGAGGTACCCAGTGAGTCAGGTGGCTGCCGCATTACCTGTATTTTTTAAAAAATTACTTTATTTATCAAATAAAAAAACATTTCCAAACAAAACAAAGAAAAACAATGGGAAAAACAAATATCCTGAAATAATTTCATTCCTTCCAATGTAGTCCTACCATACCAAAAGAAAATTACCTGAATTTTTGATGGGGAAATCAGTCTTCCTCTGCATAGTGGAAGGCAACTCATTGATGCGCAGGGATAGTTGGCGTTTAAAGGGTGACATCTTCTGGCTAAGAGCAGGAAATCCTCGGAAAGAGCCTTGGCGGGCAAGTTGTTCAATTGGAGCATGCCGGCGTGGGATGGCATGAGGATTGTTCACCTCTAGAGAGGCAGTGGCATCCAAAGTGGGAGAGGTAGGAGAGGATGGGGATGGGGCAGTGTTGCCAGGGGCCACTGATGAACCAACAACTGTCTTATCTGTTTCAGCTCAAGAAAGTAAAGAAAAAGAGGACCTTAGGAATTCTTCAAATAATCTGAGCTTACATAATAGAGGAACTCAAAAATTCTCCAAGGTCCTTTTACCTATCTCCTTCCCAGTGTCTTTAAAAGACAGGTTACAAGCAGGGTTCAGATGCGCTATGTTTTAACAGATAAGGGGCTTAATAACCTACTACAAATCACGTTACATCTACTAAGACACAAATATTGGGTCTTTGATTTTTATGCAGTGATTTATAAAAAGACTGAGCATGTTTAAAAAAATCAGCACCTATGAACTTGTAACGTGAGGACCTTTAAAAAATGATGGTTCATGGTTTTAAATGTTTAGGTGGGGGGGGCGGGCTCTGGAAGTATAATAGTCAGAAAGGTCTAAGCAAACCTAAGTTCAATTCTGTGTCAAAGAATGTCACAAAGCAAAGTTTTTGAAGCATGAACAATATGCATTTAAGGTTCGTCTGAATAAAATCATCCAGGGTAAAATTTTAAGTTGGATTTAAACCTAAATAGAAGACCGTTTCCATGTGGATACCAGTTGAGTCCCATTCTGATTGTGGTAAATCTCTATCCCTAACCATAATCCTCCATAGATCCTGAGACTCAACCTCTTTGGCAGTTGCTGTGTGTAGCAATGAGTGTTATTTGGTGGCATTAAATAATATGCTTTCAGTATGAAAATCATTAAAGCACACAAAATAATAGCCACATGTATTAAATTTTCTAGTAAAGATAACATGGTGTTTTTTATTGTTTGATATCCTGGCACAAATGTTTACAAGAAGTGAAAAAAAAAATCAACGATAATTTCTCATTTCAAATAAAAATAATGCTGTTCTCCAAAATGACTGGTTTAAAACTAAAAGCACATAGTGAATAATTAGTAAAATTATATTAAGGTATATCAGCTAAACTGAAGTGTTTAATTCCCAAGTGTGTAGGTACCTTGTTGATTTCAACTTTAGCTGTTTACAAGAATGCAAAGCATTTCCTAAAGCCCTCTCAATTGGTTCTAAAATATACCTAGCCCAATGTTAGATGACGACTCCTGAGTAGGCATTTCTGCTATGATGCCACGGGGTAACTGAAAAAACTCAAATTCTGCAAAATCACACACTAAAGTTAATGGAGCTATGGGAAAAAAAGGAACTGATCTCTCAAAATCTATGGACTTTTAATATAATAACAACCTAACAAAAACAGTAGCAATGTTAAATCTACATCTGCATTTACCTCCCGCATCATAGTTGGCAGATTCCTAAACCCTGGGACTGTACCTCTTCCTTCAGGATGCAGGGCCCTTGGTGGGCATTTCCTTCTCACAGAAATCAGATTCATTAGAATTAAAAATCTGTTCCAGTATATACATTATCCCAATTTTGTTTTAAACACTGGGGATAAATGTCCTTGCAGCTTCTTCAGTTGTGCGCTCAGCTTCCCCAGACAGCTTAACATAACAGAAAGCGTTAACATTTTTGAAACCACTAAACTAGCCATTCTTTTGTAAGATTTTCAGCTTTGTTCTTGAGGTCTTCCTATATTGCTAAGGTGCCCCTGATAGCTTCAACATATTAACCTGCTAGGAAAAACTGCATTAAATAAACACAAGTTGTAGTAGAACAGATTGTACCTTTCTTGGCATCTTGGATTTGTTTCATGATCTCCTCTCTTTCTGCTTGTTCAGTGGCTGTTGCAATACGGAATGATCCTTCTCTTGTAAAAGTAGTCCGACTGGCATCAAAGGTTGCAGTCACTCCACATTCCTTCTCCCGTTTCTGCTTCCGTTCTAAACAGGCCGCAAAGGCACAGCCAACTGCATGGCTCAATCGTTCACCCTATACATAGCAGAGGATTTTAAACACATTCATGTTTTTGTTTAAAAACAATCATGAATTAGCTTAGACCACAAATAACTCTGTTTTTACACAAGGCAAAATGTTAGAACTCCAGATTAAAATTAGGTTTTCATATATTAGTATGCTAGGCTAAAATGGTAATGCCTATGATTCTTTAACAGTCTACACCATTGCAAGCCTTGTGTAAAGCCATTGTCAGCAATCTGTGCTTTTGTGAGCAGCCACCGACCTCATCACTCAGGTTCCCTTTGTCATATTATCTCTGGCCAGCAGTTCAGGAGACACTGTGCAAAGGTTCTGAGCCCTCAGTCTTCACCTATAAACCTCTATTTGCTCTTTCGGGAGAACAATGGAATATATACAAGTACTTCTAAGAAACCATTGAAATGGCAGTGCAAATTTCAGGAGCTTAAGTACATTGTCAACATAGAAAATGTAATATATCTAGGAGAAAAGGTGCAAACTTGGAATTTCCAATAAATAAATACAACCCCAGTGATGAAAAGGGAATCAGGCAAAGGAAAACTTTGATTTCTCAGTTTCCCCTTTCTGAACACTCTCCCCTCTTACACAACCCTCCCCATTTTAGGTCCTCAGTGTTTTCAGGCTCCCCCCTCCCACCAACCTTCCCTACTATCTTTCTCTAATGACACACAGGCAAAAGTTAATGCATATCGTCATCTACATTCTCCACTTACAAAACAATTAAACAGATAAAACTGATTTGTTTTTGTGTGTGAGATTATATAAACTAAACATTCCTTTATAGATACATTAGATTACCTCAGAGTAAATTCAATAAATTCAGTGGATTATTTTTTACAAGGGTTATTTGTATTTTAAACCATATCCCTAAGTGTGGAATAAAAAAGTTAAAGATGGTGTGGTGGGAATTAGGACCTTTTTTTTTTTTAAGGAATTTAAAGATGCTATTTTTAGATAAGGTATGGCCAACTGAATCAGGGTGGGTCTTAATTCTTACTACTGTAGGCCTTATAAAGAGAACTGGGAACTGACAACAGACTAGATGTCAGAGGAAGCGAGAGGGAGAAGCAAGAAGCAGGCAATCAGCAAAAAACAGTGAGAGATTCCCCTGTGATGGAAGGTAAGCTAAGGAACCCCAAGGGTTATGCAAGCCAGTACAAGAACTCTGCAGACTTTTGGGAGAAAGTATTCTTCACTGATGCGCAGATTTTGGACTTCTAGCCTCAAAACCATGAGCTAATAAATGCTTATGTTTAAGCTAACCCACTGTATAATAGGTGTCATAGCAGCTATCAGTAATGGTGAGAAGAGAGCCCTTTTTGGTATTCTCAAAACCACACTATGCAGACAGCTGCTCCTGCATATGCCTCTGAACAAATAACTTCACTGGATTTACAGCATCAGATATCATAATGTGAGGTAATGTTTGAAATGCTTTTTATCCTTAATATTTTATATGACTATAGACCTTTTACTACTATTTAAAGATTGTCAAACAAATGAGTTCATTTAACTTCATAGTAAGATGACTGAAGACTAGGTATTAAAGCATGAAACAAGACGAGGGAGTACAGAAAGACTTTTATAACTGTTTGCATTTGAATATAGCTCATTTATAAGGACATATCTGCTGGCAAAGGAAGTTTATGATTTCTCAAAGAGTGCTCGCCCAACCAGCACCAAAAGCATCACCTGTGAACTTTGGTAAATGCAAATTCTCAAGCCCCACCCCAGACCCACTGAATCAAAACCTCTGGGGGTGGGGTCTGGCAATCACTGTTTTCACAAGCCCCCCAGGTGATTCTGCTATACAGGAACCATTGGCCTGAAGGGTCATTATTTGATAATAAAAGTTTATAAAATTTGTATAGGGAAACTCTTGAACTCTTTGGATTTTGTGAGTGTAATGATAGCAAAATAAGCCAAACCTTTGTGGCTTTCTTAGGCTGGAGAGACAGGAAGAATGAGTAGTTGGGTTACTTCAACTCATTCTCAAAGCACCTACATGAAACCAAGTAGGAACAGCTTTAACAATTCTATTAGGTACCATTTTGGGAGCAGCTACCATGGACCAGACCCTATGCCAGCTAAGTGTGCTTATTTTCATTATTTAATTTAGTCTCCACAACAATTAACTCTATGTTATAGAAGTGGATACTAACACTTAGAGAACATTAAGTAATTTATCCTAAATCCCACAGCTACTAAGAGCCAGAGGCAGGAATGAAACCCGGATCTGACTGCAGAGTTTGGGGTCTTAACATCTCTTTATACTGCTGTCTCAAAACACTTTTAAAAAAACTTTTGATCAGTTTTAGAGCATCACCACCTTCCCAGGTTAAGTTTTGGCAATGGCTTTATTGTGGTGTAGCCTTCATGAATAGCTATACTGCCTTATTCCATCTGAACTTCTTAAAAAATTCAGAAATTACTTGCATACACAAGCATGCGCTTGTTAAAAATATAGTGGAAACTGCTTGGTTGACCCAACTTAGAAGGAGCTTGACTAACTGACAATAGTTGTGATGAAATACATATTGTTGGACTCACCGTGTCCTTGACAGCCATGAAGCAATGACAGATCCAGCGCCGAGTGGTGCCATCACGGCATATATAAGAGAAGGCTCTATCAAAGTTCCTATCTGGAGCACAGAAAGAAACTTTTTCTATTGTCTGGTCAACTATGAGGTCCTAGAAAAAGGGAAGTACAAAGGAGAGGGCTTATGAGGTTATTTAAGCCTATCAGAAGAAAGATAGGATGCCCGTTTCACAACACAGAATCCTTATGTCATTCCACAGCCTATTGTGGAATGAATATCCTTTTAATTGCCAATTTTCAGACTAAGCTGTTGGTGCCCAAGTTCTTTCCAATGGTGATCAGGCATGCTTGTTTGATTTTCTTTCCTATTTTCTTCAGAATCATTATGAACTATTGGATCATTATGTATTCAATTTTTTCAATCCATTGCAATTATTCTTTTTGATGCCCAAGTCATTTTATCTTTAACCAGTAGGAGTGACTTAACATGCCCTTTTGACATGACTCCAATATCTTTTGATAGCATCTTGTTTCCTGGCCTAACATGACATCTCAGCCTCATTTTTCACATCTTCTGATTCGTAACTGGAAACAGCCATTCCTCTAAGGAACTCTGGTTCCTTCTGGTGGGGAATGGAATCAGAGACTGCAGCTTGGGTTCTAAGGGTGTGTCTTGCTTCCAGTTGAAATTATTTTTAGACCTTTTCAGTTCAGTGGACAGAGTGAGGATATTCGTATTTTTGAAAGGAAAAAAAAAAAAAAAAAAAACCCCAACATCATGAGTTCTTATTAACATTTCTAATTCAAAGTTAACCCTACATGGTTTTTACTTAAATCCTTTGATTTTATAGTTGTACTTCTTTTACTCTTAAAATCTTGGCTCCTAATTTTAGTATAATTATTTGTTTTATCTTATATAGACAATAGTTTTAAAACAGTATCAATATTATTACTAACAATAAGATTACTGAATGGAGTTTAATATTTCTTTGCAGCTCTATTTGTCCTTAGAATATATTTCACTAAAGATGATCATTCAGTTCATTAGTCAGTTTAATTCTTTCTGTGCAATTATGTCATTGATTAACTCATTATCTGTTTGTTTCATTTATGAATTGCTTTTTTTTCTTTTTTGACAGTTCTATGGGTTAAATTTTTTTTTTTATTCTGGTAACAAATATACAACATAAAGTTTTCTACTTTAACCACTCTTGAGTATACAATTCAGTGATGTTAATTATTTTTACAATGTTGTGCCACCATTATCATCAAACATTATCAAAACTTTTCCATCATTCCAAACAGAAAGTGAATCAATAAGCATTAACTCCTGCTTTTCTTCTTTTTTGACTGAAATTTAAAGTTTATAAATATTTACATATTCCAAAGTTAAAAACTACATTCAGAAAAAATCACACTTCTATCCCTTTAACCAGAATACTTTCTACCTATCTAGCTATTTTTAATTTAGTTTTTGGTCTATTTGCAAAAAAAAGCAAATACGTATGACATTCATGTTTCTACTACCTTTCTTATGCAAATTAGCACTACACATATACTATTCTGTACCTTGCTTTTTTTCAATGAACAATACTGTTGTAGGTTGAATTGTGTCCCTCTGAAAAGATATGTTCAAGTTCTAACCTCTAATGGTTACCTGTGAATGTGACCATATTTGAAAATAGGTCTATGTAGCTATAATTAGCTAAGATGAGGTTGTACTGCATTAGGGTGGGCCCTAATCCAACATGACTAGTGTCCTTATAAAAAAGAGGGTAATTTGGACATAGACTCGCAGACACAGAGAGGAGAATGTCATGCGAAGACAGAGACAGATATTGGAGTGATGCATCTACAAGCCAAGGAAAGCTTGGGGCTATCAGAAGCTGACAGAGGCAAGGAAGGATCCTTCCCTAGAAGCTTTGGAGAGAGCACGGCCCTGTAAACATCCTGATTTTGGACTTCTAGCACCATGGTCTGTGAGAATAAATTTCTGTTGTTTTAAGCCAGCTAGTTTGTGATACTTTATTACAGTAGCCATAGGAAACAAATACAAATACTATTTCCAGTGAATTTTTTATTTTAGATACCGTATTTTTCAGTCCTGGAATTTCCATTTGGTTCTCTTGCAAAGTTTCTATTTCTTTGCTGAGATTTCCTATCTCTTCATTCAATATAAGCACATTTTCCTTTACATTATGGAATGCAGTTATAATACCTGCTTTAAAATCTTCATCTGTTAATTCCAACATCTAGGTCATCTCAAGGTTTGGTCTCTGTTGATTGCTGTTTTTGATGAGAATGACCACGTTTTCCTGTTTCTTTGTATGCTGAGTAATTTTGCATTGCACCATTCACAATGTTAAACTGTTGAGATTCTGAATCCTATTACCTTCCTTGGAAAAGTGTTATGTTTTTAGTTTCAGAAGACAAGTAACGTGATTGTGCCCAAATGGAAAACTGTCTTTTTGGACAGCAGCTCAAATCTCATTTTGGTTTTTAGATCCTTAGCTGGGCTATTTAGGGTCTGTCCTGTATGTGCATGGTTAAGGGATCAGCCAGGGATTTGGGCAGAATTTACACCCATAAATTGGGGTTTCCCTCTTTGGGTCTCTTAATTCCAACATTCTCTAAACTCTGTCTTCTGGTTTTTCAGATCAGGAAGACTAAGAGTTTGCTATTGGAGTCTTAGCTATCCTGTATGGTAGAGACTATCTTCAGGCTAGAAGCTATGAAATGGAAAAACCACTCAGTGCCATTTCATTCTTTCTTTCTGGGGGAGGACTTCCCCCAGAATCTGCTTGCTTTGGGCTATTCTCTAGTGCCCTCAAATAATTGTTTTATTTTTCTACTGCCTAGAGTTTATAGTTGTTTGTAGGAGAGTCAGTCCAATAGGCGCTTACTCAGCAATTACTGGAAGTGAAATCTATTGAAGCCAATTTTTAAAAACTGTTTTTGTTTTTTTTTTTCTTTTAATAATAAAAATTTAACTTTATGATCACTTCAATCACATTTTTTTTCAATTCATTTATCCCTTTTTCTAGGAAACCATGCAAGAAATATAAGTTTAAGTGGGAACACTATCAGAACCAGAGTGGGCATGTGTGGGGAGATGGGAAAAAGGCAATTTGACATTGTTTCTTGCTCAAGGGGTAGGGTACTCAAATTTTGGCTTCTAATCCATGGTAAATATGTGCAGGGGATCATGGCCTGGCATTATCATAAACACTGATCCTAACTTATTTTATTAATGTTGGCGTCTAGCTACATATAAAGGTGGGAAGACAGATAGACCTAGGGTGACAAGCCATCTATTCCTACTATCCCCTCAATGTGGAAAGAACTAACTAATCAATGTCAGCGCTGTAAGTGGCCACCAGGGGGCAACAAATTCATAGCCTCCAAGGACAAAAAATTCATCCAAAACACTTGACAAATACATTAAGTTCTTAAAAATAAGCTAATGATTGTTGTTTCCAACAGTAATGTCTATTTAAGAAAACTGCTTCTCTTGAACTTAAAAAAAAAAAAGAAGCTTTAGAAGTAAGGTCAAAAGGACTAATATACAGCTTTATTAATTACTTAAAATGTATCAGGCAAGTTATCCATCAGAACTGCTCTTTAAGTCACGAGGCTATCCTGGAGGTTTCCCCTTTGCAAGCTCCAGCTACACATCCCAAATGGCCACAGTATGCCACGCCCTTACCAAAAGTAGTCCCCAAATACCTAGGTCCCCACCTGAGATTCTGTAAAATATTCACTCACTAAGTTTTATCTCTCAGAAACTTCAATCCACCAGAATGTTGCCATGCCAGACAAGTCCTAAAACCCAGAGGCAATAGCCTCTTTAAGAACATCAACCAGATGCAGCCCCCTTCCCCATACTGCTGACACCCCCTTTCAATATGAACAAGTTAGGGTGCTCACTGCCTAGACATCCCTGAAGATGGAGAAAGAGATTAAGTGAGAGGAAAGGGTAGCAAAAAACAAGACAAGATTTAACAAGGGTCTATGAATACTGAAACTTTATATAACTAGACACACACAGACTTTTTTTTTTTTAGATGAGGGGGTTAGAATAGCTGGAAGGAGGTAAATGACATGGTAGAACTGAAACCTATAACATCCTTTGAAATTTATTCTATAGCTACTTGTTGAATTGTGCTTTGAAAGTCTTCACCTTTCTGTATATACCCTATACTGCATAATAAGGAAAGAACTGAAACTGTGGAACTATAACCCATAACAATTTTTGAAATTACCTATATAACTGCTTGTTGAGCTGTAATCGAAAGTTAACACCTTTCTGTACGTATGTTATATTTTACAATAATGGAAAAAGCTGAAGTTGTGGAACTATGACCCATGACATTCTTTCAAATTTGCTCTCTAACTACTTGATAAATCGTACTTTGAAAGTTATCACTGTTATGTATATATGTTAAAGTTCACAATAAAAAAATGAATTTTAAAAAAACCTGCTCTTTATTGGTCAAACTTTTTCCCCCTTCCAATGACATCTGAGATTTTCTGAGAAATTGTTTTTTGGTAAAATTTTTCCTGACTTCAGGTCTCTCTAGAAATTTTAATCAATGATTAAACACACTTATGTAACAACTTACGCTCTCTAAAGGCAGAGCGTGTGTCTTTATCCTTATTTAGGCATTTAGGATCACTTTCTCTCAAATGCAAAATGTTGCCTGTGATTTGAGATATTGTATGGATTCTAAATAAATGATAACCAAAGAAGCCATTTACTAGTCCTTAAGATTTGACTTAAATTGACTTTTTAGTTAAATATCATATTAATCAGTTCAAATATCACTTTCTAAAATACAGAGTTTTGTTAAAGAACAAGAAGAAATTTCAGATGTGGTCTATATTCTTTAACATAAAATTTGTGGGGGTAATTTTTTTAATATGTAAAGAGAAAAATAGAACTCAGATCTTAATATTAAAAGCTAATGCTTACTACATTAAACATGCTGAGTCACGTAAAACTGTCAAGAAAAATCTCTTCTGTTTTTCATAAGGTTAACGAGTAACTAAATTGGTTTCCTGAATGTTAAATAGTCTCTCAAAAGACTGAACTTTGTACAACGTGGAAGGATGTAGAATGACTACAAGAGCTTAATGGCATGGTATTTGATCACCAGGGATAAAAATAAAAACAGAAAACAAAAAACAAAAACATTAGCTTATAAAAATCTTACCTTCGTTTTTTCATCCACAACTCTGAGTCCGTCTGCTGATACCCACAGTACTGCTTTAACTGCTTTCTTTCCAGTCTTTTAAGAAAAATCAGGAAAAGGAAGAGGGAGGGGTGGGAGAGAAAGACACACATATATAACATTAAAAAGAAAATCATCTTCCATAGAAAACACTGACTTCTGCCTTCCAAAAGTCACAAGTACAGATGGAGTCCAAGTTCAGGAGGGGTGCTCAAAGCCAGATACTCAAATCAAACTGCAGAAACATTCAGGAAAAAACAAGCCAAAGCGATTATTTTAGAAAACAATGCAAAACAATAAGATAAAATTAAGTAAAGGGGAAGGGACAGATGGAATCATAACCAAGATATCACATTCTGAAAGGGCAAAGAATTCATAACTAGATTCTTCACCCATTTAAAAAATCACCAAGAAAACCAAGAGTCAGATATATATATATATTAAATACATAAGGAGTTACACCACAAGTAGCTTCTACAACTGTATTTAGAGTGGGAAATAATACATAAATCTAAATTGAGATGTTGACCATTTCAGTATCCCCTGGACCTGAAATTTTCATGCTAAAAACTCAAGAGGTCTTCATTATTCTATCAACAATCATTAAACACCACTATTTCTTCTCTCAGTATTAACTTTCTTCTCTCAGTATTAACAAGAACTGAGCTGGTTTAGCTTTAATTTCACATTAATTACATAGAGACAATTGGGAAGAACTACGAGTATTAAAAAACTGTTGAAAAATATCTTTACTGTAACACGAATTTTCTTTTTACTGGATAAGAAAAGACATCTTTTGGCATGAATGAAAAGGGACAGTGGGAGTTTGTAATAGTAATTTAATGGCTTCTTTTCTTCTTAACTGCTTCAAGAATACAAGCACAAGAAAATAAAAGGAAAACAAAGGCTGAGAAAAGAGATCAGAATATTATAAGAATAGATCAAAAAGAATCTGGCATTAAAGGTTGGAGCAGTAGCCTTTAGAGGGGAAAAGGGAGAATAACAAAGGTTTACCATTATTATGTTTCCAAGCCCAGCAATCCTCAAAATGCAAAGCATGGCCTTATTTTAAATGAACTGTTCTGATCCAGGGTCCATCATCTCTACTGCCACCACACATATGATGTGTGTCTATAATATGCCAGGCAGTAGAAATGCTCGAAGAGCCTACAGTCTATTGAAAGGTGACACTCAGATAAATAAATAATAATATAGTAATAAGTGCTATAGTGGAGCTGAAAACAAGGTACAGTGATGTCAGAAAGGAAGCATGGTCAAATCTATCTGTGGAATAGGGGAGGTTATTAATCGGAGAAGATCAAACAAGGCCCTGAAATACTTTTTCTACATGTACTAGGCGGGACCAGGGAGTCATAGGGAAATGATAGTGGTAGTGGACATACCAGGCAGAAGAAACAGCAGTACAGAACATAGAGGCAAAGAACATGGCAAGTCTGGGACCCAATAAATATCTCAGTATGGCTTGAAAGTAGGATGGGTGTGCAAGGAGCAGCGGGAGATAAAGGGTAGGAATGGCCTGGTCATGGTGGACATTGTATGTTTGCTAAGGAATTCAGTCTTAATTCTGTAGGCAACTAAGAGTTACTGTAGGAATTTAAACATAATTAAACAGATTTGCATTTTAAAAATATCACTTTGGCAGCAGTGTAGAGGAATTGGAAAGAGCTGACAGGAGAAAGGAGGACCATAACAAGATTCCAAATGAGGTCTGTAAGCTTCTTGGCTGAGATAAGGATGGAGATGAGAAGATTTTAAATGACAAATGAAAGGAAGGAGTTGTTGAGGATTCCTCTCCAGTTCCTGGCTGGAGAGGTAACTGGCTGAAGAAGGTACCACCAAGTAAGATAGGGAACAGAGGAGGTACAAAAGCAACTATGAGATGTCTATGTAATATCCCAGTGGAAACATCTAACAGGCAATTCAATACATAGGTCTGAAGCTCGGGAGAAAATTGTAAGATGGAATTTTAGATTTGAGAGGCATCAATCATGAAAGTAAACAGAATAACAAGGCCATGGACATTGTAAAACACCAATAATTAAAAAATTGGGAGAAGATGAGTAAGGCCTTGAAATATCAAAGGAATACCCAGAGTGACAGGGGAATCAGGAGAGAGCAGAGTCACTGAAACTAAGGAAGAAATGTTTTAAGAAGTAATGAGTGGTTCAAAACATCAAATGTTGCAGAGTGATCAAGTAAGGAAAGATGTGTGAAGTGTCCATTGGCTTTAGCAATGAATAAACCATGGAAGAGTGCCAGAGTTGGAAGTCATGCTTGAATGTATTGAAGAGTTAAGTACTCTTTTTAAAAAGCTTTGCTTGGAGATGGAAGATGGTAGCACAGAGAGGACTGGAAGCTAGTTTGTCTCCCGGAAACAACTAATAAACAACCAGGAACAACTAGTAAATAATCTGGAATAACTGCGGGGGGACAAACCTGACTGCCCACTCATCATACACCAACCTGAAATGGAGGAATGCCTGAGATCACAGCATAAAATCTGTAAGTGAAAAAACTGAGGACCTGACCCAGGAGTCCCCTCCCCCCAAGGCCCAAACTGCAAAGCCTCATGGTACTAGAGAGCAGCACTCTCTCAGCAAGCGAATATAGCTCAGGTGAGCTCCAACTGGGGTTTTAATTAGCAAAATGTGGACTGCTCAACAAGATACGAATCCTCAACAGGCAGAGAGAGGCTTCTGGTAATGACTGACCTTGGAGAGCCAGAGGGTGGCTGCAGACTGGCCCTGAAGGGGGCTTTCTGTCCCTTTTTTTGGCTCAGTGGAGAAAACCTCCACCATTTTCAGTTCCCAGCACTCTGACCGGACAAGGGTGGAGACAGCACAGGCAGAGAGTCTATTCAAATGTAAATGTCCTCTCCCTACGGGGTGTATTTTCCCTAAGAAGAAGAAGGTGGTTCCAAGCTCTACTCTCCCCTTCTATTCAGAACCAGACCCCAGAGCCTGGGGGAAAACAGCCACAGGCCACACCTCCTTACACCAGTCTGGAGCTACAGGCTGACAGGCGCCACCTGCTGGGCCGAAAAGCCTCACAGGGTGCACCAATCTTCTAAGAAAAACCCTCAGAGAGGTGTGATACTGTTGCCTCCTGCTGAGACCTGAGCCAATTTTGGTCTGGGAAAACCTGTTTGGGATAACCAAGGAAATCAGATGCCTAGACAACAGAAAATTACAACCTACACTAAGAATAACGACGTATGGCCCAGTCAAAGGAACAAACTTATACTTTAACTGAGATACAGGAATTTAAACAACTAATACTAAATCAATTCAAAAAGCTTAGGGAAGATATGGCAAAAGAGATGAAGCGTATAATGAAAACACTGGGCATACATAAGGAAGAAATCGGAAGTTCGAAAAAATAACTGGCAGAATCTATGAAAATGAAAGGCACAACACAAGAGATGAAAGACATAATGGAAACATACAACAGTAGATCTCAAGAGGTAGAAGAAAACACTCAGGAACTGCAGAACAAGGCAATTGAAAGCCTACACACAAAACAAAACATAGAGAAAGAAAGGAAAAATAAAAGCAACATCTCCGGGAACTTAAGGACAAAACAAAATGCAGGAATGTATGTGTCACTGGTGTCCCAGAAGGAGAAGAGAAGGGAAAAGAGGCAGAAGCAATAATAGAGAAAATAATCAATGAAAATTTCCCATCTTTTATGAAAGACATAAAATTACAGATCCAAGAAGCACAGCGTACCCCAAACAGAATAGATCTGAATAGGCCTACACCAAGACACTTAATAATCATATTACCAAACGTTAAAGATAGAGAGAATCCTGAAAGCAGCAAGAGAAAAGCAATCCATCACATACAAAGGAAGCTTGATAAGACTATGTGCAGATTTCTCAGTAGAAACCATGGAGGAAGGGGGGTGGTATATTGAAGATACTGAAAGAGGAAACCACCAACCAAGAATCCTATATCCAGCAAAACTGTCCTTCAAATATGAGGGAGAGCTTAAAATATTCTCTGACAGACAATGACAGAGTTTGTGAACAGGATACCTGCTCCACAGGAAACACCAAAGGAAGCACTGCAGAGAGAAAAGGAAAAGACAGCAGTGAGAGGTTTGGAGAACAATTTTGGGAGAGTAGCACAGCAATGTAAGTACATTGAACAAAGATAATTGTGAGTATGGTTGAAACAGGGAGGTTAGGAGCATGTGGGACACCAGAACGAAAGACGAAAGATAAAGACTGGGACTGTATAACTCAGTGAAACCTAGGGTGCTCAACGATTTTAATAAAAGGTACAAATATGTTTTTACATGAGGTAGAACAAATGAATGCCAACATTGCAAGGTGTTAAAAATAGGGTGGTATTGGGGGAAAATACAATCAATGTAAACTAGAGACTATAATTAACAGAAACATTGTGTTATGCTTCCTTTAATATAACAATGGTAATATACCAAAGCTAAATGCATATGGGGGAGGGGGGGACATAGGGGAAGGGTATGGGACTCCTGGCATTGGTGATGTTGTCTGACTCTTTATTCTACTTTAGTTTAATGCTATCTTTCTTTTTGTTGCTTTCTAGCTGTCATGTTTGTTTTTCTCTCTCTTTCTTCTTTTTCTTTTGTCCTCTACCTTCTTTGACTCTTCCTCCTTCTTTGTGGAAGAAATGGAGATGTCCTTATATAGATAGTGGTGATGGTGCTGAATACATAAATACGTGACTGTACAGGGAACCAACAATTGCTTACTTAGGATGGAATGTATGGTGTATGAACAAAACTGTCTTAAAAAAAAATGGGTTGATGAAGAAACCTTGAGGGCACTATATTGAGTGAAATAAGACAGACACATAAGGACTAACATTGCAGGGGCTAACTGATATGAACTAATTAAAATATGTAAACTCACAGACATGAAATATAAGTTACCAGGAAATAGAACGAGGCTAAAGAATGGGAAGCAGTTGCTTATTGTGAGCAGAATGTTCGACTAGGGTGAACTTAAACGTCTGGAAATGGACAGAAGTGATGGTAGCACATTGTGAGAATAACTAACAGTGCTGAATGGTGTGTGAATGTGGTGGCAAGGGGAAGCTCAGAGTCTTGTATGTCACCAGAAGGAAACTGGAGGTTAAAAGATAGGAATGTATAAAACAGTGAATCTTGTGGTGGACAGTGTCTGTGATTAACTGTACAAATATTAGAAATCCCTCTCATGAACTAGAACAAATGTATGTCACTATAACTAGAAGTTAATAATAGAGGGGCATATAGGAAAAAATATATACCTACTGCAAACTATATACTACAGTTAGAAGTATTTTAACATTCTTTCATCAATAGTAGCAAATGTACTATACTAAAACTATGAATCGATAATGGAGGGGGTGGTTATGGGTATGGGAGGATTGGAGTTTGTTTTTTTTTTTGTCTTTATTTCTTTTCTGGAGTAATGAAAATGTTCTAAAAATTGAAAAAAAAATCAATTGTGGTGATGGATGCACAGCTGTATGATGAAACGATTGTACACTTTGGACCTTTGGAGAGTTGTATGGTATGTGAACAATCTCAATAAAAATTATAAAAAAAAAATTAAAAAAAAAGCTTTGCTATATACAAAGTGGATGAACATTATGCTACACTATGTGAAAGCAGCCAGACACAAAGGTCACCATTTATATGAAATATCCAGAATTGACAAATCCATAGTTTTATGACTGGTGGTTGCCAGGGGCTGCAGAGAAGGGAGATGGAGAAGCACGTGCTTGCTGAGTACGGGGTTTCCTTTTGGGGTGATGAAAATGTCTTGGAACTGTATACAGGTAGTGGTCACACAACATTGTGAATATATTAGATACCAAAAAATTGTTCTCTTTAAAACGGTTAATTTTATGTTATGTGAATTTCACCTCAATTTGAAAAAAAAAAAGCCTTGCAATAAAAGAAGAGTTATATGAAGAGGATTGAGAGGTCTTAAAAAATTGTGATAAACTAGCATGATATATTAGAAACAGAAAGAGCTTTGGAGTAAGACAAGTTTGTGTCTGAATTCAGTGTCACCATTCATAAGCTGTATGGTATATGGCCCTAAGCAATTTACTCAACCCTCTGGGAGTCTCCATTTCTTCATCTGTAAAATATGTGAAAGGTTGTTAAAAGGCTTACAGACTATACAAACTATCTAAAATTTAAAGAGGATTATAAATAATTAGTAGTCATTTATTATCATTACTTATTAATAAGCTTAAAAAAAAGCACCTCCCTCAATAGTAAAGCTTCTTGAAAGCGTAATATACCCTTTTAACAACATACCACATTTCTATGCTGAATGGGAAAAGCTAGTGGAAAGATGGAGACTGAAGGCACAAGGAAAAGAGAAGAATAATTTACAGAATGAAGTCCTCCCATAGTCAGAGTGGGATAGGGCAAGAATACAAGTTTTAGACAGGAGAAGGGATGTTTCTTCCTCTGAAATGGAGAGGCAGAAGTGAGGGCAAGTAAAAAGAAAGATTTGTAGTGAAGGGAGTGGCAAGTTGAGGAAGTTCACTGCAAAGAAACACAAATTTCTCTGTGAAGATGAGATTGCTTGCATTACTTGCTGGTGAGAGGAAAGTAAACAGGTAGAGTAAAATAGTAAAGATTTAGAATAGCAATCTCAGAGCAGTAGGATATAATGACTAAGGGCACAAACTGTGGAATCAGGGTTTGAATTCTGGTTCTGCTACTTACAAAGTATGATGAAGGCAAGTTCCTTAACTTTTCTATGCTTTAGTTTCCACATCATTATAATGATGTTAATAATCTCATATAAAACCTTTGGATTATTATGAGGATTAAATGAATTAATATATGTAAAAGGCTTAGAACTAGTGTAGCCAAACAATTTACCCCAAACTTTGAAAGTGAATTAATATTTCCACTCACTCAGGTTCAGATGTTAGACAGGGGCTGTTCCAACAAACTGGTACATACAGCCATCCCATCAACAATGCTAACATATTTAACCAGCACTTATGTAGCATTTATTATTTCACTGGAAGGTTAACTCCAGAGGGTAGGGTTTTTTCCCAACTATATTGTTAACTGCTGTATCCCGAGAGCTTGGAACAATGCCTGGCACAGAGCAGGAATTCAAGAAATATTTGTTGAAAGGATAAATTTACTAAATACTTGCTGTAAGAAATAGGGGAAGAGAGAGAGCTGACCAGTGACATGGAGAACTGCTAAATAGCATTGAAAATTCCATGTAAGAAATTTTTTAATTTGCAGTATTATCTACCTGCTCAGTTGTGTAATTGTAGCCTGTAGTGCTCAGCATCTGGATGTAGGGAGGGAGACAACAGATAGGACTGCTTCAAAGTTGGAAGTGTGAAGGTGGGGAAAATAAGAGGTCATTTTAGAATGAGATTGTACCCCACTAGTCTCCTTATAATATTTACGGAAACAATATAACATTTTCTTGGCCTAGTTACATGGTTATGGAAAGATCTGTGCTTTTTGAGGTATGCCTTTATGGTAAGTTTTTATTTATTTATTTATTTTTCCTACAGGTATATCATGTTTATTTTAATTTGTCTCATCAGTTTGCAACCTGCTAGGGAAACTCCCATCATGCTGCCCTGACTGATAGCAGCCTTGCATATTATTGGTATAAATGCCATCAAGAGATTAAAAAAAAGCTAGGCAGAGAGTAAAAAGGAAAGCTTAATAATCCCTTTATGATGACAAAAAAATCCACTCAAGGCTCTCAAGAAGGTTTCTGTATAGATGTAAAACACTACGAGCAAGGAGATGTGGTTTCTATGTCTGCGTGGCGGCTTCTGGAACATCCCTATTTCATGGTGTTGATAATAATGTATCAGTGAGGCATTCTATTTGTCATATTTCATGCCCTCTGATCTCTCTATATAGGGAAGAAAACAGATAATATGAATTCTTGCATCTGTTCATACATTTGGGTGCCCATACTTGTATGTCACTCTAGTTTGCCACATTACAGTTATTTCAGTCAGGTTTTAAGATCTTAATGCTCAATAATATCTGTGGCTGAAAAATTAAACCCAGATTTTGTCACAAATTTTATAGTAGCAATGTTTCTTTAGTATGTATAAAATTTACAGTCTTTCATTCTAATAATATAAACTAAGATTCTTGAGTACTTTTTTACAAAGAATGATAAAAGTCAGAGAGAAAACGAAAGTTTCTATTTTCCCTAAAACCATCTATTTAAGCCAATACCCTAGGAAACCTGATCAAAGTTAGTTAACTAAAGAACTGAAGAAAAAACCCAGAGTAAGTTTGAAATATAGTAGTTACATACATCTTAGTGGCATACCTCCCTTTAAAAGAAAAACCTACATAATACTTCAGGCACTAATAAAAATGTGGTAGTGGAAATGTGGATGAGAATTATTAAGCTTTATTTCATCACCACTTTTCTAATATTTCTATTTTAATAATATTTTCAAGGTTATAGGTAAAATTCACACTAGCGCCAATATCATGAAAAACATTTTCACAATAAAGAGAAAAGTGCTTATTCTACAAAGAAATCTGGGGTCTAATACAGACAGAACTTCAGTGATTTGGAATTTAAACTGGTGAAATATCTTAGCAGAAGGTTCAAGCTAACCTATGTGTGAAAAATGACAAATCCAAGTATGTTATAACTTTCAATTTACCACTATACTCTCTAAATGTCCACCTTAGAATTTAAAAGTTAACGTCTGCATTAAATACCTTTTATAATAGACCAATTAAATAGGAAAAATGATAGCAGGTGGTGGATTTATTACAAATGACTAAATCAGGAAACCTGTACAGCAAATGAGAGAAATGCATAGGTAATCTTAACATTAAAAAAAAAACGATGAAGGAACATAAATGGTTGCAAAAATGACACACAGAAATACTAACTTAAGCTCAATACACTGCAAGATCACTTTCTCCTAAAATATAAAAGCTACCCATGTTAAAAGACAATTGAAATAAGCAATTACAATAAAGGAATATCTGTCTGTCTCCAGGATATGGTTATTTTAGTAGAAATCACTTTTTTTATAAACTGAAAAAGGATGAAGAATGGGCAAGTTGGTGATGTTCTTGGTAGGCCAAAAGATTCTTACAGGTGCTCCTTCCTTTTACTTAATGGTGTTACGTGGTATCATCCCAGGAGAGTATTTGAGATTTCTAACTGCAGCAATGAGTTTTCAAACTGTTAAAATCAGGAATTGGCAAACTTTTTCTTTAAAGGGCCACATATCAAATATTTGAGGTTTTGCGGACCAGACGGTCTCTGCTGCAACTATTCAACTCTGCTATTGTAGCACAAAGGCAACCACAGAAGCAAATGGGTGTGGCTTTGTTTCAATAAAACTTTATTTACAAAAACAGGTGGGGGCCAGATGTGGTTTGCTGACCTCTGCTATAAATCATCATAATCCTTGGAAAGTGACTTTATTAATTAAATCTTTTTGAAAAGATACTTCATTATATTGAAACATTAGATCTGTTTGGAATGGTCTCTGAATTCTTTTTCTTTTTTTGACAAATGTACTTATATCCTATTACTTTAAACTGCAATAGAGATCTTAGGTGCTGTCAAACTCTAAATTCCTACGATTTCCAGTATCACCAACAAGATAATAGCATGCAATTAATCAGCATAACTAAAAGTGATCTTTGGAGATATGACAGCTCTGCTGGGCATATAGGATAGATAAGAGTAAAAAGGTTAAGCAGATGTTCTAATGTAAATTGAAGTGAAGAAATGCTATAAAGACACATGGAAGCATAATTTGCTGTAGCTATGAAATAGTAAGCAACAGCAGCAAACAGATCAATTTGAGCAGGGAGGGGCAGAGCAAGTCACTTCTTCCGAGCAACAGTGATTGATAATTGTACTGTGCAAAGTTCTTTCAGCTACAAACCAAAGAGTTCTTCCAAGGTACCCAGTGTGTAAAGAATCGCTGATCAGTCTGTCACATCTACACACAGAGATAACCCAGTCATTACAGAGTAATAATGATGTATTAACCAGGAAACCATGATACAGTGTGCCTTGTAATAAATGAACAAGAGAACTTCCTTGCTTTCACAGGAGCCTTGGCTTCATTTTTCATCTGTAAAATAGGGCATGGGCAAAATAATCCCCTCCTACATCTCAGTTTAAGATCTGCTGAAAATCTGAATTTCTAAGCAGAATGGTGTAATGAACAAATTTTGTCTTATAATTCCAAGACAAGAGTGAGTATTCCTCAGAGGACAAATAAGTGAAGGAAAAGAAATATAATTTTCTGCTGAATTTGAGACTGAATTTAAGGGCTGCTTCAGTGACTTTTAATCTGGGATGCTCAGATGCAATATTTCCTGCACTTTCTTAAGTGAGAAGGGCCCTTAAAGGCATTCAGTAAAAAATAAGGATGGCAGTATGCCACAAATCAAACAGCACAGGAGAGATTCCTGCTTTCTATCTCTGTGAATTTGCTACTTCTCGTCATCTCTTATTAAGTGATATTATACAGTATCTGTCTTTATGAGCCCTGCTTATTTCATTGAACATGTTTTCAACATTCTTCCATGTTTCATCATGTCTCATAACTTCATTCTTTCTTATGGCCGAATAATATTCCATTGCATTCATGTACCACATTTTGTTTATTCATTCATTCGCTGATGGATACTTGGGTTTTTCTACCTTTTGGCTATTGTGAATAATGCTGCTATAAACATTGGTGTACAAGTATCTGAAACCCTCCCTGCTTTCACTTTCTTTGGCTATAAACCTTGAAGTGTAATTGCCAGGTCATATGGCAATTCTATATTTAACTTTTTGAGGAATCGCATGTTGCTTTCCACAGTGGCTGCATCATTTTACATTCCCGCTAACAATGCATTAGAGTTCCAATTTCTCTGTACCCTCTCCAACAATTGTTATTTTCTGTTTTTTGTTTTTTTTTTTTAAATAATAGGCATCCTTGTGGGTATGAATGGTATCTCATTGTGGTTTTTATTTGCATTTTTATTTGCTACTGATGTTGATCATCTTTTCATATGCTTATTGGTCATTTGTGTACCTTCTTTGGAGAAATGTCTGTTCAGGACTTTGCCATGTTAAACTGGTTGTTTTTTATTGCTGCATTGTAAAAGTTCTTCATGTGTTCTGGATATTTGATATATGGTTTGCTACAATTTTCTCCCTTTCTGTAATAGGTTATCTTTTCACTTTCTTGATAATTTCTTTTGATGCATACAAGTTTTAAATTTTGATGAAATCAAATTTATTGTTTTTTATTGTTGTTGTTACTTGTACTTGCTGCATTCCAGGTCATGAAGATTTGCTCCTATGTTACCTTCTAAGAGTTTCACAGTTTCAACTCTTCTTTTAGGTCCTTGATCTACTTTGGGTTGATTTTGCATATGGTATGAGGTAGGGGTCCAACTTTATTCTTTTACATGTGTATATCCAGTTTTCCCAGCGCAATATGTTGAAGAGACTATTCTTTCCCCACTGCATGTGCTTAGCACCCTTGTTGAAAATCAACTGGCCATAGATGCATAGTCTATTTCTGGGCTTTTAATTCTGTTCCATTGATCTATTTGTCTATCTATATGCTTTGCTCAATTTGTAGGACAATTTGAAACATGGAGGTATGAATCCTCCAACTCTGTTCTTTTTCAAAATTCTTTTGGTCCCTTTCTGTTCCATATAAATTTGAGGATCAGTTTTTGCACTTCTGCAAAGAAGGCTGCTAGAATTTCGATAGGGATTCCATTGAATTTGTATAATGCCTTGTATTATAGTGACATTTTAACAATATTAACTGTTTCTATCCATGAACTCAGGCTGATAACTTAAGAGAAGGGGACAACAGTGGAAGCAAGAAGTAGGATGCTATTGCAATGATTCAGGTGAGAAAAGATGCTGGCTCAGACCAGGGAAGTTGTGGTGAAGGTGGTGAGAATTGATTAGATTCTTAAAGGCTGGAGCAGACAGGAACTGCTGATGAAATGGATGTAGGATATTATAAAAGAAAGAGAGGAGTTATAGTCTTCAAGATTTTTGGTCAGAGCATAGGGACAGATAGAGTTGCAGTATACTGAGATGGAGAAGACTAGGAGAGAGCTGTTTGGGGACAGAAATCAGTAATTTGGTTTGGGACATGTTAAAGTGTGAGATTCCTATTAGACATCAAAATGGGTATGTTAATGATGGTGATAATACCTAACACTTATCTACCACAGCAGGCTCTTTTGTATACTTTGCTTACACTTACTCATGCAATTCTCAAAACAATCGATGAGGTAGATATTAATATTATCCTTTTTCTGTAGATGAGGAAACTGAGGCACAGAATAGTTAAGAATTTTTTCTCAAAGTCAAAAAGCTAGCAAGTGGATGAGCCAGGATTAAATGCAAGCAATCTCCAGAATCTGTGCCCTTGACCACCATGTTATACTTCCTCTAAGTCGGAAATTCCATTGTAGAGTTCAGAGGAAATGTCTGGAGGTATAAATTTTAAAGTCATCAGCATACAGATGGAATTTAAAGACCATGGAGAGGTACAGCAGAGAAGAGTTCACAGACAGAGGAGTGGGCAGTGATAGAAGGGGAAAACCAGGAGAGTACGATTCCAAGTGAACAGAATGTTTCAAGGGGGAGGGAGAGTGGGATCAGTGTGTTGAATTGCTGCTGACAGGTGAAGTAAGCTGACAGAATCATCAACATAGTAATATAAAAAAAGTTTTGGTAAGAGGAAGTTTGGTGGAGCAGTGGGGGTGAAGGTCAGATTGAATGGGTTCAATAGAGGAAGACAGGGCAGGAACTGGAGATACCAAGAAGAAACTTTTTTCTTAAAGACTTTTTTTTTAATGCTAACAGAATGATCCTCTAAAGAAAGAAAACCTGTTTAAGGAGGAGAGAGGAAATAGCATTGCTGGAATAAGAGCTGAAATAACAAGAAATTTAGCGGAGGTGTTGGCCTCTGCAGGGAGCACAGATAGTTCTTTCCTTGAATAGGAGGGAAAACAGTATATGCAGGTAGGTGGATAGATGTGGTGGTTGGCACATGTGAAAGTTTTCTTTTGACTGATTCTATTTTCTCAGTAAAGTAGGAAGAAAGGTCATCAGCTGAAAGAGAGAAAACAGTAAGAAATACTGGAGATTATAGGAAAAAAGGAGGCATCTAGAAATGACAGTAAATGGGTGTAGGAACCCCGGGCCCAGGGCCTTCCCCAAGGCCTTGAAGACTGCACACAGCAGCTTGCATGACCTAGGTTGGTTAAGGTTTGACCTACTCTCCTTGCAGGATCAGGCCTAAATGTAATCTATAGCTTACCTCCTCCCTGAAACTCCCTGAGATACTATTATCTACACAATAACCTATAATCCTTCCCCCTTCCCTGATCCCTCCCTATGTCACAAGACCACAACCCCATCCCCCTCTCCTGCCCAGGCTTGCTTATGCTCTCATACCCATTGGAATGTCTTTGTCCTAACCCTTAAAAACCACTCTCTGGCACCCCCTGCTTTTGCGGAGTATCTACAAACCAAGCTCTGAACTTACTGCCATTCAGAGCAGCTGACTTCCATTTCCTTGTAAGTAAGCCCTGAATAAAACTTCATGCCTCAGAACATAACTAGAGTCTTCTTTGGCCTCTCAGCAGCAAAGGCCCCCTTGGGCTGTGACAATGGGCTAAGAAAATGTAGACTGTCTTGTTGATCCTTCTATCTCAAAAGCTAAGTATAGACTCTAACATGTTCTAGACACTGTGATTTGCTAAATAAATTAATAATTTCTCATTTGATGGTTTATGATATATAGTACCTGTTCAAACAAGAAAGTTCAATTGCTAATCCTCTGACCAGGGAACTAGTACATAATTTAAATCTTATTATACGATATATTCTCCAGCTTGGTAGAGACAAAAGACTACCACCACTAATCTATCCATGCTTTTTGCATAAAGTTTTTTGTCAGCCGCAGATGGAGTCAAAATAATTTTTTCTAGAAGTCTCTAAAGCAATGTTAATAAAATCATCTAAATATTTTTCTAAGCCAGAGGTTTGGGAACCACTGGGCTTTCATGAATACAAATAGAAAAAGATAATTCTGATTTTTTTTTTTTTAATCTAGAAGAGGTCAGTGACCAAGGCATTTAACATCCACTGATCATGGAAATATAATGATACTAAGAGTGAACAGAAATTGTGTGATTACTCTCAGGACTATATTTTTTGTTCAGGAATTTTTTATAACATACTTCAAAAGGAGAAATAAATCAAATCCTGAAAGACGCATCTAATAAAATACACAAGACGGTAAATGGGCATGGGAATTCAAAAAGCAAGAAGGAAGAAAAGGGAAGAGACAAGTATTTTCCCACTTTAAAGAAAAAGATTCACTAAGTACTATTTGTCATAAGGAGAAATTTGGGAACTCTAACATAGAATGTAGATGTGAATACACTGATTCAAGATTGGAATCATAAGTATCGTGAAATGTTTTAACTCTTGAGAATTAGGTGAAAACAACACAACCACACATTACTTTCCAAACATGTACTGTTTGAAACTTAACAATTTCTAATGGTGTCATACAATAACAACTGTAAAAGCAAAAGAACTTGAAAAAAATATATTCAGCAGTACATTAAAGAATCTAGTAGAACAATGTTGAAATACTTTGGGTGATATTTATGAAGTGACAAATGGTTATCTCAAAGGGGGAAAAAAAAAAATCAGTGACATAACAGCCCAGAGACAGAGGAGGTCACAATCAGAAATGCCTACAGGGTTAGGGCAGGTGACAAAATAAGTGAGGCAACCTGAGTGTAAGGTGAATACGCAACTCAGCTTAAGCCACTGCTGCCACGTAGAAAGCCATTTGCCAGATTTTCTAATTCTCAAGAGAACTATCCTAATTTTTATATGAAAGCTCCCACTTTTAAAAATATAGGCAAATAATTAAAAGTCGTAAACTCTGTGCAAGCCATACAACACATGTTCGTGAGCAGCCTTTGGGCCCTTGAAGTGTCTAGCGTCCTCCGCATTAAACACTTCCCCTGTTCTTTACAATTAAGGAAAGCAGAGGCCAATCCTTGTGAATGAGAGAACAGCTACATGGAGTGGATAAAAAAACTTTGCACAAAATTTCAGAAAATCTTGGTTTCAGTGTAGGTTCTCTCATTTACAGCCAAGTGCTTGTTTTGAGTTTCAGTTTATTCATCTGCAAATTGCAATTTCATAAACTATCTTGTCTAATTCACTGAGCTGTTATGAGTAGTAAATTAGAAAGCAGGTCAAAGCACATCATAAGCTATAAAGCTCTATATGAATACAACTAAATGGCTTTAAAAAGCGACTGAATAATGTGGCCCAGGAACATTTCATATCTCAATTTTTAGTCAGTTACCTCACAAAACAGGAAGATAGGTTACTTAGCTCATGGGGTTCCTCAAATACATTAAAATTATAAAACCCTTTCAAATGTTAAGTGCCATGTAATTACTTGGTAATAAAGCATTTTCCTAGCATGGCGAAATTCACTAATGAAGCTGCATGTGATAACCTCTAAAAAGTTGAGTACATTCTTGGCTTTCCTAAGGCAGTCAGCAATTTAATGCAGCTAGTTAGGAAAAAGTTATTCCAGGTCCTCATTTTCTTTCTCTTTCTCTTAAAATGTTCTTAAGGCTACAACGGACTAATAACATAGTCCTGCCACAGACCCAGGTTTATCCACTTCATACTGCTAAAGCTCTGAGGCACTGCTCCCATCATTTGGTGCTAGAGAGAACAGAGAAGCTATGGGGTGGACAGGTCCAGGAAGGGACTTGGGACAAAAAAGAGGCAGTTCTCCTAGCCATGTTTCATATGTTTGTAACCAGGGCAAATAATTCTCTACTTACTTTTTTAAAAAAATGATAGAAATGCTTCTTGTTACCTGTTCTCTTTATCCTGGACCATTAAAACATATATGATGCAAAGGTTAAAAAAGTATAAAAAATTATTAGGAACTGTACTGGATAACAACTCAAACTACAATTGACCAAGCACACTTGGCAAATCAAGCCTTTTTCACCAGCCTATTTCTTGCAGATTAATGTGGAGAAGAGTTGAATAATAGCAACTGGAAAAGATTTTAAAAGCTCCAAATTAAAGTTTTTTCATTTAAAACCACATTTCTGGTAAGATTAAGAGTAATGCTTTCCCCCTCTGTTTTCCAAACACTTTGAATAATTTATTTCAATTTTTTTTTCAGTGTAAGATGTCATTTATTTTATATAAAGAATAAACACAAGTTCTATGATGTCTGATGGTATCTTGGCATGTACCTTGGTTGTTGTAACTGAAAGGAGGTTGTGTAGTGATCCTGGGTTTTGTTTTTTTCTGATTCTTGAACTGGATGGAGGTAACATGGTTTTGTTAAGTGTATGAAAATGCATCCAGCTGTATTAATATAATTTGTGCAATCTTCTGTATATAAAATATGCATCAATGTTTAATTTATTTCAATTTTAAAAATCTGTATATTAGAATAAAATTGCCCTGCCATAAAAACATTCTTTTTCCCTAATAGCATAAGAAAATAATTCTGATAGTCACATTTGTTCATGGATGCCATTAGGGAGTCACTTAACATCTTTTAAGGAAACCATCTGGGAGCTCACTAGTAGGATATAAATATTTCCAAATAAACAAAATGTTAGTTTGAACCAGTGGAAAAGATGATTCACTGAAGCTTTAACTAATAAAAAAGTAAATTCACTAGAAATAAAATCAAAAGGTAAATTACTACCTTTTAAAAGAAAGTTAGAAATAAAAGTGAGTTTCAAGGAAGCTTACTTACCAGCACCTTTTAACATTGAGTCTTTTAAACTTCACTTGTAAACAATATGAAAATGGAGTGACTGGATAGAGTAGTGATTAAGAGAGCGGGCTGTGGAGTCATATTATCTGGGTTTAAATCCTAGTTTCCACCACTTGTCATATCTGTGAATTTGGATTCAGATGACTTAACCTCTGAAAACTCAGGTTCCTCATTGTAAAGCAGGGAGTTATAAGGATTAAGTGAAATGATTCATAATTTTTTTTCTCACGCATATGAATTCATGTAGCAAAATGCAATCAAACAGCTAAGAAGCACAGTGTGACCCAGTTCAGCTACACCATACGTCCACCATGACCCTATTCCATATAGCAATGAATACTGTCACCTTGGGATTGATTTTGAAGTGAAGGCTACTTTGTTCCCTAACATCATTTTACAGCCTTCTTTTTTTTTTTTCTTTCACTTTCAATGTTTTTTTCCCTATAAACCAAAGAAATATATTCTATAATTTAGCCTCCATAGATAAGGCTGTTTTAACTAGAGTAGATATATTAAAAACTGGTCATTTGGAAGATAACTAAAATTGATCATTGTGGTGATGTGGTAATGCTTTGAGAAATTCTATTTGGGAAAGAATAAAAAACCCACAAAAAGTTCCCTTAACAATTATAGTGCTTATTTATGTGTATAGGATTAATTCTTTCTAGATATAGATCCCACATTCTAAGGACAGATTAATTTCACTTAGACTCAAAATGTCTACTAAAAATTTTATTTTTATATGTGTGGGTAAATTATTTGACTTTTTATTTGGAGAGATAGCAACTGAATTAGACCATTCAATCTCAAATCCTTTAAATTTGTTTATATTAGCATATATAATTAGCATATAAGAAGTGTAAGAGTGACCTAAACCAGAATAAGAAAATGTAAAAATGGGTTACAGCTGAAACATTTAACTGAGAAAGAAACGGAAACTATATTTATGCTTTTGAACAAATTTCCAAAATAAAACCACCTAGTAGAAAAACAACTACAATAGGATTTTTAAAGTCACATAATCTTTTAGTAATTTACATGCAGGTATCCAATGACAGTAGTTTTTTCTCCTACTGTCTCAGTCTGAATTACTTTGTAGCACTTGCTCAAAACCAAACGATGATAAATTTGGATACAAAAATGTTAGAAACCTTTGTATGACTGCATGGTATGTGAATACATCTCAATAAAAATGAATTATTAAAAAAAAAGTTAAACAGGAAAAAAAACGTTAGAAACATATTTACTTATTTTGTGGACTGTTGTCCTACATATTAATTCTAAGGGGACCTAAACATTAAACAGTCATTACTTAAAGAGCATTTACATAAAACCATTCCATATATGACAGATATTTAGTAGACTAATAATTAAGATAAGTTTTCTTAGATTAACAATCCAGGTTAAATATCATAGCATGATCCCCAATGATAAGTTTATGTACTTTTACTTGCTTCACCTGAAATTTAAATTAGATTGAAAATATGTGATAGTGTTGAATGTAAAGTCTGGGATACATTTAATTTTCACATGAATTTAATATTTCTTCCCATTTCTCTGTCGATACTGGATACTAAGTAAAATCCACTTGTTAAAGACTCACCTCACATGCTAATATGAATAGAGTTTCGCATGATCAAAAGAAATTTATTTTAACACCTACTCCTGAGAAGACGGTTAATCCTCTTTTAACCTACTTGATTCATTTACTAGACTTTCCTAGGAATCATCAATCAGCTTTAATATCAATAGATGCATAGCTAATATTATAATAACTTTCCAATTCATTAATTTCCATATATAGTAAAATCAATTCCTGTATTATAAACCAACCAAAACTGTACTACACTGTTGTCATCCTTTTTTTTTTTAATATGTCAGTGCTAAACTAGGGGTGTAACTCCTTATAAAGCAAGCATGAATGTGGCATCAAACTTACTTTTCCAAAGAAGCCTTTGAAGAACTTCCTTTCCTGGAGGAACAGGGGGACAAGTCGAGTGCTATTATTTATGGGCTAAATGTCCCAGGGTTTCATACCAATAAGCACATACAAAAGTTGGGGAAGTGGCAAAATGGGAGAAGGGGAGGAAGTGAAAGTTTTAAAGAGTTATCCATACCAGGAGTGACAGGGGAAAAGGAAGGGTGCATGAGAATGCAGGGAAACATACGGTATGGCCTAAGAATCCACAGAAAGAGTGAGAAGAAATCAGAACCTGTATTCATGCAGAGCAAGTGATTAGTTTAGTATCCTCTATTTATTTTTAAAACAGAGATTATCCAAATTTGGCAGCAGAGAAAAAGATTAGGACATAATGATTTGGTGAAATTTACCCACAATAGTGAGAAGTGAATGGAAGATTGGTTCCACATATATTTTTAATTTAAAATCAGTGGTCAACTATTGTGGAAGTCAATTAAAAAGCTAGTCCACATTAAGAATGATCATATAATTATATAAAAATGTAACATATAAGTTTCAATTATGAGTATGCATCAAGGATTTTTGTCACACCTTTTTCTCGCTGAGTTCAAGATGTCACAGAATTCTCCATACCAGGTAAGGGAAGTTCAACCATTGTCTTTCTATTTACTTATGCATTCGGAGTCAATCTGAATGTGCGTGAGTGTGGGTATGTGCACAAGAAAAACAGCTGATCAATTCCACAGCACACATGGGGAAATAACAGATATATTCTAGTCTAGACAAAGAATAAATCATCTATAAAGGACAAAAGGTTAATGTTTACTTAAATAAAAATATCTGAGAACCAACCAAATCTATGGGCTACAATTAAAATGTAAGGAATAGGGTTTTGTTTTCTTTTTAAATGCCATTTTAAATAAAGAAACTTGCATTGACACTTGTAAGTACATAATTATGGAACTATCTGGATAAGAGAAAGATAGGGAGGTATCCTACAGTCCCAGCACCTATTTTTAAGCATTAAAAAAATTATGAAAACTGATACCATTTAAAATCTGAAGAGTTTATATAAATAGGTTCTAACTTATCAAAGCTAATTTAATTTTACATTTCCTAGCCTTGGCTGAACTATACTTTAAGCCTTTACTTTTTACAATTGTCAGTTTTTAATATTGTCTAAATCTCTAAAAAAGATATAACTGTACTAAAATTTGACTCCATTATGAACACACTCAATGCTCTCAAACACTGAAGAGCTTGTTTTCCCCCCAAAGTTTTGAAAATCACAAACAGCATCAAATATTTCCACAGAATATTTTGAACGAAACCTGGAAAAACAAATAAAGTAATTCGGAACAGTTATTGTAATAAAACTAAGATTATTTCTGCTGCCAAGTTTGGTGACCCTAGTTTTGTTAGACTGTAAGTAACGATCAGCTTTCAAGGATACAGCCAAAGTTAAGCAATTCACCATTCTTGAGGGATGGAAAGGTGAAAGATCTGTTAATATTTAATTTAGTTCTCTCAAGAGAGAGTTTTCCCTCTTTTTACAAAGGATCCCAGATGTTGATGAAAAAGTTTACATGCAAAAAGCATTAAAAAGACAGTTATTAGATTAGTGAATAATATTATTTTCTTTTAAAAACAATTAAGTTATTCTTTTACCTGCTAAAACAAGAACATACATTAAAACAAATATATCAAATAGTGAATAAAAAAACAACATATTAGAAACTGGTAATACAATGAAACTAGTCTAAAACCAAGACAGAGAGGGGACAGCCATTTAAGAGATTACGGGAAAAAAAGACCTTTTAAAATGAAGGGCATCTTGGACCAGAGTCAAGCAAGATAACCAAAGGCCTGAACCACATTTTACAAAATTGACTTAAAATGGCATTACCTTCACCCTGAAACTGACTATGCCATAAAGGCATTAAAATTGGGCAATGGCCCTTTCTATACTATACTAAGTCTCAAAGTAGCTAATTATTGAAATTACATCACAAAGTAAGTGCAATGGAAATACATGAAACTAACTTTATGCACAGAAAGTAAATAAAATTTTTAAAAATATTTATGGTCTGAGAAGCGTATTTTATCAACTCTACCCTCTTGCTTAGTTACGCTATCTTTTCATTTTAAAACAGTAACTACTCTTCACATATGTAGATAACTTCCAACTGAAGTTAAGGTAATTCTAAATTTTAAGGGCTATGGTGAGGGGAACTACTTGCAAATCATCCTACTTTCTCAATTCTTCACAAATTAAAAAAGGTACTAAAATGCTATCAAGTGATAGCTTCAAGATATTGTTTTGCCACTTAAATGATATATCTGAGTTATACAGTTCTTTAAATTTATAAATTTTGGTATTCAAACTACTTCCAAAGGCTTCTTCTTTAATCCTCTGTAGGCTTATACCATTTTTATTTATTTGAAACTCTAAGAGGAAGTTATATGATCTAAAACAAATGAACAAAAAACCTCCAGAGACATAGCATTTGGCACAATATAAGCATCTGACAAAACAGGTTGTAATCCCCAGTCTTGTACTTTATTGTAGACAAAGGCTGTGGATCAAAGTTATTATAGAAAACATTTAGTCTTAAATGTTAGGGTAAGAATATAACACCTCTACATCAGGAGCTAGGTAAAGAGGAAACAGGGCTTTAAAAAAAACAGTAGTGGATGTTTGTTAGATGCAAACGGTCAGAAAAAAAGACAACTAGAAATTTTTGCATAGTAAAAATATGAAAGGAAGACAAACTTCATGAATTTTTGTGGACTAATAAGATCTGAAAAGAATAACATCCTGAAGACTTCCAATTTCTCAGTATAGCACTTAGGAAGGGTATTTAGAGTTCTATTGAGTATAATCAGGAAATTGATTAGTTACCCAATAATTCAATCTCATAGATATCTGCGTATACAAAATTACATATAACATTTGCTCCAACTTTCCTGGATAGGGTTTGTTATGTTTTAAATAACTTCTTGAATGAAAAATCCAGAAGTGGTCAATTTCCCCTCAATATTCAAAAGGTAGGTCTAGAAAAGCCATTATCAACATATATAAAACTTCCTTTTAGTCATGAAAGACCACAGGGAAATGAGGATCTTTAGAGATATGCAAAAAAATTTTGTAAATTTAAAAATACCGACCATAAATATATGGTTTTGATGATTATGAAATTCAATTTGACCACATGTTGAGAAGGACTGGATTGTTTTCTATACATTCATTCCAGAAATATGTGCCAGAAGCTGTTCTGGGTATAGGTTTAATTTTTAAACAGCAATTTGGTTCCTATTTCTGGCGAAAATAAAAACTCACTAGAATTCTACTATCTAAATGGTCCTATACCTCAAATAATTTTGTTTATAGTTTATAATCTTCTTGGTTAAAAAAAAATAAAAAAATAAAACAAAAAAATCCACCCAACTAAAAATTTAATTTTAAAACTAAACAAATAATAGTGGCTAAATATGGGATTGGAGGAGAGTTTAATTTATGCACTTTTTGGCTCATTTATATTTTATATAATAAAGAGATGTTTCCAATTAAAAGTAGGTAAAATAAAAAAAACTGAACTGTTAAGAGAATTAACTGCTATTTTAAACAACTAAATACCATTTCTCAATATCTTCTGTGCAAACTTAAACCATCTCCAGTTTTTATTTAGAGAGTGAACATTAAGCAGTATTCTGAATTTGAGTACTTTCTAAAGATGCAGTCCACACTGGACTTTTAACCAAGTTACATAAATTAGAAGATTTTAATAAATATTATCTTTAGCAATTGGTTAATACATTTCTGCCAAGGTTTTCATATAGATATTTATCTTCTTGTACTATTTTAGGAGTCCCAGTGACCAAGAAAAATCTGTTTTTCTAAAAATTTTCCAATGTAATTTGTTCAATAATTCATGCCTTCACATTGTTTGTGATGCTTAATTTGTTATATGATAAGTTCTTATATGTATACAGGGTTAATTTCAGGTCTATTTAGTCTGTTCACTGATTTGTACCTTGCTTTTAGTATCTGGTATTTAGTTTTCGGTATTATAAAATATTCTTCAATGACGAGTAACGCAAGTCAGTGCATTACTCTTATTTTTGGTGTTCTTAGCTAAACTCTTGTTTATTATTCTTCTAGATGAATTTAAAATTATTTTGTTAGAGACTGAATTATATTTCTGTTTAAACTGGTTGTAGAAAAATGGAAAATTAAATTATCTGAGGCTATGTTTAACTTGGTAATATTTTCAAAATGGACATGGCAAGTCTATAAATTAGAGTTTCATGTACCATAGCACACTGGATATAAATATCCTTAACACTAATGATGAATTGGAGAAAACAGAAAACCTAGGAAGGGCTCTAGTCATTTAAGAATTTAAATGACCAACATCTAAGGTGTGTATGTGTATATATATGTATGTGTGTGTATTGTTTTTTTTTGTTTTCTATATTTTGTTTTTAGCTCTTTGAATACTACAATTAGTTATTTTTGTCTTTCTTTTTTTCTATAACAGATTCAGGTATTTGTTCCAAAATAAAATCCACCTCTTTCTGAGTCGGTTGCTTCCTTAATTTTATATATCTTATATTAAGGTATTACAGATAAAAGAGCATATCTCCTAGAAGCAGAAACGTTTTGATTACTAAGCAAATTGAGAAAAAAGCAGACATTAGCAGCCATACCAGCAAACCCAAAGCAACAAGTATTGAATGCTGTTTGGGGCAAGGGCATGCAGAAGTAATGCAAAAAACTCTAACAGCAAACAGGGATAGGCCACAAATTGGAAAGAAGGAAGGTTATGGAGAGGGCTGTCAGAGTCTACGGAACATTTCTCAAATCTATCCAAAAAATGAAACTGAAACTTCAATCGAAACTTTTATGAATGTTGAACCCCTTCTATCATTTTATTAAATGCATAGGCATGTTCCAGGATGCATTTTATAGCATAACAGGCAAAGTAAACATTATTTATCCTGGAAAAGGGCTCTCCACTTCAAGTATGCTGATGTTTATACAAAAGTCAGTGAAAGGAGATTGTTTATGTTAGAGAGGTACAGAGAAGAAAACTGGGGGTGAACGTACAAGGGAAATAGGAGTTAAGAGAATAATGAGAGCGAAGACTCCCCCCCCCATATCAAAACCTCACTGGCAATTACACAGATAATCTCTATCTTCTACTTTTTCCTGGAAAGTTGTTTCTTATACTAGATTTAAAATCAGGAATTTATAACCCAGTTATCACAGTCAGATTATTAAAACACTAACTGGAATAGTTTTATTCCTGGTTTTAGAATATTATTCTGCGATCAAGTTTTGTACCATTTGTTTAAAGTGATTCTGAATTAAAAGTACCTTTTGGACAACATCTGGCCTAAGTTGAAGAGGTTGGTCTTTGTAATTTATGCCTTTAGAATGAGCACATATCTTTTGCTTTAGGGGAAATACTTCTTACTGGATACTGGCTACTAAAATTTATTAAGCAAAATCTTTTAAGAAAAGAGAGCATATAATCAAAACTGATGACCATCAAATACATACAGCTTTCAATCTTTTTACGGCATCTTCACAGATGTGCATTCCTCTTGATTCATCAACTTCTACATGGCCGAGGTACTGTGGAAAGAAGAAAGAAGTTAGGACTACTGCCATTATGTTTATTGACTAGTTACTATGTGGTAGGCATTAGGTGGTAGAAAATGGAATATTACAATTCCTGCACTCATAGCTATTATAGAAAAGTTAAGGAACTCACAGCCATTGTAGAAGAGTGAAGATAATGTTACTTTTCTTGCCCTCAGTGTCCACATGTGAATAACTTAGAATAATTGGTTCAGACAGTTATTTATGGGGAGTAAGTGAAAAAGTACAAGGTAGACATTAAATATTACTAATAGCCTGTGCTAAATACAGTTACTATATCTCTAAGCATAAAATTAATCCTAGGACAAAGCAGAATATATGTATCATGAAAAGGCACACAAATATGACAGTTATTCAAAGCTTGAAGCAATCACACTCTCCTTTTATGGGGAGCACATAAGAGCAGGGCAGAGAATTAGAAAAATTTTAAGATGTCAGGGCATCTGAACTTTAAAAGATGTGTAGAATTTCAAGAGGTAGAAATGGAAAGGCTGGGAAACCATTTTAGGCAGAGAGAATGACATAAACAAAGTTATGGGTATGGGATAGGTAACTATATATCAGTAAATAGTCCTCTTTGGCTGGAATATGAGGTTTATGTAGCCAGGGAATTTGAATGCTGAAATGAGGAGGCTGCACTTAACCCTAGAGGTGATGGAGAGTTAAAAAATTTTTTGCAAGGTGGTAATACAATTTAAATTGTACCGTGGGACAGGAATAGTCCTGAATAGAAAAGCAAAAGGGAAAGTGGCAGAGAGGACAATATTAAAAAAGCTTTCTTTTAAAAGGAAATTTAGGGTTCCGGTTCAGGGTAAGATGTAGTAGACACACTCTATCTTGTCTCTCCCACTGAATGAAACTATAAAACCTGGAAAGAATGTATAGAGCAGCTATAAAGGTCTCTGAAAAGTAAACAGAAGATGAATTAGGAAAGAACACTAGAATTCAAAGAATCACTCAATTAGCAAGGAATTTACTTTTTCTTTCCCCCTCTAGTATCCTCTAGACTGAACTTAATATAGCCAGAATCCCAAAGAGAACACTGTGACTTAGAGAGAACTCCAGGAAAAGCCCTCTAGCTCTTGCTTACGGACAAGGAAAGGGAACTTGTAATATTCAGAGAGAATATGGGAATCTCCTCCACTCCTTTATTTTCCTCTTTTCTTGGTTCTCTCATATCCCAGCTGCTAAGAAATCCTGTGTGATGGTCGTGGCAGAAATGGAAATCTGCAAGTGCTGCAACTCTTAGGGAAGGGAAACATTCTCTTTTAGTGGAGCTGCAGTTCCAGAAGGGTGGGGCCAATCCTACTTTTGCTTTTTTTCTCTCTCCCACCATTTGGCCTCGGATGCAGGTAAGATCACAGAAACTCACGGCAGAGCAGAATAACCAAAGCCCTAGGTTTCTTGCTACACGACCAGAAAGGGGGACTCCAGGGAACAGAAAGTACTAAGAAAAGCATAGAGAGGGAGAAGCTCAGTAAAGCAACCCTATAAAGTTGTTTATGGGCTCCCTCTGGAGCTGTACAGGTGAGGTTCTGATCCTTGTTAGCATACCAAAGACTTTGAGAACTGAACTAACTGATAGACCAACCATTCAGGTCCCAAACTGAGCACTGTGTGGCACATACATGGGACTGACAGACCCAAATGGCATAGCAAAGGCTTTGAAAACTGAACTGATATTGGAACCTTAGTCTACAGAAGGTGAGTTGGAACTTGTGGCCTGAAACCTAACAAGGTTGACTGCCCGCTAAAACACGAATATCAACATTCTCCATAGGATTTAAACAAGACCCAGAGTCTCATAATGCAACATTCAAAATATCTAGGATATGATCCAGAATTACTTGGCATAGGAAGAACCATGAAAATTTTAACTCACATGGGAGAAAACAATCCACAGACACCAATACAGAGATTACACAGTTGAAGTTATCTTACAAAGCCTTTAAGGCAGCTGTTTTAAAAATGTTTAAAAAAGCAACGGTGAGAACTCTTGATCAACTGAAACTATTCAATTTGAACAACAACAAAAAGACATGAGCACAAGTCTAATATTTGTGTCACTGGAGTTTCAAAAGGAGAGAATAAACAGTACAGTGTTGGAAAAATATTTGAAGAAATAATGGCTGAAAACTTCCCAAATTTGGCAAAAGACATAAACCTATAGATTAAATATGCTGTATGAGCCCCAAAAAGGATAAACCCAAAGAAATCCATGCCCTGAGACATCATAATCAACCCACTGAAAACAAAGGATAAAGAAAAAAAATTGAAATCACCAAGAGAAAAAAATGAAACATTACCTATAGCAGAATGATTTGGATGATTGAAGGTATCTCATCAGAAACCACGTAGGGAGCAAGTGGCACAACATTTTTAAAATGCTAACAGAAGTGTCAACCCAGATTTCTGTATCTAGTGAAAATATCCTTCAGGAATGAGGGTGAAATAAAGACATTCTCAGGTGGAGAAAAACCAAGACTATTCATAGCTAGTAGAACTGATCTAAAGGAAATGCTAAAGGAAGCTCTTCAGACAGAAGTTTATATTACTGGAACAAAGGATGGAACTTCAAGAATGAATAAGAGCAACAACAGTGGTAAATCTCTGGATAAATATAAGACATTATTATTTTCTCTTGAATTCTTTAAAATGTAGTTGACAGGTGAAAGCAAAAATTTTAACAGTCTGATGGGGTTTTCAGTATATGCAGATATTATACCCTACTTTAAATAGCAAGATGAAAACTATGGGTAATGATGGAAGACCCCACTAAAATAAAAATAAAGGTATATTTTTAAAGGCAACAAACCAAAAAGAGGAGAAGAGTTGAGCAACAACACTTTGAAGGTTAGAGGTAGATAGATGAGTGGTAATTGATTTAGCCGACCCAGGGAAGGAACAAGTGGGGAAAGCTGAAAAAGCAACCCAATTTACACTGAAGAATCCCTAAAAGGTTCATAAACTGGCAGTACCAATGGCAGTACCAAGTACTTCTTGAAGCAGGGATAAAAGTGCAGCTAAAAACAGGTAGGCAGGCTGATTTCCACACCACTTGTACATCTGGTCAACTACCCTTCCTCTATGCAGGAAAAGACCATTAAAGATTTATTAACTAGAGAGGATCTCTGGACTAGACAATAGACATATGTGATGGCAAGGGATACCATACCGAAAACAAGAGGATTAATGAATGTTCATACATTGAATGTCGAGACCCCCCACTTTCTTCTTCAGCCCCTAGAATGTTGGCCAGCAGAAAAGTCATGAAAAATCTACAACAAAGCTACTAGAGCTAATAAACGAAATCAGCGAAGTGGTGGGGTACAAGATTAACATGCAAAAATCACTACTGTTTCTATATACTAGTTAATGAGTAATCTGAGGAGGAAATCAAGAAAAAAAATTCCATTTACAATATAAACTAAAAGAATCAAATATCTAGGAATAAATTTTACCAAGGATGTAAAGGACTTGTACATTGCAAAACTACAAAACTCTGTCAAAAGAAATCAAAGAAGATCTAAATAAATGGAAGGACATTCCATGCTCATGGATTGGAAGAATAAATACTGTTAAGATGTTAAATGTACCCAAAGTGATTTACAAATTCACCACACTCCTAATAAAAAAATAAAAATTCCAACAGCCTTCTTTGCAGAAATGGAAAAGCCAATCATCAAATTTAATTCAGTCATCAAAGTGATTAAGGGGCCCTGAATAACCAAAAACATCCTGATAAAAGGAATGAAGTCGAATTGATTGATTGTATAGATCCAGAAATAGACAGCATAATACTGTGTGACAGTAGCATGATATTGTAACTACACTGAACAAAGATGTCTGTGAGTAAAGCTGAAAGAGGTGGGCTATGGGCATGAATGACACCTGAGGTAAAGATAGAAGATAAAGACTACAATCACTTTTTTAACATTTTCATTACTCAAAAAAAAAAAAAATAATAATAATAATAAAATAAAAATAAAAAACAACACCCCAAACAATCCATAGTCCTTATCCCTCATTATAATTTATTTATTTTTCGTGTTTATGTTTGTTCTAGTTTGCTAATGCTGCCAGAATGCAAAACACCAGAGATGGATTGGCTTTTATAAAAGGGGGTTTATTTGGTTACACAGTTACAGTCTTAAGGCCATAAAGTATCCAACGTAACACAACAGCAATCAGGGACCTTCACTGCAGGATGGCCAATGGTGTCCGAAAAGCCTCTGTTAGCTGGGAAGGCACGTGGCTGGCGTCTGCTCCAAAGTTCTGGTTTCAAAATGGCTTTCTCCCAGGATGTTCCTCTCTAGGCTGCAGTTCCTGAAAAATGTCACTCTTAGTTGCACTTGGGGTATTTGTCCTCTCTTAGCTTCTCCGGAGCAAGAGTCTGTTTTCAACGGCCGTCTTCAAAATGTCTCTCATCTGCAGCTCCTGTGCTTTCTTCAAAGTGTTCCTCTTGGCTGTAGCTCCTCTTCAAAATGTCATTCACAGCTGCACTGAGTTCCCTCTGCCCGTCAGCTCATTTATATGGCTCCACTGATGAAGGCCCACCCTGAATGGCTGGCACCACACCTCCATGGAAATATCTCATCAGAGTTATCACCTACAGTTGGGTGGGGCACATTTCCATGCAAACAACCTAATCCAAATGTTCCAACTTAATCCCCACCAATATGTCTGCCCCACAAGATTGCATCAAAGAATAGGGCTTTTTCTGGGGGACATAATACATTCAAACCAGCACAGTGTTCTTACTCATCTGTCCATACACTGGATAAAGGGAGGATCAGTTGCAAAGTTTTCACAATTACATAGTCACCCCGTAAAAGCTATAGTTATACAATCATCTTCAAAATCAAGGCTACTAGATTACTGTTCAACAGCTTCAAGTTTTTCTTCCTAACTATTCTAATACACTAAAAACTAAAAAGAGTATCTATATAATGCATAAAATAACCTCCAGAATGACTTTTCCACTCTCTTTGAAATCTCTCAGCCACTGAAACTTCGTTTTATTTCATTTCTCTTCCCTTTTTTGGGCCAAGAAGGCTTTCTCAATCCCATGATGCCAGGGCCAGGTTCATCCCCAGAAGTCATGTCCCTTGTTGCCAGGGAGATTTACACCCCTGCCTGCCTATTTTTGAAAGAAAGTCTTGGTGGATATAAAATTCTTGGTTGACAATTGTTTACTTTCACCATTTTAAATATGTCCTCCCACTACCTTCTTGCTTCCATGGTTTCTGATAGGAAATTGGCACTTAATATTATTGGGATTCACTTATACAAAACTTGTTGCATTTCTCTCGCTGCTTTGAGAATCTTTCTTGGAATTGAACAGTTTCATTACTCTGTGTCTGGGCAAGGTTCTCTTTGAAGTTACTCTTTTGGGGTTTGTTGGGCATCCTGAATGTGCACATTCATGTCTTTCATTATATCTGAGAAGTTTATATCATTATGTCTTTGAATATTCCTTTGAATCTGCCTCTTTCTCTCTTATCCTTCTGGGACCCCCACAATGCATATTATTACTCTTAATGGTATCCAAGGTCCAGGTCTCTTAGATGCTGTTTGCTTTTTAAAATTCTTTTTTCCTTCTGTTCCTCAGTCTGAATCATTTCAATTGTCTTGTCTTCAAGATCACTGATTCTTTCTTCTGCCAGTTCCAATCTGCTGCTGAAACCCTCTCGGGAATTTTTTCATGTCTGTTATTGTGGTCTTCAACTCCAGTATTTCTGTTTGGTTCCTTTTTACAATTTTTATTTCTTTATTGAGATTTTCATATAGTTCATTTACTGTTCACTTCATATCCTTTAGTTCTGTCTCTGTGTTTTCCTTTATCTTCTTGTGCATACTGAGGATCATTTTTTAAAGTTTCTGTCTGGTATGTTCAAATTGTGGTTCTTTTGTTGATAGTTTCTGGATTTTCATCTTGTTCCTTTGGATGGGCCATCATTTCCTATCTCTTTCTCATAATTATTTCTTGCACACTGTAAATTTTGATATTTTAAAATATTAACTCTGGGTAGTCTCCAAGTTGTTTCTTCCTTAAGTTTGTATCCAGTTACTGATATGACAAGATTTTCTTGAGTGCCAGGAGCTAACCCAAACAAACCAAAGCAAAAAGCACTGTCAACATCTTCAGAAATTGGCTCTGCTTTGGCTGGTGATTTCTTTCAGAACTTAGCTCTCCTATCAAGAAGATCAGCTAGGCAAATGTGAAGTGCAAGGTCCTCTATGTCTTATCTGAACCTGCTTGGAGCCCTGAATCCTGCTTCTTTTCCTGGGATTGTGTCTGCTGGTGGCCTTAGGAATTCCCTCGTGTACAGTTCACAGGAGTTGGAATGCCTCCTCTACTCCCTTTGAAATAGACTTTCACCCCCTCCTGGGTACTCTATTATATTACTTAATGTAGATAGTCTTTTGCCCCAGGCTGCTTTGACTTGACTGTTTCTCACCTGCTTTAGCTGTCTGCAAATTCCTTCTCTGCCTTTAAGACAAAGTCTGGGAGGGTAAGTGGGTGACAAGTTTCCTGGTTTGGTCTAGGCTTCCAGAGGATAGATGGGCGCTAGCATACAAGCACCCATTATGCACACAGGGGTTACTCTGCTCCCTTTGGAACAGGGCCAGGGACCACAATGGGAGCACAGGATGGCTATATGCTGTGCCAGGGAGGGTGGGAAAGGGGTTAGCAAGGGCATCGTGAGCTTTGCCTAGGATTTTTCAGGCTGCTTTTCTTGATTTGGCACTTATCCAGTGATTACAACCCTTAAACTGTTCTCCAGAGTATCAAGGAAGATGTCTATGCCAGTTTTTGCTAGTTTTTCAAAGATTCTGGGGGGTGGGGGAGCACCCTGGAGCATCTTGCATTGCATGTTGGCCAACCAGAAGCCCTAACTCCCTTTTGACATACCAAATATTTAATATATTTAATTGTCTTACACTCCCTAGAATGTAAGCAATCTACAGAGATTTTTGTCTGTTTTGTTCATGATATTCCCAATGCCCAGAATAGAAGCTGCTGCCCAGCAGCCACTTAGTAAATATCTATCAAATATATCAATAAATTATTATTCGTGGAAAATGTAGCACATCACTTAGCTCTACATTAAACAAGATTGAGAGTCATAATAATGAAAACTTTTACAATAAATTCAAGACCTAGAGTGGGAATAGATTCTGGCTACTGTAGTATAATGAAAAACATGGCTGTTCTTTGTCTCCTATTCTTGGGGAAGCATCCTGTGAAACTTCGTAATTTCCTGTAATAAGAGTCTCTTTTTTTAATTCATGGTGGGCCAAGGAGCACACCTGCTGGGTACAGGGTGGGTGGGACCAACCAAGCCTGCAACTTTAAGGTGAGAGCTGGCCACAGCAGAAAGAACAATCATGTGGTTAGAGGATTGGGACTTTGAGACAGGTCACATCAGCACAACTCCTCAATCTCGGGGAGGGGAGGACTGATGGAATCAATGTCCATATGGTTGAACTCAATCTCTCTCTCAATTATGCCTATGTAACGAGACCCGATAAAAACCCAGAATTCTCAAAGCTCTAAAGAGCTTACATGACTGAGAAAATACATGACTGTACTGGGAGGATGACATATTCTGACTCCAGGTGAAGAGGACATGGAAGCTTGAGTTTGAGACAAGCTTTTTTTTCCCTTTTTGGCTTTTTTGGTTGCTTCTTATCTGCATCCTTTTAGTATAATAAAACTATAAACTTCAATATCGTGCTTTCAGTGAGTTCTGTGAATCATTCTAGTGAATTACTGAGCCCAATGGGTATGGTGGGAACCCCTGAATTGATAACTAGTTGGTCAGAAATACGGGTGGCCTGGGCCTCTGAGGTTGTGACTATTGCCTACAGTGTAATCTTGTAGAGGACTGCCCTTAACTGTGGCGTCTGGCCCAACTCCAGGTGGTTAAGAGTCAGAATTGAATTGAATTGAGTAACTATAGTATTTGCAGTTGGTGTTAGAAGCTGATTGGAAGCTGGCAGAAATTTCTGATGATCTTTACAGCTACCAAACAGAATGCAACTGTTATTGGCTCATATAAAGTTTTTAAAAAAAGAAAAGAAATACATAGCTGATATAAGTTTCAAGTTGGAAGGGCTATTAATATTCCGATTTTATGTGGTGGGGGAATTGAGATTATACCATCTAAAATTAATGGAACAAAAAATTTATAATATGGGCAACCAATAGAAAAACTAAAAATAATCTAATTCCAAAAGTCTAGCTGGAAAAGGAGCAAAGGGAATGCAGAAGGGCAGAAAGTGTGAAGTAAATCAACCTTTCTGTTTCATAGCGGGGAATCAATGATAAAAATGAGCAAACTAAGATCAGACAGTAAAAGCATATTTGTAGAGAAGTTAAAATGTTACTAATAGTAGAAGCACAAACAAAAATGGTTGGAAGTGTCTCTAAGAAGTGAGATTATACCTAGGGAGGATGGTTTTTTTTTTAACCACATGACTACACTACTTTGATGAAAATAAAAAATTTAAAGTTTAAATAATACTAAACACTTAACAAATTATTTTTTTTTAATTGGCATCTCATGAGTGACATTTTTTATTTGCGACAGTATAGTGCTTGTGGTGGTTTGAAGCTGTGTGTACCCCAGAAAAACATGTTGTTAAATTTAATCCATTCTTGTGGGTGTGAACTCATTGTAAGCAGGACCTTTTGATGAGGATACTTCATTCAGGATGGGTCTTAATCCTATTACTGGAGTCCTTTTTAAGAGAATGAAATTCAGAAAAGGAGAGAGCGAGCCACGGAAGCAAGAAGCTGAAATCAACGAAACCTGGAAGAAATGGGAGAGACCAGCAGACGCCACCTTGTGCCTTGCCATATGGCAGAGGAACCAAGGATTGCTGGCAGCTAGTCTTCAAGAGGAAAGCATCACCCTGATGATGACTTGATCTGGACATTTTCTTGGCCTCAAAACTGTAAGATAATAAATTCTGGCTGTTCAAACCAAACCATTTCGTATCTCCTTTAAACAGCCTGGGAAATTAACACAGTGTTTAAGAATACAACCTTTAGATCTAGACCACTAGAGTTCAAATCCTGGTTTCAAATAATCAGATATTACTATTTCCTAGTTATTTAGTATTCCTAATACTAAAATCATGTAACAGAAATTTTACTGTATAATATACCACAAAGAAAATTAATTCTTAGACTGACCTGAATAGAGTTGAAATTTCTTTGAAAAGTATACAGCAAATCATGTTTAACTGAAATGCATGGGATGAATAAACCATTAACGTTGACAATTTACGATGAAAACTGATCTAAAATATCTTATTTCTCTGATCCAAAGACAAATGTTTTTCCAAATTTTTAATGTTTCAGACATAAGAGTAAATTATGATGTAGCCATCCTTGCCAGCATATTAGCAAATTTGCTGTGAATAGAAAGTATCTGTTCCACCTTTCTCCAACTGTCACTTCAGTTGATTTATATCATTGGCACCACATGTGGCTGAACATTAAAATTTGGATCACTACTGTCACCTAAAGTACCTTCCAAAAAGTTGCACTGAGGCAGCTTTGAAACAAAATATCATTGTGGATGTAGAAGACTGATCACATCCAGGTAATAAAATTAAAACAGCAGGAAATGCCCCATATCTCTTGGGATAAATAGTCAAATTTTTAAAGCTAGGAGGGGTTGGTGTGACAAATTCATAAGTCATTGATGCACCAAACACCTTTCAAAAGCTCCCAGCTCCCATTCAAAAAAAAGTACTTAACTTTCGGCGTTAAAAATTCAATTAAGAAAGAAAACCTAAGAAATAAGATGTGCAGACAATAAATCCAGTATTCAGTTGGCATCTAACAATAACAGTAGCAGCAGCAGCTAACATTTATTGTCCACCCACTATGTGCAAAACGATGCTGTTTTTTTCATGTACTATATTTACTCATTTAATCCCCAAAGCACCTGTGTTAGGTAGAAACTAGTACCCATTTTACAGATAAGAAAATTGAGGCACAGAGAGATTAAGTAATTTGCTTAAGGCCACATATATAATAATAACTGGCAAAACCCAAATTCAAACCCTGGTAGCATGGCTTGAAAATGTGATTTTACAGAGCTCTAGTTGTTTCTCTAAAATTTTATTAGAGAGAGCCACTAAAGGACATGAAGCAGGCAGGTGACATGACCATTGCTGTAACTTAAGATCACTATTGCAGCCCTGAAATAACAGTTTGGAGGAGAGACACGATGGGAAGCAAGAAGCAGTTAAGAGTTCTTGTAATTGCCTAAGAAATAAAATATAAAATAAAGAATATGAACCTGATTTAAAGCAGTGGCAACAGGAAAAAGAACAAGAAGACAGAGAGGATAGACACTTAAGAATGAATATGATGTAGTGACTGTGGCTGACACTGTTCACTACATGACAGCTATTCTTTCACCCAGCTTCCCTGCTGAAAGGCCTACTTCCATGGTACAGGCTGAAAATACCAGCAATTGCTTTCTTGGCTTTCCTTCCAACTATGGCAGGAACATTTGTTACGAGCCTAGCCAATGGGAAGTAGTGGGAAGTTTCTGTCTGCATGTGTGTGACAGACTGTTCCATCCTAATATAAAATTTATCAATATCTTTAGATGCTACTGATGAGGATATATATTATTCCTTAATTGGGCTCCTGGATTCTGTTTGTTAATATTTGATCAGGAGTTTTGTGTTGATACTCACAAATTAATTTAGTCTGTAGTTTCCTCTTTTTGCATGTTCTCTGTCAAGTTTTAGAATGCTACATACGTAAAAAGAATTTATAAGCCTTTGATGAACAGATAAAGCATTAATCTTATCTTTCCATTAAAGGCTTAATATAATTTCCCTGTGAAATAATGTGGGCCTGATGCTTATGTTTGGGGTGGGAAGTAGAGAAAAGGAGGGAGGGAACTCTTTGACATCTCACAGAATTTCTTTTACAGTAACTGGTCCTCTTTATATTTTCAATTTCTTCTGGAGTCAGTTTTGGTAATTTATAATATCCCTCAACTACCAATTTAATTCATATTTTCAAATTTATTTGTATAATTTTAATCTTTTATTTTCATCAGTATTGTTGATTATTTTCCCATTTTACCTTTTATTTTGTGTATTTTGCGTCCTTTTTTGATAGATTATATTTAGCAACTTCTAATTTGGCATATCACTTTGCCAAAATCTTCTGAAATCACAGATCATTAAATGTTGCACTGTAGATAAGACCCTAGATGAAGAACTAGCCTCTTAGAAATACTTAAATAGTAAGAGCTTTACTTTTACACGCCAAAAAAAAAAAAAGACTATCTATTATAACTTCTAGCATAATAGCAGTCCTTATCTTAGAAAGAAAGGTATGGTTCCCCAACAAACCATCTGGCAGCTCACTTAATAGAGCAAAATCTTGGCCTTGGAAGTAAACACATGCCATTCTAGCAACCATATGCTCAATTCTCCATCTGGTCTATCCTATTTCTACATACTGGCACTATTCCTAGTAACAACTGAGTAAGTATCTTATATCCCAAAGCCAAAGGAATAAGAAAGCCCTTCTATCTCAATTAACAGTGAGTTAAAACAAGTCCACCAATTTATAAACATAACCAATAAGTATGAATTCTGTATCCAGCCCTCTGCCAGTTTGGATATATTATGTCCCCCAGAAAAGCCATGTTCTTTAACGCAATCTTGTGGCGGCAGATTTATTAGTCTTTTGATTACCGTGGAACTTTTTGATTGTTTCCATGGAGATGTGACTCACCAACTGTGAGTATATCTTTGATTAAATTATTTCCATGCAGGTATGGCCCCGCCCATTCAGGTGCATCTTGATTAGTTCACTGGAGTATTTAAGAGAGAAGCTAAGAGCTGATACAGACCCAGATACTTGCTGACACTGAGACATGCTTGGAGTTGCACACAGAAGGACATTTGGAGATGCTAAGACATACCCTGGATAAGCTAAGAAAGGACCCCCAGAAGCTTAAGAGAGAAACATCCTGGGAAAAAGAAGCAAGAACACAGAGGAGCTGAGTGAGAGAAGTGAAGATAGAAGCCCAGAGACATTTTGGAGAAAGTCATTTTGAAACACAACCCAGGAGCACAGGACCAGCAGACGCCAGCCATGTGCCTTCCCAGTTGATACAGGTGTCCTGGATGCCCCCAGCCATTCTTTAGTGAAGGTAACCTCTTGTTGATGCCTTAGTTTGGACACATTTATGGCCTTAGAACTGCGAATTCGTAGCCCAATAAATCCCCTCTATAAAAGCCAATCCATATCTGGTATTTTGCATAACGGCAGCATTAGCAAACCGGAAAAAGCCCCTTAATCTCTATCCTTTCAAATTTGAAGATAATCTGACTTCTAGAACCTATCCAATAGAAGGTCCATTTTAGCATGCCATATAAGCTATATAATTGAAGAATTGAGCTTTTAATTATAAATCAAATGATCAATGGACTGGTTTGGATTCCACTCATTTATTAAACAAACAAAATCAATACTAGCAATACTAAGTAAACTGTTAATAGGCAATTACAGGTAGATTCTAAGTATATTACTTTAATTGATAAAACATATGTTTAAATCAGAAGTTCTCAAAATTTTTAATCTCCTATTAAATTAAGGACCCCAAAGAGTTTTTTGTTTATTTATAATTACTGTGATAGATATTAAAAGTAAGAAGTTTTTAAATATTTAATCCATTTTAAAATAACAATAATAAATCTATTGTGTATTAATATAAATGGCATATTTTAACAAAAATATATTTTCAAAAACAAAAATTTAGTGAGAAGAGTGGCACTGTTTAACATTTTTTCAAATCTCTTTAGTACATTGCTTAATAGAGGAAAATTGGATTCTCATATATGCATTTGAATTCAATCTGTGCAATGTATTGTTTTGGTTGAAGTATATGAAGAATGTCCGACTTCACACAGATATGTAGCTGGAAAAGATATATGAGTACCTCAAGGACACCCATGAAAAGATTTTGGGAACCACTGGATTGATCCTTGTATAGATAATATTTCATTTTTAACATTAAAATTCTTCTTCTATTAACATAAATTGCCTGTTATACTAGAAGATAGATTATAAGACACATGTAAAACCTGTTTTACTTTTATTAATCATTAGTCTAATACTAAATTATTATACTTACATGGGCATAGATATATTTAAACACACATAATAGAGATCAAACTAGTTCTGGTTTTATTTAATTATTGTTCAGTATTTGTTTGTGTATCTATAAGCTTCTCTTTCCTTTCTCTAGAGTAGCTATTTCACTCAAAACCCAATTCCATAACTTTTCCCCTCACTCTACACTGATGTCTTCACTTCCTACTTCCTTGAGAAAATATGTATCTTCAGAATACAAATCCATCAACTTCAAGTCATCAAACACTGCAAAATTAGATACATTTGTACCCTTATTTTCTACCTTTGCTCCTGTTAAAATAAAAGCAGTATCCTTCCTCAAGGCTAAAACTAATCCACTTTCTACATGCTAATTTATAAAGACATTTAATTATGCTCAAGTCTATCCCATCTTACAAACTACTATTGAATTGTACACTTTAAACAAGTTTGAACTTTACAGTATGTAAACTATATTTCAAAACTATTAAAAACAAACAAACCATGAACAAATATACATGTCCCCAACCTCCCAATGCCTTTGCTATTTTGCCTTCCTCTTCTCTTAAACCAAACTTTTAAAAATTTTAACAGGTTTATTGAGGAATAATTGACATACAATAAACTACCATATATTTAAAGTATACAATTGGCTGAGTTTCTGATATATGTATATGCCTGAGATGCCATCACCACAACCAATATAATAAACAAAACCATTACCAAAAAGTTTCCTCTTGCCTCTTTGTAATCCTTACCTCCCAACCCTCCCCATGCTCACAACCATGATCTGCCTTTTCAGACAAACTTCCTGAATAGGTCATCTCTAGACTTATTATTTACAGCTTGTTTTGTATCCATTCACTCCTTAATTTACTGAAATCTGCAATATGGATTCCATGTGCATACCTTTAAGTGCTGTTATCAGTCATCAAGACTTCCAAGGTATTGTTAGTCTAAAGAAGTTTCAGTCCTTATTTGATCTCCTTATAGCATTTCTCTACTTCCTCCTCCTTTGAAACTCTTTTACTTTGGTTTCTATGACCACACTCTCCAGGTTTCCCTTCTACCCGTATCTATTCCACTGCCTGGCCCTTCTATGTTGGTATCACTCAATTCTCTTCTCATTTTTCCTAGGCAATCTCACCTATTTAATTACTCCAATGATAATTTATATACCTATTCTCCCTAACTTGTATCTCCAGCTCAGATCCAAACGTGTTCTGAGCTCCAGACTCACACTTCCAGTTCTCACTGGGGATCTGCATGTGCATGTCCTAGGGGCACCTCGATAGCTCCTCATCTTACACCATCCTCCTACTCGCCACATGAGAAATCTTATATATCAAGCTCACCAATAAATCAGAATTCAGTGGTCTCTAAGGCAAGGCAACATAAGACAAAATTTGCCTAGCTATATTTGATTTGAGGAAACACATCTATTTCTAGACTATGGAAAAAATTTCAGGTTCTGATTCTCCTTTCTACCCTAGGTCTTTTGTAAGTAAGTGTGTGTATGGGGAAGGGGGGGTAGGATGGGAAGATACGAAAGGGGAGCAAGATATAGCAGAGGAAGAATGCCTTGTAGAAAGGATTTCAAAAGGTCATTTGAAAAGGATCATAGTAAAAACACTCTAAGTAGATAAGCTGCCCTACAAGCATAGGCTATGTCTCTAAAGCAAATATCACGTAGCTTTTTCTTATGACCAATGAGAACTGTGCTGAGAGATACTGAACCTTATTTATTTACAAAAAATACTTAAAAGCTATATATTTCACAGATTAGAAATGCTTCAACTAATTTTACTCCAATTATTTTAACACATTATGGCCAACCTCTCAAAATCATGTGAATGAGGTTTCTAAAGATACATATGCTTAACATGTATGAACCTTGAAGACATCATGTTGAGTGAAATAAATCAAACACAAAAGGACAAATATTGTATAATCTCACTGACATGAAGTAATTAGAATAAGCAAATTAACAGAGTCAGAAATCAGAATACAGGTAACCAGGGGCTAGGGAAAGGGTACGGAATGGAGAGCTAGAGCTTAATTGGTACAGAATTTCTATTGGGGTGAAGGAAAATTTTGGTAATGGATAATGGTGATGTAGCACAACACTGTGAATGTAATTAAAACCACTGAATTATATATCTGAATGTGGTTAAGGGGGGAAATTTTACATTGTATATATGTTATTAAAATAAAAATCTTCCAACCCAGAAAAAAAATGGACACGATAGGGACAACTGAAAAAATTGGAGTAGGGACTGTATACTTTATATCAATGCTAAATTTTCTTTAACTTGATAGCTGTACTTCAGGTGGTTACATAGCAAGTATTCTTGTTCTCAGGAAATGTACCTGGAAGTGTTAGAGGAGCATGATGTGTGCAACCTACTCTCAAATGTTTAGATGACTGACTGATTGACTGATTGATAAGGGAGGGGAGGGGAGGGGAGGAGAGGGAAGGGAAGAGGGGGAAGGGAGGAAGGGTGGAATAATAAATGTCACAAAATGTTAAAATTTGGTAAATCTGGGTATCTGGGTGAGGGGGTATATTGGAGTTGTATGTATTGTTTTTGTATTATTTTTGCAACTTTCCTATAAGTTTGAAGTTATTTCAAAATTAAAAGTTTATATATATATATATATATATATATATATATATGCTTGTTTATTATAATGATACATTATAATAGAAATTTCACTAGTTCTAAAGAACATATACACTAAACAGTAAAAGATTCCCAATTCTTCATTTCCATTCTGTAGTTAAGAGTTACTTGTGTACTTTTTCAGGTTTGTTTTGTTTTTCCTTTGTAACTATGAACAGAATCACAAATATTGTTATGGGTTGAACTGTGTCACCCCCAAAAAGCCATGTTCAAGTCCTAACCCCCCAATTCCTCATGAATGTGACCTTATTTGGAAATAGAATTTATTTCTAATGGAATTAATTTAAACTAAAATGGGGTCATGTTGGAACAGGGCAAGCCCTTAATACAATATGATCGGTGTCCTTATAAAAGAAGGAAAGAAGAGACAGAGACAGACACAGGGAGAGAATGCTATATGATAACTGAGACAGAGACTGAAGCCCAAGGATTGCCAGCAAACCACTGGACACTAGGAAGAGGGAAGGAAAGAGTCTCCTATACAAATTTTGGAATTATAGCCTCCAGAATTATGAATAAATTTCTGTTGTTTTAAGTTATCCAGTTCTTGGTTCTTTGTTATGGCAGCCCTAGGAAACTAAGACATCTACTATAAACACTGTTCCGCACCTTGCCTTTAATACTTAATAATAAATACACTGAAGTCATCTTTCTGCATAAGCATATATAGAGAATATTCTTTCATTATTTCCTATATCAATGATCATCACCTCTATTGATTTGGGGCAACAACAAACTAGGTGTCATTCTTGATTCTTTAGATCCAATCCATCTCCAATTCCTGTTGCCTTTACCTCTTAATTGCCCCTCAATTCATTTCACTTATCCACAGTCATTAGCGCAGTCCAAGCTATTGTAACCTCTCACCTGGACTACTGCAATAATCCTTCACTAGATGCTCAGTTTCCACTATGGGCTATCTCCAAACCATACTGTAGCCACAGTCGGTTTCTCAAAATGCTTTTCTGATGTCAAGTTCTTGTTTAAAAAAACCATTTAATTGTTTCCCATTATTCTTAAAGTCCAAAATCTTTAACATGGCCTACAAAGTCCTGTCCTACTTCTCTCCAGGTTCCTCTCATCCGACTTTCTACACTGCAGCCTTCCTTTAGGTCTTTGATATCCTTCTTTCCTCTCACTGCCCAGGAATTATGTATACATACTTTCCATAATTTTGGAATGCTCTGCCCACCTTTTCACTTAATTCATTCCTACTTAATCTTGGATATCAAGTCAAATTTCACTTTCTCAGAGAACCCTTCTATAGGCCTCTAGTCTAGGTCAAGTTTTTTTTGCTACATGCTCTTACAGAATCAAATTTACACTTTTAAAAGCACTTATCTCAGTTTGCTCTCAAATATTATTAATGCAAACATCTAACCAAAGTCTTTCTCCGTCAAAATGAAACCGTAAACTCCACAATAGCAAGAACCATGTCTTTTTTCCTTACCACCTAGAAAATGCCTGGCATATAGTAGGTGCTCAGAAATATTTACTGAATGTATACATACAGATTTACCTTATTCTTTTTTATTTGAGCAGTTTTATTGAGACATATTCATATCATACAACTCAAAGTGTACAGTTTTAGAACATTTTCATACACACATACACAAAATAAACCACAAAAACCCAAAACATCCTATACCCCTAATCCCCCTCTATTATTAACCCTTAGCACTGGTATGGTACATTTGTTACTGTTGATGAAAGAATATTAAAATATTACTGTTAACTATAGTCCACAGTTTGCAATAGGTGCAATTTTCCCCATATACGACTCTATTACTAACTCCTTATAGTAGTGATGCATAATTTTTCTAGTTCATGAAAGATCATTTTTTAAAATGCAATTTTATTGCAATATATTCACATACCATTCATCTGAAGTATACAGTGGCTCACAGTATCATTACATAGTTGTGCATTCATCACCCTGATAATATTTTAGAACATTTTCATTACTCCAATAAAAGAAAAATAATAAAGAAAACCCAAAACATCCCATGCTTCCCATCCCCCCTGCCCTGCCCTGTATTATTGATCCCTAGTATTGATGTGGTACATTTGTACTACTGATGAAAGAATATTAAGATATTGTTAACTTTAGTTCATAGTTTGAAATAGGTACATTTCCCCCCATATACCACTCTATTACTGACTCCTTGTAAAAGTGTCGTACATTTATTCTAGTCCATGAAAGAAATTTTAAATATTTGTACTGTTAATCACTGTCATCGTCCACCACAGGCTTCACTGTGTTTTACCAGCCCAAGTTTTATTTATCCTCTAGCTTTCTTTCTAGTGACACACTTGACTAAACATTCCCTTTCAACCATAATCACACACATAATTTAGTGCTGGTAATTAAACTTACCATATTGTGCTACCATCACCTCTATTCATTTCCAAACATTTCAATTCAACCTAGTTAAAAATTCTGAACGCATTAAGCATCTGCTCCCCATTCTCTACCCTCATTCTATTTCCTGGTAACCTATATTTTAGATTTTAATTCTATGAGTTTACTTATTATAATTAGCTCATATTACTGAGATCATACAATATTTGTCCTTTTGCATATAACTTATTTCACTCAACATAATGTCCTCAAGGTTCAACCATATTGTTGCATGCTTCAGGACTTCATTCCTTCTTACTACCAAATAATATTCCATTATACACACACACACACACACACACACACACACACACATTTAGTTTATCCTTTCATTGGTTGATGAACACTTGGGTTGTTTCCGTCTTTTGGCAATTGTGAATAGTCCCGCTATGAACATCAGTGTGCAAATATCTGTTCATGTCCCTGCTTTCAGTTCTTCTGAGTATATACCTAGTATTCTAGTTTGCTAATGCTGCCAGACTGCAAAACACCAGAGATGGATTGGCTTTTATGAACAGGGTTTATTTGGTTACAAAGTTACAGTCTTGAAGCGGGGAGTGGAAGAGGGGGGACGAAGGGGGAAGGGGGTAGGGGGAAAGGCTGCCCGCGTCGGGTCGCTGATAGCCGGCCAGAGTTGGCATGGAAGCCGCACAATAATCTCGCCTGTGGGACCGGGGGCATGTGCGACTCACTGCCCCTGAATACACCATGCACTGGGCTGCTTGGAACACTTGCCCGAGGCCCGTCTGAAGGGCCCGGGCAGTCTATCTGGGAGTCCACCCCCGACCCCCCGCAGCGTATTTTCTCTTAGCGACCAGCGCAGCAAAGGAAAGAGGGAATTCAAGAGGTGCCTCTGATGAATGACATATTGATCAGCTTGTATTCTTCAGACCCTGCATATGAAGCCAGTGAAAGATACCTGCTGGTGACCAAATGATCAGGAACCAAGAGTGGCTTCCCACAGTCATGGTCATCAAATTCAGCTTCTTTCTGGGTGATGGAAATGTTTTATTCCTGGATCTCAATGCTGATTCCATAATGTATATGTATGTAAACATTCAGCAAGCCATATTCCCAAGGAAGCAGCTGTGAGAAATGGACCAAGCCACTGAACTTTCCTGGGCCTCAAATATCCTCATCTTTAAATACGGGCATTGTCTGATTGATCTCTAACACTCTCTCCAGCTCTGAAAATTGTTCTGTGATTTGGTCTCAATACTGCTACTGTATGGGGATGAAAAGGGTGGATAATGAAGAGAAGAATAACCTCATTTGGTGTGGAACGATTTTTGTAACAGCCCATTGGAGCCTCCATCCCGAGGGCCAATGAAGAGCTCCTCGGTGTGGAGATGTAAAAAGACACATGCTGGAGCTGCAGCAGAATAAATGGAACCTGAATACCCCTGTGAGGTCACGAACCAGAGACTTGCCATTTTAATCAGCAAAGCATAAGCACTGACCCTTGGCCAATCTCCAAGAAAGCTCTGCTGCTTGACTTCCTTTGTAGACATTCTGAACACTCCAAGAGTCATTTTCATGGGAAAGCCAGATGGAATAAAACATAGGCAGTACCCCAATGGAGGCATTCTTTTGTGAGTGTGATTTCTATTTGCTGTGCCTGGTAGGCACCAGCCCTCCCAGTCTGGGTGTGCTGGTTTGGATGTATTATGTCCCTTAAAACACCATTATCTTTGATGCAGTCTTGTGTGGGCAGGAAACGTATTGGTGTTGGTTGGGTTGGAGACTTCTGATTGGATGTTTCCATGGAGATGTGATCACTCAACTGTGGGCAAGATCTTTCATTGGATAATTTCCATGGAGGTGTGGCCCCGCCCATTCAGCATGGGCCTTGATTAGTTTACTGCAGCACTATATAAGCTCAGACAGAAGGAGCGAGCTTGCTACAGCCAAGAGGGACACTGAAGAACACACAGGAGCTGAGAGAGGAGCTGCAGCTTACAGAGACATTTTGGAGACAGCTTTTGAAAGCAGACTTTTGCTCCAGAGAAGCTAAGAGAGGACAAATGCCCCAAGGGCAACTAAGAGTGACATTTTTGAGGACCTGAAGCCTAGGGAGAAAGCCATTTTGAAACCAGAACTCTGGAGCAGATGCCAGCCACATGCCTTCCCTGCTAACAGAGCTTTTCCGGATGCCACTGACTATCCTCCAGTGAAGGTACCCGATTGTTGATGTGTTACCTTGGACACTTTTTGGCCTTAAGACTGTAACTGTGTAACCAAACAAGCCCCCTTTTATAAAAGCAAAAAAAAAAAAAAAAAAAAAGTTACAGTTTTGGCTATTTGGAGCCTCTTGTCCTTCCAAATAAATCTGATGACTGGCTTTTTCATTTCTTCAAAGTAGGCCGTTGGAATTTTAATTGGGATTGTGTTGATTCTGTAAATCAATTTGGGTAGAACTGACATCTTGGCTATATTTAATCTTCCCATCAATGAACAGGGAATGTCCTTCCACTTATTTAGGTCTTCTTTGATTTGTTTTAGCAAATTATTATTTTTTTAATAGCTGCAAAAATTCTATTTAATGGCTGTCATAATTTCTTTACCCGATTCCATAACAATGGCATTTGTTTCCTGATTTTTGCTATTAGAAACAATGCTAGGATGAACACTTATGCCAGAATATCTATAAAATAATTTTTTAGATATAAAATTGTTGGTCAAATAAGTACATTTAAAATTTTAATTAATATTTCTAAATTGTCCTCCTAAAAGGTTGCAATTTTACTTCATACAGTAGTGTACATGAGCGCCCACTTGCGTATATTTAACACTCAACTTGAATAACCAAAAATAAGCCAATTATTTTTTGGGAGGGAGATATTAGAGAAGTATGTTAGATCTTATATAAGAGAGTTTATTATTCATATTTCAATATCTTACAAAGCATTTAAAATTAAAATATTTAATAAGTTCATTATTTCTATAAAAGAAGTTTCAGCATATGAGTTACATAAATGCTATGTACTCATGAAAATGCTTAGTGATGGACAGACTAGAAAAATTCATGTATTGAAAAACCTATTTATTTTACTGTATATTCTATGTCATACAGAATATTCCTGACATACTGAAGAATTTTTTCCCTTTCTGTTTATTTGTTTCAATCAGTGGTACTGAGGCAGTAAAAAAAAGGGAGAGGCCCCACCCCAATCAAGAAGGCAGAGTGAGACACTTCAGGGCTCCATCTATCCACCGAAGCTTTGAACAACCAGTAAGAACTGGAAGAAATCTTTCTGAAAGCTCCAGAAAACAGTTAAAGGACTTCAGTAACAGGACAAGTGCCAAATCAAGAAAAAAGCTACTTAAAAGTGGTTGGCTCTCACGGCACCCTGGCTGGTCCTTCCTCCATCCCCTTACTGGCTTGGCACAGAGCCAGCCCATGTTCTCAGTACAAGTTTCTGGTCTTGGAAGAAATAGAGTAACCCTCATGTACATACTGAGAGCATGCATGTCTGACCCAATCTGTCTGGTGGTGGCCTGAGGAACTTGCTGCCCCAGATCTTGCCTTGTGGTAGAAGGCAGTTTGCAGAGATCCCCTATGGAACACTATGGGAGAGATGTCAAGTGGCTGCCTAAGGCAAGGAATTCTTGGCTGTACAATGCAATGCCCAGGACCATGAGTTTCACAGAAAAGAGGGGATGTTCATATCCACATAAACAGGGGAATTCCCAGGACCACATGCATATGCCCAAGACAAGAAGCATGTACAGAAAGGATTGGGGAGGCATCTACACTTTGGCCTGGAGCTGTTCTCTAAAGTCACTTTATAGATAAATTCTGAAGGGGAGCACTTGCACAGGTCAATCTGCAAGGACTGAGAACAGAGTTTTCTTTTTTTTGCTTGGTTAGCTCCTGGCATCCAAGGAAAGCTCTGTCACCATACTAGTTGGGTACAGGCTTAAGGAACAGATACCTTCAGAGTTGAAGTTCCAGTGACAACACATTAAAACATCAAAATGTCCAGGTGCAACACAAGGTTACAAATCACACAAAGAAACAGGAAGTGAAGGCCCAGTCAAAGGGGAAGATTAAAGCATTAGAAACCATCAATGAGGAGAACCAAACTTGGGACATACCAGACAAAGACTTTTTTAAAATGATCCTAAAAATACTCAAAGAGCTAAAAGGAAATCAGAAAATGACAGATGGAGAAATAGAAATTATGAAAAGGTTCCAAACAGATCTGAAGACCACAGTAGCAGAAATTTTAAATTCCCTAGAGTAGTAAAACAGCAGATTGGAGCTAGCAGAAGAAAAATATCAGTGAACTTGAAGGAAAGACAACAGAAATCATTCCGGGTGAGGAGAGAGAAAGAGAAAAGAATGAAGAAAAGTGAACAGAGCCTGAGGAACTTATCAGATACCATCCAGCGTACCAATACATGCATTTTGGGAATCCCAAAAGGAGAAGAAAGAGAGAAAGGGGTAGAGAAATAGTCAAGGAAATAATGGGTGAAAAAATCCCAAATTTAATGAAAGACATGAATATACACATCCAAGATGCTCAACGAACTCCAAAGAGGATAAATCCAAAAAGACCCACACCATGCCATGTTACAATCAAAATGCTGAGTGCCAAAGATAAAGAATTCTGAAAGCTACAAGAGAAAGGCAATATGTTATGTACCAGGGAACCTCAATAAGATTACATGCCAATTTCTCATTGGAAACCCTGGAAGCAAGAAGGCAGCAAGAAGACATAGTTAAAGAGCTGAAAGCAAAAATTTGCCAACCAAGAATTCTGTATTCAGCAAAACTGTCTTTCAAAAAGGAGGGAGGAATTAAGACATTCCCAGATAAACAAAGCTGAGAGACTTTATCACCACTAGACTGGCCTTATAAGAAATGGTAAAGGGAGTTCTACAGATTGAAGGGAAAGGACACTGGAAAATTCACCGAAGCCACATGAAGAAATAAAGATCTGCAAAGATAATGCACAGGTAAATATAATAACAGTACTATTGTACTTTTAATTTTTAAGTATACTTTTTACTTCCTACACGATCTAAACAACAAATGCATAAAAGATAATGATAAATGAATTTTAGACTCATAATGTATAAGCATATAATTTGTGACAAGAACTACATAAAGGTGGGGGGACAGAAAGGTACAGGAACATAGTTTATATGTGCTATTGAAGTTAAGTTGGTATCAAAGCAACCAAGATCATTATAGATTTAGGATGTCAAATTTAAGTCCTATGGTAATCGCACAGAAAATGCCAGAGAATATGCAAATTCACAGAAAATAGAGTACCAGTTATCAGGGGTAGGGAGGTAGGGGCAATTGAAAATGTAGGGATTCTGTTTGGGGTTAAGAGAAAGTTATAGTAATAGATGGTGGTAAGGGTACTGCAACATTATTAATGTGATGAATCTACCGAATAATATGCTTGAGATGGGTTGGGATGTGAAGATTCATGTTGTATATATGTTTCTAAAATTTACAAAAAAGAAAGAAACTAAAGAGAAAAATGACAATTAAATACAATCCATAAGACTGATGGGATCTAAGAATGAAGGAGAAAGGGTTGAAAAGGACATTATTGGAACATAAGAAAAAACACTTAATTTCTTGAACTTGATAAATGAACTTTAGGTATTAGATAAGTGGATATCCTATTTTTTTTGTAGGAAATGTACATGAAGTATTGTGTGTTCAAGGAATAAAATGTGTGCAAACTGCTCTCAAATGCTCATAAAATAACTAGAGGAAGGAAGGAAGGAGGAAGAAGGGGAAGGAAGAAGGGCAGGGAGGGAGAGAAGAGAGGGAGGGAGGGAAGAAGGAAGGGAGAGAGGGAGGAAGGAAGGGCAAATGTGGTGTGCTGGTTTGAATCTGCTATGTAGCCCGTAAAAGACTATGTTCTTTTAGTCCACTCTTGTGGGAGGAGACCGATTGTGGGGGTGACCTTCTGATTAGATTATTTCCATGGAGATGTGACCCCGCCCATTCAAGGTTGGTCTTAATTAGTTTACTGGAGTCCTTAAGAGACACAGATCCAGATGTTTGGAGATGCAGACAAAAAGACATTTGGAGATGCTAAGCTAAGAGATGGAGCCAAGAGTTTGCCCCAGAGAAGCTGAGAGAGACGTTTTGGAAAGAAGCTAAGATATGTAATCCAAAGTTTGCCCTCAGGAGAAGCAAGGAGGACCCACAGGAGCCAAGAGAAGCTAAGAGAGACATTTAGATAGATATGCCCCAGGAGAAACAAGCAGAGGCTGAGAGAAGCTAAGAAAGACAGAAGCCCAGAGACATTTAGGAGAAAGTCATTTTGAATCCAGAACCCAGGAGAAGGACTAGCAGGCATCGCCATGTGCCTTCCCATGTGAAGGGGAACCCTGGATGCCATCGAACTTTTTTCAGAGAAGGTATCTACCTCTTGATGGCTTAATTTGGACATTTTCATGGACTTGGAACTGTAAATCTGCAACCTAATAAATCCCCATTGAAAAAGCCAATCCATTTCTGGTATATGGCATTTTGGCAGTTTTAGCAAACAGGAACAAGCAGCAAATGTTAAGACTGGTGGATCTGGGCGTAATGGGTGGGGTGAGGTGGGGTGGGGTTTGTATCATTTTTGTGATTGTTCTGTAAGTTTGAAAGTATTCCAAAATAAAGAATTTAAAATTAAAAAAAGGGAGGAAAATCATGATAAGAATATTTATACTTATAAAAACATACAGAAAATAGAGGGAAAAATTTAACATTTTATATTGAATTAAAATTTTTTCTTCAAGATACTAACACTCTGGTCTAGTTACTTCTACTTTCCTCCTCATTGTTAATACAGCTGACACACTACTTAGATAATTGTACATTTTTTTTTTCACTAAACAGTATACCATGTACATTTCTTCCATGTCATTAAAGATGACCCTTCTTCTCCATGTCTCCCAGTAGTAGTGAGGAAAAGCACCTGGGAATGCACTCCCTTGTCTAGGTCTTCGCTATGTTCTTAATCTCTTTGTGCTTCCATCTCCTGATCTAACCAGTGACAGCAACAGTTCAACTGACCTCTATACCATGAAAAGTAACAAAATTAAGGAGAAAATCCCCTTGTATTTAATTCTTCTAATTTAAGATTTTTCAACAACACACCAAACCTGTGTCTAAGAGGGCAGCGTCCCACTCCTACTTGCTTTGCCTCTTTAAGTAAGCATATCACACTGAACATCATTGGGTTTCTGATAATTCAGGATCTTTGGGTTATTCAGGATTAGTTTTCTTTCATAAGTGATCTCAGTTGTACCGACTCCAGAATATATACTAAAAATTATTTAAACATAAAGAAGAAACTCACCAGTTTTCTTCTCATTCATTTCTATCACTAAAGCAGAATATGAGGGTATTAGTTTTTGGAGGTTTCTCTTTTTACTGTCCTAATTAATGGGAGTTTACATAGAATGGACTGTCAGTTCATTTCCAAATAAAGAATTATAGAAACATCAGCTCTTACCTTAACTGGGAAGCTACATTTTCCAGTACGCACCCCTTCTTCATCTGTCTGCCACTGATGTGGACGACTGGCCTCTGGAACATAAACATCTTTCTTTCTCCTAAAACTTTGCCGTAGTTTGTTCATTTTAATTTTTACAACCTGCAGAGAGAGAAAAATCAAATATGAAAAAGAAATTACTTCCTTCTTACATGTTCAAACCTCAGATTACTGTACTAATAAAAACCTAACGTCCCAAATTAAAGGCTTGGCTTAGGGAAAAGTGAGCAATTAGTACACTTCCTCTTAGGATGACACTACTCTCAAGAAAACAAATCACTGTACTTTTTGAAAAGATAACTACAATACTTGTCCTGGCAAAAACAATAATAACCTCTAATAGGATTTGAAGAAATGTTTTTCTGGCATTCTAACTGTAATAAATCAGAGAAATTCTTTCCACTGATCTCCCCGTCAAACCTATTCCAACTCCTAAAAATGTAAATTTGTACATGTAGGCCAAATTATAGACAATGAATTCTGAAAACTTTTATATTTAGTAGGAAAAAATCATCCTGAAACACGGGAATTTGGAGATCTTTTTGGAGATCTTATTAAGAGGCACAAAGCAAAACAGAAACTACAGTCACCTTTTTATGAGATGCTTTACAAAAAGGAATAAAATAAGATTTCCTTTAATCATACCTGAAGAAAAAGTTCTATGAGGGTTAGCTGATTTGCTAGCAGTATGGCATCAGAATGTCCTTTCTATAATCATTACAGTAATCAGTTTTCAATGACAAAAGTCTAAGTTTCAACACTAACTCTGTAAATTAAAACACTGTTAAACTATAGTCAGTTCTTTGTTTTGTTACTGGAAGGGACACTCTAATGCTTTCAAAGGTGCAGCAGAAATCACAAAACTACAGAAAAGGAAGAACTAACACCTCCCGTTTTCTGTTAAGGAGCATGGCCCATGCTTTCACTGAAGGATTTAACCTCAACCAGCCTAAAAGATATCTTCACTGGAGAAAAACTGTAAAAAGGAAACATCCTCTCTGTCAGTGTGTTAAATAGCAAGGGACTGGACATTAATCCCCATATGACACCAAAGAAAGACCTGAAAATCAAAGTTTGCATTCTGAGGAAAGGCATTTTGTATTTTAAAATACATAATGCCACAGCAGAACTATTAGCAAATTAGCTAATTTACACAGACAAGTCAACATCTTTTATTGTTTTTATGATAGTGTGGAATTGTTCATTGACATAAAGTTTCCATAATAAGCTAAATTTAAAAAACCAAATTTTAAAATAGTAGATATACTATGATCTCATTTTTATAAAAAGCATAATTATGTATACATGATACATGGATGAACATGTAAATAGTGGTGAAATTATAAATGAAATTTTATTTTCTTTATCACTCTATCTGATGAAAAAAAATCATAGCACTTATCTGATTTATTATTTTCTGGTTTAAAAATTATTTCTGTTTTAAAATAAATCAAATAGACATTAAAACTACCTATTTCCTGTCACAAAATTTTACTTGAACAACTAAATATGGCATACAATATTCAGTTGGACAAGTATTAGAAAGAACTTGGATTCCTAAATGCAAATCAAAGTGTTGGATAA